>NW_027362762.1:70351091-71661924 GCF_046119375.1 Phyllobates terribilis
CATCTGATTTTCGCGGACTGACTTAATGGAGAAGGTGGAAAAACTTTTTTGTTTCTCTCTCAACCTCCGTGAAAAACGGATTCCACGCAAATTCTGATCAGAGTATGATTGGCATAATCGAAACGTTTTTCTGCTTGGATGGAGAGAAAATGGTTGTGTGACTCTACCCTTAACCAGTCTTCCACCTTTTTATTAACACCTATGACTAGGTTCATATGGCATAGGTTTGACATGGGCAAATCCACCATGGAATTTTTAGAAAATATGAGCCAGACATCTAATGCAGAAACTCGGGATTGGCTATAAGATTCACATGGGGATCGCCAATATTGTGTTGAGTAGAGCTAAACTCTGCTTTTCTGTGACAAATTTATGGCAATATGAACAAGCTCCATAGAGCTGGTGTGAATCGATTCGCAGGACCTAGTCAAGCGGCCACATCAGTAATCCGTGGCTGCCGAATGGGAGTCCTGAGAACCGTCTCTTACCTGATGACATCAGTGGCTTTTCTTTGGATTCACCGGCTTGGTACGATGTCATATGTGCATTGCACCAGGTCGGCTAATCAAAAGAGGATCGGGTCCTGCAAATCAATTTGCACCATCTCTAAAAAGGTGTATTTTATAGTGTGCGACACATTTATTATTCTATGCAGATTTTTTTTTCTCCCACGCCTGTCAATATGATACAAAATACCCCACTCATGCCCATCACTGGCATTACATTACAATGTTAATGATTTCTACCGGGGTTGTAAGGGGGAACGTTTCTCCTTGAGGAGAGTGCCAAGCCAGCGTAAGGAGACTTATAGGCCTTGCAATGCTCCTCTGGCAATTTAAATATGCAAATAGCCTATTGAGATGGAAGAGGACTTGAGCTCTGGCGCACTCTATTGGATGGAGCAATCCAGAATTTGAAAGCGGAATCCACACCTCTATCCTGACACAATCCTGAATGTGTGAACATGGCCTAGGAATAGCACCAATTATTGTCTATCTTGTAAAGATCAACATTTATTTATTTTTTTACTTATTGGACTATCTACATTCAAAAGGGACAAGTGCTTTCTTTTGGTGATTTTCAGTAGTTAAAATTTATCAGCCTTTTGATCATATTCATTTTTATTTTGGGAGAAAAGCCAACAAAGAAAAACGGATATTTTTTTTTTATCACTGAAGATAGTAAAAATGTAAATGTAAATTATATTTATGGTTATTAACATGCCAAACATGTCTTCAATATTTAGTATCTTAAAAGATATTTTAATATACTTTATCCATTGCAGACCAATTTGTGTCCTTTTTATTATCTTTTTAACTAATAAAATCTCAGAAGGGTATTTGTTATCTTTACTTTTAATAAAAATATATTGCCAGTTATTTACTGTAGAATCTTAGTACAGGAGGATTTCATAGCTGAGTTATCTCTATTATAATGATACATAAATATACACTCTTCAACATTGAAATTGCAACACCAAGAAGTCATGGATTTATACAAATCACAGGATTGATAGACATGTTACACTGTTTTATCTGCTGCAGATCTAGCAGTTCTCTGAATGCTGAGCTGTGACGTACCCCGCCCACAACGCTGATTGGCTGCTTTCTGTGTACACTGTGCAGAGGCAGAAAGCAGCCAATCAGTGGTGGAGGTGTGGTTGAACTACCTGGCAGCAGATTCACTAGTCCTCTAGCGATAATCTTTTACTTCTAAAACAATGATCTTATAAAATTATACTCAGCAGCCCAACATTTGACACGTTGCTGAAATTAGTGTCTCTGCCTCTATAGTATGCTGTTATCAGATTAAGTAGTCAAAATCTGGTGACAGTTTCTCTTTAATGATATGCAAATGATAAAAAAATGAAAAGAATTTTTTAAAAATATCTCAATATACCAGTATGAGCATCATTCGTAGAAACCCCCACACTTACACTCCTAAGCAGTCATTAATGCTGTTATTAATGGTTGTCTGAGGAATGTTGTGCCATGCCGAATGCCCCGGGCAGCAAATCTTCAAGATCTGTTGCTGGCACCTCCCTTTGCAATATGCGATCAATGACGCCCCAGATAGCGGTGGCGTGAGGTCAGTGGACCACCTGTAGGTGGACGTCAGGGGCTCATAGCCCAATGTCGTGCAAACACCTTCTGATGGTTCCTTTAGAACAGGGGTACATAACCTTTGCTGGTCCAAGGGCCACAATGTTATAATTAACTACTTTCAAGGGTCGCATTAAAACTGAAAAGAGTGTTACTTTTTCAGCAGTTTATGGCATATCAAAAGCAACTCTTGAAGATTATGGGTGTTGTAGTAGCTGGTGGCATTTCAGAATTCCCATAAACCATAATGGCAAGAGCTGCATGCAGAGGCAGCCACCATTCTAACTCCCACATGCCTCTCTGGTGCACTAAACATGAATCAAGGAAAGCTAGTCTCTTGATATGGCTAAACAGTGCCAGATTCCTGCTCGCCCGTCTCTGCTTCTGAGCCGTGTGTTATGTCTACAATCCTCTGACTTGGAAACAACTGTATATAGAAGGTTGGGGGCTGCACAAAATGGCTTGGCGGGCCACATGTGGTTCCTGGCCACAGGTTGTGCACCCACTTAGTGAAGACACTGTTTCACGCCTTAGTCTTGGTATGTGACATCTAATTACAATTGTACACAACTGATCCCTTTTCGCCATTGTTCGAATCTAACGAGGCAATGTGGGCCACGCCATGAAGAGACCTTCATAAGGAAATATCACACGGGATTATGGTGTGTGGTGGCATAATGTACGGTAACCAGTCTTCATTCTAGATACACTAACAGCTCAGACTTACATTGATTTGGTCGTGGAACCAGTGGTAAGGCCATTTCTCCAAAGTGTCTAAGGAGTTGTTTTTCAACACAGCAATGCCAGGCTGCATGTTGTTCGTGTTACTTTGAGCAGCCTGCATGGCCCAAATGTGCTACCATGGCCTGCAGCGTCTCCAGACTCCAGACGTCTGGGAAGCAAATTGTAAAGGGAGCTGCCAGCAGCAGATTTTGATGATTTGCCCAAGTGTATTCAGCATGGCAGAACAGTCCTCAGACAACCATTAATAACCTCGCTGATTATGCCAAGACATGTAAATGCCTGTATGTCTGCACAAGGCGCTCATTCTCAAAACATTGAGATGTTTTGAAATCTTTGTTTCCATTTTTTCATCATTTGCAGATCACTAACAAGTCTACTGTTCTTGGGATTTCCATTATTCCACAATTTTTAACCCAATTTTAATGTTGATGAGTGTAAAATATACAATTAGATCTTTAATTAACCCATATTGTAATTCCTTAATGGCCTATAATGTAAATTTTCAATCATAAGCCGCTATGGGCTGTGTGAGACTGGTTCAGGAGCTGATTCTGCTTCATAAAGAGCAGATGCCAGCTGTGTTACATAGCCGGCATCTGCCTGGATCTGCAGTGACCCGAGCTTACTCCAAACACTGCAGTTTATCCATTTAAATGTTGTTTTATAATATGTGAATGCACTGACCTCATTGGCCCCCCGGAGCACGATTGCGAGTAGCCGATGGGTTACTATGGCAACTGGGTGCCTGAAAAAAGGACTCCGTAACTGCCATCTTAGTCCTCCTGTGAAACTCAGCTAAAAACTTGGCTTTATAGGACACACTTTGACTACAATGGTGTGAAAAAGTATTTGCCCCCTTCCTGATTTCAGATCACAAAACAAATTTAAATATTAGACACAGATAACACAAGAAAACACCTAATGCAGTTTTTAAATGAAGGTCTTTATTATTAAGGGAAAGAAAAATCCAAACCTACAAGGCCCTGTGTGAAAAAGTGATTGCCCCTAAACCTAATAACTGGACGGGCCACCCTTAGCAGCAACAACTGCAATCAAGCATTTATGCTCTGGAGGAATTTTGGCCACTCATCTTTGCAAAATTGTTGGAATTCTGCCACATAGGAGAGTTTCCGAGTATTAACTGCCTTTTTAAGGTCATGTCACAGCATCTCAATCGGATTAAGGTCAGGACTTTGACTAGGCCACTCTAAATCTTAATTCTGATTTTCTTAAGCCATTCAGAGGTGGACTTGCTGGTGTGTTTTATCACTGTCCTGCTGCATAACCAAAGTGCGCTTCAGCTTGAGGTCACGAACAGATGGCTGGATATTGTTCTTCAGGATTTTTGGTAGACAGCAGAATTCATGGTTCCATTTACCACAGCAAGTCTTCTAGGTCCTGAAGCAGCAAAACAGCCCCAGACCATCACACTACCACCACCATATTTTACTGTTTGTATGATGTTCCTTTTCTGAAATGCTGTGTTACTTCTACGCCAGATGTAATGGGGCATACACATTTCAAAAAGTTCAGCTTTTGTCTCGTCAGTCTACAGAGTATTCTCCCAAAAGTCTTGGCGATCATCAAGATATTTTCTGGCAAAACTGAGACGAGCCTTGATGTTAATTTTGCTCAGCAGTGATTTTGTTTTGGAACTCTGCCATGCATGCCATTTTTCCCCAGTTTCTTTCTTATGATGGAGTCATGAACACTGACCTTAACTGAGGCAAGTGAGGCCTGCAGTTCTTTGGATGTTGTTGTGGGGTCTTTTGTGACCTCTTGGATGAGTCGTCGCTGTGCTCTTGGGGTAATTTTGGTCAGCCGGCCACTCCTGGGAAGGTTCACCACTGTTCCATGTTTTCACCATTTGTAGATAAGAGCTCTCACTGTGGTTCACTGGAGTCCCAAAGCTTTAGAAATGGCTTTATAACCTTTTCCAGACTGATACATATCAATTACTTTACTTCTCATTTGTTCCTGAATTTCTTTGGATCGCAGCATGATGTCTAACTTTTGAGGATCTTTTGGTCTACTTCACTTTGTCAGGCAAGTCCTAGTTAAGTGACTTCTTGATTGAGAACAGGTGTGGCAGTAATCAGGCCTGTGTATGGATAGGGAAATTGAACTCAGCTTCCCAAATATGTGATAAACCACAGTTAATTTATGTTTCATTCTTTCACACAGGGCCCTGTAGGTTTGGATTTCTTTTCCACTTAATAATAAAGACATTCATTTAAAAAACTGCATTTTGTGTTATCTTTGTCTTTTATTTAAACTTGTTTTGTGATCTGAAACATTTAAATGTAACAAACATGCGAAGGAATAAGAAATCAGGAAGGGCGCAAACACTTTTTCACACCACTGTATATACTGCAATACTATGCCATTGCAGGAAATAGCATAAGTGATCAATTGATCGTAAGCTCAAGTCCCCCTCAAAATGCCAGAATTGCCATTTGTTGTTTGCTGTATTTCTCCAAAAAGAAATACAATAAAAAGTGATCAAAGTGTTATTTGTATCCCAAAAAGATGACAATAAAAACTTCAGCTTCAAATCCTCATCCAGATCCATAGATGGAAAACTTAAAAAGTTACGGGTCTGAGAAAGTGACTACATCATTTTTTTGTTTTACAAGGTTCAAAATTTTTTTTCACCACTAAAATATAAAAACCAAACCTTGTAAGTTTGGTATCACCACAATTATACTATTTTGCCAGGTCATTTTACTGGAGAATGAATGCTGTAAAAACAAAACCACCAAAACAATGGCAAAACTACAAATTATTTTTACCATTTCCCTCCACTTGGAAATTTTTTTTCCCATTTTTCAGTAAACGATGCGGTAAAATGAACAGTGTCATTCAAAACTACAACTTGTCCTGTAGATAACAAGCTTTCATATGGCTACTTATGTTGTTGTAAAAGTTAAGGATCTTGGAACAGGGGGAGAAAAAAATGGCAGCGCAAAAATGAAAAATATTCTGGTAAGTAAGGGGCTAATTGTCACATAGTATGGTTGAAAAAACATAAATGTCCGTCAAGCTCAACCGATGGATAGGAGATGAACTAGGGAAAGGGTATAGGTATATCCATAATCCATGACCCATTCTGCCCTAAAGAAGCTGATTATTCCCTCCTAATCCTGAATGTCGAACAACTAGATGAACTTTCAGAACAAGAATTTACATAAGTATATATGGTATTTTCTGTAACCATCTTCTGGGGTCGACTGTTCCACAGATTATTAGTTTTCAAGGTAAAGAAGGTTTGTTTGCTCTGGAGATTGAACTTTTTTTGCACCAGATGGAGGGAGTGCACTTTTTGCCATGAATTTTTACATGAAACAGTTTTTTGGCCATATTTTTTGCATGTACGGTTTAATTGTATAACCCTCCCTTAGACATTTCTCCTACAGACTAAATAAAATCTTTTTAATCTTTCCTAATAACTAAGATCTTCCATGCTCCTGATGAATTCTGATGCCCACCCTCCATCTATATTGAGCATGTGCATGTCCACTGACAATTATATCATAATACCATATTTGTTATTATCATCGATAACACCTAAGAAGATATTTCTGAATCACTTGATACAATATAAGCCCCAGTAGCATGTGACTGTCCAAAGTCACCTCCAAATGGGTTGACTTCTTTTGGTCTTTTAGGACCCAATGTTATCTCAGCTCCTGAGCCAAATGGAAGTTCCTATTATACCCTGCTTGTCCAGTCTGAGTGCTGATGGACTGACATCGAGGTAAAAGGGGCTGAAAACTACTAAGATTAGATGAGACTTGTACTTAGTATTGGGAGTCCTCAATTTAGGATAATGGGGGGATTGCTCATGAGAGTCCCTGCAGTCTACATAATGGTAACAGACCGATATCAAGTATCTGAGAAATGCTCTTTTTGCATAAAATGTTATTGTTCATTGTCAAATTACAGCAAAGTAGAAGGTCTGCTCAACTGTGTGGGTTTTGTGCCCAGAAGAATGACCATACAGTTGAAACCAGAAGTTTACATCCACTATATAAAAAGACACATATTCATGTTTTTCTCAATATCTGACATGAAATCAGAATAAACCTTTCCCGTTTTAGGTCAATTAGGATTAGCAAAATTTTTATTATTTGCCAAATGTCAGAATAATGAGAGAGAGAGAATGTTTTAAGGCATTTTTATTACTTACTGCAGTCAATAGTTTACATACATTTCATTAGTATTTGGTATCATTGCCCTTGAACTGAATGACTTGCATCAAACGTTTGGGATATCCTTCCACAAGCTTCTCAAAATTGTTGGTCGGAATTTGGGCCCATTCCTCCTGAGAAAACTGGTGTAACTGATCCAGGTTTGTAGGTCTCCTTGCTGTGTACCTGCCTTTTCAGCTTTGCCCATAAATTTTCATTAGGAATGAGATTAAGGCTTTGTGATGGCCACTCCAAAACAATGACTTTGCTATCCTTAAGCCACTTTGTTACCATTTTGGCAGTATGCTCCGGGTCATTGTCCATTTGGAAGACCCACTTCTGCCCAAGCTTTAACTTCCTGACTGATGTCTTGAGATGTTGCTTCAGTATTGCCACATAATCTTCTTTTCTCATGATGTCATCCATCTATTTTGTGAAGTGCACCAGTCCCTCTTGCAGCAAAACAACCCCACAACATGATGCTGCTACTCCCATTTTTCACAGTCGGGATGGTGTTCTTAGGCTTCCAAGCTTCTCCCTTTTTCCTCCAAACGTAACGATGGTCATTATGCCCAAACAGTTCAATTTTAGTTTCATCAGAAAACAGGACATGTCTCCAAAAATTAAGGTCTATGTTCCTGTCCGCATTTGCAAACATTAATCTGGCTTTTTTATGTTTCTTTTGGAGTAATGGCTTCTTCCTGGCAGAGTGGCCTTTCAGCCCATGTTGATACAGTACTCGTTTCACTGTGGTTATTGACACAATCTTATCAGCTTCCGCCATCATCTTCACAAGGTCTTTCGCTTTTGTCCTTGGGTTGATATGCACATGTCAGACCTAAGCACGTTCATCTCTGGGACACAGAACCCGTCTCCTTCCTGAGCATTATGACGGCTAGACACTCCCATCTTGTTTGTACTTGCGTATAATTGTTTGTACAGATGAACGAGGCACCTTCAGGTATCTTGAAATTGTACCCAAGGATGAGCTAGACTTATGCAAGTCCACAATTCTCTTCCTGATATATTGGCTGATTTCTTTAGACTTTCTCATGATGCTACACAAAGAAGCAGTGTGTTTCAGGTGTGCATTAAAATACATCCACAGGTGTGTCTCTAATTAACTCAGATGTTGCCAAAAGCTTCCAAACACATGACATCATCATATGGGTAGTTCAGAATTGTTTAAAGGCATAGTAATCTTTGAGTATGTAAACTTTTGACTTTGCAGTAAGTAATAAAAATGCCTTAAAACATTCTCTCTCATTATTCTGACATTTAGCAAATATTCAAAATTATGGTAATCCTAATTGTCCTAAAACAGGAAAGGTTTATTCTGATTTCATGTCAGATATTGAGAAAAGCATGCATATGTGTATTTTTATATAGTGTATGTAAACTTCTGCTTTCAACTGTATGTCAATATAGTGAAATGATAACTTCGGCATTGAAGAATTAGATGTTCATAAATTGCTATTCAAGTGATATTTAATTAAACTTCGACCATTGAAACACAGACAAGAATCCAACGTTTCGGCCTTTTGATGCCTTTGTCAAGGCAATCTGTAAGAATGGTGGAGGCAGCATCAGGAATACTAGGTGTCCGCATCTTACCGCCAAAACCTGGATACCTAGTATTCCTGATACTGCCTCCATCATTCTTACGGCCTTGACAAAGGCCTCAAAACGCTAAAACGTTGGATTCTTGTCTGTGTTTCACTGGTCGGAGTTTAATTAAATATCACTTGAATTGCAATTTATGAACATCTCATCCTTCAGTGCCGAAGTTATCATTTCTTTGCCAAATTAGTTTAGATTTAAGAGCGTAAAAAGAAGAAACAAAGAGAGCCAACAATGCATAGTAATGGCAATTCATACCGGCACAAAATGGTAGTTTATATTATAGTTCTGGAATAATAAATTTCGATTTGCTGAATGAAAAGCCAAGATGATGAATAGTAATGTGTTCACAGAGAGTGTCGCGATAAGTCATTATGAGAGGGTTATTTAGCAGGGAAAAAGCCATAACCATATACAGTTTCGAAGCACAATAGCAAAATGGCAATGAAACAAAAATATAAGGTCATGCAGAGATTAAATGTTAAAAAAGAAGAAAAAAAAATCTGATGTCTGGGTGACAGTTTACATACCCCATATGACTGATAGGTATGAAACATAGAAGACCATGTAGAAGCAAAAAAGCAATGTAACATCAGACCTCATTTATTGGCAATCAGTGATGAGTGAGCGTGCTCATTTAACCCTTTCACCGAGGATGCTTGGGTGCTTACCGAGTATCTTCGGCGTGCTCGTATATTATGTACGAGTCCCTGTATCTGCATGATTTACAGCTGTAAGACAGCCTCAACACAGGCACGGATTGCATGTTTGTTAGGAAATCCTCACGTACAGTATGTTGGGGTTGTCTTACAGCTGTAAATCATGCAGACACAGGGACTCGAACATAATATACGAGCACGTCGAAGTTACTCGGTAAGCACCCGAGCATGCTCGGTGAAAGGGTTAAATGAGCACGCTCACTCATCACTATTGGTAATGCTTAATAAACTATAATAGTCCCTAGTGTCTATGATGCTAACTCCTTTGCTGGGTGTTTGCCAATTACTACAGATGAGCGGATCAGGCAAAATTCAAATTCAATTGTTTGCACGGATTTTCCTGGGAAACCCGATTTGGAGAGAAGTTGTTTAATTTAATGTCCCTTATTATGCTCTGGGCTATCTCCAGACAGCAGAGCATACTAAATGTAATATGAAAAAAATAAATAAATTTATATACTCACCTCACTGCTTACCTCTCTGGCCACTCTGCAACTCACCATCATCGATCCGGTTGTCGTTGAGTCTTCTGATTCCGACAGCGGGAGCTGAAACCCTCGGACCTCTCACACTGAGCCAGAACTATTGCTCTGATGAGGCCAAAGAAGGTACTGCGCAAGTGTGCGATAGGTCATGGCACTTGCATGCGCATGCATGAGACCCTCCTAAGCCTGATCAGAGCCGGAAGTCCTGGCTTAATGTGCAGGGCCTGGAGATTTCAGCACTAGCGGTGGGGTCTAGAGGATGTGACGAGGACCGGAAGGGTGAGGGTTTTATTTTTTAACCTTCTTAATAGCCCTTAAATATAATGGTGGAGGAGGGAGCTGCCGGCTCCTTCTTCTACCATTTAGCAGGTGCAACTGAGACAGCATACACGACGTCACTACTACTGCGTCTGCTGTGCGGAACATCAGTACACACAGCAGAGACCGGAGCAGAGTGACGGGAGCAAGGTGAGAATATTTTTTTAAATATGTGTGTGGGACGTGTGTCTGTATATAGGAGGGCTATACTTTATATAGGGGGACAGTTTGGGGGCTCCTATTGTATATGGGGTATATTTGAGGCTCATACTGTATAAAGCGGGGCTATGTGGGTGCTTATACTATATATAGGCTTCTATGTGACAGCTCATACTGAGTATAGGGCGGCTATGAGCTGGCTAATGCTGTGTATAGGGGTACTGTGTGGGGGCTCATACTGTATATAGGTGGCTGTGTGTGGGCTTATACTGTAGATAGGGGGCTGTGTGTGGGCTCACACTGTACATAGGGGGCTGTGTGGGGGCTCGTACTGTTTATAGAGAATCTATTTGGGGGCTCATACTGTATATATTAATATTAAGCAAAATTAATTTCAGCCTATTGGATCGGCCTCCACCACAGTCACGGTGTGACCTTGCCCACCCTTAGTCTAAGGTCATCTCATTTTTGCGGATAACTTAAGGCTGACACTGATCAACTATTTACAAAGTGCAAATGTGTATGGACCCTTAGCAATTATTTCCGCACTTTCTTTCACACCTCCAAATCAGTCAAAACTTTGAAAAGACATTGTTGTGCCCGGTACTTAAAACTTAAAGGGAGTCTGTCACATCCAAAATGCAAATTAAACTAATTAAATGGACTCAGCCTAATATAAATAATATTTGCAGTATACATTTCATTGCTGTAATTACGTTCAAAACTATTTTTTTTCTATATGCAAATGAGGGGACATTGGTGCACCCTTGGCATGGTCAAAAGCACGGATACACTTTTACACCCCTTTAATTTACATACTGAGAAGTTCCCCTGACTTTGAAAGACAGCGCTCGTTTGGCCAGAGTGAGCGCTGCCTGAACCCTAAGCGCGGTGCTGCGTGTGCACACTGACAATGAACGAGTCAGCGGCATACACACAGTGTGGGGGCAGGCCCTCCTTTCATCACTGCCTCCTGACAGCGGCTGCCGCTTGCAACACTGATACAGCCAAAAGTGTAGTGAGCAGCTTCAGAGAGGGAAGGATATAAGGGTGGCGTGGTCATAGGAGCACTATCAATCAGTATCAGGGGATCTACTCAGTATGCAAATTAAGGGGGTGTAAAGATGCACCAAGCTCTTGGCCACACCAAGGGTGCACCTCATTTGCATATGGAATAAAATAAGTTGTAAAAGTAATTACAGCCATGAAACATATACTTTTTATATGATTTTTATAGGGGTCAAGTCTGCAATATAACTGTTTAATTTGCATTTCAGGGTTGACAGACTCCCTTTAATGCACTCAATATTACTTTGAGAATTTTGATAAAACTGCATGAAATTTCAACTATATACAATATGCGCATAACCTATCATACTTTTGAAGAAGTGATCTCACAGTTGTTTTGAAGCAAAAGGGTTAATTTAACAAGAGACACTGGGATTGGGCTCTATTGACCTCTACTTGTCAGTAAATGTTTAATTGCCACAAGGAGGAGAAGATACTGGAGAGAGCTGGCCGAACATGTATAAATATATATGTATACAGTACAGACCAAAAGTTTGGACACACCTACTCATTTAAAGATTTTTCTGTATTTTCATGACTTTGAAAATTGTACATTCACACTGAAGGCATCAAAACTATGAATTAACACATGTGGAATTATATACTTAACAAAGAAGTGTGAAACAACTGAAAATATGTCTTATATTCTAGGTTCTTCAAAGTAGCCACCTTTTGCTTTGATGACTGCTTTGCACACTCTTGGCATTCTCTTGATGAGCTTCAAGAGGTAGTCACCGGAAATGGTCTTCACTTCACAGGTGTGCCCTGTCAGGTTTAATAAGTGGGATTTCTTGGCTTATAAATGGGGTTGGGATCATCAGTTGTGTTGTGCAGAAGTCAGGTGGATACACAGCTGATAGTCCTACTGAATAGACTGTTAGAATTTGTATTATGTCAAGAAAAAAGCAGCTAAGTAAAGAAAAACAAGTTGCCATCATTACTTTCAGAAATGAAAGTCAGTTAGTCCGAAAAATTGGGCAAACTTTGAGAGTGTCCCCAAGTGCAGTTGCAAAAACCATCAAGCGCTACAAAGAAACTGGCTCACATGAGGACCGCCCCAGGAAAGGAAGACCAATAGTCACCTCTGCTTCTGAGGATAAGTTTATCCGAGTCACCAGCCTCAGAAATCGCAGGTTAACAGCAGCTCAGATTAGAGACCAGGTCAATGCCACACAGAGTTCTAGCAGCAGACACATCTCTGCAACAACTGTTAAGAGGAGACTTTGTGCAGCAGGCCTTCATGGTAAAATAGCTGCTAGGAAACCACTGCTAAAGACAGGCAACAAGCAGAAGAGACTTGTTTGGGCTAAAGAACACAAGGAATGGACATCAGACCAGTGGAAATCTGTGATTTGGTCTGATGAATCAAAATTTGAGATCTTTGGTTCCAACCACCGTGTTTTTGTGTGACGCAGAAAAGGTGAACGGATGGACTCTACATGCCTGGTTCCCACCGTGAAGCATGGAGGAGGAGGTGTGATGGTGTGGGGGGTGCTTTGCTGGTGACACTGTTGGGGATTTATTCAAAATTGAAGGCATACTGAACCAGCATGGCTACCACAGCATCTTGCAGCGGCATGCTATTCCATCCGGTTTGCGTTTAGTTGGACCATCATTTATTTTTCAACAGGACAATGACCCCAAACACACCTCCAGGCTGTGTAAGGGCTATTTGACCAAGAAGGAGAGTGATGGGGTGCTACGCCAGATGACCTGGCCTCCACAGTCACCAGACCTGAACTCAATCGAGATGGTTTGGGGTGAGCTGGACCGCAGAGTGAAGGCAAAAGGGCCAACAAGTGCTAAGCATCTCTGGGAACTCCTTGAAGATTGTTGGAAGACCATTTCCGGTGAATACCTCTTGAAGCTCATCCAGAGAATGCCAAGAGTGTGCAAAGCAGTCATCAAAGCAAAAGGTGGCTACTTTGAAGAACCTAGAATATAAGACATATTTTCAGTTATTTCACACTTTTTTGTTAAGTATATAATTCCACATGTGTTAATTCATAGTTTTGATGCCTTCAGTGTGAATGTACAATTTTCATAGTCATGAAAATACAGAAAAATCTTTAAATGAGACGGTGTGTCCAAACTTTTGGTCTGTACTATATATATTTATATATGTATATAGTGGGGAAAATAAGCATTTGATACCCCTGCCGATTTTGCAAGTTTTCCCACCTACAAAGAATGGAGAGGTCTGTAATTTTTATCGTAGGTACACTTCACCTGTGAGAGACAGAATCTGAAAAAAAAATCCATAAAATCACATTGTTTGATTTTCACATAATTAATATGCGTTTTATTGCATGAAATAAGTATTTAATGCAATAGAAAAACAGAATTTAATATTTGGTACAGAAACCTTTGTTTGCAATTACAGAGGTCAGACGTTTTCTGTAGTTTTTGACCAGTTTGTAAACACTGCAGCAAGGATTTTGGCCCACTCCTCCATACAGATCTTCTCCAGATCTTTCAGGTTTCAGGGCTGTCGCTGGGCAACATTGAGTTTCAGCCATCTCCAAAGATTTTCTATTGGGTTCCGGTCTGGAGACTGGCTAGCCCACCTTGACCTTGAAATGCTTTTCAAAGAGCCACTCCTTAATTGCCCTGGCTGTGTGCTTACTGAGGTAAGGAGGTTGTTAGCCAAAACCTCACGATACATGTCCCCATCCATCCTCCCTTCAATATGGTGCAGTCATCCTGTTACCTTTGCAGAAAAGCTCCCCCAAAGTATGATGTTTCCCCCACCATGCTTCACGGTTGGGACAGTGTTTTTGGGGTTGTACTCATCCTTCTTCTTCCAATCACGGCGAGTGGAGTTGACACAAAAAAGTTCTATTTTGGTCTCATCTGACCACATGACCTTCTTCCATGCCGCCTCTGGATCATCCAGATGGTCATTGGCGAACTTCAAACGGGTCTGGACATGTGATGGCGTGAGTAGGGGGACCTTGAGTGCCCCGCAGGATTTTAATCCATGATGGCAAAGTGTGTTACTAACAAAAATGTTTGAGACTGTGGTCCAAGCTCTCTTCAGGTCATTGACCAGGTCCTCCCGTGTAGTTCTGGGCTGATTCCCGACCTTTCTCAGAATCATCCTTACCAAATGAGGCAAGATCTTGCATGGAACCTCAGACCAAGGAAAATTGACAGTCATCTTGTGTTTCTTCCATTTTCTAATAATTGTGCCAACAGTTGTTGCCTTCTCACCAAGCTGCTTGCCCATGCCAGCCTTGTGCAGGTCTACAATTTTATCCCTGGTGTCCTTAGACAAGCTCTTTGGTCTTGGCCATGGTGGAGAGGTTGCAGTGTGATTGATTGAGTGTGTGGACAGGTGTCTTTTATACAGGAACTAAGTTCAAACAGGTGCAATTAATACAGGTAATGAGTGCAGAGTAGGAGGGCTTCTTACAGAAAAACTAACAGGTCTATGGGAGCCAGAATTCTTTCTGATTGGTACGTGATCAAATACTTATTTCATGCAATAAAATGCAGTTTAATTATTTAAAAATCATACAATGTGATTTTCTGGATTTTTTTAGATTCTGTCTCAGATAGAGTGTCCCTACGATAAAAATTACAGACCTTTCCATTCTTTGTAGGTGGGAAAACTTGCAAAACCGGCAGTGTATCAAATATCATAGCTGGTGACGAGCCTTGTCCAGCTTTGCCCTCAGTCGGCTCTTTCCAGCGCTGCTGCAAGTGATTAACAATTTTCTCCCTTGTGTGCATAAAGGGAGAGACCCGTCATGCACTCTCAGCAGTGCTGGGAAGAGCCGGCTATGGGTAAAGCCAGAAAAGTCTAGTTACCAGTCATGGGTTGGTTTTTCTCTGAAATGACATAGTGGTGATTCATTGAAAAATAAGCCTGATGGCAGTATTGTAATCAGGTTCTGGTTCATGCAGCTCATGGTTCGGACAGCATGAATCGCATGACAGGTTCCTTTAAGTGTTGGCAAGTACGGACATTCACAATATATTCTACTTAATTTGCTATAGCAATCACATATGGTAAATCCAAATGACTGTTGCAGCCAATCACTGGCCTCATACGTTCAGCAAAAGATCACGGAGGCCAGTGATTGGCTGCAGTGGTCATGTGGATGTATTAAAATTACTACTAAAGATTCTAGACATAATGTCACATTAATCTGCTTTATACATGGCCTTGACAAGGAGTTCTGGATAAGATGGAATGAATTACCTGTACTCTGCACATACAATGGAATGGAGGGAAGTAACATGTCCACACACAACACAAGAAAAGAACGATATCAGGTACATCAGGGAAGGTGGAATACTATAACAACACATTATATATTGTTATACTATTCCACCCACCTTAATAGAGAATGCTTAGGTGTTGCCACTCCGTATCCCTTGGAATCCAAGTTTCCTCCAACTTTCATTGTGTCGCATGGTTTTCTCTGCTCGATGTATTCATTCATTGTGGACTCTAAAAGGAAGGCGAATTTTCCCTTTGATTTCCGGACACGGGCCACTCCTTCTGCTGTTGTTTTGGTGAATACTGATGGTTCTGCTGATTTCATGTAGGTCCACATCTTTTCGTAAACTGCTATTTTTGATCTCTGCCAAACAAAAACATTGAAAAATATTTTTTCAAAATTTAAAAATCGGCAAAATCATAATAACATTAAAGTGAACCTGCCATGTCCACAAATGCTATGAACCTGCAGATATGGGGTCAATCTGCAGGTTAGTAATATTATAAAGCCATGCGGCCACGGCACTTAAAGCCCAGCTGCCGGGAGGAACTTTATTCCTCCTGGTAATTCCTCCTGGCAATTCCTCTCCGGCTTTCAGTCATAGAGGCGAGGTTGTGCAGCTTCAGTCGCCGCTCATACATAGTGAGTGGCGACTGTAATCATGCCCCGGCACTGACTGACAGCCAGCTTAGCAGTCCATTAGTGTTAAGCTGGCTATCAGTCAGTGCCGGGACATAGTTACAGCTGTCACTCACTATGTATTAAGCGGTGACTGAAGCTGTGGCGGCAGCACCTCTATGACTGAAAGCTGGAGGCTGTCGGGAGGAATAAAGTTAATTTTCTTCCCACCAGTGGCTGCAAAGCTTTAGAATGCTATTAACTTTCAGATTAACCCCATATCTGCAGGTTAATAGTATTTTTTTACATGTCAGGTTCCCGTTAATAAAAATTATAATAACATAAACCGTTAAATACTTGAAATTTTATGTCACTAAGGATAGAAAACCTGCCAGCACATGGCAGTCCAAATAAAAATAACAGACTCATCTAATGCCATCATTCATCAGAGCAGGACATTCAAAGAGCAGAGTCCGTTGGGATCCTTCATACATCTCCCAACCAATTTATGTACAAATGTCTACAATTGGTGGGTGTATAGAGTAGGGGAGCCACTTTTTGTATGAGGGATTGAACAGAGGAATTACTTTGGAATCAATGACAGAGACCGGTGGGTGAGTAGCAGTTGACAGGATGACAGGATAGTGTCACGGGTGTGTCAGGTGTGACAGTCAGTCGCTCTGGAACCGGCTGCAGAAGGTCACTGTGCTTGGCATTGCAGACGCCTTCTTGATCCTCTCATCTCTTTAGTATTGTTATATCCTTCTTCCTTTAGGACCCAGCTGCTACTTCCACCTTCTGCTGCTGAGTGACACACCCTTGCTTGGTAGTTAAATAGTCTCAGTTTCTCCAGAGAGGTTCCGGTGATAGTTCTATGTACCTCTTTGTTGGCTTGGAGCACTAGCAGTTGGCTAGTTTATTCTCTGCTGGCCTTGGAGGACAGTTGGCATTATCTCTCTGGTGTCTGCTCAAGCTAAGTATATCCCCTCTGTTTGTCTACATTGTTGTCTTTAGTTTGTAGCGGGGCTTAACTAGTGCTCACCCTGTCCCCTCCCTATCTAGGGCCAAGCTCTAGGGACATTCAGGGCTTAGTTTCCTGCACGGCAATAGGTGTGATATTAGAGCTGTCTAGGGGTCTCCACTCCCCCTTTCTGTATTGTTTGGGCTTCCTTCCCCTCGTCCCTTCATGTTGCACTTAGTCTTTCCCTCATCTTGTGTGACAGATAGCATAGGTAATATATTTTATGATCATTTGCCTACGCTTCTGACTACAGATCGAATGATAGTTTCTTGTAGGTAGCCCAAAGCAACGTGGGTAAAGAGTTGCAGATGAGAGGTGCAGTGGCATGAAGTGGGCAGAGATGGGAATCCTATAACAAGAGATGATGTACTTGATTCATAAAAAATGAAAATTGCTACTAACTTTCTCAAAATTATGGATTCTGACAAATCTGAAACTTTTGGGATTTCATTTGCAAGAATCCAACAAAATAGTGGTTATTCAGCCCCATTTTGCTGACTTCTTTTGAGGCCTGGGCAAGAGTTAAAAAAAATAGTAAAAAAGTTATTCTTACATATCCTAGTCCTGCCCTCGCCTGTCCTTACATGGACGTAAACGTGCGTCAATCCAATTGGGCACGTGGAATGCTTTCCACATAATTACATGCATCTCCTTCCCCCACGTAACAGCTTGGGGCCAATTACAGGCCTTAGCGCTGGATGGAAGCCAAAGACCTTCGTGGAGGACTGGAGAGCTTCAGTGGCATGAGGACAAGTAAGTGGCGGTCCTGAAACAAGTAATTATATTTGTATTATCTTTTAACATCTTCCTGAATCAAATTTTTACTTTCATAGTTTTTTAAGGTTCAAAGTAGACATAAGTCCACCGAGTTCAACCTATAGCCTAACATGTTGATCCAGAGGAAGGAAAAGAACCCACGAGGCAGATATTAAAAGCTCCATATTAGGGGAAAAATTAATTCTCGACTCAACATACGGCAATCAGACTGGTTCCCTGGATCAACGTCTCATGACAGAATCTAGTGCCCATAACCTGTAATATTATATTTAGCAAAAAGGGCATCCAGGCCATTCTTGAAGCAAAACAAATTTTGGGAGATTTGCTCATCTCTAGCTATAACCAGTCAGATTATGGGAAAGATCAAAGCAGAAGAGTCGGCTGATGGTATAAGAGGCAGCACTGCCCATGTTGAGCAGTTTTATAAAATGGGTGGAGCTATAACCTTTTGACCAATCAGATGGGAATAATTACAGCAGCAGGAGAGCAGTATACTGATTTTGTTAGAGGCAGTGACCTATTTGTATCTACAGTTATGTAATTGAGGACACAGATGTATGTACCAAGGGTAAGCCATGAGGAGGGCAACATGGCAGGGGGCTAGAAGGAATGAGCGGAGTAGCTGAACAGAAAATTATATTGATATTAAGGATCTGGAAAAAAAATTCTACTTAGAATAGACTTTTTTGAAACCTTTTCAATTGCTTTTAAATAGATACACAAACTATAGGAAATGTGAATCTGTGGACTGATTAATAGAAGGAAAAATCCCACCGGGTGGCCAGTAAGTAACAATTCTGTCAATAGCATACCGTGTTATATTATTTTCTTTTAATTATTTTTGTTGTTTTGTTGAGATCCCCAAGGAATGATAGGTAACGATTTACACACAGAGACACCCCTTGTGGCCAGATCAATACGGGTGATGCGTATGACAAACATGATACACGTTTGCCTGAAGCAAAATAAAAAAAAGTTCCTTCATTCATTTGTTAAATGTATGGATACGGGAACACGGCAGGTTTTGAAGCACACCGACTCTCTGTTCAGCTGCCAGTGACTTTATATCTCCACTGTGCAGTAAGCGCTAATATGGCATGGATGCAAGACTTCCTTGAAATTTGGCTGCTGTTCAGAACCTTAACCGCACTGTATACTTTGCAATTCTAAAAATTACTTTAGACAAGTGTTAACCCATTGTGGACAAAAAGAACAATTTTTTTTTGTTCCACATTCAGACAACCATATTTTTTTTCCTTTTCGCATTTACTTAGTTACAGTATATCCAGCTCTGCAGCTTGAGGGATAATTTTTTTTGCACCATTGCGGTATACTTGTAAAATTATCCCTAAGATCCCATTTTGACCATATAGGTACTTTCGCATTTTACTTAAAAAATGTACCTGATATTTGTTCCGGTCCTGCTCTTAGATTCATTCCAGTTATGATGATGTTCCATGAAAATCGAACTTCATCACTGACATCACCTATAAGACCTGGTTTGAGCTACAGTCGTACGGAGAAGGCATTGATGTGTCGGAACAGCCGATGGCTTCATGCTCCATACAACTGTAGCTCAAAAAACATGTCATCGATGGTGTACTATTCAAAGCAAAGCATGATGGGTGGATTCAAAAGGAACATCATCGGAAGTGGGTGTTAGGCTCACCTGGTGAGGTAGACCCGCTAAGCCTCAGGTCTGGGTGGGCATACGGATCCTGGGCATTGGTGTAGCTTTCTAGACGGAATGTGGAATCGTAAGAACTTGGACAGTCTGGAATCTCGGGAGCAGTAGAACAGATGAAGTGGAACCCAGCAGGGATGAAAACAAGTTGAAGTACAGTATGCATAGAAGGTGGAGCACACCAAACAAAGAACTCTAGTGTCTCAATCCTGAGACACAGATGTGTATCTTTGTGGGCCTTAAATGGGTTTTGGGAGATGAAGTTATTGAGCTACGCCAGAGAGCTTGAAAAACCCGACGTGGAGCACAGCAGAAGGCAGCGGACCCAAGGGAAGGAAGCGGAGCCTGGAATACCCGGGACAGGTGTGTACTTGTGGAATGTATCTGAGAGCAGGATGTTAAGTGACCAGGATTAATGGTGACAGGAGGTTCCATGTCACTATTAGGACATTGCTTATTTAGTCATGATGTGATATTAGGGATAGCATTTTTAGTATCAGGCAACCCCTTTAATAGTCACTTTATTTGCAATATCAATTGTCTTGTTCAGAAGGGCAGACATTAATTTCATGTGACTTTTGGACGGAGGGGGGGAGTAAGATTGCAAGCCGCCACAGGTGAAACCGCCTTTAATGCTACATCAGCCAAGGATGATGTAGTCTTACTTACTTTGAAAAACTCTTTTGTTGACCCTGCATCGAGCGTTCCATAGGCAATCTCGGTTTGTTTGGCAAGGTCTTCTGCACTCTCTATCGGTGACACCATTCTCTCAACCGTTAAAAAGGCAGCCAAGTTAGCCGTGTAAGATGAAATAATAATGAGGGTAAAGAACCACCACACTCCTCCAACAATACGACCTGAGAGAGATCTAAACATGAATGTGGTAGAGAATTTCAGTTTTTATATTTTTGTAGCTATTCGAACATTTACATTTCACATGGTAACAATGGCGATTTTTTCCTTATATACATGTTTATTGACACAATGAAGAAATCTTTGCTACAAGACGAAAAAGAAGTAGCTATTTTTTGTGATTTCCTATAAATGGCACAATATCTAGCTTAGACACCAAAATCCGTGTTTCCCCAACCCCCTCTCATCTTGTGGCTCAATGAATTATTGGAATTGCTTACTCAGAATGATTAGCTTATATGTATTGTATGTGTTTATACTTATTGGTTGACATTTAATACCATTTTTCTCATAAGTAGTTCATTACTTATTTAAAAAAAAGCTAGTTGGATATTGAACAAAATACAGAGTATTTCTAAATTAATGATAATATATACTGAAAACGAGACTACAATATATCAAGACATAATACTTAATTATAACCCTAAAGCAAAGTCATGCACAAAATGGCCATTACAGTACATAATGCTCTTCAGTTCCTTATCTTCCTTCCTTCTCTCATGCCATTCCTTTTTCTCTCCATCTTTCCTCTTTCTGGTCTTCCTTTTCATCTGTTCCTCTATTCCACCTCCCCATCCTTCCTTTACTCCATCTTTCCTTTTTTCCTCCATTTATTCTTCCCACCTTTTGCTCCTGCTATGCTTCCTATCCTCTCTTCTATCATTCTCTCTCCATCCTTCTTTCCTTAGCTCCATTTATCACTCTTGTCCATCCTTTCACCTCTTGTCTTTCCTACTTCTGTACTTTCTTTCCTCCCTCAAGTCCCTAGTTCATCACTCCTGCTTGTTCCTTGATTCTATCCTTTCTTTCCTCCTTTCCTCCCACCTCTCCCTTCTTGCCTCACTGTGCTTCTTTGTTCCTTCCTTTTTCTATCCCACCTTTCTGTCGATAGCTCCTTTTTTACTTCTTTCCTCTCTTCCTTCATGTCCTTAGTTCCTAACTTATTTATTTCCCTTCTTCCTTTCTTTCCTTTTTTATCTTCTTGCTTTTATCCTTCCTTTCCTGTTCTCCCTTTCCATCCTAATCCCTGAAAAAGGTGTAACCTATAAAGAAAAGTTCTCTTCTACATAGAAGTTCTCTTCTCCCCTAAATATACTCTTAGCTAATAAAATACTTGTGTAACTAAAGGATATATTGAAATTTGAATTTCATAATCAAATTTCACAATATCTAAAATGCTACAAATATTATTTTTGGGCCCTAAAAATTAGCCTATCAATTAATTCAATCAATTATTGAATTTTACAAACTAACCTTGGAGATATATCACATCCTTGTTGCATGAAGGCTCCAAGGGAGAACCAAAGGCTGTTGAAAATACCAAATTCATTCGGGGGTTGATCACTGGGTCCATCTTTACCATCTTCAGGCTCTTCCGTATGCCATTCATAAGGGCTGAATCGACTTACAAGGAAAAGGACTACACTTACTCCAATATAAGCAAAAACTATGCACATCCAGATTTCATAAGCCAATGGGTCCAAAAATGAAAAGACTCCGGGTTTTGATTTTTGTGGTTTTTTAATCATAATAGAAATTCCTAAGCTCATGAAAGGCTTTGAAAAATCAATGACCTCTTCCCGCACCAAGGTAATGGTCAACGGAGCTACGGCAATCTCTGCTTTCTGTAAGACAAGAGAGTAGAAAAACTGATTTCACGTTTCATTTAAAAGGATATTTATTTTTCTACTGTACTGTAGCAATGTGTAAGGTATAGATAAAATTAGATCAATGCAGATTTACTTCTGATTAAATTCAGGTCTGAAAAGTAAAATCAAAACATAACACATGGCATATGGGAATATTAAGGTCATAGTTTCTCTTGACTATGTTGACCTGACGTTACTTCACTGGGTATATCAGCAGTCAGACCCATCAGAATCAGCTCACTGTATTTGGACCTGACAGTGGTTTTGTCTCATGAAGAGGATTTTCCTTTGAAAACATCTCCTTTAAATTCAGCTCTGACATACAAAACATCCACAACAAAAAAGAAAACTACATACCAAATATCAAAATATTTTCTATGTACTGAAACCAGATCAGGACCGGGCCAATTCCCTATCCCCTTTCCTGACCAGGTACATTTTCGGGTATTATGCACTTTTAAGGGGGTCAAAATTTTTTTCTCGTTCAGATATTCAAATAACTTTTGTCTTTTTTTTTCGCAATACATGAGGCTTAATTTTTATGTCATTTTTATATTCCTTTTTTTTTTCTGATATTGGTGGAAAATGTAAAAAAAAATAGAAAATATATCTACATTTTTTATTCTTTTATGACCATAAATGATTGCTAAAATATTTTAAATGTGTTCCCCTTTTCCATAGAAAATATTTTTATGAATCAGATATATCTTTTTTTCAGTGGGTGCAGGGCTATTAACAGTGATTTGGACATACTGTGTTTCTTTTTATTTAGTTTAGTTTTTTTATTTTTTCTTGCTTTTTTAATTATTTAACTATTTAACACACACTCTGCCCCCAATCAACCCCATGAAGTCTTAAAAGACCTTTGAGGTAGCATTTGAACATATTAATACATTCTTTTTATTGCTGATTTCCCATGTTACTGGGGCTGGTATATTAGCCCCAGTTACAGGAGAAATTCAGCTTCCAAGTTACATAGCAGAGCTGATTTCCGCTGTTAGGCTATGTTCACGCATTGCATTTTTTTCAGTGTTTTTTATGCAAATTTTCAGCTGCGTTTAACAGTACCAGCAAAGTCTATGAAATTCCAGAAATCTCATGCACACACCTTGGTTTTTATTTGATCAGTATTTTGTGCTTTGCATGTTTTTTTGCAGAATAGAGCATGTCACTTCTTTCAGCGTTTTTTCACCCACTGAAACTAATGTTCAGTTTTCACTGAACTTTATGCACATGCATAAAGAGACAAAAGGACAGTGAAAAAAAAAGCAGCAAAAAATGTACCAAAACACAAGCAAAAAAGCAAGAAAAATCCTGAACAAACCTCCTGGCAAGAGATCAGGTTTTGCTGCAGAAAAAAATGCTGAAAAAACGCAATGTGTGAATATAGCCTTACTGGGGCTGGTATATTAGCCCCAGTTACAGGACAAATTCAGCTTCCATGTTACATAGCAGAGCTGATTTTCTCTGTTACTGGGGCCGGTAATATCATCTCCAGTTACAGGAGACATTCAGCTTCCACGTTGCACAGCAGAGTTGATTTCCTCTGTTACTGGGGCAGGTATATTTTCCCCAGTTACAGGTGAAAAAAATCAGCTTCCAGGCTGCATAGCAGAGCTAACTGGGTCTCTCAGGACCCAGTTACTCCTGCTTTCTCCCTAATCACGTGACTGCTGGGTCCGAAGGAGGAAGCACTGTCAGTGCTTCCTAATCTGTACACTTGTTTATGCATTGACATTTTAGAATGTCAATGGAGAGTAAAATGTGGACTACTTGGAAGATCTTAGTCTTGGGGCTGTACAGAAGTTGTTAAAAAACATACTCTTACACTAATTCATCGTCATTTTCTAGCTTATAGAGGGTACTCCATATGGTAGACCCATCTTCCATGACCTCCACTTGAAAGACCTACTCTCCTTAATCTCCAGCTCTCTAATAAACATCTCTTTCAATGTAAAAACAAAATTAAAAAAACATATGCAGTTAGCTTACCCCGTACACAAGTTCTCCCACCATTCCATTCCATATTTTTGTATCTGAATCCCTCGCTCCATATTTTCCGTCAGGAACAATTGCAATTTTATACTTGATACCAATATGTTTTGCAATTTCATAGGCCAGATCTACACAATATCCTTCAAACTTATCATTTCCTTCCAACAACTCGTGGTTTTTCTTGTACATTACATAAGGTGATTCCTATAATGAAAAGAAGAAAACTTAAAGGAGAAACATACGTAACTCGCTCTTTGAAGGACCTTCAGGACACAAGGTGCCTAGACGTTGGTAGAGTCAATGACATTTCAGACACTTGGAAAAGTAATACGTTTGACAATGTAATCTACGGTGCAAATTACAGAAATTGTGAAACATTTTCAACAATCTGACATAGATAATGGGTATTATGACCTTTAACTCACCTTTATCCATAACCCTTATGTCCAAATGTATTTCCACTTTTCAAAAAATGTCATAAGAGCCAGGTCCTTTCTCCTTCTATTGGCTGTGTGAACAAGGTTTGGGCTTCCCTAATCCTCCAAAAGTGGGAAGAGCGTGGGTCATGTTAATTTTTTTCCCTCCCACGAAGGGAATGGAATGTGGAAAAGTGAGTACTGGGATGTTTTGTCCCAACATGGTGGGGTGTGATGGCATAAGTTAACACCAGCAACAATATGGAGGAAAACACCAGCAGTGGTTCCCATTTTTACTGAGGGGCTTCTTTGTGTACTTTTGCAAGCCACAGGTAGACACAGTAATATTTTAAAGAAGTTTCTACTGGATATGGATTAAATAAAGGTTGAAATACCCTTTAAAATGCAAATTGAAAGTGCATTTTAAATAATTGAAAAAAAAATGAACATAGTTTATATCACAAACAGAAATGTAAAGATAACATTATATACAAAAGTAGCAAAATAACACAAAAATATGGTAATTATACAACAGGGATATTTATAATACAGGAACAGTAAGCACACATTGTATAATTTAACAGCAAAAAAAAGTATAAAACAAGGCTAAAAAAAGAAAAATTCACATTTCTTATGAAATGACTTTTTCCACCTCTTACTTCTAATTCCACCTTCTTTATGCTTCTTTTTGCGCTAGTCCTTTTGTGGTATTTCTGATTTAACTATTGTGTCTTTTATTACAGTTTCTGAAGCGGATGAAAACAGCAAGTATTATACAAAGGGTTTTGTAGTCAATAAAAAGTAAAGCACATTTTTATAAAACCAAGAAAATCCAAATAAAACTACATCAAAATCTCAATAGTTTGACATCTACTTTAAGACCAAATTTTGGGTATTCAGGTAGGATAATAGGTCTGAGCTTGAATACCTGTCACAGAATGTCACTCTAAAAGTCCACTTTTTAGCACCAATTTATTTTCAGGTGCAACATTTTGTTCTGATGAATTCGTCAACTGAAATAGCGAAAAGTAACACTAATAATATTCTGCCAATTTGTAGCCACCACTAGGATCAATGTAGGATTTTACTATACAAGGTTTTAATAAGGAGTTTTCCAGTTTCAGAAAATCCCTTTCCCCTAGGCTGCAATTTAAAGGAAATCTGGCAGATTCCAACGATGTATAGTTTACTGGGTGCAGCGGTTCTGACACAATCAGAGTTTTTACATTTAGCAATGCAGCTGTCAGGATTTCTGTTACCTTCTATAGTTTGACCTTTAGTGGCCGCTATTGTTCACTTTGATAATTGTGCTGCAGTTTCACTCCTTACCACTGGAGGCAGCTGTTATGTTCTGCAATTGCCCTTTACCAAGATGGCGGGTTCTGAAACTATGGAATTCATCTTGTTTCCTGTTTGAGCCTACTTAAAGCCACTTGGATCTCCCACTCATTGTTATGTTCTGCTACCAGAGCTAAGGAAAGAGAGGAGATCTGTCCCTACTATGAGACTCAGCTGAATCCCTACGATGTAACAGGGAACCTGATCCTGCGATCAGACCTGCTAAAGTCCTAAGCTAGTCTGTACGGAGACCTATAGATGTGGGGAAGGAATCCCTACAAGTACTAAGGACTGGGAGGAAAATGGGACA
This sequence comes from Phyllobates terribilis, assembly GCF_046119375.1. NCBI lineage: Eukaryota > Metazoa > Chordata > Amphibia > Anura > Dendrobatidae > Phyllobates > Phyllobates terribilis. Next base: position 70,377,446 of record NW_027362762.1, read on the forward strand.
CCTCCTAACAGAAATAGTAGCAGACAGACGAACAAACAAAATATATAGAACATAGAGGTCCGTAGACCAAGCAAACTAACAGAGTTAGATACAGAGCACAGGCTAGCTAGAAAGTAGTTATACAATGAAGTCCAGCAAAGCCAGAAGGGCGGAGCAGGATTAAATAGGCCAACAAGGTCATGTGACCAGCAAAGGAAAAAACCTAAGAGCAAGGTTCTAACACTCATTGCTTGAGTATTGTGACTAGCTATTAGCCTAGTTTCAATCTTCAGCTCCTGAACATTCTTACCCAGACTGCTCTAAATTCATCTACGGATTGTTTCTTACAACTCCTTGCTAACTTAAAGAATTTCTCCTACCGCTTGCTGCTCCTGCTTGTGCTCCTTCGGCCACTGGTTTCCAGCAGTACTAAGCCAGCACCGTAACAGGGGGTGGGTAATCGATATTGAATCGAATAATGCTGAAAAATTTTTTTTTTCTAAGAACGGACTCTCCAGCGCACTCAAAGATGAACTAGCGCGGGCCAATGCTCCCACAAATTATGATGATTTCATTCACCAACGTATTCGTATAGACAATCGATTATCAGAGAGAAGATTGGAAAAGTGGAATTCAAACTGGTCGTGCAACAGAAATCCTGACAGCAGCAGAGCTGAGAAAGCTATCCCCGCCCACACCAGGCTCAATATGTACATTGCATATTGACAGTGACAGAGGAGGAGGAGGGGGCGGAGTCAGACAAGAGCCTCCACACCAACTAGTCACATCAATGATAGTCACCAGGTGATAAAACCTTCAGTGTAAGTAAACAAGGGTGGATAAAGCTCTTTGTTTTTTTTCAAACAAACTGTTCCTGGGGACAGGAATTTTTCAAAACAAAAGAGATGAACGGATCAATTCGCGGGAATCCAGTCCAGGTCTTTGGTACCGGGCTGCTAAACAGGAGTCCCGTGACCCTCTTACCTTCTGGCTTTTGATTAGCCAGAGCTAGCATGATGTCATCTGTAAGTTAAGTCGCACAGCTAACATTGCACCAGCTACGACAAAATGCCGTGTTGGGGATGCTAGAAGGTATGAGATTCGCAGACCCCCCCGTTTAGCGGCCAGGTACCACTGACCTGGACTACAGTCCCGCGTATCGATCCGCTCATCTCTAATACTATTCTTTTGAAATTAGCAACAATATCTAAAGCCAGGATAACATTGGATGTTGGATTAATATGGATTACATTTTACATGGGTTCAGTTGAATGGAGTTCCATTAGACTACCAGAATATGTTGAAATTCACTTTTAACTTCATTATTTTCCTTTTTTTTTTTTATCATTGTTATTATTGCACACCCAGGATATCATAAGTAGGATCTACTATATTATCCATGAGAAAATAGACCCTATAATCACCACCAAATTGGGTTGTCTTCTGCTGGACCTTTGGAGTCCACAGAAGGATTGTCTGGTACTTTGTTGGAGAAGTCCAAAACTATAAGGATTAACAACTTTTTTCTTCTGGATGTGTTCTAAAACAAAATATTGCGGGTATTTATCATTTTAACCAAATGGTAGATGGTCTTTTGGTACGTTTGGTACTGACTGGTCACTACTCCAGCCATGTCTATCTTAGTATGTACTACTAAATAACACTTCTGTAACATCTTTCCTTAGAACTCTGAAATGTGAATGTTCCAGCAAATGTTTAGATAAACTGACAAAAGGGTGTTACTAGACAAGAGCAATTAAATTTGCGCTGCCCTGGTCCGGCATCTATCCTGATAACCTCTCAAGCCTTTCTTGGCACTACAGCATCCTAATGTTAAATGAGGCCTAGTCACAAGGCCCGGCTTAATGTCATGATGTTGTGGGGCCTGGTAAACGCCAAGGTGCCAAGGATGCCAGGCCAAGGATGCCAGGTACAGAAGTGAAGACCGGCTGCAACAAAGTATCTGACTGGACACCGGACTAGGACAACACAAATGGAGTTGAAAAAAACCGAGGGTAGTTTCTGGCACAACTGACTGGATAAGAAATGTAAGTTTATTGAAACAAGTTAAAAGTCCATTAAAAGTTAAAACCTCAACACGTGAGGTTGTGCCGGAAACTACCCCCTGCAATCACCAGCAGGTCCGGCACCCACTGGTTTCTAATTATCGCAACGGATTCATCTATGTTACCAGCGTGAACAGCTCTAACCCTCCCCCTCTCCTTCACAAAATGAGTTGCAAATCTCTAGGAGTTGCCATTGATTTTGTCAAAAAGGAGTGTGCTCCTACACAGTTTGACACTGGAAGCACTGATTGGACAACGTAACACTGTGACGTGACACACCCCTAACTGGTAACACCCAGTTGTCAATTTAATAAAAATTTTCTAATAAGAGTAACAGAGGAATGGCACAATGTGGAGTTATGAGAAAGATGCTGTAGATATGAAATATTAAGCTGTTTTTAGGGTTCTTCTTCGTACCTCTTCAACTGTCCCCTATGAAAGGGCTACATTTTATTTTACAGAATAACTTTTATATAATATAGCTTATTTTAAGATTTACTACATAGCGTTTTTGCACACGTATTACTTCTCTAGTCATACTTCAGGCCTCCTACCAAAATCAAAGATAATAACTGATATACGAGTAGAACATAAATCATGTACTTCACCACAAAGGCAAAGTAAGTCAAACTGGGAAAGCTGAGAATGTATAGCATTAGCTTCAGTACAAATAGAGAATTTATGCCGTCTATATAGGGAAGGATACAAACCAAACAGATTCCATTAAAAATGGCATTATCTGCAAACTGCATCTATTGGGAAGCATATTGGCCGCTATACTAGAGCACTATTTTGGAATTAATGACTTTTCAGATGAGGTACAGTACAGGGAAATGGATATGCTACCTACTGTGTTCTGACCTGACAGTTATACCAGAATATCATTCAGCGAAAATATCCATGGATCAGAGGTTTTTATGATACAATATTGCGAAAGGGCAGACTATTCAGGTCAATTCCTCTAAATATCAGCACTATAAATGCTACTACACATGAGAACTCTCTCACAAAATGGATCGAGAGAGAACTTTTTACATTATCCTGGAGAATTTATAGCTGGGTTTAAAGGAAATAATGATATATTATTTGCAAAATACTGCAGGTTTCTATATTCCTCATCTTAAATTTGACTTCAATATCTCCTTAAAGGGTTATGGCATAGATGAACTGGCAGAACATACCATACCTTAAAGGTCCGACAGATGCATGTCCCAACACTGGGACTATCACATAGCTCGAGAACAGAGTTCTGTCGTGCACCACTGGGAGCTGAGAGGTGCTGGTGACTCAGGCTCGGCTTTCTCCTGTAACTTGTATAGGAGTTCTGAAGTTTACTAAGAAAGCATGCTTCCAGCAGTGGGACCAGCATCTAGCAGACATTTATAGCATATCACGTGAACATGTCATAAATGTCCCAAATGGGACAACCTTTTCAATAACCTCAGTAAATCTCAAAAACTCTTTTGTTTCTGCAGGTAGTGGTCAAGCATGGTTAATAATCCTTGCAAGTTTGGAGATGCATTTCAGCAAATGGAGTTGGTAATTTGGTCAGGATTAATGGTGTCCTCAGTGCTGAGAAATAGGCAGAATATAGAGAGGATATAGGCAGATACTGTACTTATCCATCATGCAATACCATCAGGGAGGTATATATATATACAGTACAGACCAAAAGTTTGGACACACCTTCTCATTTAAAGATTTTTCAGTATTTTCATGACTTTGAAAATTGTACATTCACACTGAAGGCAACAAAACTATGAATTAACACATGTGGAATTATATACTTAACAAAAAAGTGTGAAACAACTGAAAATATGTCTTATATTCTAGGTTCTTCAAAGTAGCCACCTTTTGCTTTGATGACTGCTTTGCACACTCTTGGCAATCTCTTGATGAGCTTCAAGAAGTAGTCACCGGAAATGGTCTTCCAACAATCTTGAAGGAGTTCCCAGAGATGCTTAGCACTTGTTGGCCCTTTCGCCTTCACTCTGCGGTCCAGCTCACCCCAAACCATCTCGATTGGGTTCAGGTCTGGTGACTGTGGAGGCCAGGTCATCTGGCGTAGCACCCCATCACTCTCCTTCTTGGTCAAATAGCCCTTACACAGCCCTGAGGTGTGTTTGGGGTCATTGTCCTGTTGAAAAATAAATGATGGTCCAACTAAACGCAAACTGGATGGAATAGCATGCCGCTGCAAGATGCTGTGGTAGCCATGCTGGTTCAGTATGCTTTCAATTTTGAATAAATCCCCAACAGTGTCACCAGCAAAGCACCCCCACACCATCACACCTCCTCCTCCATGCTTCACGGTGGGAACTAGGCATGTAGAGTCCATCCTTTCACCTTTTCTGCGTCGCACAAAGACACGGTGGTTGGAACCAAAGATCTCAAATTTGGACTCATCAGACCAAAGCACAGATTTCCACTGGTCCAATGTCCATTCCTTGTGTTCTTTAGCACAAACAAGTCTCTTCTGCTTGTTGCCTGTCCTTAGCAGTGGTTTCCTAGCAGCTATTTTACCATGAAGGCCTGCTGCACAAAGTCTCCTCTTAACAGTTGTTGTAGAGATGTGTCTGCTGCTAGAACTCTGTGTGGTATTGACCTGGTCTCTAATCTGAGCAGCTGTTAACCTGCGATTTCTGAGGCTGGTGACTCGGATAATCTTATCCTCAGAAGCAGAGGTAACTCTTGGTCTTCCTTTCCTGGGGCGGTCCTCATGTGAGTCAGTTTCGTTGTAGCGCTTGATGGTTTTTGCAACTGCACTTGGGGACACATTCAAAGTTTGCCCAATTTTTCGGACTGACTGACCTTCATTTCTTAAAGTAATGATGGCCACTCGTTTTTCTTTACTTAGCTGCTTTTTTCTTGCCATAATACAAATTCTAACAGTCTATTCAGTAGGACTATCAGCTGTGTATCCACCTGACTTCTGCACAATACAACTGATGGCCCCAACCCCATTTATAAGGCAAGAAATCCCACTTATTAAACCTGACAGGGCACACCTGTGAAGTGAAAACCATTTCCGGTGACTACCTCTTGAAGCTCATCAGGAGAATGCAAAGAGTGTGCAAAGCAGTCATCAAAGCAAAAGGTGGCTACTTTGAAGAACCTAGAATATAAGACATATTTTCAGTTGTTTCACACTTTTTTGTTAAGTATATAATTCCACATGTGTTAATTCATAGTTTTGATGCCTTCAGTGTGAATGTACAATTTTCAAAATCATGAAAATACAGAAAAATCTTTAAATGAGAAGGTGTGTCCAAACTTTTGGTCTGTACTGTACATAGATACAGTATGTAGATGTATTAGACAAGTATTTTAAGAAGAGAGAGACTGGAGTCAGCTAGGGCCTTTTATTGTCTCACTATTTTGAGAGCTTTGTGAGACTTCCTAGTTCAGAGCTGAGTGACAAAACTATGGGGGAGACTAGATGTGCTACATTTAAATGAAAGGGAAATTAATGTTGTTCATAGAATGTTAGAGTTGGAGGGGACCACCAGGGTCATGTGACCATCCCCCTGCTTGATTCAGGATTCACTAAACCATCGCAGACAGATATCTGTCCAGCTTCTGTTTGATGACTTCCATTGAAGGAGAACTCACCACCTCTCGTAGCAGCTTGTTCCTCTCACTGATCACCCTCAATGTCAAAAGGTTTTTTTCTAATATCTAATCTGTATCTTCTCCCTTTCAGTTTCATCCCATTGCTTCTCGTGTTTCCATGTGCAAATGAGAATAAGAGCGATCCCTCTACACTGTGACAGCCCTTCAGATATTTGTAGACACCTATTAAGTCTCCTCTTCGCCTTCTTTTTTGCAAGCTAAACATTCCCAGATCCTTTAACGGCTCCTCCAAGGACATAGCTTGCAGTCCGCTCACCATCCTGGTTGCTCTTCTCTGAACTTGCTCCAGGTTTTCAATGTCTTTTTTAAAATGTGGTGCCCAGAACTGGACACAGTATTCCAGATGAGGTCTGACCAAGGAGAAGTAGAGGGGAATAATTACTTCACGTGAACTTGACTCTATGCTTCTCCTAATACTTCCCAGAACTGTGTTTGCCAGTTTTGCTGCTGCATCACACTGTTGACTCATGTGCAGTCTGTGATTTATTAGTATACCCAAGTCTTTTTCACACATGCTGTTGCTTAGTTCTATTCCTCCCATTCTGTGGATGTCATTTTCATTTTTCTTGCCCAGATGTAGAATCTTGCATTTCTCCCTGTTAAATACCATTCTCTTAGTCGCTGTCCATTGTTTAAGCTTATCTAGATCCTTCTGAATCTTTTCTCTGTCTTCTCTAGTGTTAGCTATCCCTCCTTTGCATTATCTACAAATTTGACTAGTTTAGCTTCAGTTCCCTTATCTAGATCATTTATAAAAATGTTGAACACTGGGTCTAAGACAGAGCCTTCTGGTACCCCACTTGAAACACTCTTCAAATTGGATGTGCAACCATTTATTACCACTCTTTGAGTACGATCACTGATTCTTGTTGATTTGTTTCATGCTGAATGTAGTTATTTAAAAAGTGATTTAAGATGAATTTGTGTGTATTTTAGAGCAGCAGGAGGAAAAAACTAAAAGTAACAGTAGTAAACCGAGTCAATCTTCTCTTAATTGTGGCTGCTCTTCCTGTTTGTGTACATAGTGAGAGCCTCTGCCTCTTGCAGGCTAACCCTCCAGAAGAAGTTAGAAACAGTTATGTCCTCTTCTTGCAATTTACAAGCAGTTATGTCTCCCAATTGCAAGTTAACCCTTCAGAAACAGCTATATCCTCTTCATTTAGCTGAACTACATAATACACAGGAAATTAATAAATGACAGACAAATTACAATATTCTGTATGTATTAAAGTACAGGCTCCTAGAGGAAGGTGAGAAAAAACTTTGCCTGATTTGCGTTTTGTTAATTTGCTGTCCATTGGGACATATTAGTGAACTAATTTACCATCTTCATCATCTGTTTTTGCCGAATTTCATTATATTGTATGGACCAGCAACTAAAACCTCAGAATTAATTTATTCACCCGGAATCCTGACCAGATCTGAGTAAAAAATTACTGTTCAGATTCTTGATAGAATCAGCTCTCTCCCTCACAGTTGGTATCTCCCAGAGAAAAGATTCTCTTCAGATTTTGCCCTCACTAAAATGAGCAAAATCCCTGCATCCCTTTAATACTTTAGGAAATCATCTGATTTAAAAATGATAATTATTTGAGAAAAGTCTTACAATTTCATCTACTGTCGTATTTCCCCATAAATGATTGGTCTTTAGATCAACTTACAATTAAGCTTTAATTAAAGGGTTATTCTCAAGTTCTTAAATTGCTTTAATTAGTTAGACAGCATAACAATAAGCAAGGTTGCAATTGATTTGTGTTTTCTATGTGTTGTCATTCTCCTGAGATGGCAGCTTTTATCTTTTATAGTGCACAGCTGGTTTCCATGGAGCTTGGCCTCCAGACCCTGGGCTAGAGTGTGCAGTAGTTACATTCCTGCATAGGGGTTAACTTTTAACATCCCAGTCAGCTCTCTCCAACCCATTGATTTCTACACAGCAGATAGTTGCTCACTTCCTTCCCACTTCTCCCTTCCTGCTTCTGCAAAGATAAAGTTATAAATCATCAGTACACAGCTTTCAGAGCAGGTCTCCTAATCTCATCTCTACTCTCACTGTCGAGAGCTGTGTGCTTGCTCACATGCCCTGATGTCTGTATGTGTACATACAGTGACAACAGTGTACAATCAGAACTAACAACTGATAGCTGAATACGTTATAGCAGAACTTGTGCTGAGCTTTATACTTTTACTAATACCAAAGTTCTACTATTCACTAGAGCTATCACTCAAGGAGAAAAACCCGCCCTGCTAAAAACCAGGAAGTGAAAGATACTGGAAAGCTGTGGGCTGCTCAAGAGACAACTTGAGAATACCCCTATAAACTTTTTATTCCCCAAGATTGAAAGTTATCCTCTAAGCAGCAGCACCTGCTATGTGAAGGAAATTCCAAAGAAAGTTGCCCACTCTATATATTATATATACAGGTGCTTCTCACAAAATTAGAATATCATCAAAAAGTTAATTTATTTCAGTTCTTCAATACAAAAAAGTGAAACTCATATATTATATAGAGTCATTACAAACAGAGTGATCTATTTCAATGATTATGGCTTACAGCCAATGAAAACACAACAGTCATTATCTCAGTAAATTAGAATAACTAACAAAAAACACATGCAAAGTCTTCCGATGCATTTAAAAAGGTCCCTTAGTCTGTTTCAGTATGCTCCACAGTCATGGGGAAGACTGCTGACTTGACAGATGTCCAGAAGGCAGTCATTGACACACTCCACAAAAAGGGTAAGACACAAAAGGTCATTGCTAAAGAAGCTGGCTGCTCACAGAGTGCTGTGTCTAAGCATATTAATGGAAAGTTTAGTGGATGGAAAAAGTGTGGTAGAAAAAGGTGCACAAGCAACCGGGATAACCGCAGCCTTGAAAGGATTGCTAAGAAAAGGCCATTCAAAAATTTGGTGGAAATTCACAAGGAGTGGACTGCTGCTGGAGTCATTGCTTCAAGAGCCACCACACACAGACGTATCCAGGACATGGGCTACAAGTGTCGCATTCCTTGTGTCAAGCCACTCATGACCAATAGACAATGCCAGAAGCGTCTTACCTGGGCCAAGGAGAAAAAGACCTGGACTGTTCTTAGTGTTTTCAGATGAAAGTAAATTTTGCATTTCATTTGGGAATCAAGGTCCCAGAGTCTGGAGGAAGAGTGCAGAGGCCACGATCCAAGCTGCTGGAGGTCTAGTGTGAAGTGTCCACAATCAGTGATGGTTTGGGGAGCCATGTCATCTGCTGGTGGAGGTCCACTGGGTTTTATCAGGATAAGCTAATGTGGTACCCAATCAATTGTACAAAAAATAGCAGAGGGATAAAAATTAACCTTTAATAGAAACGTTTAAAACAGACCCAAAGTGCAATTGTGCATCAAAAAGTATAAGATGTACCGTATAGTACTAAATGTACTAAGTTAGCGTGTACTATTCCCTATGGCCATGTGTTGTTATGTAAGCCTATTAATAGTGTGGCTGTAATTGATATGGTTTACTGTCGGGTGGGAATTATGCTAAAAAGGGTATGGTCTGTTGGTGGATTCTATGATTATTACTACCTATAAGACTCTACCAGCTTACCTGTGAGGGGGTATCTCATAGGACTCTTTGACTGTACCTATATAGGATTGTCCCATTTTTTTGGGCAACACATTTCCTATTTTTTGGTTTTTCATTATACCATTTAGTACTATACGGTACATCTTATACTTTTTGATTCACAATTGCACTTTGGGTCTGTTTTAAACGTTTCTATTAAAGGTTAATTTTTATCCCACTGTGTTTTATCAAGACCAAAGTCAGCGCAGCCGTCTACCAGGACATTTTAGAGCACTTCATGCTTCCCTCTGCCGACAAGCTTTATGGAGACGGAAATGTCATTCTCCAGCAGGACTTGGCCCCTGTCCACACTGCCAAAAGTACCAATACCTGGTTTACACACAACAGTATCACTGTGCTTGATTGGCAGCAAACTCACCTGACCTTAACCCCATAGAGAATCTATTATAGAGAATCTATGGGGTATTGTCAAGAGGAAGATGAGGGACACCAGACCCAACAATGCAGACGAGCTGAAGGCTGCTATCAAAGCCACCTGGGCTTCCATAACACCTCAGCAGTGTCACAGGCTGATCGCCTCCATGCCACATTGCCGCATTGATGCAGTAATTGATGCAAAAGGAGCCCGACCAAGTATTGAGGGCATTTACTGAACATACATTTCAGATTTTAAAATAATTTTTCAAGCTGTTGTTATAAAGTATTCTAATTTACTGAGATAATGACTTTTCTGTTTTCATTGGCTGTAAGCCATAATCATCAACATTAACAGAAATAAACACGTGAAATAGATCACTCTGTATGTAATGACTCTATATAATATATTAGTGTCACTTTTTGTATTGAAGAACTGAAAGAAACTAACTTTTTGATGATATTCTAATTTTGTGAGAAGCACTTGTATATTTTTTCTTGATTGTTATTAAGGAGAAAGCAATGGATATAGAAAAGAGGGGCTCCAAAGCAAAGAAAAATAATGCCAGCCCCCCACTTGCTTAGGGTGCTGGGAAATGCCAACTAGAACAGAAGGTTGAAGCTTGTTTGCCCTTCCGAAATGCAGTAGTGATAAGTGACACTGATGTTCAGTAATGGTGTAATGCCTCTTTTCAGAATTTGCTGATATTAACATATACAGTAAATCTGCATTGTTATACACGAGTTTCTGTCAGATGTACAGTACATGCTTAAGATTTCTGTGACAGAGGAAGAAAGTATGAAAGACATACTGGACAATTGTCTACAGTACTGCAATGGCAATTTAGATAATTAAATCAGAAGGCATTCCATAGGTCCATTTTAAGCTGCCAAGCTCTAAACCTTCAAGGCAGAAGATCTCTGAAGGTTTCCAGTCGTATCTTACACTAAGATGTTTGGAGCAGATCTGTTAAATCCTCTAAACCATTAAATCATGGGGTCTCTGTGAATTTGACTTTGTTTTGACAGCGTATACTCGATTGGATTAAGATCTAATCTAGGAAATTTGAAGACCAAGTCAACACCCTGAACTCCTTGTTGTGTTCCTCAAATCATTACTGAACGATTCCTGCAGTGTTGCAAAGGAATTATTCTGCTAAAAGATCCACTGTCATTGTGGAAAACAGCTGGAAACAAGTTTATTTGATTAGTACAATCTTTAGGTAGGTTTTTCTTTGTCAGAGTAACATCCATATGAATGCCAAGACCCAAGGTTTCCAAAAGAATATTGCCCAGATCAACAAAGTGCCTCCACTGGATTGTTTTCTTCACATGGTCCCTCCTGATGCCAACAATTGAATAAAAAAAACATACTTAGTCATCCACATGACGTAAAAGAAACTATGATTCATCATTCTACGTCATCTTTTTCCATTACAAATAAAAATTTTTGCAGCCGATTCTTGATTAAAATATTTCAAAAACTTTTAATCCATATCGTAAAAATTGGAGCTCACAGTAACCCCAGGCATGATGTAGTTTGTTGCGCATTTCAGACTAAAAAAAAGTGCTTAATCATGGATAAAAATGGCATATAGAGATGATCGAACCCAAACTTTAAAGTTCGGGGTTTCTATGGGACAGTTAGTGTCCAGTGTTGAAATCTCTCTGAACACGGACTTTCCCTGGACGTCCAGTTCAATGTTCAGCATTTCGGGGAAAGTGAGAGAGAGAATATTTTCTGGGTCCAAAGTTCGGGATTTCTATGTGGTTTGGGTTTAGGTTCAAGTTCGGGTGAAGTTCTGGTACCCGAAACAAACTTTTAGTCCAAAGTTCAGTCGGATACCAAAACCCGTATTTCCATGGGTCTGCTCATCCCTAATGGTTTATCCATGATTAAGGCCTTTTTTTAATCTGAAACATGTAGTAAAATACATCATGCTTGGGTCTATTGTGAGTGCCAATTTTTACGATATAGAAAAAAAATTTAGACATATTTTAATCAACAATTGGCTGGAAAATTCCATTTGTTATGCAGTCTCTGGCCACAAGGGGGCAGGAGTGGCATTTCCGTGCTGAGAATCATTGAAAGCCTCAACGAAGGTGAGCTGGACTACACCTGTTTGCATCTTTTTCCATTGCTCCATGGTCCAGTTCTAATGCTGCCGACGTTTATTGTTTGAGCTTTGAGAAGTAGACCGGGGGTAGGAGTAAGCAGGGGTCCTCTGACCGGTCTTTGTCTATAGTATACAGTCCTATACACCACAAGCTATGATACTCTGTATTCTGACTATCTTAGGTAGGAGAAACTTTTTTTTAGCAATTTGTGCTACAGTAGCTCTTCTGTGGGACCGGATGGACTAGACTCTGCTTCCCACATACATCAATGAGTCTCGGTCACCCATGACTCTGTTATCTGTTCCCCAATGCCCTTTAACTGTGCTGGATGCAAGGGTTGCACTCACATCTGGGCGCCGGAGCCTAGAGGGGCCCAAAAAGGTCCCTCAGGCTCATGTAAGAGCGTCAATACTATTAAAGCCCTGTGATAATTGTGGGTCCTGTTGGAGATTTTGCAATGGGGTCCACAAGCTTAAAGTTACACTACTGTTTATTAGTTCTGAAACACTACAGAATGGGAACACCCAACAAGACTTGTCATTTTGGAGATGCTCTCATCCAACCATCTAGCCAGCATCTGTCATTTAGATCCTTACACATTTTTCTTGCTTCCGACACATCAAGTTAAACTGAGTGTTCAATTGCTACGTAACTATGTGATGGATGTGAAGCCTCATGACAAAAATTCTATTTTTTTTATCCTATGGATATGCTCCCTCGTTGTGCCTCATTCTTTTACTAACTGAAGGATGCACCGGTTGGGATACCCCCATTAATGTCGTTGACTTAACCCCGATGGACAAAAATGATATTGATGGGACAATCCTTTCAATTAATGACCATTTTGTGACTATTTTTTACTTACAGTAACATATATAAAATCTATAACGTCTAACCAACCATAAAGCCTTAGTTCAATGCAATCATTAGTCCTAATCAGCATCACCACAAAAAAAAGTGCTACTGTATCATCTCAGCGAAACCTTTCTTTGTAGTATTTTTTTAAGGTTCATTTAGTTTTACCCCTTTTTGAATTCTACATAAAATGTAGTCCTGACACCCCCAGGATAATTGTCCATTTACTCCGCAATTTGGAGCAATAAACATTGGCTTTGTTCACATCAGATGTGGTTGTCAGCTGTGCCAATGAATCACTCCTGCACTGAAAGGAAGAAAGAAACACACTGCAAAGAAAGAAAAAAAAAAGAAAGAAAAAGAAAATAAATATTTCACACGTACATAACAGATTGTGACTCTCATAAACTTCTAAGCACCTTCGAGTACTTTTATATAGAATTATGAAGAATGAGTATCCATTGAAGCATCCATCTATTCAATCATTGCCTACAATTCATCCTTGAATCTATTTCCATGGGTTGTTCCTTTGTCATACATGGCTGTATGAGCTGAGTCCGCTACGGCAAGAGCTGTTATTAGGGACACTCTGTTATATCTAACAGAGGAGAATTACAATAATTTCAAGTGGCCAACCTTTCTCTAAAGTCTCACGTGCCAAAATATGCCAGATGGAGTAAAAGCGTAGGGAGAAAGGTGGTGCCAGTTAAATATGAATCTGCACAAGGTTCTTGAAATCCTAAAGAAGCCCTCTCATTAAGTTTATTTTTCAGCAAATCTGTACATATAGCTACAGTGGCTTGCAAAAGTATTCACCCCTTGGCTTTTTACCTATTTCGTTACATTACAACTTGTGTTTAAATATTTTAGTAATCCAATTTGGGTATGAGGCATCAGCACTAAATAGTCTAAGTTGATGAAGTGAAGTGAGAAAAATATAGGCATAAATTAACTTTAAGAGATAAAATAACTAAAAATTGGCATGTGCATATGTATTCACCCCTTTTGTAATGAAGCCTTTAAATTTTTTTGGTGCAAGCAATTACCTTCAAAAGACACATTCTTAGTGAAAGGATGTCCACCTGTGTGCCATCTAAGTGTCACAGTCTGTCAGTATATACACTTTACCTTTTCTGAAGGCCACAGAGGCTGCAACACCATTAAGCAAGAGGCTCCACTAACCAAACACAATGGAGACCAAGGAGATCTCCAAACAAGTCAGGGACAAAGTTGTTGAGAAGTACAAGTCAGGGTTGGGTTATAAAAAAATATCCCAATCTCTGATGATCCCCCGGAGCACCATCAAATCCATCATCATCAAATGGAAAGAACATGGTACTATAACAAACCTACCACCAGAGGGACGCCCACCAAAACTCTCAGCCCGGGCAAGGAGGGCATTAATCAGAGAGGCAGAACAGAGACCAAAGGTAGCCCTGAAGGAGCTGCAGAGTTCCCGAGCAAAGACTGGAGTACCTGTATATATGACTACAATAAGCTATACACTCCATAGATGTGGCCTTTATGGAAGAGCAGGCAGAAAAAAAGTCTTTACTTACACGCAAAAATTGTAAAGTTTGTTTTGAGTTTGCCAAAAGACTCTCCAAATGTATGAAGGAAGGTGCTCTGGTCAGATGAGACCAAAATGAAACTTTTTGGCCACCAAGGTAAACGATATGTCTGGTGCCAAACCAACTCAGCTCAACTCCAAGAACACCATCTCCAAACTCCAAGAACACCATCCCCACAGTGAAATATGGTGGTGGCAGCATTATGCTTTGGAAATATTTTTCGGCAGCAGGGAAATGGTCCGAGTCGAGGGGAAGATGGATGGTGTTAATGTTTTGGAGTGGCCTAGTCAAACCCCAGACCTTAATCCAATTGAGAATCTGTGGTCAGACTTGAAGTTTGCAGTTCACCAGAGGAAACCAACTTGAACTAACTTGAAGGAGCTGGAGCAGTTTCGTCTTGAGGAATGGCAAGATGTGGAAAGCTCATGGAGACTTATCCAAAGCGACTTGCAGCTGTAATTGCCGCAAAAGGAGGCTTTACAAAGTTCTGACTTTAGGGGGGTGAATAGTTATGCACACTGAAGTTTTCACTTATTTTGCCCTATGTGTTGTTTGCTTCGCAATAAAAAGAAAAAAAAATATTCACAGTTGTACACATGTTCTTTACATGAACTGATGTAAACTCTCCAATAAAACAGTGAAATTCCAGGTGAGATAGCAAAACACAAAAAATGCCGTGGGTGGGTGTGAATACTTTTGCAAGCTACTGTATGTAATATAGTGTGAGTGTATTAATATACTCACCTACCGTTGTCTTCTCCAGTGTCCAGCGCCATTCCACTCCTCTTCTCAGTAATATCACCACACTTTAGACTATCGGGATCACTCTATGCTATGTATGAGTCGGACGTCTTTTTAACCACACACAGTAAGTCTATGGACCCCCTTTCTGACACTTCAACAACTTACATTGTAAAAGTCACTTCTGGATCACACAGTACACAGCGTGAACTCAGGAGTCTGAAGAGCAGTGACGTCACTCAAAAGAGGACTGGAATGGCGCTGGATCGCAGAGAAGATAGTTGTAGGTGAGTATATTAGCACACTGAGACTAAATACACATATGGGAAAGATGGGGGGACAATGCATTTGTAAATAGGGTCTAATCCGATGAATAAAATATTGAAAGGGTTATAGAAGCCATTCTCCTCCCATCAAAGTTTGTATCCTCTTAATATATTGCAATCATCATGTTCTATAACACTGTGTACTTACTATTGCTCATTTGGCCTTTCTACCCAGCTAATTCTTCTCTTTTCCATTAGGTCTATGACATCACATAATTAAAAACTGACTAGCTGAATCCTTCTAAGCTCTATGTAGATACAGGAGGTAAGTTTTCCCTGTACGAGTCATCAGTCACTGCACAAGTCCCTGGCAAGGGGGAGGAGGGAAGAGCTGGGTCAGGAGTTGAAGAGGGGAATGATGAATACAGGGAGAAGAGACTTCTTGTTTCTACATACAGCAGAGAAAAAAGAAGAATTTACTGAGCAGAAAGGCAAAATGAGCAGTTGTAAGTATACAGTGTTGTATAATATCATGACTGCAATATATTAAGATGATAAAAACTTTGATGGGAGGAAGGCTTCTTTAAGGTAACTGCTCACCTCGTAAGGTCATGTGGCTCACAACAAAGGAAAAGGATTTAAAACCTAAAAACTCCAGCTGCTGCAACACCATCAGGTTGGAGGAGCCCAACGTAGTTATCAAGTATTAAAAGGAAAGTGGTGATCTGTGCTGCCGGTGCAAAAACCTGGAAGCCATGAGACTTGGTTTGGACGTCCAGACCACATTTCTTATGGCTTCCAGGTCTTTATACCAGAAGTGCAAATCACCAGTTTCCTTTTAATACCTTATATACACACATATTGCAAATTTAGTAAAAAAAAAAAAACTTCACGAGAGGCTTCTTTAAGCACCACAATGTAAAAAGCTACCATTGTGAGAGTCTTCCGTCAAGCCTACTTGATATGATTAACTGGAAAGAAAACAAGTAGCAAATCCACTTCTCCTGGGATGAAGAATGGGGCTCATTTAGATTTTTGACATGGATGTGTTCATCTCCTACAAAATATTTTAATAACTACTTGTCTAATTTGATGGGTGTCCAGAAAATGCATTTCTTTACAAGACCTACCTTGGGATAACAGGATATGAATATGCAGTACAGGTGGTAATATTTTATTTGGTTGAGTGTAAAAGAGAAGAGAAAGGAGCGCTAGTAAGTCATACAACGCCGGTAAAGAATTTTAATTTAGTAGCCCAAGTCATCAGATCAAACTTACTAACCTGGGGTCCTGTGGGTGAAAGATCTGAAATGTTCTAGTCTACTTCCTTCAAATCATCAGATTCTCAGTGTTTGAACAAACAAATGTACTGGGATAGACCTTGTGATATCAATATAGGGTGCGTTTCTTTATATGCAGCACGAAGAAGAATGAGACCACTGGTGGATAAACCAACCCAGGTGAGGTCATGAGGTCTCCACAGGATGACTATTGAAATTCTCATCTGGTCACCTAGTCAAAAGCTTTATGCAGAGCACTATACGCTTTAGACTGCTTTGTGACTAAAAAAGAACAATAGCCTTTGATCAAGGCGCAGCGGGTGATGTACAGGGTCCAAATGAGTTCCCCACAGGAGGACATAGAAAGTCATCGTAAAAGATTAGACAAATCTGCCCACGAGATGTGTATTACATCTCCGCACCAAAGGTGGACATGCATTTTCAAGGGGTTGTCCAGGCTTGGAGCTCAAGACATGTGAATCCTCACACTGTGTACAGTGCGTGCTGTCAGGCTTCGATGCCAGTGCCAAGAACGGGCAGTCATGTGACCGCAAGAATGCGATTTTCATACTTCCAACCATATTGCGAATACACATGCCTGGCCTCGATGTCTGGCCTCGCTCAATTCCCTTTTATACTTGTGGTCATGCACCCGCCTACCCCCAGCACCAGAGAATCCTTATAGCATGCACTGTGCGTGCAGTCAGGCTTCTTCAATACCAGTGCCAAGAATGGGCAGTCATGTGACCGCAAGAATGCGATTTTCATACTTCCAACCATATTGCGAATACACATGTCTGGCCTCGATGTCTGGCCTCGCTCAATTCCCTTTTATACTTGTGGTCACGCACCCGCCTACTCCCAGCACCAGAGAATCCTTATAGCATGCACTGTGCGCGCTGTCAGGCTTCTTCAATGCCAGTGCCAAGAACGGGCAGTCATGTGACCGCAAGAATGTGATTTTCATACTTCCAACCATATTCCGAATAGACATGTCTGGTCTCGCTCAATTCCCTTGTATACTTGTGGTCACGCGCCCACCTACTGCACCAGAGAATCCTGACAGCATGCATTATGCGAGCTATGAAGATTCACAAGTCTGGACAACCCCTTTAAGGTTTCCCCTGTATGAAAAAAAATGTTACATTTAGAGAACCAAGAGAGATTAGAAAGTTAGACAAACCTGTAATATGTTAATTAAGCTTTATTTGCTCTAACCGCAATACCCTTTTAAAAACTTTATTTGACCACCTGTTATTCTAAAGCTTTATCATAGTACATTTTGAGCTACTCTTTGAAAATAAAGAATGAAAGCCTTTGCACAATGGTCCACAGAAACACGCTGCTTTAATATATCAACAAAAAAATATATAAATATCAACTAAGAACAAAACATAAGCCAACGTAGGAGATACAAGTACATAGGTACTGAAACAGTACTAAGTCCAAACTGTACATGAAACATATCATTTACCTTATTAGCACAGAGAGTACAAATCTGCAGTGTAGTTTCAGGAACATGCCAAAAAACAGAAAACATGATTGGATATGTTTTTAAATTTTCAGCTTTATTATGGTACAAACCAAATAATACAAAATATGCAATCTTTTTTCAATGCCATAACACTTGGGGTTGTGTGTGCTTTGCACATATACAGTACAATGGTCCATAAGGTCTAAGACCACAATATTTAAAGGTGTACTCCAGGAAAACGTTATTTATGCCTAGTACGGAGCCTGAGGGGGCTGTGCATGAGACTGGACGTCATGCCCTGCCCCTTTAAGTCCTGCCCCTGGCATAATTTTGCATTATTATTTTTTTTTTATGAAGCATTCCTTTAATTCATACAAAGTATCCTTTTACAGATTGAGGCAAAAAAAAACAAAAAAACAACTCAAATGTACATAGAAGCAAATATCAACTATATCAAGCACGTCTACTACATACATCGAAATTATACATAACACATATGTACACTCGTTTCATATCTTTATGGCAGTGGATTCTTGAAGTTCCAATTTACTATTATTTAAATTACTTTTTATTTTTTACATTATAGGCAATCATCGTGGTCATAGAGATGACACTTTTTACCGTTTTACAGGTTACTCATAGAATTAATTGACATAAAAAGTAGACGGAAAAACAATGCATTACTTATTTGGTACAGATTGTGAGTTTCACACTGCGTGATAGTCCGGAGCTTCATTCACAATTCTGCCGGCTTCAAAATTTAAAAGTGGGTTGTCCAGTATAATAAAAAAAAAAAGTTTTTGTAATTTGCGTAAAATAAGAAAAGATTATACTTCTTAAAGAAGACCTTTGATCAAATTTTCCATGTTGAGCTGGACACAATGTAATAGCGGCTACAGAGCGGAATAAAACGTTTCTGTTTGTTTTTTTATTTCTCCTCTCCGTTGCGGAGATATTAGAGATCAAAGTGTTTGGCACTTAATGAGTTAACTTTAGTTGGGTGTTACCACATAGCTTTCACTGGGGGTGTGCAATTTTTGCTTGTATGAGTTGCTATCTGATAACACCCACTTGGACTTAACTAAAGTTAACTCATTAGGTGCCAAATACCTTTATTGCTATGATCTCCACAACAGAGAAGTGAAATAATAATAATAAAAAAAGTTTTATTCTTTTCTGCAGCCACTATAACATCGTGTGTCCAGGTCTACATGAAAAATTTGGTGAAAGGTTCTCTTTAATTCACTTGAATTAAAGGGGTATTATTAGGTTTGAAAGTTATCCCCTATACATAGAATGGGGAATAACTTTCCCATCGCTGGGGATCCAGCTGCTTTGGTCCCCAGTGGTTCCGAGAACTGGAATGGAACGGTGGTGGATCATGCATACTACTACTTAATTGATTTTAATGGGAGCAAAGACCATTTGAGTGCAGCACTCGGCAATCTCTGATGCTCCCTTTAAGAATGAATGGAGCGGAAGGACGTATGACCGATCACCGCTTCATTCACCTGGGGCTCCTCGGTGCTCCGGTTCTCATGATCACTTGGCGGTCAGACTCCCACCGATCGGGAGGTAATCCGATAACTTTTATACTTGAGTACACCCTTTTAATGAAGCTGCCCCAATCCTTGAGAAGGTCCCAACACCTACTTCCGGCTTTGTTTCAACAAAGGAAAGTTTCGGCTTACAAATGCTCATTTCAAGCCTGACCCTTTTTCTGGCTTATAGAAAAGGGGCAGTCAGTCAGCCCTCGTCATAGTGACAGACACACGAATTAAGGAGTCTCCAGCATTAAGACAAAGTGGAAGTAGAGGTACCAAGAATAGGAACCGGTGCTGATATCCTGCTGAGACCTTGAGATCGGGGTAGCTTTCTCAAAGGGTCAATCCCCCAAAATAAGTTATCCCCTATCTTACTGACACTGGTGCCGCTGGAGATCCCAAGAACAGGCTTTCAAAACCTGAATGGAGCCATTCTAAATGGAGCAAGCCACTCCGAAAATAGCCAAGTACGGTGCTGAGAATTCACACTCCCGCTCCATACAGAATGGGTCGCCTATTCTTGAGACTCCCAACAATCTGGGACTCCAAGCGGTCAGACTCTTAGCGATTACCAAGTTATCCCCTATCCGTGCATAGGGAATAAATTGTTTTTTTTTTGAGAATAACCCTTTAAGGCAATTTCACACACATTAACATAACTTTTTTTTCAAGCTGGACAACCCCTTTAAATCTTCCAGTATTCCTTGCTGACAATGTCTGCACTAATAAGATAATAAACTACTGTCCCGATGTCTTATAGGAGCTCAGCTAAGTTGTAAGCACCAAGGCTCTGATTCATTAAGACTAGCATTTCATAATAAGGGGCGTGCAGGAATAAGACGCGCCTAATTCTTTAAGAGGCGATCGCCACTTATTGAATTCAGCACATCTTATCATTGTTATGCGCCTCTGTGCACCTCGCCAGAAATGTTATTCCAGTCAGGGCCTGGAATACAAAGAGGTTGTTCACTACTTTAACATCAATGACCTATCCTTAGGAGAGGTCATCAATGACTGATCGGTGGCGGTGCGACACCCGGCACCTCCGCCGATAAACTGTACTCAGTGCTGGCGGAAGCCGAAACTGTTCAGTTACGGAGATGCACAGCACAGTTCTGTCAACTCTATAGTGGCCGCAGCCGGTACTGCACCTCCGTCCCCTATTCAAATCAATAGGGGGTGGATAGGCAGTACCCAGCCGAGGCTACTAACAGTAGACGGAGCAGCTTCTTAACTGATCAGTTCCGGTTGTCGCCGGCTCCAAGAACAACTGAGGATGTCCACTGACATTGGATAGGTCACCAATGATAAAGTAGTGGACAACCTCTTTATCCGCAGTTGCATTGACTTCTACGGTCTGACTGAACAGTAATCTCCAGCAGTACCGTAGAACCATAGACGTTAATGGAGGGGAAATCAAGCATGTGCACTACCGCTTGATTAAAAGAGGGAACACCTGTTCTTGGGATCAATGGGGATCCCAGTGGTCAGACCTCAGCGAGCTCACACTGATCACCTATCCTGGGGATTGATGAATGAATTTAGTGGGAAACTCGTTTAATGAATAGGTATTTAAAAGGAATCTGTCACCAGTTTTGCTACCCCATCTGAGACCCAGATTCAAGTGATCTATCACTTACAGGGCTGCTTGCTGCAGTTCTCTGAATGCTGGGCTCGGTATAACCCCGCCCACACCACTGATTGGCAGCTTTCTGTGTATACTGTGCATAGGCAGAAAGCAACCAATCAGTGGTAAGGGTGGGGTTATGTAACGCTCATGAATATGAAGGACTACATGGCAGCAGGTTTACTAGTCTTCTAGTAATACTCTCTCCCACTGTTAAAATTTTGTTTTTATCAAAACTACAGCAAGCAGCCCAGTAAGTGACACATAGCTGGAATCAGGGTATCTGTCTCTACATTCTGCTGTAGATTAGGTAGCAAAAAAAAAAATGGTGACAGACTCCGAATCTGCCTCTAGGACCTACCCGGTATATAGGATTATACATTAAAAAGTCTCCCAATGTGTCAGCTCACAAAGAGTCCTGTCTCTAAATGGTCAGAAAATGGCTACCTTTTCTAGTCCCATATAAGCCATTTCACAATTTGATCCTTTCGTCACGAAACATAATTGAGCTGCCTAAATGTTGATATTGCCGGTTTTGCTGTCTGGTTATTGTATTTGAATATATTGGCATTTTTTCGAAAACCACAATTTTCACAAAACTGCCCCCCCAAAAAATGAATAAATTAAACAACAAAATTCCTTACTAGGAAATAAGCCCGAACAAATAAAAGCTGGCACACAATGCAAACCTTATACCGACACTTAGCATTTACTATACAATAAAAGCTTTGAAGCAGGAACTTGTTTGGTGGAGTTTGTCTGTAGCGCATGCCATGTATACTAAGCATTGTTCACGTCTTACCAGGTTAAGTGTAAAGACACAGCCGTCAATGTATAGCGTAAGCCTTTTTATCTACAACGATAACCTAAAGGATGTGAAATTTTTTTCCCCTTAAATTTTGCAATGGATTTAATTAATCATTTTACGCTGTTTTTTTTTTTACAGCTTTGTCTATTGCTTTTACTGTCTATTTTGTTTTATTATTTTATTCTATTTTATTTTATTACTGTCTATTGTTGGCTGCAGAATGAGTTAACTGAGAATTAATGAGTTGGCTCTAACAGGAGAGTTCATAATTCTTCTTCTTCTTCTATCCTCCTCTCAACTGATTTATGACCACCATGAAAGTTAAGGTCATAATTCAGCTGAGAAGAGTTCAAAAGATCAAGGAGTAGAATTATAAAGGCTCACTGACAGATCTTCTGTCAACTCATTCTGCAGACAGCAATAGATGGCAAACGGTTCAAAAATTTTAATGGAAGCCAAATGCAAAAATCATTTTGGTAAAAACAAACAAAAACAAAAAACGAAAATGATAATATATGTAACAATTATATATTTTATTACAACTTTCCAACTTTATTGTGCATAGTATAATGAACGCTATGTTATTGCAGTCCACTATAATAATAAAATGAAGTGAGCCCTTGATTGGGTCGCCTTCTTAATGAAATTTTAGATTACGTTAGAACCCTATGGCAATTATTAAAGGTGTTCACCGGTTGTAATTATTTTTAAAGCTCTGCATCAACCAATTAATTTAATCAAATAACTAAGATAATGCAATTATTACAGAAGTGGCAATGCCCTCTTTTAAAAAATACTTGCTTCATACAGTGCACTCTACAGTTCAGAACATTGGCCGCTAATAACACTACTCATGGCATTAGAAACTGGCGCATGCGCAGTGAGGTGTGCAAAGTTATTCAATGGAGGATCCTAATAGACAAGTCTGGTTCCATAGTCTCCATCAGCGGCCATATTTCCAAATCAGAGCATCACACTTTTGAAAAGAGATTGCCGCTCTAGTACATACATTAAATTAGTAACAGAATTAGAGAGCTGGTGGTGATATATTTTTTTCTGATATATTCTGATGACTTTTTTTTTTAGCTATCCACACATTTTTTTCCTTTTACGAGTTCTTTTCACCAGTTTTAGCAGCCACATTTTGGAATAATGGCAGCAGAGCTGAATAAAACATACATTTTATTTTTTCTTTTCTCCTCTCCACTGAGAAGAAATTAGCTTATAAAGATAAGATTCTCATTTATGCTAAGGATAAGACGTTGTTAGTAGAGATTCTTTTCTGGGGGGGGTGTGTACTTTTTCCCCTTGCAAGATGTTGACCAATCATAAGAAGGTGATGTCATGCAATGGAAAAAATAAAGAACACGCCCCCAAAGAAGGTCAGAATAGACGTTCTCATGTGAGACATGTAATGATACACAGCCCTGTTCTCCTCCGTGATCTGACTGATGGAATCTTAGAGAAGAGCTATCCCTGCTCTCCTCTGTGATCTCTGCATTACTGTGTAGAGTAGAGCAGAGCTATCCCTGCTCTCCTCTGTGATCTCTGCATTACTGTGTAGAGTAGAGCAGAGCTATCCCTGCTCTCCTCTGTGATCTCTGCACTACTGTGTAGAGTAGAGCAGAGCTATGTGTCATAGCAAACACCTCTTGCAGCTTTCATTTCAAGGCACTGTCAGCTCTGCTCTACTTTCCCCTCCCTCTACACTGCCCTGAGATAAAAGCTGAAGTGGTTTTTGGATTGACACTCAGCTCTGCTTTATACTACACAGTAGGTGCAGAGATCACAGAGGAGAGCAGCGCTGTGTGCCATTACATGTCTCATAGTAGACAAGCTGTTGTGTCCTTCTCTGGGTGTGTGTTCTTTTTTTGTCCCCTGCATTGCACCTCCTACTTATGATTGGTGAACATCATGTAGGGGGAAAAGTTCCAACCCCCAAGAAAAAAATTTCAGCAGATGCCCATTGTGTCTTAGCATAAATTAAAATCTACATATTACAAGCTAATATCTAGGCAATGGAGATGAGAAATTAAAAATAAAAATGTTTTATTCAACTATTCCATGATGTGGCCATCTTAAAGGGACACTGTCAGCGCAGAATGACTAATCATACTACATGGAAGCTATCAAAATGCAGGTTATTGTAGCTGCTGCTGCTGAGAGATCTTGCCTGCATCTACTGGGCACTAGGATTTACCATTCTGATTGGACTTTGGATCTGATGAGCTCCCTAAAACCTGAATATTCCCAGCAGTCCTGCTCATTCACACAGGATCACGACCTAGATCTAAGCTTGTTAAAACACATCAGTACGAGATGCAGTTATTTGGGATTCAGCTCATATTGAGCAGGGTTACATCGGTCCCATTGGGTTATCATTAGAGATGAGCAGATCGATTGCCGTGACTCCGGTCTAGCGTCCAGGTCAGTGGTACCTGGCAGCTAGATGGAGGTATGCAAATGTCTTACCTTCTGGTGTGGCTTTTTATTAACCAGGGCTGACCGACGTCATCTGTACGTCACGTCACACCAGCCCTGACGTTGCGCCACATTCTGATTGTACATAAGCCAGAGGACAGTGATCATAGATGGAAATCAAGAAAGTTGGAAGGGGCACCGACTGGTGGACCATACACTGAATCTCTGTGCTTGATTTGGCCACTAATGGTGCTCGGACTCATTCGCAACTTCTTCAATCAGCTAATTGGTTGTCAGAGAGGTAAGAGTACCAGGTGTCGGAGACCCACCAGTGTGATATTAGTAGCCTATTGAAAAGATAGGCAGTAGTGTTGAGCGAGTGTGCTCGGTTAACCCTTTCACCAAGCACTCTGAGGTGCTGCCCGAGTATTTTTGGCGTGCTCGACAATTATGTTTGAGCCACTGCAGCTGCATGTGTCACGGCTGTTAGACAGCTGCAACACATGCAGGATTGCCTCTTTGTTAGGCAATCCCTGCATGTGTCGGGATTGCTTATTTGTTAGGCAATCCCTGCATGTGTCGCAGCTGTCTAACAGCCGTGACACATGCAGCCGCGGCGGCTCGAACATAGTTGTCGAGCACGCTGAAAATATTCAGGCAGCACCCGAGCTTGCTCCATGAAAGGGTTAACCGAGCACGCTCGCTCAACACTAATAGGCAGTCAATTTAAAAAAACTAAATAAAAAGGGGGCATTCCCATCACAGACATTTATGGCGTAACCACAGGACCTGTCATACATGTCTGACAGATGAGGGCTCCACTTCATGGTTATCTCATGTGAGATGTAGCCCCGTTCTTGAGATGGGCTCAGTTACAGCATTTTTGTGGAATATTCTGTGAACATGCCAAAAATGTCAGGGATTGAAATACTACTATAATAAGTAATAGTCACCTTCAATTACCTCTAGGTTGGGCGTAGAAGATTAGAGTACATTGTTGACACTATTGGGCAGATCATTAAAGGGGTATTCCCATCTCCAAGATCCTATCCCAATATGTAGTAGGTGTAATAATAATAATATTAGGAAACACCTCCAATTAGAAATGTAGTATAGTATTTTTTATTCGCTTTGTCTCTTTCCTCATGTGCAGGGCATTGCAGGACCTTAAGTATCCATGGTTACGTCCACTGATAAAGTGACAGTTAGTTAGCTAGCTGCTAGTGGTCGTAACCATGGATACCTAAGGTCCTGCAATGCCAGCACATGAGGAAAGAGGAATTCATTCGCTAAATTCATTAAGAGGCACATGCCATTTAAAGGGGCTGTCCGGTCCAAACCAATAAGTCTGCAGTCACTCTGTGACTGCAGACTTGTGAATTCCCCCAGCGCACGCACTGTGCACTGCGGGGATTCGACAGTTTCAGACCCAGTAATGGAGGGTGTGTATGAGTTATACATACCCCCGGCCAGTGGGCGCAGCCTCACTCTCCATACACTTGTATGGAGCGAGGCTGCGCCCTCTAGTCAACCATGCCCACTGCCCGGCTGCGTCACTAGACGGGTGCGGCTTTGGCTAAATACAAGTGTATGAAGTGAGGCCCTCAGTTACAGGGTTACTGCAGACTGATCGGTTTTGACTGGACAACCCCTTTAATGAATTTGGAACATTTTTCGAGTGCAGTGCTCCTCCTGCATTTCTGGTTTAAAAAAACATTGACACTTTTAGTGAATTAGACGGACAGGCATGGCCACGACCCAACTTGCCGTGGCTCCTCTCCGGCTCCACCCTTTTAGGCTGAGCTGATTCAAACTGTTGTGAAAACGGCAAAAGTTGCAACATTTTTGAACAACTTCATGTTAAGCAAAGATTTGGCAACTTTTCAAAGCTTTTATACAAGTTTTCTGGCCTAAAAGCTTTGATGAATCAGGCCCTATGTCTGGCTGCAGGAAGTGCACTGTAAAAATAAGCCCTGACGACTATAAAATATATATTAAAAAAGAATTTGAATGAAATTTCTAACAAAAATAAATTAAATAGCCCTATTTCCAGTTCATAATAAAAATCCGTCAGCAACAGCAGCTCTCTTACCTGCTATACCAATTAGTATATAACAGTGGTAGTATCAAGATATAAGATAAACATGCTGGTCATATAGATCATACACTCCTTAAAGGGAATCTATCAGCAGGTTTTTCCTATGTAATTTGAAGGCAGCATCATGTAGGTGCAGAGACCCTGAATCCAGCGATGTGTCACTTACTGGACTGCTTGGTTTTGAGAAAATCCCTGTTTTCTCAGCTTTAAATGTAGCAGTGCTCAAATACTGAGTAGTTTATAACTCCGCACACACCCCTCATTGGCAACTTCCTTTGTATATTGTATAATTGGCCAGCAGCCAATTAGTGTTGGGGGGTCGGATTACAGATGAGCCAGACTGCTCTGCACGTGAGACCTAGTCCTGCAGTGATAATCTCCTGCTGATAAAACACTTTTTGTATTGAAACTACAACACATAGCCTAATAAGTGACACATGCCTGGAATCAGGCTTTCTTGCTCTATATTATGCTGCTCTCAGATTAAATAGTAAAAATCTGCTGTCAGATACCCTTTAAGGTTTAGAACCAGTGTTAATCAAAGGTGGAGGTTCACTTTAAATAAACATTACATTTATGTCATTGTTGATTTGTAAAATTGTCATATAGAAATCAAATCATATTTTTAATTAGCATTTTATTATTCTAAAATGTTTTGATTCCACAATGTAAGGCCCCCTTCACAGATCCGTATAAAACTGGTACCGGAAAAAAGGATACCAATGTCATTAGTGTTTTGGATCAGTTTGCCATCCATTTTGTTTGGGTATGGCTTAAGAAAAATCAATTCCAAAGGTTCTCCTATAATTTGCAATGTTAAACACGTACAGCACACGAATGATACACTGATGCCATCCATGTGCTGTACAGGTTTTACACGGACCCATAGACTTGAATTAGCCCTTGTCATCCAGGCTGCTGTTAAAAAATAGTCATGTCCACAGCACCATACATTATAATGGGTACGTGTGGTAGCCGTGAAAAAAAAACGGATGCAACACGTACTTGAAATCCGGACATGTGAAGGAGGCCTAAAAAAATATACACCTGTAGGGGAGAAGTAGTTTTAAAATGGTTATAAAAGGACTTTAACATTGATGACTTATTCTTAGGATAGGTCATCAATGTCTGATTGGTGGAGGTGCGACACCTGGCACCCCCTCCATTCAGCTGTTTTTGGTGTTAGCGGTAACTGGAGCTGCCCAGTTCCAAAGCTACATAGCACAGCTCCGTCAACTGAATAGTGGCCGCGGCTGGGTACTGCACATCCCTGTTCAAATCAATAGGGGACGGTTGTGCATTACCCAGCCGCGGCCACTATTCCGTTGACGGAGCTGTGCTGTGCAGCTTCGGAACTGAGCAGTTCCAGCCACCGCCGACACCAGGAACAGCTGATCGGCGGAGGTGCCGAATGTCACACCCCCACCGATCAGACATTGATTACCTATCCCAAGGGTAGGCCACAAACGTTAAAGTCCCAGACAACCACATTTTAACTCATGAATAAAATTTTATTGATATCACATCAAACTTTAAAGAAAACCTCAGCTTTCAAAATCAATTTATATATATTCAATAACCTGGGGGTACATTATGCAGGTACTATTCTGCCATAACATGGTTTTAAGTCATTTCTACTAGTAGTTATAGGAGGTGATTATAAAGTCAGGACGATAATGATCCACATGACAGATTGAAGAAAAAACAAAAAAAAAATGAAAAAACATCTTCAATAACCTGGGGGGGGATAAATTTGTACATTATGTCGGTACTATTCTGCCATAACATGGTTTTAAGTAATATCTACTAGTACTGTAGTTATAGGAGGTGATTATAAAGTCAGGACGATAATGATCCACATGACAGATTGAAGAAAAAACAAAAAAAAAATGAAAAAACAATTTTTTTTTTTACTATTTGGACTACATTGGTGATTTATACTTGAGCCATAGCAAGGAATGGTCGCTGGATCTTGAAAATCTGTTCTTTCTTGATCAATTTCTTAAAATAGGATTCTTCATCAGAGGCTGAAAAGAGGAGGACTGTACTGAAGTATGATTTCCATTTACTCAATCTTTTAGGAAAAAAAATTAATTCACCGTACAAAAAGCTCATAGCGTTTATATAAAGCATCATGCAAATGTCATCTAATAGTTCTCGGATTAAGTTCAAATATTTTTTTTTTATTATTATTTTAACCAGTTTTACGACTCTACAATTATTATAGTAAAAAGTTGAAAAAAAAACCAAAAAAACAAAAGAGTGTTCTAAAACATGTAACTCCCATTGAAAATACATTTCTTTATTTCATCGTTTTAATGTCAAGTGTAACAGAGCGGGTGAAAAGTGCAGGGAAGTGTAGTGGAAAGTCCAGACAATAAAGGTCACCCTCCACCCCGCCTGTTTTGACAACTGATTTAAAGGGCAGAGTTGAAGGGCTGACTTTGGAAGCTGACAAATACACTTGATGTAACTGCGGCAATAAAGAAACGTGATTTATGTTCCACCGTTCTATAATGAAACATAAGGATTTTCTCATCTTTCCTTTAGCCACTTAGAAGTCAATGTATTAAATTCCAAATGTACTGTACGAAAATTAATGAATCACATTGACATCAATAACTACTGACAAATAAGCTGTCCCTGGTGCTGAAAAAAAAAAATCAAATTTACTCTGGAAGGAAATTTGGAAGTGAAAAATAAAAGCTAAACAGAGACATATAAATAATAATAATATTATATATCTGCAATATAAAAGATTTGTAAAATCAGGAATATATTACACCCTTTTCCCTTTATAATGTGAGAAAAGCATTTTATATGGCATGCATTTCTTTAGATGACCGGTCATTTTTCCCCACGTAAAGAACAAACGCAATGGGAAACATGATGCCAAAAAAATAATGAACTTTAATTAACAATTACCTGAATGCATTTCTTTAATAATGAACTTCATTTTATATTCTACATGTTTTTTTTTTTTTAATTTAAATCCCATTTAATTATTTTTTAACAAAACCTAGCAAATTATTGACCATTGTCTTTCTCAGTTTTCCTAAAAAAAAATAAATTAAAAAATCTATAACTTTTGCAAAAGCTCTACTTTTGAAATAGGAATAAATTGAAAGCCATTGGTATTAAGGGAACCTGTCGCTTCAGAAACTGCTATTTACCTGTAGATATAGGGTTTATCTGCAGGTTAATAGAGCTATAATGCTGCTTGGCCAGTTTACTGAAAGTGCGGCTACTGGGAGAAAATTAACTTATTTCTTCCCTTGTGCTGCTGGCTTTCAGTCATTGGGGTGGTGCAGGGAGCGGCTGCAGTCATCGGTCACAGCACTGCTCACTATTCTGTACACAATACTGTGACCGGCGGCTATAAGCACTTTGATTGACAGCTCACTCTGCACAGATGCGCTGCTGAGCCAGCTGTCAATCCAAATGCTAGTCGTGCTTATAGTATAGTGAGCGGTTCTGGAGATGCTCCATCAGGGTTGCCAACCATCTAGAAATTCCTGGACAGACCATAAAATTAGGGCACTTTTTTCCCCTGTCCGCAAAAAAAATGTCTTAAGCTCGGGTGACTTGTACAGATTTTTATAACTGTATTTATCACTAGTAGAGATGAGTGAACCCAAATTTACAAGTTTGGAGTTCGTACCAGATGGTTACAGTCCGGTGCTAAACGCCGAACACAGACTTTCAGCGGAAGTTAATTGCAATGTTCGGAGTTCTGGGGCAAGAGAGAATTAATTTTTTTTCCAGCTACAGAGTTTTGGTCCCCATTGTATTCAATGGGGTTTGGGTTCTGGTTCAAGTTCGGGTACTGTTCTGATACCCAAACCGAACTCTGGAGTAAAGTTTGGTTTGGGTACCAGAACCTGAATTTTCACGGGTCCGCTCATCCCTAATCACTAGAAATGAGCGAATCCGAACTGTAAAGTTTGGGGTTCGTAGAAGACACTAGGTGCTGATTTCCGAACACAGGCTTCTCCCGCAAGTCCGTTTTAGTGTTCGGAATTCTGATGCACAGAGAGAGAGAGAAAGAGAGAGATTTACAGCACCAAAGTCCGGGTCCCCATTGAGATCTATAGGGCTCAGGTTCAAGTTTCGGGTAGAGTTCTGGTACTCAAAAGGAACTTTGAATTAAACTTTGGTCGAATCCGATGAACCCGAACATCCACAGGTCCGCTCATCCATATTTATCACCCTTTTACAAATTTATGGCCCGTAGACATGTTTAAATTATAATCTTAATAATTTATTTTGGTCTTCTAATGTGTCCGTAAAAAAATGTCTCTGTCCGTGATATTTTGTGAAGCTGTCGAGAAAAATAACTAAAAAACAGAGTTGGCAACCCTACGCTCCATGCACCACCCCCACGACTGAAAGCTGGTGCCTCCTGGGAAGAAATAAGTTTATTTTCTCCCAGTAGCCGCAGTTTCAGTAAAACGACCGTGAAGCATTGGAACGCTATTTACCTGCCGATTAACCCCATATCTGCAGGCTTTCCCAGGTGACAGGTTCCCTTTCAAAAAACTGTCTAGTCTAACACTAAACTCTGCTGAAAATAAATAAAAACAATAAAGGTGGCAAATAATAAAAATATTAAGCATAATTAGAATAACTATAATATTTTACTTTCTATATATAATAATGCTTTTATTAAATAAAAAAATACAAGGTGGCAAAATAAACCTAATAAAAATATAAAATGTATAATATAATACATTCTACGTAGTTTCGATTTTATATATTATACTAAAATATTTTAATCCAAAATCTTGAACTTCAAAATAATGCAAGTTTTTGTCAATGTTTTTTCTCAATTTTCCTAAAATAACTATCATTTCTGTCGATGTTACTTTTTAAAAAAAAATAAAATAAGGTGGCTAATTATAAGTAATGAAATCTAAAATAAAAATGAGGATAATAATAATAAAAATAATAATAATATTTCACTTGGTCTAAAAAAGAACTCAGACATCAATTATGTGGGTGGTATTTTGCCATCAAAAAATTATATTTTAAGCAATTTCCACTAATTACACAAATTTGTTGGTAACTGAAGTCTGACTGCTCGAATTAAAAATCTCCACTCAAAAGATTTCCAATGGCAAAACCTCAGGCTGTCCCAAGAAAACTAGGACACTCTTAGGCTTCAAGCTACATTAATGCTTTATAAATTACAAGTGAATTTAAAAGATGCTATACTTTTAGATCTTAGCCACATGAGAATAATTTAAATATCAAAGATTTAAAAAAAAAATTATTAAAAAAAAGAAACTTACCAGAATTGTTGTCACAACAACTGTCCTGTTTTCAATTGCTGATGAATCGTTTCTAAAGGAAGGTTCATGCTGGAGCAAAACCAGCTTATCCATATCATTCCAGTATCCAATCTGCACAAACAAAAAGTATGAAATTTGTATAAAAACATACAAAAAAAAGGGAATTTACCTAAAGTGGTTAAAATATAACTGATTTCCTTCAAAAACAGCACCACGCCTGCAAACAGGTTGTTTGTGGTATTGCAACTCAATTCACTTCCGTGGAGCTGAGACTCAAAACCAGACATAACCTATGGACAGATGTGGTGCTGTTTTGGCAAGAAAACAACCATGCGTTTCTAATTTTATCTATAGGTCCTTTCTAGTGATGATCGAGCATGCTCGTTACTCGAGATTTACGAGCATGCTAGGGTGTTTTCCGAGTATCTTTGGTGTGCTCGAGTGTTAGGTTTGAGTCACTCCGTGAGCAAGATTTGCAACTGTTTGACAGCTTTAATACATGTGAGGAATGCCTGTTTGTTAGGCATTCCTCACATGTATTAAAGCTGTCAAACAGTCGCAAATCATGCACAGGAGTGACTCAAACATAACACCCGAGTACGTTGAAGATACTCGGCAAGCACCCGAGCATGCTCGCCGAAAAGGTTAACAGAACATGCTCGCTCATTACTAGTCCTTTCATTAAAAATTATTCGAAGGATGATTCAATGTAACTACATAATACACCCGATAGGAAACAGACAAAACCTAAGATAGGGAACCTAAGAAAACCTAAGAAATGAGCATATACCCAGCCGTAAGTATCGTAAGTAAAAAGCAATAGTACATATAAATAACATAGGATACTTAATAAACACTGTTTTTGATAAAAAAAGGGTAAAAGCCATCCCACTGCGACAAGGTTTACCCCAATCAGGACAGTCCTATCCTCGCTGCCTGTATATCAACTTGTGCTCCTGCTCATATTTTTGGTTTTTTTTGTAGTTTTTGTACTTTGTACAAACATGGGTGTGACTCCCTTTTTGAGCTAGGCATTTCATTCATATAGCTTCTCATGGCCAGGTGTCTGACCAGTCCTGCTCAGACCCCATCTACATTGAGGTTGTCTGACACTAGGTGAGGACTTAGTATTAAAGGATAAGACTGCCCTGACTGGGGTACACCTTGTTGTGGTAGGATGGCTTTTTACACTTTTTTGATCGAAAACAGTGTTTACTAAGTACCCTAATGTCAGAGCACACCAGCTGGAGGAATCCTGCAGATTCCACCGCTGCCACTAGTTTGTCAGGGGGAAGACCGGAGAGATCATGCAGATGCCACCGCTGCCACCAAATTGTTAGGGAGGTGCAACTCCGCTGCCTCCAATTGCCAAGACAATTACGCAATTGACAGATGAGTGATGGACGAGGCCGCGGCTGTTTCCATTACTAGGCCAGTTATTGGAGAACTCACAGTGAGCATATGGTATATACACCTCCGATTCCAACACATGGAATATATATATACCCAATACAATCACTGCCAACTCGACAATAACAAAAGGAACTACTAGCTGCCGCCACCAATTGTTTATACAGGCCAATTGGACACCCGTTACCGGTAGCATATGGCTTCAGGGGTGCTGTTAACAGAGCAAGAGGAACAGATCTATTACATTTTATATATTTAAGCCTTAGGAAAATGGACAGAACTACAGCAATCTGAACCTTTCAGGACTGAAAAAATGACCAAAACTCAAACTCTGATTTTTATTAGATCAAGGTTACACCCATATACCTCCCCTTGGTGATCTCATAAGTGGGCTGGCTGTGGGATGTGCTAAGTATTTTAGAAGTTTATGAGATCTCCAACTTTCGGAATATCTTTGCCCTTGGAGGTCCCAGGAGGAAGATATTGTCGTCATGTTTCCTATCACAATTTCTATAGAGATGATGCATGTCATGAATAACATCATCCATCTGACCTATATTAGGCTGGATGTGATCAGCCGGACTTAGCGATGTGAGTGAATGCGTTATGTTCGTCCCTTCGCTACGATGCCGAAAATATATCTCTCATAAATATCAGATCGATGCAAACCTCAATATTCATCACTGACCACTGGATGGAGCTAGTTTGAGATAATTTATTTGAACAGAGGAAGCCCCTGTACTTCTCTGCCTCTGAGTATATGAATCCTAGGCTTGTTGGCTGGTTCTCATCAGATCCCCCTGTGGTAATTACCTGTTCAGGGCAGGAGGCCCTACTTCAATGGAGGTTAAAGTGTCAGCTTTTTCTCACTTCCCCAGTTGTAATTAATCCCATATGTTCAATTTCTTTATGGATTTTTCAATTTTTTCTCTACGACACCTATGTAATTTGTATGCACTATTACTATTTACTTACTTACAGCAGGATATATTCTCATTTTGTTTCTATCTTTACATTGTGTGTATACCAACTCATGCTCTGGCTCATTTTTTTTGGTTTTCAAAGTCAAAACAGGTTTACATTTAGTAGTGATTAGATAACTTTGTAATAAATTATGCTGAAAAACATAAAACTCAACATTTACCTCCTACTTAAAGGGTTATTCTAGACTTTTTTTTCAGGAACGCCCCACTCCCCAGGCTCCCCCACTTTTTGATTGCCAAGGAAGGGTACTCCCGATTAATTGACAGTTCAAGCAAGCAGCATCCTTGAGCTGCCTAGTCTAAACTGTGCACTTCTGATGCTGTTATATGAGGCTGCCTTGACTCTGCAGCAGCATCGGAAGTGGAATTAAAGCTAGTGAGGGTTAGAAGCCACCCAAGTACTATAAGGATCCTCACCAGCTTGAATGCAGTGTTTACAAGCTCACTAGGAAAGAGCTTGTAAGTACTGTGCAGGTCTACCTATCAGTAACCTATAAAATTAGAAATTCAAAATTTGGGGAGATTTAACTAACATAAATTGCAAACTTTTGATTGTTTTTACAAATATTTTGCAAATCTTACAAGATAAGAATAACTTTTTAAAGGGGACTTGTCACATTGTGCATGCAGTCCGATTTTAGATCAGCATGGAACAGACAAGGCAAAGCTGAGCAGAATGATATATAGATTTGTATGAAATGATTCCGTATAATATGTATTTTACTCATTGAAATCCCTAGTGGTTGTATGCAGGAGTCCAGTGGGTGGTCCTACTAAAGATTGACAGCTATATCTGTATGCACAGTCATGAGGGAAGACTGTCAATCACTGATAAGACCACCCACCGGACTCTTACATGCAAACACTGGGGGATTTCAATGAATAAAATACAAGTTTTAATAAGACTTTTCCACAAAAATTTCTATGAATCTGATCATCTCCTCCTGTTCTACAACATCCTGCCTGCAGATCACAATTTTATACATGACAGGTTCCCTTAAACTGAAACAACACAGCATGGTTTGACATTGTTATATACACTGCTCAAAAAAATAAAGGGAACACTCAAATAACACATCCTAGATCTGAATGAATGAAATATTCTCATTGAATACTTTGTTCTGTACAAAGTTGAATGTGCTGACAACAAAATCACACAAAAATCATCAATGGAAATCAAATTTATTAACCAATGGAGGCCTGGATTTGGAGTCACCCCCAAAATTAAAGTGGAAAAACACACTACAGGCTGATCCAACTTTGATGTAATGTCCTTAAAACAAGAAAAAAAGGAGGCTCAGTATTGTGTGTGGCCTCCACGTGCCTGTATGACCTCCCTACAACGCCTGGGCATGCTCCTGATGAGGTTGCGGATGGTCTCCTGTGGGATCTCCTCCCAGACCTGGACTAAAGCATCCGCCAACTCCTGGACAGTCTGTGGTGCAACGTGATGTTGGTGGATGGAGCGAGACATGATGTCCCAGATGTGCTCAATCGGATTCAGGTCTGGGGAACGGGCGGGCCAGTCCATAGCTTCAATGCATTCATCTTGCAGGAACTGCTGACACACTCCAGCCACATGAGGTCTGGCATTGTCCTGCATTAGGAGGAACCCAGGGCCAACCGCACCAGCATATGGTCTCACAAGGGGTCTGAGGATCTCACCTCGGTACCTAATGGCAGTCAGGCTACCTCTGGCGAGCACATGGAGGGCTGAGCCGCCCTCCAAAGAAATTACACCCCACACCATTACTGACCCACTGCCAAACCGGTCATGCTGAAGGATGTTGCAGGCAGCAGATCGCTCTCCACGGCGTCTCCAGACTCTGTCACGTCTGTCACATGTGCTCAGTGTGAACCTGCTTTCATCTGTGAAGAGCACAGGGCGCCAGTGGCGACTTTGCCAATCCTGGTGTTCTCTGGCAAATGCCAAGCGTCCTGCACGGTGTTGGACTGTGAGCACAACCCCCATCTGTGGACGTCGGGCCCTCATACCACCCTCATGGAGTCAGTTTCTAACTATTTGTGCAGACACATGCATATCTGTGGCTTTCTGAAGGTCATTTTGCAGGGCTCTGGCAGTGCTCCTCCTGTTCCTCCTTTCACAAAGGTGGAGGTAGCAGTCCTGCTGCTGAGTTGTTGCGCTCCTACAGCCCCCTGCACGTCTCCTGGTGTACTGGCCTGTCTCCTGGTAGTGCCTCCAGCCTCTGGACACTACGCTGACAGACACAGCAAACTTTCTTGCCACAGCTCGCACTGATGTGCTATTCTGGATGAGCTGCACTACCTGAGCAACTTCTGTGGGTTGTAGAGTCCATCTCATGCTACCACGAGTGTGAAAGAACAACCAATATTTAAAAGTGACCAAAACATCAGCTAGAAAGCATTGGTACTGAGATGTGGTCTGTGGTCCCCACCTGCAGAACCACTCCTTTATTGAGGGTGTCTTGATAATTGCCAATAATTTCCATCTATTGTCTATTCCATTTGCACAACAGCATGTGAAATTGATTGTCAATCAGTGTTGCTTCCTAAGTGGACAGTTTGATTTCACAGAAGTTTGATTCACTTGGAGTTATATTCTGCTGCTTAAGTGTTCCCTTTATTTTTTTGAGCAGTGTACATGAATTGATAAAACTAATATAAAAGTGGTAAGACACAAAATTGGGTGTGACTATTAGTGATGAGTATGTTTGGTTAACCCTTTCGTCGAGTATACTCTGCGACTGTTTGACAGCTTTAATACATGTGAGGAATGTCTGCTTCTTACACATTCCTCACATGTATTAAAGCTGTCAAACAGTCGCAAATCATGCACACAGGAGTGATTCAAACATATCACCGAGCACGCTGTAAATACTCGGTGCTCGCCCGAGTATACTCGGCGAAAGGGTTAACAAAACACACTAGTGACTATGCCTCTAGCACGAATACAAAGCCTTTTTTTTGTGAATCACAGGTGAACACCTCTGATCAATTCTCAATTCTTACAACTCAGCTACCTCCACAGCTTACCCAAAAAAACTAATTTAAAATTCTCACTTTCACCTACAAAGCCAAATCCAATTCTGATCTGGCGAACATTTCCTCTCTAATCCAAAGATACAGTAGGACATTACCCTCCAAGTAACCTCCATGACGCTCAATGGTAACTTTCTCTCTATCATTCTGGTCACTTGCTCACATTCTGGACATACAAGACTTCTCTCGTGCTTCCCCCTCTTCTGAAAATTCCTCTCATTCCCTTCAACATTCTCCAACCCTTGGAACCTTCAAATGGACACTGACAATTAATTTCTTCATACAAATTCTGTATAATACCTGGTCTAAAGTGTCTCAACCGGTATTCAACATTGACTCCACCTGAAATTTGTACAGCTGCACACTCCATTTCCTAA
Source organism: Phyllobates terribilis (assembly GCF_046119375.1). Lineage (NCBI taxonomy): Eukaryota > Metazoa > Chordata > Amphibia > Anura > Dendrobatidae > Phyllobates > Phyllobates terribilis. The sequence goes on from NW_027362762.1 coordinate 70,414,980, forward strand.
TCTGATGTAATGGTCCACACCACTCCTACGAAATGTATCTTGTGAATACTGTTTTTATTTGTCAATATTATCAATTTGTTTCAAGAAGAACATAGAAAACACAAGACCGAGAAAGCAATAATGCGAGAGGAGTATTCTCGAATTCTGCCCTTTTCGGTGAAAAACATCAAAGACCAATAAATCAACTGATAAGTCAATAAGTAAAATCTGACAAAATCGCGTGTTGTAAAACATGGTGTCTACGTCATATTTTAAGAGACCCTCCACAGGAGTGAGCAAGGGGTGGAAGAAATATTCAACTTAACAGAAAACTTGCATAAAATGCATTTGAATTTTGCAAAATTTTAGGACAACACAAAGTTGCAAAAATGTTGCAACTTTTGCCATTATTCCGGCAGTTTGTAGCAGCTCAGCCAAAATGAGTAGAGCTGGGGAGGAGCTGGTGCAAGTCTGGGTGTGGCAAAGCCCAACCTTCAAGATCAGCAAAACTGACATAATTTCTTATGGCATAAATGATACTCCAGTCTAAGACTGGCAAGGCACAAGGAGGCTCGCATCACTTAGAAGATGCACTGGATTCAATAATTGGCGTGCGGTTCTTAATTAATTCAGAGCATCATACTCCAGCAGTCCATTCATTAAGACTGGCAACAGTCTTAATGAATTGGCCCAATAGTCTTTAGAAAAACTGCTCCATTTTCTCTCTTTGAGAAGCAACATCCTAATGTCGTCTAAAATAGGCCATATGCAGTGGTGTTTGCCATCTTCCTGATTTCTTATTCTTTTGCATGTTTGTCACACTTAAATGCTTCAGATCACAAAATAAATTTAAGTATTAGACAAAGATAACACAAAATGCAGTGTTTAAATGAAGGTCTTTATTATTAAGAGAAAAAGAAATCCAAACCTACAGGGCCCTGTGTGAAAAAGTGACTTCCCCCCTCCCTTAAAACATAAATTAACTGTGGTTTATCACATCTTTGGGAAGCTGAGTTCAATTTACCTAGCCACACATAGGCCTGATTACTGTCACACCTGTTCTCAATCAAGAAATCACTTAAATAGGACCTGACTGACAAAGTGAAGTAGACCAAAAGATCCTAAAGAGCTAGACATCATGCTGCGATCCAAAGAAATTCAGGAACAAATGAGAACCAAAGTAATTGAGATCTATCTGTCTGAAAAAAGGTTATAAAGCCATTTCTAAAGCTTTGGGACTCCAGCAAACCACAGTGAGCCATTATCCACAAATGGTGAAAACATGGAACAGTGGCGAACCTTCCCAGGAGTGGCGGGCCGACCAAAATTACCACAAGAGCGAAAAGACGACTAATCCAAGAGGTCACAAAAGTCCCCACAACAACATCCAAAGAACTTGAGGCCTCACTTGCTTCAGTTAAGGTCAGTGTTCATGACTCCACCATAAGAAAGAGACAAGGCAAAAATGGCCTGCATGCCGAGTTCCAAGACGAAAACCACTGCTGAGCAAAAAGAACATAAAGCATCATCTCAATTTTGCCAGAAAACATCTTGATGATCGCCAAGACTTTTGGGAGAATGCTCTGTGGACTGACAAGACAAAAGTTGAACTTTTCGGAAGGTGTATGTCCCATTACATCTGTCGTAAAGTAACACGGCATTTCAGAGAAAGAACATCATACCAACAGTAAAATATGGAAAGTAGTGGACACCTCCTTTAAGGCTTTTATATTTTAAGAAATGGTGCTTGTTACAACTTGATTATAAAATAGTACAAACTAATTGGATCTTTGGGAATGTTACATTTTGTTGTTAAAGCAATATTTTTTATTAGCTAATCCTTTTATACACTTGGGTTTCTTTAGCCAAGCAAGCAAAACTTTAATGTTACTCATCCCTCATAGTTTTCTTTTATTAAGCTGCTCCACCCCAAACCATTTACTTGACATCTAGATGTATAGTATGTAATTAATTCTCATCATCCCTCTCTCACATAGATTTCTTGTCATAGGACCTTGAAAAATGAATACTGGTTAAGTGATCTGGGTAAGGTAATTAGTTCATTCCAGAAAAGAAGCTGCTAGTAGGAGTGGTGGATCTGTCACATCCCTTTTTTCTTGTTAATCAAGAAGAGTGTCACAATATGGATGAGTATTCTGCCACCGATGTACGTGGGGCGAGATGTGTCTGAGGGATGTGACACGGATATCTGTATAAGCAATGGCATATAGCGTCAACTCACTGACCTGCGCTCCTGTTCCTCATGAACTGCACGTAGTAATTCGGAATGATGATGCAATGATGAATTCAACAGATTTATTTACAGTTCTTGATGAGGTGAGATGAGGGAAAGTGAAGGATGAGGAAAGGGTAGGAATTGTAGGTATTAGAAGCGCCAGGTAAAGTGGTAACAAGAGAATCCTTTCTCCAGTCCTGCAGCATGTGTAGTCAAGATGGATGTGATGAAGAAGAAGGTAGTGAGGAGCAGGAGATAGGAGGAGCTACAGACCGAAAGGTGTTGTGGGTAAAACACAGGAATAATACATGTTATAACATATTATAACAACGGCCAGTAGATGGCAGCAAAGTACAACAATATAATAATCATGTAACATTAGGTAATGCCCAAAATGGCTGAAAGGCTTTTCAAACAAAGAGCTGGACAGCACACTCCCCGTCTGAAATCCCTGGATTTCACTATATTGACAGTCTAGAGGTGGAGGTGTTTTCCTGAAGTACTCAGGGATAACTCAACCTGAAAGACAAACAATGCATGCAATGCAACAATATCAAATAACAAACGAGGTAGACGATTGTCTATAACAGTTCCTGAAGCAATCCAAAGGATGCCCTTCTTCGGATTGGAGAAGCCACACTAGGCCAAACTGTCTCGATTCCAACTGTAATCTAGTGGTTACAGTTCTTGGAAAGTTCCTTGTGGTTAAATGGATAGTCCTTAATTCTCAATTGACATAAGATATAGGCCTAATGAAAGATTTGGGGTCACCTTGCTTCGTGACTGTTACTTCCACTTTGCGCACCTTGCCATCTTCACTTGGAAAGGTTTTCGATATAAGTCCCATAGGCCATGCGTTTCTTTCTGCTTTCTGGTCTCTCATGAGAACAAGATCTCCTACTTGTAAGCTAGGTTTAACTTGTTGCCATTTTCTCCGTCCTTGAAGAAGATTAAGGTAATCCCTCTTCCATCTACTCCAGAAACAGTTAGCCAGATGTTGCACGTGTTTCCAACGTTTCTGATATTTGTTACTGGACACAGAGTCTTTTGGTGGATTAGGAAGGGTTCCAAGTTTCTGAGTGAGGAGAGTTACTGGTGTAAGAATAGCAGGAGATTCTGAATCTGTAGATATAGGAACAAGTGGTATTGAGTTTGCAACAGCAGATACTTCTGCTAAGAAAGTGGTTAAGGTCTCATGAGTGAGTCTCGAGAGGTTTGAGTCCATCAACATAGACTCCAGTATCCGACGAGTGATGCCTATCATTCTTTCCCATGATCCGCCCATATGGGAAGCGTGAGGAGGGTTGAAGACCCACGAACAGCCATTGTTTGCCAAGAAATCCTGGACTGCTGTTGAATCTAATAGTAGTTCTCGACAGGCACCTACAAAGTTTGTTCCACAATCAGACCTTATTTGCTTGACTGGTCCTCGTATGGCGAGGAATAGTCTTAAGGCATTGATAAAACTGGAGGAATCCATTGATTCTATTACTTCTATGTGTATTGCTCCTACACTCATGCATGTGAACAACGTTTACTTTGTGCATGTCCGCCTCTGGTCCTAAGTGCAGTGACTTCCCACGGGCCAAAAACGTCCAAACCAATATAGGTAAACGGTGGCTCTATGCTTCTCCTATCAGCAGGCAAATCAGACATCTGTTGTTGTTGCAGTTTTTCTCTTGCCTTGCGACACTGAACACACAGATGAATTAAATGGGAAACTTGTCTCTTTGCTCCCACAATCCAGAGGCCTGAAACTCTTAAGGCACCTTCAGTGAAGTGTCTGCCTTGATGTTTGACCTTTTCATGGTAATGTCGTATTAGCAGAGTGGTGATGTGGTGATGGCCAGGAATGATTAGAGGATTCTTTTCTGCCTCCTCCAACTTGGTTTTGATTAAACGACCACCGACTCTCAGTAAACCCTTCTTGTCAATTACTGGATTTAAGTCGACAATAGGGCTGTTTTTAGGGACATCTTGCTTTTTAAGTATACATTCCATTTCCTTGTGAAAAACATTCTGCTGCACATTACATATCACAAACAGTTCACTCAGAGCAATGTCTTCTGCAGAGAGAGGCTTATGACAGATGTGCCAACCGCGACACTCAGCGTTACTGTCCTTATTGCAGTAGCATTGTGCGATGTGGACTAACCTTGCAATAGCATGAACAAGCCTTGTCCATCTGGAGAAGCGATCAAATCGCCGACAGTCCAAGCCATCCTTTTCCTTGGAATTGGTGATGAGGGTGCTGACGTCAGGACGGATCTCTGGGTCAACGTCTGGATCCTGAAGACTGAAGCTGTCTTCAACGGCAGTCTCTTCACACTGGCCGCAAAGGAACTCCGGTCCTTGTGTCCGTTTGAGCAGATCTATGGCTTCTTCCGCTGTGGGCAGGGATTTGAGACCGTCGTCCACGTAGAAGTCCTTTTCAACGAACTGTTGGGCATCCTTCCCGAATTCTGCTTCACCATCAGAGGCGATCCTACGTAGGCCGTATGTAGCAACTGCAGGAGAAGGGCTGTTTCCAAACACATGCAGCTTCATGCGGTATTCAACCATTTCCTTGCTGGCGTCATTGTCTCGGTGCCATAGAAAATGGAGATAGTTTCTGTGATCTTGTCGCACAATGAAACAATGGAACATTTGTTCAATGTCAGCTGTAATGGCGAGTGGCTCTTTTCTGAATCTCATGAGCACTCCCACCAGGTTATTAGTCAGGTTGGGACCAGTGAGAACATCGTTCAGAGATACACCATCATGTTTGGCGCTTGAATCGAACACCACTCTGATTTGTTTAGTCTTTCTTGGATGGTATACTCCAAAGGAAGGTAGATACCAGCATTCTTCATTGGCTTGCAAGGGTGGAGCTGGCTCTGCATGGTCATTGCGAAATATCTTCTCCATAAAGGCTACAAAATGGTCCTTCATTTCAGGCTTATTTCTCAATGTTCTCTGCAGTGAGGTGAACCTTGATAAGGCCTGTTCTCGGTTGTTAGGAAGCATGGCCCTTGTACCCTTGAAGGGTGAGGGAGCGAACCCAACGGTCAGATTCGTTCTTGAAGAATCCACTGTCCATTATTTTAATAAATTCCTTGTCTTCTATGGATAAGGTGACCTTGTTGTCATCTTGTGTTGTGCGAAACACTGTTCTCCCTAAGTCGTTACCATAGGGAATGGGAATGATGTCAGGCTCTTGGATGAAGTCAGAGAACCTTTCTTTCACTTCGTAGTGATGAGAGCATGGTTTGAAGTGAGTTGTGCGACCATTTTGAAGTACATATGTTTTAAAGGCGTTGACTTCGGATGCCTTGTGACTCTTATCCAGACATACATCGCCCATGATTACCCAGCCTAGATCAAGTCTTTGGGCGTATGGAGCATCATCTGGGCCATTGCATTGTTGGCGCACCTTGTGAACCCTTAGAATGTCTCTCCCCAGTAGGATTAGAATATCAGCATTCGTGTCCAGAGGAGAAATTTCGTTAGTTAGGTGCCTCAAGTGGGGATGATGAAGTGTGGCTTCCGGAGTGGGAATTTCTTCCTTGTTATCAGGTATCTGGTCACACTCAATTAAAGTTGGCAAGGGTATGTGCACGTTCCCCTTGATTGAAGAGATAATGTACCCAGAGGCTCTCCTACCAGAAGTCTCAATATGACCAGAACAGGTGTTGAGGGTGTACGGAGCCGTTTGTCCTTTTATATTGAAGATCTCAAAGAGTTTTGGCTTTGCTAGATACCTGTTACTTCGCTCATCTATTATGGCATACATTTTGGAGGCCTTGTCGGGTTGTCCTTCTGGATAGACCTTGACCAGACATACTTTGGCGTAGCATTTAGGAGCAGTTCCTTCTCCACATACTTCCATACATTCGGAGGAAACAGCAGTTGCAGCTGGATCAGGAACTTGTGGCTCCCTGCCATGCTTTTGAGCAGGATTGGGTGCTGCAGAAGGTTGTGACTTGTGTGGAGCTGGTGTGGGATGCATAGATGTAACGTGTTTGTCACTACAGCATTCGGTGCACTTAATGACAGCCTTACAGTCCTTAGCAAGGTGGTCTGAGGAGGCACAACACTTGTAACATATCCCTAGCTCCTTGAGAGTATCTCGGCGTTCCTGCAAAGTCTTTGCCCTGAATCCATGGCATTCCTTAAGTGGGTGAGGTCTTTTGTGAATAGGGCACATACGGTTACTGTCCATAGCTTTAGGAGCAACAGCGTTTGTTTTGTTAAAAGATCGTCCAGTAAGTGGAACGTCAGTCTTTCTCACGGATACTGTTCTCCTTAACTCTCTACGTTTGGTGATATTGTTATCATACCTTGTAGATGATGATGATGATAAAGCTGGTGGAGTAGGTTCAGTGAAGTCAAAGCTGGAATCATTCTTCTTCCGAGCTTGATCACTGACGAACTTGGAAAAATAGGAAAAGGGAGGAAAAGACACATTATGCTGGCCTTTATACCGTGAGCCATGGTCTGCCCATTTATCTTGCATGCCTTTGGCAACTTGAGAACTACTGGAGTCACGCCATGAGCAGTATCAAGGTAGCTCAGTCCTGAAAGACGTGGGTCTAATTTTGCCAATTCCATTTCCTTTAGCAGGTCACTCAGGTCTTAAAGTTTTCGATTGTCCTTGTTAGTTATTTTTGGGAAGGCTTGCAGTTTCTTAAATAAGGCAGACTCTATGGCTTCTGAGCTGCCGTAGGTTTTGTTAGAACTCTCCTGTTGGTTTTTTTCTAGTTTGCTGGTCACATGACCTTTTTTGCCTATTTAATCCGGCTCCGCCCTCCTGGCCTTGCTGGACTTCATTGTAATTTCTACTCTTGAGCTAGCTTGGTGCTCTGTTACCTTTCTCTGTTAGTTTTGCTAGGTCTTCAGACCTCTATGTTCTATGTTGTGTGTTTGTCTTCTACTGCTACAATTTCTGCTAGGAGGTGTCCAACTTTATCCCAGTCCCTAGTTCTTGTAGGGATCCCTCCCTTGCATCTATAGGTCTTCGTACAGACTAGCTAAGGACTTTAGCGGGTCTGATCGCAGGATCAGGTTCCCCGTTACATCGTAGGGATCCAGTTTAGTTCTATTGTAGGGACAGATCTCCTGTCTTTCCTTAGTGCTTGTAGCAGATCATAACAGTAAGTCCAGCCCAAAAAAAAAAATTCTCTTAGGAAAGACCTCCAGTTTCCATCATGGTCTCGGTTCAAGATTTGGCTCAACGCTTGCAGGGACTCTCTCTGGAGGTGGCCGAGCTCCAACAACACGTGAGTAGCTGTTCTGGAGCACATTTTGTAGAGCCAAAGGTACGTCTGCCTGATCTATTTTTTTGGTGAACAACAAGATTTTTTTTCTTTTAAAAATGCTTGTTTATTGTATTTTCGCTTAAGACCCTCTATTTTTTTGGTGAACAACAAGATTTTTTTTCTTTTAAAAATGCTTGTTTATTGTATTTTCGCTTAAGACCCAGATCCTCTGGTGATGAATCACAGCGCATAGGGTTCATAATGTCACTTTTGCGCAAAGATCCTCAGGGATGGGCCTTTTCTCTCCAACCTAGTGATCCATGCTTTAGATCAGTGGATAGTTTTTTTTCTGCTTTGGGTTTGTTGTACGATGATCCTGATCGTGTCTCATCTGCTGAGTCTGAATTGAGACATCTGAGGCAGGGATCAGGTAATGTGGAAAAATATTGTTCTCACTTCCGTCGGTGGTCTGCCCAGGTGGGGTGGAACGATTCAGCTTCGAAAAGTTTGTTTCTTGCAGGGCTAGGTGAAAGGGTTAAGGATTTGCTGATTGCTTATCCCACACCTGGAAACTTGCAGGAGGCAATGCAATTAGCTATACGGGTGGACAGGAGACTGCGTGCAAGGGTTAATGAGAGTAAATCCTCTGCCATGTCAGCTCCGAGTCTTGAAAGGGTCTGTGCTGACAAAGGAGAGCCGATGGAGATTGGGGCGATGGCACCCCGCTCTCAGGAAAAAGACCGCAGGCTTTCCGGAGGTTTGTGCTTATATTGCGGAAATTCTGGTAATTTCATTAAGAACTGTGTGCTTCGTATGAACAAAGAAAAAAAAATGGTCAGTTATGCACGTATAGCCTGTTTAAATTTTAAGGGAGTATTCCTATCTGCTACTACCGCTGCTCAGGAACAATTAATTGAATTTCGGGTATTTGTGGATTGTGGTTCTACTCTGAATGTGATTGATGGGGGATTCTTGGAAAAACGTAAATTAAAACCTAAACCTTTGTCATCCCCTATTGCTGTGGTTTCTGTTGATGGCTCTCCCTTGAAGAGTGTTACTCACAAGGTCTGTGAATTTCCCCTCACTATTAATGGTGTTCATTAAGAAAATTTGGATTTGGTAGTATTAAATAATTTGCCTTCTCCAGTAATTTTGGGGTTGCCCTGGTTAAAATTGCACAATCCTGTACTGGATTGGTCTACCAATGAAATTAAGTCCTGGAGCCCTAAATGTTATGACAAGTGTTGTAACGGACGTATTGCTGCGGTGGAAAAAGGGGAATTACCTGTACCTATTCAGGATTTTTGGAGAGTTTTTTCTGAGGAGGAGTCACAAATTTTGCCTCCCCATAGAGACTATGATTGTACCATTGAATTTGTCCCTGGAGCGACTCTTCCTAAAAGTCATTTATTTAATCTTACTATTCCTGAGAGAAAGGCTTTGGAGAAATACATACAGACAAGCTTGGCCGCCGGTCACATTAGGACTTCCAAGTCTCCTGTGGCTGTTGGATTTTTTTTTGTAAAAAAAAAAAGATGGCAGTTTACGTCCTTGTCTGGACTTTCGTGAGATTAATAAAATTACTGTACGCAATTCTTACCCACTGCCATTGATTCCTGATTTGTTTAACCAGTTAGTGGGGGCCAAGTGGTTCTCTAAAATTAATCTCCGGGGGGCATACAATTTGTTGCGCATGAAGGAGGGTGATGAATGGAAGACTGCTTTTAACACTCCTGTGGGTCATTTTGAGAATCTGGTTATGCCTTTTGGTCTTACCAATGCTCCAGCATTTTTTCAGAATCTTATTAATGACATCCTTAGACCTTTGATCGGCAAAAATGTGGTTGTGTATTTGGATGACATTCTAATTTATTCGCCTGATCTGGAGTCTCATTGGCGGAGCGTACGTGAGGTTTTACAGTTATTAATGGACAATTCGCTTTTTGCTAAGCTAGAGAAATGTGAGTTCGCTGTACAGAGAATTAGTTTTTTGGGCTACATTATCTCCAGCGAGGGCTTTGAGATGGACCCGGTGAAGGTTCAAGCTGTGCAGGAATGGCCTAAGCCTATTGGTTTGAAATCGATACAGAGGTTTTTGGATTTTGCCAATTATTACAGAAAATTCATAAAAAAAATTTCTATTATTGTGAAACCGCTGACCGATCTCACCAGGAAAGGTGCTAATGCGGTTCAGTGGACTTCTGAGGCCATTGAAGCTTTTGTATTTCTAAAGGAGAGGTTCACCTCTGCTCCCATCCTTATGCAGCCTGATGTGACTAAGACGTTTTTGGTTGAGGTTGATGCTTCTTCTGTGGGGGTCGGTGCGGTGTTGTCTCAGGAAAGCAAGGATGGAGTACATCCCTGTGCCTTTTTTTCAAAAAAATTTTCTGAGACTGAACTTAATTACGATATTGGTAATCGGGAATTGCTGGCTATTAAACTCGCATTTGAACACTGGTGTCATCTCTTGGAAGGTGCTGAATTTCCCATTCAGGTTTTCACTGAACATAAAAATCGAATCTATCTTGATGCTGCCAAGCGCTTGAATGCCTGTCAGGCTAGGTGGGCACTTTTTTTCTCGCGGTTTAATTTTTCCGTTACTTACATCCCGGGTACCAAGAATGTTAAAGCGGATGCTTTGTCTCGCAGCTTTTCTCCCATGGTCAGTGCTGAGGAGGAGGAGGAGAGCATTTTACAAGAAGGTGTTGTGATTGCTGCTTTGGACTCCGTTTTGGAGGATGAGATTCTTAAAGCTCAGGACAATGCCCCATCTAACACTCCCCATGGGAGGTTGTTTGTGCCTAGGACCTTTAGGAGAGATTTGTTTGTTGAGTGTCATGAGTCTCGGTTGGCAGGTCATCCAGGAATTTCTGAGACCAAGAGACTTGTGGGTCGCAGTTTTTGGTGGCCTGGATGGCAGAAGGAAGTCATTAAGTGGGTGCGTCAATGTACTGTGTGTGCTAGATCTAAGTCTTCGCATGCTCCTGCTGCGGGGTTACTTTGCCCTCTGGAGGTTCCTAGTGCACCTTGGACACATCTGGCTATGGACTTTATTACTGAACTTCCCCCCTCTGAAGGTTTCACGGTCATCTGGGTGGTCGTGGACCGTTTTAGCAAGATATGTCACTTGGTTCCCTTCATCAAACTGCCTTGCGCTAAGACACTCGCTAAGGCCTTTGTCAAGGAAATTGTCAGACTACATGGCGTTCCTACTGACATTGTTTCTGATAGGGGACCTCAGTTCGTGGCTCTTTTTTGGCGTGCCTTTTGTGACAGGTTGGGAGTTCATTTGTCGTTTTCATCCGGATATCATCCTGAGTCTAATTGCCAGACAGAAAGAAAGAACCAGGATGTTGAGCAGTTCTTGCGTTGCTTTGTGGCAGACAATCAAGAGGGGTGGTCTGAGTTTCTGCCACTTGCTGAATTTGCTCTTAACAACCATACATCCTCTTCTGCTGGGTGTTCGCCTTTTTTTGTTGTTCTGGGAGACATCCGTCTTTTGGGTCATTCTCCAAATTGGTATCGGCTGTGCCTGAGGAGGAGAGTTTTTCCGGTGATTTGGAGAGAGTTTGGACGGATGTGCGTGATAATCTTCAGGAGGCTAACAAAAAATCTAAGAGGTACTTTGATAGGAAACGGCAAGAGGTTTCGTTTGCTATTGGTGACATGGTTTGGTTGTCCTCTAAGAATCTACGATTGAGGATTCCTTCTAAAAAATTGGGTCCCAAGTTTGTAGGGCCCTTTAAGGTGCTTCAGATAGTTAACCAATCTGCTGTTAGGTTGGAGGTTCCTACCTCCTGGAAGATTAATCCGGTGTTTCATGTTTCTCTGTTGAAAAGAGCTGATGTGTCGGTTGGTGACGCATCTGCCACTGTTCCTCCGGTGGTGGAGGACGGGGAATATGAAATTTCCCGCATCCTAAATTCTAGACGGTATAGAGGGAGTTTGCAGTATCTCGTCGCTTGGAAGGGTTTGCTCCAGTCTCTCCCATGCTGCAATAAGACCTGCATCTGAATAGTCCACATGAACTGCCCTTATTGTCTTGATGCGCTCCGCTGATTCAGGACCTAACCAGTTGACAAGCAAATCTAGTTGTTCCTTGCCGGTGAGATTAAGGTCTTGGATTACTGCTTGAAAGGTCGATTTCCAGGCTCTATAATTTTCGGCACAATCATCAAACTTTGAGAGACTGATGTTTATTAACTCCCTGCGAATCATATATCTGGCGAATTCAGACATGTCCGACCTCCCGGTCATAGTTGCAGGATTAACTTGTGGTATCCCTGGGAATGTAAGTTCTCTGGCTTATATGACTGATACGGATCAGGATGGAATGATGTAGCATGAGGGTTAAGTTGTGGTTTAGTCTCTATAGGATCTGCTGGCTGCGGCCTAAATTGTGGGTTAGTGCTGGAAGTTACCTTGTCGGCAGTAGGTGGCGACATTTCTTGGCTTACGGGTGCATCCGAGTGGTGGATTGGATGTGGCGCTGGTACAGATGGTAAATGTTTTAGCATATAGTCTGTAGTGCGATCAGCTGGGTCCTCCATTTCTCCTGAAATAAAGTCCATGTCAGCATCTTGACCTAGTGCTTGTTCAAGGACCTTCAGTTTAGCGATGGCTGCTGCTTCTTCCCTTTCTGCTTGGAGTATTTTTAATTGGGCTCCCATCTCAGCTTCCTGCTTTTTTAATTGGGCTCCCATCTCAGCTTCCTGCTTTTTTAATTGGGCTTCTATTTCAGCCTCCTTCCTAGCAAAGGAGCTTCTTACTCTAGCTTCCTCTGCAGACGCACAGATTTCCAGTATTTGTCAGACAATGTTGACTTCCTGGACTGAAATGATCTGGAAGACCGAGATGTGATTTTGGTCGAGGTTGTACGATGTGACCTAACCTCTTGGAGGTGTGCGATGCGGAGTTCTGCCTTATCCTGGGCATCTCGCACTAATGCGGTCTTTTCTTGGAGAAGAGTCTCCCTTTCTGCCAGCTCTGCTGGGGCATCATCCATATCACAGTTACTCAGGAATGCAATGTACTTAACAGAGAGTCTCTGGTAGCGATCATAGGCGGCAGATAAACTCTTCAATTTGGCCGTTAAATCTGCGGCGTCATTGTTAGCTCGTGGAAGAGCTGCTAAATAATGATCAACTCTGCCGCATAAATGATCTGTGTCATCATGGACCTCATCTCTGGTTGTCTTCAGGTTCTCTCTGACCTTTTGTGTTGGCTTGGTTACACGTTTGGGTCGTACATCCTGCTCTGCAGTAAGTGTGGCCTCTGCTCCTGGAGCATCTGTGGTGTCAGGAACATGATGTGCTTCTCCCACAGAGGGATCCACTGTGCCCTTTGTAGACATGCTTTAGCTAAGATGGTAGACTTGCTAGCAGACATGCATATGCACACAGATACTGAAGACTTAGGTCTCTTGTTACTATTCTGCCACCGATGTACGTGGGGCGAGATGTGTCTGAGGGATGTGACACGGATCTCTGTATAAGCAATGGCATATAGCGTCAACTCACTGACCTGCGCATCTGTTCCTCATGAACTGCACGTGGTAATAAGGAATGATGATGCAATGATGAATTCAACAGATTTAATTACAGTTCTTGATGAGGTGAGATGAGGGAAGGTGAAGGATGAGGAAAGGGTAGGAATTGTAGGTATTAGAAGCGCCAGGTAAAGTGGTAACAAGAGAATCCTTTCTCCAGTTCTGCAGCATGTGTAGTCAAGATGGATGTGATGAAGAAGAAGCAAGTGAGAAGCAGGAGATAGGAGGAGCTACAGACCGAAAGGTGCTGTGAGTAAAACACAGGAATAATACATGTTATAACATATTATGACAATGGCCAGTAGATGGCAGCAAAGTACAACAATACAATAATCATGTAACATTAGGTAATGTCCAAAATGGCTGAAAGTCTTTTCAAACAAAGAGCTGGACAGCACAATGAGGCTTGAATACAATGCTCAAGAGTTTTGAGGATAAAACACAACTTTTTTCTTCATAGATAGCTGTAGTGTTGTCATTTTTGGCGATTCTATATATTTTGGTCCCTTGGTAACATAAATATATCTATATATAGATATAAATATCTACATATTTACAGGGTGGGCCATTTATATGGATACACCTAAATTAAATTGGAATGGTCGGTGATATCAACTTCCAGTTTGTGGCACATTAGTATATGGAAGGGGGAAAACTTTTCCAGATGGGTGGTGACCATGGCGGCCATTTTGAAGTCGGTCATTTTGGATCCAACTTTATTTTTTTCAATAGGAAGAGGGTCATGTGACACATCAAACTTATTGAGAATTTCAGAAGAAAAACAATGGTGTGCTTGGGTTTAACGTAACTTTATTATTTCATGACTTTTTTACAAGTTTATGACCACTTATAGAATGTGTTCAAAGTGCTGCCCATGGTCACCACCCATCTGGAAAAGTTTCCCCCCTCCCATATACTAATGTGCCACAAGCAGGAAGTTGATATCACCAACCATTCCCATTTAATTTAGGTGTATCCATACAAATGGCCCACCCTGTATACATATATATATATACATATATATATATATATATATATATATATACATATATATATATATACACTGCTCAAAAAAATAAAGGGAACACTTAAACAACAGAATATAACTCCAAGTAAATTAAACTTCTGTGAAATCAAACTGTCCACTTAGGAAGCAACACTGATTGATAATCAATTTCACATGCTGTTGTGCAAATGTAATAGACAATAGATGTAAATTATTGGCAATTATCAAGACACCCTCAATAAAGGAGTGGTTCTGCAGGTGGGGACCACAGACCACATCTCAGTACCAATTCTTTCTGGCTGATGTTTTGGTCACTTTTGAATGTTGGTTGTGCTTTCACACTCATGGTAGCATGAGACGGACTCTACAACCCACAGAAGTTGCTCAGGTAGTGCTGCTCATACAAGATGGCACTTCAATGCGAACTGTTGCAAGAAGGTTTGCTGTGTCTGTCAGCGTAGTGTCCAGATGCTGGAGGCGCTACCAGGAGACAGGCCAGTACAGTAGGAGACGTGGAGGGGGCCGTAGGAGGGCAACAACCCAGCAGCAGGACCGCTACCTCCACCTTTGTGCAAGGAAGAACAGGAGGAGCACTGCCAGAACCCTGCAAAATGACCTCCAGCAGGCCATAAATGTGCATGTGTCTGCACAAACGGTTAGAAACCGACTCCATGAGGGTGGTATGAGGGCCCAACGACCACAGATAGGGGTTGTGCTCACAGCCCAACACCGTGCAGGACGCTTGGCATTTGCTAGAGAACACCAGGATTGGCAAAGTCGCCACTGGCGCCCTGTGCTCTTCACAGATGAAAGCAGGTTCACACTGAGCATATGTGACAGACGTGACAGAGTCTGGAGACGCCGTGGAGAGGGATCTGCTGCCTGCAACATCCTTCAGCATGATCGGTTTGGAGGGCCGCACAGCCCTCCATGTGCTCGCCAGAGGTAGCCTGACTGCCATTAGGTACTGAGATGAGATCCTCAGACCCCTTGTGAGACCATATGCTGGTGCGGTTGGCCCTGGGTTCCTCCTAATGCAGGACAATGCCAGACCTCATGTGGCTGGAGTGTGTCAGCAGTTCCTGCAAGATGAAGGCATTGAAGCTATGGACTGGCCGCCCGTTCCCCAGACCTGAATCCGATTGAACACATCTGGGACATCATGTCTCGCTCCATCCACCAATGTCACATTGCACCACAGACTGTCCAGGAGTTGGCAGATGCTTTAGTCCAGGTCTGGGAGGAGATCCCACAGGAGACCATCTGTAATCTCATCAGGAGCATGCCCAGGCGTTGTAGGGAGGTCATACAGTCACATGGAGGCCACACACAATACTGAGAGTCATTTTGACTTGTTTCAAGGACATTACATCAAAGTTGGATCAGCCTGTAGTGTGTTTTTCCACTTTAATTTTGGGGGTGATTCCAAATCCAGGCCTCCATTGGTTAATAAATTTGATTTCCATTGATGATTTTTGTGTTATTTTGTTGTCAGCGCATTAAACTTTGTACAGAACAAAGTATTCAATGAGAATATTTCATTCATTCAGATCTAGGATGTGTTATTTGAGTGTTCCCTTTATTTTTTTGAGCAGTGTATGTGACTCTTCAGATTTTGGGTTATACTATGCCTGATGAAGAAACCTGCGTAGTCTCGAAAGCTTGCAACTTGTTACCATCTTTTCAGTTAGCCATTAAAAGGTGTCAACCACTGAGGACTCTCAAATCTAAATATTTTTGATCCTCCACAAAAAACTGTCTTTGTTGTCCATTGCAACAAATCAGTGTTCAGCTTTGTAAGAAACGAATGAGGCCTATCGTATTCTTCCCTGTCTGTTGAGTGGTCCTCTATTTGCAGGGAGGTAGTGTAATGTGCAAACGTGTCTGAGTATGTTGAACATGTCCAAGATAAGAGATAGAAGAGGTGTTCCGCATCTTTCTCAGCTGGGCTCGGCTCCGCTCCCTTCACCTATAGCTGTCACCCTTTGCTGTGCTCCACGTTGGGTTTTACAAGTTGACTGGAGTGTCTCAGTGACATCATCTCCCTAGGCCTCTTAAGGCCCAGTTGGACACATCACTGTGTCTGTCTTTAGCTGTTGTTTATTTGGACTTCAGCTTCTACTGCTGTTATTATTTCCTCAGATTTCTGTGATTTTGCATCTAGTATCTACGGCTCCCCAAAACCAGCTGGTTAACCTATCGTTTGCAGTAAGCGATATCTACTAACATTTAGAGGCTAATCACTACGCTGCGGTTTGTCTTTGAAAACTCCTGTGATATCTACAAACCCTCCGACCTACTAGTTAACCATCTGCTAGCTCTCTGAAGATTAACCCATCGTTTGCTTTGAACATCACAAAACTGATATTAGAGTCGGTTCACATAAGCGTTTCTGCAACCAGTGTACTGCCTCAGACCTGCCATTATTCTCTTCATCTGCCCTCCTGGTTTTGTGGTTTCCAGTGTGTCCTACCTGATCTGTTTTTCTGCCACCCAACAAAACCAGTTTGTAGAATCTTACCGTTCCACAGGCCTTCAGTCTGCCGGGTCCGTGTGTCCACCCTGACTTGCAGCAACATGAATCCACCTGACCAGGTGAGCCTAACAGGTGGTAGAGTGCAAGCAGGATACTGAAAGCTATGTGCACACAGACTGCCGGGACATTTCAGAGAAAATTAGACCTGGCTGCAGTGGTACACTCAAGCTTGGATTCATGCTGCCCGAGGTTTCCCTTTAAATTTATTCAGCAGATCACTGCAAAAATACTACAACATCCAATTTACATGTTTTTTTTTTTAATTTTACTACTCTCACAAAAGAAAATCATTTTTTTGTTTTATAATTTTTTGGTGGTTCCCCATATTCCGAGGTATATAACTTTTTTATTTTTCCAAAGACAGAATAGCAAGAGGTATCATTTCTTGCCGCAAAAGCTGTAATTTTTGGGTTCCATTTTTGGGTACAAACAACTTTTTGATCTTTTTTTTTTTATTTCATTTTTTTGTTAGGCTGGATGAGTAAAATCCAGTGATTTTGGTATTGCTTTTTAATTTTTTTTTCTTACTGTGTGCATCAAATAAGATAAATAATTACCATATTTTTTGGACCATAAGACGCACCTAGGTATTAGAGGAGGAAAATAGAAAAAAAAATGTAAGCAAAAAATGTGCACTGTTAAGGGGGAGGGGGTCTGCTGCTGACACTATTATAGGGGTAATGGGGTAAAGGGCAGCACGGTGGCTCAGTGGTTAGCACTGCAGCCTTGCAAGGAGTTTGTATGTTCTCCCTGTGTTTGTGTGGTTTCCTCTGGTTTCCTCCCACACTCCAAAGACATAATGGTAGGGAATTTATATTGTGAGCCCCAATGGGGACAGTGCTGATAATGTCTCTAAAGCGCTGCGGAATATGTTGGCACTATATAAAAATAAAGATTATTATTATTAATGTCCCCCAATTAACATGTTAAATGCCGCTGTCAATCTCCAACAGCGGCATTCAACATGGCCGCTCGCCAAAGGCGCATCACAAACCACACCCATCGGCGTGCCCGTCACATGATCATGGGCCGCCAATTGATTGGCATGAAAACCCGGGGTCTGCAGGAGACCCCTGTGGTTGTCATAGTCGGTCTTCTATGAGCGCCACCCAGCAGTCGGCGTTCATAGCAGATGAGCACTTTTGTTACAGATAGCGGGGCGGAAGCATAGCTGGGCATAATGGCAGGTCAGTTTTACCATATAGTGAACATGGTAAAAAAAAAAAAAAACCCCGGAAGAAGAGAGGAGCGAAACGGTGTCCGTCGGGTAAGGGAAGGACACAGCTGTTCCTAGGGTTTCCTGACTAACTTCAGCATTAGGTAATGTACCTTTGAATTTGATATACACAGTATCCCTACTATAGGTTGGTCAGTATTATTCATTCCCTTATTACATTTTAGATTGGTGTGAGTGGAAGTTAGAATAGTTGCACAGGCAAATCACTTTGGTCACTTTCTTATGTTAGCCCATATAGATAAAAGGGTACATTTATAAGTCTTGTGAATGTGTCCTCATGTTTTGAGGTCTTGTATGCAATTTAACCATCTGTTTGCATTACTCATTATCTTTTGCACAATATCTTACTGGGCTATGTGAAATCATTGCATAATTAATTTTATAACCATAATTAATAAAGTTATACCTTGTTAGTATTACCTACTTGTAATCTCTTCTTATTTGGCATCTACATGCCGTAACAGATTATGTTATGTATAATATATGGAAGTGTCTGACACTTATTGTGGACTACAAGACTAATCCTTCCTCCATTAGAATCTGGTATCATAATGTATGGCTCCGTTTGGTCATAGCAATCCATCAGCACCCTACGATTGTGCTGCGAATGGGCCAATGGGCTGACAGATGGAGCAAAACTCCTCATGTGCCGCTATCACTATTGCTATTGGCATATGAGGGGTCAAACTGGTAAGATCCGCGTACTCGCTGGTCTTAGCAGCTACGGCAGGAGCCCAGCTGTGTATATTAGTAGGGCTCCTGCAGCTGATCGCAACGGTACAGAAGCTCTGCAGTGCAATCAGCATGACATACATATCCGTCATGGAGCACCAAGCGACATGTGTTCATGACGGATATGTCCGTCTCGTAGCTTTATGAGTTTAAGGAAAGGGATAACTAGATGCTTGTGGTGTATTGCAGATTGCTACTGGATATGATCGCTGACGATCATTTGGACATGTTCCTATAAACCATATGCAATGAATGTAGCTCCATATCAGGTGTGGTTATTTATAGAGCAATAAAAACTGGTGCACAGAAAATTTAAATAAGCTGCACCAAGAGCACCTGCATGATCCAAAAATTACCACACATATGGTGTCACGGGTGTGTCAGATGTAACAGAGAGTCGCTCTGCATCTGTTTGTAGAAGGTCACTGCGTCTGGCATTGCAGACACCTCCTTAATCCGTCTGCTTCTAGGACCCAGCGGCTACCTCCCTTCTGCTCTGATTGACACACCCTGGTCTGGGTGTTTAAAAACTCTCAGTCTGCTTCAGGGAGTAGCCGGTGATATTTCTATGTTCCTTGGCTCTGGCTTGGAGTGCTAGAAGTTGGCTAGCTTCTTCTCTGGTTCCTTTAGAGGACTGTTGGTGTTTCCCCTCTGGTGTCTGCTCAAGCTAAGTTATCCCCTTTGTTTGTCTACCTTGTTGTCTTTAGTTTGTAGTGGGGCCTGACTAATGCTAACCCCTCCCCCTCCCTATCTAGGGCCAAGCTCTAGGGATATACGGAGCTTAGGTTTCCTGCTCGGCGATTAGTGTGGAGCCAATATATGGACGGTAGGGTAGGCAGGGTGTTAATAGATCTGCCTAGGGGTCTACACTCCCCCATTCCCTAGTGTTTGGGCTTCCTTCCCCTCTTCCCTTCGTGTTGCACTTAGTCTTCCCATACAGTGCGTGACATATGGCTACATGGATTGTCGGAGTAATATTCTTTGATGAACATAGCTATAGACATCTCATAGACAAGTAATTCTATGCACCGATCCAGAGTGTGTTTCTTTCAGCAATAAGAGGCGTTCTGCATCTTACAGTTCACCATGCAGATTCTGCATTTTTTAATAGCAATATTGCGTTTGCAGCTTTTTTTCCTTTCCCTTGGCAGATGCCATATAGTGAGGTCAATCATATCAAAGTACAATCATTTATGGGGTCTGGGATAAGGCACACAACACCGTTTAATCATCCAATACACCATGAACATTGACATGTATTACAGCGGAGCTCTCTGCATGGAGAAGCAGTAAAACTGGAGAACTGCTGCTGATTACAACCCATCAGAGACCTCCCTGACAGATTCTGTGCTGTGTCTTCATAACAACAGCTCAAGTCCTGTTCACACACAAGCCATCAGCATTCTGACATTTGACCTAATTTGTCCCTACTGCAATCAGCAGAAGTAGCAGCTCCACAGGGCTTGTGGTCTCAGTGGAAAAGTGCACATCTATTCCGGGAAGCAAAATTACAAATAGAGAAATTGCAACTACAGTATACATTTCAAAAAGGAAAAGCAGAATAAAAGCAGACAATGGATGAAGACACAACATAAAAAAATAACATCACCCAGAAACAGCAATGACCCTACTTGTATGTGGTCCCAAGCCGTTGTTTTACAGTTATGGTACAAGACCTCAGTATTATGGTCAACAACAGTTTGGACTATATATCGAGGGTAAATGGTGGCCTAAGGTGGTTTCTGCTGCATTTTAGGATCCACGTTATTGATGCAAGACCTGCACCCTACAGGATAT
Source organism: Phyllobates terribilis (assembly GCF_046119375.1). Taxonomy (NCBI): domain Eukaryota; kingdom Metazoa; phylum Chordata; class Amphibia; order Anura; family Dendrobatidae; genus Phyllobates; species Phyllobates terribilis. The sequence goes on from NW_027362762.1 coordinate 70,435,288, forward strand.
TACTCAAATAATATTAGATGGCCATAGAGTTGTAGGATGACCTAAGATTGGTTCATTAGAACCATGGAGGATCCAAGAGTTGGGGCTGTATGAGCGATACAAAAAATTAGACTGTATTGCATAGGTTGTCCAGAATTAGAAAAGCATGGTCTTTTATGCAGATTTCACTTAAAAGTGACTGTTTTGGGGAGATTTCCTAGGAGTTTTTTTTTTGGAGGGGAGCGGAGGGTGCTTTGTAATCCATTATCAGCAATATTGAAAATTAACATAGAAGCCAGACTATGATCGAACAGTTTGACATTCTAATTCACAAAATGTTCCCAAAGAATTAGATTTGTTGTGAATATATACTGCAAAGCCTCTAATTGCCAAGAAAATAGGTGTATAAAACTTGGAAGTCTCCCAGGACCGTAATGAACCCCTTTTGAGCTCTGTAATACACACAGAGCCTTATTAATATCCAGTAACTATTGATAAACCACAGCCTATTTAATAACACACTTCAATTGTAAAAAATAGTCCAAAAATTATCCCTTTTTAGGGTCAGATGCATGCCTTGCTGGTGTTTATTAAGGTGGGGAAAATGGAAGAAGAAGTGACTTCTCCACATGGGATGGTGCAAAAATTATCCGTTTGGGTAGTTTTAAGAGCTTTTTTTCTTTTTCTACACGAAGAAGAGAAATTTTTCTCCCAAGGCGTCCAAAAATTACACCTTTTTCTAGCGAGCAAAAACAGGTGTCATTGACGCAATGGAAATTCCTCTCTGTACATTATTAAATGTTATGGTGGCAGAGGAGATAAAAAGTGCAGAATACTATCTCAAGCTTTTGGTGTTGCTGTCAGAGGATATATCATTCTACTGTGACTGAGGTGAACAGTGTGCAAGCAAATTGTGACTTATGTTTTGTACTGCTACACCCATGATGGTTGGTGCCAGAAGGGCTTCAAAATCCAACAACAGCCTACAGTACAGTTGTTGTGGTGTATATGGTTGCCAAATTGAAACAATCAAACCGGTATGCCAAAAAAAAAGAAAATTGTGTATATAATGTTTTCAAATTTTTTATTTTGTTTTTTTTAATACACTATTTTCCCCCTAACTAAAAATCCTAACCCAGAATGCTACGTTGTTTGCTACAGTAGATAACATTTCCGGCATCAACCAGCAGTATTGTTGTGTCACGTATGGTTGTTAAATCCTACTGCTAAAACAATTGTAAAACCTTAACTTTTTTTTTTAAATTTTAATGAATGTATTTTTTTAAGCCGTCACCCCTTACCAAAAAATGCAATGTACAACATAACCCTAAAATACTATTTTACTAGGTATTACGCACAGTAAGTACAATACATGAGGTAATAGCCAGCAGTATTGTTCTGGCAAGTAATAAAGTTAATTTCCTCCCGGCAGCGTGGTTCTAAGTTCTAAGTAAATTTGACTATTAAAATAGGTATTCAAGAAATTTAAATGTGTGCATTATATTAAATATTTTTTTAAAAAAATGCACCCTTGATACTTTCCCAAAAAAACAAGGGACAAGAAAAGCTTGTTAGTTTCAGATACAAAAAGTAAGCTTCTGTAAAAGGTCACTGTATCCAGGTACCGTGTAAAGGTATAATATTGCACTACTTCAACAAAGAAGTGGGCAAAAAAAAATTAAAATAACAAGCACACATTGTGAGTTAGGCACTTGATTTTAAATTTAGGTATTCTGGAGATTTGTCATTTATGTAAAAAAAATAAATAAATGATGGCTTCCCTGCCTGTGACACACAAGCCTGGGTTTCGGGATTCTTGTTTACTAGCAAAACAAGGACACATGGTATTCAATTGTTTTACAATTGCAGTGTATGAGGATTAAAAAAAATGCTGTTATTAAGGTACTGTGCTGTTACTGCAGTGTATCCCAGATTAGAGATGAGTGAATCTTTTAAAATTTTAATTCTCTGACTTAAGTGGAAGGGGAGAGTTAGTAAAGTCATGTACTGAGCAAAGCCGGGAGAAGATCAGGTCCAATGTGTTCCCGTCCTCATGTGTAGGAGAATTAGCAAGCTGTGAAAGGCCGAAGGAGGAGGTTAGTGATAAAAGATGCGTGGCAGATGGGGAAAGAGGATCACCAATTGGGATGTTAAAGTCTCCCATGATTATCGTGGGAATGTCGCAGGATAGAAAATTTGTAAGCCAGGCAGCAAAGTGATCCAGGAATTGACGGGTGGGACCTGGGGGGCGATAGACAACCGCCACTCGCAGGGAGAAGGGTCGGTAGAGTCTGACTGTGTGGGCCTCAAAGGACGGGAAGATAAGGGAGGGTACAGGGGGGATAACCTGAAAAGTACATTTTGTTGAAAGAAGCAGACCAACACCTCCACCTGATCTGTTGTCAGGTCGCGGGGTATGAGAGAAATGTAGGCCACCATAGGAGAGAGCTGCAGCGGCGGTGGTGTCCGACTGCTGGATCCAGGTTTCAGTGAGAGCCTGAAGGTTGAGGGAATTAGAGAGGAAAAAGTCATGGATGTAAGAGAGTTTATTACAAGCTGAGCGTGCATTCCAAAGGGCACAGTTGAATGAGACAGAAGATATGCAGGGAATATTAATGAGATTAGCAGGGTTTCTGAATGTAACAGGGAAAGAGTTAGTGTTATTATAACTGGAGGGTCCTGGGTTGGGAGAAATATCACCTGCGACTAATAGAAGGAAGATACAGAGAGTGAGCAGATGATTGAGTGATTTGTGAGAGCGTTTCCTGCGTTGTATGGTGGGAATGAATGGATCTGCGTGGTATAACATTGTGAAGAGAGCATGACAACTGTACATAGGAGAAGAGAGGAGTGAGGGATTAATATGGATGAAGTGTGCCGCATTTGTGGGAGAACGGTGAATGTGGATGATTGTAGCAGCCAGAATATAAATGGCACAGATACAAATGGTGAATACTGTTTTCCAAAAACATGACCTGGAAGCAAGTTTGTTTGTTTGTCTTGCATGTCTTACCTGTCTCCTGCCCTGTCCAACTGCCATTTTCTAACTGCCAGGGCACTTTGATAAATTATGGCACTTGGATAAAGTATGCATAAATGCTATATGCATAAATGTCCCCACATAAATGCTGCCCCTTAACTAAGTCTCAATATATAGGGACGTATCTGCTTAGATCTACACAGATTTAACTCGTTAGCAATCAATCACTAGCTTAAAAGACAACAGGAGACCATAAAGTGCAGGGAAAAAAAAACAAAAACAGACTAACAAACTCGGCATGGATCATAAACTCTTAAAGTAAGTGTGATGACCTTTAAGTATCATGGAATAAAAAACGTAGAGGAGTGAAAAAAATATATACCAGAAATTGATAGGCTGCAGAGCATTGCATGGAGATACAAGGCAGTTTTCAGGACAGATCACATAAGCAGTGAAAAATATATACCAGAAATTGATAGGCTGCAGAGCCTATGCATATATTGTATATATTTTGTAAACACTGCCCACCTTTGGGAGTAAATCAGAATTATTTACCAGTTTCTTTCTTCTTGTCCTATGTCAAGCAAACACGTTCCTCACCCGCTAAGTCACGTTACCTACCAGGTACCCGATCCACCTGTTAAGAGATCGGTGGTGGCAGTATACCAGTGTTTATGTGATATTGTGGTTTGAGGGTGGCTGGACGGAGGTATATATACGTTCCTTGAAGGAACTGGTGGTATATATACGTCCTGTCACATCCCGTGCCGCAATAGTCGGCATAAATTAAAGCAGCTGCACCCGTGCGTATCCTCGGTCAATACCGTGTTTGACCAGCAGGATAAGGGGGCGCCAGAGAGCTGCAAGGTCTGACCAAGTGGGTGTCGTTTTCATGACAAATTGGATAGCGGATAGCGGCAGTGGTGGAGGAGCGGGGCACAGGAAGCAGGACCCGCCTGCTGAAGCTAACACTGTGCCCGCTGCTAAAGAAAATGAGGCATGTGAAGCACTGAATATTCAATAGCGCGCGCAGTGTCAGGAGCAGCCGCAGGCTCCTGCAGCGGCTCGGCTATCATGTGCGCCCGCTATTAAAGAGCATGAATATTCACTACTCCCCACTCCCATGGGTGTGGGGAGTAGTGAATATTCATGCTCTTTTATAGTGGCACATGTGATTGCCCAGCCTCTGCAGGAGCCACGGCTGCAGCTGACACTGTGTGCGCTATTAAGGAAAATTAAGTCACTACTCTCCATGCCCATAGTCCAGGCGTGGAAAGCAGTGACTATTTCGGAAGCTCATCTCAGTGTGTGAGGGCACATGGCAGTGACATCATGGGCGGATCACATGCCGAGATCAGCTGCTGACAGCAGAACAGGATGCTGCGCTGGAGCAGGAGGTGAGTCATTTTTTGTGTGCAGCGTGATGGGGATGGGGGTGCCATGCATACCAGGATGGAGGTGCCATGCATACCAGGATGGGGGTGCCATGCATACCATAATGTGGATGAGGGGTGCCATGCATACCATAATGAGGATGAGGGGTGCCATGCATACCAGGATGGGAGTGCCATGTGTGGCACCCCAGGGGTCCGGTTGCCACAGTGGCATTTCCTCCCTCACAAGGGGTAATGCCATGTCTGGAAGCAAGAAGTGGTCCCCTAATCAGGTTTACCAGCATACAACACTTTCCTGGCTCCAGACCAGAAAGGGGAGCTCCTCCCCTTAGCAACTGGAATCTGGAGGCAGGGTTAGTAAGAGAGAGTTGAGAGGAGTTGAAGACAGGACAGCGACGAGGAAGGACCAGGGGAGTGGAGTTGTAAGCCAGCTCACCCCAGAGAGGAGCGCAGAAGAACCGGATACCGGAGTCCGAGGCTGTGGGGCACTGAAGACCCAGCAGCAGAAACCGGAGGGCAGGAGACTGCAGGTGTCCTGGCCCCACCAGACGCCCGGAGGCTCAGCAGCACATAGGGCCCAGCACCGCCACGTGGGAGCAACACTCCAGGAAGGCCCGAGCTGCCTGCCATACGGATGAGAACAAAGACGTTGTACTCAGGGACGAGGGCCGCAGCATAGCTACAAGCAGCAGGGCCAAAGAAATTAGCGCAGGGGGAAGGCCTACAACTTCACCAGGCCGCCCGGACCACTACTATCAGCTAGTACCTGTGCCCCGGTCTGGTTAACAAACTGCAAGTAAAAAGATAAGAGGAAACTGCCATTAAGTTGTGGACTGGTCATTATCTGCGCCATCACCTGCATTGCACTGCACCAGCAATATCTATAAAATCACCACTTAGTGCCCTGGAGCTAAGCTCTGCCTGTGGAGAGCTGAACCAACTCTGCTGTGTCAGCATCAGCTCCAGAGGATCTGCACCGCAGCGGCGGCCCCATATAGCCGCATACCACAGGTGGTGTCACGAACATTACATATAAAAACTTTATTCCCTTTTCTTTATTCCCCTTTTATTGACCGCCCTGGGTCACCGCCACTGTGACACCCTCATCACCGACCGGCCCGGCTACCGAGTACCCCACGGCCCAGGGGGCGCGTCAACTTGGTGTCACAAACAGGATTTGAAGCCCGGTATAACCGGGTCCTGTGTGCCACAAAGACTGTGTACAACTGTATAAACTGCAGCCATTACTGTAGCACATGCGGAGTTAATGATATGTGGGGTGTCCCATCGTGTGCGCAGCCTTGGAATCGGTGCCAAAATAGGCCCCTCCCACTTGCATAGACTGTCTGTCTGTCACTCAGGCTGAAAGGTGCCAGCCTTCCCCTTTGCATCAGACTGAGGGGGTAGATTGTCACCTCCCCCTGCAGAAGGCTGTGTGATCCCATCCATCCATCCAGCTGCTGCAGCTCTGTGCTGTGTGATCCCATCCACCCAGCTGCTGCAGCCCTGTGCTGTGTGATCCATCCACCCATCCGACTTTCCCAGCTGCTGCAGCTCTGTGAATACAAAACAAGTGTGAGAAGCTGTGCAGCAAGAGTGCGGCTGTACAGTATCCAGCAGAGCAGCAGACTGGTACGTCAGCAGAAATCCAGGACCTGGCTGAGGTTCACTAGAGGGGGAGGAAGATGCCCAACCTGGGAGAGGATTCAGCTGCGGGCGTGGCCACTATAATGCCGTTATCGATGCCATATATACCAGGGGCACCATGGTTGCCCCAGTACTCAGGGGAGTCGCACACCCTGAGCGACTTTGAGGAGAGACTGCGCAGTTTGTTCCAAGTGTACCCCCTGTCTGAGGAGCAGAAAGTTGGCATCCTCATAGGCCAGCTAATCGGTGCAGCCGAGAGAGAGGTGAAGTCCTGGCCGGGCAGGGACAAAGGCACTGTTGAGGAAATACTGGCCCGGTTGAAGGATACCTTTGACACCCGCACAGCAGCAGAAATTAAAAAGAAGCTCTACGGGTGCAAACAAAGGGTGCAGGACAGTGTACGGGACTATGCTCTAAACCTGCAGGAGGTGCTGCGGGCCATTAAACAGGTGGACCTCGACAGTGTGCGAGATGAGGACAGATTGCTAACTGAGTAGTTTATTGAGGGGCTCCTGTCTAACGCTCACCGGACACAGCTGCGCATTATGGCTCTGCAAAACCCTGATCTGGACTTTGTGCAATTTAAAGACTTAGCCATCCGGGTGCTGCGAGAATCAACCCCAAGTGGCACTGCACCCCTCTGTCACATACCACCAGGAGGTGGCGTCCTTTTCCCCAGCACCTGTGGAGGCTGACGCGCAGACCCTAGATAATGACCTGTCTGTGGTGTGCAGGCCATGCAAGTGTCTCCAAAGGAAAAGATCCAGCTGGCTTCCAGTCCAGATGACGTCCCGTGGCGACGGCAGAGAAGAACTCCACCGACCAGAGGGAGGAACAGTGATCGCTACGACCAGGACGGACAACCCATCTGCCGCCGCTGTCAAAAGGCGGGGCACTTCGCAAGATTCTGTAATTTAAAATGAGCAACCCCTGGAACAGAGGGCCAACCCCCAGGAGTAAGACGACCAGGCCCACAAAGCTGGCGAGACAAGTATGTGGGAGGACGACTGGTCCTACCTGTCGTGCTTGATGGCATCCCGACACGGGTTCCCGGGTGACAACGATGCCATATATCGCCATATATCCTTTATAAACGATACTGGACTGACTCAGACATTACCCGCAGTCCAGATGAACATCTTAGCATCTATGTCGGCAATGGTCAGCCCTTGCCTCAGGTGGGGTATAAAGAGGTGACTATAAAAGTTGGCCGAGTAGAATTGCCATCACAAGGAATGATTATTGTTGATATTGATCGCCGAGAAAGTCATCCTATGATAACTATAGGCACCAATGTGATAGAAAATTGTCTTGGAGAAATTATTGTTTTGTTGCAACAGGTCGCAGAGATTGCCAGTTCCAGTCAGCAGCGAGTTCTGCAGAAGGAGATCAGAGCCCTGATGAAAAGACAACAGGTAGAGCTGTCTGGTGGAGAAGTCGGCAGTGTCAGGATGAGTGATCCATTCCTCATTGCAATGCCCCCTAGGAGTGAAATGTTAATATGGTGTCGGGCAGCAATAGGTCTCAGGGGTCAAGATTATCAGGCCCTGGTAGAACCCGTGTACTCTGATAGTAGGCCCACCATCTTGACAGCCAGGGGGGTAGTCGATGTCCGCAAGGGGAGAGTACTGATACGCAACCTGAATTGTGGGGAGAAAGAGGTCCATTTACACCGGTATGCCACCCTTGCTAATCTGTTCACTGTCATTAACAATGCAATAAAGGCAGTGGAACCCTTGCCTCCATCCAAACCGGAGGAGGATAACGGCTTCAAGGGGCAGATGGAGGATTGGTGTCAGGAGCTACAAGTGGGCACTGACTCCACCCCTTTGCACCAAAAGCATGGAGTATACCGGGTGGTTCAAGAATATGAGCGAGTCTTCAGCAAACACCCACTAGACTTTGGGCAGGTAAAAGGGGTCCAACATCATATCCCCACGGGAGATCATCCGTCCATTAAAGAGAGGTACCGGCCTGTACCCCCAGCTCACTATCAATGTGCCAAAGGAATGCTATGGGAGATGAAGGAGGCTGGGGTGATCAGAGATAGTTGTAGCCCCTGGGCAGCTCCAATAGTTCTCGTTAGAATGAAAGATGGTGCAATGAGGATGTGTGTTGATTACAGGCAGATTAACCGCATTACACATAAGAACGCCTATCCATTACCCAGAATTGAGGAATTATTAGCGGCACTAAGATCCGCTAATTATTTCTCCACTGTGGATCTCACCAGTGGGTATTGGCAGGTTAGCGTGGCAGAGGCGGACAGAGAGAAGACCGCGTTTAAGACACCAATGGGCCTCAGCGAGTCCAACTGCATGCCATTGGGGCTCTGCAACGCCCCAGGAACCTTCCAGCGGTTAATGGAGTGTTGCCTAGGACACAAAAACTTTGAAACCGTTCTGCTGTACCTAGATGATGTAACTGTCTTCTCCAAGACGTACGAAGACCACCTGCAGCACCTGGCCGAGGTGTTCGAAGCCCTATCTGGTTTTGGCCTGAAAGTAAAGCTGTCCAAGTGCGACCTGTTGAAGCCCAAGGTGCAGTACCTAGGTCATGTGGTAAGTGCCGAAGGTGTAGCAGCAGACCCTGAAAAGGTCACCGTGATCAAGGACTGGCCAAGACCCTCCACTATCAAGGAAGTGCGGCAGTTCCTCGGGCAGGTAGGCTACTACAGGAGATTCATCAAGGGTTTCACCAAGATAGCGGCACCCATGTAGGACCTCTTAGTAGGCCAGTCCAAGAAGGCCAAGAACCCGAATCCTCCATTCAAGTGGAGTAAAACAGAAAAAGAATCCTTCACTCGACTGAAAGTAGCTCTTACTGGAGACAGAGTCCTGGCCTACCCCGACTATGGCCAACCCTTTACACTCTATACGGATGCCAGCAACGTGGGATTGGGAGAGGTGCTGTCCCAGGTACAGCAGGGCAGAGAGAGAGTGACTGCCTATGCCAGCAGGATGCTCCGTCCTACAGAAAGGAACCCCGACAACTATAGCTCCTTAAAGTTTTAGCCATAGTCTGGGCTGTAACAGAGCGCTTCAAACACTACCTCGCCTCCTCCAGATTTACAGTCTTCACGGACAACAATCCGCTGACGCACCTGGAGACTGCGAAGCTTGGTGCCCTAGAACAACGATGGATGGCTCGACTGTCCAACTACGAGTTTACCATCAAGTATTGGGTGGGGCATAAAAACACTAATGCTGATGCGCTGTCCAGGATGCCCAACTTGCCAGATGGGGGAGAAGACCCGAAAGAGCTGGAGGAGATAGAGCTACCCACTTTCCATCGCTGGGTGACCCAGTGCTCCCACTGTGTGAGGGACAAGCGCTCCGCCAACAGAGAGGCCACGTTTAACCTATTGCCCCACCATGGATGGGCAGAGACACAGGATAGAGACCCGGCAGTCCGCCTGGAAAAGGAGTTGCTGACACAAGCTGACTCAGACCCTGATCCAGATGCTCCACAGGAGACCCAACAATTGTGGAAGGAGAAGGGCAAACTGTTCATCTACGAGGGAAAGCTGTGTCAAAGAAGTATCAACTCACGGACACACTAACTGGTCTGGCAGGTGGTAGTCCCGAGGCGGGATGCGCCAATGGTCTTAGAAGCGTAACACAATGGAACAGGACACTTCGGGTGGAAGAAGTTGGAAGCCCTGCTACGTGAGCGATTCTACTGGGCTGGCATGAGGAAAGCAATCGAGAGATGGTGTCGAGAATGTGGTCCATGCAACCTGAGACAGAAAGACCGTGACAGTCAGAGGGCTCCACTGCAGCCCATAATCACCAAGCAACCACTTGAACTGGTGGCCTTGGACCACGTGAAGCTAGCCCCAAGCCGGTCAGGCTATATCTGCGCTCTCACCATAGTAGACCACTACTCCCGGTTCTTGGTAGTAGTGCCAGTGAAAGATCAGATGGCTCAGACGGCAGCCAAAGCGTTTCAACAACACTTTTGTCGCCCACACGGTTACCCTGAACGAGTGCTTACCGACCAAGGTCCAGCCTTTGAAGCAGAAGTGTTCCAGGAATTCCGTAACTTGTACGGCTGTAAGAAAATAAGGACGACGTCGTATTATCCCCAGACCAACGGGTTGTGCGAGAAGATGAACCAGGTGGTAATAGACCTGTTGAAGACATTGCCCCTTGAAGAACATAGCCTGTGGCTACAGAAGTTACCAGATTTGGTGGACCTATATAACCACATCCCGGTGAACTCCACCAACTGTACACCTGCCTACCTGATGAGAGCAAGACCTGGCAAGTTACCCATCGACTTAGACATGGGATTTCTAACACCTGAGATGACATCACCAGATGCGGATTGGGATACAGAGAGGCAGCAACAATACCGCAAGGTGCAAGAATGTGTTGAGAGAAGTTTGTCCCAGGCGAGACAGAGGCAAGAGAAAACTTATAATCTGCACGCACCTGCAGTTCCCTTGTCACCTGGAGAACAGGTACTCAAGAGGAAAAGACGAGTCCACAAATTAGATGACCAGTGGAAGGTTGAGCCATACACCGTCTTACCTTCAAATTTCGATAACACCAAGGTGTGCCTCATCAGTAAAGATGGAGGAGAAACTTCAGTGGCAGTCTCGAGAGACCACTTAAAGCTATGCCCTGATCAGTTGAAACTCAAAGAAGAAGACCAAAACAGCTCTCAGCCCACAGAAAAGGTGGAAGAAACGGTCCAAACAATCCTTGGAGAATTTCCTCGGTCTTGGACGCAGGTGAACCGAGCAATCGTGGTACCTGTCCTGACCTTTCTCCAAGCGGCCTCACCGGAAGCTGCAGAGGCTCCAGAACATCTGGAAGACCAGTCGGCCCCAGAAACAGATGCTTTAACAGCAGCGGATCAGGAGAATATACCTTCTGCTAGCAGTGAACCTGTCGTACCATGGGTGAGTCAAAGAGTTCGTAGAAGACTACCAAGTCTACCAGTGTTACCTCAGACTAACCGTAGTGTAGTCCACACTGAGCCCACCACACCAGCGGTAGACACTAGAGACCCGGGTAGGTCATTGGCAACAAATGTACTGCATAGATCAACCCGTAGTACTAAAGGTCAGCTCTCTGCCTGCTGGAGGAACTAAGGTGTAAGAGAATAAAAATGTAAAGCATATAGTTGTTAAATTTATGGACAATTGGACCACAGGACTAGATGTGGTCAGGACAATGTTGAATCTAGTTAATAATTGGCCTGGAAAATAAACCGCAAGCGTGGCCGAAAACCAGGCCCACTAACAGAGTGCCCTGAAGCCACGCCCAGGGACAATACAGAAAGTGGGTTGAGGCGGTTCCCACCAACTAAACTTCAGTTATCCGGAAAAAGACAATTCCCAGATAGCGGCGTAAAGACTAAGCGCCGTAGTGACTGCTACCAATTTTTGTTGGGTTTTTGTGATTTTTGCTTTTTGAGACTTCGTAAATTGTTGGTAATGTGAATTGTTATTGTTGATTGTTAATTCTAAAGGTATCCTCAGTCCGGGAGTACTGAATTTAACTAGGGGGGAATGTGGCACCCCAGGGGTCTGGTTGCCACAGTGGCATTGTCTCCCTCACAAAGGGTGATGCCATGGCTGGAAGCAAGAAGGGGTCCCCTAATCAGGTTTACCAGCATACAACACTTTCCTGGCTCCAGACCAGAAAGGGGAGCTCCTTCCCTTAGCAACTGGAATCTGGAGGTGAGTTGAGAGGAGTTGAAGACAGGACAGCGACAAGGAAGGACCTGGGGAGTGAAGCTGTAAGCCAGCTCACCCCAAAGAGGAGCACAGAAGAACCGGATACCGGAGTCCGAGGCTGTGGGGCACTGAAGGCCCAGCAGCAGAAACCGGAGGGCAGGAGACTGCAGGTGTCCTGGCCCCACCAGACGCCCGGAGGTTCAGCAGCACATAGGGCCCAGCATCGCCACGTGGGAGCGACACTCCAGGAAGGCCCGAGCTGCCTGCCATACGGATGAGAACAAAGACGTTGCACTCAGGGACGAGGGCCGCAGCATAGCTACAAGCAGCAGGGCCAAAGAGATTAGCACAGAGGGAAGGCCTACAAATTCACCTGGCAAGGTGGATTCCCAACTTGCTTCCAGGCCGCCCAGACCTCTACTATCAGCTAGTACCCGTGCCCCGGTCTGCTTAACAAACTGCAAGTAAAGATAAGAGGAAACTGCCATTAAGTTGTGGACTGGTCATTATCTGCGCCATCACCTGCATTACACTGCGCAGCAACATCTATAAAATCACCACTTACTGCCCTGGAGCTAAGCTCTGCCTGTGGAGAGCCGAACCAACTCTGCTGCGTCATCATCAGCTCCAGAGGATCTGCACCACAGCGGCGGTCCCATACAGCCGCATACCACAGGTGGCGTCACGAACATTATATATAAAAACTATATTCCCTTTTCTTTATTCCCCTTTTATTGACCGCCCTGGGTCACGGACCGGGTCACCGCCACTGTGACACCCCCAGCACCAACTGACCCGGCTACCGAGTACCCCACGGCCCAGGGGGCGCGTCACATGCATATCAGGAGGGAGATAAGGGTGCCATGCATTTCAGGATGGGGATGAGGAGTGCCATGTATACCAGGATGGGGATTGGTGTGCCATGCATACCAGGATAAGGGTGTCATGCATACCAGGATGGGGGACCATGTATACCAGGATAGGGATGAGGGTGCCATGCATTTCAGGATGGGGATGAGGAGTGCCATGCATACCAGGATGGGGATGGAGCAGGATGGGGAAGGGCTTACCATGTATACCAGGATGGGGGACCATGTATACCAGGATAGGGATGGCAGCCACGTATAACAGGAATGGGGGCATATATACCAGGATGGGGGATATTAGTACAGAATTGGGGGACATTACCCCTATAACAGTGTCAGCAGCAGACCCCCTCCCCCATAACAGGGCATCATGACCACATTTGTTTTCTATTTTCCTCCTATAAAACCTAGGTGTGTCTTATGGTCCAGTGCGTGTTATAGTCCGAAAAATATGATAATATTCACCGCTCACCTCCATGTACAGTCCTTGAAGCCTCTTCTTAATGCTGCAATGGGCTGAAACACTGGGCATCTTGCTGCTAGGGCAGAACTTCCAGCCACGACTTGGGGACTTTCCGGGCCAAGTCATGGGGGGAGTCGCAGCCTACAATCCATTGTAAAGTCACAGTGCAAGTCCTGATGTCACGACATCGCTGGAAGTCCCGGCATAGCGTGAAGATGCCCTGAGTTTCAACACGCAGTGGCCATAAGATGACGTGGCGAGGACCATACGAGGGACAGCGTGCAGAGGAGGTGGCCATCAGGTATGAGATTTTTTTTTTTTTTAAATCTTTTTCCATTCTTTTATGATTCAGCAAAATGGTATCTAGTCAGTGTGAAGTGAATTACAAAAAAATGCATATTTTGGAAAATATACATTTTTGTAATATTCAAGAAAAATTAAATTTCACTCTAATTAATCCTCCCATCTCTAGTTATGTCACATTACCATTTTCTGCTTTTATATGCAGGGCCATCTGCTAGTTACTTACATTTTTACTATATTTCCATTTTGGGGGCAGGTCTCTAAGACCCTTTATCGATCAACTCACAGCGCCATTTATTGAGTAGTGGCCATTTTTGGTACTGCAAGCTCATTCTCATTCATTTGTATGGGTAAGAGCTTGCAGTACTGTTAAATGGAATCTGTCAGCAGCGTTTTGCTATCTCATATGAGAGCAGCATGATGTAGGGACAGGGACCCTGATTTCAGTGATGTGTCACTTACTGAGCTGCTTGGTGGAGTTTTGATAGAATCTCTGTTTTCTGTGCTCTAGATGTAGCAGTGGTCAGAATTCTGAGCTGTATATAACCCCGCCCACACTCCCTGATTGGAAGCTTTCATTGTACACTGTCAGCAGGCTGCCAATCAGTGGTGGGGGCAGGGTTACACAGGTTAGCTGGACTGGCCTGCACATGAGACCAAGTCAGGCAGTGATGATCTCCTGATGATAAAACACTGATTGTATTGAAACTGCAACATACAGTCTAATACGTGACACATCGCTGGAATCAGGGTCTCTTTTCCTATATTATGCCACTCTCAGACTAAATAGCAAAAACCTGCTGACAGATTCCCTTTACTGGCCACTACATTGTATGAAATTATGTGACTTCTGGTGCACTACAGAACCTTTAATGAGCTAATCAGCGGGGATGACGGGAGTTGCACCAGATCTATTTGATAATGAAGGTATTGAAAACCCCTTTAAATCATTTCAACCATCTATATGTAGGAACTATGGCTCAGTAAATAGCAAATTCAGCCATTGGCAAAAGATCAAAATGTCTTTAAAGAAAATCAGTTAGGTTTTTGCCACCTAATCTGAGCATAATGTAGAGACAGAGACCCTGACTCTAGCAATGTATCACTTAGTTGGCTGCTTGCTGTAATTTTGATGACATCACTGATTTATCAGCAGGATATTATCATTAGAGGACTAGCTTCCATGCAGTCCTCCATATTCATGAGCTCTATTCAACCCCGCCCCTACCAGTGATCGGCAGGCAGCTTTCTGCCTACGCACAGGATACACAGAAACCACCAAATCAGTGGTGTGGGTGGAGTTATAAAGAGCTCAGCATTCAGAGAACTGCTAGATCTGCAGCAGAGAAAACAGTCATATCAAAACTACAGCAAGTAGCCCAGTAAGTGACGCATCATTAGAATCGGGGTCTCTGCCCGTACATCATGCTGCTCTCAGATGGGGGTAGCAAAAACCTGGCGACAGATTCCCTTTAAAAAATAACTTTCTGCTTTGCTCATCTTTACTTTTGACATTTTAAACACCGATATCACATTTAATCAACTCTTCTAAGATTTGTAACATTTTTGTGCTCTTTTCAGCTACATTTCAACTTTTTTTTTTTTTTAGATTATTTGTTCTTCTTGTAACTTGCCCTCGGTGGATGAACACAAATTCTGCTTACCATACAAAGTGACCTAAAAATGTCAAGTGGCCAAGGTCACAGGAAGATTCTGTGTGATATTTTACTGCCGGAAGCCGTTAATCCCCAGAAGAAAGAATAGAGGAATGAAATACATAAAACATTGCCCTGGGCACATCCTTGTCTAACAGTTTTATTTCCATAAGGGGATGTTTAAATGAAGACATTGTAGACAAAGGTGGATTTCCTCCTGGCACAGTTAACAAGGTAGAATTCTTGGTCACATTTGAGCTACTGAATTATGCATGAAATATAAGTCAATGTGCGAGTGTCTAAGAAAACTGAAGTGTCTTAGTAGTAAGGGAACACATATGTTCTCCCATTGAATAGAAGAACCTGAAGACATTGAATAGACGAACCTCTAAAACTAGTTTAATAATCTTATATGTAAATCGTCTTACAAGAAAAACACTTGAAATTAAAGATCCGATTCATTAATGCTTTTTTTTGTTTCTTTTGTTTCCGGCATTTTTCACCTATTTTTCATTTACGCTTTATTTGTCTTTTTCATTTGTGTCTTTTTTTAAAGTCTATTTTACATGTGTTAAACTTTTTTTTTTTTTATGTTCATCATTGCATTGAGGGCAGGGTTTGTGGTTTCCGGATTTTTTCGGCTGACTTTTTTTTTAAAAAATGTTGCCAAATCTTTTGTGCAAAATATACTTTAGTCATCCTCTAGAGAGATATGCCATAAAATTCATGTGACCTTGTCGAAAAAAAAAAAGTTAAAGGCAAAAATAAAGAGCATTTTTTTAGATCTTGCACAAAATTTATGAACCGTTTGCGCTATTTTGAAGAATTTGGAACAAAATCTCACATCTGTACAGGAACGTCGCCGCGGCTCGCGCAGGCGCACTTTGCTCTGTCCTACTGCAGGTAGCGCTTAAAACATAACTGCGCAAACTGGAACCAGCTTACCGGAAGCGTTTCGCCCATATTGTTTTGTTCCCTGCCGCGGAAGAGGAGTTTAATTCCAGTGACAGGGAAACAAAACAATATGGGTGAAATGGTTCCGGTAAGCTGGAGCTGGAAAGACGTGTGCTGGCGTAAGCGCAGTCATATTATAGTCTCTGCGTGCAGGAGGGCAGAGCAAAGTGCGCCTGCGCGAGCCGAGCGATGTCCCTGCACAGGCGCAAGATTTCATTCAACTATCTGTATGAAGCAGGACGCGTGATCCGCGTCAATCAATGCCGGAGGAAGGAGTTTAGCAGGATAAAGGAGGGACAGGTGTCGCAGCACGGGACCGAACCATCCGAATTTCCATACCTCTCTGGAGCACTTCAAAAGTTTTTTTGGGGGATATACAGGGGAGTCAAGAATAATATACAACATTCTGGAATACAGCACAGGCACTGAGGAAGGTGGTGGTATTGGTTCATACGTGAAAAAGCTGGTGACAGGTTCCCTTTGAATGTACAAATCACTGTCTGCACCCAGATACTATATATTTCCCATAATATCTTGTCTTTGCATTACAGAAAAGTGTGGTCAAAGCACTTCTAGCTGAAACTATAGTCATAATGTGAACAGGATGCTAAAGATACAGAGAAAGCACAGGAGAGGCTGTAGACTGTCTGTGCAGCCACATGCATGTCACATGCAGTGAGCAGATTCTAGAAGAAACTCTCTTTAGGTAATTCATCAAGTGAACATTAGAGGGGATGGATATGCCCCCACCCGGTGCCTGACTATGTCACTATCTCCTCTAGATCTCTTGTGGGAGACTATACAAAGCTTAGGCGAGAAAACTGGATCGTAGCAAGGCCTCTCATTCACACTGGCCAACAGTCCTGATTTTGTTCAGACAATCAAGTAAACTAGGTGCAAAGTTTAGCAAAACTTCGCTAAAAAGTGGCTAGCACTGTAGCCTTTTAGTGCTGGGTCCTGGGTTCAAATCCCAGCAAGAATGACAGCTGTAGGCAGTTGGTATGTTCTTCCCATGTTTGTGTGGGTTTCCTCCCACACTCCAAAGTCATACTGATAGGGGATTTACATTGTGAGCCCCAATGGGGACAGTGATGATGATGTCTGCAAAGTACTGTGGAATTAATGGTGCTATATAAAAGAGTGAAATAAATAGATTGTGTTATTCTTCTATTTTTGCAATTTAATCTGAAAATAGTAGGGGCAGAGATGCTGATTCCAGGAATGTGTCACTTTCAATACAATTAGTGTTTTATCAGTAGGAGATTATCACTGCAGGACTAGGTCTCCTGTACCAAGCAGTCCAGCTAATTTGTGTAACCCCGCCTCCACCCCTGATTGGAAGCTTACTGATACTGTACACAGGAAGCAGCCAATCAGTGATGTGGGAGGAGTTATACGGAGCTCAGCATTCAAAGCCGATAAATCAGGGATTTTATCAAAACTGCAACAAGCAGCCCAGTAAGTGACACATCGCTGGAATCAGGGTCTCAGCCCCTACATCATGCTGCTCTCAGCTTACATAACAAAACCTGCTGAGAGTTTCCCTTTAATGGTTGAAAATCTATTTGTTTTGGCAATATATTTTATGATGCATTTTTTAATCAGGTTCTGAATGTTCACAATTAATTATTAATTATTTTACAACGCAGGTGCCTCTGGATTATGTAAAGTGGAAATGTCCCTTTTCTCCTAAATGCCATGTGTCATCATCCGAGCTGAGAGCGGCTGTAGTCGTGCCCAGCCCCCAATCACAGATCCAGGTCAATGCAATCTCCCCATCGCCCCCTGCTCTCTCAGCCACAACTGTCAATGCACATAGAAGTATTGATGGTGACACATTCACATGCACTGCGAGTCCTTCCTTCATTGATTCAGTGATGAGGATTGAATACAACAACGCGCTGCTCGGGGGCATGTTATAAGGAAATTAAAACCGGAGCCGAATTCTTGCAGATTCTGGGAATATCTGAATGTTTTCCAGATTTAACCTGATAGATGCCAGTGGGGTGTGAGATATGTAGAACATATGTGATTGCAAAGTTGAAGAAGGTGCAGCTGCATCTGAAGCCGCTGACCATATACTGCACATGAAGCAGAGATGAGTTTGTCAAATCTTCTCTGTGTCAAATCCTTGCAATATTCCCTTGAGATTTGCTCTGGGACGACCCCATTAACCATGATGGTTATATTACTGTACTATTCTTATTTTATCTGCTGTCCCACAGCACGTAAGACCAAGCAATAACACGGTCAAAATGACGAACTCAGCTCTGCTACATCTGCAACATGACAAGTTTGGCTTTATACAGCAAAATAAAAAGTCGAAGGTCAACTTTGTTGCCAAATGTAGACCCTGGAATATGGGAGAATACAGAACCCTATTAAATAAAAACTGTAGAAAAATCTGGTTTTCATACCTTCAAACAGCAAGTTAAGACTGCTTTTGGTATTCTCTTCATCAGCATTCTACCAGCACTATAAGTACTGGAACTTCCCTTCCTTCACTTCCCAACATACAATGGCTTGCATAAACTGAAAGGCCACCTCTCTGTTATATCAGTATGCATTTTTTTATTAAGTTTTACCCATATTTTTCTGTGTGTGTCTTTTTTTTTTTTGCCGTGGAAAAAACACAGCGCTTTTACAGTACCGGCAAAGTGAATGAGATTTCTGAAAGCTGCTACGTTCACACGTAGTCTTATTTGAGGTAAAAAAAATCCTAAGGTGTTTTGAGAGAAATCATCAGAAACCCATGTGGTTTTTCAGCTCTGACTTGAATTTTGATGCAGTTTTTGACGTCTTCGTTTTCCACAGGTTTTTTTTTTTTGCCTCCTTTTGACCTCAGAGTCAATTTGTAACTTCATAGTTACATAGGTTGAATGGTCCATCAGGTTCAACCTTTCTCTTCGCATCATCTAATTTTTTTCTTAAAAACACCTCTATTTTTAACCCCTTCGCAACCTCGTGATTTTCCGTTTTTATGTTTTTCCCGTTTCGTTTTTTCCTCCCCTTCTTCCAAGAGCCATAACTTTTTTTTATTTTTCCATCAATAAAGCCGTATGAGGGCTTTTTTTTTTTTTTTTTTGCGGAAAGAGTTGTACTTTTGAATGGTACCATTCATTTTATGATGTGATGCACTGGAAAGTGGGAAAAAAAATCCAAATACATTAAAATTGTAAAACTGATCTGACAATAGGATTCTACAGGTCAGTACGAGTATGACATGGATAGTTTTTTTTTAAGTGGTAAAAAAAAATGTGAAAATCTGTAATAAAATGTTTTGCTTATGTCGCCATTTTGATGAAGACCCCTGTGCCTGTTATCACAATCCTCCTGTGATCGCCGGCTCGTGTTGTTCATAGGAGAACATGATTGCTGCTATACATAACAGTGCTGATGCCCTGCTATGTATAGCCAAAGTGATCGGACGATCGCAGCTTTAAGTCCCCTAAGGGAACTGTTAAATACAGTAAAAATTGTGACAATTTAAAAAAAATATATATATATATGAAAAAAAAAAGAACACAAAAAGTTCAAATCACCCCCCTTTTGTCCTATTGAAAATAAAATAAAATAAAATAAAAAAAAAAAGAATATTGGGTATTGCTGCGCTCAGAAATGTCCGATCTATCAAAATATAAAATAAATTAATCTGATCGGTAAACGGTGTAACGAGAAAATAAACTGAAACGACAGAATTACGTTTTTTGGCCGCAGCAACATTGCAATAAAATGCAGTAACGGGCGATGAAAACATCGTATTGATTCCAAAATGGTATCAGTAAAAACATCAGCTCAGGGTGCAAAAAATAAGTCCTCACCTGGCCCCAGATCCCGAAAAATGGAAACGCTACGGGTCCTGGAAAATGGTGACAAAAGCAAATATTGCTTTTCATACAAATTTCCGAAAAAATTTTCACCACTTAAATAAAAAAATAAAACTATATATGCTTGGTATCTGTGTCCTTTTACTGACCTGGAGAATCCCATTGTCAGGTCAGTTTTAGCACATAGTGAACGTGGTAAATAAAAAAAACAAACAAAAAAAAAACAATTGTGGAATTGCTCTTTTTTTTGCAATTTCACCACACTTAGAATTTTTTATTCCCATTTTCCAGAACACTATATGGTAAATTCAATGATGTCATTCAAAAGTACAATTTTCTCCCGCAAAAATCAAGCCCTCACATGGCTATGCGGACAGAAAAATAAAAAAAGTTATGGCTCTTGGAAGAAAGAGAGGAAAAAAAAGAAGAAGAAAAAAAAAGGAAAATGGCCACGGTGTGAAGGGGATAAATGATCTAAGATGATTGTCTCGAAATAACCGCCTTATACTGCTAGTCTGCCTATTTAAAGGGGTTGCCCATGATTAGAAAAATTTGTCCGCTTTCTTCCAGAATATTAACTCTGAGCTGATTGGCTGTGGCAGTCATGTGACATTGCACACAAGGCTCAGGGTGGAGGAGCGGCGATAGTAGAGGATGTACAGTATTCTGGAGCGATTCATATGGGGCGGTCCATTAGCTGACGACCCCTATAAGGAGCAGAGATCCAATGTACATAATAGAGTAATGATTTTAACAACATAATGAAAATGCATTTGTCTATAACTACGGAGTAGCTGATGTACTCACCTTCCTGAGGCCTGAACTCTTCAGCTCCAAAACATCCATTGTGTAGTTTACTCTTCGACCATAGTGATCAAATTGTACATTTCCCGTTAAACCCCGTATTCGAACCTTTAAATAAAAAAAATAAAAATAATACATATATAAATATTATTATAACAAAAAATCCCCAAAAACATATTACTTGTAGACGCATGAACACGTATGCAGCGGGTGTGTGTCGCCAAGAAAGCCACTCCAAAGACATGAAACAACAAAGAAAACACAGAATTTTTCAAGTTTGTGAAAAAAGTTAATATGACTTTATTAGAACATATACTTGAGTCAATAAATACATGCAGGTATAGACATAAAACAGACGTGTGTAGGAGGGATATAAAAAATAGCAGCGACGGCGCTCAACAAACAGGGGGCCATGCACTACATATATATATTTGCAGAAGGACCAGTCATGGCACCTAACCCTATGTATCATATACACAATACCAGTGGTTGTGACCGGATCATGTGGTGCACCACGTGACCGGTCACCTGGCGTACTCTAAGGTCCTCAAACGTACATCAGTACCTTCCCTTGACAAAGCTCGGTACTTCCCACGCGCGTCGGGAAGTGGTACTCACTTGTTACCAGGGCGCAAGTTTTCTTCAGAGTAAGTCATGTAATTCTCACTAAATTTATTTGGGACGTCTATATTTTTCATGCGCACACCTACCCAGCTTGTGGTCTTCCCAATACCATTTTTGGCCATTGATTCCGAAGCTACTATTTAGTATAATCTTTATACCACTTGGTGTTTTGTTAGGACTCTAGCCATTTATGATACATAGGGTTAGGTGCCATGTCTGGTCCTTCAGCAAATACAGTATTTATCTATGTAGCGCATGGTCCCTGTTTGTTGAGCTGCAATTTTTTATATCCCTCCTACACACGTCTGTTTTATGTCTATACCTGCATGTATTTATTGGCTCAAGTACAGTGGGTACGGAAAGTATTCAGACCCCTTTAAATTTTTCACTCTTTGTTTCATTGCAGCCATTTGGTAAATTCTAAAAAGTTCATTTTTTTCTCATTAAAGTACACTCTTCACCCCATCTTGACTGAAAAAAACAGAAATGTAGAAATTTTTGCAAATTTATTAAAAAAGAAAAACTGAAATATCACATGGTCATAAGTATTCAAACTTTTTGCTCAGACACTCATATTTAAGTCACATGCTGTCCATTTCTTTGTGGTCCTTCTTGAGATGGTTCTACTCCTTCATTGGAGTCCAGCTGTGTTTAGTTAAACTGATAGGACTTGATTTGGAAAGGCACACACCTGTCTATATAAGACCTCACAGCTCACAGTGCATGTCAGACCAAATGAGAATCATGAGCTCAAAGGAACTGCCCAAGGAGCTCAGAGACAGAATTGTGGCAAGACACAGATCTGGCCAAGGTTACAAAAGAATTTCTGCATTACTCAAGATTCCTAAGAGCACAGTGGCCTCCATAATCTTTAAATGTAAGAAGTTTGGGACCACCAGAAGTCTTCCTAGACCTGGCCGTCCAGCCAAACTGAGCAATTGTGGGAGAAGAGCCTTGATGAGAGAGGTAAAGAAGAACCCCAAGATCACTGTGACTGAGCTCCAGAGACATTGTAGGGAGATGGGAGAAAGTTCCATAAAATCAACTATCACTGCAGCCCTCCACCAGTTGGACCTTTATGGCAGAGTGGCCCGACGGAAGACTCCTCAGTGCAAGACATATGAAAGCCCGCATAGAGTTTGCTCAAAAACACATGAAGGACTCCCAGACTATGAGAAATAAGATTCTCTGGTCTGATGAGATGATGATAGAAGTTTTTGGTGATAATTCTAAGCGGTATGTGTGGATAAAACCAGGCACTGCTCATCACCTACCCAATACAATCCCAACAGTGAAACATGGTGGTGGCAGTATCATGCTATGTGGGTGTTTTTCAGCTGCAGGGACAGGACGACTGGTTGCAATTGAAGGAAACATGAATGCGGCCAAGTACAGAGAGATCCTGGATGAAAACCTCTTCCAGAGTGCTCTGGACCTCAGACGTGGCTGAAGGTTCACCTTCCAACAAGACAATGACCATAAGCACAAAGCTAAAATAACAAAGGAGTGGCTTCAGAACAACTCTGTGACCATTCTTGACTGGCCCAGCCAGAGCCCTTATCTAAACCCAATTGAGCATCTCTGGAGAGACCTGAAAATGGCTGTCCACCAACGTTCACCATCCAACCTGACAGAACTGGAGAGGATCTGCAAGGAAGAATGGAAGAGGATCCCCAAATCCAGGTGTGAAAAACTTGTTGCATCATTCCCAAGAAGACTCATGGCTGTACTAGCTCAAAAGGGGGCTTCTACTCAATACTGAGCAAAGGGTCTGAATACTTATGACCATGTGATATTTCAGATTTTCTTTTTTAATAAATTTGCAAAAATTTCTACATTTCTGTTTTTTTTCAGTCAAGATGGGGTGCAGAGTGTACTTTAATGAGAAAAATAATGAACTTTTTAGAATTTACCAAATGGCTGAAATGAAACAAAGAGTGAAAAATTTAAAGGGGTCTGAATACTTTCCGTACCCACTGTATATGTTAAATACACAAAAAATGCCATCTATGTATACAGAAAAGGTGGGCAACCACCTGTGTTACAGATGCCTGTCCACATGCTGAAAGCAGCATGAACAAAGGAGGAGAACAGCTCAGCATCAATTGCAAAAAGTATTTATTTAGTAATACACAATAAAAACACAAATAGGAATTCAGACAATGAGGTCGTGTCAGATGGTAAAGTTCTTACAGGTCTGGTAAATATATTATAATATGCTTGTAATAATTACACAATTGCACGTTGCCACAATGATAACTAAATTATAAATAATAATAAGTTTAAACAAGTGAACTGGGATAGAAATCACAGGATTAACACATATAACATGATCCCACTGACTGCTAAATGAAAGGGGATGGGGGTGAAACAATGATCTTAGTATTAAGCTATGTGCCCATCTCCAAAGCCAAAATCATGTTACAACCAGCGGGATAATTACCTGACAGGGAAGCACAGCACGGGCGGAAGAAAATGGTGAGGGTGACAGCCTATTATAATATATTTACCAGACCTGTAAGCACTTTACCATCTGACACGACCTCATTGTCTGAATTCCTATTTGTGTTTTTATTGTGTATTACTAAATAAATACTTTTTGCAATATATGCTGAGCTGTTCTCCTCCTTTGTCCTCGGTATATGTTCTAATAAAGTGATATTAACTTTTTTTCACAAACCTGAAACTCAGTTTTTTCTTTGTTGTTTCATATATAAATATTAGTTTGGATTAATATAATCATAACAAAACAAAGCCACTACATGCATTAAAGAGCACCTTTCAGTAGTTTGAGAATGTTAAAAAGGCAACATAATGGAATAGAAGCTGCAGAGCTGAGCAAAATTCACCTATCGCAGTGAAACACCTAGCAGCTTTCATCTAACGGTGCTGTCATTGTGGAGAGAGGGGGAGTACATCACAGCTGTCAGTGTTGTGAGAAGAGAGCAGATGCGGAGGTATTTGCTCTCCTCCCTCCCTCACTTGAGATCACAGAGATGTTGCCAGTTAGATCAGAGAGGAGAGCAGAGCTGTTTGTCACTATAAACACCTCTGCAGCTCTCCTTTCACAGAACTGTCAGTTCTGCTGTACTGCCCCTCCCATCACACTGCCTGCTCTGAGATAAAAGCTGCTGAAGGTGTTTGTAATGACAGTCTACACAGCAGCTGCCAGCAGTGAGGAGTGCAGAGCTATGTGTCATTACATGTCTGACACTGAAAAAGCCAGGTCTAAGCCTTTCTGGGTGCTTATTTTTTCCATCTTGATGCCCCATACTTATAATTGTACAACATCTTACAGGAGAAAAAGTACACCCCCCCCCCCAGGGATGATTTTATGCTAACATTCCACATGGTTTTAGCATATACGGTATTTGAATCTTAACTTTACAAGCTAATAACTCCACAATGGAGAAAAGGAATAAAAAATAAATAAAAAATGTTTTATTCAGTTCTGCACCCACTATTTCATGATGTATGACCCACTTTAAAGGGGCTGTCCAGTGGATAAAAATACTTTTTAAAAGGATTGATTAATTAATTAAAAAAATAATGCTCTCCCTTACTGATCTCCCAGAGCTCAAGATCTGGTGCTTACCTTGCCCTCAAAGGTTTTTACCTCCTCATCCTGTCTCAATGTACTAGTAATGCCTGCTCACTCAGCCATCAATGACCACTGTGGACGGTGACATGTCTTGCCATTGCTGTTGTATCCAGATTTGATTAGGAGGTAGAGAACATTGGAAAGTGGGTAAGTATTAGAACAATAGCGGCAGGGGATTGGTGAGGATGAGTATCACGTCTTTTAGTTTTTTTTATACTAGTGTAAGCCCTGGACAACCCCTTTGAAGAAGAGATATTCTGATGCTCATCTGATATTTGATATTGTTCTGTCAACTTCATTCTAAACACAGAGACAATACAAGAGTAATACAAGTATTAGAGGAGCTCCCCCTAGTGGTGGCTTTATACAGTCAGAAATATATCACTTATCTATTAGAAGAATAGAACCTTGCCTATACAGATGCATAAAATTAGACAGCATACTGGACTGATTCTGACTCTAAGTCCTTATGATTTCTATGTATAACCCTGTGCAAATATTATGAAAATTGGAGAATTACTAGTAATTACACAAAAAAAAAACAAGTTAGACTCTAGCAAGATCCATCTGTCTTCAATAACACGAGAACTTCATTTATAATAGTTAATAGTTCTGCTCTCACATATGCCCTCAGATGGCGTGTTCATTTTAGAACTAAGATCAACATATATATATGTATTGGGACACATATCTTAATAACTGAATTCCACTTTTTTATTCAGTCTGGTCCCCCCGCCATGCCGTCTGGCTTTACCAACCTTTGTCACAGAGCTCACTGATACCAGCGTGGTCCTGTAATAGGAGCCACCGGGGTAACAAGTCCATCCATGACATTTCTTCCACCTACATCTTCCTCCATCACCTGTGAGTGATATTATTGAGAAGTGGAAGGAACCGCAGCAACTCAGCCACGACGTGGAGACCACGTAACGCTACAGAGAGGGGGGCAGAGTGCTGAGGAGCAGAGGGCAGAAAAGTCACCATTGCTTTGTTGACTCCATAATTGCAGAGTCCAGACCTCCTCTGGAATAACATCAGCACAAACACTGCGCCCCCACTGGGAGCTTCATGGCCGAGCAGCTGCATGCAGCCGTACATCACCAAGCACAATGCCGAGCGTCGGATGGAGTGGTGTAAAGCTGCCACCACTGGACTCTGGAAGAGACGTGTTCTGTGCAGAGATGGATCGCACTTCTCTATCTGCGTCTAATTAAGAATTCTGAGTTTGGTGATTCCAGGAGAACGTTACCCCCAGACTGCATTGTGCCGCTGTACAGTTTGGTTGAGAAGGGATAATACTATGGGGTTTATTTCCAAGGGTCGACCTCGGATCCTTAATTTCTGTGAAGGAAAATCTTAATGCTTCAGCACAAGACATTGTGGACAATCGTAGATTCTAGCTTTGTGGGAACTTTTTGGAGTAGACCCTTTTCTGTTCCCCATGACTGTGCCCAGTGTCCATAAAGCCAGCATTGGGGGAGTTTGGTGGTAGAACATGACTGGCTACACACAGCCCGGACCACAACCCCATACAACACCTTTAGAATGAACTAGAATTGAGATTGTGATCCCGGCCTCGCCTCCAACGTCACGGTCTGACTTCTTACACTTATTACTCATAATTATAAATATGTCCCCTCTCACTTTTTAATGAATTTTGTTAAAAACTAACAATAAACAATTATTGCAAAATGCTTGTGAAATTCTTGACAAGCTACAAGTCGCATCACAATCAACTGGTTGGTCACATATACAGTAGACATACATAAAATAAACATCTCCTGACAGAGTATCTTAAGATCATTATTTTTAAAATAATGCCACAAAAAAAACCAAAGGAATGGTACATCTTTATGAGTCCGTTATAATCTTAAAGGAAGCACTTTGCTCTCTTCTTTCCACCAAACACCCCTTTCTATCCCAATGAGCACAATGGGTCCATCACTGGGAAAGGCAGGTGGAGTTACTGTATGTAGGGTATTCCAGGGAAAGGAATAAAAGAGTAGATCGTTACAGCCTCTTCTTCATAATCTCTTTTCAATCCTATGACCCTCTTGCTGGTATGAAATTGAGATGCAGCATTTACGTCAAGCACAAATATACTCTCCGACAGATAGATTGAAAAAGCCTAATCGAGAAAAGTATTCTGGATACTTGAAATACACCAGATACCCAATGTCATGAATTGGAATTCGAGTTTGTTTTATATCTATTAGATTTTGTTTTTTTATCGTGTTACAACCATCACACTAGCATTTGCCCTTTCTGTGCTCAGAATGAGTAATACATTGCTACTGTAATGTCTAGGGCTAAACTTGGGTGTAACGCGCTATCATAGTTTTCGACATATGAGATTGTGTAATAGACAATGGAGGGGTCTTTTTTTCTTTTCTACAGGACCGGTCAGGTAGTCGGCTTGTTCCTGGAACTGCTCTTAGTTCATTATACTTCATGTGTGATAGTGGGTAGTGGATCTTAAAATAACAGTGATGTCTCATGCGGAAGTTTCTTACACCATAACTAAGAACCTATTACATTTTTAGGTTCGGAGCGCCTTGCCTACTATGGCTATAGTGTGTAATCTTGAAATTTTTGTGATTTTATTCTTCTGCATAAGTTTTTAATAGATGAAATAAATCATCCTGAAGTTTTTTTTTATTGACATACAGTACAAGTGCTACATCTTCTCTTTTTTTACCTTTACCTGTGATAACATCCACTGGCTTGATTTTTCTAATTCACAGCTCGAATAAATGTCATTCAAAGAGCCTTCTCAAGATCGCTCCTATTAACTAAAAGCAACTATTTTTGTGCTTTTTTAGGTAATAAAAAAGACCTTAATCCATAATATGCTGACCTTATATAGGGCAATATATTCAGATGAATGATCCACGCAAATTATACAATTTTGGCTGCCAGCTGTATGAGTAGCTCACTGAATTAGTATGTACCGATGATGTGTCCTTCCTTAACTTTTCTCTAGGCTGAACATATAATACGATAAGTAGCACAAGATGACCCGCTTTATTAAAATAAAACATGATTCAGTGATACTCTGTAAGGAGAGGTTTATGCTACATGTGTCTATGTTTGGCCACTCAGTGCTTGCCTCTCAGTCTGTCAAGGGTTTTGCCTGCATGTTCTCAAAAAAGTTAACACATCTGTAGACAGTTACTAGTATACTAACTAATAAATTAATATACTACACACATGGTCAAAATTGTTGGTACCCCTCGTTTAATGAAAGAAAAACCCACAATGGTCACAGAAATAACTTGAATCTGACAAAAGTAATAATAAATTAAAAATCTATGAAAATGGACAAATGAAAGTCAGTCATTGCTTTTCTGCTTCCACAGAATTTAAAAAAAATGGAAACTCATGAAATAGGCCTTGACAGAAATGATGGCACCCCTGAAAATAATGTGACAAAAGGGACATGTTAAATCAAGTTGTGTCCACTAATTAGCATCACAGGTGTCTACAATCTTGTAATCAGTCAGTGGGCCTGTATATAGGGCTACAGATAGTCACTGTGCTGTTTGGTGACATGGTGTGTACCACACTCAACATGGACCAGAGGAAGCAAAGGAAAGCGTTGTCTCAGGAGATTAGAAAGAAAATTATAGACAAGCATGTTAAAGGTAAAGGTTATAAGACCATGTCCAAGCAGCTTGATGTTCCTGTGACTACAGATGCACATATTATTCAGAAATTTAAGATCCATGGGAGTGTAGCCAACCTCTCTGGACGTGGCCGCAGGAGGAAAATTGATGACAAATCAAAGAGACGGATAATACGAATGGTAACAAAAGAGCCCAGGATAACTTCTAAAGATGTTAAAGGTGAACTTCAAGCTCAAGGAACATCAGTGTCAGATTGCACCATCCGTCGTTGTTTGATCCAAAGTGAACTTCATGGGAGACGACCATGGAGAACACCATTGTTGAAAAAAATCATAAAAAAGTCAGACTGGAATTTGACAAACTACATGTTGAAAAGCCACCAAGCTTCTGGGAGAATGTCCTATGGACAGATGAGACAAAAATGGAAGTTTTTGGCAAAGCACATCAGCTCTATGTTCACAGATGGAAAAATGAAGCATGTCAAGAAAAGAACACTGTCCCTACTGTGAAACATGGAGGAGGGTCTGTTATGTTCTGGGGCAGCTTTGCGGCATCTGGCACAGGGTGTCTTGAATCTGTGCAGGGTACAATGAAATCTCAAGACTATCAAGGGATTCTAGAGAGAAATGTGCTGCCCAGTGTCAGAAAGCTTGGTCTCAGTCACAGGTCTTGGGTCTTGCAACAGGATAATGACCCAAAACACACAGCTAAAAACACCCAAGAATGGCTAAGCGGAAAACACTGGACTATTCTGAAGTGGCTTCTATGAGCCCTGACCTAAATCCTATGGAGCATCTTTGGAAAGAGCTGAAACATGCAGTCTGGAAGAGGCAACCTTCAAACGCGAGACAACTGGAGCAGTTTGCTCATGAGGAGTGGCCAAAATACCTGTCGAGAGGCGCAGAAGTCTCATTGACAGTTACAGGAATCGTTTGATTGCAGTGATCGCCTCAAAAGGTTGTTCAACAAAATATTAAGTTAAGAAGAACCATCATTTCTGTCCAGGACTATTTCATGAGTTTAATTTTTTTTTAAATTCTGTGGAAGCAGAAAAGCAATGTCTGACTTTCATTTGTTAATTTTCATAGATTTTTAATTTATTATTACTTTTGTCAGATCCAAGTAATTTCTGTGACCATTGTGGGTTTTTCTTTCATTAAACGAGGGGTACCAACAATTTTGACCACGTGTGTATAAGCATCCTCTAGTGGCATCCAAAATAATTAAAACACATTTTTTATTTTTTAATGGTGGGTTTATGGGTATAGAGTATCTCTGGTGTTTTACCAAGGGGCTCTCAAAGAGGGGGCAGTGAATGACACATGAACGAACACAAGAGAGAATTCCACAAGAAGTGAACCATTCTTCCGCCTCCCAACCTCCTGATTGGTGGATGAGGAGGTGCTTCTGCTTGAAAAAGAGTTCAAGTCAGCAGCATTGGTGCTTCGCGGTGGGTGCATCTTTGGGCAAGCGCTCCTACTTGAGTAAAAGTTTAGGACAGCAGCATCATTGGGCCTCTAGAATGAACGAGTGCGCTTTCAATGCTTTATAAAAGGCAGTCTTGCCTCTACAGCATTGTTGCTTTCTAGTGGGTGGGTAGATCGGCGGGCAGGGGCTTCTGCTTGATTGACACTTCAGGCTAGCAGCATTAATACTTCCTGGTTGGTGGGTGGCTTGGTTGGCAGATGCATCTGCTTGAGTAACAGTCCAGATCTGCACTAGTGTTGTGCCAGTGGACTGAACATGTGCATGTTCAATGCTGCTTTATAAGGCAGCTTTGCCTCTACCGCATGGTTGCGTCCTAGTGGGCGGGCGGATCAGTGGGCAGGAGCTTCTGCTTGATTGACACTTCGGGCCAGCAGCATTGATGCTTCCTGGATGGTGGGTGGCTTGGTTAGCATAGTCACCTGCTTGAGTGACAGTTCAGACCAGCAGATTCTTTGTGCCACTAGACTGATCGAGGGCACATCCACTGCTGCTATAAAGGCAGTCTTGCCTTTGCATCACCCAAAGCATTGTGATCGCGACAACCAGCTATGGTAATTTTGGTCGCCACAATCTCCCATGCAGCTAGACCAAGGTAAAGACTGCACATGTTCGGCCACTGCTCCCAGACCTCAGTGGTGGCCACTCGCCTTGACAAGTAGCTGGAAACAATAAAATAGAAAAGCCCAGATATTTTGAGAACGGGGGACATGTAAAGAAAATTAAAATAGAAAGTTGCCTTTTTTAAAATTTACTAATTACTAGATTCCTGGATGTGTAATTCAATAGTAATATCAGTATGGTATAATTTTCTCCACTTCATATATAAAGCGACTGATAATTAGCAAATATAAAAAGAATACCCCATAGCTCTGGAATTTCTTATGATCAAGTCAAAATTGATTAAAGAGTAACTTAAAGAGTAAAAATCTGGGGTCCTACTGGGTGAGTAGCAGAGGGGCTGAGAAAGGGAAAGTCCCATAAAATAGTTGATTGGATTTAATATACAGATCTTGTTGAGCAGCAGATGAAAGCAGCTTCTAAAGGAGCATGAACTCGCATTGAAACAGCACTGCAGCATAGAGTTTGGGAGAGAAGGACACAAAATAGGGTAATGATGTATTTTGCAAAAATAAATTTTCAAAGCCTGGAGGATAATTAAAAGAAAAATTGATTCTCTTAAACTGATTTCTACAGGGCCATAGTTGGTAACTGTGCAACAAATGGTCGTCCATATTTCTTATATTTAGAGATTTCTTTTAATATCACACACGGTAAAGAATGACATTTAAAAAGGTTACAGAAAAAAAAAGTTAGAATTAAACAATTTTTGGTCCTAGCTGTAGCATAGCCGTAATTACCTGTTTTAAAGTTCTCTCCATATCAATTCCTTGCCCCCAGGGAGCAGCTGGATTTGCCAGACAATCGCCTGCATTTCCTCTTCTTGAAAGATCGATTTTTTGTCTTCGCAAGTTACGGAAAGCTTCTGCCATCACCAGAACGCCATCATAAGTCAGGGCGGAGGTGTACTGAAATAGGGAAAATAACATAGGACACATAATATAAGACTTAGCTACAATATATCTACATATTATTATATATACATAGATATTAAAGACAAATTTTATGATGTTCCATTTTTGCAATCATAATTTCCTGCCTGGTTCTTTAGTTTTCTCCCACACTGCACATGCTCATTAAAGGGAACCTGACAGCTAATATCTAAAGCCTGCCCGCATCCACGGGCAGCAGTTATCAGGCACTGGCTGCACGATCCCAGCCATATATGTTTAACTCTGAAACGCTATGGCATTTCAGAGAACATAGTGTAATAGCCACCGGGGACAGAACCCAATTGGGGATTAGTCGGACAGGCGGGTACCTGGTGGCTTCTCCCCGCCCGTTGGCTTTGAGTGATAGGTCTCTCCCTATACACACGCAGGGGACCGAACCGAATGGAGAACTAGTCGGACAGGTGGGTACCTGGCAGCTTCTCCCCGCACTCTGCCTTTGAGTGATAGGTCTCTCCCTATACACACATGCAGGGGACCAAACCGAATTGGGGACTAGTCGGACAGGCGAGTAACTGGTGGCTTCTCCCGGCCCACTGCCTTTGAGTGATAGGTCTCTCCCTACACACACACACAGGGTACTGAACCGAATGGGGAACTAGTCGGACAGGTGGGTAACTGGTGGCTTCTCCAAGCCCGCAGCCTTTGAGTGATAGGTCTCTCTCTATACACGCATGCATAGGACCAAACCGAATTGGGGACTAGTCGGACAGGCGAGTAACTGGTGGCTTCTCCCCGTCCCCTGCCTTTGAGTGATAGGTCGCTCCCTATACACACACGCATGGTACTGAACCGAATGGGGAACTAGTCGGACAGACGGGTACCTGGTGGCTTCTCCCCGCCCGCTGGCTTTGAGTGATAGGTCTCTCCCTATACACACGCAGGGGACCGAAACCAATGGAGGACTAGTTGGACAGGTGGGTAACTGGTGGCTTCTCCCGCCCACTGCCTTTGAGTAATAGGTCTCTCCCTATACACACACGCAGGGTACTGAACCGAATGGGGAACTAGTCGGACCGGCAGGTACCTGGTGGCTTCTCTCCGCCCGCTGGCTTTGAGTGATAGGTCTCTCCCGATACACAAGCAGGGGATAGAGCCGAATGGAGGACCAGTCGGACAGGTGGGTAACTGGTGGCTTCTCCTTGTCCGCTGCCTTTGAGTGACAGGTCTCTACCTACACACACACACAGGGGACCGAACCGAATGGGGGACTAGTCGGACAGGTGGGTAACTGGTGGCTTCTCCCAGTCCGCTGCCTTTGAGTAATAGGTCTCTCCCTATATACACACGCAGGGTACTGAACCGAATGGGGAATTAGTCGGACCGGCGGGTACCTGGTGGCTTCTCTCTGCCTGCTGGCTTTAAATGATATTTCTCTCCCTATACACAAGCAGGGGATAGAGCCGAATGGAGGACCAGTCGGACAGGTGGGTAACTGGTGGCTTCTCCCCGCCCGCTGCCTTTGAGTGACAGGTCTCTACCTACACACACACACAGGGGACCGAACCGAATGGGGGACTAGTCGGACAGGTGG
This sequence comes from Phyllobates terribilis, assembly GCF_046119375.1. Classification (NCBI taxonomy): domain Eukaryota; kingdom Metazoa; phylum Chordata; class Amphibia; order Anura; family Dendrobatidae; genus Phyllobates; species Phyllobates terribilis. The sequence goes on from NW_027362762.1 coordinate 70,468,290, forward strand.
GTAACTGGTGGCTTCTCCCAGTCCGCTGCCTTTGAGTGATAGATCTCTTCCTATACACCCGCAGGGGACCGAAAAGAATGGTGGACTAGATGGACAGTTGGGTACCTGGTGGCTTCTCCCCGCCCGCTGGCTTTAAGTAACAGGTCTCTCCATATACACACACGCAGGGGACCAAACCGAATTGGAGACTAGTCAGACAGGTGGGTAACTGGTGGCTTCTCCCCGCCCACTGCCTTTGAGTGACAGGTCTCTCCCTATACACACATCTATGCACACACAAGGAACTAAAGCAAAAGCTGGGAAATGGGCCAGCACACCTGTTGGTATAAGTGCAATGTGTAGGTGTACATTCACACTATGGCAATTAACAAACAAAACCTAGGATAATAACGATGAGCAAATACCCTGCAGTGATTAAACATACAGCAACAGTTCATGTAAATAACATAGGGTACTTACTTAACACTATTTTGGATAAAAAAGAGTAAATGCCAATCGCACTGCGACAAGGTGTACCCCAATCAGGATGGTCCCTAACTCTAGTATTTCACCTCTCTACATGGCAGCAGGCCTCAAAAGAGACGGGGGCAGGGCAGGACCTAGACCTGACTGTTTCACATCTGCCTGTGAAAAGCAATGTAGATAAGATGTACAGCCTAAACGGGGCAGCCACGACCCTATATATACATGGAAATAAAGCTGCCAGGTAGTCCAACCCCGCCCTCACCACTGATTGGCAGCTTTCTGCCTATGCACAGTGTACACAGAAAGCAGCCAATCAGTGGTGTGGGAGGGTTTATACAGAGCTCAGCATTTCGAGAACTGCTAGATCTGCAGCAGATAAAACAGGGATTTTATAAAAACTGCTGCACCCAGTAAAGTAAGTGACACATCGCTGGAATCAGGGTCTCTGCCTCTACACCATGCTCTTCTCCGATGAGTTAACAACATTTTTTTTTGACAGATACTCTTTAAAGATTTTGCATTGAAACCCAGGATATTCAAATTTCCCCATAATCCTACAGTAAATGCTAAATGACTTACTGTTAGAAATCCACATTTGTTCATCTAATATCAGCAATGATATAAAAATATTATATATACACAGACCAAAAGTTTGGACACACCTTCTCATTTAAAGATTTTTCTGTATTTTCATGACTATGAAAATTGTACATTCACACTGAAGGCATCAAAACTATGGATTAACACATGTGGAATTATATACTTAACAAAAAAGTGTGAAACAACTGAAAATATGTCTTATATTCTAGGTTCTTCAAAGTAGCCACCTTTTGCTTTGATGACTGCTTTGCACACTCTTGGCATTCTCTTGATGAGCTTCAAGAGGTAGTCACCGGAAATGGTCTTCCAACAATCTTGGAGGAGTTCCCAGAGATGCTTAGCACTTGTTGGCCCTTTTGCCTTCACTCTGCGGTCCAGCTCACCCCAAACCATCTCGATTGGGTTCAGGTCTGGTGAGTGTGGAGGCCAGGTCATCTGGCGTAGCACCCCATCACTCTCCCTCTTGGTCAAATAGCCCTTACACAGCCTGGAGGTGTGTTTGGGGTCATTGTCCTGTTGAAAAATAAATGATGGTCCAACTAAACGCAAACCGGATGGAATAGCATGCCGCTGCAAGATGCTGTGGTAGCCATGCTGGTTCAGTATGCCTTCAATTTTGAACAACAACAGTGTCACCAGCAAAGCACCCCCACACCATCACACCTCCTCCTCCATGCTTCACGGTGGGAACCAGGCATGTAGAGTCCATCCGTTCACCTTTTCTGCGTCGCACAAAGACACGGTGGTTGGAACCAAAGATCTCAAATTTGGACTCATCAGACCAAAACACAGATTTCCACTGGTCTAATGTCCATTCCTTGTGTTCTTTACCCCAAACAAGTCTCTTCCGCTTGTTGCCTGTCCTTAGCAGTGGTTTCCTAGCAGCTATTTTACCATGAAAGCCTGCTGCACAAAGTCTCCTCTTAACAGTTGTTGTAGAGATGTGTCTGCTGCTAGAACTCTGTGTGGCATTGACCTGGTCTCTAATCTGAGCTGCTGTTAACCTGCGATTTCTGAGGCTGGTGACTCGGATAAACTTATCCTCAGAAGCAGAGGTGACTCTTGGTCTTCCTTTCCTGGGGCGGTCCTCATGTGAGCCATTTTGTTTGTAGCGCTTGATGGTTTTTGCAACTGCACTTGGGGACACTTTCAAAGTTTTCCCAATTTTTCGGACTGACTGACCTTCATTTCTTAAAGTAATGATGGCCACTCGTTTTCCTTTACTTAGCTGCTTTTTTCTTGCCATAATACAAATTCTAACAGTCTATTCAGTAGGACTATCAGCTGTGTATCCACGAGACTTCTGCACAACACAACTGATGGTCCCAAACCCCATTTATAAGGCAAGAAATCCCACTTATTAAATCTGACAGGGCACACCTGTGAAGTGAAAACCATTTCCGGTGACTACCTCTTGAAGCTCATCAAGAGAATGCCAAGAGTGTGCAAAGCAGTCATCAAAGCAAAAGGTGGCTACTTTGAAGAACCTAGAATATAAGACATATTTTCAGTTGTTTCACCTTTTTTTGTTAAGTATAGAATTCCACATGTGTTAATTCATAGTTTTGATGCCTTCAGTGTGAATGTACAATTTTCATAGTCATGAAAATACAGAAAAATCTTTAAATGAGAAGGTGTGTCCAAACTTTTGGTCTGTACTGTATATATAAAAAATCTCAAAACAAGAAAATGGTATCTTGAGATTGGTTTGAAAAGAACAAGCCGGAAAAAAAGGTCAAAAAGCCCATTATATTTCATGATATAATGCAGGGCATGATGAACTAGACTCGGCTCTGGTGAACCTCCGAGCTGTACGCTGTAATTTTACCAATTTCTTTCTGTAAGGCGATAAAATACATCCAGTCGCTCTCACAGCTCCGAGGTCAACGCTGTAACTGAATATCTGAACTAGGTCAACAATGAATGAGTTGATAATACCAGAGCGAGAAATGTGGCTCCCAACTAACATATTCCTGGTCATGAAGCACTTATGGAGGTTTTCTAATAAATAATCAATGTTTGGGTCAAGCTGAATTCATGGCCTCCTGATTTAAAACCTGTGAATTGACAGTGGGGGATTATAAGCAGGAATGGGAATTTTACGCACAAGATATAATGTGAAAGAATATAAGTCCAGGGATGAAAATAAGAAAAAACAATAATGTCTACCGGGGTTAACTGAGACTTAAAGGGGTTTACCGAGATGTTAATATTAATGACCTTACACTTAGAATAAGTCATCAATTTCAGATCCAACCCAAGAATTCCCACGATCGACTAATTAAAGGGGACAGTGCTCCATCAGAAGTGGCACAGCTCAATACGTAGTGTAGTGTATAACACATTTGTCAGCTCCTCTGCATGGTTTCCCTTCCCCCTTCATGCAGGGACGCTGGCGTACTCACTGCTCTGGCCATACGATATGGTCGCCTTCTGCTGGCATGTCTCCTGCTTGTGCACGCCGCACTTCCTGGCAGGACGTCTAGTGTGTGAGGGGGCCGCCGGTTCCCCATTCTTAAAAGGGCAGTGCGCGCACATAGTAAAATGCCCCCAGCGAATAGCTGGGAAGAATTTAGTATTATGAGTTTACCAGCTGGATGGCTCTCAGCCTATTACTGAGAGTCATCCTGTATAAAAGACTCCCTCTCCCTTAGAGAGTCGTCGAAGCAGCTTTCATTAGTATGTTGTCTCCCCTACTAGTGAGTTGTTAGGTCCTCTGGTCCTGGTGTGGCCGATGTCCTGAACCCAAATCCCTGGTCCTGGTGTGGCCAGTCCTGTGCCCAAAGTCCCGTGGTCCTGGTGTGGCCAGAGCCTCGAACATTGTCCCCCGGTCCTGGTGCGGCCAGTTCTGCTCCCGAAGTCTCGTGGTTCTAGTGTGGCCAGTACCTTGAACATTGTCCCCTGGTCCTGTTGCGGCCAGTCCTGTTCCTGAAGTCCCCTGGTCCCGGTGCGGCCAATGTCTGGTGTGACCAGAGCCCCGAACATTCTCCCCTGGTCCTGGTGTGACCAGAGCCCCGAAAATTGTCCCCAGGTCCTGGTGCGGACAGTCCTGTCCCCTGATCCTGGTGTGATCAGCGTCCCAAACATTGTCCCCTGGTCCTGGTGCGGCCAGTACTCTCCCCGAAGTCCCCTGATCCTACTGTGCCCAGCGCCCTGAACATTGTCCCCTGGTCCTGATGCGGCCAGTCCTGTTCCCAAAGTCCCCTGGTCCCGGTGCGGCCAGTGTCTGAATGTTTCCCTATCCGAGTATCTGGACTACTACAACCTATCCCAGAAGTAACTGCCTGTGTCACCATGTCAGTAACTGTTCTGCAATAAATCTGAACCAACTAGTCTGAACAGAGCCCTAGTCTGTGTCTGCTAACCTGACTCCTGGGGTCTGCTGCTGCAGTAACAGCATCTGCCTAGGAGTGGTACCTGGCGGCTACCTGCAGTCCAGTCTGTCTCCACCATCTGGAGCTACAGTGAACACCAGTTAGTCGCTCAGCTATGCCCCAACCTAGGCAGACCTGGCCCTGTGGCACGTTGGGTCCACTCATCCACATGCACCACCAGGTGGCATAACATAGTGGCTGCACGTGGTACTGCTAGCGCTCTCTCATCCATGTGCTTCCAATATCTCGCAACCCCTTGAATTAGGTGATCAGTGGTAATGCTGAGCGTAGAACTCCCCCCAATCTCATGTTGATGATCTATCATAATTAGAGTATACCAATATTAAATTAAAAAAAAAAAACTCTTTAAAGGACTATTCCAGAAAAAAAAGTTATACAGTTTTGGAATCTCTGAGTCATGTGCCATCCGATCTGATGTTACATATGTAGATCACACTCAACAACTCTCTTTGCAACATCCAGAAGGTTCCCAGAGAAAAAGAAGATCTCCCGAATCCTGAATGAATTGCAAATTTACTGAGAGCTACAAAACCCTCCTGGAACCTCGAACCTGTTCTGTTGGTCATGATGCCAAGCCATGACATCCAATGGAACGTCAAGTGGCAGGAATGTGACCTGGATAGAGCATGACCTGCCGGAAAGAGGAAGTGGTTATGCTGATAAAATATCTCATTGCTCTGGAAAGTTTGAAAAGTTATAAAAGTTCACAAATATTGTACAACAGGAGAACATCCGAATAACAAGTCAAAGGGAAACTAGATTTAATCAGCATAAAAAACCTTTATTATGAAGTAGAAGGGTTAGGTGGCACTACATGCACCAGCATGACCGTACCAAAATGCCAGACAAAAGATCATTGATCATACATATAAATACATATAAATACAGAAATTCAATCATTTCTCAATTGGGACCAGCAGCAACAAGAAGAATCATAATAAAATGAAACTAAAATAATTAGATGAAAACTACATGTGTAGCAGAGAACCAAATGCATAGGTTTCCGAGGGAAAGAGAAAGAAACGAAAATAAGGGACAGAACAAAAGAAGAGACCTGTTATTTTTGTTTCTTTCCCTCAGCTCTCCGGTTTTGTGTTTAGTGACCTACTAGGAATAAATACATAGGGTTGTTTACGGTACCCATGGTTACCGGTGGAGGGTCTGCGCATGCGGGGTCTGTGCTCCGGTGACTCGCTGGCTCCGTATCTTTATGCATCAGCTGACCCGGATCACGCGGTTCCCGATGTCAGCTGATGCATGACGCGGCGCCCGCGACTTCCAGTCCCACCGGACGGCGCATGCGCTGTACGACAGCTCCACCTGTCCCTATGTATTAAAGAATCGGTCACTGCTCTCTTCATTACTGCGGGTGGATACATATACTAATTTTATGGGCGGCCCGACGTCTTTGATTGGCCACGTTAGTACATTTAATCATATCAAGCTGTATGGTTACTACCCCCTGACGAAGGACGAATGTCCGAAACGCGCGTCGGGGCTGTACCACATGGTGCCTCTCATCTATTTGGACCAGTAATGCAGGTATTAAACATTTCCCCCTTCTACATGGGTTTGAGATAGACTGTGATTATGTTTTGGACACTATTTCCCAGGCACTATCACCTAGACTCACTCACATAGGAGGTGTACGTGTACATTTCCGCGGTAATTATTTAGCATTACACATATGCTTACATATTTGAGGTGTACACCCTTTGAGAATTATCCTTTTTTTCTATGGTTCACATGTGAATTGTATAGGCTACAATCAGTCATCACCTATGCATTTGATGAGGTTCTCTGCTACACATGTAGTTTTCATCTAATTATGTTAGTTTCATTTTATTATGATTCTTCTTGTTGCTGCTGGTCCTAATTGAGAAATGATTGAATTTCAGTATTTATATGTATTATCAATGATCTTTTGTCTGGCATTTTGGTACGGTCATGCTGGTGCATGTAGTGCCACCTAACCCTTCTACTTCATAATAAAGGTTTTTTATGCTGATTAAATCTAGTTTCCCTTTGACTTGTTATTCGAATGTTCTCCTGTTGTACAATATAATTTTCTGAATGGTCTGCCATTCTACATGGGTCCGTATAATCAGCACAACATTATTTGTAGACCTGACAAATTGTGGGTTTAAATACCAGGATTAACATGTGCTGGTACATTCAGTGTGTTTTTTGTAAGTTCACAAATATGTAGGTCGTATAGACCACCAAAGCACATAAGGATGGAATCATAGTCTGGACATCGTGAATTTTAAGTCATTGTTGTAATTCGATCATATATATCAAAACCACTAAACATATGTAAACATGTTACTACACCCCTGAGCTCACGTATACCCGGTACAGTCAACTACTCAAAAAACAAAACCAAAACAAACCCAAATAACAATGTTGGAACGCTCACATAGCTCCACCAGATAAATAAAACAAAAAGATCCTACGCATTTAGGAAAATACTGTTTTCCGAAATGCGTAGGATTTGTGTTTGGTCCTATGGAGCATCCGTATTAGCAGGTGACTTCAGCGTACAGTGCTGAATGTGCTTACTTTGAACATTAACGAGACGCTACTGGTGGGATTCACAATTTTGCGGAGTTTTCTAAGTCACTTTTCTTTTTTGTTATGAGGTATTAGTTTCCGGTTTTGGGGCCATATTCATGAAAATGTAGCACGCAAATCATGAGTTTGGCGCAAAGCAAAAAAAATGGTATTTTTTCCTGTCTTGATCTAGTTTTTGCGACTTCCTGCTTGAAAAGTCACACGTTGGCACCAAAAGTCGTAAAAATTCCAACAAAATATTGGCACACTCAAAAATATTCCGGCGGGAAAGGGTACTGGAGTGTAGTTGAGCCAAATTTGGTAACTTTTTACAAAGTCGTAATTGATGAATCAGTCTGGAACATCTAGACTCACAATGTGGAAAACAAAAAAAAACAGGTGAGCACATAAAAAAGACTTAAAAAAAAGGCACAAATACAATAATGAATTGGGTGCAAACAAAAAAAAGGCGCAAGACACACCAAACCAGACATAAAACAGGCGCAAAAGCAATGCTGAATCGGGACCTCTGCCTTTCATGCGAGGCAACTATTAAACTATAATACTACAGCCTTTAGTAGACTAAGAAAAGGAATCGAATTGTAGGCTCCACTTCATTTTTAGTGACAAACTGCACCCACCACGTATGGCGACTATAAATATTTTATAGTGATTGGTGATTTATGATTGCAGTTGTATTTATACTGTTGGTGTTATGTGAGCTACAACAACTTTATTTGGGTATTTTTCTATTTAGCTTTCTAGGTGGTTACCTTTGGCGGAGATTCTGATCCTGGATATTCCCGCTGGTCCAACGTCTTCCACCGCTGCATTAATTCTGTTACTATTGGAGTATTAAAATCCACCAACTGGAATCCTGTAACATTGGCTCCACCGTGCATAAACCTGTCGAGCGAAATGTCCTTAATTCCCTAAAAGGAAAAAAAAATACAGCTTTAAACTAAAACCGTAGGAAAATGTACAAAAAGGAGTATAATACTCATTGAAGAGATGAGTGTGGAACTGGAGTGTACCTATACCATAATGTAAAAACAGCTTTAACTCTAGAGAAGTTTCTGGGATTCAGTTTACGTCCACTGAGAATAAGAAATGCACAGCTTATGGTTTTCAAGAATCTCCAATAAGTTTTGGAGTGTCCGTTTAATTTATAGGCTTCACGAATATATATGAATTCCGTGTATAAATTTAGCCATTCTTACATGAAACTTAATAGCAGAATACATAGCTGCATAATAAGTAAAGACACTCCCTGTGTCCACCCAGCGTAGTCACACCTCTCAACAAGTGTTTGTTTCAATGTGCTCTCACTATACCCTAAGAGATTTGGCAGACCTGAAGTCATTAACACCTTCTTTAGTCCAACACATGGACATTAAATTTTAGATCTACTTTCTAACAATTATTATCCATGAAGATATATTGTTATCCCTAGAGATTAGCAGCACCATAGGAGTTTGCCAGACACTCATGCTCCCTGCTGGGGAGATATGGCTCCCGTTAAATATCTAATGTCTATGTCGTTAAAGTAAGGCCATAGGCAGGTCAAAAAGAAGAAATAATCATGTGAGTGACAGTTTATCCAGTTAATACTAATGATTATAACTATCTATATCTCTAACCATCTATACCTTTTATATTTTCAGATGGCATTCAGCATTGGCAGCACAGTCTCACCAGCTTTGACACCATAGTCTCAACAACATCGACAGCATAGTCTCACCAGCATTGGTAGCATAGTCTCCCCAGCACTGGCAGCACAGTTTCACCAGCATTGGCAGGCATAGTCTCGCCAGCATTGGCATCATAGTTTCACCAGCATTGGCAGCATAATCTTACCAGCATTGGCAGCATAGTCACACTAGTATTGGCAGCATAGTCTCCCCAGCATTGGCAGAACAGTCTCACAAGCATTGGCAGCACAGTCTCCCCAGCATTGGCAGCATAGTGTCACCAGAAAAAGCACTAGAGTCTCACTAGTATTGGCAGCATAGTCTCACCAGCATTGGCACCATAGTCTCACCAGCATTGGCACCATAGTCTCACCAGCATTGGCACCATGGTCTCACCAGCATTGGTACCATAGTCTCACCAGCATTGGCACCATAGTCTCACTAGTATTGGTAGGATAGTCTCACCAGCATTGGCACCATAGTCTCACCAGCATTGGTACAATTGTCTCACCAGCATTGGCACCATAGTCTCGCCATCATTGGTACCATAGTCTCACCAGCATTGGCACCATAGTCTCACCAGCATTGGCACCATAGTCTCACCAGCAATGTCATCATAGTCTCACTAGTATAGGCAGCATAGTCTCACCAGCATTGGTACCATAGTCTCACCAGCATTGGCAGTATAGTCTCACCAGCATTGGCAGCACAGTCTCACAAGCATTGACAACATAGTCTCACAAGCATTGGCAGCATAATCTCACCAGCATTGGCACCATAGTCTCACCAGCAATGGCACCATAGTCTCAGCAGAATAGGCAGCATAGTCTCACCAGCATTGTTACCATAGTCTCACCAGCATTGGCAGTATAGTCTCACCAGCATTGGCAGCACAGTCTCACAAGCATTGGCAGCATAGTCTCACAAGCATTGGCAGCATAGTCTCACCAGCATTGGCAGCATAGTCTCACCAGCATTGGCAGCACAGTCTCACCAGCATTGACACCATAGTCTCAACAACATCGACACCATAGTCTCACCAGCATTGGCACTGTAGTCTCATGAGCATTGGCAGCACAGTCCCCCAGCATTGGCAGCATAGCGTTACCAGAATTGGCACCATAGTCTCACGAGCATTGGTACCATTGTCTCAACAGCATTGGCACCATAGTCTCACCAGCATTGGCACCAAAGTCTCACCAGCATTGACACCAAAGTCTCACCAGCATTGACACCATAGTCTCACCAGCAATGGCACCATAGTCTCATTAGTATAGGCAGCATAGTCTCACCAGCATTGGTACCATAGTCTCACCAGCATTGGCAGTACAGTCTCATAAGCATCAGCAGCATAGTCTCACAAGCATTGGCAGCATAGTCTCACTAGCATTGGCAGCATAGTCTCACCAGCATTGGCAGCACAGTCTTACCAGCATTGGCAGCATAGTCTCACCAGAATTGGCACCATAGTCTCACCAGCGTTGACACCATAGTCTGATCAGCACTGATACCATAGTCTCATCAGCATTGGCATCATAGTCTCACTAGTATTGGAAGCATAGTCTCACCAGCATTGGCACCGTAGTCTCACCAGCGTTGACACCATAGTCTGATCAGCACTGATACCATAGTCTAATCAGCATTGGCACAATACTCTCACTAGTATTGGAAGCATAGTCTCACCAGCATTGGCACCATAGTCTCATGAGCATTGGTACCATTGTCTCACCAGCATTGGCACCATAGTCTCGCCATCATTGGTACCAAAGTCTCACCAGCATTGGCACCATAGTCTCACCAGCAATGGCACCATAGTCTCACTAGTATTGGTAGCATAGTCTCACCAGCATTGGTACCATAGTCTCACCAGCATTGGCAGTATAGTCTCACCAGCATTGGCAGCACAGTCTCACAAGCATTGACAACATAGTCTCACAAGCATTGGCAGCATAATCTCACCAGCATTGGCACCATAGTCTCACCAGCATTGGCAGCATAGTCTCACCAGCATTGGCAGCACAGTCTCACCAGCATTGACACCATAGTCTCAACAACATCGACACCATAGTCTCACCAGCATTGGCACTATAGTCTCATGAGCATTGGCAGCACAGTCTCCCCAGCATTGGCAGAATAGCGTTACCAGATTTGGCACCATAGTCTCACCAGCATTGGCAGCACAGTCTCACAAGCATTGACAACATAGTCTCACAAGCATTGGCAGCATAATCTCACCAGCATTGGCACCATAGTCTCACCAGCAATGGCACCATAGTCTCAGTGTTATGATCTGCTACAAGAACTAAGGAAAGATAGGAAAACTGTCCCTACAATAGGACTAAGCTGATTCCCTACGATGCAGCGGGCAACCTGTTCCTTGTGAACAGACCCGCCTTCGTCCTCAGCTAGTCTGAACGCAGACCTATAGATATAAGGGAGGGGTCCCTAAAAGTACTAAGGTTTGGGACAAAATTGGACACCTCCTAGCAGAAGTTGTAGCGGAGCAAAAAGACAAACAGACAAAAATACGTAGAGGTCCAAGGACCAAGCAAACTATAGAGATAGGTACAAAGCACCTGGCTAGATTAAGAGTCAAAGTAACACTGAAGTCCACCAAAGCCAGAAGGGCGGAGCTGGAATAAATAGGCAACAGGAGGGTTCTAACAGTACCCCCTCTTCTATGAGGATCCTCCGGATCCTCCAGGCCCAGGCCTATCAGGAAACCTCCTGTGAAACGCTCTGATAAGTCTAGGAGCAGAAACATCATCTGCCCTTACCCAGGAGTTATCCTCAGGACTGAAACCTTTCCAAGCGATGAGATACTGCAATCTCCCTCTATGCCTTCTGGAATTCAAGATACGAGAAATTTCATATTCACCGTCTTCCACCACCGGAGGAACTGTGACAGTGGCATCCCTATCAGATACATCAGCTTTTTTCAACAAGGAAACATGAAACATCGGATTAATCTTCCAGGAGGAGGGGACCTCCAACCTAAAAGCAGACTGGTTAACCACCTGAAGCACCTTAAATGGTCCCACAAACTTTGGACCCAATTTCTTAGAAGGAATCCTCAACCGCAGATTCTTTGAGGACAACCAAACCATGTCACCAACCGTAAACAAAACCTCTTGACGTTTCCTGTTAAAATACTTCTTAGACTTTTTGTTAGCCTCTTGAAGGTTACAACGTACATCAGTCCAAACTCTCTCCAAATCACCGGAAAAATTCTCCTCCTCCGGCACAGCCGACACCAATTTGGAGAACGAACCAAACAACGGATGTCTCCCAGTACAACAAAAAAAAGGAGAACACCCAGCAGAAGAGGATGTATGTTTGTTAAGAGCAAATTCAGCAAGTGGCTGAAACTCAGACCACCCCTCTTGATTGTCTGCCACAAAACAACGCAAAAACTGCTCAACATCCTGGTTCTTTCTTTCTGTCTGGCCATTAGACTCAGGATGATACCCAGATGAAAATGACAAATGGACTCCCAACCTGTCACAAAAAGCACGCCAAAAACGAGCCACAAACTGAGGTCCCCTATCAGAAACAATGTCAGTGGGAACACCATGGAGTCTGACAATTTCCTTGACAAAAGCCTTAGCGAGTGTCTTAGCGCAGGGTAGTTTAATGAAAGAAACCAAGTGACACATCTTGCTAAAACGGTCCACGACCACCCAGATGACAGTGAAACCCTCGGACACAGGAAGGTCAGTAATAAAATCCATTGCAAGATGCGTCCAAGGTGCACTAGGAACCTCCAGAGGGCAAAGCAACCCCGCAGCAGGAGCATGTGAAGCCTTTGATCTAGCACACACCGTATATTGACGCACCCATTTAATGATTTCCTTCTGCCACCCATGCCACCAAAAACTGCGACCTACCAGTCTCTTTGTCTCAGAAATTCCTGGATGACCTGCCAACCGAGACTCATGATACTCCACAAACAACTCTCTCCTAAAGGTTCTAGGCACAAACAACCTCCCATGGGGAGTGTTAGATGGGGCATCCTCCTGGGCTTTCAAAATCCCATCTTCCAAAACGGAGTCCAATGCTGCTATCACAACTCCTTCCTGTAAAATGCTCTCCTCCTCCTCGGTACCAACCATGGGAGAAAAGCTGCGAGATAAAGCATCAGCTTTAACATTCTTAGTACCCGGGATGTAAGTAACAGAAAAATTAAACCGCGAAAAAAAAAGAGCCCACCCAGCCTGACGGGCATTCAAGCGCTTGGCAGTATCTAGATAGATCAGATTCTTATGCTCAGTGAAAACCTGAATGGGAATTTTAGCACCTTCCAAGAAATGACGCCAATGTTCAAATGCGAGTTTAATCGCCAGCAATTCCCGATTACCAACATCGTAATTAAGTTCGGTTTCAGAAAATTTTTTCGAAAAAAAAGCACAGGGATGAACCCCATCCTTGTTCTCCTGAGACAAAACCGCACCGACCCCCACCGAAGAAGCATCAACCTCGACCAAAAAAGGCTTGGTCTCATCAGGCTGCATAAGGATGGGGGCAGAACTGAACCTCTCCTTGAGATACACAAAAGCTTCAATGGCCTCAGTAGTCCACTGGACCGTATTCGTACCTTTCCTGGTGAGATCGGTCAGCGGCTTAACAATTATAGAAAAATTCTTAATGAATTTTCTGTAATAATTGGCGAAACCCAAAAATCTCTGTATCGATTTTAAACCAATAGGCCTAGGCCATTCTTGCACAGCCTGAACCTTCACCGGGTCCATCTCAAAGCCCTCGCTGGAGATAATGTAGCCTAAAAAACTAATTCTCTGCACAGCGAACTCGCATTTCTCCAGCTTAGCAAAAAGTGAATTGTCACTTAATAACTGCAATACCTCACGTACGCTCTGCCAATGAGACTCCAGATCTGGCGAACAAATCAAAATGTCATCCAAATACACCACCACATTCTTACCAATCAAAGGTCTCAGGATGTCATTAATAAGGTTCTGAAAAAACGCTGGTGCATTGGTAAGACCAAAAGGCATAACCAGATTCTCAAAATGACCCGCCGGTGTGTTAAAAGCAGTCTTCCATTCATCACCCTCCTTCATTCGCAACAAATTGTATGCCCCCCGGAGATCAATTTTAGAGAACCACTTGGCCCCCACTAACTGGTTAAACAAGTCAGGAATTAACGGCAGTGGGTAGGAATTGCGTACGGTAATTTTAATAATTTCGCGGAAGTCCAGACATGGACGTAAACCGCCGTCCTTTTTTTTTACAAAAAAAAATCCAACAGCCACAGGTGACTTAGAAGGTCTAATGTGACCAGCAGCCAAACTCGTCTGTATGTATTCCTCCAAGGCCTTTCTTTCAGGGATAGTAAGATTAAATAAGCGACTCTTGGGAAGAGTAGCTCCAGGAACAAACTCAATGGTGCAATCATAGTCCCTATGAGGAGGTAGAATTTGCGACTCCTCCTCTGAAAAAACCTTCCAAAAATCCTGAATAGGTACCGGTAATTCCCCTCTTTCCACAGCAGCAATGCAACCGTGATAACATTTATCATAAGACTTAGGACTCCAAGATTTAATCTCATTAGTAGACCAGTCCAGTAAAGGATTGTGCAGTTTTAACGAAGGCAATCCTAAAACTACTGGAGAAGGTAAATTATTTAATACCACTAAATCAAAATTTTCTTGGTGAATACCATTAATAGTGAGGGGAAATACAGCAACCTTGTGAGTAACACATTTCAAAGGAGTGTTATCAACAGCAACCACAGAAATAGGAGATGACAAAGGTTTGGGTTCCAATTTAAGTTTTTCCAAAAAACCCTTATCAATCACATTCAGTGTAGAACCACAATCCACAAATACCTGAAATTCAATCAACTCCTCCTGCAATGAGGTACTCCCTGAAAGAAATACTCCCTTAGAGTTTAAACAAGCAATACGGGCGTAACTGACCTTTTTTTTCCTTTGCTCAACAGAAGCTCACAGTTGTTAACAAAATGGTCAGATTTACCACAATAAAAACACAATCCCTTGGAAAACCTGCGGTCTTTTTCCTGAGAGCGGAGTGACATCGCCCCAATCTCCATCGGTTCTCCGTCGTCCGAGCAGACCTTCTGAGGACTAGGAGCTTCCATAGCAGGAGTTTTCTCCTCATTAACCCTGGCACGCAGTCTCCTGTCCACACGTATAGCTAATTGCATGGCTTCTTGCAAGTTTCCAGGTGCAGGGAAAGCAATCAGCAGATCCTTAACCCTTTCACTTAAACCAGCAAGAAACAAACATTTTAACGCCGAATCATTCCATCTCACTTCAGAAGACCACCTTCTGAAGTGTGTACAATAATTTTCAACATCACCTGACCCCTGCTTTAAAAGTCTCAGTTGTGTCTCAGCAGAAGAGACTCGATCAGGATTGGCATACAACAACCCCATAGCAGAAAAAAAATCTTCCACTGATCTAAAACATGGATCATTAGGTTGGAGAGAAAAGGCCCACCCCTGTGGTTCCTTGCGCAAAAGTGACATGATAAACCCAATGCGCTGTCATTCATTCCCAGAGGACCTGGGTCTCAAAAGAAAATATAATAAACAAGCATTTTTAAAGGAAAAAAAATCTTGTTGTTTACCATAAAAAAAATCAGGCAGTCCTACCTTCAGTTCAACAAAATGCGCTCCAGGACAGCTACTCACGTGTTGCTGGAGCTCGGTCACCTCAAGAGACAATCCCTGCAGACGTTGAGCCAACTCCTGAACAGACACCATGCTGACCTCCGGATCTCTTTCCTTAGGATTTTTTTTTAAATTTTGGGCTGGACTTACTGTTATTATCTGCTACAAGAACTAAGGAAAGATAGGAAAACTGTCCCTACAATAGGACTAAGCTGATTCCCTACGATGCAGCGGGCAACCTGTTCCTTGTGAACAGACCCGCCTTTGTCCTCAGCTAGTCTGAATGCAGACCTATAGATATAAGGGAGGGGTCCCTAAAAGTACTAAGGACTGGGACAAAATTGGACACCTCCTAGCAGAAGTTGTAGCGGAGCAAAAAGACAAACAGACAAAAATAAGTAGAGGTCCAAGGACCAAGCAAACTATAGAGATAGGTACAAAGCACCTGGCTAGATTAAGAGTCAAAGTAACACTGAAGTCCAGCAAAGCCAGAAGGGCGGAGCTGGAATAAATAGGCAGCAGGTCAAGTGACCACAAAATAGAAAAAAACTAAACAGGAGGGTTCTAACACTCAGCAGTATAGGCAGCATAGTCTCACCAGCATTGGTACCATAGTCTCACCAGCATTGGCAGTATAGTCTCACCAGCATTGGCAGCACAGTCTCACAAGCATTGGCAGCATAGTCTCACAAGCATTGGCAGCATAGTCTCACAAGCATTGGCAGCATAGTCTCACCAGCATTGGCAGCACAGTCTCACCAGCATTGACACCATAGTCTCAACAACATCGACACCATAGTCTCACCAGCATTGGCACTATAGTCTCATGAGCATTGGCAGCACAGTCTCCCCAGCATTGGCAGAATAGAGTTACCAGATTTGGCACCATAGTCTCACGAGCATTGGTACCATTGTCTCACCAGCATTGGCACCATAGTCTCACCAGCATTGGCACCAAAGTCTCACCAGCATTGACACCATAGTCTCACCAGCAATGGCACCATAGTCTCACTAGTATAGGCAGCATAGTCTCACCAGCATTGGTACGATAGTCTCACCAGCATTGGCAGCACAGTCTCACAAGCATTAGCAGCATAGTCTCACAAGCATTGGCAGCAAAGTCTCACTAGCATTGGCAGCATAGTCTCACCAGCATTGGCAGCAAAGTCTCACCAGCATTGGCAGCACAGTCTCACCAGCATTGGCAGCACAGTCTCACCAGCATAGTCTCACCAGCATTGGCACCATAGTCTCACCAGCATTGACACCATAGTCTGATCAGCACTGATACCATAGTCTCATCCGCATTGGCACCATAGTCTCACTAGTATTGGAAGCATAGTCTCACCAGCATTGGCACCATAGTCTCATGAGCATTGGTAGCATTGTCTCACCAGCATTGGCACCATAGTCTCGCCATCATTGGTAACAAAGTCTCACCAGCATTGGCACCATAGTCTCACTAGTATTGGTAGCATAGTCTCACTAGCATTGGCACCATAGCCTCATGAGCATTGGTACCATTGTCTCACGAGCACTGGCACCATAGTCTCACCAGCATTGGCACCATAGTCTCACTAGTATAGGCTGCATAGTCTCACCAGCATTGGCAGTATAGTCTCACCAGCATTGGCAGCACAGTCTCACCAGCATTGGCACCATAGTCTCACCATCGTTGTCATCATAGTCTGATCAGCACTGGTACCACAGTCTCATCAGCATTGGCAACATAGTCTCAATAGTATTGGTAGCATAGTCTCACCAGCATTGGCACCATAGTCTCACCAACATTGGCACCATAGTCTCACCAGCATTGGCACCATATTGTCACCAGCATTGGCAGCATAGTCTCAACAGCATTGGCAGCACAGTCTCACTAGCATTGGCAGCACAGTCTCACTAGCATTGGCAGCATAGTCTCACAAGCATTGGCAGTATAGTCTCACCAGCATTTGCAGCATAGTCTCATCAGCATTGGCAGCATAGTTTCACCAGCATTGGCACCATAGTCTTACCAGCACTGACACCATAATCTGATCAGCATTGGTACCATAGTCTCATCAGTATTGGCACCATGGTCTCATCAGCACTGGCAGCACAGTCTCACCAGCACTGACACCATAGTCTCAACAACATCGACACCACAGTCTCACCAGCATTGGCACTGTAGTCTCACGAGCATTGGCAGCACAGTCTCCCCAGCATTAGCACCATAGTCTCAATAGTATTGGCACCATAGTTTCACTAGTATAGGCAGCATAGTATCACCAGTATTGGTAGCACAGTCTTACAAACATTGGCAGCATAGTGTCACCAGCATTGGCACCATATTCTCACCAGCATTGGCACCATAGTCTCACCAGCATTGGAAGCATAGTCTCACCAGCATTGGTACCATAGTGTCACCAGCATTGGTACCATAGTGTCACCAGCATTGGTACCATAGTCTCACTAGTATTGGTACCATAGTCTCACTAGTATTGGCACCATAGTCTCACCAGTATTGGCAGCACAGTCTCCAGAGCATTGGCACCACAGTATCACCAGTATTGGTAGCACAATCTCACAAACATTGGCAATATAGTCTGACCAGCATTGGCAGCATAGTCTCACTAGCATAGTCTCACCAGCATTGGCAGCACAGTCTCACCAGCATTGGCAGCATAGTCTCACCAGCATTGGCACCATAGTATCACCAGTACTGGTAGCGCAGTCTGACAAACATTGGCAGCATAGTATGACCAGCATTGGCAGCATAGTCTCACCAGCATAGTCTCACCAGCATTGGCAGCACAGTCTCACCAGCATTGGCAGCATAGTCTCACCAGCATTGGCACCATAGTATCACCAGTATTGGTAGCGCAGTCTGACAAACATTGGCAGCATAGTCTCACCAGCATTGGCAGCATAGTCTCACCAGCATTGGCACCATAGTCTCACTAGTATTGGTAGCATAGTCTCACCAGCATTGGCACCATAGTCTCACCAGCATTGGCACCATAGTCTCACCAGTATTGGCAGCACAGTCTCCGCAGCATTGGCACCATAGTATCACCAGTATTGGTAGCACAGTCTGACCAGCATTGGCAGCATAGTCTCACCAGCATAGTCTCACCAGCATTGGCAGCACAGTCTCACCAGCATTGGCAGCACAGTCTCACCAGCATTGGCAGCATAGTCTCACCAGCATTGGCAACATAGTCTCACCAGCATTGGTAGCATAGTCTCACCAGCATTGGCACCATAGTCTTACCAACATTGGCACCATAGTCTCACCAGCATTGGTATCCACAGTCTCACCAGCATTGGCACCAGAGTCTCACCAGCATTGGTACCATATTCTCACCAGCAATGGCACCATAGTCTCACCAGCATTGGCAGCATAGTCTCACCAGCATTGGTACGATGATCTCACCAGCATTGGCAGAATAGTCTCGCCAGCATTTGAACCATAGTCTCACTAGTAATGGCAGCATAGCCTCACCAGCATTGACACCATAGTCTGATCAGCATTGGCACCACAGTCTCACTAGTATAGGCAGCATAGTATCATCAGTATTGATAGCACAGTCTCACAAACATTGGCAGCAAAGTGTCACCAGCATTGGCACCATAGTCTCACCAGCATTGGTACCATTGTCTCACCATCATTGGCACCATAGTCTCATTAGTAACGGCAGCATAGTCTCACTAGCATTGGCAATATAGTCTCACCAGCATTGGTACCATAGTCTCACCATTATTGGCAGCATAGTCTCATTAGTAAAGGCAGCATAGTCTCACTAGCATTGGCAGCATAATCTCCCCAGCATTGGCAGCACGGTTTCAACAGCTTTGACAGCATAGTCTCGCCAGCATTGGCACCATAGTCTCACTAGTATTGGCAGCATAGTCTCCCCTGCATTGGCAGCACAGTCTCACCAGCATTCGCACCATAGTCTCATCAGCATTCGCATTCACACCATAGTCTTATCAGCAATGGCACCATAGTCTCACCAGCATTGGCAGCATATTCTCACTAGTATTGGCAGCATATTCTCACCAGCATTGGCACCATAGTCTCACTAGTATCGGCAGCCTAGTTTCACCAGCATTGGCAGCATAGTCTCACCAGCATTGGTGTCATAGCATCACCAGTATTGGTGGCAAAATCTCAGAAACATTGGCAGCATAGTCTCACCAGCAATGGCACCATAGTTTCATAAGTATTGGTAACATAGTCTCACCAGCATTGGCACCATAGTCTCACTAGTATTAGCAGCATAGTCTCACCAGCATTGGCAGCATAGTCTCACCAGCATTGGCAGCATAGTGTCACTAGCATTGGTGCCATAGTTTCACCAGTATTGGTAGCATGGTCTCACAAACATTGGCAGCATAATCTCACCAGCAATGGCACCATAGTTTCACCAGTATTGGTAGCATGTTCTCACAAACACTGACACCATAGTCTCACTAGTATTGGCATCATAGTCTCACCAGCACTGGCAGCATAGTCTTTTCATAGATACCAATGCAACAACTCCACCAATTGTTCCAACAAAAACTTTACTGTAATTCATATTTTTTCTGTTAGCATTTCTATTTCAAAAACTAATATAGAAAAAGCTGGATGACAATTAGTAAAACCACTGAGGGTATATTTTTTTTACTAGACAGACCAAGGCAATTCAATAATATTAGCTGTTATTACGATTTCAGAGAATAAAGGTTATTTATTGTGTTCTATAATCTTTTGCACTATACTTTATTATTGTTTTTATATATACAAGTATGTTTTATATATCATATCGATAGATTAGTAACAAATTAGAATAGACATCTTCGACTGTAGTTTATCTGTAGAAATATATATGTCTTTCATGGGTTAAATAATAGAAGTTTCTGGTGAAATAACAGCGGAAGGTTTCTGCTATTGTGAAATCAGATGAAAAGTGGAGGCAATCCTCCGGAAGCACAAGGCCGTGCTGTGATGCAGCTCGGTGGCTCCAGAATCTCAGAAAATCTCAGCCTTACGAGAAGCTGCAGATCTGTCTCCAATCCTTCATTATGGAGGAGATACTGATTCTGTGAACTGAAACAGCGTTGAGTCAAGCAGAGATATTGGTAAAAAGATTGTAGTCCTATTGTCTTCCACAGATGTACAGCTTTTTAACTCTTTCAGTGTTTACTGTTGGACGAGCAGCATGTCCGGGTATCAGTATGTGTATATATGTGAGCAAAATTGGGAGTCACCATTTAATTTTCCGAGCACCTACTTGTTATAAGAGTGACTGATTTAAAGTGACTGAGGAATAAATACATTCTAGCCAATAAGCATGGGGGGACAGCAGCAGGAGAAGAGTAGGCACTCAAGTGGTTTTGTTAGTGAAAACAGGGGGCTTTGTCTGGAAGTGACTGTCAAAAACAAATAACCTGTAGGCAATCAGGCCATGCGAATAATAACAGCAGATGGAGAGAATGTGCTGACCTTATTGGGGACACTGATTAGATTATGCTAAAGAGTTATTTCCAAAATATTAGGTTATCCCCCATTAAACACCTGGGACCCACCACAGTTCCAAGATCAGGGCTCTAGAACCTGGGAAATGGACTCGACAGAAGCCTTTCTTGAATGGAGCGGAGATGCACATTCTCCAACTATGCTTCACTAATTGTCTATGGGACTGTTGGAGAAAGCCAGGATTTAAGAAGGGTCTCTGTAGAGAACAGTCCCGGATCTATGGGACAGTCAGAGAAAGCCAAGATTCAAGAAGGGGCTTGGAAGATAACAGTCTCAGTTCTATGGGACCGTCGGAGAAAGCCAGGATTTAAGAAGTGGCTCTGTAGAGAACAGGCCCGGGTCTATGGAACCGTTGGAGTAAGCCAAGATTCAAGAAGGGGCTCTGTAGAGAACAGTCTCGGGTCTATGGGACCGTCAGAGAAAGCCAAGATTCAAGAAGTGGCTCTGTAGAGAACAGTACCGGGTCTATGGGACCGTCAGAGAAAGCCAAGATTCAAGAAGGGGCTCTGTATAGAACAGTCCCGGGTCTATGTGACCATCAGAGAAAGCCAAGATTCCAGAAGTGGCTCTGCAGAGAACAGTCCCAGGTCTATGGGACCATCAGAGAAAGCCAAGATTCAAGAAGTGGCTCTGTAGAGAACAGTCCCGGGTCTATGAGACCGTCGGAGAAAGCCAAGATTCAAGACGGGGCTCTGTATAGAACAGTCCCGAGTCTATGGGACCATCAGAGAAAGCAAAGATTCAAGACGGGGCTCTGTAGAGAACAGTCCCAGGTCTATGGGACCGTTGGAGAAAGTAAAGCGTAGCTTTCCGCTCCATTCAATACAGGGCTCTGCAGAAACCAGTTCCAGATTCCAGAGCCCTGATCTCAGAATCGTTGTGGTCCTAGTGGTTGGACCCCCTGCTATCAGTATGCTATACCCTATCCTGTAGATGAACACACTGTTGACAATGAGATCATTTGATTTAAATTTATGAAGATAAAAAATCCTAATTACAATAAGACAGATGACAGCAGCAGAAGGGGACTGTGTTGATCTTGAAGGACAGTGACCTGACCACTTTCTCTGCTTCTTTTATGGGTGAATTTGCAATTTACACTTAAATTACATGATCTTTAATTTTTGAGAATGAAGAAGATTTTTAATTTTATAGTTTACTCCTTGCTGCTTAAGTTACTAGTCTGCTCTGTAGTCTATCAATGGTGATCGGTTTCCTAGGCAATGAGAGCTGTTCAAAGCTCTGAAGCTGGCCGAATCGCTGGACCTGGCCGCTTTCAGTCATTCTGTGCTCCTCTGATGTTGCAGAGGCAAAACTTCCTCATATAGCAGCATCGGCAGTGCATAGTTCAGACCAGCGGCACGACCATGCCACTAGCTTAATCTGTCAATCTTTCACTCCTGAAGAAAGAAAGATTAGACAACTTCTTTAAATGTATTAATAATAACTAGAAGGTTAACGCCAGACGGCCCAGTAGCCGTGACGCAGTCAATAACTCCTTGGCTACATGAGGTCTTTGCATACAGAAACATGCTTGACTTGTTTTTTTCTTTTAGCGGGGTCATTGCTACAAGGTGATCAAAGTTGATGTAAATTTGCCAATTAAATTTGGGTCGTGAAGTCAAAAACACACCATCAAAGCATGTGTATTTTTGCAAAAACCTCATGCCATCAACTACATGCAGTTTTTGACTGTTAGAACCGTTCCAAGCATGTGTCACAACCACGTCATAAGGCCACGCTAAAGCATCCAACAGTTGTAGTGTCATGAATAATGAATGAATGTGTTGTAACCAGATCATTAGAATGATCACAGCAGTAGAAGGAGAGTGTGTTGATCTTGTGTAAGAAAGTGACCTGACAGCTTATATGATTATATTAGCAAAAATGAGACAGAATCATTTCTATGAAGTAAAGTGGGAACAAATAACTCACAATTACCAAAATAGATGGCAAATAAAGCTAGCAGCAGTATACAGTGGCATGTAAAAGTTTGGGCACCCCTGGTCAAAATTACTGTTATTGTGAACAGTTAAGCAAGTTGAAGATGAAATGATCTCTAAAAGGCCTAAAGTTAAAGATGACAAATTTCCTTGTATTTTAGGCAAAAAAAATATATATATTGTCATTTTTTACATTTTAAAAAAATTACAAAAAGGAAAATTGGCCGATGCAAAAATTTGGGCATCCTTGGAGATTTGGGTGCTCAGATAACTTTGACCAAGGTATATATATATTTTTTTTGCCTAAAATACTAATGAAATGTGTCATTTTTAACTTTAGCCCTTTTAGAAATCATTTAATCTTCAACTTGCTTAACTGTTCACAATAACAGTAATTTTGACCAGGGGTGTCCAAACTTTTACATGCCACTGTATACTGCTGCTAGCTTTATTTGATATCTATTTTGGTAATTGTAAGTTATTTGTTATACGCTGTACAAGTATGCTGCTTTTGTGGTAAGCAGTGACTTGTCCAGTGTGATTTTGTAAAGTTATACTTAAAATCTTAAGGTTTAGACAATGCTGTGAAGTATCATGGATTTAAAAATAAAAAGTAGATAATTTATTAGATTCACAAAGAGTTGTGGAACCTATAAATATTTCACTTAGTATCAACCACTGCATAGCAAAGCTACATTTACTTCTGGATGTTATTCTCTAATTCAGTGGCAGCTTCAGTTTAACCTCTGAGTCAGGCGGGTGAATGGGCACCAGGTGGAAATGATTTCTGTATTGAGTAAGTTCTGTCTTGGGTATCTTATCTGATGGAACACAATGATCCCATTCTGTCTCCGTTCTATCTGTGCACTGCTGTCTCTCCGACGGTATTAGATAATACAGGTAGGAGGATTTATGCCATTAACTTTAAATTTCTTAGGAACCATCAGGTTTTGCGAACACGGATAATTAATTGTCCTAAATCTGATATCTCCAGTAACGTCCCAACTGATCTGATCACCGGTGAATTAACTTGTCAGGATTCCCCCCCACTCTGCAGAATTCTGTATCATGTTCCTTTTGTGACTGTAAGTCAACAGAAAAATAACCTGTGGGGTTTTCCCAATATCGCAAGTCATGTCCAATCCAACTGAAAATGGGGTTCTGGAACTATGCAGAGCCCCGACATGAACGGAGTGGAGGTGCTCATGCTTAGCCTCCATTCCATTTATTGTCAATGGGAATGCTGGAAAGAGCGGAGCATTGTGATCATTGTTACAAAAAATAGGGAGCAGAAACTAATTTTGGGGATCACTGGGGGATGCAGTGTTCAGTTTTTCCCGAGATCAGCAATCCATCTGCCCATCAGCCCTATCCATGGGGAAAATGCAATTTTGGGAAAATCCCTTTAACGGATTACTGTTGGACCATGGTAGGTTAAAGATTTCCTGTACTGCTGCGTCCTCTATACCACAAAATACCATACTACCAGAATTCCTTTATACCATTCACCTGCCAATAGCATCAGCAATAGGTGGAGACGCCACTCCATTGCTTTTGCCTTACAATGCTGTTTTTATTAACATAATGAAATGAGTGACAAGTCACTGCCTACTACAAAGTCAACCCTGTCTTCTCCGCTGATTTGAATACTTTCCTGATCTGATGTCAATGTAACATACCTGGCGGCGTCCTTGCATGGTGGTCCATCTCCCACTGTGCAAGAGCGCGCACTTGATCTCCAGTCCAGAATGTCTCTCTGGCTTCCCTCCTTGCTGTCTGTTTGTCTGTTTCTGCTGCTTAAGGGTGGCGCCCGATCACTTCCTGCTTTTTGGACCTGCTGTGGGTCACACCCCTTGTGCGTCCTCAGCCTATTGCTGTCTGCCACCTGGTATACAGCTCTGCTGCTCCCATCTATCCCTGCCTGAGCATAGTGTTTCATTCAGTGTGTGCTTCACTCTGAAGGTGCCAGGTCCCGTTCTTGTCTCCTGCCTTGCGGTATCAGTTCCCGTGTCTGAACTGAGTCCTGTCTTTGTCTCCTGCCTTGCGGTATCAGTTCCCGTGTCTGAACTGTGTCCTGTCTATGTCTCCTGCCTTGCGGTATCAGTTCCCGTGTCTGAACTGAGTCCTGTCTGTGTTTTCTTGTCTGCCTATCCTGGAGGCTGTATTTCCAGGCCTGTCTGAACACGCTCCTAGCCTGTTCCTCCCGCCTTCTAGGGGCCGATTACCTAGACCTGTTCCTGTATCTTGTCTGTCCTGTCTGAACTCGCTCCTTGCCTGTTCGTCCCGCCTCTCTGGGGGCCGTATTCCCAGACCCGCTCCTGTATCCCGCTGCAGTGTCGGTCTCCTCCGTACACTCAGTTCCAGTCTGAACTCTCTCCTATCCTTTACCTGTTTTGCCTCTATGTCCGTTCCCTTCCTTTTTCTGCAGAGTCTGAACTCGTACCTAACTCCTGCTTGTTGTCTCTGTACTCCCGTTTGTGAGTTTGTGGTCCACTCGCTACTTCTCTGCAAGTACCCTGTGGGTATCTGGCTCTGCCTCTCTCTTCCTGTCTGTTCCGTGTGAACAGAGCCCTGTCCCCCCTGCTCTGCCTTGCTCACTGCTCCGGCGGTTCTAGCCTGCTCTTACTCCTTTGCTCTCCGCTCCGGCGGTTCTAGCCTGCTCTTACTCCTTTGCTCACCGCTCCGGCAGTTCTAGTCCGCTCTGCTCCTGCCTTGTTTGCCGCTCTGCGGTTTCCGCTCTGCTCCTGCCTTCTTAGCCGCTCTGCGGTTTCCGCTCTGCTCCTGCCTTCTTAGCCGCTCTGCGGTTTCCGCTCTGCTCCTGCCTTGTTTACCGCTCTGCTCCTGCCTTGCTTACCGCTCTGCGGTTTCCGCTCTGCTCCTGCCTTGTTTACCGCTCTGCGGTTTCCGCTCTGCTCCTGCCTTGCTTACTGCTCTGCGGTTTCCGCTCTGCTCCTGCCTTGTTTGCCGCTCTGCGGTTTCCGCTCTGCTCCTGCCTTGTTTACCGCTCTGCGGTTTCCGCTCTGCTCCTGCCTTGCTTACCGCTCTGCTCCTGCCTTGTTTACCGCTCTGCGGTTTCCGCTCTGCTCCTGCCTTGCTTACCGCTCTGCGGTTTCCGCTCTGCTCCTGCCTTGTTTGCCACTCTGCGGTTTCCGCTCTGCTGCGGCCTTCTTAGCCGCTCTGCGGTTTCCGCTCTGCTCCTGCCTTGTTTGCCACTCTGCGGTTTCCGCTCTGCTCCTGCCTTCTTAGCCGCTCTGCGGTTTCCGCTCTGCTCCTGCCTTCTTAGCCGCTCTGCGGTTTCCGCTCTGCTCTTGCCTTGTTTACCGCTCTGCGGTTTCCGCTCTGCTCCTGCCTTGTTTACCGCTCTGCGGTTTCCGCTCTGCTCCTGCCTTGCTTACCGCTCTGCGGTTTCCGCTCTGCTCCTGCCTTGTTTACCGCTCTGCGGTTTCCGCTCTGCTCCTGCCTTGGTTTCCGCTCTGCTCCTGCCTTGTTTGCCGCTCTGCGGTTTCCGCTCTGCTGCAGCCTTCTTAGCCGCTCTGCGGTTTCCGCTCTGCTCCTGCCTTGTTTGCCACTCTGCGGTTTCCGCTCTGCTCCTGCCTTCTTAGCCGCTCTGCGGTTTCCGCTCTGCTCCTGCCTTCTTAGCCGCTCTGCGGTTTCCGCTCTGCTCTTGCCTTGTTTACCGCTCTGCGGTTTCCGCTCTGCTCCTGCCTTGCTTACCGCTCTGCGGTTTCCGCTCTGCTCCTGCCTTGTTTACCGCTCTGCGGTTTCCGCTCTGCTCCTGCCTTGCTTACCGCTCTGCGGTTTCCGCTCTGCTCCTGCCTTGTTTGCCGCTCTGCGGTTTCCGCTCTGCTGCGGCCTTCTTAGCCGCTCTGCGGTTTCCGCTCTGCTCCTGCCTTGTTTACCGCTCTGCGGTTTCCGCTCTGCTCCTGCCTTGTTTGACGCTCTGCGGTTTCCGCTCTGCTGCGGCCGTCTTAGCCGCTCTGCGGTTTCCGCTCTGCTCCTGCCTTGTTTGCCGCTCTGCGGTTTCCGCTCTGCTGCGGCCGTCTTAGCTGCTCTGCGGTTTCCGCTCTGCTCCTGCCTTGCTTGCCGCTCCTGCGGTTTCTGCTCTGCATCTGCTCGCTGCTCCGGCAGTCCTGTCCTGCTCCGCTTCTGCTCGCTGCTCCGGCAGCCCCGTCCTGCTCTGCATCTGCTCGCTGCTTCGGCAGTCCTGTCCTGCTCTGCTTGTGCTCGCTGCTCCGGCAGTCCCGTCCTGCTCTGCTCTTGCCCACCGCTTTGGGCGTTCCCTCTCTGCTGTGTTTGGCTACCGCATCTGCGGTTCTGTTTCTGTGACCCAGTCTGTACTGGGTCTTGTCCTCTCTGTGCTCCAGCCCGTCCTTTCGGGCAGTACCTCCCTGCCTGCATACTCGCCTGTATCCACCCGTCTGCATACCTGCCGTGTTCGCTTATATCCACCAGTCTGTGCCAGCCTAACCTGCCTGTTCCAGTAATCCCTGTGTGGGTCAACCCCCGTGTCCGGAGTTTGACCTGGAGTAGCACCTGGTCCCTCTGCCCGGTTTCTCCCTGGTGCACTGGCGTCGTATGCCGTCGTGCCACCTTGGTCGGATCGGCCAGATACTTAGTCACGCCCCTCCAGGCACTCTCCGGTTCATGGTCCAGTGGAACCACTACTCCCGCACACGCCAGTCAGTCCAGGCGTGTGCATAACAGTCAATAGGATATTCAAACCTTACCCTCTTAAAAGGGTTTTACCATCTTATATGTAGAGGTGCAGATACAAACTAAATGCCAGAAGCCACATATATCTCAAGATTAGGCCACATTTGTGCAGCTGCCAGTGGAAAGGTGGCCATATATGAGTTTATCACTCCAGTCAGTTGTATGAAAGTTCCAAAAATTGCTGACTATGCTTGAAGCTTAAAGCACCACTCCAGTGTTATTTTTATATTGCAGAGCTGGAGTGGTGCCACAAATATGAGTTCCCTGCCTCTAGTCTCATATTTACCAACCGCCGTCTTCTCCTGTTATCGGTGCCGCTCTGGTCATCTCTAGCAGTTTGTGACCTGCCAAATCGGTTCAGTGTTTGCTGGACGAAACGGAAGTTACAGATGAATATGGCGGCTGGAAAGTGTAAGACTAGGGTCAAGGAACTTACATTAGTGGCACCACTCCAGCGACGCAATAAAAAAAAAAACAGTGGAGTGGTGCTTTAATCTTCATTAATACATGAAGATTACGCATTGAAGGAATGCAAAGGTCACTTTCTTCCACAAAATAAGCCTGCTCCTCTCCTGCTGCTGTTTCCATTTTTGATGTGGGGCCACATTGTACAATTAGCCTCCAGCTAAAGAATTAGTGCAGTCGGTTCAACACTCAGGCGATTCATCAAGATCGACAATCTTTATGCCTGTCATGATGAGGGGGCGGGGGCTCTCTTAATGAATCAGAAGCGTCTGACGAGAGGTGCGGCCACAAATCTTACTGCAGTCCATGGAGATTTGTGGCCTCTGCTCGTCATGAATTTGATGAGAGGCGGTCTCCGTGTCCCTGCCCACTCTGCCTGAGCTGGACGAAAATGGCATGAGAATGTCAAAAGTCACAAAATTTTGGTGCAGCCTCAAATTGCACCAACATTTTACAACTTTTCAAAGCTTTTTATGCCAGAATTCCGTCATAAAAGCTTGGATGAATCAGGCCCATAGTGTGGCATAATAATGGCTTAGGCCATGTGTTATAATTACAGATGAGAAAATCTTTTGAATTTGATAACTTTGATGAATTTTTTCACAAAAATTAGATTTACGGCAAATCGACTTGAAAGCAAATTGAAAGCACTACAAATCCTTCAACTGCCCTGAAAAGACGTGTGTAAGAGTCTGAGTTCTCTTAGGACTGTATCCAACTTGTGTTCAAGCTCTTTAATGCAAAAACAGCCTTAGTAATGCCCAAAAGACCTCAAAATATATGGCTATGAGTAAACGGATGGTAACCATTCTTCACTCCTGTGCTGTCACACACTATTTGTACAATTTGTTCAGTGTTTTATAAATTTCTCTCCCTATCACTATGATTAAGCTGTAAGCTCTGACGTTAACTCACTATCCAGATTCACCACAAACCGGCTATTGCATTCCCTGTCTCTGCTTTTATACAACCTATAATAATTCCTCCTGTGCTAAACCACGGCGTTATGGGGAATCCGCCCTGCTGCACATGACGTCATGTGCGCCTTCTATGACTGATGCAATTATCTGCGATGTATAATGGTGGAGACAGTTTCAGGCCATTTTTGGAAAACGAATTACAAATTGTTTGAATTCAGATTCAGCAAATTTCTAAAAATTCAACATAAATTCAACTTGCATCAAATCGATTCGCTCGTCTTTTGTCATAATTATTGCACATTAATTCTTGTCCCATAAGGACAGGCATTGAGTGAATACAGCAGAAACTCAAGATTGCCTGTCTAATAAGGAACATTGATTTATAACAGCAAGACAAAACAAAGAGCATTATATTCCACTTGAAAATCCTGGATCTGCAATTCTAATTTTCCTACAGATTTTGCCTCTCTACAGAATTAGTCTCTGACACGGAAATAAAGCAATCAAGGTATCTGCAAAAAGAAACACTCTAAATATAGCCGGACCTATCATTCTGACAGATCAGCTTTATCATTGCTGGATTTTTAAATTGTACTTCACACTTGTTTAGAAAAGCGAGCATTTGGAATACTAAGTAGGGCATTAGCACAAGCCGCGAGATGATTTTTTAATAGTAGCGGTCTACTGCTCCCAACATAAAGTACGATTCTCATAGCCGTCACTGTCTGCTTTATTAGGCTACTCTGCGACTGAAGGTCAAGTATAAATGGATCCAAACACATCATATGGAAATCTGTTCAACTTGTCCATAAAACAAGAATATAAAATTATAACTAATTTTGGTTAGAATGTGACCAGGAAAATATTTCTTCATTGCCTATCTGAACTGGCCATGCTCCACCAACCTGGAAAGTTACTGGAGTGCATGTTTTTCCCATTTTCCCAGGTGTCGTAAATGTGACAACTGAAGGTGGGATTATCGTTACCCTCACTTTGATGATGTCACCAAATGTGGATGTGACAATCTTAACAGCTCCACTGACAGCTTCAGTGGAAGGTCCACCAGTAGGTGGTATTATGTGGACCTCCCACTGTCTACTATTATGGGTGGTAGACAGTAGGAGGTCCACTGTCTACCACTCATAATGTGCATGGGTCGCAGATAGAAGAAAGAAAGTAATTTTAGGTCTTTATTGCTCAACCAAAGTAAAAGAGAAATCTAGATGGCAATCCCTACCAATATCTAATAGGGGTACAACAAAGACGTATCAAAGGATGTGTAGCGCCCCGAGGGCTCGGCCGCTACAGGGGTATTGCACCTCTGCCAGAGGTGTGATATTCCACTCCCGGGTAAGGATGGAGTATGGATCAGGGCTCAGTTAGCTGCATACAGCACACACACCCCATTTCCGAGGGACAGCTCAACGGTGCTCCCACTAGACAGAAGTGCAGGCACGACCGACTATGTCCCTGCCTGGAGTGGGGAGGGGGGTGGAACACCCAGTGCTGTAGGGGCAGATAGGGGTTTGTTCCTGAGCGTAGGTAGGAGCCCATTGGTTGCTGGTCACCTGGGCTCATGGTCAGAGGGAAGTATAAAAGGTGGGCACCATCTTAGTTCTGGGTCAGTTCAAGCAGGAGGAGAAGAGAGAGGAGTTCGGCCAGAGAGGGCTGACAGGGAGCTGTGGCTCAGTCTGGGCCCAGCTCCATGAGGCAGGCCTGAGGAGAGGGCCAGGAACAGAAAGGAACAAGAACAGAAAGGAACAGAAACAGAAAGGAACAGCAAAGAAAGAGAGGAAGAAACAGAAGGGCTCAGGAACAAGAAGGTGGAAGGGACCCTAAGAACCCACGAGAATCCAGGGTGCAGGGTCAGGCAGATTAAGGGTACCGGATCCCAAGTTGGTGGAGGAGAAACAACCCTCAGCCAAAGACCGGGGGTCGTGATCATTTATTGGTGCGACACCTCATCAAACCTGCTAGGAAGGCACCATATAGGACAGCGGAGGACGGGGCCCACGTTTAACCGCACAAGTCCGCGGTAGCTGGACAAAAGTGGGTCACTGGTGAGGCAGGCCAGAGAAAGGACAAAAGGGGGTCTTGAGCCATACTCCTGAGCTGTCTGGGAGTTGACCGAGCCCCTCACCTGGTGGACGCAGCATTCCCTACAGAAGTGACGTGGATATTAACCGTGAGTAAAGACCCTGGACTGTAGTACGTTGTCTGTGTGCTTTTTCGCTCCTCCGGCATTACCGGTACTGGGACTCTCACCACCATCACTCCCACCATCCACTACACTGCCCTGGGGCCGCACACTTCCCGTGGGGAGTCACACCATCCCAGCTGCGTACATCATCGGCCCCAGCGGTCTGCCCTGCAGCGGCGGTTCCTAATAACCGCAATCCACGGGTGGCGTAGTCGGACATCTCTTAAAACATCTACAAGACTGCCACTGGTCTGACCACCCTGAGCCACGGGACCGGGTCGCCACAACTACCCCCATCGTCTCCCTATCGCCCGGTTCCAAGTGCCCCACGACCCAGGGGGCGAGTCAGATGCATAGACAGCAAAAACATAAAAAAAACAGCTATGAACAGACCCATACATACAATATAATAAAACATCATCTTTATTTAACACAAATTTAAATTCAAGGACAGAGACAAGAAATAAACACTCTCAAAAACTGATACAGTATACTACACCATTACTGTAAATAAGTAATGGAGTCCTATGTCCAAACGCTCCAAAAGTAAGGGGTGAGAGTCAAAGAGTATGGTTCCTCACTTGTGCGGGGCCCTGCAAGCTGTGAATCGAGGCAACAAAAATTCCTGTCAAACACTACTATGACAATAAACATACATACAAAATAGAAGCAAAGCTGGAAGGTGCATTAGAGCAGCATGACACATGGGGCCCTTCATGACACCCCTGGGTCTTCTGGTCCTCCCCATAATTACATAAGTATTTTCTCATACTACCTCTTTTGCATTGTGCCCGTATGCTTTTTTACAGCTAGTGGCTCCATTCTTATTCTGGGATACATTGCACTTTATATTTATAACAGGATACTTTACATTTATACAAGGATGCAATACACTTTACATCTATTCTGGGCTACATTGCACTTTACATTTATAATGGGATACACTGCACTTTACATCCATACTGGGATACATTGCACTTTACATTTATGCTGGGATACATTGCACTTTGAATCTTTACTGGGATACATTACACTTTACATCCATACTAGTATATATTACACTTTACATCCATTCTTGGATACATTGCACATTACATTTATACTGGTATACATTGCACTTTACATTTATAATGGGATACACTACACTTTACATCCATACTGGGACACATTGCACTTTACATTTATACTGGTATACATTGCACTTTACATTTATAATGGGATACACTGCACTTTACATCCATACTGGTACATATTACACTTTACATCCATACTAGGATATACTACACTTTAGATCCATTCTTGGGTACATTGCACTTTACATTTATAGTGGGATACATTGCACTTTACATCCATACTAGGATATATTACACTTTACATCCATTTTTGGGTACATTGCACTTTTTATTTATACTGGGATACATTGCACTTTATATTTATACTGGGATACATTGCACTTTAAATTTACAGTATACTGAGATACTTTGCACTTTATGTCTATACTTGGACGCACAGAATTTTACCTACATAATAGCATACATTGCAGTTTTCCAGCTTGTTTGCTCCTATTTTTTATGTCAATTTATCACAATTGCATTTTGGATTGAAGTTTATATTTGTAATGATCATCTTTTCATTAGCATCTTATAGTAATGCTTGACAAGAATTTTTGTATATCTCAGTGTTGCGGTTTCATCACAATCCTTGCACAAGGGAGGACCCATATTCATTGACCCCCACCCCTTATTTTTGGGGAGTGTGGATACAGGATGTCATTACTTATTTGCATTAATGGTGTAGTATATCATTTTTCATTTGTGTCTTTATCGTTGCATTTGAATTCATTTTAAATGAAGATTTGTTATTATTTTATGTACATAGGTGTACACATATCTGTAGCTGTTTTTTGATGTTTCTCTTCAGTTATTGGGGCCTAAATTGCTTAATCAGTCAGTGCGCCCCTTTGACCACAATGTACAACTGTATTTTATATCATCTATAGAAGTTGTTACCTTTTTCTTATCAACACATATAACTCATAAAACATCCTGTTATAAATACTATTTTAACTCCTTAAAATCTATAAAGTACATTTTCGCCATAGGTCCATAAGGGCTGTAATAAAGCAGGCTCAGGAACTGATCCTGCTTCTTACCAGGCAGACACCAGCTCTGTTACATAGTTGCATCTGCCTATGACTGCAGAGACCAGAGCGCGCTCTGATCGCTGCAGTTTAACTATTTAAACTATTCAATCTCTGACAGTAGCATTTAAATGAAGTCATTGCCAGTGATGTGTGCACCAGCTCCCATTGGCTCCCTGCAATGTGGTTGTGGAGAACCTTTGGATTACCCCGACTGCTGGGGGCTAGCAGACTTTAACACACCCAAGGAAGAATGATTCCAGGCAGTACCGCCCACATGACTTTTAGTGAGATATAAGTACAACTTGTTTTTTTTCCCCTCAAAGTAAAAATGCTACAACATAAAGTATTATCAACAAGTACAAGATCATCATGTTGGAGGTTTAATTGCTAAAACGCTAATTCCCTTCAAGTTGCTGTGCATTTTCATATGTCATTTCATCATCATCATCATCATCAGAGGAGGAGGAGGAGGAGGAGGATTTAATGACAAATTACTGAACTGATGTACTGCTATAGACCTTGCTAAGATAGAATAGGAATATTATGCACAGATATAAGGCACTGTATGGAGTTCCCTGATAATCACTGGTCTTTGGTGGAAGTCGATTTTACTCCATTACCAGAAGTGTATTTTGTCATATAACCATTCTAATATAAACACTGAATTATTATTGCAGCATTCACACTAGCCATTGGAATACACATAAAAAAACTGTCAAATCCCGCTATCTGCAGCTCACTTTTCAGCTTTGCTGTATAGATGGGGCCAGAGTCAACAGAGTCATTTCATCATCATAAGAGGGTTTAATGACAAAGTACTACTCTGATGTAACCAAAAGTGTAGTTTGTTATGTGACTGTTCTTATAAAAATACAAAATTATTATTGCAGCATTCACACTGTTCTTTGGAATACACATATAATACACATCATATTGTTTGCAGCTCACTTTTCAGCTTTGCTGTGTAGACAGTGACAGAGTCAACAGAGTCATTTCATCATCATAAGAGGGTTTAATGACAAATTACTGCTCTGCTGTACTGTTAGAGACCTTGATAAGATAGAATAAGAATATTATGCACAAATATAAGGCCCAGTATGCAGTTCTCCTGCCAATCCCTGGTCTTTGGTGGAAGTAGATTTTACTCCATAACCAGAAGTGTATTTCTTTTACTGGAGGAAATGATAAAGTCTGCAGTCCTAGTCCTGAATCTAGATAATCTAGCTGACTCCAGCTATACTGTATTAGTGTATTAACACTTTCCTGTTCATTAACTCAGACTTTTGCACCTGTCATAAAGCAAACATTTTGTTGTACAGTGAAAAGAGCAGAAGAAGAAAGTGTGCATCTTCAAGTAGGTAAAAAAGATCTCCTCCAAGGCCTTTCATTCGGCAGGTGCTTATTTTCCACCGATAAGTCGGCCTTCGACACAGAACCGATGCACACTATTTGAATGTATAATCATGATGATAAATGCTCTTTTGATTAGAGTTTAATCAGATGCATGATGAGCACGGACCAAATGAATGCGCTACTTTTATTTTCCACTGATTTTGCTCCATTTGGAACAGGGGAAATGAAAATAAATAGGCTCTCAGAGCAAATTAATGAACACAAATACTTACTAGGTTTGCAATAATGTAATGATAGCCTTTCACATGTTTCCCCACACTCACAATCTGTAACGAAAAAAGACATAATATTTTAGCCATACACTCAGTAACACAATTAACACAGGATCGTCACCATAAAATATAGTAATAACAGAGAAGCTATATAACAACGTATAACCGATACAGAAAAAAACAACATTGCTTCATTTGTCATTACAGCATTCAGGGATACACATGTTTTTTTAAGATCTTGGCTGTGTTGGTGGAGAACATTGTTTATTATGCTTACTTATATAATGCCATTAATTCCACAGCGTTTTACATATATATTGCCATCACTTTCCCCATTGGGGTTCACAATCTACATTCCCTATCAGTATGTCTTTGGAGAGAGGGAAGAAACCCACACAAACATGGGGAGAACATACAAACTCCTTGCAGACGTTGTCCATGGTGGGATTTGAACCCAGGACCCCAGCGCTGCAAGGCTGCGTGCTAACCACTGAGCCACCATGGTGCATCTGCATCTATAGACCTCTGCTCTTCAATTTCAGTAAAAAATAATGGCCTCTAAGTGAGAACATTTACAATTCAGTGCTAACATGGCAGAACATAGAGCACCTAAGGTGGCTCTACTGTGTGCATGAGACTTATGGTCTCCCTGTGCTGTCGTATAGATGTTACCGGTTGCCATACGTAAGGTGATGTTCCTCACTGTAAGAAACTATTTCTGTGAACATAAAGCATCTGATGCATCCGACATTTTTTTTTTTTCTATTGGATTTATACGGGATCTGAGAAGAGATGCTCTCCATGCCTCTTCATAATGCTGCGTTCACACATCCATGTGTCACGGTCTAGGGGATGGACCACAGGTCTCTTGACCCGAACTTGAAGGCCTCACATATGTCTACAAAACAGTTAAAGGGAACTTGTAAAGAGGTTTTCCCAATATAAACTAAGGGCACCACTTTTAATGCCTCTTTACAGCAGTCTAGCAAGCTGTATGTAAGTCCTCAACTCCCTCTGCATTGCCCAAAAAATACCTTTTATAATCCTCCCATATGGCACAGTCCGGCCCGATGGGTGTCGCTGGTCTTGTTTCGGCGCCTCTTCTATCCAAGCAATGGCCGATCTTCTGCTTGTTTCATGTGGATGATGCATCTTACATCATCCATACCGTGTCCCCAATCTCACTCCTGAGCAGGCGCACATTGCTCTATGCTGCCAAGGGTAGAGCAAAGTACTGTAATGTCCATGTGCCGGGAGAGGCCAAAGAGCGCTGATGACCCGGTAGTGCGCATGCACATTACAGTGCTCGGCAGGGCAGAGTGAAGTGCACCTGCGCAGGAGCGTGATTGGAGGTGCTGTCTGGATGATGTAGGATGCGTCATCCACATGAAGCAGTGGTGGAGGATGGCAAGGAGAGAGGAGGTGCTGAAACAAGACCAGCGACACCCACTGGACCGGACATCACCGTATGGAGGGGATTATAAAAGGTATTTTTTGGGCTATGCAGATGGAGTTGGGGACTTATAACTGCTTGCTAGACTGCTATAAGAGAGGCCTTAGAGGTGGTGGCCATAGTTTATATTGCGAAACCCTGGTGATAGATTACATTTAATTTTGGCTCAAGGTAATCGGATCGTGATACACAGATGTGTGAATGCAGCTCAAGAATAGATCCATCTGCATTGGAACACCTCCAAATAATCATGCCACGCCCGACTCTCTCCTAGTCACAAACAAGCTTCAGACTAATAGCAGAACAGGTATTTATCTTCAATGTTCATTATCTTATAAGTTCAGCATATTTACATCTTCAATACCGAATGCAGTAATACATTCATCACCATATCCAGGTTCGGGGAGTCCATCTAGATCCTGTTAGATTCAATTTGTCTGAAACTCTCCATGCCTCCCCATAAAAAAGGAGTAAAGTCCTTCTATCAAAGAATTGGAACTTCATACCGATTATAAGGCCATATGCTGGAGTCTGTAGAAGAATTTTAGCTTCCATTTGCAGGATCGCCTATATGTAGCTATATGATTCTACTGAAATAATCTAGGGTTTCCAGAGATGCCAACAAGGGAGAGGCCTCCACAGGTGATACTCGAGGAGTGTGCCGTGGTGGAATGGGAGCGGACTTTAAGGAGTATCTATTAACAGTCTGGGGCTGCACTGTCTAATAAAAGAGTGGGTGAGTTTTCAACACTTTTCAAAAATGCTCAGAACCCTACCTAATGGATCCCTAAAGGGGCTCATTTTTTTTGGACAAAGTTGGTCACAAACTTTACTAAGTGGTGACTAGAGGTGAGCGGATCGATCAGCAGAAGATTAAGTTTGAGACGAATTTCCTGAAATTCCTGGTGGCACGCAAATCAAATACTTTGAGATTCAATTTGCAGAAACCAAGTTTCTCATTCTGGTGAAGTATCAGTGAGCGGTCTAAAGTTGGCTTGCACGGCTGAGTAGGCTTCCCCGTAATACCCAGCAGCTGTGACATCACATCCCAATTTATAAATTGGATTCTCATACCTTGTACAGTGGTGGTCAGTCCACCACTGGGTCATCGGAGATCAGTGGTTCCCAGTGGAGCACAGTCTGGTAGTATGTACAAACAGAGTTGGAATCCATCTCCAGATTCATCGGGTGAGCGAAGTACACAGATCATACTGAAACAAAATGTCTCTCTTTCTAATCTTTACATCTCCACCCTACTTCCTGTCCAGTACCGAAATCGATGCAAATTTATTTGCCGCAAATTGAATTTTTGGTGAAAATTCGGGTAATTTGAATTTTAAAAGATCCGCTCATCTCTAGTGGTGACCGAACGGTGACACCCTGAGAAAGTTTAACATTTGATCACCGCTTAGTAAATGATGCGGCACTGCTAGGTTAGGGCAATGAGCAAAATATTGAATGAAACTGAAAGGGAGAAGATACATATTAGAAAAAACTTTTTGACAGTGAGGGTGATCAATGAGTGGAACAGGCGGCCACGAGAGGTGGTGAGTTCTCCTTCAATGGAAGTCTTCAAACAGAGGCTGGACAGACATCTGTCTGAGATGGTTTAGTGAGTCCTGCATTGAGCCGGGGGGTTGGACACGAGGACCCTGGAGGTCCCCTTCAACTCTAACATTCTAGGATTCTATGACTGTGCTTTCATTATTGTTCATGTCACTGCAGCCGTTATTTGCACTGGTCTGGTGGATACTTATCTTCGGGACATAGATAGGGGTGGATTTGGAGGTTTGTATTATAAGCATAACCATAAACTTTTTGAGAGATACCTATCCTATTTTAGGGATAGTCGCGACTGTTGCCAGTCAACATCATAATATGGATATTGTAGTGATATTGTAATGAGAATCCTCACAGTGCACACTGTGCGGATTCTCAAGTGCCGATCCCGGGAGAGGCAGTCATGTGACCGCAAGAATGAGATTTGCATAGATGCGGTCACGTGCCGACTAGGCTTGTTCAGCCTCGCTCAGTACACTTGCATTGACTCAGACCGTGCATGTCTAGTCGGCACGTGACTGTATGTATGCAAATCACATACTTGAAGTCATGCGCCCACCTCTCCCGTCACCGTAGAATCCTTGTAGCATGCTCACATAGAGTGACTGCAGACTAGTACCTTAAGGACGGACAGCCCCTTAAAGCTGTTTAAAGCTGTTTTTTTTTACCACTAAATGAAAATATTCATGGTAATCAAAATTCTTACAAATTCTATCACAGACCAATTTTACTATTATGAGTCTTATGTTGCATGCTGTGATGGATGATTAATTAATGCATACAGCATTATGCCATGCTTTGTGGCATCTATTATTATGTGGGAAAAAATGCAGACATCAAAGAATAAAAATGCTAGTAAAAATTAGAAGAAATAGAAATGTATATTAATGGGCCACTTAAACTGTACAGTTCTGCTCATCGTTATTGGCGCCCATGAAGTGTAAGGACATAATGTGGAATATCTCCTGAACAAAAATGAATCAAGTAAAACAGTTTTTTTGTATAGAGACTCGTGATAAATACAAAAGAGCAAATGAGAAACAATAATTTAAAACAAAAAACAATGGGAGGAAAAATAGAAAAACCTAAAGCTTTCTGTGTCACTGGTATTGGCGCCCTTTATTTACTATAGAAACACATTTTGACTCTCCTGTAGTAAATCACAAAAGAAATTCAGCAGTGATTAATTATCGGTGCTCATGTGACATGAATTAGCCAATGAATGATGACTTCAGTGTTTTAAAAAGCCACATGGTAGGCCTGATCCTTTGTCACAATGGCAAAGACAAAAGAGCTGTCTGAGGATATAAGAACTGCTATCATTAGCAAATACAAGACTTCCAGAGGGTATAAGGCCATCTCCAAAGACCTTGGTATTCCAATTTCAACAGTGTGCAATGTTAGTAAGAAGTTTGCCAAGCATGAAACTGTCAAGAACCTCCCTGGACGTGGGGGAAAGAGGAAAATTGACAAGAGAGGTCTTTGAAGACTGGTGCGAATGGTTGAAAAAACACCACGTCAAACATCCAAAGACCTGAAGGGCAACCTGGAACAGTCTGGGGTCATGGTTTCAACAAGTACCATACGCCACACACTAAACCAAGCAGAGCTTTATGGGTTAAGGCTAAGGAAGAAACCATAGCTGAAGGAAAGACATGAAAAGGAGCGACTGATCTTTGCCAAAGAGTGCTTTGACAAACCACAATCCTTCTGGGAAAATGTTCTGTGGACAGATGAAATAAAAATAGAGCTTTTTGACAATGCAAAGCAACAGATTGTTTACACACGGCACAATGAAGCTTATAAGGAAAAGAACACATTACCAACAGTTAAGCATGGTGGAGGATACATAATGCTGTGGGGTTGCTTGGCTGCGTCTGGTACTAGAGGCCTTGACCTTATCACAGTAATCATGAAATCAAGAGAATTATCAAGAGATTTAAGAGCAGGGGTCTCAAACACGCAGCCAGAGGGCCGCATGCGGCCCCTGAGGCTCTGTTGTGCGGGACCTTGAGATAATCAGTCAGCGCTTCTTTTCAAATGAATGTGCGTCAATTGAAATGTATTGCGGCACAGAATTCAACTCTCTGCAGCGCAATACCAATACCAGCCACTGGCCAATCAGAGGCCAGCAGCTGACATCAGCGTGTCGGCACAACCGCACATGACATTATTGGTAAATGCTGTGGCTGTGGAGGAGGAAGAGGACGATGTTGGTTGAGTGAGAGAGGTCAAGTGAGAAGAATTACTATAAGGTGGGCACAGGATGGGGATATTTCTATAAGGTGGGCCCAGGATGGGGACATTACTATAAGATGGGCCCAAGATGGGGACATCACTATAAGATGGGCCCAGGACAGAGACATCACTGTAAGATGGGCCCAGGATGGGAACATTACTATAAGATGGGCCCAAGATGGGGACATCACTATAAGATGGGCCCAGGATGAGGACATTACTATAAGACAGGCCCAGGATGGGGACATTACTACAAAATGAGGACCAGGATGGGACATTTCTATAAGGTGGGCCCAGGATGGGGACATTACTACAGGACAGAGGACATTATTACAGGCAGAGGGACATTATTACAGGATTGGAGACATTATTACAGGATGGTGGACAGAATTACTATATGGGGCTAATTGTAAAACTATATTACTGTATGGGGCCCATTGAGAGCGAAAAAAAGCAAAACATTTAAAAACAAAGTTGAAACAAACAATGAACAAATAATGGAATAATATTTGGCCACTAAAAATGCTGTTTTATGTAAAAATGTAAGTAAAAGAGAAGACCTGTAAAAAATTTTTATAAAAAAGTCATTTTTGAAAAATAATGGTATCACTGAAAACATTTTCTTCTCCCTTAACCCCTTCACGACTGGAGCATTTTCCGTTTTCGTTTTTTGCTCCCCTTCTTTCCAGAGCCAGAACTTTTTTATTTTTTGGTCAATATAGCCGTGTGAGGGCTTATTTTTTGCGGGACAAGTTGTACTTTTAAACGTCTTCACTGATTTTACCATATCGTGTACTG
The DNA here is from genome assembly GCF_046119375.1 of Phyllobates terribilis. Classification (NCBI taxonomy): domain Eukaryota; kingdom Metazoa; phylum Chordata; class Amphibia; order Anura; family Dendrobatidae; genus Phyllobates; species Phyllobates terribilis. Next base: position 70,509,207 of record NW_027362762.1, read on the forward strand.
CAAAACAGGAAAAAAATTCCAAGTGTGGTGAAATTGCAAAAAAAAATGCAATTCCACAGTTTTTTTTTTACCAAGTTCACTGAATGCTAAAACTGACCTTCCATTATTATTCTCCAGGTTATTACGAGTTCGTAGACACCAAACATGTATAGTTTCTTTTTTATTTAAGTGGTGAAAAAAAATTCCAAAGTTTGCTAAAAAAAAAATGGCGCCATTTTCCGAGACCCGTAGCGCCTCCATTTTCCGGGATCTGAGGACGGGTGTGGGCTTATTTTTTGCGCGCCGTACTGACGTTTTTATTGATACCATTTTAGGGTAGATCCGATGTTTTGATTGCTCGTTATTGCATTTTATTGCTATGTTGTGGTGACCATAAAACCGTAATTCTGGCGTTTGGAATTTTTTTCTCGTCACGCCGTTTACCAATCGGATTAATTCTTTTTTATATTGATAGATCGGGCGATTCTGAACGCGGCAATACCAAATATGTTTATGTGGGGTTTATTTTTTATTATTTTATTTTGAATGGGGCAAAAGGGGGGTGATTTAAACTTTTCAATTTTTTTTATATTTTTAAAAACTTTTTTTCACACTTTTTGCTTGCTTCTATAGTTTCCATAGGAGACTAGAAGCAGTAACTGTCCGATCGCCTCTGCTACATAGAGGAGATGAGCAGATCCCCTCTATGTAGTAGAAATGCTCCTGTGCTATGAACGCCGACCACTAGGTGGCACTCATAGCAATCTTTACATGACAACCACAGAGGTCTGCTGCAGACCCTGGGTTGTCATGCCCACGCATCAGTGACCCGCGATCACGTGACGGGGTCACCGATGGGCGGGGTAAGTGACGCGCTTCCGGCGCGGCGCTGCTAAATTGCGCTGTCAGAGATTGACAGCGGCATTTAACTAGTTAACAGCCGTGGGTGAATCGTGATTCCACCCGCGGCTGTTGCGGGCACATGTCAGCCGTATAAATCCGTTCGGTGCGGGCTCAGCGCCGGAGCGAGCGCTGAACAGGGGGTGCCGACGTGGTGCGTACTATTACGTACCATGTCGGAAAGGGGTTAAAGAGCGTGGCCCTTCATATTCATTTTTCTATGTGTGTGGCGCCCTGCTGCGCATTGGTGCCACAGAACCCAGAAGGGTGCATGGATGGACTTCTCCACAAGAGGCCCTCACTACATTCACACACCTCAACCTTACCACCTCAGATCAGCAGAGGGAGCCCGTTAAGGATATATATAGGGAGGGTGGAGCCAGGCAGCTCAGTTAGTTTGGAGTTTAGTGTGCTCAGTGAGAGAGCAGCACGCAGGCTGCTGTGTGAGGCAAGTTGAGGCCTACAGCACGCACTGAAGCCTAGTGAGGGCCCTGAGTGTGGCCGAAGGCGAGAGGAGAAGGAGGAAGTAGCGAGGGGGCGGACGAGCATACCAGGCTCACCCCGAGATGTATACTGGACACCGGATCCGCGCCTACAGAGACCCTTTATACCCAGTAGGGACCACCAGAACCCCTGGAGGACTACAAGTCCCAGGTTTACCAAACGCTGACTACAGTACCAGGGCTAGGAGTCACAGAGGCCCCAGCGACCAGGGAGTGTGATCTCCAAGAAAAAGCCCTACCACCAGGTCAGCAGGAGCAAGGGAGAGAGAGACAGTAACCAAGCTAGGCCTAGTTCCAGGCAGGCCAGAAGCTTAGCGAGTAACGCCACGGATCAGGAGGCCCTATACCCGCTCACTGGGGAGAGTCCAAAAGTGCGCCCTTCGTCTGGAGTACCCTGGACCGTGCCTGCATCATCACCAGTGAAGGTACTGAAGCTTACTCCCGTGTGAGTGTCCGTCTTTCCTCGGGGACCGTCCTGCCGTCTCTCCCCAGCATCCTCCATTCACCCCTATACTGCCCTGGAGCTAGCTCTACCTGTGGAGAGCCATACCATCCCTGCTGCCGTAACACCAGCTCCAGAGGACCTGCTCCGCAGCGGCGGCTCCATATAGCCGCAATCCACAGGTGGCGTCACGAATACTTTCCCAAATCCCCCTAAAAACTATTAGCCCCGCTTTTACTGACCGCCCTGGGTCACGGACCCGGCCAGCTACCGTGAGTACGGGGGGGGGGGGGGGCGCGTCATGTGCATTTACCCAGCTGAGTTTGGGACCCGTTTTAGAGCGAAATGTCCTATCCAGTGTAAGAAAACTTAGTTTGAGTTGAAGATCATGGGTCCTCCAGCAAGACAATAACCCAAAGCACACATCCAAAATTACACAGGAATGGTTGAAAAAGAAAAAAATGGACTATTTTAAAATGGCCAGCAATGAATCCTGACCTCAATCCCATTGAAAATCTTTGGGGTGAGCTGAAATCTGCCATTGTGAAAAAGAACCCTGCAAATATTCAAGAGCTTGAACAAACTACAAAGGAAGAGTGGGAGAAAATTCCAGCTGAGAAGTGCAAGCAGCTTATAGATGGCTGCAAGAAACGTATGGAGGCTGTCAGCAATGCCAAGGGGTGTGCAACCAAGTATTAACTAGGGGTGCCTCTATTGCTGCACAATCTGTTTATTCAGTTTTTTCTTTGAAATTGCAACACGGAAGATGAAAAACAATGTTTTATTGTTGTATTACTTTGGGCAACTAATTAAAAAATCCTGAGGATATAACTTTGGTACATTTCCATTTATTTCTGAAGATATTGTACAGTCTATGAAAAAAATGAAAGGATGCCAATAATGGTGAGCAGCACTGTAATAAGTACAAAGGAAGGGAAGGAGGGGATTTATAATGAGAGGAATTTTTGAAGTCACTTAATGTTTGATCAATTTGGGGCAATCTTCAGATATAAGACTTTTGTCTAGAACGGATTTTCCACTTTTCACAACACCCCTCTACTTGAAGCGATTTTACAACATTTTTTTTTAGAAGTTGCATGTCATAAATATGGCGAAAACAATGAAAATGCTGATGAACTCGAAATAAAAATGAGGAACTTGGCACACAACTTTTATAAATGTGTCAAAAAGCTAAAAATAATAAAAAAAATGCGCAAAACAAAATGAAGAGCGCCCGCCTTCTCCTGCCTGGCTTCTGAAGCAAAAAAATCCTAAAGAAATCTAACAAAAAAAAAAAAAGGTTTCCGCATTTCCCAGTTTTCTGTTAATTCAGTTGTAAGAAAACCATAGGCGATAAACGGAAGGGAGAGACCTTGTCTTGCTTAGTCTTCAATGCAGAAAGAACAGCTGAAGGACTCAGCAGTAGCAAACTGCCACCCAGCCAGGGACAAAGCTGCGTAAACCTTTGTCAAAATCTAGTATTCCCTTTTTGACACAGTGGAGGACCCGAAGCTGAGAGAGGCTGTGGACAGAGCGGTGGTGCCGGAACCAGGGAGGTTTAAGCAATTAAATAAAGCTCCTTTTTTATTGCATTCCCCCAATAAACTGGCCATATACAGTACAGACCAAAAGTTTGGACACACCTTCTCATTTAAAGATTTTTCTGTATTTTCATGACTATGAAAATTGTACATTCACACTGAAGGCATCAAAACTATGAATTAACACATGTGGAATTATATACTTAACAAAAAAGTGTGAAACAACTGAAAATATGTCTTATATTCTAGGTTCTTCAAAGTAGCCACCTTTTGCTTTGATGACTGCTTTGCACACTCTTGGCATTCTCTTGATGAGCTTCAAGAGGTAGTCACCGGAAATGGTCTTCCAACAATCTTGAAGGAGTTCCCAGAGATGCTTAGCACTTGTTGGTGTGAAGCCCAGCTGTGCTTGGTATCACAAATCCTAGAAGGGTGTATTGAAGGATCCCTCCACAAGAGGCCCCCATAACCATTCACACATCTCCACCTTCCACCTCAGACCATCAGAGGGAGCCCGTTAGGGGTATAAAAGGGAAGGTGGAGCCAGGCAGCAGTCAGTCTAAGTGAGAGTTTAAGTTGGAGTACAGTCTGGTTTAGCAGTGAGTCCAGTGCAGTCTGAGAAGAGTTACCTCAGAGGACAAAAGCCTGTTCCAGCTCCTGCAATTGCTATCCTGCAGTGGAGCTTATCCAGATCAAGACTCCCTGTAGCTCAGAGAGGTAAGCTTGAGGTGTGCCGGCGCCATAAGATCGGTGAAGCGCGGCAAGCTGCCGTTAGTGTGAGTAGCCTAGAGAGGGCCCGAGTAGGCCGAAGGCGAGTAGAGAGAGTTAGTTCATAGGGGGCAGAGGAGCTTAACTAGCTCACCCCGAAGAAGCAGTTACCGGACACCGGGTCCGAAGCTTACCGGGATCTCCATGACCCAGTAAGATAAACCGGAATCCCTGGAGAACTACAAGTCCCAGGATCGCTAAAGTGCTGATAAGTACCAGAGCCAGGAGACACATAGGCCCCGTAGGTCGGGAGCGTGCACTCCAAGAGAAGGCCCTACCACAAGGTCAGCCAGCGCAGGACAGAGACATAGTTAGGCCTAGCTCCAGGCAGGTCAGAAACTTACTAAGCAGAGGCAAGAAACAGGAGGCCCAAAACCCGCTCATTGGGTAGGATCCGGACATACACCCTTCACCCTACAGTGCTCCGGGGAGTGCCTGAATTTCCATCAGTAAAAGGTACTGAAGTGACTATTGTGTCCGTCCCTGTTCTTGCTCTGGTCTGGCTGAGTCTCTCCGTCCTGCATACCCCGTCAGTACCCTGCCCTGAGGCCTAGCTCCACCTGTGGGGAGCCATACCATCTAGCTGCCTTATCACCGGCCTCAGTGGACTGCGCAGCGCTGGTGAATATCATCAGAAACCATAGGTGGCGTCACAAACTTTTATAAACTTGATATCTATCAACGCCTTTTTAAAGAGAGACCCCAGAGTACGGGCCCGGGAGCCGACCACCGCGACCTCCTTAAGGCTAAAGGCCCGGGTAACCGAGTCATCCCCCATCCCCTGGGCTAGTCATTGGCCCTTTTGCCTTCACTCTGCGGTCCAGCTCACCCCAAACCATCTCGATTGGGTTCAGGTCTGGTAACTGTGGAGGCCAGGTCATCTGGCGTAGCACCCCGTCAAATAGCCCTTATGTGGCGCCCCTGAGGGATCGGTCGCCACAGAGGTACTGCATCTCACCCAGAGGTGTGGTATCTCACAGCTCAGGACCCTAACACCTGCACTCATTACACCACACTTCAGAGGGCAGGGTGAGATTGCTCCTACGGGAGAGCACAGTCCCTGGTCCCTGGCTGGAGTGGGGGGGAACCTAGTGAGGGGGAACCATGTAGTGGGTGTGGGTGGAGGACGTAGATTAGGGGAGCACATAGAAGAAAGATATAAGTAGAGAAGCCATCTTAGAAAGACAGATCAGTCTGAGGAGGAAAGTGACAGGAGCAGAGGCTCTGTAGAAGCTCTGCTCCAGAGGCGGGCTTAGACAGTGAGGCCCAAGTCTGAGAGGAGAAGGAGAGAAGAGAGGAGAGGGAGCAGGAGAAAGGCTCCAGGAATAGAAGGGATCCCAGGGGTACGGGAAGGGCTGGAGGCCACCCGTACGCCCGAATCTGCCAGGCGGTGGAGGGATCGAGCCGCAGAGGGGACTGGCCCCTAAACTAGTGGAGAACTACAAGGCTCAGCTAGGAACCGGAGGCTGCTGTACTTGCAAGGTGCAGTGGCCGCAACCGCAATTATATCGCCGAGAAGGTGGCCACAGAGGGTCCAGGGGACTGCAGGTCGCCCGACAAGACCCAAGGCTACCGGATTGGGACACTGATAGCGAGGCACAGGGCAGGAGGGCGAGAGCCAGCGCAGGAAGACGACTGAGGAAGGCACATAGAAAGGGGTACTGTCAGGCACTCTTGAACTACCTGAGGGATTGCTGAACCCCTGCCTGGTGAATGCAGCACGACGTGGGAGGTTGCAACCTGAGGAACTTAATAACTGTGAGTAAACTCGGAAGACTGCACCCCATTGTCTCTGTGATTATTATTTGCGCCATCACCCCTGCACTACAACGCCCAGCATCGCCTATAACATCTACACTGCCCTGGAGCTAAGCTCTACCTGTGGAGAGCCACACCAGCTTTGCTGCAGTAACATCAGCTCCAGAGGACCTGCTCCGCAGCGGCGGCTCCCTTTAGCCGCATACCACAGGTGGCATCACGAACTTTGTACATAAATTCCCTATCAATAACCCCTTTTTATTGACCGCCCTGGGTCACAGACCGGGTCACCGCCACTGTGACATCCCCCAGCATCTACCGGCCCGGCACCGGGTACCCCAAGGCCCAGGGGGCGCGTCAATTACACAGCCTGGAGGTGTGTTTGTTGGGGTCATTGTCCTGTTGAAAAATAAATGATGGTCCAACTAAACGCAAACCGGATGGAATAGCATGCCGCTGCAAGATGCTGTGGTAGCCATGCTGGTTCAGTATGCCTTCAATTTTGAATAAATCCCCAACAGTGTCACCAGCAAAGCACCCCCACACCATCACACCTCCTCCTCCTCCATGCTTCACCGTGGGAACCAGGCATGTAGAGTCCATCTGTTCACCTTTTCTGCGTTGCACAAAGACACGGTGGTTGGAACCAAAGATCTCAAATTTGGACTCATCAGACCCAAGCACAGATTTCCACTGGTCTAATGTCCATTCCTTGTGTTCTTTAGCCCAAACAAGTCTCTTCTGCTTGTTCCTGTCCTTAGTAGTGGCTTCCTAGCAGCTATTTTACCATGAAGGCCTGCTGCACAAAGTCTCCTCTTAACAGTTGTTGAAGAGATGTGTCTGCTGCTAGAACTCTGTGTGGCATTGACCTGGTCTCTAATCTGAGCTGCTGTTAACCTGCGATTTCTGAGGCTCATGACTCAAATAAACTTATCCTCAGAAGCAGAGGTGACTCTTGGTCTTCCTTTCCTGGGGCGGTCCTCATGTGAGCCAGTTTCTTTGTAGCGCTTGATGGTTTTTGCAACTGCACTTGGGGACACTTTCAAAGTTTGCCCAATTTTTCGGACTGACTGACCTTCATTTCTTAAAGTAATGATGGCCACTCGTTTTTCTTTACTTAGAATTTGTATTATGGCAAGAAAAAAGCAGCTAACAGTCTATTCAGTAGGACTATCAGCTGTGTATCCACCAGACTTCTGCACAACACAACTGATGGTCCCAACCCCATTTATAAGGCAAGAAATCCCACTTATTAAACCTGACAGGGCACACCTGTGAAGTGAAAACCATTTCTGGTGACTACCTCTTGAAGCTCATCAAGAGAATGCCAAGAGTGTGCAAAGCAGTCATCAAAGCAAAAGGTGGCTACTTTGAAGAACCAAGAATATAAGACATATTTTCAGTTGTTTCACACTTTTTTGTTAAGTATATAATTCCACATGTGTTGATTCATAGTTTTGATGCCTTCAGTGTGAATGTACAATTTTCAAAGTCATGAAAATACAGAAAAATCTTTAAATGAGAAGGTGTGTCCAAACTTTTGGGCTGTACTGTATCTTACATAGCTGACGGATGAATGGAAGACAGATTAGCTGACAACTATCTTTTCTGCCTCCACCATACACAGAAACGCTTGTCTGTTGAGCGTGCCTGTATTCTCTGTGATAGGGCCACGGCGAAAATAATCTCCCTGCCGAACAAAAGGATCGGGCAATTGATTTTCAGCTGCCTAATCCATGGGTCACATTACATAATTTGTAAGGATAAGGTAAGGAGGCCCCCCCATACGCTTTAGATGATCGGTTGATCCCACCAAAATTATCAAGTTCGACTGTCTTTTATCCAATATGTACGAGGGTATTTAGCTAATTTTCTCTTTATAATAGACAACATCCAAAACATTAGATCCATAGCATGAAAGCTCATTATAATCATTAAATAATCAAGCGATAACAATAACGAAAAAAATCTATTGGAAACGTATTTAAAGGGATCCTGTAACCATGAAAATGCCACCCAATCTGAAGGTATCATAATTACATATAGTTACATAGTTTATAAGGCCGAAAAAAGACAATCGTCCATCCAGTTCAGCCTATTTCTTGTGCACTGCAGCTATTCCGCAGCGTTGATCCAGGGGAAGGCAACAAAAAACCATAGGCCAATTTACATCATTGAGGAAAAATTCACTTCCCGACACCAATCTGGCAGTCAGATTAAATCCCTGGATTAATTAACTATCACTAAGCATAAGATGTAATTTTATTGTTCTCAAGAAAGGCGTCCAGGCCTCTCTTGAACTCTTTAAGTGAGTTGGACATCACCACTTCCTCTCCCAGAGAGTTCCAGAGTCTCACGGCTCTGACCGTAAAGAATCCCCTTCTATGCTGGTGCAGGAACCTCCTTTCCTCCAGACGCATAGTGTGCCCCCTCGTCTTTGTCACCATCCTTGGTATAAACAGGTCATGGGAGAGATCTCTGTACTGCCCCCTGATGTATTTATACATGTTTATGAGGTCTCCCCTAAGCCTTCTCTTTTGCAACGTAAATAGGCCTAATTTTGACAACCTCTCTGGGTATTCTAGTCCCTCCATTCCCTTTATTACCTTAGTCGCCCTCCTTTGTACCCTCTCTAGCTCCAATATGTCTTTCCTGAGCACCAGAGCCCAGAACTGTGCACAATATTCTAAGTGCGGCCTTACCAGCGCTTTATACAGAGGAAGAACAATGTTCTCATCAGATGCCCCTATTCCTCTTCTGATGCATGCCATGACTCTATTTGCCTTCGCAGCTGCTGCCTGACACTGGGCACTCCAATTTAATTTGCTATTAACCAAGACACCCAGGTCCTTCTCCATGTCAGATTTCCCCAGCGGTTTCCCATTTAATATGTATGGGTGACTGCTGTTTTTCTTTCCCATGTGCATGACCTTACATTTATCGGCATTGAACCCCATTTGCCATTTTTTGGCCCAACTCCCCAATTTATCTAAATCCTCCTGTAGCTGTGCCCTATCCTCATCTGTATTAACTACTTTACAAAGTTTAGTATCATCTGCAAATATTGCTATTTTACTATGCAACCCTTCCACTAGATCATTAATAAATATATTAAATAATATAGGGCCCAAGACAGACCCTTGAGGCACCCCGCTAGTAACCCTGACACCCCCTGAGCTTACTCCATTGATAACCACCCTCTGCTTTCTATCACTCAGCCAGCTATTTACCCACTTGCACACATTATCCCCCAGACCAAGCATTCTCATTTTATATACCAACCTTTTGTGCGGCACGGTATCAAACGCTTTGGAGAAGTCAAGGTCTACAACATCCACTGACTCTCCCCGGTCCAGCTGTGAGCTCACCTCCTCGTAGAAGGCCATCAGGAGCGATCCCTCATGAATCCATGTTAATATGGAGTTAGACAGTTATTATCATTAAGATATTCTACAATAGCATCTCTAAGAAATCCTTCAAACAATTTACCCACAACAGACGTTAAGCTGACTGGTCTATAGTTCCCAGGGTCACTTTTAGACCCCTTTTTGAATATTGGTACCACATTTGCTTCTCGCCAGTCTAGTGGGGCAGTCCCTGTCCATAAAGAGTGCTTGAATATAAGATATAGCGGCCTGTCTATCACATTACTTAATTCTTTTAGTACCCGGGGGTGTATGCCATCTGGGCCTGGTGACTTGTCTATTTTGATATTATTTAGGCGTTTCTGAACTTCCTCCTGGGTTTGGTGGGTGATATTTAGCGGAGGGTTTACTTTATCACTCCGCATTTCCTCCGATAAATTGTTTTCTTTTGTGAAAACAGTGGAGAAGAAGCTATTGAGTAGGTTTGCTTTACCCTCATCGCCCTCTATGATTTTACCCAGGTTATTTTTCATGTTAAACAGCAGGAGAAGCTGAGTAGATTGATATATAGTTTTGTGAAAAAATATTCAGTATAACCTGTGATTTCTTCATTTAATCTTCTGCTCTTTCTGGCTCAGTGGGCGGTCCTATTAGTGACTGACAGTTTTCTTTGTATAGGCGTGCATACAGAGATAACTGTCAGTCACTGAAAGGACCGCCCACTGAGCCAGAAAGAGCAGAAGATTAAATGATGAAAACACAGGTTATACTGAATATTTTCCCACAAAACTATATATCAACCAACTCAGCTCCTCCTGCTGTATAACATGATACCTTCAGATTGGATGCCATTTGCATGGTGACAGGATCCTTTTAAAGGCATTTCAGGAACTACTGGAGAATATTGAACATTACAGGAAAAACTCACTTTAGTCAAAAATGCTCCTTAACTAAGATAATAATAATCCATAGCTACATGGATGAAATTCCGATGAGCTCCCCACAAGTGTTCACCCATATAACGATTACAAAGGGATTTTTTTTTTAAAGGAATACTACCCAGACCTGAGTAAAATAGATAAAATTGCCCTCAGTTTGCTACTTTGTTTCAGGAACATGTGGAGAATTCTACAATCTTGTGAAAATCTTGACTAAAACCAAAGGATCAATGTATTTTTTTCATCTCTTTCATTGTCAGCAGAAAGGCTGTGCAAAGGTGGCGCTTAGAAAGTAGGTGGAGCTTAGTGATTCTTATCTCCTCCTACAATGGGGGAGTCCTTCTACTGCAGTGAGTTGACCAACAGACAGACACAATAAAAGGGGGGACCTAGAATGGTTCACCTCTTGGATAGAACATTGATACTTTTTCTATATATTTCTTAGTTTTGATTGTCACACAATAGGAATTTCTGGAATTTTTACATTTGTTTTTGTGTTTTCTATATTGCTTTAAAATCAATCTTATATTTTTAACCTAGGCCCTCTTCATGCGACCATGTTGCATCCATTTTTTTTCACGAATAAAATATACCCATTCTAATCTAGGGTGCTCTTCACATGTTTGTTCCGGCAACATGGATGAAAAGAGCCAATACAAGTCTTTAGGTTCTTGAAAAAACACATCCAGCACATGGATGGTATCTATGTACAGTCCATGTGCTGTCCGTATTTAGCATTGCAAGTGATAGGAGAAGCTTTATAATTTATTTATCCATCGTCCATGAAAACCACTGCTGACACTGATCGTAAAAACAGACACATGGACCATACACGGATCCAAAACAATGATGATACTGGCACCAATTTTTTCACGTACGTGAACACGGATGTATGAATGAGGCCTTATGGGTAATCAAAAAACTTCTATAGTCATGGTCCAAAGTTATAATTACACCATGATACTAAATTATGGTACTCGATCATAAGGAGGTATGGTGGAGCCCATCTAATTTGACCACCTTGGTCGATCTATGGTTCTGGTCCCTATAGAATGATGTCTCTTCAATGACCCTTAGCTTTTTCATCACCCATTCATCGATCTCAATATCTAGGTTGGGCAGCAGGTAATTTACTCCGTGTGTCAGATGTTTATGTTACCAGGTCCACAATACTAAATCAAAGTCAAGTTTGACAATTATGACGTGTCCTAGGAGGCTAACAAAGCCGTAACATGCAGCCGGTGCACTAGGAGATATTACCTTAAAATGAAACTGAAGTGATTACCACCTATAAACATGTCACCTACAATCAGTTTACAAGGAGACAAGGTAAACATAATTTGACAAACCGGCCGGTGACTTTGGCACCAATTCATCATAGCAATTTCAAAAGAAATTTGGCATAAATTGCTTTGAAAAGTCTCAACATTTTTGTGCAAATCAGGGCTGAGCACAAATCTTTCAACTTTTGGGGTTTTCATGCCAGCTTCTCCAAGATCTGCCAAAAAAGGAGGAGCTGGGGTGGGACAGTGAGAAAAAGGCGCCATGACACCACAGCTCGTCTAACTCATGACAAGCTGTGGCGTTCTCTCTGCCAGAAATCTCACTCCAGTCAGGAAGTGGAGTAATATTTTAGTTTGTCATGGCGCACAAAGGTGCACGCCACTTGTCAGATGCTCCTCGCATCAGGAGCATCTGACTACAAAACGCCCCCTCATCAAGACCGGCTAGAAAATTACCAGTCTCGATGAATCTATGTGTCTTGACTTACTAGGTTAATGCAAGCTTCCTGCCTCGCTCCAGTTGACTGTCAAGTCTTTCCTTTTCCTTGCACATAGGAAGACACCTGTCAGTCCAAGGGATTGCCTCCACAAACCTGCCTTGGACGAGTCCGGCAAGACACAACAGGCACAATTCATAAAAGCAATTACGAGTTCTTGCATAAAACGTTTTGAAAAGTCACAAAATATTTTGTGCCATGTGGAGTGCGAAATTAGCCAATTTGAGGCTAGGTGCCAAGCAAAAATAGGCAGAGGTGGAGTGAAACATGAGCGCGACGGCATGTGACGAGGTCAACTTACTAATTCATGACAAGCTGTGGTGTTCCTTATGCCACGAATCTCACACCAGTCTCTGAGGTTGGATTAAGATTTGTAGTGAGGCGCAAGTCACTTTTTAGACTCTTGACTCCAAAATGTCTCCTCAACAAGACTGGCATGAACAACATAGTCCCTGGCCGGCTTTCCAAAGTTTGTTTGTTCCGAAACACTGTAAATCTCCGGAGTAAAACATACAAGCCTGCAATTGCGCAGCCAGTCTCATTCATGCTGCCTGTGGTTCGGGAAGAATGAGTCTGATGACAGCATTATTTCTAAGGGAAAATATCTCCATAATACAGTGCAATATAAAATTACCACATCACAGCATACATACAAACATGTTCACCTTTACCTTCTCTTGAATTTGTTTAAGGGCTCCGGTTTCTTCTTATACAATAAAATACATTATCACAATACACTAGCAAAATTGTTAACAGGCCGATATTTACATTACAAGTTGTGATGAGCGCAAGTGCTCGCTACTCGAGATTGCTGAGGGTGCTCGGGTATGCACAGAGTATTGCGGGTGCTCGAGTGACATGCTCGAATCCCAGCAGCCGCATGTTTCGTAGCTGTTAGAGAGCCACAAAACATGGGGACTCAAACATCTCACTCGAGCACCCGCGATACTCTGTGCATACCCGAGCACCCTAGGTAAACTCGAGTAGCAAGTACTTGCACCCATCACTCATCACAACCATTAGGTGACCTCACATAGCATAGATATCTCCTGACATAGTATCACAAATTCATGTTTTTTTCCAAAAGCTGGTCACCTTGGGGCCCTCCTCTTGGTAAATGTTAAGTGAAGAGTAAAGGTAAGGAAGGACACATCTGTGGTGTGGAACTGTTGAGATGCCATGTTCTCTAGCCATATTCGCGAGGCTTTAAGAGTGAAATATATTTTGGTTCAAGGTTGGTATAAGTAATCGTAACACAAAATAATGTGATACATCAAAGTACAGTATTAAGAAAATGATAAAATAGTTTAGGAAACAAATCTATGAAATGTCTATGGCATGTAGCAAGGCTGAATTTGTTCCCTGGAATGGTTTTATATATGTGGTTTCATCTGTTTTGTGCTTTTATATAAAAATGTAAAGTACAACTATTAAGTTATCTCCATAACCCTCTTTTAAAGCTGGCCATATAGCATTGGGCCGTCAGCTATCCTTCCCTCCCTGAGTGTACATGAGTTCTTAATGGGGAGAGAGAAGAAAAACACTGGGAGGATCAAAAGGATTAAGCATGATAAAGTACAACAGTCCTAAGCTACTTTTCCTGAAAAATGTCATCAGAGGAAAGTGGGAAGATTCTCATACTTATTGGGTTATCCCACCAACATATATCACCAATTTATAGGATAAGTGATAGAGATGTGATCAGTGGTGATCTGACCTCCTCGATCACAAGAACTGAGTCACATGTCCCCTGAGTGACCACCACTTATCACTAGTGTTGAGCGAGTATGTTCTATTAACCATTTCGTCGAGTATGCTCGGGCCGAGCTCCGAGTATTTACAGCTGCTCGGTGATATGGTTGAATCGCTCCCGTGTGCATGATTTGCGACTGTTTACCAGCTTTATTACATGTGAGGAATGTCTATTTCTTACACATTCCTCACATGTAATAAAACTGTCAAACAGTTGCAAATCAGGCAGACGGGAGCGATTCAACCATATCACCGAGCAGCTGTAAATACTCGGAGCTCAGCCCGAGCATACTCGGACAGAACATACTCGCTCAACCCTACTTATCACACATGTGCATTACTGCTCCCATAGACCCAAAGAAGAGGAGAGAGTGGTGATCACGTGCGAGCACTACGACTCCATTCACACTGGTCCCGGTGGTGGGATTCCCACTGATCATACAGTTATCATCTATCCTTTAGCGAGCGTATCACTTATCTTTTAAGTCACCTGTTAAGTTGGAAACATTATCTGGTACAAGTTATCGAATTTTTGTTTGTCTTGTCTCTTCATCCTTTGGGTGATTTTTTTTTAAACAAGGAAGTATATTTCTGGCAGCATCAGAAAGTGAAGGAAGTAGCTAACTTCTCCTCCTGATTGTGTTTCAATAGAGGTTGAAATTGTTTAGGTGCGAAATTAACACGTAGCAGTTTTGTAGCTCACACTAACAAATATATATTAAAATATTGTTTATTCTCAGAGCATATCCTATAACTCATGGGGGGATCCCAACGTGCAAACAGAGGGTTAAACTACCACACCAGTTCCTGTCCACTATGATGATACTTTTCCCCTGAGCTGTACTAGAAAGTATTTGGTCCCCCTTTCATACACGCGTACAGTGAATGGAAGCCATCGCTGCCACTAGATGGAGATCACTTGCTGCACAAGTCGTCTCATATCCAAAAGAACACAGAGCCAAGAAATATATAAAAGGTAAGATAACAAAATGTGTCTTTTCTTCATTTCATGCTTCTTATCCGCAGTAAAAATCAGCACAGCTTTTGAAGGCAACGGCACAGATAATACCGGGAGCGTCCTACAAATTTTTTTACGCAGAGTAGAGATCGAGATTCTTCTACCCATCGGAGGGTTTCGAACCATTTGCATGTTTTTTGTGCAATAAGAAAATATCAATGCTTTTTTTTTTTTTTTTTTCTAATCTTTCGCAACCTTTAGGGAGAGAACCTCCCAGACACTTAACATCATTTGAAGACTGATAGGAGAGAGAGATTAAAAGAAAATTTTAATAAAAGGATTCGATTTTACTTCTTTTATATGATTTTCAATATAAAAAATATCAGCAAGACACCATCATAAAATAAAAATAATCTAAAAAAAAAAATAAAAAACATGCATACCTTATCGTCGCTCTGTAACGGGGATGAGCGTCGTAGAGGAGAACATCAGACTTAATGTATTATTTAGATTTTTCTGCAAGCCGCATATTAGTAGACTCCTGGAGGTCCATCCCCCAAGACCGCCGCTGTTCATGAGACCATCCCCGCCGGCGCCTACACTCGCTGTATTCTCCAGGTGAAACAGCCTGTGAATGCGCTGGAGAGGGTGAGTATCTTGCCAATGATGGGGGGTTTCTGGGACCGATGTCATGAAGGCTGTTCTACTGGATGAAAGGGGCTGCAATCACTTTAGTTCAGCCCTACTCCTACTCCTCTTGAAATCACTCACCGGTTCCGATCCATTGAACTTTGAATATATCACATGTTGGTGACTGGACGACTACACATATACATACCTTGATAGTATTTAGGATCCTCTGTTTACACTACTGCGCTGTTGTAATATGTCCTAAACAGGCAACATTCTCATTGACGCTGAGATAGTAGACCATTGGTCGTCAACCGATAAGTCTCCAAGTGCTCAAAAACTACAATTCTAAGCCAGCCCCGACAATCGCCGTCTGGGAGTTGTAGATGTAGAACAGCTGAAGATCCATAGGTTAGACACCACTGATGGTCCACACATGCACAAGGTCTAAGTCACACAATTTTTAGTAGCATAATGATAAAACAACTTTGGGGTGAACTCTATGTGAACATGCTCGATTTCTTAAGCAATTTTTTAAAAAGAAAAAATTGTATTGATTGCTTATAATGTTGTCCATATTTAATCAGATCTTCAGAGTTCTTCTTGAAAAAAAAAATGCAATTCATTCCACAAAATTGACAATCCTACATTTATCGATTACTGTTGTTCCCAGTATGCAAAATAGATCAAATAAAACACCACCACCTGGTACAAGCCTAATAAAATGCAGTGAAGAAAAACTGGAAAAACAAATTAGCGCAATAGGGTCTTATCCGGTGTAAGAGGAAATCAGGGTCCTGGGAACTGCTCACCTGATTGAGTTGTGTGAAACACAACAACTCAAGTAGCTTAGAAATTTGGCTGCTGCGAACCCACAGGTAGGTCCAAGAAGAAAAGAATAATGGAAAATAAAAGTTCACTTGGCTGCCGATGGAAACCGATGGATGAAACCAGGAGACCAAGGATATTTGTATGTGGCTTATTGTCAATGTGTTTCAAAGTTATCCAACTTCTTCATCAGGACCTGCAGTTGTGGTTTGTCCTGATGAAGAAAGTGGATAACTTTGAAACACATTGACAATGAACCGCATACAAATATCCTTGGTCTCCTGGTTTCATCCATCGGTTTCCATCGGCAGCGCAGTGAACCCTATTTTCCATTGTTCTTTTCTTCTTAAGCCTAATAACATGGCACTTTGAAGTCCCCCACACGCCTTAGAAGAAAAAGCGGCTTATTTCAGAGGGACAGGACAATCATCCTATGTTTACGAGGGCTTCTGGACTTGAAGGAAAAGGGGTTTGCGCTTGTTGAATTTCAATCCCCTATTCTTTCATTCTCTTGGGTTTTAAGTCCTCATCGCTGGTGCTTGGCAGCAGCTTACTCCCTTTTTCCCTTTGAAAATATAAATGTTCGGCCCAACTAAAGATTCATGTGTATGGAAGGATAGTTATAGAGATGGCTATGGCTGCTGAACACGGGAACCAAAAGTGTATGGTATGACTTGTTCAGGTATCTGGTGGCAAAATGCCTGCTGGGTAACAGACCCACATTTTGTGTTCTACCAGGATACCGGTCTAATAATCCCTCCGTAAGGAACTTAGAAAGCAATGGTTATTCGAGAAGAAATTAAGGTGTACATAGGCAATCGATTAATGTCAATTTTGGCCGGACTGACCAGCCATGTAACGTGTTTTGAATGGATTGGCCTGTAGTGGGGGGGGGAGGTAAGCCTTGGATAAAAACATATTTGGAGTAAATTTGGAGATGTCCATGTAGGAGCAGGACTGACCTCAATTTCCCTTCAACTCAGAGGGCTGTTATGCTATGAAGCCTTTAATCATCATTACTACCATTTATCAGTATTCAGTAGCGTAAGGATAATAGAGGCAGACCACGTGGCCGCTATGAGGCCCATGAGTCAGTGGGCCCCCACTTGGAATCTCGATTTTAACAGTATCTGCATCCACAGGATGCAGATACCATTGTATAAAATGGTGGAACAGAGAGCCATCGCCTCCCTGTTCCACCATTCAACTTGTGTGTATAAGCCTCAGCACAACAGGCGAGATGATGTGACTAGATCAAGGCTGCTGTGCAAATCCTCAGTCCACATGCTGCACAGACAAGAGCTGTGCATGGGGGAAATGGAGCTAGATACGTTTTTTTTTGTTTTATAAGTCTGTACATGAAGTGTAGAAGGCTATAGAGCCCTCATAATTTGTGTGTGTTGGGGTCTGTGTGGGCCATCATATTGTGTGGGGGCATTTTACTGTGTGGAGACTTGTAAGGGCCATCATAATCTGTGAGGGAGATATTGGGAAATTATACTGTGTGTGGGAGGCTGTGGAGTATTATACTGTGCATTAGAGGCTGTGGGCATTATACTGTATGTGGGAGGCTGTGGGGCACTATACTGTGTGTGGTGACTGTGGGGCACGATACTGTATGTTGGAGGTTTTGGGGCATTATACTGTATGTGGGAGGCTGTGAGGCATTATACTGTGTGTAGGAGGCTGTGGGGCATTATACTGTGCATTGGAGGCTGTGGGGAATTATACTGTATATGGTAGGCTGTGGGGTACTATACTGTGTGTGGGAGACTGTGGGGCACTATACTGTGTGTGGGAGACTGTGGGGCACTATACTGTATGTGGGAGGCTTTGGGGCATTATACTGTATGTGGGAGGCTGTGAGGCATTATACTGTGTGTGGGAGACTGTGGGGCACTATACTGTATGTGGGAGGCTTTGGGGCATTATACTGTGCATTGGAGGCTGTGGGGAATTATACTGTGTGTGGGAGACTGTGGGGCATTATACTGTATGTGGGAGGCATTGGGGCATTATACTGTATGTGGGAGGATGTGAGGCATTATACTGTGTGCGGGAGGCTGTGGGGCATTATACTGTGTATAGGAGGCTGTGGGCATTATAATGTGTGTAGGAAGCTAAGGGGCATTATACTGTGTATAGGAGGTTGTGGAGCATTATACTGTGTATAGGAGGCTGTGGGGCTAAATACTGTTTGTAGGAGGCTGTGGGGAATTATACGGTGTGTGGGAGGCTGTGAAATTAACATGCGTGTGAAGGAATGGGACTATGTGTGCATCATACTGTGCATGGGGGAACTGTGGGGCCATCATTCTATTGCGGGAGGTCACTGTGGGGTTCTCATAATGTGTGCGCGGGGAACTGAAGGGACATCATATTGTGTGGGGGGTACTGTAGGTGCATCATACTGGGTTGGCAGGCTGTGTGGGCATTATACTGTGTTGGTGGCAATGTGGAGTCATCATACTGTGGGGGGGGTACTGTGGGGGAATGCACTCTGGGGGTGCATTTTTACGGACATTATAATCTATGGGGACCATGAAAGGGTTACTGTAGTGGGGGAGGTATATCTTCCTGTGACTGTGCCAATACACCACAACCCTGGCTTCTCCACCGAACATAATTTTTTGGGGGGCAGGATAGGGGGGAGGGCCCAATTAGGACTTTTGCTATGGGACCCCATTAGTTCTATGTATGCCCATGTCAGTATTTAAGACTGCAAATCGTATTGTTGAAAACGATATCCGAAATCATCAAATATAACTTGTGATCTACTAAAAATCACCGGCCAAAAAAGGTTCAAAGAGATTCTCTACTCATTGATAGCAACCATATTGCCAGCAGAGAGAGGAGGACATGACGCCAGCAATGTACAACTCCAGAAATGAGTTTGTCTACATGCGATTGATCTCGGAGTGTTTGTTGTGATTTATGTAGACGGAGATAAATGAGGTCATTTACCGGAGTACTTGCTTCTCTCTGCTCCTGTGTCATCCAGGGAGCGGAGCCGGGATCAGTCATGTAAATATAGTAAGTAATGTAGATTGTGAAGGACGTGTCACCAAGTACAACTCTGCATTACATTCCACGTGAAGAAATGACTTTTTTTTTCACATTATTGGAATTTTATGGTCTCCAAGAATTTACAGGGTACAAGAACATCAAAAAAAAAATTAAAATCTTGAGATTGGTCAGAAGTGCAATTTATGTGCGTCTTAAATTGGAAAAAAAATATCTACTTTCTTCCAAAATAGTGCCACATCTGTTCACAGGTGGTATGTGGAACTGCAACTCAAGCCCATTCACTTCAATAGAGCTGAACTGCGATACCAGATTTAACCAATAAACAGGCGCGGTTTCTGGAAGAAAGTGGCCACTTTTTTATTTTTTTATTTTGTACAACCCCTTGATAGAGAGTTACGCAAGTCAGGGAGATGCACTACGTAGCAAACATATATTGTATAACTAGATAGTCATGTCGGCCTAGAGTCATTCTCGTGCATATATTTGGGGCTAAACATTATTTTTGTGATCATGTTTCACTAACACTTTTGCACCGTTTGCCTTCTATCGCTTTGTGTCGTACTGCATATTGCTGGCTGCAGAATTAAGTTAACTGAGAATCGGTCAGTGAGCTCATTCTGACAGTCTGAAAGGACAGTTTGTAATTCTTAATCTGTCTTTTTCTCAACTCCTCTCACCTGATTTAAGAACACAGCTGAATATCAAAAATATCAAAGAGCTTTTAACTCCGTTGCGAGGCGGCCAATTTCCTGGCAATATGATTCTCCTGATAGCAAATTCATTCATTTTATTTTACTATTTTAGTGGTGGAAAAAAAAAAAACGGAATATATAAAAAAAATAATTTTGGATTGTGTCACCATTTTGAGATAGATGTCATATTTTCATCGCTCCTTACAGCATTTTTTTTGCGGTGTTACAACGGCCAAAATAAAAACTATTTTAACGTTTTGAATTTTTTTCTGTTTAGCAATCGGGTTCATTTATTTTTTATTTTGATAGATCAGACTTTCATGAACGCGGCGATGACAAATATATGTAATTTATTTTTATTTTTTAATGGGGGAAAAAAGGGATGATTCAAACTTTTATGGGTTTTTTTCATATTTTTTTTAAAACATTTTTTTTTTGCTTTCCACTGTATTTATTAGTCCCCATAGGGGACTTGAATGTGCAATCGCCTGATCGCTTGTACAATCACGGTCTATTTTGAAGCCCGGCCACAGGTCGTAATGACAAGCACAGAGATCTTCAACAGATCCTCGTCTGTCGCAGCAGGCCATCACAACATGGGCAACCGATAGCGGCACAGAATGTAGCGCCCACATGCTAGTGTGAGATTGACAGCGGCATTTAATAGGTTAACAGTCGCGGGCAGAGCTCCGCTCCACCCAGTTAAGAGGCAGGTCCTGGCTATGTGTTACCGTCATCTGCCGGGTATGAGACATGAACCCGCTCCATTGACAAGTGCGGTAGCTGACAGCAAGGGGTTAAGAGCAAAACTGTGCAAAATTTTAATGAAACCCAATGGCGAAAATGATTTTTAGTCCCAAAATACATGTATTTAAGTAAAAATAAAAAAATAATAATAATTATATGTAGATATAATACATACATATTTTTTTCCCAACAGTATTTATTTTTTCAGAAATTTTTAAGTTATATTAAAAAATAAATAAATATATATATATATATATATATATATATAGATAGAAATATAAATATATATATATATATATATATATATATATATATATATATATATATAATTTTTTTTAAATATAAATAAAAAATTGCTGACAAAAATTGTTATGTTTAAAAAAATAAAAAAAATCTAAATGTAAATTTATATATTTTTTTATATATAACAAAAAAATTGCTGAAATAATAAAAACTGTTGACAACGACTACACCGGAAAGGATTTTAAAAGCATAAAAGAGCTCAGAATGTGAGTCTTGTATTGTATAGTCGATCGTGGTTGATATCGCAATGATTAATATTACTGTCGGTATTAATTACCGTCGGTATAAGTAAGTATGGGGGGGGTGAATGGTTACCTGTTCCAGAATATTCTGAAGCCTCTCCACTTCACAGTCTATTACAAACTTATTTTCTTGTCTCCGATCCAAGTCTTCTAAGAGACGTCTGTAGCTGGCGTCATTGAAATTTTCCACACATATTGCGCTGACTTGCCAACCATTTTGTCCAGCCTTTTCCATGATTGCCTGTAGTATGGAGTATCCTGCAAAACACAAAATAAGCAGAACTTCAGAAACATTTCCATTCGCTGGCCCACCTAATCGGCTCGAGGCGCCAACTCACTACAATGAAAATTAGATCCATGAAATGACTATAATAATAATAATGCAATCGTAGACAAAACGGTCTAAAAATGCAACAAATTTATCAAAGTAGTTAATTCGGGGCACCTTTAAATTATTGACTTTAAAGCCCACCCCCCCATACACATTACATAGCTGTGGGGTAAACGATGGTATCTCGCCTGACTGTCCTAGACACAGGAGCATTTGGTCCGCTCCTGTGTTCTCTATGAAAAAGCTGCTGCCGGACTTCTCTGTCGGAGGCTTATCTTAGAGAGAAAAAGGATCTGCAGTCCGACTTGATTCTATTCTCCTTCTACAATAATCTGTTGGGGACCCCATACACATTAAAGTATTTCACACCATCCTTATTGAAAAAATGACCAAGTATGCAATGGACCAGGCAACTGTTAGGTGGATTCACAACTGACATAGTGATCGGACTCAAAGGGTGGTTGTAAATGGCTTCACATCCAGCTGGATGAATGTCTCAAGTGGGGTACCACAGGGCTCCGTCCTGGGACCTGTATTGTTCAACATCTTTATCAATGATTTAGATGAAGGAATTGAGGGTAAACTGATTAAATTTGCTGATGACACAAAGCTAGGAGGGATAGCTAATACTAGAGAAGAGAGAGAGAGGATTCAAAAAGACCTAAATAAACTGGAGCAGTGGGCAGCAACTAACAGAATGGTTTATAACAGGGAAAAATGCAAAGTACTACATCTGGGCAATAAAAATGAAAAAAGCATATACAGAATGGGAGGAATAGAGCTAAGCAACAGTACATGTGAAAAAGACTTAGGTATACTAATAGATCATAGACTGAACATGAGTCAACAGTGTGATGCAGCAGCAAAACAGGCAAATACAATTCTGGGATGTATTAACAGAAGCATACAGTCTAGATCACGTGAAGTCATTATCGGTCTTTACTCCTCTTTGGTCAGACCTCATCTGGAATACTGTGTACAGTTTTGGGCACCACATTTTAAAAAAGACATGAAAAACTGGAGCAAGTTCAGAGAAGAGCGACCAGAATGGTGACTGGTGTGCAAACTATGTCCTATGAGGAACGGTTGCAGGATTTGGGAATGTTTAGCTTGCAAAAAAGAAGACTGAGAGGAGACTTAATAGCTGTCTACAAATATGTCAAGGGCTGTCACATTGTAGAAGGATCATCTTTATTCTCATTTGCACAAGGAAAGACTAGAAGCAATGGGATGAAACTAAATGGGAGGAGACACAGATTAGATATTAGAAAAAACTTTTTGATAGTTAGGGTGATTAATGAGTGGAACAGGCTGCCACGAGAGGTGGTGAGTTCCCCTTCAATGGACGTCTTCAAACAGAGGCTGGACAGACATCTGTCTGAGATGATTTAGTGAATCCTGCTTTGAGCAGGGGGTTGGACCAGATGACCCTGGAGGTCCCCTCCAACTCTACCATTCTATGATTAAACAGTCGGCCGAACCTGTTGATATTGGTGGGTTCAGCTGATGATAGTCTATTGTGTATGGAGGGCTTTTAAGGGATTCTCCAGGCTTGGCGCACAAGACTGCAGTCATTCTTTATGACTGCAGACGTTTGCAACCTCACAGCATGCACTGAGCGCTGTCAGGATTCTCCAGTGCCAATGCTGAGAGCAGGCGAGTGCATGTCCGCAAGTATAAGCTTTGCATACATGCGGTAACATGCCGACTAGACTTGCACGGCCTCGCTCAATGCAAGTGATAGGTCTAGTCGGAATGTGGCCAGAAGTATGCCAATTGCATGCTTGCGGTTACATGACCGCTCCTGGCGCCAGCACCGGAGAATTCTGACAGTGTGCACTGTGAGCGCGATGTGAGAATTCACAAGTGAGAATTCACAAGGGGTGGTCCAGACTTGTATCCCAAGCCTGGACCACCCCTTTAAGTTTACACCATCTAGCCGTGTCCGTTGGCTTTCTATGTGCCAGAGATATAAGCCAAAATTTTGGTACAAGAAGTTGCATTTAAAGAATCAAATTTGGAACATTTTTATGATTCTGATGGGACTACAGTCTTTTTTTTTTCCAAAAAAGCACATTTAATATTAGAACGATCAAATCATTATTTTTTTTTTCATGTGTTCCGGAGTAGGACAGTGTGTGCAGTCAGACTATCTCCTATTCGGATTTGTCAGGTAACCCAGTGTAGTAGTGGTGAAGGTAGTTTCCCTCCTGTCATTAAAAGGAGTTTAAAAGAACAGGTTCCCAAGAGTTAGATCTCTTTGGTCTGCAGTTAGGTCCAGTAAAGAGGTTAGCTGTGACAGCCCGCCCAGGAGAGGGAGGGGGAACCCAGTGGTTATGTTGAGTACAGGAAGTGAATAGTGAGTAGTATACAGGACTTGGGAGAAGACAGACAGGCTTCTTATACTGGCTGCTATGGTAGACGTGGGCCTAGTATCCCAGACAGTGGATCATCAGACATAAGAATCTCTTCACCAGAGTCTCCTTAGCCGGCCTGGGAACCTCGAAAGAGTGGTCGGGGACCTAGGGGCGTATTCATTCTGCAGGACTTCAGAAGAAGTTAGGACTCAAGGCTAGTGCGTGGAGAGAACTCAGATCCAGATATACTGTCACTGGTGAGGAAGAGTCTCTAGGGCTAGAGAACAGAGCAACAGAGATACTTCACCTAAATTGGAAACCAGAGCTGAAGTTGAATCAAGTGCCTGTGGAAAAGATGACAACCCATTGGGCCTTATCCTTTATACCTTCCTGTAAATATTGTAAATACTCCCAGTTACCCATTAAAGTCCCAGTTATGGTTATGAACTTTGTGTCCTCTGAATTAATTGCTGCCCTTGTTCCAGAAGAGGAATTCCTGGAGTCAGAAGAGGCCGGCTGGTCAGAAGTAAGTGGAATACACCACATACATCGCAGCACACCAGAGGGAGGACAGACTTTGTCTGTAGGGTGCCAGAGCGAGCATTCGGGACATGGACATGGCCAGAGGCTCCAAGATCTAAGAGTGAGGCCAATCCCATTTATACCTGCATTAGGGCTCGTGCACATGACCATATTTTCTGACCCAATGCGATCAGACACAACATCGGATCCCACTTGGACCAATGTCACTGTATGGGGCCGTGCATATGTCCGATATTTTCCTCGGGCAACCGATCCAAGGGACAAAAATCGCAGCAGGCACGATGTGTATCCAGAAATAGGATCGCACTCGGCCATGCAAGTCAATGGGTCTGTCAAAAAAAATCAGACCACACTCGGATAAAATCAGAATGGAGAAGATAGAGAATTTTTTTTCCTTCTTCTCATCATCAGAGAAAATCAGGACCGATCTGATATTGAGGACCGATAATAAGTACAGCACAGCAGGGTACCCTTGGGGTACCAGCATATTCCACCTATAGGATATTTACTACTAGGGACCCATCAGAAATGCTCGGCTGCCGTCTTCTTGCCGGCTGAGCTGACTGAATTAATAAACAGAGTCACCAATCAGCAGAACTGCCAACGTGGCCAAATCTACAGAGTAATAATGCTCCTGCTTTTCCCTAATGACTTTCCAATTGCGTTAACCTGAGCCAAATTAATTAATGCGTGTTAAAGAAATGCTATTAAAATAATTAATTCAAACCAACTTACTGCGGCAGTATTAACAAGGGAGAATCCCGCGCCTGGTATTAGCTCACAGAGAGAATAGAGTTACCTTGGATTATTCAGGTAGGATGGAAAGAAAAAAAAAATCCTTACTGAAAATGATCAGTAATTTCCAGGAAAGTGATCAGAAATCGCCTAGTGTTTAAAACAGATTGTTATGTTCATTTTTTTAATTTTCTGTATCACCATTTAAATAACAAAAAAATGAAATCTTGCAATTTTCCCGCTAGCCAAAAGACCTAATACTAGACTCTTACTTCCTGCTCCGTACAGATGACTTTTCAGCAGACTCATTATCATCACAGACATGTTCCACTGATAGGTAACACCTGTATATACACAATAGATAACACAGGATCCACTATTTACGATAGATGATGATTATCACTTACCTCCTCCCCCTTCTTTTGGAATGACTATTGCCCTGATTAGAGAATGCATAGAAAATATGTCTATAGAAGTCAATGAGTCTGAGCTAGTCTATTACTGCCTATGACTCAGACAGTATGAGTCTAGCATAAAAAGGGTTGCCCGGGCTTAAGGATCATGTCTATGTCACTGCAGACTTGTGAATCGTTACAGCAAGCATAGAAAGCACTGTCAGGATTCTCCTAGGCTGGCGCCGGGAGCAGGAGGTCATGTGACTGCAAGAATGTGATTTGCATACTTCCAGCCACATTCAGACTAGACGTGTATTGTATCGAGCGAGGCCACGGACGTCTAGTCGGCATGTGATCGCATGTATGCAAATCGTATATTTACGGTCATGCTCCTGGAGAATGCTGACAGCGCACTGTGAGGAGTCACAAATCTGCAGTCACATAGAGTAACTGCAGACTTGGAGCCCACTGGATAATGCCTTTAAGTTTAGTCACAAGTGTGAAAATTGTGAGATTTTTGATTTTTTTTTTAATATACTGATTGGAAAAATAAAAAAAAAATACATAAACATAAAAAGCCATTTTAAACAATAGGAAATTCTCCAATCACAAACTTCCTTTAAAGGGAACATCTACACTTGGCAAATGTTCTCGTAGTACCGAACCATTGACTCCTATTGTAACTATCAAAAGGTGCTGGAAGAGCTCGTGATATATGCCCCTCTCAGTGTACACTACCTATCTGCACAGATCACAGGGTATTAACAACTGCAAAAAAGCAAGAATATCTCACTTTTATGACCTAAACATTTAGGAAAGAAACATACCATATGACATCTAGCATATTAAAGTGAATGTCTTATCAGAAAATCTTCAAATAGTTTAAATCAGGTTTATGTGTTAAATGTATTTAAAAAAGAAAAAAATGGCAATGTTTTTTTCCGTATCACGTTTATTAATAATAATAAATGCATCCAATAGATGGAGCTAGAGTTGCTTTCCTATTCCTCTCTGAAGAGTCTAATTGCATAATTAATTTCCCAGAGCAGCACTGCATGGCCTATAAGTCTCCTTACACCAGCTTATCATTTTCAAGGAGAAACCTTCTGCCTTAGGCCACGTTCACACATTCAGTATTTCCACTCAGTATTTCTAAGCCAAAATCAGGAGTGGAACAATCAGAGAAGAAGTATAATAGAAACACGTCACCACTTCTGTATTTATCACCCACTCCTGGTTTTGACTCACAAATACTGATGGAAAATATTGACCAAATACTGAACGTGTGAACGTGGCCTTAGGGTGCTTTTACACAGCGTTCTTGCCCACGTTTGTTACTCCTGTCGGTTCTTGCAACTGGTTCCCCCTGCAAAATGGGATTGGGACGTATGCGCCGATGGGGCCATAGACAACAATGGTGCCAACAGAGTTCAATGTGTGATCTGTCGTGCATCATTTTCGGATGTGTATGCCTACTGGAGGACACTGAAACGCAGCCTATTACGTCTGGGTGTCCGCCTCCTGTTGGCGTATACGCCTGAAAAATGATGCACGACAGATCCCACGTTGACTCTGTCGGCACCATTAAAGTCTATGGCCCCGTTGGCGCATACGTCCGAATCCCATTTTTCGGGGGAGGTCCGGACTCAAGGCCCGACAGGACCAATGAATGTAGGCAAAAACATTGTGTGAAAACACCCTTAGATCCCCAGTCAGAGGCCTCTCATGTAGCCATATCAGATCTAGTGCTTTGCACTAATGAGGGGAAAGCACCCCGAAACATGAGTCTGTAAAAGGAGTGTCTGGTTTGGCTTCTTATCCTAAGTCATATGGCCACTGATACGGAAGCTAATTCCAGTGGGTGGTACTAGAGTTCTCTTCCTTTCTGAAGAGGCTATTTGCACAATAACAAATAAAAATCTTGTTTTTTTACACTGGCCAATGAGACTTTTTAGCCTATACTTCCTGTTGTTTCCGAAAATTCACTCACACATTAGCAGCAATAGACTGAATGAGACCCTCTCTTTTGTAATGAAGCATCTATTGAGCGTGTGCAAAGATTATTGTGAAAGGAGGGGCAGCAGGGTCAGCTGTGATTTTATTTGCAGTTGGTGGATCCTATGTTATCAGATGTAAGCTGTTTATTCTAATCCTGCCTCTGATGATAAGGAAACAGCTGAAAACTCTTACTAAAAGAACAGGAAGTATGAGTCTAAAATGTAACCAGTGGTCATTGTGAAGATTGCAAAAATATTAATTGTATTTTTTTTAGTAAAGCTAGGGTCCCATATGTCCAATAAATAGAGAGTGATTGTTTTATACAGGCTGCAACATCAGTCTCCATGTCCCCGCCACACTGCGGAATGAGAATCTGTCGTTTATATCACTGGTCCACAGGATTTCCCATATGGCTGATAGAAAGACATTAATACAATTTACAAAGAAAAATATATGGAACCTCTTGGTATCTCGATGTTGTGCTGTTGGCTGTAATTTTACAGCGCCATATGTCTCATGTTATTTTAGTGAAAATATAACAATTAGCAGCACATTTAGGAAATCCTTTTTCTGCAGCAAATTGCCAGATTACAGATTGTGGACGAGTAAATTAATAGCTGGCGCCAATCAGGAACATAGCGCTGCAAACGCTTGAGAATCCTCTGGAGTAATGATCTATTTAGTAAGCGATGGAACATATCAGTCTTGTACGTACGGCCGGTTTCGTTGTCTCTTCCCATTATTTGCTTTTTTTTTTATATTACTATAAGACATTTTCTTTGCTATTTCATATTCTAATACTTTTAGCCCTACGGCATATTGTGTTTCAACATTCTGTGCTAGCTAATTTCTTAAAAATAGTTTTACAGCGCTCTGTATGCTCTACATAGATAGAGCTAACTGATAACATTCTGATATACTGTAGCAGTCACTATATGGATACTGGGTTAAAAGCATGCAATTCTTCCCAGTAAGCTCCTACATGACCTCCAAGTGATGGCTGCCGGTAACTAGAAATGTATAATTTAAAGGGAATGTGTCATCGGAAAATGATGTGCTCAAGTTTTATGAAAAATGCATTTTTTAAAAAAAAAAATTAAAATTTTTCATTATTTTTTTTATTTTTAATTATTTTATTTTTCATTATTTTTGCATTAAAAAAAATAAAATCTTGCAATTTACACACCACTGGGGCGGCTCTAGACTCATATTTACCGTTCTTTCAGGAATTTCACATGTACATTAGAAGCAGTAGACTGACTCGTATCCTGTCTTTTGTACTGAAGCATCTAATGAGCGGGTGCAATGGTGATTGCGAAAGGAAGAGGAGTAGGGGGAGCTTTGACAACACCTACTGTGATTAGATTCTGTGTTATCAGCTGTATATAGAGGTGTAAATTTTTAACTAAAATCCTGCCCATGATGATCATGTGACTAATGAAAACTCTTCCTGAGTCTAAAATACAGTGCAAAAATTGTGAGATTTCTACATTTTTTCAGATACAGATTATGATCTGAAAAAAAACAATGGCACTGAAAAAGAACAAAAAAATAAATACATTTAACATAGAAATCTGTTTTAAATGATAAATAATTTTCTAATGATACATTTGCATTTACCTATGCTTCAATACACGATATTTGGAGCTCTGTATCCAAAGTATAGAACTCCAACTGCTATAAAGAGATATTAAAGGGAATCTGTCAGCAAGTTTTTGCTACCTAATCGGAGAGCAGCATAATGGAGGGAAAGAGACTCTGATTCCAGCGTTTTGTCACTTACTGAGCTGCTTGCTGTAGTTTTTATAAATTCGCTCTTTTTTCAGCAGGAGATTATCACTAGAGGACTAGTAAACTTGCTACCATGTAGTCCTCTATATTCATGAGCTCTGTATAACCCCGTCCCCACCATTGATTGGCAGTTTTCTGCCTATGCAGAGTGTACACAGAACGCTACCAATCAGTGGTGTGGGCGGGGTTATACACAGATCAGTATTTAGAAAACCGCTAGATCTACAGCAGATAAAACAGTGATTTTCTCAAAACTGCAGCAAGCAGCCCAGTAAGTGACATTGCTGGAATCACGGTCTCTGTCTCTACGTCATGCTGTATACAGATGAGATAGCAAAAATCTGATGACAGATTCCTTTTAAAGGGTGCCTCTTAGCACTTTTGACTCCTCAAACTTGACGACTGGTGCTGTAGTACAGGTGATAAGGGACCATGTGCATGGTTATGAAGACTGCATGACTTAAGAATCCAGGATTTAAAGAAGTTGTCCACTACTTTGACAACCCCTTCTCATACCCTAAGCTTTGCCCCAATAAAATAAAAAAGATTATACTCCCCTACTGTGCCAACACCGTTCCAGAGGTGTTGGCACTCAGGGTCCCGGGGCTATCGTGTGGTTGTTATGACACATGAACCTGGCATCCAATGTCCGCTGGCGTTGCTGGCCCTGCCTTTGGACAAATCAAACATCAAGTGGAAATCCGGGCTGCAGCTGATCTCTGACTTCCTCTTGATGTTCAATTTGTCCGGGGACAGTGACGTCAGCGCTGATTGGGCGCCAGGCTCACGTGTCATAACTACACGAAAGTCTCGGGAATCAGTAGCGACACCGCTAGAACATGTTACGATACTGGTGTAGTACTGCTGAAAACCAGTGGCCGAAAAAGCACGAGCAGGAACAGCAAGTGGTAGTAGAAGTTATTGTAGTTAGCAAAAGTAGTTGCAGTAAACAATCCGTACATACGTGAGAACAGTCTGGGTAAGAATGTTCAGGAGCTGGAGACTGGAAACTACACTAACAATGCAATGCTCAAGTAATGAGTGAGAGATCCATATGGCTCTAAGTTGACCCAAAGAGGAAACAAGATGGATTCCACAAGTTCAGAATCTGCCATCTTAGTAAAAGGCAATTGCAGAACACAACAGCAGCCTCCAGTGGTAAGGAGTGGGATTGCATCACAATTATTAAGGTGAACAATGGCAGGCACTAGTGGTCAAACTGTAGAAGGACAACTGGAATTCTGACAGAACGGCGCCGAAACGGGAGGTGAATATAAGCTTTTTTATTTTATCGGCGCCAAACATTTAGATCAAGACGGGGTTGTCCTAGTAGTGGACAACCCCTTTAAGGTTCAGGGCTGTTAGTGTCCTTGGGGAAGTCACTTCAATTAGTGTTCTGGATTCCCTGCACTGACTGCTGTTAACCTTGCTCCTCCACTTTGATGGACAGCTGTAGCATCCAATCAGTACATCAGCACTGCCATAATAACCAGTGATAACTGAGAAATTACTTTTTCCTGATTTGATACAAAAATGGCATATTTAATCAAGGAAGAACTTGCACTTGATAAAGGTGTGTAAAACAAAGTGTGCCTACACAGTTTTAAGTCTTTCTTTAAGTTTCTGCTTCTCCTGGACAGAACACTCCTGTAGAATCTTGAATTTGCAGCTGGCAGAAGGCTGGAGTGGGGCTTTGCTATGGGGGCACGACTTCCTGTGCCTGGTCAACCAATTACAGGCCGTGTAATGGGGAAGAGATTCTGCTGCAGCCAGTTGCCATACAGCCAGACTAAAGATTTTGAATAAAATGATGGTGCATGCTCCACTGCTTCCTTCTTATCTGGTTATGTGAGAGAGAGGAACTTAGTATATGAGACGCCCGATACAGTGATTGGTGGCGTCGTTAGCATTCATACATTTATCAAAAGTGTATTTTGTAGGAAAAAAAACCCTTTTAATAGGGTTGTAAATAGTAAGGTATGCCAATTCAATGACAGACTATGGACTTAATAGGTATATCAATTAGAAGTTTTTCCTGGCATATACAACAAATATGCAAAACAGTAGTGTGAACAGAGCCTAATACACATTACATTACTTTTTTCTATGAATATGAATATTTTGGGGGCATCTGTAGTCTGGGAGCTATAGATGAAAGAATGCCATAAACAGCAGTCTGCATTCTGCTGGATGCCCTGTTGGGAAAGCGCAGAAATCTGAATATTTGCATTGGAACATGAATAATAGTATTACTATTATATTAGTGAAATGATAATTATGTAATTTCTCGAAATAATATATTAGTAGGCCCCAAATGAGAAGCATGGATCTGTCCATAGGCATCTCCATGGATGACCATTGTGTGAAGTTCATCCATTTAATTGGATAATGAAGCACTTGATAAGCCTGAAAGACATTATCAAACGCTTGCTGGAGTCTAATGATTGGCTTTCTATGCATAACTTTCCCCATAATTCAACCTGGCGGCGGGGGTCCTCAGTTATCACGCTGAGGTGTAAAACATTTTGATGTGCTCTGTATCTAAAGGTTGTGACATTTCTGGCACTGAGCTCAGAGTAATAGAGTAAGGTAAGTTTACAAAAAAAATCATAAAAATCAGGTAAAAAATACATTGTAATCCTAGGAATACTACACGGTTATTTATTAAAATCCTGGCTCCTAAACCATTATTGGAGTAGATATTAAATCTATCTATCTATCTATCTATCTATTTATCTATCCCATATCTATCTATCTATCTATCTATCTATCTATCTATCTATCTATCTATCTATCTATCTATCTATTATCTATCCCATATCTATCTATCTATTATTTATCTATCTGTCTAATCTCTCCTGTTCCAGAAGTTTCCATATGTCAGCACTGTGGACGTCAGTGGACGTGCACCTTTCTCCACCACCGGACCTCTCAACTGCTGAAGACGTGATTGAAGAAGCTGGGGTCAGGTGGCTTTTAAGAACTCCAGTATGAAAAGTACAAAGTACGTCCTGGTTTTCTGTTTCATAAACTGGTACATCTACTGCAGTTTTCACATTTCTACGCCTTTTAGGTCTGAGCACAACTTTATGGGTCTCTAGTCGATTCTTGTAACTATGGCAACTGCATCAGGTAAAGGTAGAATCACTGATGGAATTCATTGTTCAAAAAAAAAAAAAAAGGCAAGATGTCTGCTGCGCTTATACTGAGGAAGAAGATGTACCGAGGGTATGCTAAGTCTACACACCCCTGTTAAAATTCCAGGTTTGTCCTTGTAAAACAAAAATCACCCCAAGAAGAATCATTTCAGAACTTTTTCCATCTTTAATGTCACCCATAATCTGTACAAAATCATTGAGAAACAAGCTGAAATCATTTTGAAGGGGAAAATGAAAATAACGTAAAACTTAAATAATGTGGTGTCATAAGTGTGCACAGTCTCTTATAAGAGTTACCGCCGTGACATCTGATTTGTGAAGGAGGAAAAACAGAAGCCCTTTCTTACAAAGAAAAACATCCAAGCCCGGTTCCCAAAACCTCTGCCAAAAGCAAGTGGGAAAAAATGTTACAATCTGATGAGACCAAGTTGAACTTTTTTGTCATAATTCCAAAATGTATGTTTGGCGCAATGTCAATACTACACATCACCAAAAGAACACCATAACTACAGTGAAGCATGGTGGAGGTAGGGCTGTTTTTTGTCAGCTGCAATGGGAGCTTTAGTCAAGGTAGAAGGAATTATGAACAGTTCAAAATATCAATCAATTCTGTAACCAAACCTTCGCCTCTGCTAAAAAGCTGAAGCTGAATTTCACCTTTCAGCATGACAACCACCCTAAAGCTTCCTCCAAAACAACAAAAGAATGGCATTGCCAGAAGAAGATCAAAGTTTTGAAAATGAAAAGGCCCAGTCACAGCCCAGACCTGAATCTAATTGGTAATCTGTGGGTGACCAGAAGAGGCCGCTGTACACACTGGAGATGCCCTTGCAATCTGTAAGATTTGGAGATACTGCAAGGAAGAGTAGGAAAAGATTGGCAATTCTAGATGTGCCATGCTGATAGACTCCTACACCAAAAAAATCTGAATGCTGTCAGAAATTCAAAGGGTACTTCAACAAAGTATAAGTTTAAGGACGTGCATATTTACAGTTATATGAAAAAGTTTGGGCACCCCTATTAATCTTAAGCTTAATGTTTTATAAAATTTGGTGTTTTTGCAACAGCTATTTCAGTTTGATATATGTAATAACTGTTGGACAGATTAATGTTTCTGCCTTGAAATGAGGTTTATTGTACTAACAGAAAATGTGCAATCTGCATTCACACAAAATTTGACAGGTGCATAAGTATGGGCACCCTTATCATTTTCTTGTTTTAAATACTCCTACCTACTTTTTACTGACTTACTAAAGCACTTTTTTTGGTTTTGTAACCTCATTGAGCTTTGAACTTCATAGCCAGGTATATGCAATCATGAGAAAAGCTACTTAAAGTGGCCACTTGCAAGTTGTTCTCCTGTTTGAATCTCCTCTGAAGAGTGGCATCATGGGCTCCTCAAAACAACTGTCAAATGATCTGAAAACAAAGATTATTCAACATAGTTGTTCAGGGGAAGGATACAAAAAGCTGTCTCACACATTTAACCTGTCAGTTTCCACTGTGAGAAACATAGTAAGGAAATGGAAGAACACAGGGACAGTTCTTGTTAAGGCCAGAAGTGGCAGGCCAAGAAAAACATCAGAAAGGCAGAGAAGAAAAATGGTGAGATCAGTCAAGGACAATCCTCAGACCACCTCCAGAGAGCTGCAGCATCAACTTGCTGCAGATGGTGTCACTGTGCATCGGTCAACTATACAACGCACTTTGCACAAGGAGAAGCTGTATGGGAGAGTGATGCGAAAGAAGCTGTTTCTGCAAGCACGCCACAAACAGAGTCGGCTGAGGTATGCAAAAGCACATTTGGAGAAGGCAATTTCTTTTTGGAAGAAGGTCCTGTGGACTGATGAAACCAAGATTGAGTTGTTTGGTCATACAAAAAGGCGTTATGCATGGCGGCAAAAAAACACAGCATTCCAAGTAAAACACTTGCTACCCACAGTAAAATTTGGTAGAGGTTCCATCATGCTTTGGGGCTGTGTGGCCAATGCCGGCACCGGGAATCTTGTTAAAGTTGAGGGACGCATGGATTCCACTCAGTATCAGCAGATTCTTGACAATAATGTCAAAGAATCAGTGATAAAGTTGAAGTTACGCAGGGGATGGATCTTTCAGCAAGACAATGATCCAAAACACTGCTCCAAATCTACTCAGGCATTCATGAAGAGGAACAATTACAATGTTCTGGAATGGCCATCCCAGTCCCCAGACCTGAATATCATTGAACATCTGTGGGATCATTTGAAGAGGGCTGTCCATGCTCGGAGACCATCAAACTTAACTGAACTGGAATTGTTTTGTAAAGAGGAATGGTCAAAAATACCTTCATCCAGGATCCAGGAGCTCATTAAAAGCTACAGGAAACGACTAGAGGCTGTTATTTTTGCAAAAGGAGGATCTACTAAATATTAATGTCACTTTTCTGGTGAGGTGCCCATACTTATGCACCTGTCAAATTTTGTTTGAATGCAGATTGCACATTTTCTGTTAGTATAATAAACCTCATTTCAAGGCAGAAACATTACTGTGTCCAACAGTTATTACATATATCAAACTGAAATAGCTGTTGCAAAAACACCAATTTTTATAAAACATTAAGCTTAAGATTAATAGGGGAGCCCAAACTTTTTCATATAACTGTATGCAACTATGTTATATTAGTTCTTTATTTCTCTTTTGCCAGCCAAAAATATCTCAGTTTATTTTGCAATTGAATTATACAGATTATGTGCGACATTCAAGGTGGAAAATCTTCTGAAATGATTTGTCTTGGTAAAATATTTTTACGTAACAAAAAAGTGGCACTTTAACAGGGGTGTGTAGACTTTTTATATCCACTGTACATGTAGCAACAACAACACAAGACAAGTGGAATTTTAGTAATTTGTCCCATCCCCTGGTCCACTGACAAGTCTCTATTGCTGCACCCAGTGTCTGACATTGGCTGCGGCGCTGATGTCCTGTCGACAACTTGGCAGTCAACCAGTGTACTCAGCGACTCTGAACGTGGCGTTTCATCTATACTGGCAGAGCTACTGAGTTCACTGAATGTCTGCCGTACTGTCTACGTGATGCCAGTGCAGGAGCCAATGCTAAACAACAGGAGTAGTGGCGGAGACTTGCCGATGGACCTGGGGAAGGTGAGTATAGCTCATTATAAATATATATATATATATATACTTATAGACGAACCTCTAAAATAAATCTGCCTAAATTTTGAATTATAGTAACATACTTGATGTCTAAAATGTGCCCAGATCCTTCAGACACGCACTCTGGTCCTGAGATCAGGAGCTCCTATTCTACAGGGTGGGCCATTTATAAGGATACACCTAAATTAAATGGGAATGGTTGGTGATATCAACTTCCTGTTTGTGGCACATTAGTATATGGGAGGGGGAAAACTTTTCCAGATGGGTGGTGACCATGGCGGCCATTTTGAAGCCGGTCATTTTGGATCCAACTTTATTTTTTGCAATGGGAAGAGGGCCATGTGACACATCAAACTTATTGAGAATTTCATAAGAAAAACAATGGTGTGCTTGGTTTTAACGTAACTTTATTCTTTCATGAGTTATTTGCAAGTTTCTCTTTGTTTACAGCCATTAACATGTCACAGAGGTTAACACGTGAGGAGCGGATAGAAATTGTGTTGATGTCTGGTGAACGCAGTACCCGGGTCATTGGAGCAGATTTCAATGCAAGACACCCTACGAGACCACCCATCTCCCATGCTACAGTTAGAAAACGGCTTGCCAAATTTCGTGAATCAGGTTCAGTGTTGGATTTGCCAAAATGTGGACCCAAGAAAACTGCCACTAATGAAGAAACATCAGTGGCTGTCCTAGCTTCATTCAGCAAGAGCCCACAGCGTAGCACTCGCTGCATGTCACTGGAGAGTGGCATCAGTCCAACATCCCTTTGGCGGATATTAGCTACTCACAAATGACTTACAAAATCCAGCAGCTGCAGCATCTCAAGGAGGATGACCCAGATCGGCACACTGAATTTGCAGATTGGGCACAAAAATTGGAACAGGACCCTCAGTTTACACAGAACATTATGTTCAGTGATGAGGCAAACTTTTTGGTGAATGGTGAAGTTAACAAACAAAACCACCGCTATTGGTCTGACACTAACCACAGTGGATAGATCCCTCCAAGACTGTTGGAACACAAAAATTGATGGTATGGTGTGGTATATGGGGTACAAAGATAGTGGGCCCATTCTTCATCAATGGAAACCTCAATGCCACTGGATATCTGAAATTGCTACATGATGATGTGTTGCCCTCTTTATGCACTGAAGATGGCGCGTTCCCTGAGTTTTTCCAACAAGATGGTGCACCACCACATTATGGGTGTCAGGTCCGAGCATTCCTACATGAACAGTTTCCTGGAAAGTGGATTGGTCGTCGTGGGACAGTTGAATGGCCACCAAGGTCTCCCGATCTGACTCCCTTAGACTTTTATCCTTGGGGTCATCTGAAGGCAATTGTCCATGCTGTGAAGATACGAGATGTGCAGCATCTGAAACAACGGATACTGGAAGCCTATGCTAGCATTTCTTCTGCGGTGTTGCTATCAGTATGTCAAGAGTGGGAGAAGAGGGTTGCATAGACAATCCAACACAATGGGCAGCACTTTGAACACATTTTATAAGTGGTCATAAACTTGTAAAAAACTCATGAAAGAATAAAGTTACGTTAAACCCAAGCACACCATTGTTTTTATTGTGAAATTCTCAATAAGTTTGATGTGTCACATGACCCTCTTCCCATTGAAAAAAATAAAGTTGGATCCAAAATGGCCGACTTCAAAATGGCCGCCATGGTCACCACCCATCTGGAAAAGTTTCCCCCCTCCCATATACTAATGTGCCACAAACAGGAAGTTAATATCACCAACCATTCCCATTTAATTTAGGTGTATCCATATAAATGGCTCACCCTGTATTAACATGTGACTAAAGCTGTGTGTGAAAGTGTTTTTTTGACTGCTAATTTTAATAGTAAAATAGGGAACCGTTAAGATATTAGGTATATTATCACGATTCATAACTTACTAATATAAGCACATACAACTTACATTTTTTAAGCTGGAACACATTAAAAAATGTCCAATTCTTCAATAATAATTAGATAACTGTTGATTCTATCCAAGTCTACACAGCAAAGTAGAAAAGTTAAACATAATTTGTCAGCAGGTTTTTGCTATGTATTCTGAGAGCAGCATGATGTGGAGCTGAGATTCCAGTGTTACTTGCGGGCTGCAGTTTTGATAAAATCACAGTTTTCTCTGCTGCAGATCTAGCAGAGCTCAGAATGCTGAGCCCTGTATAACCTCGCCCACACCACTGATTGGCCGCTTTCTATGCAGGCACACTGTATATTGACAGACAGCCGATAATTATTATTATAATCAATGGTGTGGATATGGTTACACAGAGCAGGAGGACTAGGAGGCGAAACACCTAATCCTATAGTGATAATCTCCTGCTGATAAAACACTGATTTTATTGAAACAGCAACACACAGGAAAAGATCCATCAAAATTAGCATTGTGTAAACTTGCGCTATACCATCCTTTAGAGTACACTGCACCAAATTCATTAAGAAGTGCATGCCACTTAATGAATTTAGTCCCTCTTTTAAGTGACAGAGGGGCTGAAGTAGCATTTCTTGTGTTTGATGAATATGACCCCGTCCTGTCCAAGTTTCTTCCCAAGATCTGCCCATCCAAAGTGGCGTAAAAATGCCAAAAGTCGCAAAATGTTGCCACTTTTCAAAGCTGTTATGACACTTTTGTGGCTTAAAAGCTTTGATTAATTGGTCCCACAGCCTATTTATGAAGTGACACATCGCTGGAATCGGGCTGTCAGCCCCTACATCATGCTTGAATTATTTAAAGATTACATAGTAAAAACTTTTAATTGCAAATATCAGGAAATGTCAGCCTATTGTGTGACAGGGGGGTAGCAAAAACTGTAAAATTGTCAATGTCACAATTGGAAACAGAAAGAACCAAAAAGTTTACAAAACAATATTAAAAATATTAAAATTAAATAAAAATATTAAAAAAATAAGTTTTAATAAAACCTGATTGTTTATATAAGATCATATTTAATTTTTGGCTATAAATGTAATTTACCTACCCATCCATCTCCTACTTTTACTCATCCATCCTTCTCCTACCCATCCATCCCCTTCTCCTACCCATCCATCTCCTTCTCCTACTTATCCATCCCCTTTCTCCTACCCATCCATCTCCTTAACCTACCCATCTATCCCCTTTCTCCTACCCATTCATCTCCTTCTCCTACGTATCCATCTCCTTCACCAACCCATCCATCTCCTTCTCCTACCCATCCATCTCCTTCTCATACTCATCCATCTCCTTCTCCTACCCATCCATCTACTTCTCCTATCCATCCATCTCCTTCTCCTACCCATCCATCTCCTCCTAACCATCCATCTCCTTCTTCTACCCATCCATCTCCTTCTCATACTCATCTATCTCCTTCTCCTACCTATCTATCTACTTCTCCTACCCATCCATCTCCTTCTCCTACTCATCCATCCCCTTCTCCTATCCATCCATCCCCTTCTCCTACCCATCCATCTCCATCTCCTACCCATCCATCTTCTACCTATCCATCTCCTTCTCTTACCCATTCATTCAAGTTTAGAATAAAACCTGATTGTTTATATAAAAACAGATTTAATTTTTGACTATAACTGTAATTTACCTACCCATCCATCTCCTTCTCCTACTCATCAATCCCCTTCTCCTACTCATCCATCCCCTTCACCTACCCATCCATCTGCTTCTCCTACTCATCCATCTCCTTCTCCTACTCATCCATCCCCTTCTCCTACCCATCCATCCCCTTTACCTATCCATCCATCTCCTTCTCCTACCCATTCATCTCCTTCTCCTACCCATCCATCTCCTTCCTCCTACCCATCCATCTCCTTCACCTACCCATCCATCTCCTTTCTCCTACCCATCCATCTCCTTCTCCTAGCCATTTCTTTCTCCTACCCATCCATCTCTTTCTCCAACTCATCCATCTCCTTCTCCTACCCATCCATCTCCTACCTATCCATCTCCTCCTCTTACCCATTCATCTCCTTCTCCTACGTATCCATCTCCTTCTCCAACCCATCCATCTTCTTCTCCTACTCATCCATCTCCTTCTCATACTCATCCATCTCCTTCTCCTAACCATCCATCTCCTTCTACCCATCCATCTCCTTCTCATACTCATCTATCTCCTTCTCCTACCCATCCATCTACTTCTCCTACCCATCCATCTCCTTCTCCTAACCATCCATCTCCTTCTTCTACCCATCCATCTCCTTCTCATACTCATCTACCTCCTTCTCCTACCCATCTATCTACTTCTCCTACCCATCCATCTCCTTCTCCTACCCATCCATCCTTTTTCTAACCAACCATCCCCTTTATCCTACCCATCCATACCCTTTCTCCTACCTATCCATCTCCTTCTCCTACTCATCCATCCCCTTTTCCTACCCATCCATCCCCTTCTCCTACCCATCCATGTCCTTCTCCTACCCATCCATTTTCTACCTATCCATCTCCTTCTCTTACCCATTCATTCAAGTTTAGAATAAAACCTGATTGTTTGTATAAAAACATATTAAATTTTTGACTATAAATGTAATTTACCTACCCATCCATCTCCTTCTCCTACTCATCAATCCCCTTCTCCTACTCATCCATCCCCTTCTCCTACCCATCCATCTCCTTCTCCTACCCATCCATCCCCTTCGCCTACCAATCCATCTCATTCTCCTACCCATTCATCTCCTTCTCCTACCCATCCATCCCCTTCCTCCTACCCATCAATCTCCTTCACCTACCCATCCATCTCCTTTCTCCTACCCATCCATCTCCTTCTTCTACCCATTTCCTTTTCCTACCCATCCATCTCTTTCTCCTACTCATCCATCTCCTTCTCCTACCCATCCATCTCCTACCTATCCATCTCCTTCTCTTACCCATTCATCTCCTTCTCCTACTTATCCATCACTTTCTCCAACTTATCCATCTTCTTCTCCTACCCATCCATCTGTTAGAACCCTCCTGTTTGTTTTTTCTATCTTGTGTTTTGCGGTCGCATTGCGGCTGTGGAAAAAGGGGAATTACCTGTACCTATTCAAGATTTTTGGAGGGGTTTTTCAGAGGAGTCGCAAGTTTTACCTCCTCATAGGGATTATGATTGCGCCATTGAGTTTGTTCCTGGAGCTACTCTTCCCAAGAGTCGCTTGTTTAATCTGACTATCCCTGAAAGAAAGGCCTTAGAGGACTACATACAGACAAGCCTGGCTGCTGGTCACATTAGACCTTCTAAGTCGCCTGTGGCAGTAGGATTTTTCTTTGTTAATAAAAAGGACGGGGGTTTACGTCCATGTCTGGATTTTCGTGAAATTAATAAGATTACTGTAGGCAATTCCTACCCATTGCCGTTAATTCCTAACTTGTTTAACCAGTTGGTGGGGGCCAAGTGGTTCTCTAAAATTGATCTTCGGGGGGCATACAATTTGTTACGAGTGAAGGAGGGTGATGAATGGAAAACTGCTTT
Organism: Phyllobates terribilis; assembly: GCF_046119375.1. Classification (NCBI taxonomy): domain Eukaryota; kingdom Metazoa; phylum Chordata; class Amphibia; order Anura; family Dendrobatidae; genus Phyllobates; species Phyllobates terribilis. The sequence goes on from NW_027362762.1 coordinate 70,550,278, forward strand.
TAACACTCCGGTAGGTCATTTTGAGAATCTGGTGATGCCTTTTGGTCTTACCAATGCACCTGTATTTTTTCAGAACCTTATTAATGACATCCTGAGACCTCTGATTGGTAAGAATGTGGTTGTGTATTTGGATGACATTTTGATTTATTCGCCAGATCTGGAGTCCCATTGGCAGAGTGTACGTGAAGTTTTGCAGTTATTGAGTGATAATTCACTCTTTGCCAAGCTGGAGAAATGTGAGTTCGCTGTGCAAAAAATTTGTTTTTTGGGCTACATTGTCTCCAGCGAGGGCTTTGAGATGGACCTGGTGAAGGTTCAGGCTGTGCAGGAATGGCCTAGGCCTATTGGTTTGAAATCTATACAGAGATTTTTGGGTTTTGCCAATTATTACAGGAAATTCATTAAGAATTTTTCTATAATTATTAAGCCTCTGACCGATCCCACAGGGAAAGGTGTGAATACGGCCCAGTGGACTACTGAGGCCATTGAAGCGTTTGAGAATCTGAAAGAGAGGTTCAGTTCTGCCCCTATCCTTATGCAGCCTGATGAGACCAAGTCTTTTTTGGTCGAGGTCGATGCTTCATCGGTGGGGGTCGGAGCAGTTTTGTCTCAGGAGAACAAGGATGGAGTACATCCTTGTGCCTTCTTTTCGAAAAAAATTTCGGAAACCGAACTGAATTATGATGCTGGAAATCGGGAGTTGCTGGCTATTAAACTCGTGTTAGTACATTGGCATAATTTTTTGGAAGGCGCTAGATTTCCTATTCAGGTTTTCACAGATCATAAGAATTTGATCTATCTGGATTGTTAGGCTCGCGCCCGGACTGACTGGCATGAGCGTGATTAGTGATCCCATTGTACCATGAACCGAGGAGTGCCTGGAGGGGCGTAACTAAGTATCAACCCGATCCGACCAAGGTCGCACGGCGGCTTAGTCGACTCCGTGGACCAAGGAGGAACCGAGCAGAGGGACCAGGTCTGACGCCAGGTCAGACCCCGGTCACAGTTGTTGACCCACACTGGGGAATGCAGGAACAGGCAGGTTAGACTGGCATACAGGCAGGTGGGTATTGGCAAGTACGGCTGGTATGCAGACAGGTGGGTACTGGCAAGTATGGCTGGTATGCAGACAGGTGGGCACTGGCAAGCACGGGTGGTATGCAGACAGATGGGCACTGGCAGGAACGGCTGGTATGCAGACAGGTGGGCACTGGGACGCACGACTGGAGTGCAGACAGGGAGATACTGGCAAGCACGGCTGGAGTGCAGACAGGTAGGTACTAGCAGGTTGGAGCGCAGGCTGGATAGGGTCCAGTACAGACTGGGAGACAGGTACAGAGCCGCAGATGCGGTAGACAAGCAGAGTAAAGCAAAAACCGCAGGTGCAGTGGGCAAGGCAGAGCAGAGAGAAACCGCAGGAGCGGTGGACAAGGCAGAGCAGAGCGGAACTGCCGGAGCGGTGAGCAAGGCAGAGCAGAGAGAAGCCGCCGGAGCGGTAGGCAAGTCAGAGCAGAGAGAAGCCGCCGGAGTGGTGGGTAAGGCAGAGCAGAGGGAAGCCGCCTGAGCGGTGGGCAAGTCAGAGCAGAGAGAAACCGCCGGAGCGGTGGGTAAGGCAGAGCAGAGGGAAGCCGCCGGAGCAGTGGGAAAGTCAGAGCAGAGAGAAACCACCGAAGCGATGGGCAAGTCAGAGCAGAGAGAAACCGCCGGAGCGATGGGCAAGTCAGAGCAGCGAGAAACCGCTGGTGCGGTGAGTAAGGCAGAGCAGAGAGAACCCGCCGGAGCGGTGGGCAAGTCAGAGCAGAGAGAAGCCGCCGGAACGGTGGGCAAGTCAGAGCAGAGGGAAGCCGCCGGAGCGGTGGGCAAGTCAGAGCAGAGAGAAGCCGCTGGAGCGGTGGGCAAGTCAGAGCAGAGAGAAGCCGCCGGAGCGGTGGGTAAGTCAGAGCAGAGAGAAGCCGCCGGAGCGGTGGGCAAGTCAGAGCAGAGAGAAGCCGCCGGAGCAAGGCAGAGACGACAGGGCTCTGTTCACATGGAACAGACTGGAAAATACAGGAAGATACGGAGGAAGGGAAAAGGGACAAGCAGAACCAGATACACACAAGGTACTTCCTATGAAGTAGCGAGTGGACACAAAACTCACAAACAGAAGTACAGAGACAACGAGTTAGGTGCAGGTTCAGATACTGCAGGAAAAGGGAAGGTACGGACATAGAGGCAAACAGGTAACAAGCTAGGATACAGTTCAGACAGGAACTGCTACTGCAAAGAGATACAAGAACGAGCCTGGGTATACAGCCCCCAGAGATGGCGGAAAAAGACAAGAAGTCACAGATAACAGGTCTGGGTATGCAGCCCCCAGAGATGGCGGAAACAGACAAGAAGCAGAACTGGACCTGGCAACTTCAGAGTCAAGGAGCACACTGAATATTAGTGTTGCTCAGGCACCTCCTACTGGGTGGAGGGGGTTTAAATATCCAGTGACTCACAGCAATAGGCTGGAGACGCATTAGGGGTGCAGCTATAAGAATCAGGAAGTAACCGGGCCGCCGCCCTAAGCAGTCAGTCAAGAGGCATGCACACAGCATGAACTGGAGCAAGATTTGCAGGCTGGACTGACAGGTAAGATTGCGGTCTTGCATAGTGGGAGGTGGTGCACTATGCATGCACGCCGCCAGGGATGTTACATGGATGCTGCCAAGCGCTTGAATGCACGTCAAGCTAGGTGGGCACTTTTTTTTTCTCGGTTTCATTTATCTGTTACCTATATCCCTGGTACTAAGAATGTTAAAGCCGATGCTTTATCTCGCAGCTTCTCTCCTACAGTCGGTGCCGAAGAGTAGGAGAGCATTTTACAGAAAGGGGTTATGGTGGCGGCATTGGACTCCGTTTTGAAGAATGGGATTCTGAAAGCTCAAGATGATGCTCCATCTAACACTCCCCATGGGAGGTTGTTCGTGCCTAGAGCCTTCAGGAGAGATTTGTTTGTGGAGTGTCATGAGTCTCAGTTGGCAGGTCATCCAGGAATTTCGGAGACTAAGAGACTTATCAGTCGCTGTTTTTAGTGGCCTGGATGGCAGAAGGAAGTCATCAAGTGGGTGCGTCAACGTACTGTGTGTGCTAGGTCAAAGGCTTCACATACTCCTGCTGCGGGGTTGCTTTGCCCTCTGGAGGTTCCTAGTGCACCTTGGACGCATCTCACAATGGATTTTATTACTGATCTTTCTGTGTCCGAGGGTTTTAATGTCATCTGGGTGGTCGTGGACCGTTTTAGTAAGATGTGTCATTTGGTTCCATTCATTAAGTTGCCCTGCGCCAAGACACTCGCTAAGGCGTTTGTTAAGGAGATTGTCAAGCTCCATGGCGTTTTCACGGATATTGTTTCTGATAGAGGACCTTAGTTTGTGGCTCGCTTTTGGCGTGCTTTTTGTGACAGGTTGGGAGTCCATTTGTCATTTTCTAATGGACAGACTGAAAGAAAGAACCAGTATGTTGAACAGTTTTTGCGTTGTTTTGTGGCAGACAATCAAGAGGTGTGGTCTGAGTTTCTGCCTCTCGCAGAATTTGCTCTTAACAATCATACATCCTCCTCTGCTGGGTGTTCTCCTTTTTTTTGTTGTACTGGGAGACATCCGTCTTTTGGTTCCCTCTCCAAATTGGGGTCGGCGGTGCCGGAGGAGGAGAATTTTTCCGGTGATTTGGAGAGAGTTTGGACTAATGTACGTTGCAACCTTCAAGAGGCTAACAAGAAGTCCAAGAAGTATTTTGACAGGAAACGTAAGGAGGTTTTGTTTACCGTGGGTGACATGGTTTGGTTGTCCTCAAAGAACCTGCAGTTGAGGATTCCCTCTAAAAAACTGGGTCCTAAGTTTGTGGGTCCATTTAAAGTGCTTCAGGTTGTTAACCCGTCTGCTGTTAGGTTGGATGTCCCTACGTCTTGGAAGATTAATCCTGTGTTTCATGTTTCCTTGTTGAAAAAGGCTGATGTATCAGATAGGGACGCCACTGTCACAGTTCCTCCTGTGGTGGAAGATGGCGAATATGAAATTTCTCGTATCTTGAATTCTAGATGGCATAGAGGGAGATTACAGTATCTTGTCTCCTGGAAGGGTTTCGGTCCCGAAGACAACTCCTGGGTAAGGACGGATGATGTCTCTGCTCCTAGGCTTGTTAAAGCTTTCCACAAGAGGTTTCCGGATAGGCCTAGTCCGGAGGATCCTCATAAAAGAGGGGGTACTGTTAGAACCCTCCTGTTTGTTTTCTCCATCTTGTGTTTTGCGGTCACGTGACCATCTGCCTTTATATTCCAGCTCCGCCCTTTTGGCTGTGCTGGACTTCAGTGTTTGACTGTTTCTCTAGCCAGGTGCTTCTGTGCCTTTCTCTGTCAGTTCGCTTGGTCCTTCTGGGACCTCTAGTACCTTTTTGTCTGTTTGTCTTTTTGTGTTCTGCAACAACTTCTTTGTTTAGGAGGTGTCACTTTTTTGTTCCAGTCCTTAGTTCTTTTAGGGACTCCTCCCCTTATGCTATAGGTCTTCGTTCAGACTAGCCGAGGACTAAGGCGGGTCTGTTCGCTAGGAACAGGCAGCCCGCTACATCGTAGGGATTCAGCTTAGTCTTACTGCAGGGACAGTTTTCCCTTATCTTTCCTTAGTACATGTTGCAGATCATAACACCATCTCCTTCTCAAACTCATCCATCTCCTTCTCCTAACCATCCATCTCCTACTTCTACCCATCCATCTCCTTCTCCTACCCATCCATCTCCTTCTCCAACTCATCCATCCCCTTCTCCTACCCATTCCTCCCCTTCTCCTACCCATCCATACCTTTTTCCTCCTCATCCATCTCCTTCTCCTACTCATCCATCTCCTTCTCCTACCCATCCATACCTTTTTCCTCCTCATCCATATCCTTCTCCTACTCATCCATCTCCTTCTCATACCCTTCCATCTCTTTCTCCTATCCATCTCCAACCCATCCATATTTTTCTCCTACCCATCCATCCCCTTTCTCCTATCCATCTATCTCCTTCTTCTACCCATCCATCTTCTTCTCCTACTCATCCATCTCCTTCTTTTATCCATTCATCTCCTACCCATCTATCTCCTTCTCTTACACATTCATCTCCTTCTCCTACTTATCCATCTCCTTCTCCAACCCATCCATCTCATAACTATCCATCTCCTTCTCCAACCCATCCATCTCCTTCTTCTACCTATCCATCTTCTTCTCCTATCCATCATCTCCTTCTCCTACCCATCCATGATCTTCTCCTTCTCATCCATCTCCTTCTCCTAAACATCTATCTCCTTCTCCTACTCATTCATCTCCTACCCATCCAACGCCTTCTCCTACCCATCCATCCCCTTCTCCTACCCATCCATCTCCTTCTCCTACCCATTCATCTCCTACCTATCCATTTCCTTCTCTTACCCATTCATTCAAGTTTAGAATAAAACCTGATTGTTTATATAAGATCATATTTAATTTTTGACTATAAATGTAATTTACCTACCCATCCATCTCCTCCTACTGATCAATCCCCTTCTACTCATCCATCCCCTTCTCCAACCCATCCATCTCCTTCTCCTACTTATCCATCCCCTTCTCCACCACATCCATCTCCTTCTCCTACCCATTCATCTCCTTCTCCTACCCTTCCATCTCTTTATCCTATACATCCATCTCCAACCCATCCATCTTTTTCTCCTACCCATCCATCTCCTTCTCCTATCCATTCATCTCCTACCCATCCATCTCCTACTCTTACACATTCATCTCCTTCTCCTACTTATCCATCTCCTTCTCCTACCCATCCATCTCCTCCTTCTCATCCATCTCCTTCTCCTACTCATCCATATCCTTCTCCTACTCATCCATCTCCTTCTCCTACTCATCCATCCCCTACCCATCCATCTCCTTCTCCTACCCGTCCATCACCTTCTCCTACCCATCCATCTCCTTCTCCTACCCATCCATCTCCTACCTATCCATCTCCTTCTCTTACCCATTCATTCAAGTTTAGAATAAAACCTGATAGTTTATATTAGATCATATTTAATTTTTGACTATAAATGTAATTTACCTACCCATCATCTCCTTCTCCTACTCATCAATCCCCTTCTCCTACTCATCCATCCCCTTCTCCAACCAATCCATCTCCTTCTCCTCCTCATCCATCTCCTTCTCCTACTCATCCATCCCCTTCTCCTACCCATCCATCCCCTTCTCCTACCCATCCATCCCCTTTTCCTACCCATCCATCTCCTTCTCCTACCCATCCATCTCCTTCTCCTACCCATCCATCACCTTTCTCTTACCCATCCATTTCCTTCTCCTACCCATCCATCTCTTTCTCCTACTCATCCATCTCCTTCTCCTACCCATCCATCTCCTACCTATCCATCTCCTTCTCTTACCCAATCATCTCCTTGTCCTACTTATCCATCTCCTTCTCCAATTCATCCATCTTCTTCTCCTACCCATCCATCTCCTTCTCTTACCCATCCATCCCCTTCACCTACCCATCCATCTCCTCCTACCCATCCATCTCCTTTTCCTACCCATCCATCTTCTTCTCCTACCCATCCATCCCCTTTTTCCTACCCGTCCATCTCCTTCACCTACCCATCCATCTCCTTTCTCTGACCCATCCATCTCCTTCTCCTACCCATCCATCTCCTTCTCCTACCCTCCCATCTCCAACCCATCCATCTTTTTCTCGTACCCATCCATCTCCTTCTACTACCCATCCATCTCCTTCACCTACCCATCCATCCCCTTTCTCCTACCCATTTATCTCCTTCTTCTACTCATCCATTCATCTCCTACCCATCCATCTCCTACTCTTACACATTCACCTCCTTCTCCTACTTATCCATCTCCTTCTCCAACCCATCCATCTCATAACCATCCATCTCCTTCTCCTACCCATCCATCTCCTTCTTCTACCTATCCATCTTCTTCTCCTATCCATCCATCTCCTCTTTCTCATCCATCTCCTTCTCCTACTCATCCATCTCCTTCTCCTACTCATCCATCTCCTACCCATCCATCTCCTTCTCCTACCCATCCATCACCTTCTCCTACCCATCCATCTCCATCTCCTACCTATCCATCTCCTTCTCTTACCCATTCATTCAAGTTTAGAATAAAACCTGATGGTTTATATAAGATCATATTTAATTTTTGACTATAAATGTCATTTACCTACCCATCCATCTCCTTCTCCTACTCATCAATCCCCTTCTCCTACTGATCTATCCCCTTCTCCAACCCATCCATCTCCTTCTCCCACTCATCCATCTCCTTCTCCTACTCATCCATCCCCTTCTCCTACCCATCCATCCCCTTCACCTACCCATCCATCTCCTTTTCCTACCCATCCATCTCCTTCTCCTACCCATCCATCCCCTTTCTCCAACCCATCCATTTCCTTCACCGACCCATCAATCCCCTTTCTCTTACCCATCTATTTCCTTCTCCTACCCATCCATCTCTTTCTCCTACTCATCCATCTCCTTCTCCTACCCATCCATCTCCTACCTATCCATCTCCTTCTCTTACCCATTCATCTCCTTCTCCTAGTTATCCATCTCCTTCTCCAATTCATCCATCTTCTTCTCCTACCCATCCATCCCCTTTCTCTTACCCATCCATTTCCTTCTCTTACACATCCATCCCCTTTCTCCTACCCATCCATCTCCTTCACCTACCCATCAATCCCCTTTCTTCTACCCATCCATCTCCTTCTCCTACCCATCCATCTCCTTCTCCTACTCATCCATCCCCTACTCCTACCCATCCATCCCCTTCTCCTACCCATCCATACCTTTCTCCTACTCATCCATCTCCTTCTCCTACCCATCCATCCCCTTTCTCCTACCCATCTATCTCATTCTTCTACCCATCCATCTTCTTCTCCTATTCATCCATCTCCTTCTCCTATCCATCCATCTCCTACCTATCCATCTCCTTCTCTTACACATTCATCTCCTTCTCCTACTTATCCTTCTCCTTCTCCAACCCATCCATCTCATAACCATCCATCTCCTTCTCCCACTCATCCATCTCCTTCTTCTACCTATCTATCTTCTTCTCCTATCCATCCACCTCCTTCTCCTACCCATCCATCTCCTTCTCATCCATCGCCTTCTCCTAAACATCCATCTCCTTTTTCTACCCATCCATCTCCTTCTCTTACTCATCCATTTCCTACCCATCCAGCTCCTTCTCCTACCCATGCATCTCCTTCTCCTACTCATTCATCTCCTTCTCCTACCCATTCATCTCCTTCTCCTACCCATTCATCTCCTTCTCCTAAACATCCTTCTCCTTTTCCTACCCATCCATCTCCTTTTCCTACCCATCTATCTCCTTTTTCTACCTATCCATCTCCTTCTCCTACCCATCCATCTCCTTCTCCTACTCATCATCTCCTTCTCCTACTCATCCATCCCCTCTCTCCTACCCATCCATCCCCTTCACCTACTCATCCATCTCCTTCTCCTACCCATCCATTTTCTTCTCCTACCATCCATCTCTTTCTCCTACTCATCCATCTCTTTCTCCTACCCATCCATCTCCTACCTATCCATCTCCTTCTTACCCATTCATCTCCTTCTCCTACTTATCCATCTCTTTCTCCAATTCATCCATCTTCTTCTCCTAACCATCCATCTCCTTCTCATTCTCATCAATCTCCTTCACCTAACCATCCATCTCCTTCTTCTACCCATCCATCTCCTTCTCCTACCCATCCATCTCCTTCTCCTAAACATCCATCTCCTTTTCCTACCCATCCATCTCCTTTTCCTATCCATCCATCTCCATTTTCTACCTATCCATCTTCTTCTCCTATCCATCCATCTCCTTCTCCTTCCCATCCATCTTCTCCTAAACATCCATCTCCTTTTTCTACCCATCCATCTCCTTCTCTTACCCATCCATCTCCTAACCATCCATCTCCTTCTCCTACCCATCCATCTCCTTCTTCTACCTATCTTCTTCTATCCATCCATCTCCTTCTCCTACCCATGCATCTCCTCCTCCTACTCATTCATCTCCTTCTCCTACCCATTCATCTCCTTCTCCTACCCATCCATCTACTTTTCCTACTCATCCATCTCCTTCTTCTACCCATCCATATCATAACCATCCATCTCCTCCTAACCATCCATCTCCTTCTTTTACCTATTCATCTCCTTCTCCTACCCATCCATCTCCTTCTCTTAAACATCCATCTCCTTCTCCTAAACATCCATCTCCTTTTTCTACCCACCCATCTCCTACCCATCCATCTCCTTTTTCTGCCTATCCATCTCCTTCTCCTACTCATTCATCTCCTTCTCCTACCCATTCATCTCCTTCTCCTACCCATTCATCTCCTTCTCCTACCCATCCATCTCCTTTTCCTACTCATCCATGTCCTTCTTTTACCCATCCATATCCTAACCATCCATCTCCTCCTACCCATCCATCTCCTTCTTCTACCTATCCATCTCCTTCTCCTACCCATCCATCTCCTTCTCTTAAACATTCATCTCCTTCTCCTAAACATCCATCTCCTTTTCCTACCCATCCATCTACTTTTCCTACCCATCCATCTCCTTCTCTTACCCATCCATCTCCTACCTATCCATCTCCTTCTCCTACCCATCCATCTCCTTCTCCTACCCATCCATCTCCTTCTCCTATCCATCCATCTCCTTCTCCAATTCATCCATCTCCTACCCATCCATCTCCTTCTACTCATCCATCTCCTTCTCCTACCCATCCATCTCCTACCTATCCATCTCTTTCTCCTACCCATCCATCTCTTTCTCCTACTCATCCATTTCCATCTCCTACCCATCCATCTCCATCCCCTACCCATCCATCTCCTTCTCCTACCCATCCATCTCCTTCTCCTACTCATCCATCTCCATCTCATCCATCTCCATCTCTTACCCATCCATATTCATCTCCTATCCATCCATCTCCATCTCCTACCCATCCATCTCCTTCCCATGATCCTATAGTCTGAATTTTGGGAATCATCTTGTATCTCCTGTATGCATACATAAGAAACAAATATCTTTCGTTATAAGGCTACATTCACACATCTGTGTTACCACCCGAGAGAAAGTTTTTTCTCAGGTGTCATCCCAGTCGCTTCCATATTTTTCTCATCGGTCTGTTTTTTTGCTGAAGCAGGTACCCATGTCTGAACTATTTTGTTATCCATTGACTCTTAACAATGGAACCCGGAAGTCTTCTGCGTTTTATATGGATCCTCATAAACTTTAACCCCTTAGCAACTTATGATTTACTATGTAGAATGCTGTGGCATTGCTGTATATACCACAAGCAATCAGACAATCGTCGCAGGTTGAAGTTCCCTTAGGGGACTAACGAATTCTGTGAAAGTAACAAATTTTTTTAAAAAACAATATGAAATTATTTAAAACGCTAAAAGTTCAAATCACCCCCCATTAAAAATGAAGAAATAAAAAAACACATTGCTGCGCTCAAAAAAGTCTAATCTATCAAAATATAAAATAAATTAATCTGATTGGTAAATGGCGTAACGAGATAAAAAATCAAGACGCCAAAACTGCAGTTTTTCAGCCAAGGCACCAACAGAGAATAATGTGATAACAGGAGATCAAAACATCATATCTACCCCAAAATTATATCAATAAAACATTAGCTTGGGGGCACAAAAAATAAGCCCTTACACAGCCCCAGATTCCAAAAATTTAAAACGTTACAGCTCTTGGAAAATGATGCCACAAGCAAAACATTTTTTTTCTACATTTCTTAATTTTTATTCACCAATTAAATGAAACAAAAACTATACATGTTTGGTATCTGCGTAATTGCCCTGACCTTGGGAATCATACTGTCAGGTCAGTTTTACCATATTGTGAATAATAAAAAAACAAGAAAAACATTGTAGAGTTTCACATTTTTTGCTATTTCGCCACACTTTGAATTTTTTTTCTGATTTCCAGTACATCATATGATAAAATGAATGATCTCATTCGAAAGCACCAGGATGTGTCACACAGATGTCTAAGCTTAGGTAGTACAGCAATACTTCCCGATAGTGTCGGACTAGGGTGTCAAAGGCCCACCAGTAACCAACTCCCCAACTCTAGGGCCCCACTTTTCAGCTACACGCAAATGTGTAATTATCCTCAATCACAAATTTTTATAACAATGAAGTGGGTGGATTGTTAGATAAATAAGATGCCGGCTTCGTCTGTACATAGTAATTCCAGTGCATTGTGCCAATTACTGCTCATATAAGAGGGTGGGGCCCACCGGAGGATTCTCATGCTTTCCGGTGGGCCTGTCCAAGCCTGGTTCCCAACTCATCAAACCTGGTGTCACATTTTGACACTATAGATGCAGGTCTGTTCTTAGTGTTATACTATCTAAGCTTCATTTTACTGCACCACGGAAATACTTTATACACATTGTCCCATGACAACAAGGCAGAATAATACATAATAAACAATTTATAGAAGAAAATCAATTTATATTTATCCATCTGAAACCTGCAACATCTAAAAAGAAAATATCTGTAATCGAAAAGATAAAATAATGTTACTATAACGATGCTCTTTCTTTTGGCCTAAATCCAGCCAAGCAAAAAGACGTCTATATCTTTTTTATTTCCTGAATACGCTGAAGTGTCATTACCTTCTAAAATAATATTATCGTTTTTTCCTTAAAGCTTTTATGTATCCCTGAGCAAAGATGAAGCTATTAAAGTAAAAGATGCTATTTCTGGGGGAAAAAGCTAAAAAAAAAAACGAAAAAAAAAAAAATCCTGACACTTACTTTACATCCTTATCAGATCCGGCGTTCGCAGCAGACATAATGCATTGTTCACTTACTGCTATAAAAAAAATCAAAATGGTTCTTCGAAAACGGGAAGAAAAATTGACTTTTTACAGGATTTCTAAATATGACAAAATGGATGACAGCTCGCACTTAAAGGACACCTCATAAGTCACCGGTGTGATGTAGACAACCCTTCTGTTATACAATAATGGAGCACGCTACTCGCCGAGACGCCCACGCCATATTCTGTATGAGCATATTCATCACGGGAGAGTCAGGGACATGGAGATGACAATGGGGTAAAAAGACAGCTTCGGGAAAAATGACATTGTCTATTCCCACCGATCCTCTATTCAGCAGACGAAGGACTGAAGTTAAGACATCACGTGTAGAAATCACTATCCCTGCACCTGTAAGTGGGCTTCATGCAATATTTTTTTTTATTTTAAGGGGTATTCCCATCAACAAGATCCTAACCCAATATTTAGTAGGTGCGATAATAATAATATTAGCAAATAACTCCAAATAGAAATGTAGTACAGTTCTCCTGATAACCTATGGCACTTACCCTATGTGCAGGGCATTGCCATAGGATAACCTAGGTCACTTACCCTATGTGCACGGCATTGCAGTAGGATAACCTATGTCACTTACCCTATGTGCAGGGCATTGCCATAGGATAACCTAGGTCACTTACCCTATGTGCACGGCATTGCAGTAGGATAACCTATGTCACTTACCCTATGTGCAGGGTATTGCAGTAGGATAACCTATGTCACTTACCCTATGTGCAGGACATTGCAGTAGGATAACCTATGTCACTTACCCTATGTGCAGGGCATTGCAGTAGGATAACCTATGTCACTTACCCTATGTGCAGGGCATTGCAGTAGGATAACCTATGTCACTTACCCTTTGTGCAGGGCATTGCAGTAGGATAACCTATGTCACTTACCCTATGTGCAGGGCATTGCAGTAGGATAACCTATGTCACTTACCCTATGTGCAGGGCATTGCAGTAGGATAACCTATGTCACTTACCCTATGTGCAGGGCATTGCAGTAGGATAACCTATGTCACTTACCCTATGTGCAGGGCATTGCAGTAGGATAACCTATGTCACTTACCCTATGTGCAGGGCATTGCAGTAGGATCACCTATGTCACTTACACTATGTGCAGGGCATTGCAGTAGGATAACCTATGTCACTTACCCTATGTGCAGGGCATTGCAGTTTGCAGTAGCTTATGTATCCAAATGAGAGTGTGATTAGCATAATCAGTCCAATTCTCTCGGATGAGAAAATCTACAGCCGTCTGCACCGAGCCTAAAGATGGGTCATTCCTACACTTGTCTCTAAACCTGACATATTCTATGCCATCCTTCAACCATGGTCATCTATAGGCTCCCATCTTAAAAAAAACCATTGCGTGCGGTAACACATAGTTATTTTACTGAAAGGCACAAGGTGGTATTGAGTTAGTATCATTACAAATTGTGCAACTTAGTACAATTCAAGAAAAGTTAAAGGGAGTCTGTCAGCACAAAATGACTGTTCAAACCAAGCACAGGAGCTCAGCGCACTGTGGGCATTTCCAAAAACTTCAGTGCACCTTCTCACCTAACTCTCTTTCTTGATTGACAACTCTAACTTTACAGGAGCCAGAAAAGTGCCAAAATAGAAAACAGGTAGGTGGGAAAGTGCACTGAACTGTTTGCCATAGCAAAGGTGCACCGAGCACTTGTGCTTGGTTTGAACAGTCATGTTTAATTGAACTTAAAAGTAGATGCTCATATGAAGGGTTAGCCTTAGAATCATATTCCCTGGTGGGCCTGAGGAACCCCAGTCCAAGACTAATGAAGAAGTCAGGGAATGATGAAGAGCCATTGCTGATAGGGCGCTGCCTCTCCTCTACGTTTGTCTCCGGTTGCACTATTTTTCACCCAGTCCCTTTAAGAATCCGCATTGCAAGTCTCTTAGTGTGCTTCATCTCCAAACACAGATGTGACAGAATAATAACTTTGAAACTTACTCAATATATCCTAGGGCAAGATTATATTCAGATAACTTTTCAAAGTCTTTCCCTTTACAGAGTGTGACAGATTTAAATACAACCCATTTTCCCAGAGCCAGCTGCTTTGTGCACTGTCGACAGTGATGACATCGAAATAAAAATCCCAAGGAGAGAACATGACCCTGAGTTTGTAATGCTATTGTGACTGTCTAATACCCTGCGTGCCAGAGCCTGGACTTACTCACTACTCTGTCTTTCGTATGGCTATGCATGATTTAAGGGGCAAAATTAATAATATTTATTTGTAATTTTTTTTCTAACGTATTATAGTTTTAAAAATATGAAATTTTAAACTAAAAATTGCATTTGTTATATTTGTCCATTCCAAATCCACAGGCTTGCACTACTCAAGAGCAGAATATGAAATTATAGCTGAGCTCTGATTGGTGCTGGGGCCAACAACAGAAAAGTTTTACTTTTGGACAGTTTTCATAAATCTGACCTGTGTGTTCAATGGGCATCAATCAATGGAAAAAGGGTGGTGTTTGGGACAATGACGATCCTGAAGTGCTGTGCACATGATCTGGAATTTTCCTGTCAGGATTGTTATTGCGTTTAAATCTGCAGCATGTCAATTCTTTGTGCGTTTCTGCAGCGTTTTTCACCCATAGACTTGAATTGAGTCAGTCAAATCCACAGCAAAAACGCAGGTATAAAAATATTTGCGGATTTGCTGCGAACATTTGCTGTATGTTTGACTGACTCAATTCAAGTCAATGAGTCAAAAACACAGCAAAAACGCACAAAAAATTGCCAACGGAAGACTGCTCCTCCCATCATCCTATGGTCGCTCCCGCTGATAAAGCGGAAGCAGGCATCGCTGTGGGGAGACGTAATCTCTCCAGCCGGCACATGTGCTCCATGTAAAAAAAAAGTTATAAATAAATTGCTATTAAAATAAAAAAACACTTCATACTCACCTATCCGACGTAATCGCGAGTGTCCCACGTCGATCGGATTACCCAGCAGCACTCTATACACTGACAGGAGCACGATTGTATAGCGCTGAGCTGCCGGGACGGAGATCACTTGAGTTCATGACCTGATAATCAGCTGAGAGCTCCGGTGACCTCACTTATGGCATCGCTGCTTGAGTATTTTCTCATGCAGCACTGGTGCAGTAAGTAAGGTCATCGTAGATCATCAGCTGATCATCAGCTGATTGAACTCCAGTGACCTCCGTCCCGGCAGCTCAGCGCTATACACTGACAGGAGTGATTACACTCCTGTCAGTGTATACAGTGCTGTCCTCTAGAACAGTCACACCAGTGATTGCTGATGTGACTGCTCTAGACCTAGATCATCGTGGAACACTGGATTATGTCCTCACAGCAGACAGGTGAAGGATATGGTTGTTTTTTACTTTTGTTTTTTTTACAGGTGACAATGGCTTCAGCGGATTGGGCGTTAGGTGAATATAAAAGTGTTTTTTATTTTTAAATAAATGATTAAAACCATGTGGAGTTTTATTTAAAATAAAAAACTTTATCTGGCCCTTTATTTATTTCAAAACCTTTACTATGGGGTTAGGAATTGAGGCGTCTTATAGACGCTTCTCCATTACTAACCTGGGCTTCATGTCAGCTGCCAATACAACCCTATTACCCTACTTGCCACTGCACCAGGGCAAGTGGAAAGAACCGAGGCTAAGCACCAGATTTGGTGTATCTTATGGATGCGCCTTTTCTGGGTGCGGCTGAGAGCTGATATTATTAGCCTCGATCCTGGATCCATGGATCCTTGCCCCTTCCCTGGCTACTAATATCAGCCTGCAGCCATCTGCCTAGCCATTGCTGGTTACATTTTATAGGGGGACCCTACGTCAGTTTTTTTCTGGGATCCCCCTGTAATCTAGCCAGTAAAGGTTAAGCAAACAGCTGTCAAACCTGGTCCTGATCATGGGCACATACCCAAACTCATCCCCAGCATGTCAATTTCTGTAGCGGAAATGTTAGTCTTCGCTGCAGATTTTGACTGCATGTACTGACAACACAAGTGCGGCATTAGGAGTAATGGGATTAGGGTTAATGGGATTAGGTGTCACTGACACCTAACCATAGCTTTAGTAATGAAGAGGTGTCAGCCAGACATCCTCATTACTAAGTAAAGAATAAAATAAACCCCAATACTGAGAATAAAATACTTTATTTGAAATAAAACAGATACTTTTAATCATTTAAATTAACCTATATACTCACCCCAGGTCCGACAGTAATCCAAGGATTCAATTATCTTTATTTAGCTCCAAAAAGCATTCATTGCTGTACAAAAACCCCTCCAAAAACGCATTAAAAAATGCATAAAAAAACGCATAAAAAAACTCACCAAAATTTCGGCAAAACACACGTTTTTGCCGCCAAGAGGTGCAGAAACCTTGCAGAAATGTTTGCAATCAAATACTGAACGTGCACACATAGACTAATGATTCATTAACACACATCATGTGACTAATTAAAAATCTCAGCCATGCAAAAATGGGTAAGTTTAGACTTGTTTCCCGAAAATCTGATTTTAAGAATCTATGGGGATGAAATCTGCTGAAAGATTCTTATAGGGGTGGAAACAGATAGTAGGGCCTTCTCTGTACAGAAATGTTATGTGGGCTATTTGATTTTTAGAGCTAATTTTTCAAGACTAATGGGCTCATTATAGACTTTTTTTAAAATCTTTATGATGACTCTCTGGTCAATATTTTATTTGATGTATCAGAATTTATTAGTGGTTTTAAAATACGGGAAACTTGGTGCATTTTTTATTGTGGCATGACCACCATCCTTCATCAAAATGTCCTTATGCAGCTACGCAGAATGCACATATGGTGTATCCGCCTCTGTGTTTCCTTTAATACAATGAACGGCCTAGAAACATTTTTTGTAAAGCTGTAGAGGGGCTGTTTACCCCTCTACCCACCCTAGACCACAAACCCATCCACTATCCTAGGCTATCAGGAAATCACTATCTATAAGGCTCTGTGCACACATGCAGGATTTGCAGCAGAAAACTCTACTATTTTTCCCCAGTCATTAGTATGGGTGAAATCTGCTGCAAATCTGCAAGGAAAAAATAACTAACATGTGCATGAGATTTCAGGAATCTCATTCACTTTGCTGGTACTGTAAAACGCTAGCCATTTTTTGCTCCAAATTCGCTTGGAAAAAATGCATCAGAAACGCAACATCTGCACATAGCCTAACAATAAAATCCAAAGTGTAGAAAGGGAGAGGTTGAGTGAGCTCTGGGACAATTAATACAGGGACTTACAAATGTTCTCTAACTGACTGACATTTTAGATGCTCCATTTGGAAGGGGTGTAACAAGCCGAGGCCCATGCGGGAGGGTGGAGAGCCGCCATCAGCGCCTATTTCAGCTGGATGTATGTCCAAGGACGCACATTCAGCTAAAATGTCTTACAGAACGGGAATATATATACCAGGAAGGAACCCAGGATAGGGGGCATATATAAAAGGATAGGGAACATATATACCAGAAAGGGGCCAAGGATGTGGGGCATATATATCAGGATGGAGGACATATACTGTATACCAGGAAGGGCCCTGGATGGAGGGCATATACACCTGAAAGGAACAAAGGATGGGGGTATATATACCAGTAAGGGGCCCAGGATGGGGGGCATATACACCAGTATGGGGGACATATAAATATAAATATATATATATATATATATATATATATATATACCAGGAAGAGGCCCAGGATGGGGACATATACACCTGGGAGGCGCCCATGATAGGGGACATATAGACCAGGAAGGGGCTCATATACCAAGAAGAGGCCAAGAATGGGGGACATATACACCAGGAAGGGGCCCAAGGTGAGGGACATATAGACCAGGATGGGGGACATATATCAGTAAGGGGCCCAGGATGGAGGACATATATAAAGGAATGGGTGACATATATACCAGAAAGGGGCCCAGGATGGGGTGCATATATAACAGGATGGGAAACATATATACCAGGAATGGGCGCAGGCTGGGGGACATATATACCAGGAAGGGGCCCAAGATGGGGTGCATATATAACAGGATGGGAAACATATATACCAGGAAGGAGCCCAGGATGGGGGCATATATACCAGGAATGGGCCCAGGATGGGAGACATATACCTAGAAGGGGCCCAGGATGGGGCCACATATACCTGAAAGGGGCACAAGTTAGGGACATTAGTAAAATATGGGGGACATTACTACATAATGATTGTGGGGGAACAACATGCATGTCCTTATGGTATTTAGAATGCTACAAGAGCCCATACATCTGACTAACATGCAGGGTGGAGCCAGGTCCAAATTTTGCATGGGGGCTCATCAGATTCTAGTTAGGCAACCTTCTAAAAGAACAATTCTACCATGTGAAACCTAAGGATCACATGTATATTGACAATTGCGACTATTCCAACCAGAAAGTAATAATTCACATCTTCTTACCACCAATCCAGAATTGGGCTACACCATAAGTCATTGAAATATTTTTACTAATTAGTCAAAATTGTGCACAATTTCCTGTTTAGAGTGTCCTAACGTAGAGAAAATGTCAAGGCTTTGCATAGCTTTGTATCACTGGGATTTAGATATTTTGTAAACCTAAACTAGTAGCCAGAAATTAAAAAAAAAAATGTCTTGTAGGATTATTGAGGCCGAGAAAACAATGTTTTTGGAGGACCATTGACATATGCATGTATCAAGAAAATTTCAGTAGCTATCAGCCAGGCTTTGTAAATGAAATTCACTCCATGCTGTCTTCTTAAAGGCTACAGCTTTAATTATATGGAAGAATATGAAGGTTTCTTCTGTATGTTCATGGAAATTCAGGTCATTGCAGTGGTGAGTCTAAAATCCCATGGCAGCTCAAAGTCAGATTTACATCAGAATATAGCAGCTCATTAAGCATCTCGAGGTTGGATCATTTCCTTTTGACACTTTTGTAGACTATACCACATAATGAAATGCCTTTTGTCAGTTGTGTCCTCAGCCCAGAGTTTGACCATGCATGCGTTAAACCAACATGTACAAAGCCCACATCTTTTAGGCAGTCCAATACCCACTGGGGCCACATTGGACAAAGAAAAAGTTTTAGCTAAGGCCAAAGGTTTTTATTTGAGGGGAAAACAAAAGATTTGATGAAGTCCATCCCAAAGTTGGGTCAAAATTATTATAAAGATCTAAAAATAGGTAATACCTTATCTGCCCGAAAATGCTCTTGACTGTAGCTACAGCCTTGAGAAGTATGATAGACCCATTTTTGAGAAGGAATGAATTCTTATGGATACATTGACTAATAATGAGGTCCATCAGGTATCCATCAACTTTTTGAAGTTCTTGTACACCGCTAAGGCCAGTGAACTCTGCATCAGTCACAAGGATAGATAGGACGTCATCGATACGGCCAAGTAAGCAAAGACTCATGGATGGAACCCAGTGGAATGGCAGCACTGGAGCAGCTGGTGATGTTAATGCTCGAAAATTAACCTTCACTTAACGTCTTTTTGACCTCCATTGTATGTGTAAGGAGTCTATCGGGTGCGCATGTATGGAGATGCCTCTAATACCAGGGATCGAAGCTAGCTTTGTAACTATTCAAATGCCAATATCATGATGCAATTGTGGGATGCCGGTGGGTTGACATGGCAATCAAATGCTTACTGAAGGCCTCTGGTTGGGCTTCATAGGAGATCATTAATTCCACCATATGCTGCAGTTCTCAAGGGTGTATAAAAAGAGAGATAAAATCCCGCGATCCCAATGTATTGTTACCCCTTTATAAATCACTGGTGAGGCCACATCTGGAATATGGGATCCAGCTTTGGGCTCCACATTTTAAAAAGGATATTCAGAAGTTAGAGTCAGTTCAAAGGCGGCAACTAGATTATTACACGGGATGGAGGCCGCTCATATGATGAGAGGTTGGGAAAGTTGAGCTTGTTTAGCTTAGAAAAATGACGCCTCAGAGGGGATCTGATTTACATGTAAAAATATATGTGTGTGGTCAGTACAAAGGACTGGCACATGACTTATTCCTTTCAAAGACCAGGGGGCTCATTACAGGTGAAAGAAAGGCGATTCCAGCAGCTAAATAGGAAAGAGTTCTTTACAGTCAGAGCAGTCGGACTGCGGAATGCCGACCACAAGAGGTAGTGATGGCCGACACTATAACAGCTTTTATTAAAAGGGCTGGATGATGGGCAATGGGCACAAAAATAAAAAAAGTTATAACTCTAGGAAGAACTGAAGGAAAAAAACAAAGTTGCAAAAATGAAAATTGGCGGGAAAAAGTTAAAACCAGACCTCCAATCAGTATTAATGAGAGGGAATGGAGGAGTTGGCACGTCATGAATATGGAGCTTCTGACAAGTAGTGTGCCCCTCTGTGTGCCACACCAGAAATCTTACTCCAATCAGCGACTGGAATGAGATATCTGGTGTAGGGAATGGAATGGCGCCTAATTCATGAAGAGCTGTGGAGTCACAGCATGTCCACACCCTCATCCAGCACCATCTCCACCCATTTTGGAGGAGCTGATATACACTGGTATAAAACGCCAAAAGTTGAAAAATGTTGGGGCAACACCAAAAGCTTTCGCGACACTTTTTGGGTGTAAAAACTTTGTTGAATCGGGGCTTTAATGTTGATTTCCTGGTGAACTTTCCAAAGAAGTGAAACTGCTGTTTAAAAAACAAGGCATAGCCAGGGCTGCTGCCTGAGACTTTAATGGAGGAAATGGATAACAGACAACAGCAATTACTCAGGAGTAATCTTGAGCCACTGACAGCTCTGCAGTAGTGGTCACAAGACAAGAAAATAAATAGCTAGAAAGCATTACACACACGTAGCAACCTAAACTAGGCATCTACTTTAAAGGGGAACTTTCAATGAAATTTCATATTTATACTGATGACCTCCCCCTTCCCCCAATTGTCATTGCTCCACTGATTACGGAACAGTTTTCCTTTTTCTTCTATGTCCCTCTGTTCCAGAGTTATGTTCACCTAAAATACAGAAGAAATTTTTCCCTTCAATGTCCTGGGTGTATAGCACAGAACTTCTCTGTGGGCGTTTGCTATTTCTCCTCCGAAGCTGGCCAATCAAAACACGGCCACGCCCACTGAGAAGTTCTGTGCTATACACCCAGTTGCTTGAAGGGAAAACTCTTAGGGTCATAACTTTGGAACAGAGGGGCACAGAAGAAAAAGAAAAACTGTTCCAGAATCAGTGGAGCAGCAGAAATTAGAGGAGGCACTCAGTTTTAATAAAAAAAATGCTGTGAAATATCCTCTTTAAATGTGGGGAGGTCACTTGTATTAAAGGAAATTTGCTTGAATACGTCATCAATTACTGAATGTATTACTGCTGTACCCTTTATGGGGGTATGCATGACTAATGTGCCCTAAATGGGGAAAGGTATGTATGACTACTGGGCCCACCTTGGCGTATGTATGAATGCTATTCCCTTAGTGGGGGTATATATGACTATTTGGCCTTAATGGTGGGGGGTATGTATGACTGCTAAGCACTCAATGGGGGTATCTAGGACTATTGGGTATTAAATGGGGGGTATGTATGACTACTGGGCCCGGCATGGGGTATGTATGACTGCTAGGCCCTCCACAACGAGGAAACTAAAACGTAGCCACAATTGCTTGATCAGCAGGAGGTCGGGAGCGGCACTGTGCATAAAAATGCAGAAGGGACATCCACCCCTTGGATCTCCAGATCAGTAGGGTTTCCAGTGGTTAGACCCTGATCAATTAAAATTGTGATAACTGATTGTAAAAAGACAAAAACACCTATTGAAATAAGTGACTTGATACTACGTACTTGCCTGCCACATGGGAGCTAAGATCATAATGCACTTGATCACTTGATCATGTCTCTGCACATTGGCGCCAATTTATTGATTTATAACAACGGCTATGCCACACATATCTGAACCCCGACCTCGGTTTCAGTAGCTGGTGTCCCTTCCATATGGTCAAAAATGGAAAAGTGACAATGTATGAATGCAGCTCTCTTCATTAATGTTTATGGAAGTCATGGAAATTGGAAACAGTTGAGGATAACTATTAATTTCGTACATAACACCCAGATATAGATGACATCGGTGCTACATTAGTGTTTGTATATATATAACATTTTATATATATGATTATTTTTTTTTCCCAATGTGATTATGCGTGACATTTAAACATGTGCTTTAAATACGTGACAGGCTTGACTATAAATTGGTTCCGACAACCTCTAGGCATGCAATACATACAATGTCCTGGGGGATAACGCCTTTCAGTGCTACCTTTCGAAAACTAGCAGGAAAGGTCTCTGCAGCGCAAAGATAAAAATATCAACCTGGAAATGAAATACTCTTTAAATAATTCTCTTTCATGTCATTCTGGAGAAATCCACATTTCTATGTGGTTGTGCAATCATAGTTATGGGTCACTGGCTACGGCGTTTGAAGCTGATATTCTGTCTCCCTTAATGTGCGGAATACAAAAGCAGAATGTGGACAAAACGTTACCGTCTCTCATATTATAGACCTAAAAAATTCTACAAGGCTTTTAAAGGAAAGGACACGGTCAAATACTGTGCACGGAAAAGTCCAGTGATATTGTGTATCCGTTTGGCCAATTTTTGGAAACCCCAAGACATTTTTACCCCGATTGTTCTCCCTGTAATTCTACATTATTTGTCTGACTATTCCTAATTTGTAGGTCCCCATGACTGACAAATTCCATCAATTAATAATAAGTGAATTGGTACAGAGGTATAAGACTAACTGCACTGCTGTTGGGGAAGAATAGTTCCACATTCTTGGAGAAGTTCAAGTAATTTTTTATTGACGCGTTTCAGGTTCGGGTCAAACCCTTTTTCAAAACAAACTATTTTTAACAGTTCTCCGAGGTAGATGTTCTATGGGATGTAAAAGTGCTTAATATATGTGTCGGAATCACAGAACATTATTTTAGGAGGTTATTTAATATATTTTTAATGTTTTTGAAAAGAATATTTGTATTTAAGTAGAAATAACAAGACCGCTGGCAAATGCAGTCACTGAGTAATTTTCTTCAATTCATGGGAATTATATAGTAGGAAATACCATTTATTAGTACTTTGTGGATGATTACGCTTCTCAGTTCCCAGGAAGATGAGATTAATAATCGGAATAATAGTACATCTCACTTAAAAAAAAAAAAAATGTACTAATATATAATTTTACAAAGCATAACCCCCTCCAAGCATCCACAGATAAAGGGGTTGCCTGGCATAAATCTTTTTGAAAAGTTGTAATTGTTTTCCGCAACAAGGAGTTGCACAAAAATTTCACTACTTTTGGGGGTTTTATGGCAGTTTCGTCAAGTTCTGAGAAAATGGGCAGAGCTGGGGTGAGATGGGGGTGGAACGGGAGGTGAGATCTCTAATTCATGATGAGCTTTTATTTACCTTACGCCAGAAATCTTACTTACTCCAGTCCCTGACTGGAGTAAGATTTGTGACGAGGCGCACGTCACTTTACAAACACACTTCTTAAACAAGAGAAACAGTTAGATACACTACATATGATTAAGCATCAACAGATAAAACAGCGCCATCTGCTGACACTGTAATGTAACTACTCCAATGTATAATAAGTCTGTATCTTGTTGCATGTATTTCAACAATCCGCGACATATGCCGCCGACAATGGGAACAGGAGATCGGTGGGAGTGCCGGGTGTTGCACCCCCCAAAGATAGACCATCAATGTTAAAGTCCCGGACAACCCCCTTTAATGAATCCGACGCCTCTGACTCCAGCAAGTCCCCTCATCAAGACTGGCACAAACAACGCCGGCCTTGATGAATCGGGGTATTTATTTTTAATCTTGATTACCCCCATTAAATTTCACGTCTAGGGCAAACTAAGCCGATTTGATAAGTTTGAAGAGGTAGGACAGCAAGCGGTTAACAATTCAATGTAGTCATAGGCATTGGATTCACGTGGTGTGCATGAGTGGCAGTCACCTGTTGTGTTCATTTCACCCCATGTCTTTTTATCATTTGACTAATGGAGACGCTGTGTTATTGCAGCTCATTATGTCACTGCCGCTAGCCGCTTACACATAATCATTATTGTATTTGCTGACTCAATGGTCGCAATACCAATGTTTTTGAGAACATTTGGAAACTGCTCATTCTGCAATGTCAGGTGAATGGCGAGAAGGACTTATCTTCACTTGACGGAGCAAAGTATTTCAGATATTACAACCTATTGTCAAGTGACTATGAATAAATATTTGACACATCTGGACCCTGTTAGAATTTAAATGGTCTCTGTAGTTTCTTGCACAAACGAACAGTACAAGCGAAAATAGGAAACTTTGTAATATATCTCATCAGAGAAATATACTTTCTCCACTTATGAGCCACTTCTCCCTTTATCCCTGTCTCCTGAACACATCGTACACCATGAAAAACTTCTAAAATCTATCTTAGTCAAAACAGTCAAAACATGATAGACTGCCAGCTCACTGAGGCGTCGGATTACTGCTGCTTATCCAAGTCTATGGATAGGAGAAAAGAAAGGAGGGATTGTGACAGTGATGTTGGTGTTATAAAGGGAAAAAAAATGTAAAAAAAAATGGTTAAATACATTATGACACTGAGCATTAAACCCTTATTGACATATGACGTACTTGTACATCATCCTTTATGACACTGAGCATTAAACCCTCACTGACGTATGAAGTACTTGTACATCATACTTTATTATACTGAGCATGAAACCTTTACTGACATATGACGTACTTGTACATTATCCTTTATGACACTGAGCATTAAACCCTTACTGACGTATGAAGTACTTGTACATCATACTTTATGACACTGAGCATTAAACCTTTACTGACATATGACATCCTTGTACATTATCCTTTATGACACTGAGCATTAAACCCTTACTGACGTATGAAGTACTTGTACATCATACTTTATGACACTGAGCATTAAACCTTTACTGACATATGACATCCTTGTACATCATCCTTTATGACACTGAGCTTTAAACCCTCACTGACGTATGAAGTACTTGTACATCATACTTTATTATACTGAGCATGAAACCTTTACTGACATATGACGTACTTGTACATCATACTTTATGACACTGAGCAGTAAACCTTTACTGACATATGACATCCTTGTACATCATACTTTATGACACTGAGTATTAAACCCTTATTGACGTATGAAGTACTTGTACATCATACTTTATGACACTGAGCATTAAACCTTTACTGACATTTGACATCCTTGTACATTATCCTTTATGACACTGAGCATTAAACCCTTACTGACGTATGAAGTACTTGTACATCATACTTTATGACACTGAGCATTAAACCTTTACTGACATATGACATCCTTGTACATTATCCTTTATGACACTGAACATTAAACCCTTACTGATGTATGATGTACTTGTACATCATCCTTTATGACACTGAGCATTAAACCCTTACTGACGTATGAAGTACTTGTACATCATGCTTTATGACACTGGGCATTAAACCCTTACTGATGTATGAAGTACTTTTACATCATACTTTATGACACTGAGCATTAAACCTTCACTGACATATCACATCCTATACATCATCCTTTATGACACTGAGCATTAAACCCTTACTGACGTATGAAGTACTTGTACGTCATACATTATTACACTGAGCATTAAACCTTTACTGACATATGATGTACTTGTATGTTGAATGTTTGGCTCCCTGTCCCAACTCCTAAGCCTCCATCTCTGCAGGTAGATGATCGCTGAGTTATTCAGCTATCACCTGCCTCTAGCAGCTGAGCGTGGAGTGTAGCTCAGCATGCGGCTGGTAACCTGTTAAAAGATGCTGTCAATCTCTGACCACCCATCGGCTCGAATGCTGGGCGCCAATTAGTTGCCAACTTGTCATGACAGCCAGGGGTTTGCTTATGACTAGGGATGAGCGGACCTGTGGAAGTTCGGGTTCTGGTACCCAACCCAAACTTTATTTGAAAGTTCGGTTAGGGTACCAGAACTGTACCCGAACTTGAAACAGAACCCGAACCCCATTGAAAACAACTGGGACCGAAATATCTCTCTCTCTCACATGTCCTGGAACTCCGAACATTGCAACGGAAATTGCATTCGTGTTTGGCCTTTAGCACCTTACACCAACTGTCTGATATGAACCCCAAACTTTTAAGTTCGGGTTCACTCATCTCTACTTAAGACCACTGGGTCTGCCATGACAGTACTTCCATGAATACCAGCTTGTGGCTGGCGTTCATAGCAGACCGTGATTTCTGCTATATACAGCAATACTGTAGTATTAGGCGATCAAAGGTTCAAGTTCTCTAAGGGGACTACAGAAATCTTTTGAAAAATATGAAAAAATATAGATGTTCGAATCATCCCCCAACTTTTCCCCCATTAAAAAATAAAGAAATAAAAAAATACACATGAGTGGTATCTCCATGTCTGTAAAAGTCCAAACTAGCAAAATATAAAATTAATTAACCTGATAAATACTGAAAGGAGAAAACAAATTCGAATGCAAGAAATTAGGTTTATTTCGGCTGCCAAAACACCACAACAAAGTGCAACAAGAGGCAAACAAAACATCGTATCAACCCCAAGATGGTATCAATAAAAACATTGTCTCAGGACACATAAAACAAGCCCTGATGCAGCTCCATTGATGAAAAATTTAAAAAGTTAGAGGAGTCTCAGAAAATGGCGAAACAAGCAACATTCTTTTTTGTTTACGAATTTCCAAATATTTTTTCACCAAAAACAAACAAAAAAAAACTATGCGTACTTGGTATCACTGTAATTGTACTGTCCTGGTGAAACATATTGCCAAGTTAGTTTTACTGTAGAATAAACTCTGCAAAGGTCAAAACCCCCAAGACAATTGAGAAATAGTGCTTTTTTTCACAATTTCGCAAACACATTGAATTTTTTTTCTCGTTTTCCAGTACATCTCATGATAAAATTGATGGTGTCACTCAAAAGTACAACTCGTTCTGCAAAAAAAACAAGCCCTCATATGGCTATGTGGATGGAAAAATAAAGAAAAGTTATGGCTCTGGAAAGAAGTTGAGGAATTAACTCAAAAATGAAAAAAATTGCCCAGTCGGGAAGGAGCTTGAATGGAAAAGAAACTGACAAAAAGTTGGAAAAAGTTTTCCATGTAGGCGCTATATGCTTTGGCTTAGCTGCCTTCATAACTTCTATAGAGTTTTCTTCCTTTAGGTGGCTGATGGTAGCCACCTTATCAGGCAGAACAGGGTTGTAGGACTCTCAATGCTAATGGGGTTGTGCAGTACTTTAGATTACCGCCTCATGTATCCCCCCCAGGTCCCTAAGACATTTTGTAAATACCTTCTGCTGTTGATAATGTCTGTGAGTGGCGCTATCGGTGGCTGCTCACAGGCATCACGAGACCCCAGCGCCGACGTCACGACAAGTGAGGCATGACTCAGCGCTGGGGTCCCCGCGGTGGCTGCTGGGGTGTGGACGGGGTTACCCCCCACGTCACACCCGGCATCCACCGCACGCTTTCCCAATGAATGTGGAGAGGCAGAGCGCATGGTGGATGCCGGGTGTGACGTGTGGGGGGTAACCCCACCCACAGCCACCTGGAACCAGAAAGATCGTGACCCCCGGCTGCAGCCAGCAGTTGTCGTGACATCAACGGATGTCAGAGCCGGCTGCAGCCGGGGATCACGTGGTGTGGCCACTCATTAATTTGCAATGGGATTGGTATGCATTTATTTATTCTCTGTTTCTTTCCCTCATAGATATCCCTGCCCTCTGTTCCTGCCCTCCTATCCAGCCCCTCCTCCGTTTCCACAGTGGCAGCGCACGCCCAGATCACCTGGCTTCCATAGATAAGTTACTTCCTATAGCGTGGAACGCAAGCCTCTGGACCGCACGCATCATCCACATCGTCACATCCGGTGACGTCACTTCCGCTTCCGCGCCGGCGCTCTCTGCAGCGTCCCATTCAATTAGTTTTGCCTCATATATAAACATGCCCTCCACACCATATGGCAGCGCTCTCTACTAGCGGGGGATACCGCGTAGTCCAGGCCATACACAAGTCACCATTCAGGTATAGTACTCCCTGTCTCTCTCTCTCTCTGACACTTTAGTACTACCAGCCTCTCACCTTGGCATTTGTATACTTCTAGGCAGCCTTAGAGACTCATTGTCCGGGCCGTTCAGCCATGCACACTTTCACTGGCAGTCTGGTAGGTCCCCCCTAGTTGCTTGTTACTTTGCCTCCGCGATTATAGGCAGCACCCCATACCTTCTCCCATCCCCCCTTTTTTCCTTCCCTTTTTGTCCCTTTATCCCATCTAACTCGATTTATGTTCAAATGTATGTTTTTTATAATTTAATCTTTGTACTGCATCACTTGTATTTTGCAGCAATACGATGAAGGTCAATTGGGACCGAAACGTTTATTGATTATTTTCTTTTTATTGATTATTTTCTTTTGGACTGCATATTATAATAAAATATCATATTCTTTCATATCCATTGAGTGCCGAGGTTACTTTCAGATGTGACAGACAGTCGCCCTCCAGTTGGCTGCAGAAGATCTCTTCGTTTGGCATTACAGACATCTTCTTAGATCAGTCTCAGCGGTTACCTCCCTCCTGCTAACTGTCACCCAGGCTTGGTGACACAGATATTCACATGTGATATTCACATGTTCCCTTGTGAAGGCTTGGAGCTATTGCAGTCTGTTACTTCCTCCCTGGTGCTGGGAGGACGTTTGGTGTAATCTCTCTGAAGTCGGCTCAAGCTAAGTTACTTTCCTCCATGTTTGTGTCTCTTGTTGTCTTTACTTTTAGTTGGGGCTGACTAGTGCTCATTCCCCCTTCCCTATCCAGGGCCAAGTGCTAAGGAGATATAGGGGTTACGTTCCTGTGCGGTGATTGGTGAGGAACCAATATAGGGACGATAGGGGAGACAGGGTGATATCAGATCAGCCTAGGAGGTCTCCACTCCCCCTTTCCCTAGTGTCTGGGCTCCCTTCCCCTCTTCCCTTCGTGTTGCACTTAGTCTTTCCTGCACCTTTCGTGACAGGTGCACTGAACCCCTGTGCTTGGTTTGAACAGTTATTCTGTGCTGGCAGAGTCCCTGTAATATAGGTTTCTGAATATAACAAGTATCTTTGATAGAGATTCACCTTAAATAAAAAAAATCCTAGCTACAATGGATGGTCTTCTCAAAGACGATGTCCGTATGCCTAATATACAGTGGGTACGGAAAGTATACAGATCCCTTTAAATTTTTCACTCTTTGTTTCATTGCAGCCATTTGGTAAATTCTAAAAAGTTCATTTTTTTCTCATTACTCTGCATTCCATCTTGACTGAAAAAAAAAACAGAAATGTAGAAATTTTTGCAAATTTATTAAAAAAGAAAAACTGAAATATCACATGGTCATAAGTATTAAGATAAGACCCTTTGCTCAGACACTCATATTTAAGTCACATGCTGTCCATTTCCTTGTGATACTCCTTGAGATGGTTCTACTCCTTCATTGGAGTCCAACTGTGTTTAATTAAACTGATAGGATTTGATTTGGAAAGGCACACACCTGTCTATATAAGACCTCACAGCTCACAGTGCATGTCAGACCAAATGAGAATCATGAGTTCAAAGGAACTGCCCAAGGAGCTCAACGGCAGAACTGTGGCGAGGCACAGATCTGGCCAAGGTTACAAAAGAATTTCTGCATTACTCAAGGTTCCGAAGAGCACAGTGGCCTCCATAATCCTTAAATGGAAGAAGTTTGGGACCACCAGAAGTCTTCCTTGACCTGGCGGTCCAGCCAAACTAAGCAATCGTGGGAGAAGAGCCTTGGTGAGAGAGGTAAAGAAGAACCCCAAGATCACTGTGGCTGAGCTCCAGAGATGCAGTAGGGAGATGGGAGAAAGTTCCACAAAGTCAACTATCACTGCAGCCCTCCACCAGTCGGGCCTTTATGGCAGAGTGGCCCGACGGAAGCCTCTCCTCAGAACAAGACAAATGAAAGCCCGCATAGAGTTTGCTCAAAAACACATGAAGGACTCCCAGACTATGAGAAATAAAATTCTCTGGTCTGATGAGACGAAGATAGAACTTTTTGGTGATAATTCTAAGCGGTATGTGTGGAGAAAACCAGGCACTGCTCATCACCTGGCCAATACAATCCCAACAATGAAACATGGTGGAGGCAGCATCATGCTATGGGGGTGTTTTTCAGCTTCAGGGACAGGATAGCTGATTGCAATTGAAGGAAACATGAATGCGGCCAAGTACAGAGATATCCTGGATGAAAACCTCTTCCAGAGTGCTCTGCACCTCAGACTTGGCCGAAGGTTCACCTTCCAACAAAACAATGACCCTAAGCACACAGCTAAAATAACAAAGGAGTGGCTTCAGAACAACTCTGTGACCATTCATGACTGGCCCAGCCAGAGCCCTGACCTAAACCCAATTGAGCATCTCTGGAGAGACCTGAAAATGGCTGTCCACCAACGTTCACCATCCAACCTGACGGAACTGGAGAGGATCTGCAAGGAAGAATGGGAGAGGACCTCCAAATCCAGGTGTGAAAAACTTGTTGCATCATTCCCAAGAAGACTCATGGCTCTACTAGCTCAAAAGGGGGCTTCTACTCAATACTGATCAAAGGGTCTGAATACGTATGACCATGTGATATTTCAGCTTTTCTTTTTTAATAAATTTGCAAAAATTTCTACATTTCTGTTTTTTTTCCAGTCAAGATGGGGTGCAGAGTGTACTTTTATGAGAAAAAAAATCAACTTTTTAGAATTTACCAAATGGCTGCAATGAAACAAAGAGTGAAAAATTTAAAGGGGTCTGAATACTTTCCGTACCCACTGTATAATTGAACTGAAGATCTATCCCAGCAAATCTGGTTTGGAGGAGAGGGTGGTCTTCCTTTTTAGATAAGTTTGACTGTAAATCATTTTGTATATTTCTTTTATTAATTTTAATAATAGACACCCCTATATCCGGTACCTACTCCAGAAACCTTGAGCCCAGCCTACCCAGTTCATGACTTTCCAGCAATTACAAAAGGTTAGAATCCAAATTCTAAATGAGTCATTTCTGATTTATATTCTATTTCTTTTCTAGTTTGGTCATAGAAAAGGCACAATGTTACATTTTAATTACAGTATGTTCGAGACAAATTAGAGGCTCAATGTCATAGAACAAAGCGAGAGATTGTAGGTGCTGAGAATAGTCCCGGAGTATCCAGTCCAACAATTGCTTCTTAGACGTCATAGATGGAACCTTCACCGACGCTGAACCCAATGAGCACGCTCACAACTTAGTATTCATCTGCTTTCTAATATAAGGAAACTAAGAGAATAGAAAAGATTTGACCCTGAGAATAAAATTTCTGTGTACAGATTATTAGACAAAAGGATCTTTGTCCAGCACAATGCTATAGGGGCATTTGTGAATAGCACACACTGCTATAGGGGCATTTGTGAATAGCACACACTGCTATAGGGGCATTTATGGCTGGCACATATGGCTATAGGGGCATTTGTGGCTGGCACTCGCTGCTATAGGGGGATTTGTGAATGGCACACACTGCTATAGGGGCATTTATAGTGAGCACACACTGCTATAGGGACAATTGTGGCTGGCACATACGGCTATATTGGTATTTGTGGCTAGCGTACACTGCTATAGGGGCATTTATAGCTGGCACACACGGCTATAGGGGCATTTATGGCTGGCACATACTGCTATAGGGGCATTTATGGCTAGCACACATGGCTAGAGGGGCATTTATGGCTGGCACACTGCTATAGGGGCATTTATGTCTGGCACATACTGCTATAGGTGCATTTATGGCTGGCACACACTGCTATAAGGGCATTTATGGCTGGCACACACTGCTATAGGGGCATTTATGGCTGTCACACACTGCTATAGGGGCATTTATGGCTGGCACATACTGCTATAGGGGTATTTATGGCTGGCACATACTGCTATAGGGGCATTTTTGGGTGGCACACACTGCTATAGGGGCATTTATGGCTGGCACATACTGCTATAGGGGTATTTATGGCTGGCACATACTGCTATAGGGGCATTTTTGGGTGGCACACACTGCTATAGGGGCATTTATGGCTGGCACACACTACTATAGGGGCATTTATGGCTGGCACACACTGCTATAGGGGCATTTATGGCTGGCACACACTCCTATAGGGGCATTTATGGTTGGCACACACTGCTATAGGGGCATTTATGGTTGGCACACGCTGCTATATGGGCATTTGTGGCTGGCACACACTGCTATAGGGGCATTTGTGGTTGGCACACACTGCTATTGGGGCATTTGTGGTTGGCACACACTGCTCTAGGGGCATTTGTGGGTGGCACACACTGATATTGGGGTATTTGTTGCTGGCACACACTGCTATAGGGGCATTTGTGGCTGGCACACACTGCTATAGGGACATTTATGGCTGGCACACACAACTATAGGGACATTTATGGCTGGCACACACTGCTATAGGGGCATTTATGGCTGGCACACACTGCTATAGGGGCATTTATGGCCGGCACACACTGTTATAGGGGCATTTATGGCTGGCACACACTGCTATAGGGGCATTTATGGCTAGCACACACTGCTATAGGGGCATTTATGGCTGGCACATACTGCTATAGGGGCATTTATGGCTGGCACACACTGCTATAGGGGCATTTATGGCTGGCACACACTGCTATAGGGGCATTTATGGCTAGCACACACTGCTATAGGGGCATTTATGGCTGGCACATACTGCTATAGGGGCATTTATGGCTGGCACACACTGCTATAGGGGCATTTATGGCTGGCACACACTGCTAT
Organism: Phyllobates terribilis; assembly: GCF_046119375.1. NCBI lineage: Eukaryota > Metazoa > Chordata > Amphibia > Anura > Dendrobatidae > Phyllobates > Phyllobates terribilis. The sequence goes on from NW_027362762.1 coordinate 70,583,111, forward strand.
AGGGGCATTTATGGCCGGCACACACTGCCACAGGTGCATGTGTAGTCGCAAATAAGGAACACAAAGTCAAGTTGCAAAGAGTGAACTCTTTACAGTAACTTTTCCAAGGCAGAAGCACGTCACACATGGCAATTGATTGGTAGATGGGCACACAACACTTAAAGGGTTACTGAACTTTCAAGTAACTTTTAAGAATAAGCTGTCATGTGTACACACATGGGGAACAGCACTATTTCTGGCCATTAAATGACCTGTTCCCTGCATTTTCACCAGTTTTCCCCTCGGTAGGCTCGATGTCTTAGTTTTCAATTGACTCTGAGCTGGTGGGAGGAAACTATCTGCCATGATGTCTTCTACACACATCACAGCACATGGAGAGGGATTCCTGCTCTCCTATGCTTAGTCAGTGCACACCCAGAAGCAGTAATAGCAGGCTGCCCACGCTGCTCACATCTCAATGTTTTGGCTGTAGCAGCAACGTCAAGTCAACAGCAATTACCGCTGTAGCCAATCTACCGCAGCACAAGGTCAGTGGACGACCGTCGCAGTGATGCTCACTGTCAATCTGATGTCACCGCTGCAGCAAAAACACCGAGACTGGAGCAGAGGTGGACAGCCATTGATGGACCCAGGGCGGGTGATACCTGCTGTGCTTGTTCTATGAAGTATTTTGTAGCCTTTGGGGTCTATTTCCCAGAAAGTGGAAAACCCTTTTAACTTTTTTTTCTCGCAAGTGGTGGGACAGCTACTCCTAAAAACGCTGATAAAACCACTAAGCCCACATGGGGAATAAATCGTGTGTTATGTACGAATGGTCAACCCTTCGCACCATAAAGTCTTGGTGGCTGATGAAAGCATTTCTTGCCTCCATGCTCATTTCGGAGGACACTGCTTCTAGTAAACCACCATTAAGCAGAACTTTTACAACATAGTGTAACATATGGAATGGTATAATACATTATTATGAGCCCAAAGATCAACAGGAGATGGGTGCTCCACCCTCTCACATGTGCTTGCATAGACTATTATGTTGCAAACTTTCTTATGCGTGTAAGGGTTTGTGCAAATGACTCGAATGAGTTCTATCCGTGGTTTTGACGGATCGCACTCTTACTTATGTTATTCTAAAATTAGCCTCTTCCATAGTCCAAAACTCCCATTCCCGTCTTCAAGACTTTTCTCATGCTTCCCCACTTCTTTGGAATGCGCTACCCTAGACAATCAGTTTAACTCCTAACAATCATGTTTTAATTTAAAGCATGCCCTTAGAAACAATCGGAATCGGATGGCACAGACCTATTCAAGTCTATAAGTCTGTGAAAAAATATTCAGACATGATGACATCCAAGTGTGGTTTGACTTTCAAGTAGAAGGTGGAGAAACTGTTTTTTTCTCTCCAACGCCAAGAAAATCGGATGATGTTCTAATCAATGTCTGATCTGAGTCTGATGAGCATAATTGGAACATTTTTCTCGGATGGTCGTGTGAGACTAGCCTTAGCGTGGCTAACAACCAATTATTGTAGTGCCTGCAGTATGCTATTTGGAGAGCTCGGGAAAGTGGTTTTGGTCAAAAAAAAATTCATCTGTAGATGGTAAATCACTTAGCTCAAGCTTAATAAAAGTAGCTTCCATTCGAGAAATTCCTGTAAAGAACATATAACCCCCCTTCCCCTCGCCCTTTAATTCTCATAATTGATGGGAGACCCAGCAGTCACATCTACTTCAATTACAAATTTATGTTATATGCTGGAGATATCTACTGAACTTGTTTCACATGATGACTATAGATTAGACTGGGGCAGTAGATATTGATGCTAAAGTCACCGGTAAGAATTACAGTCGCAATGTAGAATTCAAATACAATATTTTTGGAAACACATCAATGGAATTACAAACAAAAGTCAGCTCACCCATGAGTAGATCCATTGCACCGAAGACTTGCGGTGCCACAAGAAGTAGTTGGGGAAAACGAGTAATGTCCAGCATAGGATTCTTCAGTTAAAAGTTAATTTCTCAAAAAAAAAATTTCATACAAAGACGGATAAAAAAGTCACAGCTCCAACACTATAAAATCTAAAAAAAAATGAATGCAAACGCGTTTCACGCTCTAGTCTTTACTCGTTATCCACATCAATGGAATTAAACCCATTTCTGGTTTATCAAAGAAGTCAATTTACCATTCCATAAAATCGGATCAATGGTCAAAAATCAATAAAGCACTGAGGCATGACTTTAAATAAAGCCATGACATTTTTAATAGGCAGTGATCAGATATCTGCCGGCTTCACGATGGTAACAAATTACACCATGACTTCAGACTTTCGTGATCTACTCTATTCCATTACTCCTGGCTATCCCCACTAATTGGCATCTAGTTAGACGGATCTAGTGCTTCTAGCTCTAAGATGTGTGAGTAAAGTGGAGTTAAGGAAAGTATTAGCACATAATAAACCACCCACACAACCTTTTCCAATCTGCCAACTGTTTAGCTGATTGCCCTCAATCCACAACATAATCAACAATTCCAGAGCTTGAAATGTATAAAGAAATAGGAATGACACAAAAGGTACAAGTACTTGTTTTGTATAATGAGTACAACACCTAAAGCTGCATGAGCAAGTCAATAGCCTATGTCTGTTTATGCACAAATATGACATGACAAAAGTTTAAGGAACATGAGAAAAAAGTTTCTGAGAATAATCTAGATGGGGTAAATGGAGAAGGGAGACCTTAGATGTGAAAGGCATTTAAAAAGATTTTTATTATGCCATGCTTTACAACATAATTGTTAGGAGTTAAACTGATTGTTTAGGGTAACGCATTCCAGAAAACTGGTGCAGCATGAGAAAAGTCTTGGAAATGAGAATAGGAGTTTTAGACTATGGAGGAGGCTAATTTTGGATAACATGCAAAAATGAGAGTATGGGTAGCCAGTCAGTGCATGGCCTGGTATAGGGTGGCGGCATTGATGTGACTGTTGGACAGAAATATGAACCTGGCTGCAAGATAAATTATAGAAAGGAAAATTTGAAGAGCAGAAGATAGAAGTGAGATTTGCAATGAGTAATCAAAAAGAAAATGAATCAGGGTAAAACTTATGTACAATGGGAAAAAATAAAAGTACATTCTGGAGATGTTTTTGAGGTGCAGGGGACATAATCATGTACTGTGCATGCGAGTAATTAAATATATGCAGAAAAGGAAAGATCAAGATGAAGAGTGAAGCATAACCCCAAGAAAGTCAAAGATAGTTCTACACAATGAAAGACAAATATCAGGTTTAGATAGGTTAGTAGATGGCGGAAACACAAGTTTAGCTCCTGAATGATTAAAGGAGTTGTCCATTACTTTTTGATTCATGACCAATCCTTAGGATAGGTCGTCAATGTCTAATTGGCTGGGGTCCGACACCCGGCATCCCCACCAATCAGCTGTTATAGGTGTCGGCGGCAGCTGTCTGCAGTACTCACTTGCGGAGCTGGCTGTCTTCTGGTAGTGGCCGATGCTTGGTATCACAGATGTGCAGTGTCCACTATCAAAAGACGGCCAGCTCTGCAAGTGAGTACTTCCGGCTGGCGGCCACCGATCGACCCTGGCTGATCAGACATTGATGACCTATCCTAACGATTGGTCATCATTCAAAAAGTAGTGGACAACCTCTTTAAGCTTTAGCTAGAGAGAGGGCCTGAGTTTACAGACAGCCATTAGGTGATCAGTAGTGATTGACGTTGCTCATACACCTGCATATATTTATGTAATTTTTTAGTCTCCACAGACTTCCAAGGGTAAAATTGGTATCTAAATGGCAGAAATCACCAAATGTAATGGTCATTAATATTGTCATGTGCATGAGGCCTAAGGAGCTCAAGGCATCTTAGTAGGACCTGAGACAGAACTCCCTTAATCAGCTTAAGACCTCATTCAGATAGACACGGTATGGAAACAGTGCACCAGACCATAGGGTGATACCTTTATAAGGGCAGAAACACACTGCTGTATTTCTCGTGTGAGGATCGCATCATAAACCTTGTACTGGCCGGCACTTCTACTGACCTGAGCTTGACAGCTGCATAGATATCCATCATGCCGTCATGCTCAGGTCAGGAGAGGTGCCAGCCAGTCAGTGCACTGCGATGCGATCATCGCATGAGTTATACAGCAGTGTGTCTCTGCCCTAAAAAGATATATTAGATCCAGGTAATCCGCTCACCTGAGCGAGATGTGTAGGCACAACTCCTGTGAAAGCTCAATAACAGTGGCTGTTGCCCTGTGGCCGGGGATGAACTCCACAAGGATATGTGAAGGAAAAGACAATTGACGGTTTTGGACTGCGCTAATCAAAATTAGGATCCTTGATCCAATATATAAAGAAGCGGTTTGTACCTACTGGTACAGTTGTGTTTTATACTTTAGAAATGCGCCAGTCCGGCGTGGATACTGTTATGTGCTTTGCAGAGGGACCCAGCAAGACCGGCCCCAAACCAGCAAAGGCGCAGCCACAGATGCTCTTGGCACTAGCCGCCCAGCTAGGCAAGCCCTTGAGGGCCGGGAATACTCTTCACCCAGCTCACAGTAAATGTAAGGGGGACTTTGGCAGAACCCTTCCCAGGCCCACTTTCGCTGGACAGCTGGCGTCTGGTGACGCAGCTGGTGCCAAGTCAAGAACCAGGTGAATACCTCTGCAAGAAACCCAGGAAGTGAAACCAGAAGAGAAAATTAGAAAACCCCTGAAAAGATATCAGCACTAATGCAAGCACCACTCACCACCAAGCACATAGGGAACTGCAAACTGCAATAAACAGCAAAGGACTGAGCAGGGAGCAGGGTTAAATAGCCCGCCTAATGATCACATGTTGATTACTTCCCAATCATCCCCAGACAGCCATACCCTGCTAGCTTCAGCAGAAGACTGAACATAAGCCCACCACTGCTCAGTACCAGACACAACAACGTTCTGCGTCCTCACACATCCCACAACACCAAAACGTGACGCTCCACAAGATTGGGACCGTTTCCCTGCACACGTAGTAGCTCCGGCTCTAGGGTCAGGACAATGGTGGCGCTTGCGACCGGAGTAGCGTACACCGGACCTGCTCCATTCCCTGGTGGGAGCACAGAACAACGAATCGTAACAGATACGAACTGTGGTATAAAAACAGCTTCTTTATATTATTGGATCTAAGATCTTCATTCCAGTTATTACAGCCCAAAATTATCTTTTCCTTTAAAACCTCATTCAGAAATCAGTTTTTAAAACATAGCCCTTTTAGTTCATGGAGCAGTTCAAATGTTTTAGATTTTATGATTAGTCACATGCCTGGAAGAAACTTAAAAATGTGGTAGTTAAAAGTGTGTGTGTGTTTTGATGATGTAGCTGAGCTGTGTGTTGATGTAGCTAAGTTTTTTGTTTGTGCGTCAATGTAGTTGTATGTGTTTATGTAGCAGGGCTGTGTGTGTATGTAGCAAAAGTGTGTGTATATGTAGCAGAGCTTAGTGTATATAAATAACACAGCTAGTTGTGTAGCAGAGCTCTGTGCATGTATTTAAAGGAGAGCTTAGTGTGCATGTACTGTTCATACTGCTTATAGTGTGTATATGTGCACTGCAGAGAGAGCATATAATGTGTTGTAGAGCTATAGAGTATGTGTATAATACACATGCTGCAGATAAAACTAATAATAGTAGCAAGAAAAGGAAAATTCACTGGCACTATCTCAAAGTGACCTATGGCCGTTTCACGTGTGAGACCTTGATAAAACATATTTACATGCGAAACAGCCGAAGGTCGCTTTGGGATACTATACTTCAGTATACTTTATATACTTTCTGAAATTGGAAAACACTAACACTAGATCTGTTACCTTCTGTAATTCAATAAAATTAGTGATATTAACCCCTTCACTTACAGCGTCACAAAAGTTTTAAGAAGCAGCAAATGTGCTTTTCCTATTATCTGCTGTCTAAACCTAGGGTGTCTTACGGCAAGGTGTGCCCTATAGTCCGAAAAATACGGTACTTATTTATTTTTTTCACTGATGAAACCCTGATGGTAAAAACGTAAACACTGACCAAATTCTACTGAAAATGTGATCTAAAACCCTAAGAAAAATCAGATCGTTTTTCTTTTTTTTGCATATAAGAAAAATCAGACGTCTGAATGAGACCTTGTAATTGGAAACCCACAAGCATAAAATGTAATCCAGACCATCTCTTCTCTAATAAATGACAAGGCAACTGGATACATGAGTCACCACTGCAGGCGGCCAGTAGTAATAATCTACTAATAAAACTGTATACCAAGACTCAATGATTAAGATAAAAGTGGGCGAAATAAATCTGTAATTCTCTCTCTGTCATAAAAGCATGAATCTGCGAGAAAAGCTGAAGGCTCCAATTTAAACGGATCACTGAGGCAGAGCAGGAAGTTTTAATAATTTGCAGTGATTTAGCGTGAATGCGCGGGTTTCCATCTAATGACGCGATATGCAAATGCACTTCATGACTTAATGAATATCTCTTTAGGCAGATTCAACAACAATTTTGCATTTCTAGTTTCTCCGTCGTAAATATGAAGTGTTCCGTATTGAGAGGCTAATGATACGGTTGATACCCGGTGCTTGCACTTACTATTCCGCGGTGATATACTGTAGAATCCTGTCGAGTTCGGCGGAGGAGATTGACGACTGCGAATATAAAGTGGACTGCATTGTGGTGTCTTGATGAACAGCTGTAAATTCAATGTTTTAGCTGATTAGTTTCTGGCAGAATCATTATTTGATCTGAATTCTCAGTTGTATGGCACTTCCTCTTGGAGGAATTAAGAATTCTTGAGACTGAATAGAATGACGTTCCAGTTGATGCAGAATACTAATCTCTGCAGCTGCTTACCACTCGCATTGACCCGGCAGATGACAAGTGCACCTCGGTAGCGCAGTCCACGTACACCAGCTTATACTATGTACGGCTCCATTTTGAAATAACATTGACAGGTTGGCACATGCTTCCTTCCCAGAAATGGAAGATAGATATGGGACCTGAGCCTTCTTCCAAATCGGAGATTCCTTTACTCCCATCCCATCAAGTAGGGCTGAGGAGTAGGTAAGCCAAACCTCCGACTCCGACACCTCAATTTCCCTGACTTCCGACTCCACAGCCCTGCCTCACTACTGAGCGTGGACATAAAGTGCAGCACAGATTCATCTCAACTAAAAGCCGAGATCCTTAGATCAGGAACAGAATAGACATTTATAGGACATTTCATAACTTTCCCAAATTCTATTTACAAGGTTAGAGAGGTTTTGAGAGACCCCCATTCTGGAGATTGATGCAGGTCCCAGAAGTTGGACTTACATCTATCAAGCATTTGTGGCATATACTCTGGAGAGTCTAGAGAGAAATAACCCTTTAATAGCTCTGTGGCTCAAAGGTTAGCGTGAGAGAAGAGGGGATTGATCCGCGGAGGATCAAGTTCAAGTCAAATTTCCTGAAATTAGTAGTTTTACACAAATTTGAAAATTTTGGGATCTAATTTGTGGCTCGCAAAAAAAACTTGCCTGACAACATTTCCCACACTGCTGAAGCATCAAGAGAGCAGGCTAATGTCATTTTGTTTTGCCGCGTGGGATGATCAGGGTCAACGTCTACAAGGATGGTGTCTAGTTGTTGCCGAATATTTGTAAGAAATGGGAAATTTTTAAAAATTGGAAATCCCTAAACAAATGAAGCATTTGTCTGTAACAATGTACATTGGGAAAAACCATTGCAGTTTATGATACAGCATCGCATCATCTGTTATCCCCTAAGGGTAACAGAGAAGATGACGACTTGAACTCTAGTGCCACCTATTGGGAGAAGCAATCCTAAAAGTCAATAGTGACCCTTTAACGAGTCTTGCTACTTACAATAGGTGGCACTAGAGTTCAAGTCCTCTTTGAAGAGGTAATTTGTACATTTAATTTCCCAGAGGAGCATTGCATGGCCAATATGTCTCCTTACACTGGCGTGTCACACTCCACAAGGAGAATGTTACCCCATAATCCCAGTCAGAAGACTCTCATCCAGCCAAATCAGATCTCATGCTTTGCACTAATGAGGAGCAACACCCTGAAACACTGTGTCTGTAAATAGAGATTCTGATTTGACTTTTATCCCAAGTCATGTGGCAAGACCGTTAAATTAGGATTGCTACTTCCAATAGGTGGCACTAGAGTTCAAATCCTTTTCTCTAAAGAGACAATTTGCCTAAAAAAAATGTCATCGAACAATTGAAAAATTTCCACCAATTGCCCAGTTAGGCAGGTGGTAAAGTAAAAAGGAACCTGCCTACCTATCTGAATACGGACAGAAATCAAAGGACTATAATATCTTAAATGGTCATTTCATACGTTCAATCTCCTGCCCAGCTGGTACAGTCAGGATGCTCATAACCTCTGAAGAACCTCGCACACTGCTACTTTTTCGGACATCCTTTATTTGTCTCATGAATGATGCACCCTAATGCTTCGGGGTGTACCGACATTTCCAAAATATTCACTATTATTTACACACAATGCCTATATTGGCTTTTGTATAATGAAATTAAAAAATATATATATTCCGCATTAATTTTTCATTTTACGCAGACACAGTTAAATATTTTTCTGGCCTCGAGACACAGCTCAAAACTGTTTTTGGATTCAGCAACATCTGACATAAAGTGTCTAGCAGAGCCGCGGTGTATCCCAGGGCAATGCAAAATAAATGTCTTTTTTATTGCTAAGTCTCCCAGCGTCTACATACCGTACATACACAGACATAAAACTAATTCTTACCGCAATGTTTATTCTGTGCAAGTTAAAAGTTTCTCCAATATGGGTCCCAGAGAAAACGAAAAAAAAAAAAAAAATATTTTCTTTTTGTTTATGCCCAGATGACTTTTTTTTTTTACTTTTTTTTTCATAACTGAAGTCAATGTTTTTCTAAATAAAAATGCACGCTGACACATGTATGCAGACTAAACTTTCTGTGATTGCTTGGCGCTGCCAACAGCTTCTGGCGGTCTTCACTCTAGTCTCTTTTGTCTCTCTAACCACATGCTTCTGTGTTGGAGCCAGCACCTGTGGGCAAACAAAAGACCATGCACAACAGCTGCAGGACTCAGATGTCAAAAGTGAAATGCATTTCTAAAAAAGAAGCACTTTGGTCCATGGTTGACTTCCTTCTTTCCACCATTGAATTGTTGGCAATGACTGCTGAGATGCCTATTAATTGACCTTCTCGTTTTAGATGTCTTGGGCATGAGTTGTGTATTACTCCAGGATGTACTCCATTCTGGAGCCAACGTAAATAAATATTAAATTACTATTCATTCTTGTTTTTTGTAACAAGACATCTCGAATACAAAGGGACATGCTCACTCTTGGGTTCCACTTAGAGCGCATCATGTGTGCTTCTGTGGTTTCTTTCCCAATGTTATGGTGCTGTAAGGTGGCTAATGGACACATAGTTGATGGGAGGTATGCATCACAGAGATTGCTGTCCTCTGTGATGTAACCCGGAGTGTTGCTCTAGTGCACGTAAGAACTAAGAGGTGCACCTGGGGCCAGGTTACGGGTACTTGGAGAGATGGGTGGGTCTAGCTACCCACATACCTCACCTCTGGGTGTGGTTAACATATAAAATGGAGGTCGTTGTTTGGCACATAGTCTGTGTGTTTGGAGAAGGTCTCCTGCGTGTTATCTCCAGTCTGAGCCAGTGAGCTGAATGCTACCCAGCCTGTGCGCCCACAGGACTGGCTAACCAGAGACTTTGCCTTAAGAATTCTTACTTTGTTTTGCCTGAACTAAAAGCTGTTTGTATTCCTTTTCCTTTTGCCTGGTTTATGAAGTAATAAACTGAGATGGACATTTAAAGGAAAATGCTTCCTGTTTGCCTCCCGACGCACCCAAGTGAGTAGAAACCCCACAGTGCCCACAGCCTTTTTGGAATAACCATTTTTTTGAATCCATAGATGTGTTCTTCCAAATGTTTTTTTCTTCTTTTGGCATATCCCAAAATACAAGATGACCAACTCTTAAAAATAAAATATGATTTTGAGATACTCTGTCGTGAGATGTTTATGATCCAATTATGTATTTTGCGGGTGGAAAGTACCCCAGCCTAACTTTGATGGTCACACTCAGTTCCTTATCCATTCACCCCTGAAACCAAAACTTAGAAAGGGACCAGTTCTACTGATGTGTCTGTTTCAGTAAATATTTTTATTCCTTAAAACAATTCTGGATTATATTTTTCTTAGAACTCAACTCTGTTCAAATCCCCCGTTTTTCATAGAAGAATTTTATGAATAAATGTACAACTGGGTGTTACTATTTCCCTTGTCCAAGTGGCATATCCCAATGTAGCCTGGCATAGCCAGCTTTGATTGGACAATGTAGAATGAGCAGTGACGCCCCTCACCCCTCCCACCAAAATGGAATAACAGAGGAACAACACGATGGCCTCGATTCATTAAGACTAGTGTTTTGCATGCCAGCCTAATGAAAGGTGCACAAGCCTCTAAATAAGTTTGGAACTTACTGCCGTGTACCACCATTAGGGTCTGGTGTACATTCCTACCATCATTTACGCAAATTTAGGGTCTTAAATAATCATAAATATGCCAGATGGGCTGCGTCATGCCCCATCCCACCGCCATCCTACCAAAGTGCTTGGAGCCATCTAGGAATGGTGTAAAAACACCAAAAGTTGTAAAATTTTGTAACATTTCAAGGTGTTTTACGCCAGAATTCTGCCAAAAACACATTGATGAATTGAGCCCAATATTGTAGATTTCTAAGAAAATATGGTCCAGAATTACTTTATTAAGTATTTACAAAACAGACAAACCAGATCCCCATTGATCAATATTTTACAACATGCCATAAAACACAAATTTTGGAAAAATTCTTGTGTTTGGTCTTTCCAAAATCAAAAGCTGACTGATAGCAGTTGTCCGAGTCCACGTATGTTCCTAGTGGGGAGTGGGTCAGCACCGCAATACCTACTGATCAGAAACACTAAGCAGTGCCTGTAATATATAAGAAGCTTTATAAAATGGCAGTTATACTTCCAGTAAAGAGAACTGAAGTCTGTTCAGCCATATTGTACCTTCCACAGTCTGTGCAGCCATATTGTACCTCCCACAGTCTGTGCAGCCACCTTGTACCTCCCACAGTCTGTGAAGCCATATTGTACCTCCCACAGTCTGTGCAGACTTATTGTACCTCTCACAATCTGTGCAGCCATATTGTACCTCCCACAGTCTGTGCAACCATATTGTACCTCTCACAGTCTGTGCAGACTTATTGTACCTCTCACACTCTGTGTAACCATATTCTACCTCCCACAGTCTGTGCAGCCTTATTGTACCTCCCACAGTCTGTGCAGCCATATTGTACTTCCCACAGTCTGTGCAGCCATATTGTACCTCCCACAGTCTGTGCGGCCACATTGTACCTCCCACAGTCTGTGAAGCCATATTGTACCTCCCACAGTCTGTGCAGACTTATTGTACCTCTCACAATCTGTGCAGCCATATTGTACCTCCCACAGTCTGTGCAACCATATTGTACCTCTCACAGTCTGTGCAGACTTATTGTACCTCTCACAGTCTGTGCAGCCATATTGTACCTTCCACAGTCTGTGCAGCCATACTGTACCTCTCACAATCTGTGCAGCCTCATTGTACCTCCCACAGTCTGTGCAACCATATTGTACCTCTCACAGTCTGTGCAGACTTATTGTACCTCTCACAGTCTGTGCAGCCATATTGTACCTCCCACAGTCTGTGCAGCCATATTGTACCTCTCACAGTCTGTGCAGCCATATTGTACCTCCCACAGTCTGTGCAGCCATATTGTACCTCCCACAGTCTGTGCAGCCATATTGTACCTCCCACAGTCTGTGCAGCCTTATTGTACCTCCTACAGTCTGTGCGGCCACATTGTACCTCCCACAGTCTGTGCAGCCATATTGTACCTCTCACAGTCTGTGCAGCCTTATTGTACCTCCCACAGTCTGTGCAGCCATATTGTGCCTCCCACAGTCTGTGCAGCCATATTGTACCTCCCACAGTCTGTGCGGCCACATTGTACCTCCCACAGTCTGTGCAGCCATATTGTACCTCTCACAGTCTGTGCAGCCATATTGTACCTCCCACAGTCTGTGCAGCCATATTGTGCCTCCCACAGTCTGTGTAGCACCCTGAGGATTCGGCTGCTACAGGGGTATTGCACCTCAACCCAGAGGTGTGATATTCCACTCCCGGGTAAGGATGGAGTGTGGAACTGAGCTCAGTAAGCTGCATGCACTACACACATCCCATTTCCGAGGAGCAGACCAACGGTACTCCCACTTAGAAATGTGCAGGTACGACCGAGTCTGTTCCTGGCTGGAGTGGGAGGGGGGTGGTACATCCCAGTAGTGTAGGGGCAGATAGGGGGAGCAGCCTGGGTAAAGATAGGAGCTCATTGGGTGCTGGTCACCTGAGCTCACACATAGAGGGAGTATTTAAGGTGGGCACCATCTAAGATCAGGGTCAGTCTGCCACAGTCAGTCAGTCTGTGAGAGGTCAGTCTGCCACAGTCAGTCAGTCTGTGAGAAGCCAGAGGAAGAGGAGCAGAGCAGCCCCAGAGAGAGTGAGAGTGGAGCAAGAAAGACCCAGAGAAGGGGAGACAAAAGGAACTCTGAGAACCCATATACGAACCTGGGGTGAAGAGTTGGCAATAGGGTACCGGATCCCAAACTGGTGGGGGCTAAAGCACACCTCAGCCAGAGACCGGAGGCCGTGGGCAGGATCTGCCACGGCCACCCACTAAATCCACCCTGAAGGCAGACCACGTGTAGGGTCAGGGAACCCAAGGCCAAGGGTCTCCCAACAGAAGGCCCGAGGGAGCTGGACCTAGGTGGATCCCTGGTGGGGACGGCCAGAAGAAAGGACAAGAAGGAGGGCTCAGGGACACGCTCCGGACTTGCTTGGGGGTTGGCTGAATCCAGGACCTGGTGGACGCAGCACGGCTCGGGTGGTCACTCAAGGCCGGAGTGACCGGAATATCTGCAGTAAGTAAACACCCTGAACTGCACAACCCGACTCTGTTTTTTACTTATCATCTACGCTGCACCACCACAACCCCCATTCTCTGCACCTGACCCCCTGAGGCCATACCCCTCCCGTTGGGGGTTATACTATCTAAAGCTGCACCAACACCATCAGCCTCAGCGGACCCTGCTGCAGCGGCGGCCGTAGTGACCGCAATTCAACGGGTGGCGTAGTCGACATAAAGAACTTTGTAACATCTGTAGGACTGCCACATACTCTGAGCTTGACACCCTGGGCACGGACCGGGTCACAGCCACTCGGAGACTACAACCCCCATCTGATCCGGCTCCGGGTATTCCCCTAAAGAATATGGCCCAGGGGGCGCGTCAGCTTTGGCGTAGTCGGCAGGATTACGTGCCCACAACAACCGGGTACTGCGTGCCTGAAGAAAAGAACAAGTTTACCTCAAAAAGAAGTCTCCTGCCGGTTCCGGAGGGTCCCCGCCATCGGACTCCATCACAGATCGTTTCCCGCCGGTTGTCCGCCATTAACAGCTTTTTCCCGCCATCTGCAGAGTTTCCCGCCACTGGGAGATGATTCCCGCCATTTCCAAAGGTTTCCCGCCTTGGAAGAGCGGACGCCATTATGGGCGTGCCAGAGGGTGGCAAGAGGCCACCTCCCATCGTGGGCCAGGACCGAAAATGGCGCCAAAAGTGGAAACCGCCCCCACCAACAGAGACTGTGATGCTAGAGGTGTCTGTCAGCGTGAAAGAACTGCCCCTGGAGCTGACAATCACCAAGTGGCCCCGGGACCGCCTTCGAAGTGGGAGGACTGAGAACGAGAGAGCAAAGATGGGTGTCGCCTGGAGCAGTCTGGAGAGAGCGCACCCGGAGACAAGAAGCCTAGAGCTGAGTCCAGAAGAAGCTTACCCGGAGATGGAAGAAGAGCAGAGCAGCACCGGCCCGCTGGCCAGGAGCCTGCTGGAGACAACGGAAGGAGAGCAGAGCAGCACCGACCCGTTGGTCAGGAGCCTGCTAGAAGCAACGACCCCACTAGGCTTAGTGGAGGTCTTAGCACAGCTCCCCCGAGACCGGGAGTGTGCACAGACTGCGCTGGAGGGCCTCGCACGGAGGATGGCCCGGGTGCAGCGAGAGACGTTGGCGGAGTGGAGCCGTGAGATGGCCCAGCAGACAAGAACCCGTCAGCGGAGCACGCCACCCGAGACGAGGAGACAGACCGCCTCTGAGGATGGCGCAGGAGGACTGAAGGCCGGAGACGGCGCCGAGAAGGGAGCCGAACGAAAGGAGGCAGGTAAAGGGGACGTCTCTACCCCAAACCGGGAAACCGCGTACCTGCCCCAGCTCCCCGTCGCAGAGCCCGAAGTATCCCCTGCCGTGCCCGTAACCGCAGCGTCACCGCCACAGACTAGGCCTCAAACGGGAGCCGCGACCCCTGTGACGTCACACGTCTCGACCCCGAGCGTAACCAAGCAGGAAGTACCATCGGCCTGGTCGCAAGGCCTAGTACCCCCGGGCGCCGCAATACCAACAGCGCCCCCTACCTCCGCGGAGCCACCGGCCTGGTCGCAGGGCCAAGTAGCCCAGGGCGCCGCCGTCCTTATGGTGCCCTTCACTTTCCAGGTGCCCCAGGCCTGGCCGCAAGGCCTGGGCAACCCGGGCGCCGCTACCACCACGGCGCCCATAACACCTAAAGTACCGCACCTGGGTGAGGACCTGTTCGCCCAGCATACGTGCCCGGGCGGGTCTGAAGCTAAAGTTAATCACAAAGAAAGAGCAGGAGGACGCCGTCGTTGAGTACGGTAGTATAGAGGCTGTATATAGTTGCCCGTCGGGGCACAGTGAACCGTTGCTGCTAATAAAGTCCCCGTTGGGACCAGAGAACTGAACTGTTAACCCCGTATTTCCCTTAATCCCACTGACCGAGGACTGAGAGCGGTCATCCCTTTCCTAAATACCTGGCCGAGGACTGAGAGCGGCCATATCCCCTTTTGTATATAGTTGCGCGTCCTAAAGCGCCCCCTACTGGTTTTACAGGAAAACCACGTCCAAGAAAAGAGACTGTCGCACTTTTCCCGGGCACACGTTGCACAGTGTCCGGAGGAGGAACCAGAAACAAGAATGTTAATATGAAAAGTTTTATGATGCTGCTAATATATATGTTTTATATGTTTTATTATGTTGTTTATGAAAAAAAAAAAAATTGTATGTTTGGATGATGTTTTATATCTTACAGCCCGAGGACGTGCTGTGATTTACCAGGGGGGAATGTAGCACCCTGAGGATTCGGCTGCTACAGGGGTATTGCACCTCAACCCAGAGGTGTGATATTCCACTCCCGGGTAAGGATGGAGTGTGGAACTGAGCTCAGTAAGCTGCATGCACTACACACATCCCATTTCCGAGGAGCAGACCAACGGTACTCCCACTTAGAAATGTGCAGGTACGACCGAGTCTGTTGCTGGCTGGAGTGGGAGGGGGGTGGTACATCCCAGTAGTGTAGGGGCAGATAGGAGGAGCAGCCTGGGTAAAGATAGGAGCTCATTGGGTGCTGGTCACCTGAGCTCACACATAGAGGGAGTATTTAAGGTGGGCACCATCTAAGATCAGGGTCAGTCTGCCACAGTCAGTCAGTCTGTGAGAGGTCAGTCTGCCACAGTCAGTCAGTCTGTGAGAAGCCAGAGGAAGAGGAGCAGAGCAGCCCCAGAGAGAGTGAGAGTGGAGCAAGAAAGACCCAGAGAAGGGGAGACAAAAGGAACTCTGAGAACCCATATACGAACCTGGGGTGAAGAGTTGGCAATAGGGTACCGGATCCCAAACTGGTGGGGGCTAAAGCACACCTCAGCCAGAGACCGGAGGCCGTGGGCAGGATCTGCCACGGCCACCCACTAAATCCACCCTGAAGGCAGACCACGTGTAGGGTCAGGGAACCCAAGGCCAAGGGTCTCCCAACAGAAGGCCCGAGGGAGCTGGACCTAGGTGGATCCCTGGTGGGGACGGCCAGAAGAAAAGACAAGAAGGAGGGCTCAGGGACACGCTCCGGACTTGCTTGGGGGTTGGCTGAATCCAGGACCTGGTGGACGCAGCACGGCTCGGGTGGTCACTCAAGGCCGGAGTGACCGGAATATCTGCAGTAAGTAAACACCCTGAACTGCACAACCCGACTCTGTTTTTTACTTATCATCTACGCTGCACCACCACAACCCCCATTCTCTGCACCTGACCCCCTGAGGCCATACCCCTCCCGTTGGGGGTTATACTATCTAAAGCTGCACCAACACCATCAGCCTCAGCGGACCCTGCTGCAGCGGCGGCCGTAGTGACCGCAATTCAACGGGTGGCGTAGTCGACATAAAGAACTTTGTAACATCTGTAGGACTGCCACATACTCTGAGCTTGACACCCTGGGCACGGACCGGGTCACAGCCACTCGGAGACTACAACCCCCATCTGATCCGGCTCCGGGTATTCCCCTAAAGAATATGGCCCAGGGGGCGCGTCATCTGTGCAGCCATATTGTACCTCCCACAGTCTGTGCGGCCACATTGTACCTCCCACAGTCTGTGCAGCCATATTGTACCTCCCACAGTCTATGCGGCCACATTGTACCTCCCACAGTCTGTGCGGCCATATTGTACTTCCTACAGTCTGTGCAGCCATATTGTACCTCTCACAGTCTGTGCAGCCTTATTGTACCTCCCACAGTCTGTGCAGCCATATTGTGCCTCCCAGTCTGTGCAGCCATATTGTACCTCCCACAGTCTGTGCGGCCACATTGTACCTCCCACAGTCTGTGCAGCCATATTGTACCTCTCACAGTCTGTGCAGCCATATTGTACCTCCCACAGTCTGTGCAGCCATATTGTGCCTCCCACAGTCTGTGCAGCCATATTGTACTTCCCACAGTCTGTGCAGCCATATTGTACCTCCCACAGTCTGTGCAGCCATATTGTACCTCCCACAGTCTGTGCGGCCACATTGTACCTCCCACAGTCTGTGCAGCCATATTGTACCTCTCAGTCTGTGCAGCCATATTGTACCTCCCACAGTCTGTGCGGCCACATTGTACCTCCCACAGTCTGTGCAGCCATATTGTACCTCTCACAGTCTGTGCGGCCACATTGTACCTCCCACAGTCTGTGCAGCCATATTGTACCTCTCACAGTCTGTGCAGCCATATTGTGCCTCCCAGTCTGTGCAGCCATATTGTACCTCCCACAGTCTGTGCGGCCACATTGTACCTCCCACAGTCTGTGCAGCCATATTGTACCTCTCACAGTCTGTGCAGCCATATTGTACCTCCCACAGTCTGTGCAGCCATATTGTGCCTCCCACAGTCTGTGCAGCCATATTGTACTTCCCACAGTCTGTGCAGCCATATTGTACCTCCCACAGTCTGTGCAGCCATATTGTACCTCCCACAGTCTGTGCGGCCACATTGTACCTCCCACAGTCTGTGCAGCCATATTGTACCTCTCACAGTCTGTGCAGCCATATTGTACCTCCCACAGTCTGTGCGGCCACATTGTACCTCCCACAGTCTGTGCAGCCATATTGTACCTCTCACAGTCTGTGCAGCCATATTGTACCTCTCACAGTCTGTGCGGCCACATTGTACCTCCCACAGTCTGTGCAGCCACATTGTACCTCCCACAGTCTGTGCAGCCATATTGTGCCTCCCACAGTCTGTGCGGCCACATTGTACCTCCCACAGTCTGTGCGGCCACATTGTACCTCCCACAGTCTGTGCAGCCATATTGTACCTCCCACAGTCTGTGCAGCCATATTGTACTTCCTACAGTCTGTGCAGCCATATTGTACTTCCTACAGTCTGTGCAGCCATATTAGTCCTATATGCCAGTGGCACATGCGCAGATTGATCTAATTGTGGACAGTAAAGTGGAGCCAGTGGCACTGAGCAATCTAGGCATGCGCAGCCGCCGACGTCATTTTCCCAAAGACTTCCAAGAGCTCGGACATCGCGGCGCGAAATTTTAAATAAATTAGAAGAGAATACACCCAGATAAAGCGTAGGGGACGGAACAAAGCTGAAGACCCTACCAACAGTCCTGCCCAAAGGTCGGCCCTGATGCATGAAGATATGAATACAACAAAATTTCAAACAAGGGTTAAAGAAAATCTACAAAATATAAATATTTGGTTTTATGTTTATTTGTCTGTAGAGAAAGTGAGAATGACTACTGTTTTATGGAAATTATACTAGGTTGATATGATCCACATTGTTCACTTTGGATTTAGCTCTGTTCAGACTCCAGTTCGGATAACCTCTTAGTCTGTTCCATGTTTTGTTAGATTATTTTAATAAAGTATTATTGTCTGAACTGTTGCGTTTCATTTTAATTAGTTCTCCTAAAGGGATATTCTTTTTAATGTGTGAAGGATGGCAGGAATTAGCAATGAGAATAAAATTACTAGCAGTAGGTTTTCTGTATGGAGCTATATTTACTTTGTATATAGTCTGCTATCAAATTGATATCTAAAACATTAATGCTGGTTTTATGAGAAAAACTGGTAAATTTAAGGTTAAATTAATTATTGTTAATGTAATCATGAATTTCATCCGATGTACCTTTCCAGACAATGAGAAGGTCATCTATGAAACGGCCATTCCATACAATAAAACTACCATACAATAAAACGACTGTACCAAACAATGAAACAACCATACCATACAATGAAACGACCACACCATACAATGAAACAACCATACCATACAATGAAACGACCATACCATACAATGAAACGACCATACCATACAATGAAGCGACCACACCATACAATGAAACGACAACACCATACAATGAAGCGACCACACCATACAATGAAACGACAACACCATACAATGAAATGACCATAATATACAATGAAACAACCATACCATACAATGAAATGACCATAATATACAATGAAACAACCATACCATACAATGAAACGACCATACCATACAATGAAACGACCACACCATACAATGAAACGACCATAATATACAATGAAACAACCATACCATACAATGAAACGACCACACCATACAATGAAACAACCATACCATACAATGAAACGACCATAATATACAATGAAACAACCATACCATACAATGAAACAACCATACCATACAATGAAACAACCATACCATACAATGAAATGGCCATACCATACAATGAAACGACCATACCATACAATGAAACAACCATACCATACAATGAAACGACCATACCATACAATGAAACGACCACACCATACAATGAAACAACCATGCCATACAATGAAACGACCATACCATACAATGAAACGACGACACCATACAATGAAACAACCATACCATACAATGAAATGACCATACCATTCAATGAAATTACCGTACCATACAATGAAATGACCATACCATACAATGACACGACTGTACCATACAATGAAATGACCATACCATACAATGAAATGACCGTACCATTCAATGAAATTACCATACCATACAATGAAATGGCCATACCATACAATGAAATGACCGTATCTTAGAATAAAAAGACTATACCATACAATAAAACGACTGTACCTTACAATAAAACTACCACACCATACAATGAAACAACCATACCATACAATGAAACGACTGTACCATACAATGAAATGACCATACCATACAATGAAATGACCATACCATACAATGAAACGACCACACCATACAATGAAACAACCATACCATACAATGAAACGACCATACCATACAATGAAATGACCATACCATACAATGAAACGACCATACCATACAATGAAAGGACCATATCATGCAATAAAAACAACCATACCATACAATTTTAGACTGAAAAAAATTGTTTTCACTGTATAAAAACAATTCCTCCCATCTAGACATCACGATATTTGCTAACGATGGTGAAAATTTCACACCTGTACTAACACCTTTTTTTCCCCAAAAAATATTTTCTGTCAAAATTGAAATAATTATGTTTTAAAATAAACTCCACAGAGACTAACAAAAAATCTTTGATTTCTGGACTACATGTACTGAATGTATAAAGATGGTAATTGAAATATTCTAAAGCTGCATTGTGTGGTATAGACGTTACAGGGCTACCACATCACATGACAGCCAAGTGTAATTCTCCTGCCATACAAAGTCATTGAACACTGAGACTACAAATTTGGTATCTTTGATGTAACCTGGGATGTCTTGTAGGTAGACCCACTCATGCTCGTAACTTCTCTCCTAATGGTTCAACTCCTGCCATTATGGGACTAAGAAGAGGTGGAAAAGTGTTTTTATGAATTTTTAGTAACAAATGTTAAATTGGCACAATGGGGTGGTCGATATAAAGATATTCTGATCATTCTTTGTCAATCGGTCCTGTGTGGATCCCTTCCTGCAACATTTATTTCAATGTCTCATTGTATTTTTTTTGTTGGATCCTTAGGTCGTTCAAGATAAGTTTCTGTGTTCTCTAAATCAGCCAGATTTAATTTGTTATACATTCTCTTGCCTCTAGTTCGCTCCACCGGACAGCAGCCCTTCCATGGAAGCATTCCAGTGGTCGTCGCTGTAAGACCAAATCCCTGTACAGGAGTTAAGGGGTGAAGGCCGGGGTTCCTCCGGTATCTGCCAGACAGAGTCTGTCCAAGGTAGCCTTTTTGAGCCTGCGCCTCTGGCAGTCATAATAGTGGCGGCTCTTTAGTATGGAACCATAGGGACTCTGTTTGCCACCAATCAGGCTCCATGCCCACACCTGCCATGTGTATTCGACCTACACTTGCCACAGTCAGAAGAGGGACAATATATGGGTCCTTTACAGTCCAATAGCTCATCATAATGCACAGTTGCATCTGTTTTGGAGCTGAATGTGGCCTCCTTATCTCTTGGACCCCTGTATGGCTGCCCAGGTTGCTGGTCATGTCCGCCCCCAAGGGATTCTTAGTGGATATTCAGGGTACTAGCTCTTTTCGACAATTATATGTGAACCTGTTTGACACATGCTCCCGGTTCTTCCACGTAAACGTCTGAGAAGATTCTGCTGCTGAATCCTAAGTTCCGTCTTGCATCTTGACAATTATAATGAACATCTTAGATGAAAATGTATTGAATGAGATACAGCTGCGATATCTTCGGCGAGCCAATTAAAGCAGATATTTCTTCTTTGCAGCAGCATCGGCTTTCAGCGACCAATTAGATGCCTAAATCTGTCAAATGTGAGGTTGCTTAGAAACTAAACAATTATTTTTCTTCAAGCAGTTTGCACGCTTGAGCCTCGGCAGCCATACCTAATAATTTCCACATTAAAAGTCATGATCTTGCCACAAAAATATTAAGTCCACGTCAGGCTATTTTAAAAAAAATGTGCCATGTCCTTGGGTATTAGTCAGGTATATTAGAAATAAAACATATATATATTAAAGCCCATAGCAATCAAACGGAGGTCAGCTTTTCTACTCCAAACTGTAGTGAAAAAATTGTCTATAGGACTTTATGTTATTTTTTCTCCTATAGGCAACAAACAATGTAAACTAGTGTCAGAGACATGTTTGGTATAGAAGGCCTAAATCATGCAACTTTACTTTTCCCCCAATTTTTTTCAGGGCTCCAGTTTCTTAAATTACAAATTTAATGCAATTTGCAACATGCAAACCGCAATACACATGACAACCACTGGGTTGCGACATAGAGACACGTGGCATAAACATCTCCTAACTGAGTTTCTTAAAATCACGTTTTTTTTCAGAATACATTAAGTCAATGTAACATACCTGGCGGCGTCCTTGCATGGTGGTCCATCTCCCACTGTGCTTTTTGTATCAGTTCCCGTGTCTGAACTGAGTCCTGTATGTCTCCTGCTTTGCGGTATCAGCTCCCGTGTCTGAACTGTGTCCTGTATGTCTCCTGCTTTGCGGTATCAGCTCCCGTGTCTGAACTGAGTCCTGTATGTCTCCTGCTTTGCGGTATCAGCTCCCGTGTCTGAACTGAGTCCTGTATGTCTCCTGCTTTGCGGTATCAGCTCCCGTGTCTGAACTGACTCCTTTCTGTGTTCTCTTGTCTGTCCTGTCTGAACACGCTCCTAGCCTGTTCCTCTCGCCTTCTAGTGGCCGATTTCCTAGACCCGCTCCTGTGTCTGGTCTGTCCTGTCTGAACACGCTCCTTGCCTGTTCGTTCCGCCTTCTAGTGGCCGATTTCCTAGACCCGCTCCTGCGTCTGGTCTGTCCTGTCTGAACACGCTCCTTGCCTGTTCGTTCCGCCTCTCTGGGGGCCGTATTCCCAGACCCGCTCCTGTATCCCTCTGCAGTGTCGGTCTCCTCCGTACACTCAGTTCCAGTCTGAACTCTCTCCTGTCCTTTACCTGTTTTGCCTCTATGTCCGTTCCCTTCCTTTTTCTGCAGAGTCTGAACTCGTACCTAACTCCTGCTTGTTGTCTCTGCAAGTACTGTGTGAGTATCTGGCTCTGTCTTTCCCTTCCTGTCTGTTCCGTGTGAACAGAGCCCTGTCCTCCCTGCTCAGCCTTGTCTGCACTCTAGCTGTGCTTGCCTGTAACCCTCTGCCTGTATTGTTCCTGAGTCCCGGTGTGTACTGGGTCCTATCCCGCCTGTGTTCCTACCTGCTAGTGCCTCCCTGTCTGCACTCTAGCTGTGCTTGCCTTTACCCCCCTGCCTGCATACCCGCCTGCCTGCATACCAGTCGTGCCTGCCTATACCCTCCAGTCTGTGTGCCAGCCTACCAGCCTGTTCCTGTATTCCCCTGTGTGGGTCAACAGCCGTGTCCGGGGTCTGTCCTGGAGTAGCACCTGGTCCCTCTGCTCGGTTCCTCCTTGGTGCACTGGCGTCGTATGCCGTCGTGCGACCCTGGTCGGATCGGGTGAATACTTAGTCACGCCCCTCCAGGCATTCACTCTCCGGCACGGTCCAGTGGAATCACTACCAATCACACGCACACGCCGCTTAGCCCGGGCGTGTGCATAACAGCATGCTCAGGCCATGGTTCCCGTTGAGCCCCACGGCCTTCGCTCTTTGAGAAGTTTTTCCAGCGAATACATGCATTAAAATAAATAAATAAATTTTTTTCCCCCTTTAGCTGAGTTCCAGGCGAATTACGCACCCGTCCAGATGGATCTATCAGCTCTCGTTCCTGCGGATCCGCCACGTTACTATGGGGATCCAAGACAGTGTCGTGCATTTGTGGAGCAATGCATGCTACACTTTAAGGCCCACCCTCTCTATTTTCCTTCCGATTGGGCTAAAGTGGCCTTTATGATTGACTACCTAGCGGGTGATGCCTTGAAATGGGTTACCCCCCTATGGGAAGCATGGGATCCTGTCATCCTTGACCTGCAGGCCTTCCTGGTGGCCTTTCGTATGGTCTTCGAGGACCCTAACTCTGAAGCCCCTGCTGAAGCTTCACTTCCCAATATCCCGGAGCAGCCCCGACGGGTAATGTGTGTGGGTAGCGCAATAGTCCTCCAGCCCAATGAGACTACTGCCCACCCAGAATCCTCACAGGGTGACTACGCTTTCCGGAATACTTCTCTCAACCTCAAGAGGCAGTCCAGACGTGCTAGACTTAGAGGCAAGCCGTCACGCCAGGGTCTGTCCTCCCTGAGACCTCCTGACCCCAACCTTGAAGTCCCTACTGAAGCTTCATCTCCCTGTATCCCGGAGAAACCCCAATGGGTAATGTGCGTGGGTAGTGCACCAGTTCTCCTGGCCGAAGAGACTTCTGCCCATCCAGACTCCACACAGGAGAACTTCCTGCACCCGGCATCAGATGCTTCTTTCTCTTTAACCGGTGTGCATGTCCAAGGATGCTCCAAAGCTGTGGTTACCTCAGAGTCTGTGCACCTCTACTACCTGGCGGAGGATCCCCTGTTGCCTCCTGAACCCTCCGGGATACCACTCGATGACAAATGGAGAGAGACTTCTCTACACCCGGTACTCAATACTTTGTCCGCTTCGTCCTGTGAGCCTGACAATGGGTACCCCAAAGTGGTAGTTACCTCCGAGTCTCTACACCCCTCCGACCAGGCGGAGGATCTCCAGTTGTCTCCTGAACCCTTCGGGGTGCTACCTGGTAGCGAAAGGACAGAGACTCTCCTATACTCTGTACCTGATACCTCGCTCGCTTCGTCCAGTGAGTCCAACTTAGTGTACTCCGAAGCAGAGGTTACTCCTGAGTCTCTACACCCCTCCGACCAGGCGGAGGACCTCCAGTTGTGTTCAGAATCCTTCGGGGTGCCACCTGGTGGTGAATGGACAGAGACTTTCCTATATCCTGGATCTGATACCTCGCTTGCTTCGTCCAGTGAGTCCGACCTAGTGTACTCTGAAGCAGAGGTTACCCGTGAGTCTCTACACCCCTCTGACCAGGCGGAGGACCGCCAGCTGTCTCCAGAACCCTTCGGGGTGCCACCTGGTGGTGAATGGACAGAGACTTTCCTATACTCGGTACCCGATACCTCGCCTGCTTCCTCCAGTGAGTCCGACCTAGTGTACTCTGAAGCAGAGGTTACCCGTGAGTCTCTACACCCCTCTGACCAGGCGGAGGACCGCCAGCTGTCTCCAGAACCCTTCGGGGTGCCACCTGGTGGTGAATGGACAGAGACTTTCCTATACTCGGTACCCGATACCTCGCCTGCTTCCTCCAGTGAGTCCGACCTAGTGTACTCTGAAGCAGTTGTTTTCTCTGAGCCTCTGCACTCTTCTGACCCGGCGGAGGACCTCCAGTTGTTTCCTGAATCCTCCGGGATACCACCAGATAACAAAGAGACAGTGACTTTTCCTCATTATGTACGTGATAACCCGTCTATTTCTTCCTGTGAGCTTGACAAGATGTACCTCGAAGCAGAGATTACCCTTAAGTCTCTGTCCCCCTCCAACCCAGTGAACGACTGGCCCTCGAATTCCCTGCGGAAGATTCTGGCAGGCCTGAAGAAGAGGGGGCGTAAGGGGGGAGGTACTGTAACATACCTGGCGGCGTCCTTGCATGGTGGTCCATCTCCCACTGTGCAAGAGGGCGCACTTGATCTCCTGTCCAGAATGTCTCTCTGGCTTCCCTCCATGCTGTCTGTTTGTGTCTGTTTCTGCTGCTTAAGGGCAGCGCCCGATCACTTCCTGCCTTTTGTACCTGCTGTGGGTCACACCCCTTGTGCGTCCTCAGCCTATTGCTGTCTGTCACTTGGTATATAGCTCAGCAGCTCCCTTCTATCCCTGCCTGAGCATAGTGTTTCCTTCAGTGTGTGCTTGCACTCTGAAGGTGCCAGGTCCCGTCTCTTGTCTCCTGCTTTTTGTATCAGTTCCCGTGTCTGAACTGAGTCCTGTATGTCTCCTGCTTTGCGGTATCAGCTCCCGTGTCTGAACTGTGTCCTGTATGTCTCCTGCTTTGCGGTATCAGCTCCCGTGTCTGAACTGAGTCCTGTATGTCTCCTGCTTTGCGGTATCAGCTCCCGTGTCTGAACTGAGTCCTGTATGTCTCCTGCTTTGCGGTATCAGCTCCCGTGTCTGAACTGACTCCTTTCTGTGTTCTCTTGTCTGTCCTGTCTGAACACGCTCCTAGCCTGTTCCTCTCGCCTTCTAGTGGCCGATTTCCTAGACCCGCTCCTGTGTCTGGTCTGTCCTGTCTGAACACGCTCCTTGCCTGTTCGTTCCGCCTTCTAGTGGCCGATTTCCTAGACCCGCTCCTGCGTCTGGTCTGTCCTGTCTGAACACGCTCCTTGCCTGTTCGTTCCGCCTCTCTGGGGGCCGTATTCCCAGACCCGCTCCTGTATCCCTCTGCAGTGTCGGTCTCCTCCGTACACTCAGTTCCAGTCTGAACTCTCTCCTGTCCTTTACCTGTTTTGCCTCTATGTCCGTTCCCTTCCTTTTTCTGCAGAGTCTGAACTCGTACCTAACTCCTGCTTGTTGTCTCTGCAAGTACTGTGTGAGTATCTGGCTCTGTCTTTCCCTTCCTGTCTGTTCCGTGTGAACAGAGCCCTGTCCTCCCTGCTCAGCCTTGTCTGCACTCTAGCTGTGCTTGCCTGTAACCCTCTGCCTGTATTGTTCCTGAGTCCCGGTGTGTACTGGGTCCTATCCCGCCTGTGTTCCTACCTGCTAGTGCCTCCCTGTCTGCACTCTAGCTGTGCTTGCCTTTACCCCCCTGCCTGCATACCCGCCTGCCTGCATACCAGTCGTGCCTGCCTATACCCTCCAGTCTGTGTGCCAGCCTACCAGCCTGTTCCTGTATTCCCCTGTGTGGGTCAACAGCCGTGTCCGGGGTCTGTCCTGGAGTAGCACCTGGTCCCTCTGCTCGGTTCCTCCTTGGTGCACTGGCGTCGTATGCCGTCGTGCGACCCTGGTCGGATCGGGTGAATACTTAGTCACGCCCCTCCAGGCATTCACTCTCCGGCACGGTCCAGTGGAATCACTACCAATCACACGCACACGCCGCTTAGCCCGGGCGTGTGCATAACAGTCAAGAGTTGTAAAGAAGGATATATCTGCAACTCTTAGAATGAAAGTTTGACTACAATTATACTTATTATCCTAATCTAAAAAAAAAAATTGGTAAAACCCTTAAAAGGAATTTTTCAGCATTTTATTTTGATACGTAATCTGAGATCAGCATGATGTAGGGGCTGAGAGTCTGATTCCAGTGTTCTGTGTTGCTGTTTCAAAATGTAGCACAAATCAAAAAATACCCATATCTCTGAAACAACATGGTGGATATAAAACAATAAAAAGGAAGCAGAACAGTGGGAACAAAATACGAGGGGTGTCCAATAAGTTATCTACCCCAGCATGCTCTGTCACTGACAGATGGCGGAGCTTTTCTGGGCATGTTTTCTGGACATGCAACAGACACAGTAGAACTTCAGTCTGATGAAAGTGCTGGAAGTGACAGGATGGCAAGTGCAGTACAGTGCGGCTCTACAAAGAAAGTGAGAGATTTTGAGCATTGTTCAGTGATTAAACTCCCTACAAAGGAAGAAACGAACCCTAAAGAAATGCATAAAAGGGTGATTGCTATATGTGGGGAAGTTGCTGGTTCCTACTGCCAAGTAATGTTGTGGGCCAATCAGTTAAAATACGTAGGGAATTAATTGGAGATGACCTCCGTCCAGGGCGATCTATCGAAGCATCTTCAAAGGAATTTGAATGATTTTGGAAGATCATTGGGTTAAAGTCAATGTTATAGCTCATAAATCAGGCATTTCAGGTGACACGGTTTCCTGTATCATTCATGATGTTTTGATGTGAAATGTCAGTTCCTGGTAGATGCCACGAATGTTGATGCCTGAGCAAAAAACATGTGGCTCGTAAGAGTACAAACGGGTCAATTATGACCAGGTGATAGGGCCTCTTTAAAGAAGGATACCTCTTAGTAAGTTTTTATCCTCTTAGTATATTGCAATCTTCAAGTACTGTGTACTTACAATTGCTCATTTTGCCTTTCTACCCAGCTAATTTTTCTCTTTTCCTTGCTTTATGTAGAAACAGGAAGTCTCTTTTCCCTGCATGACTCATTCCCCTCTTTAACTCCTGACCCAGCTGCTGTCTGCTCCCCCTGCAATAGACTTTTACAGTGACTCATGACTTATGCAGAGAAAATTGACCTCCTGTTTCTACATAGAGCTTATAAGGATTAAGCTATTCCGTTTTAATCACGTGATGTCATAGACGTAATGGAAAAGAGAAGAATTAGTGGGTAGAAAGGCAAAATGAGCAATTGTAAGTGCACAGTGCTATATAATATGATGACTGCAATATATTAAGAGGATAAAAACTTTGATGGGAGGAGGAGGGCTTCTTTAGGACTGGTGTATGAGACTTCAGTTTCCCACCATAGTTTATTATAAAGTTGCAGTGCTGTTCAGTATACATTTCCTTACGAATTACTTACGTAGAACCAGAAAATGCGCTGACATCTCATTTTTGGATCTACGCATACTGTCTTCAGAACTTAGCATGGAAAAAACATAGCAAACCATATAAACATAAAATGCTGTATGCAAGATCAAAGCCAGTATTATGCCAGATATGGAAAGAGATGGATATAGTTCCATGAAAAGCAATTATAGATTCTAATACAAATCATGACCTTTGCTCCTGTAGGTCTTTTAGTATTGTGTCGTTGCTTTAAGAAATTATAATTATAGCCAGTCTTATAATCAAGCCTGTCCAAAGCTGTTTCACTCCTGTTAAAGTCGTCAGTGAAAACTATTATTCTTTGCCCTATAACTACAACTTCGGTCTATTACTGTATTTTCTCTATTATTTGCCAGGAGGTTTTAAAATTTCCTTTTGGATGACCTCACCCTAACCTTTTTGGTTGCTTTGTCCAAGTATTCTTGAAGAGCTGCTCAACTTGAACCGCTGATGCATATGTGATGCTAAAAATGTAACAATAGAATAGGTCTTCTCTTAAATTTAACCAGTAACTACTTTTTTTATTTAATTATCCTACATCTGTTGAGAATTATGATTTTTTTGCGATTACTTCATTACCTTATATTGCTTCCTTTTTTACAAACCTTATGTTGCAGTACTATTTAACATGAGCAATTTATGCTCCTTTAGAAGATACTTTCAACTTCTACTCAGCAAAGATCTGTACATAATATCCAAACAGTATATGTATGGGACTTTCCTTGTCTGTGTATAGGGGAAGGAAAGAGGATTAGACAGTGGAAGTACTGTGCATAGACTGTCTGAATGAAGTGTACAGATCTTTTCTGAGCAGCAGTTGAAAGCAGCTTCTAAAAGAGCTCTGCACTATACTGTTTTGGACATAAGGAAGCAAAATAAGGTAATGAAGTATATTACAAAAATTCATAACTTTGCAAAAACTGGAGGATAATAAAGTTAAAAAAATTACCCTCTAATAAAATATTATGAATATGTACTTATGAGGCTGAAATAACATCTTTGTTGAACTCAGACCATTCTTCTCATCAAAATAATGGACACCGTGATATTTATATGTGGTCACTAAATAGTTCTGAAGTGAATTGCAGTGTATTAAAAGGAATCTGTCACCAGATTTTTGCTATTTCATCCGAGAGCAGTAGGTTGCAGACACCCTGTTTCCAGTGATGTCACTTACTGGGTGCAGCAGTGTGATGCAATCACAGTTATCTCTGCTGCAGATCTAGCAGAGCTCAGAATGCTGAGTATAATGCTGTGTATAATCCTGCCCACAACACTGTTTTGCAGCCTACCAGTTTACAAAGTGTACACTGTATATTGTCAGCTGCTAATCAGTGATGGGGGCATGACTGGACTAGGAGGTACGAGACACCTAGTCTTGTCGTGATAATCTCCCACTGATAAAACACTGATTATATTGAAACAGCAAAACACATCCTAGTAAGTGACACATAGGAGGCGTTGTTCGCAGGGTAATAATTCACAGCAGACTAACTAGGTTCCCCAACAATTAACTGTAATCTGTGGAGCAACATTGCACTAAGAGCCTTATTCATTATTGCCTTTGCTTCTGTTTTTTTTGTTTTCTTGGCTTTAAATCCTATATTTGAATTGCACCAAATTCTCTTTTAATTTGCGCCTTTTTGAAGTCTACTTTATATATTTTTGCTTGTTTCTTTCTCTGTTTGCAATTGTAGGCGTGGTTTTTGTTTTTCAGATGTTTGCGGGCAAATTTTTGCCCAAGTTCCTCTTCTACACACCCTGGAGTGATTTTTTTTTTGAGTGCCAAAAACTTTCATGCAAATTTTCGGTTTCTGTGTGACATTCTAACAGTGTAATTTGCCTCTTCAGAGAGGAAGAGGACTAGAACTCTAGTTAATATCGACCCTTTAGCGAGCCTCGCCATATTACTGAGGATAAAAGCTTTTATACTAAGTCATATTGCAAGGCTCGTTAAAGGGTCGATATTCACTTTTAGGATTGCTACTTCCAATAGGTGGCGCCAGAGTTCTAGTCCTCTCCCTCTCTGAAGAGGCAATACTTAAGTTCGAGGAGGAGCATTTATGGCATATAAGGCTGTGTGCCCACGTAGCATTTTTCAAGCGTATATGCTGCGGAATTTCCGCAGCGTAAACGCTTGAAAAACGCATGTATATCCGCACCCCATGGTCCCCAATGGGATTCCGCAAGTTCTATGCACATGCTGCGGATTTTTCCGCAGCGTTTATGCCGCGTTCAAAAATCCGCAGCATGTCATTTAATTTTGCGTTTCCGCAAGCGAAATTGCCTTTGTCCAATGCATAAAAAACGCAAGGCAATTCCGCATGTGGAAAACGCGTGATAAACGCGCGAAAAATGCGCGATAAACGCGTGCGGAATTCCGCATGCGTTTTTCCGGGAGAGGACTTGCATTTATGCAGCAGAAATTTTCTGCTTCATAAATGCAACGTGGGCACATAGCCTAAGTCTCCTCACTCTGACATGCCAGGCCTGGCTTGTCACTCTCCACCCCTTAGATCCCACATCTTAACAGAACATCCAACTTTTTGTTAAAAAAAAAAAACACAAATGTTAAAGATAATACCAAAAAGAGCATTTTTGATTTAACCTAAAATTCATGAAAAATTTTGAAGAATTTGGGCAAAAATTTCAAAGAATACCTCAATACAAAAAAGTAACGTAAAAAAAAAAATGTAAATAATTAATCGATCACTAAGTGTTCATTTTCTTGGACGTGCCACCACAGGAGAAATTAATCATTACACCTTACCCCTTCCAATTAATAAGTTGTCAATATAATGCCGGACAGGACTGGTCCTCGAGAGTGAGACATGCTTTTTGTGACCGCTCTCCAATCTGGGTAAGAGATGACGATCCTGAACAGAAGACCCCCGCTATTAATTCCCAATGTCCTAATAGTGTATAGAAGAAAGGTTTCCAAGGCAGCCTCTTTATAATCACCTTGGAGCAACAGCAGAAAGTATTTCTATGTAATAACTAAAACATCTGGCGAATCAATCCAAATGTAACTTAAATTATAATTTCCGACAGTGAAATATTTCTTGAGACGCAATGGACGGCTGTAGACCACCAAGCCGCGGATTAAGCTTTACCATTTTTCTGATGAGCTCTTCGATATAGATTTTCTAATTCTTCCTCCATTTATTTCTTTGAGTATTTGTATTTCCCTAGGAGACTCATTAAGTCGCAAATCAGACGGCGTTCTCCATTTACATGCCTGCCTTTGCCCCCACATACAAAGAAACAATTTTGATTTGAAGAGAGAGAGTATAAATTACTTGTAGTGAAGGAGAAGGCACGTTTTCCAAGGTGCTGCATAACATTTATCCTCACGTTAATATTCCTATATGGTTCCGCTCATACAAATGCAGATAAAGAAACACTGATCCTTTAAAAGAATGACAAAGTGAGTACAACAGAAGCAAAACTTGTCACAGTGCTCGTCTGTCTTTAGGATTTTCTGCCAATACTAAAACAATCTTGAAGACATTGTGCAGATAACATGGATGGTAATTTCCTTCCATTCTATTTTATATTTGGCTTTTAAATGGCTGCTGTGAGTTAGGGTTAGCTAAAGGGGTATGGATATGTTCTCCTAGTGTCCATTTACAGACAAAGCATTTAATAAGGGTCTCCTGCTACAGTACGTTACCTCATAGAGGGCTCATGCAACAGTCAGTTACCTTACAGTGCTATGGTCAGTTAAATACAGCGGGTTTCCGCAACAGTTATCTTACAGCAGGCTTCAGCTACAGTAAGCTACTTTACAGCAGGCTCCAGCTACAGTAAGCTACTTTACAGTGGGCTTCAGCTACAGTAAGCTACTTTACAGCAGGCTCCAGCTACAGTAAGCTACTTTACAGCAGGCTCCAGCTACAGTAAGCTACTTTACAGCAGGCTCCAGCTACAGTAAGCTACTTTACAGTGGGCTCCAGCTACAGTAAGCTACTTTACGGCAGGCTCCAGCTACAGTAAGCTACTTTACAGTGGGCTCCAGCTACAGTAAGCTACTTTACGGCAGGCTCCAGCTACAGTAAGCTACTTTACAGCAGGCTCCAGCTACAGTAAGCTACTTTACAGCGGGCTCCAGCTACAGTAAGCTACTTTACAGTGGGCTCCAGCTACAGTATGCTACTTTACAGTGGTCTCCAGCTACAATAAGCTACTTTACAGTGGGCTCCAGCTACAGTAAGCTACTTTACGGCAGGCTCCAGCTACAGTAAGCTACTTTACAGTGGGCTCCAGCTACAGTATGCTACTTTACAGTGGGCTCCAGCTACAGTAAGCTACTTTACAGTGGGCTCCAGCTACAGTAAGCTACTTTACAGTGGGCTCCAGCTACAGTAAGCTACTTCACAGCAGGCTCCAGCTACAGTAAGCTACTTTACAGCAGGCTCCAGCTACAGTAAGCTACTTTACAGCGGGCTCCAGCTACAGTAAGCTACTTTACAGCGGGCTCCAGCTACAGTAAGCTACTTTACAGCGGGCTCCAGCTACAGTAAGCTACTTTACAGCGGGCTCCAGCTACAGTAAGCTACTTTACGGCAGGCTCCAGCTACAGTAAGCTACTTTACAGTGGGCTCCAGCTGCAGTAAGCTACTTTACAGCAGGCTCCAGCTACAGTAAGCTACTTTACAGCGGGCTCCAGCTACAGTAAGCTACTTTACGGCAGGCTCCAGCTACAGTAAGCTACTTTACCGCGGGCTCCAGCTACAGTAAGCTACTTTACAGTGGGCTCCAGCTACAGTAAGCTACTTTACAGCGGGCTCCAGCTACAGTAAGCTGCTTTACAGCGGGCTTCAGCTACAGTAAGCTGCTTTACAGCGGGCTCCAGCTACAGTAAGCTACTTTACAGTAGGCTCCAGCTACAGTAAGCTACTTTACAGCGGGCTTCAGCTACAGTAAGCTACTTTACAGCGGACTCCAGCTACAGTAAGCTACTTTACAGTGGGCTCCAGCTGCAGGAAGCTACTTTACAGTGGGCTCCAGCTGCAGGAAGCTACTTTACAGTGGGCTCCAGCTACAGTAAGCTACTTTACAGCGGGCTTCAGCTACAGTAAGCTACTTTACAGTGGGCTCCAGCTACAGTAAGCTACTTTACAGCGGGCTCCAGCTACAGTAAGCTACTTTACAGCGGGCTTCAGCTACAGTAAGCTACTTTACAGTGGGCTCCAGCTACAGTAATCTACTTTACAGTGGTCTCCAGCTACAATAAGCTACTTTACAGTGGGCTCCAGCTACAGTAAGTTATTTTACAGCAGGCTTCAGCTACAGTAAGCTACTTTACAGCGGGCTTCAGCTACAGTAAGCTACTTTACATTGGGCTCCAGCTACAGTAAGCTACTTTACAGTGGGCTCCAGCTACAGTAATCTACTTTACAGTGGTCTCCAGCTACAATAAGCTACTTTACAGTGGGCTCCAGCTACAGTAAGCTACTTTACAGCAGGCTTCAGCTACAGTAAGTTACTTTGCAGTAGGCTCCAGCTACAGTAAGCTACTTTACAGCGGGCTCCAGCTACAGTAAGTTACTTTACAGCAGGCTCCAGCTACATTAAGTTACTTTACAGCAGGCTCCAGCTACAGTAAGTTATTTTACAGCAGGCTCCAGCTACAGTAAGTTACTTTACAGCAGGTTCCAGCTACAGTAAGCTACTTTACAGCGGGCTCCAGCTACAGTCAGCTACTTTACAGTGGGCTCCTGCTACAGTAAGTTACTTTTATAGCAGGCTCCAGCCACAGTAAGCTACTTTACAGCGGGCTCCAGCCACCGTAAGCTACGTTACAGCGGGCTCCAGCTACAGTTACCTTACAGTGGGCTCATGCTATAGTGAATTACCGTATTTTTCGGACTATAAGATGCACCGGACCATAAAATGCACCTACGGCTTTAGAGGAGGAAAATAGGAAAAGAATGTAAGTAAAAAATGTGGTCATGATGCCCTGTTATGGGGGAGGGGGTCTGCTGCTGACACTGGTATTGGGGTAATGTCCCCCAACTCTGTTAATATCCTCTATACTGGTATGTATGGTCCCTCCTTCCTGGTATACGTGGCCCCCATCCCATCCTAGTATACGTGGCCCTCATCCCCATCCTGGTATGCATGGTACCCTTTGATCCCCCATCCTGGTATGCATGGCACCCCTTGATCCCCCTTCCTGGTATGCATGCACCCCTTGATCTCCCTTCCTGGTATTCATGGCATCCCTTGATCCCCCATCCTGGTATTAATGGCACCCATTGATCCCCCATCCTGGTATGCATGGCACACCTTTATCCCCCATCCTGGTATGCATGGCACCCCTTTATCCCCCATCCTGGTATGCATGGCACCCCTGGATACCCCATCCTGGTATACATGGCACCCCTTGAACCCACATCCTGGTATGCATGGCACCCATTGATCCCCCTTCCTTTTATGCATGGCACCCCTTTATCCCTCATCCTGGTATGCATGACACCCCTTTATCCCCCATCCTGGTATGCATTGCACCCCTTGATCACCCATCCTGGTATGCATGGCACCCCTTGATACCCCATCCTGGTATACATGGCACCCCTTGAGCCCCCATCATGCTGCCCACAAAAAAATAAACAATCATACTCACCTCCTCTCTCCTTCAGCGCTGTCCCACTCTGCTGCCGACACTTTCACTGTGTGAGCCGCACATGGCAGGGCGCGCATGGCGTCCCTGCCATGCATCATCACAGAGTGTGAGATGCTGTGCCAGAATAGTCACTGCTCCCCGCGCCGGGACTCTGTGCATGGGGAGCAGTGACCATTCAGTCTCTTCAATAGTTGGCACACTGTACCGCAGCGCAGCTCCTGCTGCTGCTCTGTGGTCTGTGTGACCGCTATTATGGCCATGAATATTCACTACAACCCACAGAAGAGCAGTGTGCTGATTTTACAAGAGAAAGTGACCTGTCCATCACTCATGTGATTATTTTAATAGGAACAAAACTGCACGTGGCAGGGGCATTATTATGAAGTGGGTGGGGACAGATAAATGTAAAGCAGTGATGACAGCAGCAGAGTATGAGTGTTCTGAACATAATAAAGGCAGTGACCTGACCACTGTAGCAGAGACAGGTAGGACATGGTTAATTCCTAGCTCTGCTGGATTTGATTAGATGCACCTGCCTAGCTTTTTACTAGAACCGGGGGCCTATGTTCACTTGGTGTCAGTCTGCTGGATGGAGCAAAGTCGAATGTGCTACTGGTGAGTAACCAGTCAAAATGTGAGCTGTAGCTGAGAGAGACGTCTCTCTTTGAATGGAGACTGCATGGGTCAGCTAGGAGAGCTGAGCAGTCTGTGTGTGTAGAGAACCATGTGATGTGGAAGCTGCTGCCTTTTCAATGTGAACTATGCCTGGAGTTGAATACTTCTATTTGGCGCTAGAAGCTGCTGGAGCTCAGGCTGAAGGAGACACCGAGACTCGTGGGATCGTGCCTCTTCTGTATATGAAGTTTGCGCGGAGAAAATGGACTGTAATCTGTTCGAGTGAGCCCGCAATAACATATGTGCACCACTAAATTAACTGTTTATTTGCTGTGATATCTTTGTACACAGAAGGGGCTATTTTTGGTTTTGAACCCTTGGAGTTTTATGAAAGCAATAAAACTGCACCTGTTTGGACCAAACTGCATTGCCTGTGTGAATGCCACCTAATGCCTACGTGAGAGCGTGAATCCCTACACCACTCATGTAATTACGGTGGTGAGGAGACTACTGTATGTGATAGGATGCTATCAATCAGGCGGAAACAGACATCTTTCTAAAATTTGTTAAATCACACCAATGATGATAACAGCAGAAGAGGAGTGTGCTGATTTTACAGGAGACAGTGACCTGTCCCCTTTTGGTATTATGGCATGAGTCCATGCATTAAACACATCACTATATTAAATGAAGGCTATACAAGTTATTAGTGTTCATTCCCTTTAAAAAATGAAGAAACCAAAATTACTGTGTTGAACTGTAATAAGAAAGCAGAGACAGCAGTCTCTAATGACCCACACCGGCCAAGCTTAAAGGTTATATTTACTTTCTGATTTCCTTTGACCTTTCTTCTATTTCTCTCATTGTCTTGACATTAGGTTCTTCAAAACACAGTTTCCACTGTCAGAAGTACAACACCCACTCCACAGTATGTGTGAAAAATGATAACTAACAGTGCAGAAGTAAATTAGTTGAATGCAAATCTATGGTCATATTATCAGTAAATAATCTTCTCTAATGGTCATACTGGATAATGTTATGCAACAAAATGCAAAAAAGTAATTGAAATCCAAAATTAAATAAAAATAAAGGATATTTATTTTTATTCTAAATGGTTGCCCATATACACCAAGGACAATAAAAGTTGGCAGACATTGACCAAAAAATAAGCTTTAAATCTTGGTCATATTGGCACATTGAAATAGACTTTGATATAGCAATATACATGGCATTTCAATAATGTCAATATATATAAAATACTGAAGGCTAATATTATTATTATTATTTATTATTATAGCACCATTCGTTCCATGGCGCTTTACATGTGAAAGGGATATACAAAGCACAAACAATTACAATAAATTTTGAACAATACAAGTCGGCGACTGGTACAGGAGGAGCGAGGACCCTGCCCGCGAGGGCTCACTATCTACAGGGGATGGGTGAGGATACAGTGGGTGAGGGTAGAGCTGGTCATGCAGCAAATGGTGGAGTGAGGGTTACTGTAGGTTGTAGGCTTCTTGGAAGAGGTCGGTCTTCAGGCTCCTTTTGAAGGTTTCCACGGTAGGTGAGAGTCTGACGTGTTGGGGTAGAGAGTTCCAGAGCAGGGGGGGAAGCACGGGAGAAATTTTGTATACGATTGTGAGAAGAGGAGATAAGAGGGGAGTAGAGAAGGAGATCTTGTGAGGATCGGAGGTTGCGTGTAGGTATGTACCGGGAGACTAGGTCAGAGATATATGGAGGAGACAGGTTGTGGATGGCTTTGTATGCCATGGTTAGGGTTTTAAACTGGAGTCTCTGGGCAATGGGGAGCCAGTGAAGGGATTGCCAGAGAGGAGAGGCCGAGGAATAGCGGGGGGACAGGTGGATTAGTTGGGCAGCAGAGTTTAGGATAGATTGGAGGGGTGCGAGAGTGGCAGAAGTAGAAGGAAGGCCATAGAGCAAGAGGTTGCAGTAGTCGAGGCGGGAGATGATGAGGGCGTGCACTATTGTTTTTGTAGATGCGTGGTTGAGGAATGTGCGGATCCAGGAGATATTTTTGATATGAAGTCGGCAGGAAGTAGAAAGGGCTTGGATATGTGGTTTAAAGGAGAGGTTAGAGTCCAGGGTTACCCCGAGGCAGTGGGCTTGCAGGACTGGGGAGAGTGAACAGCCATTGACTTTGATGGATAGGTCAGTTGGGGGGGTTGAGTGAGACGGTGGAATGATGATGAATTCAGTTTTGTCCATGCTAAGTTTTAGAAATCTGTCAGAGAAGAAGGATGAGATAGCGGACAGTCATTGTGGGATTTTGGTTAGTAGGGAGGAGATATCAGGTCCAGAGAGGTAGATCTGTGTGTCATCAGCATAGAGGTGATACTGAAAGCCATGAGACTCTATGAGCTGTCCCAGGCCGAAGGTGCAGATCCTAGGTCCTAGGACTGAACCTTGGGGGACACTGACAGATAGGGGGCGAGATGAGGAGGTGGTGTGTGAGTGGGAGACACTGGATGTCCTGTCTGTTAGGTATGAGGAGATCCAAGATAGGGCCAAGTCTTTGATGCCGAGAGATGAGAGAGTCTGTAGTAAGAGGGAATGGTCCACTGTGGCGAAGGCAGATGACAGGTCAAGGAGGAGAAGGACAAAGTAGTGTCATCTATAAATAAGCCAGGGGCATATGTCAAATGTATCAACGGACCGCCAGACGGTTCATTTTACTGTATGTAATAACATGGTGGGCTACTTTCTTCAATGCAGAGGCACGGTTAATGTTTTTTTCCAGTGGAGCCCTATGGGTGACATATGCCACTATATGCCTATACATTAGGATACAGTCTATCATTGGAGGAATATTTCATGAAATACCCCTAACATATATCTTCTATCTCATCTGAGCAGAACATTAAAGGAATGTGTCATCAGAAAATTACCTACTGTTTAAATCATGTTTTATGTTAATAAAATAATTAAAAAGAAATAAAAAAGGAATAATATATATATTATTATATATTATATTATATGGCTAAAATTAAGAGATCACTGTACAGTTTTCTCTACATGTCTGACTTCCATTCCAGTGTCAGTTGAATTTCAACCAATGTCCACCTCATTCTGCTTAATGTGCTTCTGATTCGGTGATCACCTGAACCAAATCTTATGTAACGAGGGAAAGCTTAAAAAAAACACTGCTGTGGTCTTCACAATCTTCTTGCAATAGGACAAGCTGGATGGCAAAACAAGTGCTAGGAATAGCCCAAAAGTAATTTGAATGAAAAAATAACTTAACTATGCCAAAGGAGTTGAAAAGAAAAGTCTTGAGTGAGGAAAAGAAGGGCTCAATTCTGGCTATTACTAGCAGAGGGATACAGTGAGCGTCATGTTGCCTCCATCCTTAAAATTTCGGCAGAGGGCGAAAGCGACTCTCCACTGACCGGGATGACCGTCATCTTATTCGAATGTCACTCAGCAACCGCAGGATGATATCAAGTGACCTACAAAAGGCATGGCAAATGGCAGCTGGGGGTGAAGTGCACGGTAAGAACAGTTCCTAACAGGCTCCTAGAGGCCTCAAGTCATGTAAAGTTAGAAAAAAGACTTTAATCAATGAGAAGCAAAGGAGAGCCAGGCTGAAGTTTTCCAAAGACCATAAGGATGGGACCATAGAGGACTGGAAGGCAATCTTCTCTGATGAGTATAATTTTCACCTTTGCCCAACACCTGGTCATCTAATGGTTAGACGGAGACCTGGAGAGGCATACAAGCCACAGTGTCTTGCACCCACTGTGAAATTTGGTGGAGGATCGGTGATGATCTGGCGATGCTTCAGCAAGGCTGGAATTGGGCAGGTTAATCTTTGCAAAGGACGTATGGATCAAGCTGCATACAAGGTTATCCTTGAAAAACACTGGCTTCCTTCTGCTCAGGCAATGGTCCCCAACTCTGAGGACTGGTTTCTCCAGCAGGACAATGCCCCATGCCACACAGGTAGGTCAATCAATGTGTGGATGAAGGAGCACCACATCAAGACCCTGTCATGGCCAGCCCAATCTCCAGACCTGAACCCCATTGAAAACCTCTGGAATGTAATGAAGATGAAGATGGATAGTCACAAGCCATCAAACAAAGAAGAACTGCTTACATTTTTGTGCCAGGAGCGGCAAAAGGTCACCCAAAAGCAGCGTGAAAGACTGGTGGAAAGCAGCCAAGACGCATGAAAGCTGGGATTAATATCATGGTTATTCCACCAAATACTGATTTCTGAACTCTTCCTGAGTTAAAACATATTGTAGTAATGTTGTTTCTAAATGAATAAGAACTTGTTTTCTTTGCATTATTTGAGGTCTGAAAGCACGGTGCTTCTTTTTTATTATTTTGATGATTTCTCATTTGCTACAAATAAATACAAAATTTTTAGCTTTGAATTTTGGAGACATGTTGTCAGTAGTTTATAGAATAAAACAGCAATGTACATTTTACTAAAAAATATACTTATAAAGAGAAAAATCAGAGAAAATAAAAATTTTGCAGTGGTCTCTTAATTTTTGCCAGAGCTGTACGTATATTTTCATATATACACTCCTGTAAATAATTAATTAAAGCATCAATATTTCCAAATTCATTTTGAAATGAAAACAATGGTAGGACTGAAAATAAATTTTGCATGGCTGTTAGACAGACCCTGAATTTCATGATACGGAAACTGTTTTACGGTTTTCAAATCAATTCTAGGCACTGCAACCCTTTAAACACCCCAAATTGGAAAGTAGCTAGAACAATTCCAAAGAAGTTGACTTTTCTTTGAAACTGTCAAATGGATTGGTTTGAAAATCTCATCAGTGATGGTGGATTGCCTATCATTTGTGATCCTGTCAAGTTCGACCGCCTACAATAATAATTACCCCTCAGGGGCATCCCTAAACTCAAAAATCGAAAATGGGACGATAATGATAACCTTGGTTGAATCGGTATGCTTTCAAAGGCATCCAAAAATGTCTAGAAGCTTGTCAAGAAATCAAAATGTTTATCCCCATTTTCAGGGGTTTTGCACGTGTACCCCATAGAATTTACCCCCTAAAATGTCATGTTATGCAAAAGAGGAACTCATTATGTTCATCTCCTCACATCTACTGATCACTCTAACCAATTTGCATCATCAGATTACCTGTCAAAATCCACCATGGGGTAACAGGCAATCCCTGCAGAGTGACTCGCCGGCGCCTGCTCCACAAGGATACATAGACTGCCGGAATTACCGCGCCTTGCGTACCAGGTAAATTGCGCAGGTGCGGGAACCAGCACGGGAACTGCACGTCAAAGGGCACTGTGATGGGGAGGGGGGGTATATTGAAATTAATTAAGCAGGCGGGGATTTCTTGGCAAAACATAGGTAAAATGATTTTAGAAAAAGCAATTTCAAAGCAATCAGATCTCTAATATGGGTCATATGTGGCACCCCAGGGGGTCTGGTTGCCACAGTGGTAGAAATACCATGTCTGAGAGCGAGCATGGGTTTTCCTGGTCAGGAGCACTATTGCATGCAATTCCTCCTGCCCCAGTCCAGGGAGGGGAGGAACCTGCCCTTTATAAACTGGATCTGGGGCGGGGTTAGGGAGTCTAGTTCCAGAGAGAGGGACAGAGCAGCAAGGAGCTCTGTAGGAGACAAGAGCTGAAGGCCAGGGACTGGAGCTAGCAGAGCTCGTCCTGGCTGAAGACGCAGAGAACCGGACACCGGAGTCCGAGGCTGTGAGGATATCCACATCCAGCAGCAGAAACCACCTGGCAGGGGATTTCAGGTCCTCTGGCCATAGAAAGCCCGGAGGCTCAGTCACACGCAAGGGACCGGCACCGCCATCGAGGAGCGTAAGGTACCAAAGGCCCCAAGTCGCCAGCCATACAGGTGAGCACCACACGGTACACTCAGGGACGTGGGCTACTACACGACTACAGCAGGGTAGCCAGGAAGAGTGCAGTCACACGGGAAGGCTTACACCTCCACCTGGCCAGGGGGACTCTTGTTCGCTCACAGACTGACCAGTACTCCCGGAAGGGCCTTCTTCATTACCAACAGTAAAGACCCTGAACTGCACTGCACGGACTCTGAGTCATTTCTGCTGCGCCCATGCACCACAACCCTCACCATCTACACACGCTGCCCTGAGGCTATACTCCTCCCGTGGGGAGTTATACTACCCTCTGCTGCGCACACAACATCAGCCTCAGCGGTCTGCCCCGCAGCGGCGGTTCTCAGTGACCGCAATTCACGGGTGGTGTAGTCGGACATTTAAACATTAAAAACCAAGTAAACAGATCCGCCACTGGTTTGACCACCCTGAGCCACGGGACCGGGTCGCTGCCACGGAGACTACAACCCCTAGCATTACACAGAGACCCGGCTCCGGGTATTCCCCCACACACGGCCCAGGGGGCGCGTCACATACAGGTAAGTATAGGTTCACATTTCTATCACCTGTATGCCCATATTAGAGGTCTGATAAGTCCCAGGGGGTGACAGATTCCCTTTAATATATAAGAAGGCTTAAAGCAAAGGACTAACGAAGAGAAGAGAATACATATAATAATGGTAGCCCAAGCAGTAGCTATAGGGCATCTGAAGAGAGAGGGCCAGTACAGATTGGGCTCATCCCCATGTTAATTGATGGTAAAGAAAAACGGACAGGGATGTTGTTTCTACAGATTTTGCAATGTTAGCCGAGGAAGTGGAAAAGAGGCACCGGGACCCCTGTCATGAGTGATTAAAAGTGCGTCCATCAGAACCCAATTTATTTATTTATTTATTATGAGCTCGGCTCTCTATGTCAGTTTGACCATAATATCCATGACCTATCCTAAGTACCGCAGCTCAGCTCCCATTAAACTAATAAGACCTGAGCTATTGGAGAAGCGCCACCACACAGTATCTGGAGCTGTCAAGTTTTGGCTCTGTGTACTTCCGAAGGACATTGCAGTAGGAATCAGCTGATTAATGGGGGTACCGGGTGTCGGACCCCCACTGATTTTACATTGAAGACCTATCCTAAAAATAGGTCATCAATATTTCCTGCTTCAGTCAAGCCCTTTAAATGTGTTTTCTAACTCCTTACATCATGTCCTATTGTATAGGATAGGTCAGAGGACCCGTGACCCCACTGATCCTTCGAATGCACCAGGGTGTGCAGAGTACTTTCACTCCTTTAATGTAGATATAATAATATTCTTTTACATTGCCTCTGAACCATGTGAAATTGCTGAAATTGCCGTTCCTCTACAAAGAGTCCACACCAACAAAGCACCATTTCCTTATCTAAGCGCTGTCAGTGGTCACTACCTAGATAATCCATGTCCTACACTTAAGTCCATTAATGTTAAAAAAAAATAGATTTTTGTTTAAAATATTGTTGTTTTTGACATTGAAAAAGAAAGATGTGAAGATAAACCTTGAGTAAAATCTCTTATCTCGCTGGAAGTCGTCCCTTCATCTGCCCTGTGCATCAGTTGAAAAGTTCAGCTCCAAGATCTTTGTGCCGACCTTGAATACCTTGATTGTTTTCTTTCACGGTTATAAACCATTGACATTTTTATCCCTATTTGCTGATGGATTGTTCTGTCACCAGACTGGACTTTTTTGTCATTTACTTTTTCTTTCAAATAATTCTCTGCATC
The DNA here is from genome assembly GCF_046119375.1 of Phyllobates terribilis. Classification (NCBI taxonomy): domain Eukaryota; kingdom Metazoa; phylum Chordata; class Amphibia; order Anura; family Dendrobatidae; genus Phyllobates; species Phyllobates terribilis. Next base: position 70,625,979 of record NW_027362762.1, read on the forward strand.
TTATTTGGTTAGATATAAGGAAAATTAAATACTGTTTCTACAAAGATAAGCAAATCATCCAAAGGTCCTGCAAACCGTGGCAGGACCAGCCGACAGTCTAATGAATATGAAAGGGAATCTGTCACCAGGATTTTACTACCCCATCTGAAAGCAGCATAATGTAGGTGCAGAGACCCTGATTCCAGCGATGTATCACTTACTGGACTGCTAGCTGCAGTTTTGATAAAAATCCTTGTTTTCTCTGCTGCAGATCCCTAAATGCCGAGCTCTGTGTAACTCCGCCGACACCAATGATTGGCAGCTTCCTGTGTACACTGAGCCAATCAGTGGTGGGGGCGGGGTTATATATAGCTCATGAATGGAAGATATTGGGGAAAGGAAAGATTGAGCATATTGAATTTCAACATGTTTGATCCTATATCTCCAGAGGTGTCTGACAGCACATAATTCCCCTCTCCCCATTGAAAATACAAGTACCATTGGCCAAAAGAGGTGGGAAGAATAGCTCACTGACTAGCCAGAGCTTGTTCTTTTTATGCAATTTATTAAAGTAAGCTGAAAACAGTACAGAGCCACCTCAAAAACAGCGTGTTATGAAAGTGAATTATATATAGACTGAATTTTCTTAGATGGAATGAAGACCATGCTCTGTTCATTTCTCAAGCTATGAAGATCCTACAAATAAAAACTAGATATTCTCCTTTATTGGAAGGTATTGCTGTCACACTATATTTGTATGATTATAAAATTATTTTTCCTTAAAGGGAATCTGTCAGCAGGTTTTTGCTATGTAATCTGAAGATAATATAAAGTAGGGGCTTAGACACTGTTTTCCGGGATGTGTCACTTATTAGGCTGTGTGCTGTTGGTTCCGTACAATGACTGTTTAACCACCAGGAGATTATCACTGCCCAGACTATAGCTCATGTGAGCCCTGGTCCAACCACACCCCAGCACTGATCAGCAGCTCACCATCAATAGACAATGTACACAATCAGCTGTGGTGTGGGCAGGGTTAGCTTTCTGAGCTCTGCTACATCTGAGAACTTTGATATTGTCACAACTGCTGCACCCAGTAAACTAAGTGACACATCACTGGTATCAGGGTCTCTTTTTTAAAAACATTCATTGTATGGAAAAAAACAGCACACAGCCTAATAAGTGATACATCGCTGAAATCAGTGTCTCAGCCCCTACCTTGTGCTGTCCTCAGATTACATAGCGAAAACCTGCCGACAGATTCCCTTTAAGCTACACCATGGTCAGGGATGAAAGAAAATTCTGCCTCTTTTGTGATCTGGTAACAGTAATGTCCCTAGAAAATTAGTACTGTTGGCAAGTATGGCATCTAATGGTTCGGAAGCACAGATGAATATTCAAATTCTTTATTATCACATTATCATCTTTTTTTTTAATTTTGTCTTTTCTGGCACATAACAAAGTGATGAAAAACATCAACAAGAAATGTCATGTCAAGTTGGCAACATCTAATCTCTACTAATACAACGTGGCTGCACTTGGATGGCACATGACATCTACGGTATAAATGTCTCCTGATAATTATGAATCATGGATAATCAACTTTCTTCTGCAAAAAAAAAAAAGAGGCGCCGTTTTGAGCAGCAAAGGGAAATAATTTAATAAAGAGCACATATCCTAACCAAAAAGAAATGCATAACTAAAAAACTAAATGCATAACTAAAAAAAGCAATGTCCTATTATCTTCAAGCAATTCCAATACGATCATTATTTCTGAAAAGTCCACGTAACTAAATGGACAGAAGTGTTAATGCCTCCACTTTACCCAAATATCCCTAAGCATATGGGTTTCCCAGCCCTTCCAATTAAAGAAATATCACATGTCAATTACTGCATGCTGCCTTGAAACACAAGAAGTGCCATGTACCATCTGCAGCCACCATGGGGGAGATGTTTAGAAATTGATGCAAAGAATAAAAAAAAAACTATTTAAATTCCTGCTTTGAAAACTGAAATGTAATTGGAAATGGACAATGGCTACACCAGCTTTGTGCTAATTTTAATAAGGGTCCGTCAATGCTTTCTTAACATTGTGGTGATGATGCCAACGATAGTTGTCAAGAATTTTTTAGGGGCATATTTTAACATATTATTACATTTTTTATCCGCTGATTTCACATGTAAGTGGGGAAATTCCCCAGTTACTGCGAAAAATTCAGCCTTTTGGCGGTATAGCAGAGCAGACTGGGTCTCTAAGGACTCGGGAGCTCCTGTTCCCTCCTGACACCCAGCGATCACATGACCACTGGGTCCGGAGGATGAAGCACTGTCAGTTCTTTCTAACCTGTTCACAAAAGTATTGGTTCAGTAAAGATTGAGAAGGTAAACATGGTAATAAACCAATGTGACGATACAGCCTAAAATCTTAATAAGCCAGACGTTTAGATTTGTTAATCCAAGAGAAATACCCTATTATCTTTGAGTATTTGTGTCTGGTCAATAAGAACAGACCAGTAATTGTATAACCCTGAATGTTGAATTCTATTTCTTTGGAAACAATCATGTTTACTATGTTAATGACAAATTGTACTAGGGGTCAGTTAGATGTTTGTTTGCAACAGCCTCTGTGATACTAACTCTGTAAATAGATTAGCTAAAACAACGATAGCTGAGTCCTGCACCTTTACCTCTGACATGTGACTGATGAACCTTGGCCTGTGGATGTGTACTTAAAAAGGACATGTGCTTCTGTAGCAGTCAGACTTAAAACAGAGATTGGAGAAAGACTTTACAAGGAGAATGAGAGACATTCTTCAGGACAGTAGATGGATTGCATGGCATTACTCAAAGAGACACAGATTTGAATTCTATATGATTCTAGCCTCTGGGTACCGGCCCTGACTGGAAAGATTTGGATCTGCTCCATTGACCATCAGAGAGACATGGATACATTTTTGGGGAGACCAGGTTGGAAGGAAGGAGTCACCTGGCCCCAAGGATATGTTGTTTGGGGTTGCCAGGAGGGACCCACAAGTCGCCTGCAACCCATGGAGAAATTCGGAGAAGCCAGATTGGGACCCACCGGTTATCTGGCTCCATGGAAACTCTCAGAGAGGCCAGGTTGGGTCCCTCGGATCTCCTGGCCTTGTACCTCGATGGACTGCTAGCTTCCTAAGCTTGCCACTACCTTCTCTCTGTGGGGGCCCGTCAGAAGCAAGGGGCCACTGGTTGAGGTAGTCGGCCCTGGAAGTCTCCAAATTCGCAGCTGTTCTATCCAAGGCGGGCGGAGAAGGAAGGGTGAGACTGAGTAATGTTGTACCATCTTGGGTATTTGCTGGGAATGTTCAACGTGTTTATTGTCCACTTTGTGGTTCAATAAAGTATTGCCAGGCTGTTTTACCCTCACCCTGTGTTGTCTGAGTAGCATTACGCCCACGGAAGACCCCGAGTCTTCACAACCATGTTTACCTTCCCCGTGGGAAGTCTGGCTGTGTCTGACAGCCTGCTCTCCTCCAGCACAGCTGCGTGATCTTGGGTAACCTGTTTACACTGCATTGACGCTTTTAGAACGTCAGTGCAGAGTAAAGCATGAGGTTTATATCCTTTAGGCAGTCCGGAAGTAGTTATGTATCCAGCTTTATCAAAGTCTCCGACAGTTTAACAGATGTCATTTGTCTCTAGTGATAATGAGATGACTCTGCTAACCCTGTCCCAACCTACACAGTAAAGCTAACAAGTGAATATCTGCCTATTGCATCTGCTCTAGTGTCCAGTGTGAAAATCAGAATATTTCACAGTCATCAATACAGTGCTTTCCAGGCTATGAGTAGATCCTTATACTAGTGTGCAGCTTTAGTCCATTCCTGCAATATTTGGTTACGTGGTGATAAAAACCCATTATTTCACGAGTCTGCCTCGCAACTTCTGTGCCCATTTGTCCAGCTGCTGTTCAATGATGTTAAATGACGAACAAAAAATGTTGCCATCTGGTATATAGCTGACACGTAACCTTTAGAAAAAAAAATACTCTTACAAATAAATCATTTTAGATAAAGAAGTGCTGAATTGTATTCCTGAGGTGCTCCAAGACTTGTTCCCAAAAGACTAGGGAGATGCAAAGCCGGCAAAAGTTCCCCTCTCTGTATTCTGAATGTTATGAATGCAAAATTTATGAAAATATTCATTAATCAGATCCATTATCCTTTCATGCTCCTTGGTTGAGGTGATGCCAATCATGTCGGATGCTAATAAAGATTTATTATGATGCAAAAAATTCTGCTAGATTGTGTCTAAAGACCATGGAAATAATATGCCGCACGACCCATCAATCAAGACAAAACCCAATTGTCATTCATTCCATCATCCGTACACAGCAGTTTAATACAAAATTCTACGTTGGTTAATTTCTTAATATATATTTCTAGCTGTTGGAGCTCCAATTTTCTGATACAATGCTCTGAATCTCCTGCATAGACATAAAGTTAAAAGATAATTTCTGTCCGCCTGCCTATCCTGAGGATAATACTGTTAAAACTGCTATTGGTATACATACCAGACTAATAGGTTCAAGAACTGTCACTCTTTTTGAGTGGGCGGTTTCTCTTCAGGAGCATTCATTCAGCACTATGGTTGCTGGGACTTCCTTTCTATCACTTCTCAGCATGCACTGCTCCTGTAATGGTTTGTTTGCCATGAGCTGAAAGCTCACCTTTCCGTTATACTTGAATGCAGTTTGAGAAAGAGAACTGCAGTTGAAGAAGGATTAAGAGACCCAACTTCCTTTAATTTGTCTCAGTTTATTGAGGTGGATTAAATGTACGAACAGGCAATGGACAGCAAGTTAGACAGAAGAGAAACACCTAGTGACTTGCAGACTGCCTATTTATCACATTATCAAATGAGATTTAAGAGCAATCATCATTTTTAATTTTTTTCATAAATTAATCGGGAAAAATAAGAAACTTTCCAATATATCTTGCTAAAGAAATCCCCTTCTTTCTTTCCAATATATCTTACTAAAGAAATCCCCTTCTTTCCCTTCCTAGACTGGTCATTCATTCTCAAACTTCTCAATTCAGGGGTAAAATCTGTATTCAGTGAGATAGGAGATGGCAGTTGGTGCTTCTAAGATTCTATGGAGGAGGGAGGGAATGAGCCAGAGGCTACACAGACATTCTACTGCAGGTTCACCTGAAATGACAGTTACACTTTAAGGTTAGACTTCATATGTAAAGAGGACCTTTCACCAAATTTTACATTTTTTTTTTTTTAAATTTCTCCTCTCTGTTGGGGAGACATTACCAATCAAAGTATTTGGCACCTAATGAGTTAACTTTAGTTACGTCCAAGTGGGCATTATCAGATAGTTTTCACTGGGGGTGTGCACTTTTCCCTGTATGAGTTGCTATCTAATAATACAAAATTAGACTTAAGAAAAGTTAAGTCACCAGGTGCCAAATACTTTAATTGCTAATATCTCAGCAAAGGAGATTTGAAAGTAAAATTTAAAATAATTAAAAAAAATCCCAAAATGTTTTATTCCGCTCTGCAGCCACTGTTGCATGATGGGTCCAGTTCAATATGATAAATTTGATGAAAGGTCCCCTTGAAAGGGAAACAGTTGGCAGGATTTCCATCCGCTAATTATTTACAGTTTTGTGCAAAATAATAGCGGTGTGTTTAAAAGAAATGAGAAAAAGCTCAATCCTCATAATAACATTTATTTCTATATACACAAAGGCTCTGGGAGCTACAAATGTTTCAATTCCAAATGAAAACATGAACAAAACATCAATTTTTAATCTGAAAAATGAAGAAAAAGGAATAATAGGATGTTCAAAAAAAATAGCAGTGTCTGCCTTTTCATTTATAAACTGGAATATTTACAGTATAAACTGAAATTTGTTTCCAGACTTAGCTTTTCTGTTAATCACTGAACTAATATTTAGTTTTATTACCTTTATTTCTGATAACTGCTTTACATCTGTGTGGCGCGGAGTCACCTAACATCTGACATTTATTCCAGCCCAAGCTGACTGCACTACATTCTACACTTCTTTTGTATTCTTAGGTTTTATATCAAAAACAGGATTTTTGATGTCTCAATCGGATTGAGGTCTGGGGATTGGGCTGGCCACTTCATAACATCAAACTTGTTGGTCTGGAACCAGGATGTTGCCTGCTTACTGGTGTGTTTGGGGTCGTTGTCCTGATGAAACACCCATTTCAAAGCATTTCTTCAGCATAAAGCAATATGACCTCTCCCAGGATTCTGATGTATTCAAACTGGTCCATGGTGCCCGGTGGGCGACAAATGGGCCCAACTACGTAGTATGAGAAACATCCCCAAACCATTATGCTTGCACCTCCATGTTTTACAGTCTTCAGTGCACTATGGCTTGAATTCATTGCTTATGAGTCGTCTCACAAACTGTCTGCGGCCTTCAGACCCAATAAGAACAATCTTGCTCTCATCAGTCCATAGAATGTTGCGTTACTTCTCTTAGGTCAGTCAATGTGTTATTTGGCAAATCTTCTCTTTTTTTCAGCAATGGCACCTTACGAGGGTTTTTCGCAGGACTCACAGGTAGGTGAAGATCTTCTTTGATCCTTGGATGCTTCTTTGTCATTCTTGTGATTCTATGATCTATGCGGATGGTAGTATTTATTTTCCTACCACGTGTTTCGGGTTGTGTTTGACATTTTAAAGCATTGGAAATCTTTTTAGCTGAGCAGCCAATTATTTTCTGCACTTCTTTATATGTTTTTCCCTCTCCAATCAACTTCTTGATCAAAGTTCTTTCTCCTTCAGTGCAATGTCTGGAACGACCCATTTTACTCACTGAGCAAGAGCTAAACCAAGCAGGTACAACATTTGCTGCCCTCCGTCTTTAAATAAGATCCCTAATTCACACCTGTTTCTTCTCAGAATGAATGACCTAAAAATTGAACTCCACACTACTATTATAACACTCCCTTTCATTAAATGAGTCAATTACACTAAATTAGCAGTTTGCATGTCATGTCTGTTGATTCTGTTGGTTGTCCATTACTCGCCTATACCTAGTCATTAATTTTTTCCCATTTTGCATGATCTTTAAAGCCAAAAACATTACTTAAACACATTAAACTGCTACTATTTTGCATATAAGTCCTGCAATACCTTTACATTGCCAGTCCAATACTGAGAAATCAGTGATTGAATTGATATGCAAATGAGACTAAAGAGCTATGGTAGATCTAAAGCCTCTGTCACTCCAGATCCATTCCCCGCCCAGCGCCGCCTCCTCCTGCTGCTTGACTGACAGCCTCCACGATGTGTAACATCAAGCAAAGGAATCGTCAGTCAAGCAGGAGGAGGTGGCTCTAGGTGAAGATTGTCTCCCACAGAAGCAATGTATCTTCCAATGAAGCACAATGTATAGCCATGAATGAAAACGTAGACATAAGGAAGCATAGTAGGGTCCATAGACTTCTATGGGGGCCGTAATCTTACTCAAAAAAAGGTTGTAGTTAGCCAGAAAAAGTCTGTGAGCATTAGCCGATTGTAGAGCATAACACTTTGCACAGTCGTTATTACCGCATTACCCTTTTATTGCATTTTTAATAAAACTTGGCTTTATTAGTGCATATATCCACTTCCAATCTGTGCATATTAGATTAATAGAATGGATTTGGCACTCGACGTTTAATTAACCAGAGCATTTCCCGTGAATGATGCTTATTAAACACAGACAACATAACCATCGGATATCATACCGCAAATATACAATCTATAAAAAGTTACTGCTTGTGATCCATGATCTTACAAAACAGTGAGATTCAGTATATGGATGTAGAGGAGCAGAATTTGTTATTTAACGGCGTCTTTTTTTTAGGGTGACAAACTGCGGTAGTATGGAAACGCACTGATAACACCGTTCATTAATGTGTCCTCAAAGGGTCAGCTAAAATGGTGCAAATTCAGCCACATTTATCCATAGTGTGCACTTAGCATTATAAGTTTGGTGCAGCTGGCTAGGCACAAATCTTATGGCTAAGGTGTATTTACACCAAGACTTTGCTTTCCAAAGTTTCTCATATTTTCTGACCCCTCTTTTTAAAAGGATATAGGTAAGTGATGGTGTATCGCTAGAACATGCCATCAATTGTGACATACTTGCCAACATTTTCAGCTTGTCCTCTGGGAGCAAATTAATTGCTAAAAGTGATTTCCGTGTGGTCACGACTCTTTTTTTTGACTACGCTCCCATTAAGCCCCAACTTTGTCCTTGGGCCGCACGAACATTTTCTCTCTGTCTGAGAAAAACAGTCCAATTATTCTATTTAGACTCTGATCAGAGCGGGATCTGATTTTCTCAAAGGTGGAGAAGTAAGAAAACAAAAAGTTTCTTCACTTTCTCCATGCAGTCAGTTCGTGAAGATCGAGTGTGGTCTGATTTTTTTCACTGAGCCATCTGATTCTTGGAAGCAAATCGGGCATGTTGCAATTTTTTTCCTTGGACTACTCAGTCCGAGGGAAAAATCAGACACGTGAACAGCCCCATGGAACAACATTGGTCCGAGTGCGATCCGTCAAAACCACGGATAGCACTCATCCGATTTATACGGTCATCTGCACGAGCCCTTAGTAAATGCCTAAGCATCCCAAATCTTTTTCTTAGAGGGCTTTGGCAACACCTCGGAAATTAACCAACTCCCCTGATAATCTGGAAGGTCTTCCCTTTTTCACAACTCCATTGACCCTTAAAATGAAGGAACCTGGCACTAGATTTTTCTGCATAGTTGACAAGACAGTGTGCAGGCAAAAACAGCGAAGGGCATCCATTGCAAGAGAAGCACTGTAACTGCTTCATTTTCAGGATCATTGTGGAGTCCCAGAGGTAGGATCCCAACAGATTACAAACTGATAAGCATAAACCATTAAGGAAGCACTCCTTCTCCTCCTCCCATCAAAGTTTTTTTCCTCTTAATATATTGCAATCACCATATTGTATAGCACGGTGTACTTACAATTGCTCATTTTGCCTTTCTACACAGTTAATTTTCCTATTTTCCATTAGGTCTATGACATCAAGTGATTAAAAATTGACTAGCTGAATCCTTCTAAGCTCTATGTAGAAACAGGAGGTCAATTTTCTCTGCATAAGTCATAAGTCACTGTAAAAGTCAATGGCAGAGGGAAGAGGGAGCAGCTGGGTCAGAAGTTGAAGAAGGGAATGATAAATGCAGGGACAATAGACTTCCTGTTTCCACATAGAGCAGAGAAAAGAGAAGAATTAACTAGGTAGAAATGCAAAATGAGCAATTGTAAGAAAAAACAGTGCTGTATAATATGATGACTTTAATATATTAAGAGGATAACAGGTTTGTTGGGAGGGGGGGTTTCTTTAAAGGGATGGTCTGGTGCTTTATGCTGACGGCCTATCTGGTAGGATTGGTCATCAATGTCAGATCTTTGAGGATGTGACACCCGGCACTGATGCCGATCAGCTGTTCTCGGTGTCGATTGTGCTCAGTTGCAGAGTGGAACAGCAGAGCTCCATTAATGGCATAGTGGCCACAGCGGGGTACTGCAGATCCCGACCTGTTCATGCCCACTGATCTGATGTTTATGACCGATCCTAAGGATATACCATCAATATAAAGTACTGGAAAATCCCTTTAACCCAATTAGACATAAAAAGTGTGTAAAACACACAATACATGTCACGGGGATACAGCGACAGAGAGGGTCCAAAAGACTGCTTTGTCTTCACGAACTCCTGCACCAGTTAGAAGTACTTCTCCATCATATTAAACAGTGCAGGTTTTTTCCTTGCTACCAGTGCAAGGGTTAATCTGTTCAGTAGAAGCTCCTGGATTGTCTCAGCTGTTCAGTGTTGGCCACTCTCTTCTGCTATTTATGCTTGCCTCTGGCACTTAGGGCTTGCCAGTGTTAGTTCTTACTGCCTGGTGTGGAGTTGGAGGTGTAATTCATGGTTGGAGTTGTCATTTTGGAGATTTGCCAGCAGATTGTTGCTTGGACTTTTGTCTGTGTGAACATGCTCATCCTCTCCTGTTTGGTTTCTCCTTCCTTAAACTCCCCTGTGTCCCACTCTGTTATTTGGTGTGTGAATTTTTTATGGTTAGTATTTTCATTTATCCCTGTCCTACTTCCCTTGTTTGTCTGGTTAGTGTGTTCCTATACACTTCAGCTTCCCACTACATTGGGTGGAGGAATGGACAGATAAGGGTTAATACAGGAGCATAGCAAGGCACATGTACCCGGCGTCTCCACCTTCAGGAGTAATCTGGGGGACAAGGATAGACCAGGGTGCCCCTAGTTCTAGGGAACTGGTTAGCGTCCATAGTCCCAACACCATCGTGACCATACATTTGAGACGCGTCAGGCACATTGGAGAGATTTGACAAAATCGAGTCCCATTTTGTTTCTTAAGACTATTCATCTGTAGTTTTGCCAATAGTAAAGATATTACTTGAAATGAACCTCCAACACATAATATAAGTGTATTATAGACGTAGTAATCGTTTTTCTCCAGAGACGTCTTAAATTCATACACATGAACACGAACTCCGGAAAATCAAAGGGATAACATTAGAATAGGAGCAATTTGTGGGGTTATTAGAGGAGAATTTCCCATGGGTTGCAAAGAACCTGCCGGTGTAATACACCACATTCAGTCTAATGCTCCTTCTCCGTATTACAGCGGTAATCCTTGTAGCCGTTTATAAGGAGCCAATATTCCTATAATTCAATGTTACTTCAGTGAATTACAAAACGCGGCTTAAACTGCTTCCCTATAATTATTGATCTGAGAAGAATCGAGCTTCATCGCAGTGTCTTACGGGGAACGTCAATGCCGCCGGCAGCTTCATAACCTCCAGATATGGTTTTAAAGAATCCTACTCATTAGGAATATGGCAGAGCAGACACAAACACTTATTTATGCAAATTAGTTCTCCTTCTTTTTCCCATGGAGCATTGCCTGCACACAAGTCTCCGTACACCATTAAAAGCGATACCTCCAGAACCTCACACACCTGGGGCCACCTAATATACGAAGTGTATATCAATGTTCAAGTGCTTCCATTGAGCTGAGCGCTGGTGGCCATTGATACTCGGACTCTCGGTGACTCTCCCCACAGTCGGGTCTCTCCATGGTGATCCTCTGATCACCGCAGAACAGCCAATATGCATAACTTTCTATCTCTTTATCTGGGAAGGAGCAGAACCTAAGTAGTAACACTGTAGTATAGCTGACAAGACTCATTCTCCAAGGAAGTAATAAGGGATTTTATCGTCAGATGCCAGAAGGAGAAGGAGACTGATTCTATCAAGATTAGCAGCCATATCAATACGGGCAACAAGGGTGTAAAAAGTAATACAAAAGATATTTTGTATGTAATTTATACTGCTAAAAAAGAAGGAACACTGAAAGAAAATCTGTCTCTAGGTTTTTGCTACCACATCTGATGCAGAAACTCTGATTTCAGCAGTGTGTCATGTGCTGGGCTTTTGCTGCAGTTTGGATAAAATCACAGTTTTATTTGCTTCAGATCTAGCAGTTCTCTGAATGCTGAGCTCTGCATAATCCCACCCACATCACTGATTGGCAGCTTCCTGTGCACACTGTGCATAGGTAGAAAGCTGCCAATCAGTGGGGCGACGTAGTTATACAGCACTTATGAATATGGAGGACTACATAGCAGCAGGTTTACTAGTCCTCTAGTGATAATCTCCTGCTGATAAAACTGTGATTTTATCAAAACTACAGCAAGCAGCCCAGTAAGTGACACATTGTTGGAATCAGGGTCTTTCTCTCTACATTATGCAGCTTTCAGATTAGGTTGAAAAATCTTGTTAAGAGATTTGGGAACACAGTATAACCCCTAAGCTTCAGGGATATCAATCTGTCCAGCTATGAAACCCAAGCGATGCTGAATCGATTTCACCTAATTTAGTGCAAGTTATACAGTAGGTGCAGTGAAGAGACTACTCCGAAAAAGGGAATGGTTTTGCATGTGTAGGTTACAGACAATCACTCTCTCCGTGTCCTTCCTGGCTGATGCTCCTATAATACTTGTCACTACCGTTGGCATGAGGCGGTATCTGCGACCCATCCAGGTTTCACATTCAGTACAGCTCTTCTAGGGTGGCACAAGAAGCTTCGCTGTGGCTCCCAGCCTCACACGTCCCTTGGATTAAAACTTGACAAGAAGTGTGAGCGCTGCAGTCCATCAGTCGCTGATAGGCTGCAGTGCTCACGTGATATAACAATATCACGAGAGCGCAGGCAGATACAGTGTTGACACTGTTGAGTTGAGTATATGCTGCTTTTATTTTGCATGGAGCACCGTTACATTTAAAAAGGACAGGTCACCGGATCATAAGCAATCAGATTTTGGTCTTATTTTTTTCCTGCCGCTCCCCTAAGTATTAAGTTTTTTGCTTTTTTTTAAATCAGCCTTACGGTTCCAGAAAAATGGGGCTTTTTATTTAGTGCTAATTTTTATGGTTTTTAGCAAAGGGGCGCTGACCACTGGGTAATAATGTAAATCAGCCTAAAGTCACGCCCCAGAGGATCCCGAGAGCCACGCCCAACCATAAAAAGTACTACTACATAAAAAAGGCCCATATCTCTGGAACTGTATGGCGGATTTTAAAAAAAAATAAAAATGGAATATTTAGAGGAGCCGTGGGAATAAAATGAGACCCAAAAATTGGTCACTTGTAACCTAGTCTCAGGTCTTCTTTAAGAAAGGGTTGTCCAAGTGGTGGACAACCCATGTACAACTTTAAAAGACTTTTAGAAAAATGATTCAGAATGAAACATTAGATTGAGCTAATGTAGGAAAATACAAAACTTCACTTACCCCTGTCTGTGTCGTAAAGAAATACATAGTGATTCCAACCATAGTGATCCAGCAAACTTAACAGCGCTCCTCGTAATGATGGCCGCAGTTGGAGAACAAACTGGCTTTCTCCCTCAGTTGGGAAGCTGGGTGTGATGAGGGAGATGTGCAAAGCACTGCAGAACGAGGTCAGGGTGTGTACTGATCTCTTGTCATACAGTCCAAAGATGGCAAACACTCCTCGGGAATACTGGGAGCAAACTGGAAAGAAGAAGAAGAAGAACAATAAGACAATGGATAAAACTACAGACTGCTCAGAACACAAAGGGGGACATGTATCGAAATTGTGGCAGGAGAAACTTTTGAAAGTAATAGAAGCTATCTGATTGGTTGATTTTTTTTTTACAGAGACGAATCAAAGAACTGGTTAAAGTGTGACCAGAGCCTTACCTACTCCTATCCCCATTCAGTACCGTATGACATATTATGGAACCATTAGTATATTCGTCTGTAAAAAGCGTCATGCACACATTGAGCAGATTAAAGGGGTTGTGTAGGATTATTAAAACATGACTGCTTTCTATCAGAAACAGCGCCACTCCTAACCATGGATTGCATCTGGTATTGCAACTCACACCTATGGAAATAAATTCAGTTGAAATATCATGTGTTGTGTGTGAAAGTAAGCAGCCGTGTTGTTCTAATTCTGGACAACGCCTTTAAGGCATCATTTGACACCATACTACATTGGCAATATGGTATGGTACCCCTGCCATAGCGTTTCATTTCATTCAAATGTCGACAGTCAGTTTGCTCTGACACTGATGCACCCTGAGCCTACAGGGCAGCTTGAATTTCTTTGGAACTATATTGGGACTGTTTATCCTCCATCCGGACTATCCTGAGTTGCAACCTTTCATCAATTTTTCTCTGCCGTCCACGTGCAGGGAGATTAGGTACAGTGCCATGAATTGTAAACTTCTCGATTATGTTGTGCACCGTGGACAAAGGAACATCAAGATCTCTGGAGATGGAAGTGTAGCCTTCAGATTGCTGATATTATTCAACAATTTTTGTTCTCAAGTCCTCAGACAGTTCTCTTTTCCTCTTTCTGTTCTCCATGCTTAGTGTGGCACAAACAGACACACAATGCAAAGATTGAGCCAACTTCTCCCCTTTTTATCTGCTTTCAGGTGTGATTTACATATTGCCCATACCTTTTCCTTGCCACAGGTGAGTTTGAATGAGCATCACATGCTTTGGAAAGGTGCCAAAAATTTTGTCCAGCCCATTTTGGGGTTTTTAAGTGAAATTATGTCCAATTTGCCCTTTTTTTCTCTGTTTTCTTTTCGTGTTGTTCCACTACACACAAAGGAAATAAACATGTGTATAACAATACATGTGTAATTGCAGTAATTTTCTGGGAGAAATACTTCATTTTCTCAAACAATTTCAAGAGTGTCAACACTTTCGGCCATGACTGTATACATTTGTTCCAAATTTATCTTTAGAATTTCTTTTAAGCAAATGTACAAAAAAAACACATTGTCTGTATAATATTACTATTCCAACTGCTTGTCTGGCTCTTTATTTTCTACTGCAGAAATATAGTTTTGCGTCACTCTCCTGAGAAGTGATGGGTATTGTGAATTTGTAGGACAGAAAGGTAATATTACATAATTCTAGCTGCCAGTATTACGGCACAGGGAGGATGTGACTTTTTTTTTCAGTGTGTTACATTCATAAATCATAAAACATTAAAGAATTGTATAACCAACAGCTGGGATGTAAAATACCAGCGTCTATCTTAGTTTAATTAGGCAGGAATACATTTGTGTAAGATATTCCAATTAAACAGGAACTCCATAAATTATTGCTGTTTAATAAATAAAATATTTGCTCACAGCTCCAATGTAAAATCTTACATCAAAAATATGCGAAAAATAAAACACCCACAGTATACAGGCTTACTACATACACACGTTTTGTTAAATGGGTTCTCCTATCTGGGGAAAACCTTCTCCAAATTGGGACTACACAGCAATTTTGACCATTACACAAGTCGTGCAACCAAAGATTACTATGTGCAACATTACAAGGGTGAGTCCAAAAATTATCCGCAGATGTTATACACTGGAGGCGATGGGGCTGGATATTGTACACTAGGAGCAATGGGGTCGGATGTTATACAATAGGGGATGAGGGGCCAGAGGTTATAGGTTATACACTGGGGGCGATGGGGCCAGATGTTATACACTGGGGGGCGATGGGGCTGGATATTGTACACTAGGCGCAATGGGGCCGGATGTTATACAATAAGGGACGAGGGGGCAGAGGTTATAGACCATACACTGGGGGGCGATGGGGCTGGATATTGTACACTAGGAGCAATGGGGCCAGATGTTATACAATAGGGGACGAGGGGCCGGAGGTTATAGGTTATACACTGGGGGCGATGGGGCCAGATGTTATACATTGGAGGTAAGGGGCCAGATGTTATACACTGGGGGGAGATGGGGCTGGATATTGTACACTAGGCGCAATGGGGCCGGATGTTATACAATAAGGGACGAGGGGGCAGAGGTTATAGACCATACACTGGGGGCGATGGGGCCAGATGTTATACACTGGGGGGCGATGGGGCTGGATATTGTACACTAGGAGCAATGGGGCCAGATGTTATACAATAGGGGACGAGGGGCCGGAGGTTATAGGTTATACACTGGGGTCGATGGGGCCAGATGTTATACATTGGAGGTAAGGGGCCAGATGTTATACACTGGGGGGCGATGGGGCTGGATATTGTACACTAGGCGCAATGGGGCCGGATGTTATACAATAAGGGACGAGGGGGCAGAGGTTATAGACCATACACTGGGGGCGATGGGGCCAGATTTTATACATTGGGGGCGAGGGGCCAGATATTTTATACTGGGAGCTATAGGGCCAGATGTTATACATTGGGGGGCGAGGGGCCAGATGTTATACACCGGGCGCGGGGGTCCAGAGGTTATACATGGGGGGCCAAGGGCCAAAGGTTATACACAGGGGGCGAGGGTCCAATTGTTATACACAGGGGGCGAGGGACCAGGAGTTATGCACTGGGGACGAATGTTATACACTAGAGGCAAGGGGCCGGAGGTTATACACTGGGGACGAGGGGACGAATGTTATACACTAAGGGCGAGGGGCTGGAGGTTATACACTGGGGGCGAGGCACCGGAGGTTATACACTGGGGTGGGGGTGGGGGGGCCAAGGTTATACACTGGAGGCGATGGGGCCAGATGCTATACACTGGGTGCAATGGGACTGAATGAAAAAACGGAATTCACCGATTAACAAGTGTCCCAATACTTTTTGGCCATATAATGTATCTAATTATGTCTATCATCTATGTATCTACCTATATATTTCATTCTACTATCTATGCCATATCTATCTACCCTATCACATATCTATCTATCCATCCATCCATCTCATACTGTACCTCTTAAATTATGCTAAACAAGTTTTGCTTTTTGCCAATTGTTTCAGTGTAACAAGTAGAAATGGGTAAATATTTGCTTCTTTCTCTTTTGTTCTTATGTCTGTTTTGATAATTCCTTTATAAGATCCATCTACAAATACAAAGACCTTCAAGGAGTTTTCCTTCGCTTTATCTTCTTGCTATCTAGATATATTGTGACACCTGCTACCTACCACCAAATTACTGGATGGTGCTTATCTGTCAAGTCTCCCCTTTGACAGTGACTTGGGAATCACTAAAAATGTATCCCTGTCTCCTTCTCCTCCAGAGTAACAGAGCAAACAGCAGGTGTGCTTTCTCCTGGATGTTGAGAAATATGTCGATTTAAGGTTATAATTTATTAATGCCATGTACATCCTGCAGGGCAACCGTTTAGGGTTTTGTCAGATTGTCTTTGAATAAAAATCAACTTTCTGTCTATAAAAAAAAGATACTATTCTCAGACATTTTATAGTATAATATATTTTTATAGCGTAAGAAACTTCTGGGCTAGAGGTTGGCAACAGAAAATCTCAGTGTCCAAGCATTGTGGCTCTGAAAAATCCAACAGAGCGCCTACTAATAGGATTTCTAAGATTATGCAAGTCCAGAATTATCAATGTGAATACTGTTCTTAAAGTAAATGTCTACCTGTTATCTCTTTTTAAAATATACAGAGGTCCAAAAGGTAAGAAAGAGGTAATGAAAAATGCCCACATCCTGGCTGCACTATATATTTTTTTCTTAATGAAATATACCCGCTTGAAGACTGTGGTGGCTATGGTCAGAAAAGTGTCTAGGCATTTCAACTGTTCTCACATAGCAAAGGCTTTGCAACATTAGAATGGTCTGCCTCATCACAACCTGATTTGCCACGTCGCAACTGAAAACTGCATATGTTGGTGCATCAGCACAATAAATTGGTGACTGACTATACAGTATCATGCTGCAAGCCAAATGGAGCTTGGGTTACTTTGAAATTTACCATTGACAGCTGATGAGGGAAGCGTGTCACCATCTGGAGCCCTTGAAAAAAGATACTAAATTTGTCAGTATAGAGAACTGTGGCATCTCCTTCATATTTACATTGTAAAAAACACAATCGTCTAATAAGGGATGAAGGAAGAACAGTAACTTCACCATGTTCATCACCACTCTGGGGCTGTTGGGGACCCTCAAGATAAATGTTACATGCAGCAAGATGTGGAGGAGGGGGGAAGAGAAGCAGCAGCAGATGAATGTGGTTATGGAGGAGTACATTGAGTTATCATAGAAACAAGCAGAGGATGAGGCTAAGGCCACTGCCCCACTATCAGTATTCGGTCAGTATTTGGTCAGTATTTTTTCTCAAGAGTGGGAGCCAAAACCAGGTAAGGAACAATGAGAGAAAAGGTATAATAGAAACGAGTGCACCAATTCTGAATTTATAACCCACTCCTGGTTTTGGCTCCTACACCTGAGAAAAAATACTGACCGAATACTGATCAAATACTGATAGTGGGGCCGTGGCCTAATAGTTATAGTAAAATTGTTAATGATGAGCAGCCTCTTCTTACCTCCGCACCCCTGATATCTCCAGTATCAGATCAGAGAGACAGGGTGGACAGCAGTGTGAGCAGCCTTCTTACCTTTGCAACCCTAGTATCTCTAGTATTAGATCATGAAGGAGCACATCTTCCTTCCCGTGAATGGAGGTGTGGAGATTCTACTGCACATACTCACAGGCATCTCTCCTAACATTCTAGGACAGGTTTTAGTCAGTGTACCTCCCTAGACAAAATTAGTATGATTTGATAATCAACAGGATTTAGGAAACTATTATAATGACATTTCCTTTAGCTATTTTTTTTTGTATTCATTGAGAAGCCCCCTTTAAAGAGGACCTATCCCCAGGTCAAAAGTGTCCAGTTTTAGCTCTTATTTTATTCCCGCTGATACCCTAAATATTCAAAAAATTTTTTTATACCGACATATGGTTTCAGAAATATAAGATTTTTTATTTAATGTTGATTTTTATGGTCTTTACTAATGGCACTGTGGCTCACAGGAATCTTTGGGGTGTTTTTAGGCTGCTCTGTATTATTACCCTGTGAGCACAGCTCCCTTGGTTCATTAGAATCACAAGGCAGATTATTGCCACTGTTATGTGGAATATATGTACACAATTTATCACGTGACACTGATGTGGTTCAGGAATGTATGTAAAGTAGCGAGAATACAGTGTCCTGTGTGGGAATACTTTAAGATATCTTAATTACAGATACACTGTATATTCCCTTTAAAGGGAATCTGTCAGCAGGTTTTTCTATTTAATCTGACATCAGCATATTATAGAGCAAGAGTGCCTGATTCCAGGGATGTGTCACTTATCAGGCTGTGTGTTGTAGTTACAATACAATCAGTGTTTTATCAGCAGGAGATTATCACTGCCGATCTAGATCTCAAGATTAGCCAGGTTAATCTCTGTAACCCCACCCTCACCACTGATTGGAAGCTTGCAGAGGAGGCTGCCAATCGGGGGTGTGGGGGCGTGGTTATACACAGCTCACCATTCCGAGCACTGCTACATTTCCAATAGATAAAACAGGGATTCTATCAAACCTACAACAAGCAGTCCAGTAAGTGATACATCATTGGAATCAGGGTCTCTGCCCCTACATCATCCATCTCTCAGATGACATAGCAAAAAACCTGCAGACAGACGTCAAGAGTTTCTTTAATTAGATTACGCGTCAAAATACAACAGAGGCCAAATCAACTTTCATTGAGCAGTAGTAAAGAGGGGATGCTCGGAAAGAGTTTGACCGTGTTGACTCTTCCAAAGATTTGATACATGATTGAGATTCTTGTCCACTCTTTACTTTTTTAATAGAATATTGTAGAACACAACATTACAATTTTTCCTATATTCTAAATTCTGCTTACTGTATATCTTGGATGACCAATATGCTATATTAGAAACTTTACTGTAAACCACTGTGAAATGAGCAGACGTATCATCACTCTTCTGCTATGAGACATATCTGTCTCGCTTATTTTTTTTGCCGACGGTTACACCTTAAAGTAATTCAGCTTTTCCTGCTACTTACACAGAAAATGTAATGATGTCTTTTACTACAAGGCGCTGGGGAAGAAGCCTTTGATCTCAAGAAGCAAGTCAGAAAATGTTGAAAAATACATTTGTGAGATTGGTACGTTTTAGCATCTGCTTTAGGAACATTACAAGATAATTTCCCAAGTACAAGTACAATTATGATGAATTTATGTCATGCTGACTGTCAAAAGGCCACTAGAGGCAGCCGTGTGGCTATGAGAAGATTTCTTGTATACTTTTAATGTATATGACGCGCCCCCTGGGCCAGTGCTGTAGGGGATACCCGGAGCCGGATCTCAATGGGGGTAGTAGTCCTTGTGGCGGTGACCCGGTCCGTGCCCAGGGTGTCAAACTAAGTGGCAGTCTATGGCAGTAGATGTTACTTTGATTGTCGACTACGCCACCCGTTGAGTGCGGCTTTGAAGCCGCCGCTGCAAAGCAGTCCGCTGAGGCCGGTGGTGTATGTGCAGCAGTGATGATATAACCCCCAACGGGAGGGGTATGGCCTCAGGGCAGCAGGTGTGGATGATGGGGGTTGTTGTGGTGTAGAAAGGAGACTCTGAGACGGGAGGTGCAGTTCAGGGTTTTTACTTACTGATGTTCTTTTGGTCACTCTGGCCTTGAGTGACCACCCGAGCCGTGCTGCGTCCACCAGGTCCTGGACTCGGCCAACCCCCAGGCAATTCTGGAGCGTGGTCCTGAGCTCCTTTCTGACTTTCCCTTTCTACTGGCCGTTCCCACCAGGGATCCACTTATGTCCGGCTCCCTCGGGTCTCTTGTTGGTTGCACCTTTTCTGGGTTCCCTGACCCTATGCTTGGTGTGCCTTTCTAGTGGATTTGGTGAGGGTCGTGGCAGATCCTGACCACGACCTCCGGTTCCTGGCTAAGGTGTGCTTTGGCCTCTGCCAGCTTGGGTTCCGGTACCCTGGTCCGCCAACCCTTCACCCTTCTGTCTGTATTCTGGGGTCTTGGGGTTCTTTCTTCTTTCCTCTCTGGGTCCTTCTGACTCCTCTCTCTCTCTCTCAGCAGGCCTTGCTCTGGAGCTGGGCCCAGCCGGAGCCACAGCTCCCTGTCAGCCCTTCTGGCTGAGCTTCTCTGCTCTTCTCCTCTGCCTGAACTGAACCCTGATCTAAGATGGTGCCCACCTTATATACTCCCTCTATGTGTGAGCTCAGGTGACCAGCACCCAATGAGCTCCTATCTTTACCCAGACTACTCCCCCTATCTGCCCCTACACTACTGGGATGTTCCACCCCCCTCCCACTCCAGCCAGGGACAGACGCTGTCGTACCTGCACATAAACTGGTGGGAGTACCGTTGATCTGTCCCCCGGAAATGGGATGTATGTAGTGCATGCAGCCTACTAGCTCAGTTCCACACTCCATCCTTACCCGGGAGTGGAATACCACACCTCTGGCTTGAGGTGTAATACCCCTGTAGCAGCCGAATCCTCAGGGTGCTACATATACATTAAATAATATAGAAAAGCATGGTCCTGCTGTTCTCATACCCCACAACTAATATGTGCTGTAATATGTTAGGGAATCTCGAATCACAAGCTCTTCAAATGGAACCTCTCAATATGCTACTTACCCGCAGAATATAATGGCACTGTATAAGCAAGCATGATAATAAGATATAGGGTTAATCTGCTGTTGCATAGCGTTCCAATGCTGCCGGGTCGTCTTACTGACAATGCTGCTAGTGGGAAAAAATGTACTTATTTCCTCTCGGGAGCTGCCGGCTTTCAGTCAACCATGACTGAAAGCTGGCGGCTCCCGGGAGGATTTAAGTTAATTTTTTCCCACTAGCTGCATTGACATGTGCAGAGGGGTTACAGCACAACTATGGCCTGTGGGCAAAATCTGGCCCACAGGGACATTATATTTGGCCCCCAACACCAGAACCGCCACCCCTATGTGGGGCCATTATTCTGTATGGAGGACTATGTAGGGCCCATTATTCTGTATGGAGGACTATGTGAGGCCCATTATATTGTATGAAGGACTATGTGAGGGTTATTAATCTGTATGGAGGACTATGTGGGGTCCATTATACTGTGTGGAGGACTATGTGGGGCCGATTATTCTGTATGGAGGACTATGTGGGGCCCATTATTCTTTATGGAGGACTATGTGAGGCCCATTATACTGTATGGAGGACTATGTGAGGGCTATTATTCTGTATGGAGGACTATGTGGGACCTATTATTTTGTGTGGAGGACTATGTGGGGCCTATTATTCTGTATGGAGGACTATGTGGGGCCCATTATTCTGTATGGAGGACTATGTGGGGCCATTATACTGTATGGAGGACTATATGGTACCCATTATACTGTATGGAGGACTATGTGGGGCCCATTATACTGTATGGAGGACTATGTGGGACCCATCATACTGTATGGAGGACTATGTGGGGCCCATTATACTGTATGGAGGACTATGTGGGGCCATTATTCTGTATGGAGGACTATGTGGGGCCCATTATTCTGTATGGAGGACTATGTGGGACCCATTATACTGTATGGAGGATTATGTAGGGCCCATTATTCCGTATGGAGGACTATGTGGAGCCATTATTCTATGTGGGGCCCATTATACTGTATGGAGGACTATGTGGGGCCCATTATACTGTATGGAGGATTATGTGGGGCCATTATTCTGTATGGAGGACTATGTGGGGCCCATTATTCTGTATGGAGGACTATGTGGGACCCATTATACTGTATGGAGGATTATGTGGGGCCCATTATTCTGTATGGAGGACTATGTGGGGCCATTATTCTGTATGGAGGACTATGTGGGGTCCATTATACTGTATGGAGGACTATGTGGGGCCCATTATACTGTATGGAGGATTATGTGGGACCCATTATTCTGTATGGAGGACTATGTGGGGCCATTATAATGTAGGGAGGACTATGTGGGGCCCATTATTCTGTATGGAGGATTATGTGGGGCCCATTATTCTGTATGGAGGATTATGTGGGGCCCATTATACAGTATGGAGGATTATGTGGGGCCCATTATACCGTATGGAGGATTATGTGGGGCCTATTATTCTGTATGGAGGACTATGTGGGGCCGATTATTCTGTATGGAGAACTACATGGGGCCCATTATTCTGCATGGAGGACTATGTGGGGCCCATTATACTGTATGGAGCACTATGTGGGTCCATTATTCTGTATGGAGGACTGTGTGGGGCCGATTATTCTGTATGGAGAACTACATGGGGCCCATTATTCTGCATGGAGGACTATGTGGGGCCCATTATACTGTATGGAGCACTATGTGGGTCCATTATTCTGTATGGAGGACTGTGTGGGGCTCATTATACTGTATGGAGGACTGTGTGGGGCTCATTATACTGTATGGAGGACTTTGTGGGGCCCATTCTACTATATACTGGTTGGCCCTTTTGTCGACGTTTTTCATTTTGGCCTCTGTGTGTTTAAAATCCCTGGGTTACAGCCATTGCTCGGTACACAGTGAGTCCAGACTGTAAGCAGGCTCTGCAATGATATGTTGTAAGGTGAGCTGTCAATTAAACTGCTGGGGCTTTCTTACAGCAGCTGTTTACAGTATAGTGTGCAATGCTGTGAGCGGTCACTGTAGCCGCCTCGACGCGCCCCTACGACTGAGAGTCGGCGACTTCACTGGAGGTAATAAGTTCATTTTCTCCCAGGAGCTGAACTTTACCCAGCCGGGGAGCACTTCATTAACTATATATCTGCAGATAAATATCATTTTATGGGGTGATAGGTTCCTTTTAACTTGCCATCAACTCTTTCTTAGTGGACACTTCATCTTTACTATTATTCTGCCAGCACTATATGAATTGGAAGTTCCTTTCCCTCGTTTCCCAGCACTCGTTGTTCCTGCCATTGTCCAGTTACTTACCTGGCATGAACTGAAAGCCCACCACTCTGTTATGCCTGTCTGCAGTTTGGCAGATAGGAGAGCAAGAGCAGAGACATAAATAACATCATCCATGATAAATGTCGAATCGCTGGAGGGGTCACAATGTTGTGTTTGGTTTTCAGCCCCAAGGAGAATGAATAAATGGAATAGGGCTGCTTCCCGCATGTGCAATCACGCTGCTTTATTCATTGCCAGACCCCAGAGATCAGACATTTATCCGGTGTATAAGTAAATGTCTTTGGTGGTGAAACCCATTTAAAGGACTTCAGTTAATGTTGGTCACATGAGTTGGGGGATGAGTTGTGCTTTTGAATGACACCATTGATTTTACCACATAGTGTACTGGAAAATGGGGAAAAATATCCAAGTGGGGTGAAAGTGTCAAGAAACGCAATTCTGATATTGTTTTTTGGGAATTGTTTTTACAGTGTACATTTTACAGTACAAATTACCCTACAAAATGATTCTCCTCAACAGTACGATTACAGCAATACCAAACATGTCCAGTTTTTGTAATATTTCTGAGGTGAAAAAAATCAGAATTTTGCAAAAAAAAATGTTTACCAATTGGGTTAATTATTTTTATGTTTTAATAGAACAGACTTTTCTGAACACGGTGATAATTATGTGTGTATTTTTTTTAATATCTTTATTTTTAATGGGGAAAAAGAGTGGTGATTTGAACTTTAATGGGTTTATTTTTCAGATTTTTTTTAAAACATTTTTTTTTTTACTTTTCAGTGGTGTTGTTAGTCCCCTTAGGACACTTGAAGCTGCAATCGTCTGATTGCTTGTGCTATATACAGCAATGGCACAGCATCACTGCATATAGCAGAAATCACTCTTTTGAAGTTCGGCCACAGGCAGTGTTTCAAAGGGGCTCCTTAACGACAAACACCCGTCTGTCACAGCAGACCCCCGACTGTCATGGCAACTCATCAAAGACCTGCGATCATGTCAAGGGTTGCATTGAATGACACGCTCCCATGCCGTCGTGTGTTAATTGTTGCTGTCAGAGTTTAACAGGTTAACAATTGTGGATTCTGCTCCACTCCACCCGTGATTGTTAGAGGCAGGTCCTGGCTATAACACACAGCCATCACCTGCCAGGCATGGGGCAAGCTCACCCTGTGAGCCCTCTCCATACACCCGCTTCCGACTTGTACCGTACATGTGCGACGGATGTCGTGAAGGGGTTAAAAAAATTGGCAACGTTTCCTTTTTTTTCATGTCATGATCTTTATTAAAAAAAGTCATACATCCTGCCTGTTCAGGAAAAGTTTTCAGCAGGCTCCTTATCATCAGAGGCAGGATTACAATGATAAGTAACACCTCTATATACAGCTGATAACACAGGATCCACCATTCACAATAGGTGATGTCACAGCTCACCTCCTCCTCTCTTCACAATCACCTTAGCACATGCTTATTATATGCTTCAATACAAAAGATAATGTCGGAGGATTGTTCATTGCTGCTAATGTACATGTGTTGTTTCCTGAAGCAACAGGAAGTTACAGTCTAAAAAAGCCCCAGTGGCCGGTGTGAGAATTACAATATTTCTATTTTTCATTTTTAATACAGACTGTGATATGGAAAAAAAGGTAAAAATTGAAAAAGAGAGTATATCTGTATAAAAAATTATACTTTTCTGATGATAGCTCCCAATTAAGGAACATTTCTCTAGAAGTATAGTACTGTTAGCAAACAAGGAGGACACCGCTTTGAAATCACCAACACAGTAGAGATGAGTTGCCAAATGCTAAGACCTCATGTCCCAAAAAAATGAAAAATGGTGTGCAATGACCTAACTGAACATTAAAAAGTTGACCCCATATTGGTTTTATTTGTAGATCCCTTCTGATCATTCAAGGCTCTGGCTGATAGACAAAGACATAGGGGCCGATTGAGCCAGTCTTAGGTCACGGCCCCACTATCACTATTCGGTCAGTATTTTTTTTCACGAGTGGGAGTCAAAACCAGGAGTGGGTGATAAATGCAGAATTGGTGACTTGTTTCTATTATACCTTTTCTCTGATTGTTCCTCACCTGGTTTTGGCTCCCACTCCTGAGAAAAAATACTGACCGAATACTGATCAAATACTGATAGTGGGACTGTGGCCTTAATTAAGTGCTCAATGGAGTATGATGTACTAAAGTTAATAAGAAGCGTAGTAGTCCACTTAATATAACTGGCGCATATCCTCCTCTATGGGCCTCTGTATGCCCTGCCAGAAATGTTACTCTAGTGCAGTGCTGGCGAACCTATGGCATGCGTGCCAGAGGGGGCACGCAGAGCCCTCCCGGTGAGCACGCGCGCCATCGCCTCAGCAGTCGCTCTCCTAGACCTGGCCCGGCGGGTGAGTACTCGATTGGGGGGGAGGCAGCATATATACATGGATTGGGGGGGAGGCAGCATATATACATGGATTGGGGGGAAGGCAGCACATATACATGGATTGGGGGGAAGGCAGCATATATACATGGATTGGGGGGAGGCAGCATATATACATGGATTGGGGGGAGGCAGCATATATTCACGGATTGGGGGGGAGGCAGCATATATACATGGATTGGGGGGGAGGCAGCATATATACATGGATTGGGGGGAAAGGCAGCATATATACATGGATTGGGGGGAAAGGCAGCATATATATATAAGGATTGGCGAAAGGCAGCATATATACACGGATTGGGGGGGAAAGGCAGCATATATACACGGATTGGGGGGGAAAGGCAGCATATATACATGGATTGGGGGGAGGCAGCATATATACACGGATTGGGGGGAAAGGCAGCATATATACACGGACTGGGGGGGAAAGGCAGCATATATACATGGATTGGGGGGAGGCAGCATATATACATGGATTGGGGGGAAAGGCAGCATATATACACGGATTGGGGGGGAAAGGCAGCATATATACATGGATTGGGGGGAGGCAGCATATATACATGGATTGGGGGGGAAAGGCAGCATATATACATGGATTGGGGGGGAAAGGCAGCATATATACATGGATTGGGGGGGAGGCAGCATATATACATGGATTGGGGGGAGGCAGCATATATACATGG
Source organism: Phyllobates terribilis (assembly GCF_046119375.1). Classification (NCBI taxonomy): domain Eukaryota; kingdom Metazoa; phylum Chordata; class Amphibia; order Anura; family Dendrobatidae; genus Phyllobates; species Phyllobates terribilis. Next base: position 70,652,415 of record NW_027362762.1, read on the forward strand.
ATTGGGGGAAAGGCAGCATATATACATGGATTGGGGGAAAGGCAGCATATATAAATGGATTGGGGGGGAAAGGCAGCATATATACACGGATTGGGGGGGAAAGGCAGCATATATACATGGATTGGGGGGAGGCAGCATATATACATGGATTGGGGGGGAAAGGCAGCATATATACATGGATTGGGGGGGAAAGGCAGCATATATACATGGATTGGGGAGAAAGGCAGCATATATACATGGATTGGTGGGAGGGAGGCAGCATATATACATGGATTGGGGGGGAAAGGCAGCATATATCCACGGATTGGGGGGGAAAGGCAGCATATATACATGGATTGGGGAGAAAGGCAGCATATATACATGGATTGGTGGGAGGGAGGCAGCATATATACATTACATGGATTGGGGGGGAAAGGCAGCATATATACATGGATTAGGGGGAAAGGCAGTATATATACATGGATTGGGGGGAAAGGCAGTATATATACATGGATTGGTGGGTGGAGGCAGCATATATACATGGATTGGGGGGGGGAGGCAGCATATATACATGGATTGGGGGGGAAAGGCAGCATATATATACATGTATTGGGGGGGGAAAGGCAGCATATATTATATAAGGATTGGGGGAAGGCAGCATATATATACCTGGATTGGGGGGCAGCATATATACATGGATTGGGGGAAAGGCAGCATATATACATGAATGGGTGGGGGAGGAGGCAGCATATATACATGGATTGGTGTGAGGGAGGCAGCATATATACATGGATTGGTGGGAAAGGCAGGATATATACATGGATTGGGGGGTAAAGGCAGTATATATACATGGAGTGGGGGAAAGGCAGCATATATACATGGATTGGGGGGAAAGGCAGCATATATATACATGTATTGGGGGGAAAGGCAGCATATATATATAGGGATTGGGGGAAGGCAGCATATATACATGGATTGGGGGGAAGCATATATACATGGATGGGGAGAGGCAGTGTGACGCCCAGCTGCGCTTGGTATCACAGATCCTGGAAGAGTGCATTGATGGATTCCTCTACAAGAGGCCCCCATAACCATTCACACATCTCCACCTTCCACCTCAGACCAGCAGAGGGAGCCCGTTAGGGACATAAATAGGGAAGGTGGAGCCAGGCAGCAGTCAGTCTAGTCTGGAGTCAAGAGTTAGTCTAGTCTGGTTTAGCAGTGAGTCCAGTACAGTCTGAGAAGAGTTACCTCAGAGGACAAAAGCCTGTTCCAGCTCCTGCAATTGCTATCCTGCAGTGGAGCTTATCCAGATCAAGACTCAGTGTAGCTCAGAGAAGTGAGCTTTAGGTGTGCCGGCGCCATAAGATCGGTGAAGCGCGGCAAGCTGCCGTTAGTGTGAGTAGCCTAGTGAGGGCCCGAGTAGGCCGAAGGCGAGTGGAGAGTTAGTACATAGGGAGCAGAGGAGCTTAACCAGCTCACCCCGAAGCATTTACCGGACACTGGGTCCGAAGTTTATTGGGATCTCTATGACCCAGTAAGGTATAACCGGAATCCCTGGAGAACTACAAGTCCCAGGATCGTTAAAGTGCTGATACGTACCAGAGCCGGGAGACACATAGGCCCCGCAAGCTGAGGAGCGTGTACTCCAAGAGAAGGCCCTACCACAAGGTCAGCCAGCGCAGGACAGAGACAAAGTTAGGCCTAGCTTCAGGCAGGTCAGAAACTTACTACGCAGAGGCAAGTAACAGGAGGCCCTACACCCACTCATTGGGGAGGATCCTGATATGCACCCTTCACCCTATAGTGCTCCGGGACGTGCCTGAATTTCCATCAGTAAAAAGTACTGAAGTGACTATCGTGTCTGTCCCTGTTCTTGCTCTGACCCAACTGGGTCTCGCCTGTCCTGCATTTCCCTTTCCGTACGCTGCCCTGAGGCCTAGCTCCACCTGTGGGGAGCTATACCATCGAGCTGCCTTATCATCAGCCTCAGTGGACTGCGCAGCGTTGGTGATTCTCACCAGAAGCCACAGGTGGCGTCACGAACTTTAATAAAATAAACAAACTATCCACCCTTTTTAAAGATAGACCCCAGGGTACGGGCCCGGGAGCCGATTGTCACGGGTGTGTCGCCACGAAGATCGTCACGATTACACAGCCTGACTTCTCGCAGCTGAGTTTTTGGTGTTTTGTGTTTTTCGGCAGTGAGGGAGTTAACTCTCTCTCTGTGTGCTAGACAAGGTCCAGCCTCGCCCAGCTGCAATCAATGCTGCAGTAGTGGGACTCCTTCAAATGCCTGCCGGTCTGTTAGGGAAGTGTCGGTGAAAGCATTTCATACAGACAAACAGAGCGGATCGTGGTATTTTGGAGTTCTGAGCTAAGTGTATTTGGTGTGGTTTTTCCCTTCCTCGCTTTATCATTTATCTCCTTTCCCGTTGGTGTTCCCTCTGTAGTAGTGGTGTAGTTTTTGTATGCAAGGTGGTTTTTGGTTTGACCCTTGTACTGTCTCGTTCGTCTTAGTACTGAGTGTTGGCATATTATTTCCTGTCCCCTATTGTTGTGATCGGGGTCCTTCTCAGGACTAGATTACTGAGGTGCAGAGATCCTCAGGAGGTAGGGGTTACGCTGGCGGCCTGGACCTCTGTACCTTTAACAGTACCTCCAGGAAGAGGGATTAGTCAGGGCCCCAGCTTAGGGTCAGCTTAGGCCCCTGACCTCCTGTACGCAGAGTCAGTGTTACATTCAGTGTGACATTTTCACCGACCCACTAAGATTCTCTCCAGCTACCATGGATCCAGTAGCCAGTCTAGCTCGGCAGTTGCAGAGTTTGTCCATGGAGCTGGCGGACGTTAGGTCCAAGGTTTTGTATCCCCAGGAGCAAGCCGGACCAGAACCTAAAGTAGCTCTCCCTGACAGGTTCACTGGGGGGCGGGACAAGTTTTTTGTTTTCCGGGAAGCATGCAAGTTGTACTTTCGGCTGCGGCCTCGGTCGTCGGGGAGTGAAGAACAAAGGGTGGGAATTGTCATCTCGCTCCTACAAGGGGACCCACAATCTTGGGCGTTCTCTCTTCCCCCAGGCTCCCCGGCTCTCCAGTCAGTGGATAGGTTTTTTGCAGCTCTGGGTCTCGTATATGATGACCCGGATCGGATCTCCCTTGCTGAATCTAAGTTACGTAGGATCCAGCAGGGAGATCGTCCGGCGGAGGAATTCTGTTCAGAGTTCCGTAGGTGGGCCACGGACACCCAGTGGAATGACCCGGCTCTTAGGAGCCAGTTTTGTCAAGGTTTATCCAACAAATTAAAGGATGTGTTGGCTCAGTATGACCCTCCCGCGTCACTGGAAGCCGCTATGGCCCTTGCTATTCGCATTGACAGACGGCTTCGGGAGAGGTGCGGGGCAACTCCGCCCCCTGTGATGACTCCACCTTCTACAAGGGTTCCTTATATGGAGGGTCCCCTGGTCAGTCCAGAGGAGCCTATGCAATTAGGAGGGACATCATTTCGGGGGAGGGGACCGGTGGTGCGCCTTAAGACAGGAAGGTGTTTCTTCTGCGGGAGAAAGGGACATTTTATTGGGGGGTGTCCATCCCGTCCCTTGCAGAGTGAAGAGTCGTCGGAAAACTGTTGATCCCAGGTTGTGTTTTGGACGGCAATCTGGGAGTAGGTATTTCGTCCCTAGGTTCATCTGTTTCTCGTACCGGCGGAGGTGGTGGTGGGTACGAGAACTGAGAGGATATCTGTTCTTCTGGATAGTGGGGCCGGGGCTAATCTGGTGGACGCTCGGTTTGCCCGGGTTCAAGGTATGCGATTGAGTGAGTTGGCTAAACCCATCCCCATATTCTCGATCGATGCCAGGCCCCTCGGTCAGGGAAGTTTTTTGCAAGCTGTGCATAACGTAAAACTTCAAGTGGGGGCGATACATAAAGAACTGTTGTCTTGTTACGTGTTGGAGGGTCTTCCCACTCCTATAGTGTTGGGCCTTCCTTGTTTAACTAAGCATAACCCGGTTATTAATTGGCAATCTAGAGAGATAAGCCAATGGAGTAAATTCTGTAATAAAAACTGCATGAATACGGTCATCGGTGCGGTTACTCCTAGGGTCTTACCTCCATTTCTGGCGGACTTTGAGGATGTATTCTCGGAGAAAGGGTGTCAGGAACTACCTCCTCATCGCGAGTATGACTGTTCTGTATAACTGCTCCCTGAGGCCAAGTTACCTAAAGCTAGGTTGTATAACCTTTCTGGTCCTGAGAGGCAGGCCATGAAGGATTATATTTCTGAAAGTCTGGCTAAGGGGCATATTAGACCTTCATCTTCACCGGTGGCCGCGGGGTTCTTCTTTGTGAAGAAGAAAGATGGAGGCCTACGCCCTTGCCTGGATTTCCGTGAACTTAATCGGATTACGGTCCGAGATCCGTATCCGCTCCCACTTATTCCCGATCTCTTTAATCAGATCGTGGGCGCCAAATGGTTCTCTAAGTTGGATCTCAGGGGGGCGTACAATCTGATTAGGATGAAGGAGGGGGATGAGTGGAAGACGGCGTTTAACACTCCGGAGGGGCATTATGAGAACCTTGTCATGCCATTCGGTCTGACTAATGCCCCGGCGGTGTTCCAACACTTTGTTAATGACATTGTTCGCCGCTTGGTGGGACAGTTTGTTGTCATATATCTGGATGATATCTTAATTTACTCGCCGGATCTGGTGTCTCATCAGGAGCACGTTAGGCAGGTGTTACAGATCTTGCGGGATAATAAACTGTATGCCAAATGGGAAAAGTGTGTGTTCGCCGTACAGGAACTCCAGTTTTTAGGCTTCCTGGTTTCAGCGTCCGGTTTTCGTATGGACCCTGGGAAAGTGCGGGCAGTTCTTGAGTGGGATCTGCCAGAGAATCTTAAGGCACTACAACGTTTCCTGGGGTTTGCTAATTATTACCGGAAGTTCATTGGTAATTTCTCGTCCATGGTTAAACCTCTCACAGACATGACAAAAAAGGGGACGGATTTTTCTAGGTGGTCTGACAAGGCTTGTCAAGCTTTCTCCTCCTTGAAAAAAATTTTTGCCTCGGCATCCATACTCATTCAACCTGATGCGTCACAGCCATTCATTGTAGAGGTAGACGCTTCCGAGGTAGGGGTGGGAGCAGTATTGTCACAAGGTTCGTCCCCTGGTAAGTGGCATCCGTGCGCCTTTTTCTCTAAAAAATTGTCGTCCGCTGAGAGGAATTACGATGTCGGCAATAGGGAACTCTTGGCCATTAAGTTAGCTTTTGAGGAGTGGCGCCATTTTTTAGAGGGGGCAGTCCATCCGGTCACCGTCATCACCGATCACAAGAACCTGCTATATCTGGAGTCCGCAAAACGTCTGAATCCCAGACAAGCTAGGTGGTCATTGTTTTTTACCAGGTTTAATTTTGTCGTTACATATCGTCCTGGGTCAAAAAATGTAAAGGCGGATGCCTTATCTCGTAGTTTCCCTGGGGCCGGGAATACGGACGACCCGGTTCCTATCCTTCAGGAGGGGGTGGTGGTTTCGGCAGTATGCTCTGAGCTTGAGGAGGAGGTATTGGAGGCTCAGGGGGACGCCCCTGTTGGACCTCCAGGGAGACTGTTTGTTCCAGATCAGTTGCGACAAAAGGTGATCGAGGCACACCATAACTCAGTTTTTGCAGGACACCCGGGGAGTAAAGCAACGGTGGATCTCCTCTCGCGTCGGTTTTGGTGGCCTAACTTACATAGGGAGGTGGTAACTTTTGTCGCATCCTGTGGGGTTTGTGCGCGCTCTAAGACCTCACATACCCGTCCGTCTGGGGCCCTCTTACCTTTGAAGATCCCGGAGCGTCCTTGGACTCATCTGTCTATGGACTTTATTACGGCCCTCCCGCCGTCTTCGGGTAAAACGGTCATACTCGTTGTAGTGGACAGGTTCAGCAAGATGGCACATTTTATCGCTCTTCCTGCTCTTCCTAATGCTAAAACTCTTGCGCAGGTGTTCATTGGGGAGATTGTGAGGCTTCACGGGGTACCCTCCGATGTGGTGTCAGATCGGGGGTCTCAGTTTGTGTCCAAATTCTGGAAGGCATTTTGTACACGGCGGGGGATGCATTTATCGTTCTCATCGGCTTTTCATCCTCAGACCAATGGTCAGACGGAACGTATGAACCAGAGCTTGGAAACATATCTCCGGTGTTTTGTGTCAGAGAAACAGGAGGACTGGGCTTCTTTCTTACCTCTGGCAGAGTTTGCTCTTAATAATAGGCGGAGCGAGTCCACTGGTAAGTCCCCGTTTTTTGGGGCATATGGTTTTCACCCCCAGTTTTGTACTTTCAGTACGGGGGGCTCTTCGGGGGTTCCTGAGGAGGAACGATTTTCCTCATCACTCGCTTCAGTATGGAGAGGGGTGCTGAAGAATCTGAATACTATGGGGAACCGATACAAACGTATGGCTGATAGGAGGAGAGTGTCTGGTCCGGACCTTAGTGTGAACGATCGGGTATGGTTGTCTACCAGGAATATAAAACTTAAGGTTCCCTCCTGGAAACTGGGTCCCAGGTTCATCGGGCCGTACAGGATCAGTTCTATAATTAATCCGGTGGCATTCCGTCTTGACCTCCCCCCTACGTTTAAAATTCACAACGTGTTCCATAGATCGTTGCTTAAGAGGTATGTGGCGCCGGTGATACCGTCACCTTTACCTCCCCCTCCAGTGGTGGTTAATGGTAACTTGGAGTTCCAGGTATCGAAGGTCATCGATTCACGCTTTAATCGCCGGTCCCTTCAGTACCTGGTTCATTGGAAGGGGTATGGTCCTGAGGAGAGGATGTGGGTTCCTGCGTCGGATATTAACGCAGACCGATTAGTTCGGGCCTTCCACACGACTCACCCGGATAAACCTGGCCCTGAGGGTCCGGAGGCCCCTCGTAGAAGGGGGGGGTACTGTCACGGGTGTGTCGCCACGAAGATCGTCATGATTACACAGCCTGACTTCTCGCAGCTGAGTTTTTGGTGTTTTGTGTTTTTCGGCAGTGAGGGAGTTAACTCACTCTCTCTGTGCTAGACAGGTCCAGCCTCGCCCAGCTGCAATCAATGCTGCAGTAGTGGGACTCCTTCAAATGCCTGCCGGTCTGTTAGGGAAGTGTCGGTGAAAGCATTTCATACAGACAAACAGAGCGGATCGTGGTATTTTGGAGTTCTGAGCTAAGTGTATTTGGTGTGGTTTTTCCCTTCCTCGCTTTATCATTTATCTCCTTTCCCGTTGGTGTTCCCTCTGTAGTAGTGGTGTAGTTTTTGTATGCAAGGTGGTTTTTGGTTTGACCCTTGTACTGTCTCGTTCGTCTTAGTACTGAGTGTTGGCATATTATTTCCTGTCCCCTATTGTTGTGATCGGGGTCCTTCTCAGGACTAGATTACTGAGGTGCAGAGATCCTCAGGAGGTAGGGGTTACGCTGGCGGCCTGGACCTCTGTAAATTTAACAGTACCTCCAGGAAGAGGGATTAGTCAGGGCCCCAGCTTAGGGTCAGCTTAGGCCCCTGACCTCCTGTACGCAGAGTCAGTGTTACATTCAGTGTGACACCGACCACCGCGACATCCCCAAGGCCAGGCTAAAGGCCCGGGTACCGAGTAATCCTCATCCCCCTGGGCGAGTCAGCAGCATACATACATGGATTGGTGGGGGGAGGAGGCAGCATATATACATGGATTGGTGGGAGCAGGAGACAGCATATATACATGGATTGGTGTGAGGGAGGCAGCATATATACATGGATTGGTGAGGGGAGGAGGCAGTATATATACATGGAGTGGGGGGAAAGGCAGCATATATACATGGATTGTGGGGGGGGGAGGCAGTATATATACATGGAGTGGGGGGAAAGGCAGCATATATATACATGTATTGGGGGGGAAAGGCAGCATATATACATGGATTGGGGGGGCAGCATATGTACATGGATGGAGAGAGGCAGCATATATACATGGATTGGTGGGGAGAGGAGGCAGCATATATACATGGATTGGTGGGGGGAGGAGGCAGCATATATACATGGATTGGTGGGGGGAGGAGGCAGCATATATACATGGATGGGGAGAGGCAGCATATATACATGGATTGGTGGGAGGGAGGCAGCATATATACATGGATTGGTGGGAAGGAGGCAGCATATATACATGGATTGGTGGGAGGGAGGCAGCATATATACATGGATTGGTGAGGGGAGGAGACAGCATGTATACATGGATTGGTGGGGGGAGGCAGCATATATACATGGATTGGTGGGAGGGAGGCAGCATATATACATGGATTGGTGAGGGGAGGAGACAGCATATATACATGGATTGGGGGAGGCAGCATATATACATGGATTGGTGGGGGCAGCATATATACATGGATTGGTGGGGGGGATGCAGCATATATACATGGATTGGTGGGAGGGAGGCAGCATATATACATGGATTGGTGGGGGGGAGGCAGCATATATACATGGATTGGTGGGGGGGAGGGAGCATATATACATGGATTGGTGGGGGGGAGGGAGCATATATACGTGGATTGGTGGGGGGGAGGCAGCATATATACATGGATTGGTGGGGGGGAGGCAGCCTATATACATGGATTGGTGGGGGGGAGGGAGCATATATACGTGGATTGGTGGGGGGGAGGCAGCATATATACATGGATTGGTGGGGGGGAGGGAGCATATATACGTGGATTGGTGGGGGGGAGGCAGCATATACAGTACAGACCAAAAGTTTGGACACACCTTCTCATTTAAAGATTTTTCTGTATTTTCATGACAATGAAAATTGTACATTCACACTGAAGGCATCAAAACTATGAATTACCACATGTGGAATTATATACTTAACAAAAAAGTGTGAAACAACTGAAAATATGTCTTATATTCTAGGTTCTTCACAGTAGCCACTTTTTGCTTTGATGACTGCTTTGCATACTCTTGGCATTCTCTTGATGAGCTTCAAGAGGTAGTCACCGGAAATGGTCTTCACTTCACAGGTGTGCCCTGTCAGGTTTAATAAGTGGGATTTCTTGCCTTATAAATGGGGTTGGGACCATCAGTTGTGTTGTGCAGAAGTCAGGTGGATACACAGATGATAGTCCTACTGAATAGACTGTTAGAATTTGTATAATGGCAAGAAAAAATCAGCTAAATAAAGAAAAACGAGTAGCCATCATTACTTTAAGAAATGAAGGTCAGTCAGTCCGAAAAATTGGGAAACCTTTGAAAGTGTCCCCAAGTGCAGTTGCAAAAACCATCAAGCGCTACAAAGAAACTGGCTCACATGAGGAGCGCCCCAGGAAAGGAAGACCAAGAGTCACCTCTGCTTCTGAGGATAAGTTTATCCGAGTCACCAGCCTCAGAAATCGCAGGTTAACAGCAGCTCAGATTAGAGACCAGGTCAATGCCACACAGAGTTCTAGCAGCAGACACATCTCTTCAACAAGTGTTAAGAGGAGACTTTGTGCAGCAGGCCTTCATGGTAAAATAGCTGCTAGGAAACCACTGCTGAGGACTGGCAACAAGCAGAAGAGACTTGTTTGGGCTAAAGAACACAAGGAATGGACATTGGACCAGTGGAAATCTGTGCTTTGGTCTGATGAGTCCAAATTTGAGATCTTTGGTTCCAACCACCGTGACTTTGTGCGACGCAGAAAAGGTGAACGGATGGACTCTACACGCCTGGTTCCCACCGTGAAGCATGGAGGAGGAGGTGTGATGGTGTGGGGGGGCTTTGCTGGTGACACTGTTGGGGATTTATTCAAAATTGAAGGCATACTAAACCAGCATGGCTACCACAGCATCTTGCAGCGGCATGCTATTCCATCCGGTTTGCGTTTAGTTGGACCATCATTTATTTTTCAACAGGACAATGACCCCAAACCCACCTCCAGGCTGTGTAAGGGCTATTTGACCAAGAAGGAGAGTGATGGGGTGCTACGCCAGATGACCTGGCCTCCACAGTCACCAGACCTGAACCCACTCGAGATGGTTTGGGGTGAGCTGGACCGCAGAGTGAAGGCAAAAGGGCCAACAAGTGCTAAGCATCTCTGGGAACTCCTTCAAGATTGTTGGAAGACCATTTCCGGTGACTACCTCTTGAAGCTCATCAAGAGAATGCCAAGAGTGTGCAAAGCAGTCATCAAAGCAAAAGGTGGCTACTGTGAAGAACCTAGAATATAAGCCATATTTTCAGTTATTTCACACTTTTTTGTTAAGTATATAATTCCACATGTGTTAATTCATAGTTTTGATGCCTTCAGTGTGAATGTACAATTTTCATAGTCATGAAAATACAGAAAAATCTTTAAATGAGAAGGTGTGTCCAAACTTTTGGTCTGTACTGTATACATGGATTGGTTGGGGGGATGCAGCATATATACATGGATTGGTGGGGGGAGGCAGTATACATACATGGATTGATGGGGGCAGCATAAATACATGGATTGGTGGGGGCAGCATATATACATGGATTGGTGGGGGCAGCATATATACATTGATTGGTGGGGGGAGGCAGTACATATACATGGATTGTGGGGGCAGCATATATACATGGATTGGTGGGGGCAGCATATATACATGGATTGGTGGGGGGGAGGCAGCATATATACATGGATTGGGGGGGGAGGGAGCATATATACGTGGATTGGTTGGGGGGATGCAGCATATATACATGGATTGGTGCGGGGAGGCAGTATATATACATGGATTGGTGGGTTGGTGGGGGCAGCATATATACATGGATTGGTGGGGGGGATGCAGCATATATACATGGATTGGTGGGGGGGAGGGAGCATATATACGTGGATTGGTGGGAGGGAGGCAGCATATATACATGGATTGGTTGGGGGGATGCAGCATATATATATGGATTGCTGCGGGGAGGCAGTATATATACATGGATTGGTGGGGGGAGGCAGTATATATACATGGATTGTTGGGGGCAGCATATATACATGGATTGGTGGGGGCAGAATATATACATGGATTGGTGGGGGGGGATGCAGCATATATACATGGATTGGTGGGGGCAGCATATATACATGGATTGGTGGGGGGGTGCAGCATATATAAATGGATTGGTGGGGGGAGGCAGTATATATACATGGATTGGTGGGGGCAGCATATATACATGGATTGGTGGGGGGAGGCAGCATATATACATAGATTGGTGGGGGGAGGCAGCATATATACATAGATTGGTGGGGGGAGGCAGCATATATACATAGATTGGTGGGGGGAGGCAGCATATATACATGGATTGGTGGGGGGAGGCAGCATATATACATGGATTGGTGGGGGGAGGCAGCATATATACATGGATTGGTGGGGGGAGGCAGCATATATACATGGATTGGTGGGGGGAGGTGTAGCGTCGGCGTCCCTGCCTCCTGCTAGGCAGGGACGCTGTTCCCCTCACCTCTCCACTCCGTGCCCGGCGTCCTCCTCCCGCTCTGCTGGCAGCGCGCGCTGCTTCCCGGCCACTGTGCTTAGGGCGCGCGCGCGCTCCCCCTCTCTTAAAGGGGCCGCGCGCGCCGTCCTAAGGAGTCCCCGGCCAATGGCCGGAGGACCTCACCATATATAAGGCACCTCCTCCAAAATGGAGGTGCCCGAGCAATGTTGTTGCAAAGCCTTCACTCTGCTTCAGCCCTCAGGTCCTGTTACCAGTTACCTGCCAGTCACCTGACAGATTCCTGCTTGATACCTGCCTGATATCCGTTTACCTGCTTGCAAGCCTGCGGTCCGACGGTCTGCCTTCCGACACCTGTCAGTCTGTCTATGGACCAGCCTGCCCGCTCACCTGGGAGCGCTCATCTGCTACCTGCCTGCTAGCCTACCTGGAGGCTCCGCCGTCACTTGCCGTGACCACCTGCCTGTCCAGAGACTCTTGCCTGCTCACCTGGGAGCGCTCATCTGCTACCTGCCTGCTAGCCTACCTGGAGGCTCTGCCGTCACTTGCCGTGACCACCTGCCTGTCCAGAGACTCTTGCCTGCTCATCTGGGAGCGCTCACCTGCTACCTGCCTGCTAGCCTACCTGGAGGCTCCGCTGTCACTTGCCGTGACCACCTGCCTGTCCAGAGACTCTTGCCTGCTCACCTGGGAGCACTCACCTGCTACCTGCCTGCTAGCCTACCTGGAGGCTCTGCCGTCACTTGCCGTGACCACCTGCCTGTCCAGAGACTCTTGCCTGCTCACCTGGGAGCACTCACCTGCTACCTGCCTGCTAGCCTACCTGGAGGCTCTGCCGTCACTTGCCGTGACCACCTGCCTGTCCAAAGACTCTCGCCCGCTCACCTGGGAGTGCTCACTAGCCACCTGCCTGCTGTCCTTCTACCCAGAGACTGTCCCTGTCACTTGCCGTGAGTACCCGTCCTTCTACCCAGAGACTGTCCCTGTCACTTGCCGTGACCTCCTGCCCTTCTACCCAGAGACTGTCCCTGTCACTTGCCGTGACTACCTGCCCTTCTACCCAGAGACTGTCCCTGTCACTTGCCGTGACTACCTGCCCGTCTTCCCTGGGAGCCACCCGCTTCCTTACAAGGACCGCCTCCTTGTATAGTTGCTCAGAGGTTCCGCCTCCCAGACCCGTTACAGGAGGCAGCATATATACATGGATTGGTGGGGGGAGGCAGCATATATACATAGATTGGTGGGGGGGAGGCAGCATGTATACATGGATTGGTGCATATAACAAGATGGGGGTGAGCACATTCTTTATCTCTGCGGTCTCATACCCCTGCTCCTTTCGGTGGCTGCTCTATGCTGTCCCTCGCCTGCTCTCTGTACGAGTTGTTTTTTCTAAACTAAAACCTCAGTATTTGGGTTTATTTACCGTGTTGGCACTTGGGTTTTGGGTTGCAGTTAGGGCACTCGGTCTGTAAAAGGTTTGCCATCACTGCTCTAGTGGAATAGTATTTTTGGCATAAGAAAAACAACCACTTTTACTGGGAGTAGCCATGTCCTGTCCCACCTGAGCTCCTCTTCAGCTTCACCCATTTTGGTGGAGCTTCTTCAAATTGGCGTAAAAACGCCAAAAGTCGTTACATTTTTCAGCAAAAATTTAGCAACTTTTCAAAGTGTTTTAAGACAGTTTTCTGGTATAAAAACTTTGATGAATTTGTCCCTTTTACATTTTAGATGATTGAAACTACAAGTTGCATTTAGCATCAAAAAATAAAACTCCGGAAAACCCCAAGGCCTAATGTTTTATTAGTATAATTCAATATTTTATCACCTTCTAATCTAAAGCACAAGACAAGCGTTTTATTATTGAGTCATCATAAATCCACAGAGTACACTCCAAGTTCACTGCTTATTAACTGAAGCGTGATCCGGAGAGTACAATGAAAAACTGTCAACTGGCAGATTTTAATTTGATGACTCTCTATCTGGATTGCATTTCAGGGCGGCCTTCAGTCATTTTTCTTAAAAATGAGTTATATATTTTGTTTTTTTTGTTTCAAAAATGAATAGTACAAATTTTCTCCCATTTAGATTCGTTTTAGCCCTCCTACAAAGAGTCAAAGGAGTAGCTAAAGTGTGGGCAAATTTTTTTGCTTTTTTTGAAGCTAGAGAAACACTTACAGATTACTATTGACTGTAATTATCTTCATTTTACAGTGAATGCAGCTGATGTCTATATATCAGAATGATGCGCTATACACATGCATCATATATAGGACGCCGTAAAATCGAACCGATCATGGACCGCAATGTTCGGACTGGCCGGCAGTTCTCCCGACCCGAGCATGACAGCAGCATAGAAATATGTGAAGCTCTCACGCTCAGGTTGGGGGAGCCACCGGCCAGTCCATGCAGTGCGGTCTGTTCCTGGTCCGATTTATATGGCTGTCTGCACCCATAATCATATGATTTTACATTGTGTCTATCCATAATTTTTTAATAACCTGTCCAGAAATAGTAAAAAATTAAGTTGTCAACCCTGGATAGAGCCCCTATAAAATTCACACCTTTAGTGCTCTAATTACTGCCTCCCTCACTGGTGATTGACAGCGCTGACTTGCTTGGAGTGAGCACAGTCTGGAAAGAAAGCTCAGGCAAACCTATGTTGTAGGTTATCAGTCAGGTAGGTGGAGACATACAAAAAAGGTGAGAGAAACAGTGCATTGAGCAAGACGCCCAGGGAGCACCAAGCACCCTAATTAGCATTAGTGATTAAACTTCAGTTTCCGCAGAATGGAGGTTGCAATTACATCACTAAAGGTGCAATTTTCATAGTGGATAAATCCCCTATAAGGCTATGTACTTAGTTTTTACGGTTAGTTTGGGCGGACTGACCACCTTTAAAACGGATCTGTCAGCTTAATATACTGTCCTATATAAGTGAAGCATACTGAAGTCACAAGTCTGTACCTGTAATAACCAAAATGGCACAAAAAATGCTGTACAGCAGGTACACAGTGTGGTTTAAAGAAGAAGAGATTGTTTATAAATCAGATCATTCCCCAATCCTCTCTCAACAAGCTGTTCTTTGTGTATGCGCATACTATATAGGGACTGTCAATCAGCACCATAACTTAAAGACTACATACATAAAGTATACTTTCATCAATCCTTGTTTCAAAAAGTCATAATATTTTTGGGCCATTTTGGCAACTAGGAGTGAGGACTTGTACCTGCAGTACAGTATATGGCCCTTACATAGAGCAGCACATATAGTTCCTTGCTCTGCTTTAACATTGTGCCTTCGGTACGGAGCAATGAGTACGGAGGATCTGTGTTACTTATGGCTAAGTACTGTATGCTACCATGTAGTATTGTCCTCTGTATGGTACCATGATATCAGAGATGAAGAGGCAAACCTGTTTATGGAGAAGACACACTCTGTTACAGTAATAATGTGAACAATCCCTAGAGAGATTTTTGTTTTGCTTACAGCAGTATGCTTACAGCAGACAAAGGGTTGATCTACAGGTCTTACCCTGGAAGAAAATGTAGATTGTAGCTAAGTAAACTGGTGTGTCAAACTCCAAGGCAGAAGGTAAGACACACAAGTTTTTCTTAGTCAATACTGTATGTCTAACCTGGCCATTAAATGCCTTGGGTGATGATGTAACTGAAGTTCGCCAGGCAATTTGGGAACTCAATGTGATGCACAGAAACAGGAGGCGACCATGAGAAGGATTTAGTTTATCCATTATTTTGGATCTTACTCACTGTATGCTTGTTGCCTGCACTAAATTTATGTTACTGATAAAACCCAGAAAGGAGCCGAGCTTTGGTTGTTAGAAGCCTGTTTGTGTCTCTCTTGCTCTAACCACTGAGCTAAACCCCCCACAGTATATATATATATATATATATATATATATATATATATATATACAGTATATATATATATACAGTTGTGCTCAAAAGTTTACATACCCCGGCAGAATTTTTCCTTTCTTAGCCTTGTTTCAGAGAATAAGAATGATAACAAAAAAATTTTTTCTACACTCATGGTTAATGGTTGGGTGAAGCCATTTATTGTCAAACTACTGAGTTTTCTCTTTTTAAATCTTAAGGCAAAAGGGCCAACAAGTGCTAAGCATCTCTGGGAACTCCTTCAAGATTGTTGGAAGACCATTTCCGGTGACTACCTCTTGAAGCTCATCAAGAGAATGCCAAGAGTGTGCAAAGCAGTCATCAAAGCAAAAGGTGGCTACTTTGAAGAACCTAGAATATAAGACATATTTTCAGTTGTTTCACACTTTTTTGTTAAGTATATAACTCCACATGTGTTAATTCATAGTTTTGATGCCTTCAGTGTGAATGTACAATTTTCATAGTCAGGAAAATACAGAAAAATCTTTAAATGAGAAGGTGTGTCCAAACTTTTGGTCTGTACTGTATATATACATTTATCCACTACATAGCAGCACTACACAGAGGATAAAATGTGTATTGAACACGTCATCAATTTTTTAAGTAAATATATCTCTAAAGGTGCTATTGACATGAAATTCTCACCAGATGTCGGTAACAATCCATTCAATCCACACAGGCAAAGAGATCAGATGTTCATAAATTAAGTTATATGTAATAATGAGAAATAACACAGGGAAAAAGTATTGAACTGAAATTTATTTAATACTTTGTACAAAAGTGCTTGCCATTGTAGCGTCGGCGTCCCTGCCTCCTGCTAGGCAGGGACGCTGTTCCCCTCACCTCTCCGCTCTGTGCCCGGGGTCTTCCTCCCGCTCTGCTGGCAGCGCGCGCTGCTTCCCGGCCACGGTGCTGGCAGCGCGCGCCGTCCTAAGGAGTCCCCGGCCAATGGCCGGAGGACTTCACCATATATAAGGCACCTCCTCCAAAATGGAGGTGCCCGAGCAATGTTGTTGCAAAGCCTTCACTCTGCTTCAGCCCTCAGGTTCCG
Organism: Phyllobates terribilis; assembly: GCF_046119375.1. Lineage (NCBI taxonomy): Eukaryota > Metazoa > Chordata > Amphibia > Anura > Dendrobatidae > Phyllobates > Phyllobates terribilis. The sequence continues at coordinate 70,668,788 of NW_027362762.1, forward strand.
TTTCCAGTTACCTGCCAGTCACCTGCCAGATTCCTGCCTGTTACCTGCCAGTCACCTGCCAGATTCCTGCTTGATACTTGCCAGATATCCGTTTACCTGCTTGCAAGCCTGCGGTCCGACGGTCTGCCTTCCGACACCTGTCAGTCTGTCTATGGACCAGCCTGCCCGCTCACCTGGGAGCGCTCGTCTGCTACCTGCCTGCTAGCCTACCTAGAGGCTCCGCCGTCACTTGCCGTGACCACCTGCCTGTCCAGACACTCTTGTCTGCTCACCTGGGAGCGCTCATCTGCTACCTGCCTGCTAGCCTACCTGGAGGCCCCGCCGTCACTTGCTGTGACCACCTGCCTGTCCAGAGACTCTTGTCTGCTCACCTGGGAGCGCTCATCTGCTACCTGCCTGCTAGCCTACCTGGAGGCTCCGCCGTCACTTGCCGTGACCACCTGCCTGTCCAGAGACTGTCCCTGTCACTTGCCGTGAGTACCCATCCTTCTACCCAGAGACTGTCCCTGTCACTTGCCGTGACTACCTGCCCTTCTACCCAGAGACTGTCCCTGTCACTTGCCGTGACTACCTGCCCTTCTACCCAGAGACTGTCCCTGTCACTTGCCGTGTTTACCTGCCCGTCTTCCCTGGGAGCCACCCGCTTCCTTACAAGGACCGCCCCCTTGTATAGTTGCTCAGAGGTTCCGCCTCCCAGACCCGTTACAGTTTGCTCGGGCCATGGAATCCGGTGGCACCCAAGCTCCCTCGCTCTCGGACCTATGTCATGAACTGTCCCGTCAGAGGTCCCAACAGGAGTCCATCCTGAGTCACCTGCGGAGTGTCAACTCTCGCCTGGACACTCTGTCTGCTCCACCTGCAACCACCGTTAGTGTCATGACTCGCAACCCGGCAGCGCCACTGCCCACCAATACCATGGTATCCTGTCCCGGACCCCGGTTTTCTGCACCTCCTCGTTTCGGAGGTGACTCCGCTCAAGCTCGGGGCTTCATAAACCAGTGCACCCTGCACTTTGAACTCTTGTCCCACCAGTTTATCTCCGACCGGTCCAAAGTAGCCTTTATCATGTCCCACCTCACGGGGGAGGCTCTGGCTTGGCTAAATCCTCTGTGGGAGAGAGGAGATCCCCTGGTGTCCGACCTGCCAGCCTTTCTCACGGCTTTCCGGAAAGTCTTCGACGAACCCGGACGGAAGACCTCATCCGCATCGTCTCTGCTACGCCTCCGTCAATGAGATCTCACCGTGGGCCAATATGCCATACGGTTCCGTACCCTTGCTTTGGAGCTGGCCTGGGATAACGACGCTCTGGTGTCTGTCTTCTGGGAGGGTCTGTCCGGCCGTATTAAAGATGAACTCGCCGGTCGGGACATTCCTACCACTCTCGACGACTTAATAACACTTGCCACCCGGATTGACATCCGATTCCAGGAGCGCGCCAAAGAGGTCACCCGTGAGAGGAGGTTTCCACGTCTAGCCCCCACCTTCCAGAAACCCGTCTCTCCCTCCGTTACTCCCCAGGCACACTCACATGAGCCTATGCAGGTCGACCAGACCAAGATGGTCAAAACCCGTCAAGACTTACGCCGTGCCGAGGGGAGCTGCTTCTACTGGCAGTAAGGAGCACCGGATCCGTTCCTGCCCAGAGAGGTCGGGAAAAGCCTGTGTCTAGGATCGCTCAGAGAGGTCGCCCTAGACAAAAGTAAACCCTCTCCATCTCTGATGCTGTCAGTCTCTATCACCTGCGGAGAGAACCGCTATTTCGAACTGGCTCAACTTGACTCAGGAGCTGCTGGAAATCTAATTTCTCAGTCTCTGGTAGAGAAATACCGCATTCCCACCAAACCTCTGGCTGTACCCTTATCTGTCGCCGCCGTGGATGGGGGCCTCTTACCACATCCCATCCAACTCATCACCGAATCCATAACTCTGCAGGTGGGAATGCTGCATTCTGAGAGCATCTCCTTTCATGTTCTGCCTGGACTCTCTCACGCACTCTTGTTAGGCCTACCTTGGCTCCAGAAACATGCACCCGTGCTTGACTGGCAGACCAGAGAAGTCCTTCGCTGGGGACAGGACTGCCATAGGACTTGTCTAGTTCCCGTTCATCCTGCTCGTCCTTCTCCTACCCCAGTCAGTCTACACGGTCTACCGGTTCCCTATTGGTCTTATGCGGATGTCTTCAGTAAAAAAGAAGCAGAGACATTACCCCCTCATAGACCATACAATTGTCCAATCGACCTGATACCCGGCTCTAATCCTCCCCGTGGGTGTATCTACCCTTTGTCCGCAGCGGAGACTCGGTCCATGTCAGAATATATTGAGGAGAATCTGGCCCGGGGATTTATCCGGAAATCTACCTCCCCGGCGGGAGCAGGCTTCTTCTTCGTCAAAAAGAAGGACGGCTCACTCCGTCCATGTATAGATTATAGAGGTCTTAACCAGATTACAGTGAAGAATAAATACCCCCTCCCGCTCATTCCTGAATTATTTGACCGCCTGAGGGGGGCTAGAATCTTCACCAAACTGGATCTCCGTGGGGCGTATAACCTGGTCCGTATCCGTCAGGGGGATGAGTGGAAGACGGCATTCAACACCCGGGACGGCCACTATGAGTACCTTGTAATGCCCTTCGGTCTCTGTAACGCTCCTGCCGTCTTTCAAGAGTTGGTCAATGACATCTTCCGTGACCTCCTCTACTCCTGCGTGGTGGTGTACCTGGACGACATCTTGGTCTTCTCTCCGGACCTTCCTACTCACCGGAGGGATGTTCGTCAGGTCCTGCTCAGGCTCAGGCAGAACCACCTCTACGCTAAATATGAGAAGTGCATCTTTGAGCAGACCTCTCTTCCATTTCTGGGCTACATAATCTCTCAGACCGGCCTACAAATGGATCCTGAGAAACTGTCTGCCATCCAGAAGTGGCCCCGACCAGAGGGGTTGAAGGCTATTCAGCGGTTCCTGGGCTTCGCCAACTATTACCGCCTCTTCATACCGCACTTCTCTTCCCGGACTGCCCCTATCTCTGTGCTCACCCGTAAGGGTACTAATCCCAGAAGATGGCCGCCCGAAGCTGAGGAGGCCTTTCTTTCCTTAAAACAGGCCTTCTCCTCCGCCCCGGTGCTGCATCGTCCGGACGGCAACAAGCAATTCTTCCTAGAAGTTGACGCTTCCTCCTCCGGAGCCGGGGCGGTACTTACCCAAAAGTCATCTTCCGGGAGAATGGTAACCTGCGGTTTTTTCTCCAAACTCTTCTCCTCTTCTGAGCGCAACTATTCTATTGGAGATCGTGAATTGTTAGCCATCAAGCTGGCACTGGAGGAGTGGCGTTACCTGCTCGAGGGGGCTCTTCACCCGGTAATAATTTACACGGACCACAAGAACTTGGCTTACCTTCAGAGCGCCCAGAGACTTAACCCGCGCCAAGCCCGGTGGTCCTTGTTTTTTGCCCGCTTTGATTTTGTTCATTTTCGCCCGGCAGACAAAAACATCAAAGCTGACGCCTTGTCCCGATCCTTCCTGGTGTCTGATCTAGAGGAGGAACCTAAGCACATCATTGATCCCGCCAGAGTAATGCAAGTGGCTCCCGTGAATCTAAATCGTCTCCCTCCCGGTAAGACGTTTGCAACTGTACCTGATCGGAAGAAGGTCCTACACTGGGGTCATTCATCTAAGCTAGCTGGCCACGCCGGTCAGAAAAAGACCCTCCAGCTCATTACCCGGCATTACTGGTGGCCTACCCTGCACAAGGATGTAACAGACTTTGTTTATGCCTGTGTGTCCTGCGCCCGCAACAAAGTTCCGAGACACCTGCCAGCCGGTCGTCTTCTTCCTCTTCCAGTACCTGCTGCCCCGTGGCAGCATATTGCTATGGACTTTATAACGGATCTTCCTGTCTCTGCCGGTTGTACGGTCATTTGGATGGTCGCTGATCGCTTCTCCAAGATGGCGCACTTCATTCCCCTGCCGGGTCTCCCGTCTGCACCCGAACTGGCTAAAGACTTTATCCGCCACATCTTCCGTCTCCATGGCCTGCCCCTCCACATCTTGTCAGATCGTGGGGTTCAGTTCACCTCACGCTTCTGGAGAGCCACATATAAGTTGCTTGACGTCACTCTGGACTTCTCCTCCGCTTACCATCCACAGTCCAATGGTCAAGTGGAGCGGATCAATCAGAACCTGACCAGTTACCTCCGGCACTTCGTTAATGCCCACCATTCGGACTGGGTGGATCTCCTACCATGGGCCGAGTTCTCTTACAATAATCACGAGAGCGAATCTTCCTCCAAATCCCCGTTTTTTGCAGTCTTCGGTCAGCATCCTCGGATACCATTTCCCGTCTCCACCTCGGTGGACAATCCGGCTGCGGAATCTTTCGTTCGCGAATTCTCCTCCATTTGGGAGAGTACCCGATCCGCACTCCTTCAGTCGTCCGAACGGATGAAAAAACACGCTGACAAGAAACGCCTGGATCCTCCACAATTCCGTCCTGGAGATAAAGTCTGGCTCTCGTCCAAATATGTCCGGCTCAAGATTCCCTCCTACAAGTTAGGGCCTCGGTTCATCGGCCCACTGGAAGTTATCAAACAGATCAACCAGGTGGCCTATAAATTAAAACTCCCGGCCAACTTGCGGATCCCTAACTCCTTCCATGTATCTCTCCTCAAACCCGTGGTACTTAACTCTTTTTCCAAGTCTACAGGTACGCCTCCTGCTCCGGTTTCCGCTGAGAACGAGTTTGAGGTAGAGAACATTATCCGCTGCTGAGACCCGGTCGATGTCCGAATATATTGAGGAGAACCTGGCCAGGGGATTCATCCGGAAATCTACCTCCCCGGCGGGAGCAGGCTTCTTTTTCGTCAAAAAGAAGGACGGCTCTCTCCGTCCCTGTATAGACTATAGAGGCCTTAACCAGATCACGGTGAAGAATAAGTACCCCCTTCCGCTCATTCCGGAGTTATTTGATCGTCTGAGGGGGGCTAGAATCTTCACCAAACTGGACCTCCGTGGGGCGTACAACCTGGTTCGTATCCGTCAGGGGGATGAATGGAAGACGGCATTCAACACCCGGGACGGCCACTATGAATATCTGGTAATGCCCTTTGGCCTCTGTAACGCTCCTGCCGTCTTTCAAGAGTTGGTCAATGACATCTTCCGGGACCTTCTCTACTCCTGCGTAGTGGTGTACCTGGACGACATCTTGGTCTTCTCTCCGGATCTCCAGACTCACCGGAGGGATGTTCGTCAGGTCCTGCTCAGGCTCAGGCAGAACCATCTCTACGCTAAATATGAGAAGTGCCTCTTTGAGCAGACCTCGCTTCCGTTTCTGGGCTACATTATCTCTCAGACCGGCCTACAAATGGATCCTGAGAAACTGTCTGCCATCGAGAAATGGCCCCGACCAGAGGGGTTGAAGGCTATTCAACGGTTCCTGGGCTTCGCCAACTATTACCGCCTCTTCATCCCGCACTTCTCTTCCCGGACTGCCCCAATTTCCGCGCTCACCCGTAAGGGTACTAATCCCAAAGAGTGGCCGCCCGAAGCAGAGGAGGCCTTTCTTTCCCTAAAACAGGCCTTCTCTTCCGCCCCGGTGCTGCATCGCCCGGACGGCAACAAGCAGTTCTTCCTGGAAGTTGACGCCTCCTCCTCTGGAGCCAGAGCGGTACTTACTCAAAAATCATCTTCCGGGAGAATGGTAACTTGTGGCTTCTTCTCCAAACTCTTCTCCTCTTCTGAGCGCAACTATTCCATAGGAGACCGAGAGTTATTGGCCATCAAGCTGGCGTTGGAGGAGTGGCGTTACCTACTCGAGGGGGCTCTTCATCCGGTAATAATTTACACTGACCACAAGAACTTGGCTTTGTTATGTTCTGCTACCAAAGCTAAGGAAAGAGAGGAGATCTGTCCCTACTATAAGACTCAGCTGAATCCCTACGATGTAACAGGGAACCTGATCCTGCGATCAGACCTGCTAAAGTCCTAATCTAGTCTGAACGGAGACCTATAGATTTGGGGAGGGAATCCCTACAAGTACTAAGGACTGGGAGGAATATGGGACACCTCCTAACAGAAATAGCAGCAGACAGACGAACAAACAAAATAGATAGAACCTAGAGGTCCGTAGACCAAGCAAACTAACAGAGTTAGATACAGAGCACAGGCTAGCTAGAAAGTAGATATACAATGAAGTCCAGCAAAGCCAGAAGGGCGGAGCAGGATTAAATAGGCCAACAAGGTCATGTGACCAGCAAAGGAAAAAAAACCTAACAGCAAGGTTCTAACAGTACCCCCCCTTCTAAGAGGATCCTCCGGATCCCCTAGGACCAGGCTTATCAGGAAATCTCCTGTGAAACGCTCTGATAAGTCTGGACGCGGAAACATCATCTGACCTCACCCAAGAGTTATCCTCGGGTCCGAAACCTTTCCAGGCCACAAGATACTGCAAACTACCTCTATACCGTCTAGAGTCAAGGATGCGAGAAATTTCATATTCCCCGTCCTCCACCACCGGAGGAACAGAGGCAGAGGCGTCACCATCCGACACAACAGCTTTTTTTAACAGAGAGACATGAAAGACCGGATTAATTCTCCAGGAGGTAGGAACCTCCAACCTAACAGCAGATTGGTTGACAACCTGAAGCACCTTAAAGGGCCCTACAAACTTGGGACCCAATTTCTTAGAAGGAATCCTCAACCGCAGATTCCTAGAGGACAACCAAACCATGTCACCAACAGCGAACAAAACCTCCTGTCGTTTCCTATCAAAGTAGTCTTTAGATTTTCTGTTGGCCTCCTGAAGATTACCACGCACATCCGTCCAAACTCTTTCCAAATCACCGGAAAAATTCTCCTCCTCAGGCACGGCAGATCCCAACTTGGAGAACGACCCAAACGACGGATGTCTCCCAGAACAACAAAAAAAAGGCGAACAACCAGCAGAAGAAGATGTATGATTGTTCAGAGCAAATTCGGCAAGTGGCAGAAACTCAGACCACCCCTCTTGATTGTCTGCCACAAAACAACGCAAGAACTGCTCAACATCCTGGTTTTTCCTTTCTGTCTGGCCATTAGATTCAGGATGATATCCGGACGAAAACGACAAATGAATTCCCAACCTGTCACAAAAGGCACGCCAAAAACGAGCCACGAACTGAGGACCCCTATCAGAAACAATGTCAGTAGGAACGCCATGAAGTCTGACAATTTCCTTGACAAAGGCCTTAGCGAGAGTTTTAGCGCAGGGCAGTTTGACGAAGGGAACCAAGTGACACATCTTGCTAAAACGGTCCACGACCACCCAGATGACAGTAAAACCCTCAGAGGGGGGAAGGTCAGTTATAAAGTCCATAGCCAAATGTGTCCAAGGAGCACTGGGGACCTCCAAAGGACAAAGCAACCCCGCAGCAGGAGTATGTGAGGACTTAGATCTAGCACATATAGTACATTGGTGCACCCATTTAATGACTTCCTTCTGCCATCCAGGCCACCAAAAACTGCGACCCACCAGTCTCTTGGTCTCAGAGATTCCGGGATGACCTGCCAACCGAGATTCGTGACACTCAACAAACAAATCTCTCCTAAAGGTCCCAGGCACAAACAACCTCCCATGAGGAGTGTTAGATGGGGCATTCTCCTGAGCTTTAAGAATCTCATCTTCCAAAACGGAGTCTAAAGCAGCTATCACAACACCTTCTTGTAAAATGTTTTCCTCTTTCTCAGCACCGACTATGGGAGAAAAACTGCGAGACAAGGCATCCGCCTTAACATTCTTAGTACCAGGGATGTAAGTAACGGAGAAATTAAACCGCGAGAAAAACAGTGCCCACCTAGCCTGACGGGCATTCAGGCGCTTGGCAGCGTCAAGATATATCAGATTTTTATGATCCGTAAGAACCTGAACGGGAAATTCCGCACCTTCCAAGAAGTGGCGCCAGTGTTCAAATGCGAGTTTAATAGCCAATAATTCCCGATTACCAATATCGTAATTCAATTCAGTCTCCGAAAATTTTTTTGAAAAAAATGCACAGGGATGTAATCCATCCCCGTTATCCTGAGACAATACTGCGCCAACCCCCACAGAGGAAGCATCAACCTCAACCAAAAACGGCCTAGTAACATCAGGCTGCATAAGGATGGGAGCAGAGGTGAACCTCTCCTTGAGATACACAAAAGCTTCAATGGCCTCAGAAGACCACTGAACCGCATCAGCACCTTTCCTGGTGAGATCAGTCAGAGGTTTGACAATACTAGAAAAATTTTTTATGAATTTTCTATAGTAATTGGCGAAACCCAAAAACCTCTGTATTGATTTCAAACCAATAGGCCTAGGCCATTCCTGCACAGCCTGAACCTTAACCGGATCCATCTCAAAACCTTTGCTGGAGATAATGTAGCCCAAAAAACTAATTCTCTGTACAGCGAACTCACATTTCTCCAGCTTAGCAAAAAGCGAATTGTCCATTAATAACTGTAATACCTCACGCACGCTCCGCCAATGAGACTCCAGATCTGGCGAATAAATCAAAATGTCATCCAAATACACAACCACATTTTTACCGATCAAAGGTCTAAGGATGTCATTAATCAGATTCTGAAAAAATGCAGGAGCATTAGTAAGACCAAAAGGCATAACCAGATTCTCAAAATGACCCACAGGAGTGTTAAAAGCAGTCTTCCATTCATCACCCTCCTTCATGCGCAACAGATTGTATGCCCCCTTAAGGTCAATTTTAGAGAACCACTTGGCCCCCAATAACTGGTTAAACAGATCAGGAATCAATGGCAGTGGGTAAGGATTGCGTACCGTAATTTTGTTAATCTCACGAAAATCCAGACAAGGACGTAAACCGCCGTCCTTTTTTTTTACAAAAAAAAATCCAACCGCCACAGGAGACTTAGAGGGCCTAATGTGACCGGCGGCCAAACTTGTCTGTATGTATTCCTCCAAAGCCTTCCTCTCAGGAATAGTAAGGTTAAATAAACGACTTTTAGGAAGAGTCGCTCCAGGGACAAATTCAATAGAACAATCATAGTCTCTATGGGGAGGCAAAACCTGCGATTCTTTCTCAGAAAAAACTCTCCAAAAATCCTGAATAGGAACAGGCAATTCTCCCCTATCCAAAGCTGCAATACGCCCGTTACAACACTTGTCATAACATTTATGGCTCCAGGATTTAATTTCACTGGTAGACCAATCCAGTACAGGATTGTGAAATTTTAACCAGGGCAAACCCAATATTACTGGAGAAGGCAAGTTATTCAACACTACCAAATCCAATTTCTCATGGTGAACACCATTAATAGTGAGAGGAAATTCACTGACCTTGAGAGTAATATTCTTCAAAGGGGAGCCATCCACAGAAACCACAGCAATGGGGGATGATAAAGGTTCAGGTTTTAAATTGAGTTTTTCCACGAATCCCCCATCAATAACATTCAGTGTAGACCCGCAATCAACAAACACCCGAAATTCCATTAATTTTTCCTGAGCAATCGTGGAAGCAGCTAAAAATATACCCTTGGAATTTAAACAGGCAATACGGGCGTGACTGACCATTTTTTTTTCTTTCTTCATACGAAGCTCACAGCCTTTAATCAAATGACCAGATTTTCCACAATAGAAACACAAGCCTTCTGAAAAACGACGGTGTTTTTCTTGAGAGCGAGGTGCCACCGATCCAATCTCCATCGGTTCACCACTGTTAGTACACACATTATCATAACCAGAAACTGACATAGCAGAGGATTTGCTCTCATTAACCCTAGCACGCAGTCTTCTGTCCACCCGTATAGCTAATTGCATAGCCTGTTGCAAATCCTCAGGTGTAGGATAAGCAATTAGCAGGTCTTTAACCTTTTCACTGAGCCCAGCAAGAAATAGACTTTTCAGAGCAGAATCGTTCCACCCTGTTTGAGTGGACCAACGACGAAAATGTGTACAATATTTTTCCATATTACCTGATCCTTGTTTTAAACGTCTCAACTCAGTCTCAGCTGATGCCACACGGTCAGGATCATCATATAATAGTCCTAAAGCAGAAAAAAAACTATCCACTGATCTGAAGCATGTATCACTAGGTTGCAAAGAAAAGGCCCACTCCTGAGGCTCTTTGCGCAAAAGTGACATTATGAACCCTACGCGCTGGGATTCATCCCCAGAGGACTTGGGTCTCAAACGAAAATACAATAAGCAAGCATTTTTAAATGAAAAAAATTCTCGATGTTCACCAAAAAATAAATCCGGCAAACATACCTTAGGCTCCAAGAAATATGCTCCAGGACAGTTACTCACGTGCTGACGGAGCTCGGCCACTTCCAGAGAGAGTCCCTGCAGGTGTTTAGCCAAATCCTGAACCGACACCATGATGGAACAAAAAAAAATCTTTCCTTAGAGAATTTACAGGCTGGACTTACTGTTATGTTCTGCTACCAAAGCTAAGGAAAGAGAGGAGATCTGTCCCTACTATAAGACTCAGCTGAATCCCTACGATGTAACAGGGAACCTGATCCTGCGATCAGACCTGCTAAAGTCCTAATCTAGTCTGAACGGAGACCTATAGATTTGGGGAGGGAATCCCTACAAGTACTAAGGACTGGGAGGAATATGGGACACCTCCTAACAGAAATAGCAGCAGACAGACGAACAAACAAAATAGATAGAACCTAGAGGTCCGTAGACCAAGCAAACTAACAGAGTTAGATACAGAGCACAGGCTAGCTAGAAAGTAGATATACAATGAAGTCCAGCAAAGCCAGAAGGGCGGAGCAGGATTAAATAGGCCAACAAGGTCATGTGACCAGCAAAGGAAAAAAAACCTAACAGCAAGGTTCTAACAGGCTTACCTCCAGCATGCCCAGAGACTTAACCCGCGCCAAGCCCGGTGGTCCTTGTTTTTTGCTCGCTTTGATTTTGTTCTTCATTTTCGCCCGGCTGACAAAAACGTCAAAGCAGACGCCTTGTCCCGATCCTTTCTGGTGTCCGATCTCGAGGAAGAACCTAAACATATCATCGATCCCGCCAGAGTAATGCAGGTGGCTCCCGTGAGTCTAAATCGTCTCCCTCCCGGTAAGACGTTTGTTTCAGTACCTGATCGGGAGAAGATTCTACACTGGGGCCATTCGTCTAAACTAGCTGGCCACGCCGGTCAGAAAAAGACCCTCCAGCTTATTGCCCGGCACTATTGGTGGCCTACCCTGCACAAGGACATAATAGACTTTGTTTCTGCCTGTGTGTCCTGCGCCCGCAACAAAGTCCCGAGACATCTGCCAGCCGGACGCCTCCTTCCGCTTCCTGTACCTGCTGCCCCCTGGCAGCATATAGCAATGGACTTTATAACTGATCTCCCCGTCTCTGCCGGTTGTACGGTCATTTGGGTGGTCGCTGACCGCTTTTCCAAGATGGCTCACTTTATTCCCCTGCCAGGCCTTCCGTCTGCACCCGAGCTGGCTAAAGACTTTATCCGCCACATCTTCCGTCTTCATGGCCTGCCCCTCCACATCGTGTCGGATCGTGGGGTACAGTTCACCTCACGTTTCTGGAGAGCCACTTGTAAACTACTAGACGTCACCCTGGACTTCTCTTCCGCTTACCACCCACAGTCCAATGGTCAAGTGGAGCGGATCAATCAGAACCTGACCAGTTACCTCCGGCACTTCGTTAATGCCCACCATTCTGACTGGGTGGATCTCCTACCATGGGCCGAGTTCTCTTATAATAATCACGAGAGCGAATCCTCCTCCAAATCCCCGTTTTTTGTAGTCTTTGGTCAGCATCCTCGGATTCCTTTTCCTGTCTCCACCTCTGTGGACAACCCGGCTGCGGAATCTCTCGTTAGCAAATTTTCCTCCATATGGGAGAGTACCCGGTCCGCACTCCTTCTGTCATCCGAGCGTATGAAAAGACACGCTGACAAAAAACGCCTGGATCCTCCACAATTTCGTCCAGGAGATAAAGTCTGGCTCTCATCTAAATATGTTCGACTCAAGATACCTTCTTACAAGTTAGGGCCTCGGTTCATCGGTCCTCTGGAGGTCATCAGTCAGATCAACCCGGTGGCCTATAAATTGAAACTCCCGGCCAACTTACGGATCCCTAACTCCTTCCATGTATCTCTCCTCAAACCCGTGGTGCTTAACTCTTTTTCCAAGTCTACAGGTACGCCTCCTGCTCCGGTTTCTGCTGAGGACGAGTTTGAGGTAGAGAACATTCTTGCCACCAAAAGGGTAAGAGGAAAGACCTTTTTTCTGGTAGATTGGAAGGGGTTTGGTCCTGAGGAGAGAACGTGGGAGCCCCGGGAGAACATCCATGCCCCTCTCATCCTAGCTAAATTTCTATCTGGCCTAAAAAAGGGGGGGCCTAAAGGGGGGGGTACTGTAGTGCCGGCGTCCCTGCCCTCTGCTAGGCAGGGACGCTGTTCCCCTCACCGCTCTGCTCCGTGCCCGGCGTCCCTCTCCCGCTCTGCTGGCAGCGCGCGCTCCTTCCCGGCCACTGTGCTTAGGGCGCGCGTGCGCGCCCTCCCTCCCTCTTAAAGGGGCCGCGCGCGCCGTCCTAAGGAGTCCCCGGCCAATGGCCGGAGGACTTTACCATATATAAGGCACCTCCTCCAAAATGGAGGTGCCCGAGCAATGTTGTTGCACCGTTCTACTCTGCTTCAGCCCTCAGGTCCCGTTGCCAGTTACCTGCCAGATTCCTGCCAGCTTGCTGTCCTAATCCTGCCTGATTTCCTGTTACCTGCCTGCCTGAGGTCCGACGGTCTGCCTTACAACTCCGGTCAGTCTGTCTAAGGACCAACTTGCCCGCTCACCTGGGAGCGCACATCAGCTACCTGCCTGCTTGCCTGAGGTCCGACGGTCTGCCTTACAACTCCGGTCAGTCTGTCTATGGACCAGCTTGCCCGCTCACCTGGGAGCGCTTCTCCGCTACCTGCCTGCTTACCTGCCCGGAGGCTCCGCTGTCACGTGCTGTGACCACCAGCTATTCCAGACTCTTGCCCGCTCACCTGGGAGCGCTTCTCCGCTACCTGCCTGCTTGCCTGCCCGGAGGCTCCGCTGTCACGTGCTGTGACCACCAGCTATTCCAGACTCTTGCCCGCTCACCTGGGAGCGCTTCTCCGCTACCTGCCTGCTTGCCTGCCCGGGGGTTCCGCTGTCACGTGCTGGGACCACCAGCTATTCCAGAGACTCTTGCCCGCTCACCTGGGAGCGCTTCTCCGCTACCTGCCTGCTTGCCTACCTGGAGGCTCCGCCGTCACGTGCTGTGACCACCTGCTATTCCAGAGACTCTCGCTTGCTCACCTGGGAGCACACATCCTCCATCTGCCTTGCTAGCCTACCTGGAGGTTCAGCCATCACAGGTCGTACCTACCAATTACCTAGAGACTGCCCCGGTCACTTGCCGTGACCTCCAGCCCGTTCTTCCAGAGACTGCCCCGGTCACTTGCCGTGACCTCCAGCCCGTTCTTCCAGAGACTGCCCTGATCACTTGCCGTGACCTCCTGCCCGTACACCCAGAGACTGTCCCGGTCACCTGCTGTGACTGCCTGCCTGGTCGCCACCCGCTCCCTTACAAGGACCGCTCCCTTGTATAGTAGCCCAGAGGTTCCGCCTCCCAGACCCGTTACAGTTGCTCAGAGATTCCGCCTCCCAGACCCGTTACAGCCATCAATGCCATCAATACGGTTTGCAACAATAAGGTTGCAACGGTCTTGAGACAGTTCACTGGTTTTACCCATAATGAGAAGTATCTTGTGTGACACCTTGGTAATGAGACATCTTTTTATAGGCCATCAGTTGAACCAGCTGAAATTATTTTTCACCAAGTGGCAGGATTGCTTTCTAATTACTGATTCATGACTGGTGTCATGACTTTCCATGGCTTTTTGCACCTCTCTTTCTTCATGTGTTCAATACTTTTTCCCTGTGTCATTTCTCATTATTACACATAACTTAATCTAGGGACATCTATAGTTTCATTTCTTTGCCTTTGTAGATTGGATGGGTTGTTACCAACATCTGGTGAGAATTTCATCTCAATAACAGCATTGGAAATATATTTACTTAGAAAATCGGTGACGTGTTCAATACTTATTTCACCTGCTATATTTGTACAGAAGAAGAATCAACGACTTAGAAATATGGTGCTGGAGAAGGATGTTGACAATACTATGGATGGCAAGAAGACCAAACAAATCAAATTTGGAACAAATCAAGCCAGACATGTCCCTCAAAGCAAGGATCACCAAGCTACGACTTGCCTACCATCATACGAAGAGAGCGATCACTGGAGAAGGACATCATGGTCGGAAGAATAGAAGGAACAAGGCGAAGAGGAAGGCTAGCAACCCCATGGCTTGATACTATCAAGATAACGTGGAGAAGACCCTGCTGGACCTATTTAGATTTGGACAAGATCGATCTTCCTACAGAGCTTCCATCCATCAAGTCGCCATGGCTCGAGGTTGAGCTGAAGGCCATTAAATAAAATAAGAATGTGTACAGAAAAGCGGCATTTTGTGAAAGTCCTGTAAAGCCGCATTATGTAGTGAGCAGTACAGTTTTATGTTTGTGACTTGACCCCCGCTATATATGTGCCTATTGGCAGACACATGAAGACCCTATGGCTCCATGTTATGGAGCCACAGATACTCCCTGTACTACTCCATGGCACCTACTTACATCACCGGTAGGTATTCTCCATTTGCAGTAAGTTCTACAGAGGCTCGCATAGGCATACATAGAAAATCAGCCAATATGCCCAATATTATGTCTCCCAGTCCAAGCCCTTTCCATGCTTCTGTACAGGCTCTCATCACCTAATAATAAAGAAGATATGATCATCCAAGAATCAAGACGAGGAACCCGCTCTACTAGTGTCCAGGGCATGGACTCCCTTATGTAGTACCTGTGCCTCTGCATTGTGAAATTGTAGGCGATGCTAAAAAAAAAAATAGACTATCCCCGAAATACGGTTTTGTGCCATGTGGGTGAGCCCTGGAGATGTAAATCTGTAACGTGAACATCAATATAAATCAACAGAAATCTCCGAATCTGCATAAATAACCCCTCTTTGTCCTTTCTCAGCGATCCTTCATATTTTCTACAGCAGCAGAATTCAACAAAGGAAAACAAGTTGCTTAGACCTTGCCAAAGGCAATTACGCAGCGGAAGACAAGAAAAATAAAACAGGATTTTGTACCCTTTGAAAATACATTTGTAGCAAGGAATCACTGAGCTCGTGTCAACACATTTAACTTCTCCCCTTCAATCATTACATTGATAAAAGAGCGGAGCACATCATTTAACAAAATCCACTATTATTGATCTAGTGTTTTAAAAATGGAGATTTTTTGGCAGAGTCTGAGTACAGGAGTCTAATATTAACTACCGGTACTTATTAGATTTATGTGATTTATGCAAATTTCATCCATCATGCCATATTGCTTTAGGCTGTGTGCCCACGATGCGTTTTTAATGCGTTTCCGCAGCGTTTTTGCAGCTGCGGAAACGCATTAAAAACGCATTAAAACGCATGGTAGAAGGTCTGCCATGTTCCCCAATGATAATCCGCATGTGCTGTGCACATGCTGTGGAAATTTCCGCTGTGGATTATCATTGCGGAAAAATCCGCATCACAACCAATTATTTTGCGGAAGTGCTGTGTCTTCTCCGCCATTGACTTGCATTAGACCGCATGGATTACGCATCACTGTATATGTAGAGGCGTAATCCAAGCGTTCTAATGTGCGGATGGTACCCGGGTGTAGAGGAGAGGAGAGTCTCATCCAATCCCAGGTACCATTAAAAAATCTGTAAAAAAAGAATAAAATAAAGAATAAATGTATACTTACCTTCTGTCAGCCCGCGCTGCGCTCCTACTTGCTTCCCGGCACTTTGCAGTGAATTGAAGGACCTGCGCTGACATCAGAGTCATGTGACGGGTCACGCGACGCTGACGTCGGCAGGTCTTTCAATTCACTGTTGCCAGCAAGGGAGAAATGAGTGAGCGGGACACCGGGGGCCATCGGAGGGTAAGTATATATTTATTTTTTTATTTTTACCACTCTCTCGGGTCACACTATATAAATCCATGCCCTTTGCATGGATTTATATAGTGTGACCTAGCTGTCACAAGCACTTTCCAAGTGATGCTAATCGCTTGGAAAGCGCTTGTCAATCCGCATGCGGAAATGTCAGTGAATAACGCTCCATTTCCGTATGTCCCTGGCAGGAAAAAGCATGTACAATCCGCATGTACAATCCGCATGTACAATCCGCATGTGTTTTTTTCTGCCAGGGAGATGCAGAAACGCTCAGGAAAAAATCCTGAGCATTTCTGCATCGTGGGCACATAGCCTAAAGGCTAAGTGCCCACGATGCAGAAATTCTGCAGATTTTTTACGCTTCTCCTTGGCAGGAAAAACGCATGCGGATTTTACATGCGTTTTTCCCGCCAGGTAGAAGTGTTTGTGAAGCGCTCTTCACTTCCATTTCCGCATGCGGGTTATCAAGCGCTTTTCCAAGCGATTTTAGCATCACTTGGAAAGTGCTTGACAACTTTTTCACACTATATAAATCCATGCAACCGGCATGGATTTATAGTAGTGTGACCAAGTTAGTTAAAAAAAAGAATAAGAATGGTGAAAAATAAAAAAATTAAAGTTTATACTCACCTTCCGATGTCTTCCCGGTGTTTTTTCTGCTCCGTCCGGTGTCTTGCACTGCTTGCGGTAGTGTGAAGGACCTGCGGTGACGTCATTGAGCCATGTGATGGGTCACATGACTCAGTGACGTCATGGCAGGTCCTTCACATCAACGCGAACATTGCAAGACACCGGACAGAGCAGACAAAACACCGGGAAGACATCGGTAGGTGAGTATAAACTTTAATTTTTATTTTAAATTCTTTTTTTTACAGTTTCTATGGTACCCAGGTCTAGATGAGAGTCTCCTCTCCTCCAGACCTGGGTGCCATCCGCACATTGAACTGTGTGATATCCGCATGTGCAAATGCAGTGATGCGGATGTCACGCGGTCCAATGCAAGTCAATGGCGGCGATTATGCCGCGCTTCCGCAAAATTAATGGACATGCTGCGGATTTTTGAGCGCAGCATAAACGCTGCGGAAAAATCCGCAACATGGGCATTGAAAGTGCGGCTTGTCATTGGGGACCATGGGGGGCGGATTACCAAGCGTTTCCCAAGCGTTTATGCTGCGGAAATTCCGCAGCATAAATGCTTGTAAAACGCTACGTGGGCACCCAGCCAAAGGTTTTTTATTTTACACGTTAGTTAGGGCTTTAATCCCATTAATGACCAGTCCTGAAAGGTTCTTATTGACGGACAATTTTTTTTTTTTTTCATATACCATAATTTTTTTGGGGGGCTTATTTGCTTTTCAGAAGCCAAAACTTTTTTTAATTTATTTCACTACCATGGCTGAACTAGGCTTTGATTTATGGAAGAAAAATTTTGGTATCTTTTAGTATTGTTTTGGGGTACATATAAATTACCATAAAATTTCATTTTCTTTGCAACACAAAAATAGCAAAAGAGCTATCTTTAGATTAGGCTTTTTTAATATAATTTTAATAACCTGTTTTACGCAAGTTATTACAGCCGTGTAGATATCAGTGTATTTTTTTTATTATTAAAATGTAATAAAATGTATTTTGTTTTAAAAAAAATCAGATTTTTTTTTCAGATTCTTTTGTGGTGGGGACTTTTTATTTTTTTCAGAAGTTTTATATATGTATATATTGTTTGCATAATTTGCTGCTCAAGGGATCATAAATAATCAATTTCTGGGCAATATATATATTTTCCTTTTTTTTCCTTCATTATTCATTTTTTCCTCTGTGACTGGGGTATCCATAGGAGCACCAGTTACAGGTGAAAAATGTCCTACAGCAGAATAACTTTGGAGCCAATCTGACGCCTCCTTGATGGTACTACATGACGGATATGTACCATTTTATTCATTGATAAAAATAAACTATTAACATTTCTATTTCTGAAAGTATTCTTACTTTGCAGCATTTTTTCCACATCTGGCTAAAACTTCTGCACAATACTGTATGTGTGTAAATATATGTGTATAAGTTATAGCTCTAGGAAAGTGCTGGCGAACGTATGTCGTGTGTGCCAGAGTGGGCACGCAGAGCCCTCCCTAAGGGCACGCGAGCCATCATCTCAGCACTAGCGCTACTGGACCAGGACCTGGCCCAGCGGGTGAGTACTCGGAGCCCGCCGACGCCAGTCCCCACTTCAGCTAGATGTGCGTTCTCTAACACAGCTGATGTCAGCGTACACGCAACCGGGAGCATGGCAGTGACGTCATGCGCCCCATCGCTAGGACGCAGGAGTCAGCTGCTGGCTACAGGAGAGGATGCGGCGCAGGAGAGGAAGGTGAGTAGGAGTGTTTATTATGGTTTTTTTTATATATATATATATATATATATATATATATATATATATATACAGTACAGACCAAAAGTTTGGACACAACTGTGAAACAACTGAAAATATGTCTTATATTCTAGGTTCTTCAAAGTAGCCACCTTTTGCTTTGATGACTGCTTTGCACACTCTTGGCATTCTCTTGATGACCTTCAAGTGGTAGTCACCAGAAATGGTCTTCCAACAATCTTGAAGGAGTTCCCAGAGATGCTTAGCACTTGTTGGCCCTTTTGCCTTCACTCTGCGGTCCAGCTCACCCCAAACCATCTTGTTTGGGTTCAGGTCTGGTGACTGTGGAGGCCAGGTCATCTGGCGTAGCACCCCATCACTCTCCTTCTTGGTCAAATAGCCCTTACACAGCCTGGAGGTGTGTTTGGGGTCATTGTCCTGTTGAAAAATAAATGATGGTCCAACTAAACGCAAACCGGATGGAATAGCATGCCGCTGCAAGATGCTGTGGTAGCCATGCTGGTTCAGTATGCCTTCAATTTTGAATAAATCCTCAACAGTGTCACCAGCAAAGCATCCCCACACCATCACACCTCCTTCTCCATGCATCACGGTGGGAACCAGGCATGTAGAGTCCATCCGATCACCTTTTCTGCATCGCACAAAGACACGCATCTTTAAATGAGAAGGTGTGTCCAAACTTTTGGTCTGTACTGTATATATATACATGAACAGCGGTGCCAGCAGGATGGAATGGGGGGCGGCAGGGGGGGTGGATGACAGCAATATATACTGTACATGGAATGGGGGGGGCGGAAGGGGGGAACAGCAATATATACAGTACAGACCAAAAGTTTGGACACACCTTCTCATTTAAAGATTTTTCTGTATTTTCATGACTATGAAAATTGTACATTCACACTGAAGGCATCAAAACTATGAATTAACACATGTGGAATTATATACTTAACAAAAAAGTGTGAAACAACTGAAAATATGTCTTATATTCTAGGTTCTTCAAAGTAGCCACCTTTTGCTTTGATGACTGCTTTGCACACTCTTGGCATTCTCTTGATGAGCTTCAAGAGGTAGTTGGGACCATCAGTTGTGTTGTGCAGAAGTCAGGTGGATACACAGCTGATAGTCCTACTGAATAGACTGTTAGAATTTGTATTATGGCAAGAAAAAAGCAGCTAAGTAAAGAAAAACGAGTGGCCATCATTACTTTAAGAAATGAAGGTCAGTCAGTCCGAAAAATTGGGCAAACTTTGAAAGTGTCCCCAAGTGCTGGAAAGAGCATATATACATGGAATGGGAGGGGAGAAGGAAACAGCATATATACATGGAATGGGGGGACAGCATATATATATACATGGAATGGGGGGAAAGAGCATATATACATGGAATGGGGGGAAAGAGCATATATACATGGAATGGGGGGGAACAGCATATATACATGGAATGGGGGAAACAGCGTATATACATGGAATGGAGGGGAAACAGCATATATACGTGGAATGGGGGGGGACAGCATATATACATGGAATGGGGGGAAACAGCGTATATACATGGAATGGGGGAAACAGCGTATATACATGGAATGGAGGGGAAACAGTGTATATACATGGAATGGGGGGAAACAGCATATATACATGGAATGGGGGGGAAACAGCGTATATACATGGAATGGGGGGAAACAGCGTATATACATGGAATGGGGGGGTAAAAGCATAAATACATGGATTGGGGGAGGGCAGCCATATATACATGGATTGGGGGAGGGCAGCATATATACATGGATGGGGGCATATAACAAGATGGGGGTGAGCACATTCTTTATTTCTCATACCCCTGCTCCTTCCTATGGCTGCTCTATGCTGCCCTCGTCTGCTCTCTGTATCAGTTGTTTTTTCTAAACTAAAACCTCAGTATTCAGGTTGATTTGCCGTGTTGGCACTTGGCGATAAATAAGTGGGTTTTGGATTGCAGTTTGGGCACTCAGTCCGTAAAAGGTTCGCCATCACTGCTCTAGGACGTCGAAGAGGATAGAACAAAAGTGAAGATAGGCTCACATAATCCTGTCAATCTATCTATATATCTCCGGTTAGACAGATAGATAGATAGAAATACATGTATATACTGTAAGATGGCCACTGGAAAGGTCCTCAAGCGGAGATATGTATCATTGAGGTTGGCAACTTCGGTGATGTAAGCCCAGAAAAGCAGACTCCAACACGTATAGTGCTTGTCAAGGGACAGATTTTCAAGCAAAACCAAATTTTTTGAACGGTAATATATTGGAGACAAGCATATGAGTGCACACATGGATTCTTCCTATCCATAAAACACCGCAAATTAAAAAACTGCACTCCAAACAGCATTAATGTGCTATAAAAAAAAGTTACTGTATGCAATTTATTTTAATACAATTTCAATAACAATTTCATATTTCGTATATTACCATATACAGATGAAATGTCCTTAATCCATGTTTGCCAACTGTAAACATTTTCTTTTGTCACAAATGCCTCCATTATGAGATCCAGACTCCAAGACATATAGCAGATACTATAAGTGTCTGCTATACAGTATGTATTGAGAGTGGAAAAAATTATTGTAATTACACATGTTTTGTTATATACATGTTTATTTTCTTTGTGTATATTGGAACAACAAAAAAAAACCAGAGAGAAAAAGGCAAATTGAACATAATTTCACACAAAACCCCAAAAATGGGGCGTCATTTGTTGTCATCTTTCCAAAATTGTGGGTAAACAACTTTGTTTCAAGCATGTGATGCTCATTCAAACTCACCTGTGGCAAGCGACAAGTGTGGGCAATATGAAAATCACACCTCAAACCAGATAAAAAGAGAAGAAGTCGACTCAATCTTTGCGTTGTGTGTCTGTGTGTGCCACACTAAGCATGGAGAACATAAAGAGGAGATGAGAACTGTCTGAGGACTTGAGAACCAAAATTGTTGAACAATATCATCAATCTCAAGGCTACACTTCCATCTCCAGAGATCTTGATGTTCCTTTGTCCATGGTACGCAACATAAACAAGAAGTTTAAAACCTATGGCAGTAGCTAGTTTCCCTGGACGGCAGAGAAAAATTGATGAAAGACTGCAATACAGGATTGTCCAGATGGTAGATAAACACCCCCAATCAAGTTCCAAAGAAATTAAAGCTGTCCTGCAGGCTCAGGGTTTGTCAGTGTCAGTGCAAACTATCCGTTGACATTTGAATGAAACACTATGGCAGGAGACCCAGGAGGACCCCACTGCCGACACACAGACATAAAAATGCTAGACTGCAGTATGCCAAAATGTACGTGAGTAAGCTAAAATCCTTCTGGGAGAGTGTCTTGTGGACAGTTAAGACCAATAAAGGGCTTTTTGGTAAAGCACATCAACCTACTGTTTACTGAAAACAGAATGAAGCCTACAAAGAAAAGAACACAGTACCTACAGTCAAATATGGTGGAGGTTCAAAGATGTTTCGGGGTTGTTTTCCTGCCTCTGTCACTGGGTGCCTTGACTGTGTACAAGGCATCATGAAATCTAAAGATTACCAAAGGATTTTAGATTGCAATGTAGTGTCAAAGTTAGAAAGCCGGGTTTGCGTCCTAGGTCATGGGTCTTCCAGCAGGACAATGACCCCAAACATTTTCTGGAAGAAATACTTAATTTGCTGGAACAATTTCAAGGGTGCCAAGCTATGACTGTATGTATGCTGTGATACCAAATGTGTTAACTTTATTTTTTAGATTTTATTTACATTCTTGGAAAAGGGGGAAGGGGTGATAAGAACTTTTTTCTATTAGTCATCCTAGGGGACTTGAACCTGCAATCGCTTGTACAATTCACTTAAATTTTACAATATTTCAGCATATTATAAAGCTACTAATCTCTTATGAGCCCGCTCAAAGGTTAGTTTTCATAGGTGAACTACCATTGTCCACACAGGGGACTCTTAATGATGCCATCAGCACCCGGCAATCGTGTTTCAGGAGGTGGGATTATGGCCACTAAAAGGGATATCTCTCTTTAATGCCACGTGGCCTCCCTTTTCTTTGAGCTGGATATTACGTTTATATGTCACCCATGGCTGGGGGTTCATTAGTAGTAGAGGTTAGGACCATTCTGAATAGGGTCACCTTGACGTGGTTGGATGGCTTTTACGTTTTTTTTATCAAAATTATGTTAACTAAGTACCCTATGTTATTTTCATACACTATTGCTATTTATTTATTTACTACATGGTATTTGCTCATTTTGTTTTTATCTTAGGTTTTGTCTGTTTAGTGGCCAGTGTGAACATGCACCTACATGTTGCATGCTTGCCAACTTATATTCCAGTTCATCTCTTTTGATTTTTGTCACAATTGACATTGGCAACCAAGGGGTTAAACTGCTGCAATCAGAGCTAACTTCAATGGCAGCAGATAGACTTAGTGTGCCGGATGTATAAGCCAACTTTCCAGCTTGCTACATGGCGTCAGTGTGTACAGCCAATATACATGAACGGCAGATGTCGCCAGTGGAAATCTGGGTTTATCAGTTGCAGCGGGCCCCTGAAATGCCAAGATTTGGCAGGTGCTGACGCCATCCCTGTACATATATTTGCAAACGATAAATCAATTGGTATTTATACAGCATTCACCAATCCTTAATCCTTTCGAAGGAAACTTTCCCTAACTTGCCAGACATTTCAGTATTTCTGGACTTTTGGAACAGTGCACTTTGCAGGAAAGGTTACACACTTGGTGTACGCATAGATTGAGTCTGCTCTGGGACTTTTCCAATTGACATAATGTGTGTTGCTCAGGGCTGTTTCAGCACAGTTGAGAGAAATGCATTAATACATTATCACAGTGACTTCATCGGAAATAAATGTATTGACCAAAGTCAGAGCAAGTGACAATGAGGGGAGTGAAACGCCAAAGTCGTGGACGGAACAAAGCTGTGATTGAGCCTTATTGCTTCTCTCTCCAGTCCTAAAATCTAAAGCAATTTTACCATGTGGTGAAAATTCATGTAAAAGACACAGTAATGACAAGGCAGAAAGAAAGCTAGGTGATCCCTGGGCGAGTAGACAAAAAGCTGAAATGATCTATTACAATAGTGTCTACTGCATGCCAGGAGATTCCTCCAGAGCTGTAGACTTGGGTCATACTTGGTGCAACATCATTTTTTATTCTATCGTCATTGTACTGAACTGCAAACTGCATTGGGACTGCACAGAAATAATCTGCTGCCTAAATCAAGTTTTTATGTTAAAAGGTTTTCCAGGCACAACATAAATTTCTGAAGTCCCCTAAATTTCCAGCTCAAGCAGGAGAGTATGTGATTTGGATAGTTGAGGTCAACGTGCCGACTCTACAACATTGAGAGAAGCAGGAAAAGTTGCAAGTCAACACATCACCATAACTTATGCAAATCTCATATGAATGAGTGCCCGCTTGAGCTAGAAATAGAGATTAATCCTGACAGCGTGCATATTGCACACTGGCGATATTCAGGAATCTGCAGTCACATACGGTGACTGCAGAAATTTATGTCAAGTGCAGAAAACCAATTTCAAGGGGAATTTTTATCTCTCTTGACTTGACTATTTTAGTAAATACTTCTGTTCTTTATGAAATTAGAATTCTGGATCATTATTTCTTATAACTCTGTGCTGTGCTGTTCCTCTGTTACTCATCCTAGAAATTTATGAATTAAATTTAGACCTGAGTGTTACTCCCTGGGGGTGTGTCCCTGCACACTCTGACATTGTCCAATCAGAGCAGACATTGCAAGACTAGAGACACGCCCCTTTAACAAGGCAAAAAATCCAGTTGTCAATTTATTAATACATTTCCAAGAGGAATAACTTTTTTTTTTCAATTTATTTCATTTTTATTTCAAATATTAATTTACTACAAAGAATGTCTTCACTGAACATATTGTTTTAATAAATTATTAATTTTTTTTATGCCACCATTTATATGAAAAATATCCCGGTGAAAGTTTTGACTTTGGACATTCACAAGAAGCTAACACTTTTGGGATGATTCATTAAGGAGCTGTCATGCTAGGTATGGGAAGGACCCAGCGTACGACAATGGGAAAAGGGGGGAAGCCCAGCAACCAGGGAAAGGGAGAGTGGAGACCCCTAGGCAGATATAAAAACACCCTGACTCCCCTATTGTCCCTAAATAGGTTCCGCACCTATCGCCGAGCAGGATAGCTTAGCCCTGCCTGACCCTAGAGCTAAGCCCTAGGTAGGGAGGGGAAGGGGTGAGCACTAGTCAGGCCCACTGCAACTAAAGACAAGCAAGGGAAACAGACAAGGGGATACACATAGATTTGAGAAGACACCAGAGAGATCACGACTACAATCCACAAAGGAAATCCAAGAAGAGTCTGGCCGACTGCTAGAATTCCAGACCTGAACAGAGGAATTTACTCTATCACCAGCGATTCTCTGGAGAATCTGAGGGTATTTAAAGATCCAGCAAGGGTGTGTTAATTAGTAGCAGAACGTGGAGATCACCGCTGGGTCCTAGAGAGGGAGGGATGATGAAAGGATCAAGATGGTGTCTGTAAGGCCAAGCGCTGAGACATTCTACAGCCGGATCCAGAATGACTGTCTGTCAAACCTGATACACCCGTGACAGGAGCTTATGCCTGAAATCTGGCGTAAACACCTTAATAAGTCACAATTTTTTTTTACTCAACTTGGCAGTTGGGCAAAAATATTGTGGCTTTTGGTTTTAACACACCAGCCCCAGCCAGCTGCGCTAATATGAGCGTGTCATTGGTGGGACGGGGGCGTGGTCACGTCCGCCCTTCAAATCCATCATAAGTTACGCCACTAACGTGTTGAAAATCACACCAGAAAAGTGTTTTTTTTCCACTTTTTCATTTTTACGAATCAATTTGTGAAGCACCTGGGGGTTCCAAGTGCTCATTATGCATCTAGATAGGTGCCTTGGGTGGTCTAGTTTCCAAAATGGGGTCACTTGTGGGGGAGCTCCAAAGTTTAGGCACGCAGGGGCTCTCCAAACGCAACATGGCGTCCGCTAACAATTTGAGCCGATTTTCCATTCAATTTGTTAGCGGACACCATGTCGCGTTTGGAGAGCCCCTGATGTGCCTAAACAGTGGAGCTCCCCCACAAGTGACCCCATTTTGGAAACTATACCCCTCAAGGATTTTATTAAGGTGTATAGTGTTATGATCGGCTACAAGCACTAAGGAAAGAAAGGAGATCTGTCCCTACAATAGAACTAAGCTAGATCCCTACGATGTAACGGGGAACCTGATCCTGCGATCAGACCCGCTAAAGTCCTCGGCTAGTCTGTACGAAGACCTATAGATGCAAGGGAGGGATCCCTACAAGAACTAGGGACTGAGATAAAGTTGGGCACCTCCTAGCAGAAATTGTAGCAGTAAAAGACAAACACACAACATAGAACATAAAGGTCCGAAGACCAAGCTAAACAGACTGAGAAAGGTAACTAAGCACCAGGCTAACTTAAGAGTAGAAATTACAATGAAGTCCAGCAAGGCCGGGAGGGCGGAGCAGGATTAAATAGGCAAACAAGGTCATGTGACCAGCAAGATAGAAAAAACCTAACAGGAGAGTTCTAACATATAGTGAACATTTTGAACCCAGAGGTACGACACAGAATTTGATAACATTAGGTCATCATATTGAATAAGTTGTCATTAGTCTTGAGCGCAAGTGCTCGCTACTTGAGTTTGCATCGGGTACTCAGGTATGCACCATGTACTGCGTGTGCTCGAGTGACACGGTTATTAGACACCCAAAAAAAAACATGCGGGGATCGCTCGTGCATGGCAGGCAATCCCCGCAAAGTTTTTTGGGCCAAGAAGCATATGGGGCGGAGACTCGAGCATGTCACTCAAATACCCACGATACTCAATGCATACCAGAACACCCGATGCAAACTCAAGTAGCGAGCACTTGCGCTCAACACTAGTCGCCATATCGTCATCTTTTTTTCTTACTTTTGAAAAAAACCTCAACCCCATCACAACCCTAACCCCAACCCTAACCCCAACCCCAGCCCTAACCCTAACACAACCCTAACCCTAACACAACCCTAACCGTAGCACAACCCTAACCCTAGCACAACCCTAACCCTAGCACAACCCTAACCTGAGAGTTTATTTTTTACGCCGTTCCTCATGCGGTATAAGTGATTAGACAACCTTATTCTTCGGGTCGGTGAGACTACAGCGATACCAGAATCATATGGGGCTTTTATGACTGACAGATGTCACACACTAAAAGACGCATTTTTTGTAAAATCTAGTTTTTGCATCGCCATATTTTGAGAGCTATAATTTTTCCAGATTTTGGCAGACAGTCATGTGACGGCTTGTTTTTTGCGGGATGAGTTGACGTTGTTATTGGTGCCATTTTCAGGCACTTGACATTTTTTGATCGCTTTCTATTCCGATTTTTGGGAGGGAAGAATAAACAAAAACCAACAATTCAGGAATTGTTTTTTTTGTTTTTTTTTTATTCTGTTCCGCATGTGGTAAAATTGATAAGGTAGCTTTATTCTTCGGGTCAGTACGTTTACAGCGGTACCACATTTATATCGTATTTCTATGTTTTGCACTTTTACATAATAAAAGCAATTTTATAGAAAAAAATATTTTTAGCATAGCTTTATTCTGAGAGCTATAATTTTTTTACTTTTCGGCTGATGGAGCTGTATGGTGGCTTGTTTTTTGTGGGACGAGATGACGTTTTCAGCGGTACCATTTTTATTTATATTTGTCTTTTTGATCGCGAATTATTCGATTTTTGTTTGGCGGTATGGTGATAAAGCATTGTTTTTTGCTTCGTTTTTTTTTTTACCGTGTTCACTGAAGGGGTTAACTAGTGGGACAGTTTTATAGGTCAGGTTGTTCCGGACGCAGCGATACCAAATATGTGTACTTTTATTGCTTTTTTTTTAATAATAATATTTATTGATGGGTACATTATATTTTTATTTTTGATGGATTATTTTTTTTCATTTTTTTTTTATATTTTTACAATTTTTTTTTTTTTTTCACTTTCTGATAGTTTTTATACTTTATTACTTTGTCCCACTATGGGACTTTCACTTTTTTTATTCTGATCGCCTGCATGGCATAGGAATGCAGCACCATCCCTGTGCCATGCAGGCTGTCAGCGCTGCACAGGGAGAAGATTGTTTGGAGATGCACTGCGCATGTCCAAAAAATCTTCCTGCTGTCTGGTGACCCGGATGTTGTCATGACGACATCGGGTCGTCATGGCAACATCCTGGAAGCCACGGCAGATAGAGCTGGAAGCCGGAAGAGTAGGTGAGTATCTGCGATCACCTCCCCTTGCCACCGCAATGCTGCGATCGACTTCGATCGCAGCATCGCGGGGTTTAATGTGCTGGGAGCGGTGCAGGACCGCTCCCTGCACATAGTACCGGGTGTCAGCTGTGACAATCAGCTGACACCCGGCGGCGATCGCGCCCGCACAGCCTGTGTGCGCGCGCGATCGCCATGACGTACTAATACGGGTCTGGCTCTTAAGTCCCAGGGCACAGACGCGTATTAGTACGTCTAATGTTGTTAAGGGGTTAAAGGGTAACTGTCGTTTCAATTTTTATTTCATAAATCAATAGGACATGTGAAAATAAGAAACTTTGTAATATATCTTATCAGAGAAATCTGTCTCTTTTGCCTCCTGGACTGATCTTTCATTCTCAGTATTCTCAACTCATGGGTAAAATCTGTATTCAGTGAAGACAGATTGTTACATTTCGGAGATAAGAGATGGCAGCTGCTACTGATGAGATTCTATGTGGAGGGACACACTTCCTCATCCTCCCCCTTTTCCGTTACCTTGGAGATGACAGTTGCTACTGATAACATTCTATCTCACTAACGTAACAATCTGTCTTCACTGCATACAGATTTTACCCTTGAATTGAGAATTTTGAGAATAAATGATTACTGGGGGAGAAAGAAGCAGATTTGCCTGATAAGATACATTACAAAGTGTCTTATTTCCCCATGTATTATTGATTTATGAAAAGAGAAATTAAAACAACGATAAGTCTTCAACTTGTTTTCACTGAACAATCACCTATTCACGGGATAGGAGATAACTTCCTGATCGGTGGGTGTCAGAGGCGATCCATACTGATGGGCAGATGGGTCATTTTTTTAACCCCGGCAGGGAACTCATATCCCCGTTGCCCAGCTGCTGCTCGATTCATTCTCTATAGGGCCACCTGAAAAAGCCAAGTGAAGCGTTTAGTAGTCCAATAGGGAATTAGAGAATGCACTCTGTTAACAGTGATAAATAGTCCCCATTCTGCTGAAGAGCAGAGAATCACCTGCAGCAGCGGCGCTGGGAGTAGCCGGCTGGGAAGGCGCCGCACTAGTCTCGACTTCTACACCGGAGTATTTTAGAGTACAACATGGCAGGCTCTGATTCATATTGTCTGTGGTTTGGGCAGCATGAATCAGCCGATAGGTTCGCCTTTAAGATAGTTGAAGTCATTATGGTCGTAGCAATACCAATTATATACTGTATACTGCATATTGTTTGTTAGTTTTGTGCATAATAAAGCAGTTTGTAATGTAAAAAATTGGTTGTTTTTTTGTTTGGGGGGGGGGGGATTTTTTTAAACATGTTTTGGAAAATTGTTAAATGTTTATTCTTTTTAGGTTTTAGAATTTGTCAGCCCAGCTTTCACAATAATGGTCACACTTCATGGGATTTTGGACCTAGAAACAACAGGAGATTTAGTTTCAAGAAAAATTTTGTTAGGGAGATAAAATCTGCAGACTCTCCTCATACCACCTTTACGTCTTCCCCCCAAACCATCAAAACAGCTGCCTCAAGTCTACCTGTCCTTTCACACAGAACCAGTAGAGAAGCGTGGTCTTGATGCCCTCAGTTTCCACAACAGGTTAAAACATCTTTTATGGGATTATACCAGTCTAATATGTCCAGAAACTTTGTAACTTGACATCAACTCAATCTCACTGTGTGTTTCTGCTTCATTAACACTCTGCCAGCACTATAGGAGCTAGAACTTTCTTTTCCTCACTTCCCAGCATACATTGTGTCCACCATTATGCAATGGCTTTCCTATACAGAACTGAATGCCCACCTCTCTCTTATGTCTACATGCAGTTTGGCAGACAGGAGAGCTGGAGTAGAGAGAGATACAAAACCCGTCCCCACTTCCTGTAATCCGACTCTTCATCTCTGCTGCTAAAGACAGATTACACTGGACAACAGGCAGTGGAGATCAAATTAGACAGAAGGGAGACACCTAGTGGCCAGACTGGTTTTAGAGTGTTTTTTTCTTCTTTTTCGGAGGTTAAAATAATAGAGCTTTTAAAATAATGTGCTGATTTTATATTAAGCATAATATCTATCAAGATGCCAGAAAGTTCAGGGATCAGTTAAAGATATAATAGACTTTTGTAGGATTAAAAATTAACAGACAGGTAGTTGCTAACTACTTGCCTGTTCTACCCAGTGCCGGCATAGAGCAGTCATTGACCACTGCTACCAGCAATTCAGCTGCTCAACGTCAACAGAACAGTTCTTCCTCTTCCGGGCTGCTCTGTCGATGGGGCGTGACTGCTGACGTCATGCTGATACAGCCGGCTCCCCGCAGTAAGGCAGTAGGGAGCATGACTTGGGCAGTCAACAGAGCAGAGGGAAAAAAAGCCGCTGCTCTGTCAACATGACGTCAGAGGAAGCCGCTGAATCACCGGCAGGAGCGGTCTATGAACACTCTGTGACGGCAGAGATCGGTGCAGGGGACAATATCCAGGTAGGTAGTAATTAGAAGCCTGTTAGTTTGTAGTCCCATAGTAGAAAAAAAATAGTCTTGGATAAACCCTTTAAGTGCTGGGGAAACATGGCTGTCGGGCTAGGAGAAATTCTGGGGTTGGAAGAACAAGCAATGTGCCATCAGCACCTGCCGCCAGTATTTCTACTGAACTGTGGCTGACTACGCAGGTCTCCTCGGGAGCCGGTACATCCAGTGTAGTCACCCGCTGGTTCCTGTGCCTGTTGCTAGTCTCAAACTCAATGGGGCGCTGCTCAGAATACACAGCGTCTGCAAAAATGATTCATTAGGCAGACTTCCTAGCAAATAATTAAAAGGGCAAAATCAGTATCTTCTTTTTCAATACGTCTTATACGTTTATAATCGTTATAACGCACTGTAGCATTAAATGTATTAAAGGCGCATTATATAGCAGGAGATGACAGCACAAGATTACGCCGTCCTCACATATCTATTTTTAGGACAGTCACTAGGATTTACTTTCGTTGAATTGATTTTTTTTTTTTCCCTTTCCACGTTGGGGATTCTTTAGACCTGCAGGATAATAGAGCTATGAGACTGAAATGTAAGATAACCCTCAGACTGGTTTAATTAAATAGCTGATTCAGAATGACTGTTCTCAGAAATGTCATTTTACAGAGCGCCCGCGCCGCAGCAGGTGCCTATTGGATGGCCGGAGAGCAGTAACACATTCAGTGTAATGCTGCAGAGGAGAAGTATCACTTAACCTCAGCCCGGCGGTGCACGGTGCTGGCCCTCTTGCCTTTCTCCGTACTCTCTATAGAAAGGGATCATTGAAATAATGAAGGTCAGAAAAAGGTTGGTACAAAAGCTCTGGATTAAAGAGACTGCCAGCCATCTAGTCTGCTCTTTATTCTTCAAATTTAAAGGGACGGTACGACTATTGTAAATCTAATAATTGGGCAAATTAGCGCAATCTATTGGACATAATCACAGCATAAGGTACAAATGTCGGAGAGATACAGATCTGCATCTATCTTCACTTCACTATGAATGGAGAGGTGGCCACTCATGTGAGGCTCTCTCCATTCATCGTTCGGCTATTTTCAGAACAAATGGCAGATTTTTGCAGTTTGATCTCGTAAATTGAAGGAAAGATTGAAGAGGTTGTACAGGAATTAGTTTTTAGGCACATAGTGAAAAAAACAAAAAAACAAAACTGTAGCCGACGGCAGATCAGGACGGTCACAAACCGCTCCTGCTGGTGATTCAGCTGCTCGTCTGCATGTGACTGCTGGCATCATGCTGTTTGACAGTTGGCTTTCTGCAGTTAGGCAGCAGGGAGCTGGCTGTCAATCAGCATGACATGGGAAGTCACGCCACGTCAACAGAGCAGAGCAGAAGAGAAGCCGCTGCCGTCAATGTGACGCCAGTAGAAGCTACCGCAGGAGCGGTCAAGTGCTGGTAGAGATCGGAGCTGGGCATAACAGGCAGGTACTTAGCGACTACCTGCCTGTTAACTCTCAGTCACATTGTAAAAAAAAAATTGTCCTGGATAATCCTTCTTAATAAAGGGAGTCTGTCAGAGCAAAATGACTGTTCATTGTTCAAAACAAACACAGGCTCACGGTGAACTCTCGGTGTTGCCGAGCGGTTCAGTGCACCTTCCCAATTAAGGTGAGGAGGGCCGAGATAGATGTAAAAAAAAAAAAAATGCACTGAACTGCTCGGCCACACCAAGGGTGCGCTGAGAAGTTGTGCTTGGTTTGAATGGTCCTTTTGTGCGGACAGACTCCCTTTAATTTCTCTATTTTAGATGTACTGATGTTATATAAAATGGTTGCAATGACGGACATAGCCTTTAAAGTAAATATTTCTGCAATTCTGACCCCTCCATGCTGACCCTGCCCTATAGAGGATGGAGAGAGCAGTGTGAACATATCTGGGGTGATGGTGATGCAGGTTATACGACCGAGAAATCCAAGTTTTGATGCCCCGATGTTGAAATCACCAATGAACGCCCCCCCCCCCCTTCTTTGTCCTCTGCTTTAAATGATAGCTGCTGTGGTCTCCAGATTGAACACAAGAGTCATCATTTACTGGGGAAGAGCTGGGCAGCATTGATTAGAGACAGCCTGGGACACTGACTATGTACACAGCACCAGGCACTAGCGAACACAGCACCCGAGGCATAAAAATGATTTTTTTTTTTGTCATGACAATCACCACAGATATATTTACACTGCTATCCCCATCCTCAATTATTGCTGTTATTAGTTTTGAGGGATCAGAATTGCTGAAAGATTCCCATTTTCAATCCATAGCTCTTATGGAAACCGATAAGTTTCCACGGTAACAGACCACAAACAATCTCTTAGTAGTCTGACCAGTAGTCACATTTCCTTCTACCTGTCCTGTACGTTTTGCTAATATACAAATTAACGATTAGTGAGAAGTAGAAGAAATTATGACTACAGGCTCTGACTACATAGGGTTTGTTATGTAGTCTGTTACCATGGAAATACCAAGCTTTATTAAATAAATAAAAAAAAACTCAAAAAAATAAAATCCATCTTTCAAAGGACTGAATATCAGAAGAATGATGGATCACACACTGCCCAAATGTTATTTCACTTAATGCTTCATGAAATGTGCTCTTTAGCAGAACACTATAGCTTTAATCTTCTGGGAGTCTATAAAGAGCATCTCTATGTATGTATGACTGATGAAAAAAAGAAAGAAAATTGATGTAGATTTCTATTCCATTAAGTCGGGTTGTGCTGTAAACATGCTGGATTTGATTACAGCTGAGAAAGCAGGAAATAAAAATAATTCAGAGTATATATGGCATCATGTCTTCCTTCCATATTGATTATTCAAGTCAACTGTGGATGCAGCAAAACATCACTGCTGAGTTATATCCCATTTAAATTGTAAATGCCGGCATAAAATCATTCTATATGTTACTAATTCACCCTGCCGCTGCTGGTATTTTATGTGAGAAAAGACATAGAACTTCTCTAAATTGAGGAAACTTCAAAAATGGCTACCTTGGGAATTCATAGTTGTGGGCGTCTACATTTGCCTTGGGAAATTTTACACATTTGCATATAATGTAAATAATCTAAGGCTATGTGCACACATTGAGTATTTGCAGCAGATTTTTTTTCAGTAAAAACGCTGGGCAAAATACACGCGTTTTTGACTTCTTTTTTACATGCGTATTTTTCCCATTCATTTCAGTGGGTCAAAAATGCTGCAAAAACGCTGAATTGTCAGCCTGCAGATTTGATAAAAACATTGCAAGGAAAAAATAAGCAGCGCGTGAATGAGATTTCAGAAATCACATTCACTTTGCTGGTACTGCAAAATTCTATGTTTTCTCCCTGGAAAAAACGCGACGTGTGAACAAGCCCGAAGTTAAGATCCATGTACATGGCAAATGCATGTGTATGGACTTTGTATTTTGGGAGAGGGAGTCTCTATAAGCACATTTTAGAGTGATGTAGGCACTCCTCCATGTGCTGTCATATGGGTACGTTAATGAACAATCACAGCACCAGCGAGCACTAGCATCAGACTACAAAGTTTTTGTTTGTAGTCTGTTACCATGGAGACACACAGCTCTGTATTAGAGCTTCATATATAAAGTATTGTTCATAGACTTGGAGAGAAATATTGCGGCACTCAAAACCAGTGAAATGTGCTAATGTAGAGCCCCGAGGGTTCGGGCCGCTACAGGGGTATTGCACCTCTGCCAGAGGTGTGATATTCCACTCCCAGGTAAGGATGGAGTGTGGACCAAGACTCAGTAAGCTGCATACATCACACACACCCCATTTCCGGGGGACAGCTCAACGGTGCTCCCATTTATACAGAGGTGCAGGCACGACAGACCATGTCCCTGGCTGGAGTGGGGAGGGGGGAGGAAAACCCAGTGATGTAGGAGCAGAAGGGGACGGTTCCTGAGCGTAGGAAGGAGCTCATTGGTTGCAGGTCACCTGAGCTCAGACACAGTGAAGCAGATAAAAGGTGGGGGCCATCTTAGGAGGGAGTTGAGTGTTCTGTGAGAGGAGAAGGCAGGGAGCAGAGCTGCTGCATGGGCTCTGCTCCCTGGGCAGGCCTAGCACAAGGGCCGGAGCCAGAAGAGGAGAAGGAGAAGGAAGGAAGAAAGGTGGAGAGAAAGAGGAGTAGAAGGGCTCCAGAAACAAGGAGGCAGAAGGGACCCTAAAGACCCAGGAGATTACGGGTGACGGGTCAGGCAAGAAAAGGGTACCGGAACCCAAGTTGGTGGAGGCAAATAATCCTCAGCCAAGAACCGGAGGTCGTGATCATCACTTGGTGCGACCCCCTGCTAAACCTTGCTAGGAAGGCACCATATAGGATAGCGGGAAATGGGGCCCCCATTTACCCACATAGATCCGCGGCAGCTGGACAGAAGTGTGGTCACTGGTGGGTCACGAGCCAGAGGAAGGATAGAAGGGAGTCCTGTGCCATACTCCTGAACGGCCTGGGGGTTGACCGAGCCCCTCACCTGGTGGACGCAGCACGGCTTGGGCAGTCATTACCGGCGGAAGTGACTTGGAGTATACGAACTGTGAGTAAAAGACCCTGGACTGCAACACGTTGTCTTTGCATTTCTTGCCGCGCCAGCACTACCGGTACTGGGACTCCCTACACCATCACTCCCACCATCTACACCTAGCTGCCCTGAGGCTACACTCTTCCCGTGGGGAGTCATACGATCTCAGCTGCACACACCATCAGCCTCAGGGGACTGCCTTGCAGCGGCGGTTCATAATTGCCGCAATCCACGGGTGGCGTATTCGGACATTACCTAAAACATACAAAAGGCTGCCACTGGTCTGACCACCCTGAGCCACGGGACCGGGTCGCCACCACTACTCTCAGCATTGCCCTGAAGCCCGGTCCCGAGTGCCCCACGGCCCAGGGGGCGAGTCACTTACTTTAAGCGTGGACAAAATGTGCAGGGCAGACAACAATCCCATGGGCCAAGGCATGAACATATGCTTCTTTAAATTCCCATCATGGAGTTTTGAAAACAACTTCAGTGCATGACATGTCCATTGCAGACCAGTGACAGTTTAAACTGCAAATCCACAGCAGAAACCGGATTTGCACCATGGAGTAAAAAAAAATGTCAAATTTTGCCGTATCCCCTTTGTGCACCAAAATTGGTGACTTTCCCTTTTTTGATTGTGGTGAGAAAAGTGGACGGGTTGAGCCAGTAGGTCCCCTAAAAACTGGAGTAGCACAAATTCATTTTAACCATTTTAATTTCTGGCATAGGGATTCACCCAATTTTTTAAAGAGGTGTTGGCCTCTAAATGGCTTTAATGCATTTTACGCTAGCTCAAAACAGTTTTAATGTTGCATGAAACATGGCAGCTTACAAATATAAGCCCTTTAGGAGGAGCATGGTGCCCAGAGATTGCTGCAGCTGGGAGCAAACAGGGTTTCACAGTAACATACATTAATCCCTCTTTCGCTGCATTGCTTTAAACTACAACTCCCAGAAACCTTTGCTTTTCTCTGCAACCTGGAAGAGGAGGAGCAACAGCTGCACAGGAAAGGACTGATTGGATGAGAAAGCTGGAGAAGAAGGGAGGAACTAACTGCACTGGAGAACGTGTGGGTTGTTGTCCTTTGCTGGAAAAAGACAGTGAGGACCTAGGACTGTAGTACAGAGTGAGTGCTGGCAGCTCTGCAGCCAAGTGTGAGAAGAGAATAGTGAGCCCTGGCACTGTACAAACAACTATAGACCAGCCAGGTCACCATAAGTTGACCACCGCCATCTGGCTGTACTGGGAGGAGGATCCTGCCCATCCCCCATCCATTCCTTGTGGCCCTACAGCCCCAAGCTGGATCCCTGTATGACCCAGGACCTTCTGCATCAAGGAATGGGTAGGTACTGCTATACCTGTTAAGTGTTTCAATCTCATTCCTTGTGAGTGTGTACGGAGTGTGGACAGGGGTTTACTGATTCGACCCTGGGCAGAAGAGGAAAACTCTCCTGCATTTCCCTTGAGCTCGAGTTGAGGCAATGTGCCATATTGAGGTGAGAACTACTGGTCACCCTGCCCACGAATGCAGCTTAAAGGGATGTTACACAAAAATCAGTGGCAAAAACATTTCGTTCTTTGAGCGATACAATCACACAGCGCCAGCATGACAGTCAATGATGTTAACAGCGTTTTCATGTAAAGCTACTTGTGTTTAAAGCACAACTTAGAAGTACAACTCTGGGAACAAAGTCCTTCATCCTCTAATATGTTTTCATCCGGAAACTTTACTCCCGGCTTCTACCAAACTTTGCAATTACAAAGAACTTTTCTACAAAACAATCCATAGGAAAGCCTTGGCGTTCAAGGTAAACAACGCAGATGAAAGACGTCAGATTCTACTTTTATTAGGAACATTATCAAAGGGGAAAAAATAT
This sequence comes from Phyllobates terribilis, assembly GCF_046119375.1. Classification (NCBI taxonomy): domain Eukaryota; kingdom Metazoa; phylum Chordata; class Amphibia; order Anura; family Dendrobatidae; genus Phyllobates; species Phyllobates terribilis. Next base: position 70,705,472 of record NW_027362762.1, read on the forward strand.
CACATCTGCAGTAAAATCAGCACGCCACTGTTACTCATGTGCTCGCGACGAAGACGTGTGGAACATTATCAAAAACTCTTCTGAAAAGCCCCATGCGGACACCCGCTGCATTAAGAGCCTAATGCTGCTGCAGAGTATTATATAGGAATGGCTTTATTCTGGTGATGATACAGAACCACAATATACTTGGCACGTATTGAAGGACCATGCTTTATATGACATCCAAAGTTTTTAGATCAGGGAATACATAATGGGATGGGCTCATCTGATACTTCATCTCAAAAGTTACCGTAAGTTTTAGGCCGTGTTCACACAACAAATCTCATGAGCTACAGATAGGTCCTTGCTTTTCTTTTCCCTTAGGTCAACATATATCATGATGATTGGCACAAGGTGATCACCATGACTATGTGATAATCTGTTGGGAAATATTTGTGCTATATGTGGCCACCGGTAATTGTGATTTGGAATGCTACTTATTGACGGGTAAACAACCATGTTGTAAAAATGTATTGAAATGCAAAAAATTAGAAATTGCAGTATTTAAAGGGGTTATCCACTTTTTTTCTACTTAAATGCATGTATTTCAGGGCTAAAAATAATTTTTACAATCTGGTTTCATTAAACATTTAGCACATTTGCTTTCCGTAGCCGCTTTGTTGCTCTGTCTTATTGTCGGCTGCAGGATGAGTTAAGTGAGAATCTGTCAGTAAGCTCGATGCCCTGACAGAAGAGTCTGTAACTCTTTTATTTGTCTTTTTTTTCTGAGCTCCTCTCGGCTGATTTATGACCACAAAACTCGTCAAAAGACGAATGTGCAGGGAGGCAAAGAGGCTGTAAAAGCCACACGGTGCAAAATTTGTAACGGAACCTAATTCTGAAAATAATTTGTTGCTCAATATTAAAGCAAAAAATCTCCATAAAAATAGACAAACTTTTTAATGACTTCAGACGGGGAGATTCTATTCGCAAAGAATAAAGATTAAAAAATGTTTGTGGTAACATGGGTCATATTTAGTGTTGGTGTCGGAAGAGTCAGAACCAGGAGACGGCCAAAGAGGAGTGTCCAGAAGACAGCCTAACCATTTCCTGTATGTCAAGATGGAACCAGTAAATAGAGACCAGTGGGAACTGGGTACACAGGATTTTTTTTAATATTTTTTTAGAGGTGGTTGGTTTAAAAAAAAAAAAAAATTGCTTTACAAACATTGGAAAGATTCTCAATATTCATTTCTATTGTAAAACCATTTTGCCGATCATATCTTCAGTTTTGAAAAAAAAAATGTATCCGCTGCAAACCCCCTTTAGAGAATTTGCGGAAAGGTAAGGGTGGAGACATCTGTGGCCGCCACGGTGAGTGTAAGCTATGACGCTGGTGTGTACAAAGCCTTACACACATGCGGACATATTCTTATTGTAAATGCGGCTCTTTTAAATCCCGCTAGTGGGTAATGAATATTTATTGATGTTTCGGCAACATGGCATTATTCCCGACCATTCCAAAAAGAGCTGATCCTATCATTCTAAAAGAAGCAATTAATCAAAACCCTGCTCTGTGTAAACTGTTTCAAGAATTAAATTTGCTAAAATACAAAATAAATGGGATTTCCATGAATAACCCTCCTTACCCCGTTCTCGATAAATTTCTTAAACAAAATAAATGAGTCTGCTTGTACAGCTGTCATGCGGATATTGGGCTTTATAGGCTTGCTCTAGATTTTAGCTTGTGTGACACTTATGATATATGTGCCATTGCTTAGCGTTACGGAAGCTGCATACTGATACAAAATAAATAAAAAAAATTTTTTTTTATCTATCTCAAATGTACAATATATTATCATAATGTTATACTTTATCAAACATAGTTAAAGGAGAACTCCGGATTAAGGCAATAAATGTTTTTCTTTTATTAGTGAACAGCTATACTATTTTCCAATACACTATCTGTATCAATTTCTTATAGATTTCAAGATCTCTGCCTTGCTATTATTTGATAGGAGCTTTCAGGCTCGGACTGCCCACAGAAGAGCAGGAGAATCCCCCGGTAGGCCGCCCCTGTGATGGAGTGCTAATGAGTAGTGCTATTACACTTGATTCACAATTTTCAGAAAAAGGTATCATCTAATCACTCATTAAACAAGCTAGCCAAATTATTATTATATAGAAGCAAAAGTAAATTTGTGTACTAGGGTGTCACGGGTGTATTAAGTGTGACAGATAGTCGCTCTGGATCCGGCTGTAGAAGGTCACTGCGCTTGTCATTGCAGACACCTTCTTGATCCCTCATCTCTGCAGTGTAGTAATATCCTTCTCCCTTTAGGACCCAGCAGCGACCTTCACCTTCTGCTGCTAATTGACACACTTTTGCTTGGTAGTTAAAAACTCCCAGTGTCTCCAGAGAGTCGCCGGTGATAGTTCTATGTTCTTGTCCATGCCTGGAGTACTAGTAGTCAGCTAGTTTCTTCTTGGACTTCCCTTGGAGGACAGTTGGCATTATCTCTTTGGTGTCTTCTCAAGCTAAGTGTATCCCCTTTGTTTGTTTTCCTTGTTGTCTTTAGATCAGTAGGGCCTGACTAATGTTAACCCTGTCCCCTCCCTACTTAGGGCCTAGCTCTAGGGACATTTAGGGATTCGGTTTCCTGCTCGGCGATAGGTGCGGAACCTATTTAGGGACGATAGGGCAGTCAGGGTGATATTAGATCTGCCTAGGGGTCTCCACTCTCCCTTTCCCTAGTTGTTGGGCTCCCTTCCCCCTCTTCCGTCGTTGTACACTTGTTCCTTCCCTCACCTTGCTTGACATAGGGTCACTTTATTTCTACATGTAGCTGAACAGTAGGCCCCAAGAATCAATGTTACAGGTAGGCCTTTGCCAACCCAGTCTGACACTGGGAACTTTCATTGGTTACTCTAAGGGGATGTGAATGTGTCCGATCGTGTGATGATCACAGGTGCACCTGTGTCCTTTACATGATCACATGATATAGCACAGCCGATCAGAAGGAACTATCAGACTGTTTAAAAGCCGATGCAGGGAATGCAGCAGCCATTTTGCCATGAATCTAGACAGTGAAAGGTCATCACAGCTGATAGCTAAGCAATGGACATAGGGCAAGAAAGTCATAAAACACTGATCAATGAGAAAACTCTACAGATAGTGTGTGTGACGAGACAGCAGTGAAAAATACATGAGTAGGTCACTTGGACAGTACTAAGGATGCATTGGTAAGAGATTGAAAGGGGTTGGATACAGTCCTAGGAGTGTTACACACCTCTTTTCAGGGCAATTGAAGGCTTTCCAGTTGCTAATCGTTTGGGAAAATTTTAGGGAGCTGGTGAATCTGAATTACAAAAGATTCAATCATCTCTAGTAATGATAAAAGTTACAGCTCAAACTGCAAAACAACAAAACAGAATCTCATGAAGCTTTACTGTCCCAAAAAGGAAAAAAAAAAAGTTATAACTCTTGGAAAACGGGGAGGAAAAATCCAAAAGTGAAAAGAGAGGTCCCTTGGGACTGTGTCACCACCCAAGGCATAAATAAACCTGGAGCAAGGCCTGCAAGGGACCCCCATTCTGGAGACAGGTGCAGGTCTCAGAGGTGGGACCCGCATCTCTCCGACATTTATGGTAAAACTTGTTTGATATGACATAAATGTCTCCCGTGAAATAACTCCTTCATGAGAATTCAGAGATGGACTGTGTCAGAGATGGATCCTTTTTAAGCAGACACATGGACAGTAAACACCTATAGATTGGAGCTATTCGTGACTTGTGTTGGAGAGTGTTGTGGGCATGCCCTGTGACCCGTGCAGAGGTCACTGGGCAGGTAGGAGGAGGAGGTGAGCTGTGACCATCACTTATTGTGAATGGTAGATTATGAGTTATCTATCTATCTCATATTTATCTATTTATCTCATATCTATTTATCTATCTATACAACTACTGAAAAGTGATCTCTGCTGCGGTATTTCAGTTTTTTTTTATATTGATAGCATTGAAAACTAAAAAAAAAAATTGTTAAAAAAATTTAAAGTAAAAACTTGATTCAAACAAGTCATTTACCGATGAAACATTTAAATTCTTCAGACTTTTACAGCACAGTGTATTTTATTATTTTTTTGTGCTTTTTTTAAACACCTGATAGTTTTTGCCTTTCAAACTCCACTGGGAGCTCAATCCTTATGATATCAAAACCTCAGCATATAGTAAATGATAAAATTCTCGCAGTCTGCAGTCACCACTATCGTATACTGTTTGATTACTGAATTTAAAATGTAAATAGTATACAGTAAGCTCTGGAGCTCCCCCTAGTGGTGGCCAAAGGTGGCAAATAATTGTATTATGTTAAAATATAGATGTTCATTCATACAACCTGTAGAGAAGCCTGGTCTTTTGAGACAACTGCTTTTGGTGCACCTGCCAGTCTAATATGACCAGGAACTGTCAAGGTCTGTAATTTGCCGTCCATTCTTTAAGCTATACCTCTCATCATACTCCTGGATATTTTCTATGCTGAGCTCCGATGTATTACAGATGTCGTGGAAATGTAAAAAGTGCAAGGTTGTTTTAGTGCTGCCCATGTTAAGTGTTTGATAATATGATATCAGCCGTCTATAGCCATAATGCATATCTCACCCCAGCAGCTACACAGAAATAAATCTCCTACATAATATGCTACACAGATATAAGCTCTTAAAGTTTATAGATAACAAAACCCAAGTCGCTTCCCTGCTGATGCCAGATTTTGCAACATTATATAATCAATATGTTTATTTTTTCCTCCAGGAATATAAGTCAACCATGCCATCTATTATTCATGAAAGTCTATATCGTACAGGTTTTTTCCCCTTATCACTAAATTTCCATCAATGTCACATACAAAACCTGCCAACACAGCAAGTATCTGGCGACAGAAGACAGCAGTAATGCAATTATTTACCTACATAGCTGCGGTGAATGCACACTGCTACCTGATGGCCCAAATCCAAGCAAACATGGACATAGGGGCAGGGTTTGCATTGAAGTTTATAGGACAGATAGGAATCAATAAGGACATGGGAATAAGGCTGGATATGGAAGATACTTAAAGGGGTTGTCATAGAATCATAGAATGTTAGAGTTGGAAGGGACCTCCGTCGTGTCCAACCCTCTGCTCAATGCAGGACTCACTAAACCATCTCAGACAGATGTCTGTCCAGCCTCTGTGTGAAGACTTCCATTGAAGGAGAACTCACCACCTCTCGTGGCAGCCTGTTCCACTCATCGATCACCCTCACTGTCAAAAAGTTTTCTCTAATATCTAATCTGTATCTTCTCCCTTTCAGTTTCATCCCATTGCTTCTCTCGTTTCCATGTGCAAATGAGAATAAGGATGATCCCTCTCCTCTACAATGTGACATCCCTTCAGATATTTGTAGAGAGCTATTAAGTATCCTCTCAGTCTTCTCTTTTGCAAGTTAGACATTCCCAGATCCTTTAACCGTTCCTCGCACGACATAGTTTGAAGTCCGCTCACCATCTTGGTAGCTCTTCTCTGAACTTGCCGGAACTTTTACATTGATGGCCTATCCTTAGAATAGATCATCAATGTCTGATCGGTGGAGATACGACATCCGAAAACCGGTCTATTGATTAGAGTAGGGGATACGCAGTACTCAACCAGGGCCACTATACGATTCACCGAGCTGTGCAGCTCCGCAACTGTGAGCACTTAAGGCCTCTGCACAGCTGATCGGGGTGGGGGTGGGGTTATGGGCTGTTGCACTCCCTCCCATCAGATATTGATGACTTATCCTAAAGACAGGACATCAATGTAAAAAGTAGCGGACAACCCCTCTAACCACTTGTCCCTATTATGTTAGATGAGTTCCCCAATGATAAACTGATCACAGAACCTCAGGGGTGAGTTGTAATCTGGAAGGGAGTCAAGCAATAAGTGTTTAATTTCCATGCAGTGCCACCACAGGGGGAAAAAAGTATCACAGAGGTCTTATTGAAAACCATTCATTACATGGACATGTTGGGTCCGCCAAATGAGAGACACTCTTTGTAGCATTTCCCCAGTCAATCCATGACTGCTCTTGCAAGGACTCAAAATTAGCAACATTTCTTACTTGCTGACACTATGGGTGCTTTATCTATGATCAATCCCAAGTTTTGTGGGATTTGGGACCATGACTCCATTCACTTCTATGGGTCTATGAATCAGTAGCAGGCATCCATGACCACTTCTCCCATTGACGGTAAATAGATAGATGGTCGCACATGCTCACTACAGCTCCACTTACTTATGGACAGGAGACCCCCATTCTCTTGATTGATGTTCCCCCTCTACAATCAGACATTTTGCTTGCATAAATGTTGTTTACAGGATAACCCCTTTAAGAATTGGGTAAGGGATCCACTATCTTCTCGTATGTCAGGGTTCCTTCTTGCTTTTACTGAAGAAGCTGGTGGCTTCCCAGGAGGTTCCTGGATTATGGATTATTTACCTGGACTTGTCACGACTACTGTAGGTAGGAGTCGTCACGACTATCCCCTGGAATTGTTTTATAAGTCAGTTTCGCAATACTGCAATATTTGCTTTAGAAAATGAATAACAGGCCCGGAAAATGTTCTAATATTCATCTAGCAAGTAAATATCACAAGATGACATTTGATGAAAACCTCACTCAAATATCCATTTAGAGAAGCATTAGAGGAAGCCTTGGAAGCGATATAAGGGATTTGCATCCACATATCTGCAAACATATAAATCCATGTCAGGATCCACTGCCTAATGTTCCCTCTAAAAGCTTATTGTAGAGCAGGAAAGTATGACATTTTTAGGTATAATGTTCTTGTACTGGTAAGACTTCCATTTACCTTATGACTAGCTCATTGGATGTGTCAAAGTAAGGTCCATCCTGGGATGATGACAGCATGAGATCGCTCATGAATTTTTGGATGTGATGTGTCGGGAACCTCCCATTTCACAAAGGACCTCTAGTAAAATCAGCTGATAGGTCCTCTATAAGTGAAGAGCAGGAGTGGAGCGGAGCAGATTGATATATGGCTTTTTGGGAAAAGAGTTGTAAATTTTTCACTTTAATTTCTTCTCATTCTGGGTTTAAGAGTCCAGTGGAGGGTCCCTCTTCTGCGTTCCACGGTGACTGCTGGGTTGTGGGTGGGGTTACCCCGCGCGTCACACCCGGCATCCACCTCGTGCTCTCCTTCTCCCCATTCATTGGGAATGCGCATGGTGGATGCAGGGTGTGACTGGTGGGTAACCCCGTCCACAACCCAGCAGCCACCGCGGGGACCCCAGCGCTGAGTCACGCCTCATTTGACGTGATGTCAGCGGGGGTCACGTGATGCCTGTGAGCGGCCAGTGATAGCACCGCTCTCAGGCAGAAAGAGCAGAGGAAGGTAATTACAAAGAAGCTTCTATTCATCATAAAAATACATTGGGCTATTTTCAATAGTAGTAGACAACCCCTTTAAGAGTCCAGTAGGTGGTCCTTATCAGTGGTTGACTTACTTACTTCCAATTAGTGAGTAGGACCACCTACTCGACTCCTAAGCTCTGAATGCACAGGAAATAAATGAAAAATAAGTTGTAAATTTGTCACTTTAATATCTTCTAATTCAGGGCATAAGAGTCCAGTGGGCGGTCCTCATCAGTGATTGACTTTCTTCCTTCCCATCAGTGCACGCCTAAGCTCTGAATGCGCAGGAAATAAATGAAAAATGAGTTGTAAATTTTTCACTTTATTTTCTTCTCATTCTGGGTTTAAGAGTCGAGTGAGCGGTCTTCATCAGTGGTTGACTTCCTTCATTCCAATCAGTCAGTAGGACCGCCCACTGGACTCCTAAGCTTTGAATGCGCAGGAAAACAGTAGTTGACTTTTTTCCTTTCTTCCAATCAATGAGTAGGACCTCCCACTGGACTCCTAAGCTCTGAACGTGCAGGAAATAAAATAAAGTTATGCTATATCTTTTCCCCCAAAACTATATACTGTATATCAATCTGCTGAGCTCCTCCTGCTCTATTACATGCTGCATTTGCAATGTGACCGGTTCCCGATAAAAAAAATCAGAGCTGTGATATTTAAAAAAAAACAAAATGCCAAAAACATTCCCGAGACCATGATACTTCTACCAACTCGTGGTGTAGAATTATCTATGGGGCCCCATGTCATTATCTATGGTGCCCCATGTCGAGATGGTGTCCCAAGTTTTACAAAAGGGCTAATTCCTTTTCCATTGCCTTTAACCATGTACCTAATAGTAGCCATAAATAGTAGCAGCAAATCTCCTGTAACCTGCTAAACTTGTCTAAATCTTCACACAAAGAGGAATAGAGAAGCATGGATTAAGAAAGAGGCCGTTGGTACAGCCAAAATTTGGATACTGACGATAGAAAGTTGGCAATTATATAAGTTTGACATTAGATATATATAACAAGTCACAATATTACCCTCCTAAAGGCAGGGGTACATGGTACTGAAGTGCTGTTTCATTGTCATACTACAGAAGCTACCTGCAGCCACCACTAGGATGAGCTCACTGTATACTTCATATGCAGTTAGCTTCCCCTAGTGGTGACCACAACCAGCCAGAATAATCTAATTTGTCAAGTCAGAACGATAGAGTTCTCTTATATAATGGTCACAGTAAATGCCGCTAAAGTGTTAATAGTAAAATTAGCTACAAATCTTCATTGCTCAAAAAAATAAAGGGAACACTCAAATAACACATCCTAGATCTGAATGAATGAAATATTCTCATTGAATACTTTGTTCTGTACAAAGTTGAATGCGCTGACAACAAAATCACACAAAAATCATCAATGGAAATCAAATTTATTAACCAATGGAGGCCTGGATTTGGAGTCACCCCCAAAATTAAAGTGGAAAAACACACTACAGGCTGATCCAACTTTGATGTAATGTCCTTAAAACAAGTCAAAATGAGGCTCAGTATTGTGTGTGGCCTCCACGTGCCTGTATGACCTCCCTACAACGCCTGGGCATGCTCCTGATGAGGTTGTGGACGGTCTCCTGTGGGATCTCCTCCCAGACCTGGACTAAAGCATCTGCCAACTCCTGGACAGTCTGTGGTGCAACGTGACGTTGGTGGATGGAGCGAGACATGATGTCCCAGATGTGCTCAATCGGATTCAGGTCTGGGGAACGGGCGGGCCAGTCCATAGCTTCAATGCCTTCATCTTGCAGGAACTGCTGACACACTCCAGCCACATGAGGTCTGGCATTGTCCTGCATTAGGAGGAACCCAGGGCCAACCGCACCAGCATATGGTCTCACAAGGGGTCTGAGGATCTCATCTCGGTACCTAATGGCAGTCAGGCTACCTCTGGCGAGCAAATGGAGGGCTGTGCGGCCCTCCAAAGAAATGCCACCCCACACCATTACTGACCCACTGCCAAACCGGTCATGCTGAAGGATGTTGCAGGCAGCAGATCGCTCTCCACGGCGTCTCCAGACTCTGTCACGTCTGTCACATGTGCTCAGTGTGAACCTGCGTTCATCTGTGAAAAGCACAGGGGGCCAGTAGCGACTTTGCCAATCCTGGTATTCTGTGGTAAATGCCAAGCGTCCTGTACAGTGTTGTGCTGTTAGCACAACCCCCATCTGTGGACGTCGGGCCCTCATACCACCCTCATGGAGTCGGTTTCTAACCGTTCTTTCAGACACATGCACATTTGTGGCCTGCTGGAGGTCATTTTTCAGGGCTCTGGCAGTGCTCCTCCTGTTCCTCCTTGCACAAAGGCAGAGGTAGCGGTCCTGCTGCTGGGTTGTTGCCCTCCTACGGCCCCCTCCGTCTGGGACATCATGTCTCGCTCCATGCACCACAGACTGTCCAGGAGTTGGCGGATGCTTTAGTCCAGGTCTGGGAGGAGATCCCACAGGAGACCATCCGCAACCTCATCAGGAGCATGCCCAGGCGTTGTAGGGAGGTCATACAGGCACGTGGAGGCCACACACAATACTGAGCCTCATCAGGAGCATGCCCAGGCGTTGTAGGGAGGTCATACAGGCGCGTGGAGGTCACACACAATACTGAGCCTCATCAGGAGCATGCCCAGGTGTTGTAGGGAGGTCATACCGGCACGTGGAGGCCACACACAATACTGAGCCTCATCAGGAGCATGCCCAGGCGTTGTAGGGAGGTCATACAGGCGCGTGGAGGTCACACACAATACTCAGCCTCATCAGGAGCATGCCCAGGCGTTGTAGGGAGGTCATACAGGCACATGGAGGCCACACACAATACTGAGCCTCATCAGGAGCATGCCCAGGCGTTGTAGGGAGGTCATACAGGCGCGTGGAGGTCACACACAATACTGAGCCTCATCAGGAGCATGCCCAGGTGTTGTAGGGAGGTCATACCGGCACGTGGAGGCCACACACAATACTGAGCCTCATTTTGACTTGTTTTAAGGACATTACATCAAAGTTGGATCAGCCTGTAGTGTGTTTTTCCACTTTAATTTTGGGGGTGACTCCAAATCCAGGCCTCCATTGGTTAATAAATTTGATTTCCATTGATGATTTTTGTGTGATTTTGTTGTCAGCGCATTCAACTTTGTACAGAACAAAGTATTCAATGAGAATATTTCATTCATTCAGATCTAGGATGTGTTATTTGATTGTTACCTTTATTTTTTTGAGCAGTGTACATTATAATCAATTTTCTAACAAAATAATGACTGTGCCCGAATTTTTTAGTTGTTCAGACAAAAGAAATAATAAGGTCGGAGATTCTGCCCAAATTGTGCTAATTGCTTCTTGGTACATACTGTATGTATATCCCCGCACTGACCACATAACTGGGTTATTGCTCCTCTGATTCACATCCATTTACAACATAAGCAGATTACATAACAGATTTTTTGCTCGGTTGTAAATTTTATTAGAATTGCAGTAATGTTTTGACTTTTGAATCACTGAAAAATATATGAGAGAATTGCACAAATATCCTAATCAATGTTTTCAGAATTGTTAGCCCTGATGTGATAATTTTGGGTAAGGTAGGGCGGTAGAAAGGTTTAAATCCCCTCGGCTTGACCTGAAGGCTCTTATCAGGGTATCCATGTGCTGTTCCATCCGGACAATGTCTGATCATATTTACACCCACCGTAGGGCCATCACCTTAAAACCACTGACAGGTCAAGTGAATAATATTGATTATCTCGTGACCATGGCACATGTTAGCGCAGGGAAAGATTAGGCAGCAAGTAGGTTCTTCAAGTTGATGTGATGGAAGACGGAAAAATGGAGACGTGTCAGGATGTGAGCGACTGTGACAAGGATCAATATAGACGAATGGGTCAGAGAATCTTCTAACCGGCAAGTCTTATGGGGTGTACCTGGTATGCGGGAGATAGTATCTACCAAAAGTGGTCCAAGGAGGGTCAACCAGAGACAGGCTCCTAAAGTCTGGAGGGAAAGGTCGGAACAACCATTGTATTAAAAGACAGGGTCATGGGTGCTGAAGGCTTGATAATACGTCCATCAGGTTTGAGCCCACAGAAGAACTAAAGTACAAACCAGGACTGTGGAGTCGGAGTCGTGGAGTCAGAGTCGGAATCTGTGTCCATTTTGGTGGAGTTGGAGTCGGCATAAAATTGACCAACTCCAAACTCCTAAAATATATAACAAATTGGGTACAGTAGTTCAATGCAGTTTGTGGGGAATATTTTTTCATAAGAATTTGGGAAAGTTATGAAATGTCCTATAAATGTCTGTCCTATTCCTGATCTAAGGGTCTAGACTTTTAGCTGAGATGAATCTGTGCTACAGGAAATTTATCACTTAAACATGAGCCATGTATGAAGGAGTCCGAGTCGGAGTTGGAGTCGGTGTCGTGGAAATTGAGGAGTCGGAGGTTTGGCTTACCGACTCCACAGCCCTGGTATAAACTGCTGAAAAAGTTACTGCCGGCCATGGTCAAAAGGTCCAGGTCTTCTGAAAGCAGCCTGTGCTAGCTTGAGGAGTGGGTGACTCCCCCGAAACGTGGCACAGGTCACTGCACCTTCCAGTGTCTCAGTGTGGTGAAGATGTGGACATTTGCCCTCTTAGGAGTCCATGGGAACTGGAAGCCAAGACTGGGATTGAATTACACAGTTGCTAAATATGGTGGACGTTAATTTGTTGTACGTGGATGTGCACAATGAATGTTTGCAAAATCAACTTTTTCTAAAGCTTTGGAAGAAATATCTGTAGCATGATACAAAGACATCAGAACTCACAGAGAATCAAGCTGTACATGGGGCTGATCCTGTCTATTGCCAAAAGAGCCTGCAATGGGCACGAGCTGCACAACGGGGCCATGGAAGAAGGTGGCCTGGTCTGGAGGTCGTTACTCTTACATCATGTGGACAGCTGGTGCATGTCTGTCATCTACCTGGAGAAGAGATGGCACCAGGATGCACTATGTGAAGAAGACAAGCAGGTGGTGGAAGGGTGATGGGGCAATGTTGTGCTGAGAAATCATGGCTCCTGACTTTCATGTGACACACATGTACCACCTACCTAATATTGTACCCCCTGCACTGCAGCGGTATTCCCTAAAGACAGTGCCTTCTTTCAGCTGGTTAAAAGTTGGTCAGAAACAGTCTGAGAAACATAACAAAGAGTTCTAGATAATGACTTGTCTCAAAATTCCCAGATCTCAATCCAATCAAACATTTGCAAGTCCAAATCATTGAGGCCACACCTTACAAGTTATGGGACTTAAAGTACAACTAAACTTTTTTCCACAATGGAAAGATATGAAGATTTAAAAAAGTTACAAGTTATAGGACTTAAAGTACAACTAAACTTTTTTCCACAATGGAAAGATATGAAGCTTTGCATATCACTTTATTAGGGGATTTCTCTTTATTTCTTTAAAAAAGTTGCATACCAATGGCTTCCAAACCCCGGCTTTTTTTCCAGTCTTTTTGCCTAAATTTAAAGTAGAGATGATGGCAGTGAGAGGGTTAGCACCTGTGTCCTCTTCTGAGTGTTGTTCACTCTTTCACTGCCATCATCTGTACTCCACGTTCTGATATCAATGCAGCTAAAGGCAAGCAAATAGACTGGAGGATAAAACAGAGTTTTGAAACCACTTACATGTATTTATTTTAACAGGAATCCTTTAATAAAGTGATTTGCAAAATTTCATAACTTTCAATATTGGTAAAAAATTCTAAAATAAAAAAAATTGAGTTACTCCTAAAAGGATTTGCAGCTAATGTATTGATGAAGACACAACAGGATATCTTTATAGTCCTCTTATGGAGTTCATACTTTGACTGAGCTGTTTATGCAGTACTGTGGGGACTTGCATATTAGGCACGTGTTGTTAAATGGGTTGTCCAGTCTAAAACTACAAGTCTGCAGTTACTCTATGCGACTGCAGACTTATGAATCCTTACATCGCACACACCGCACACTGTGAGGATTCTCCGGTGCCGGGAGCGGGCAGTCAAGTGGCTGCAAATATGTGATCTGCATACTCCCGGCCACATTCCAACTAGACTATTTCTGGCCTCGTTCAATACACTTGCATTAAGTGAGGCCATGCACATCTAGTCGCATTGTGGCCGGGAGTATACATATGGCATACTTGTGGCCACATGACTGCCGTTCCTGGCACCGGAGAATCCTCACAGGAGTGTGAGGATCCACAAGTCTGCAGTCACACAGAATGACTGCACACTTGTCGTTTTAGAGTGGACAACCCCTTTGCTGATAGGTGTATATATAAGGCATGCATTATAATTTGTTATCGCCATTGTTAGTTTCTACCCTGCTCTGGCACCACATGGTGCCCTACGTGGTACCTTCAATTGGTATCTCCCACCCGCTCCGTATGGTGAACTGTTATAAAATCTATATAGGCAGTTTCCTAGAACACAATGTTTTACAATGCTACCACTACGAATAATAAATAATTATTGTACCAAAATACCTCCATATAGTGAGCAAATAAAACCAACATAGAGTGAGCATAGTTTTACCGTTTACCTCTTCACTTTATCCTTATTCTTTCTCATCTCTTGATTGTCGTGTATTTTTGCACCCGTATTATATAAATAACAGGTCCATACATAAGATAATCTAGTAATGGTATTATGTTACATTGGTGATACTGTGTCACGAGTGTGTCAGGTTTGACAGACAGTCATTCTGGATCCGGCTGTAGGTCACTGCGCTTGGCCTTACAGACACCTTCTTGATCCTTTCATCATCCCTCCCTCTCTAGGACCCAGAGGTGATCTCCACCTTCTGCTGCTAATTAACACACCCTTGCTGGATCTTTAAATACCCTCAGTTTCTCCAGAGAGATGCTGGTGATAGAGTAAATTCCTCTGTTCGGGTCTGGAATTCTAGCAGTCGGCTAGATTCTCCTTGGAGTTCCTTTGTGGATTGTAGTCGTTATCTCTTTGGAGTCTCTCTGGAGTATTCTCAAAGCTAAGTGTATCCTCTTGTCTGTTTCAGTTGTTTGTCTTTAGTTGCAGTGGGGCTGACTAGTGCTCACCCCTCCCCCTCCCTTCCTAGGGCCTAGCTCTAGGGACAGCCAAGGCTAGGGTGTCCTGTTTGGGGATAGGTGCAGAACCTATTTAGGGACGATAAGGGAGTCAGGGTGTTGTTAGATCTGCCTAGGAGTCTCCACTCTCCCTTTCCCTAGTTGCTGGGCTTCCCCCCTTTTCCCGTCGTCGTACGCTGGGTCCTTCCCATACCTAGAATGACATACTGATTGCGGACAGATTTGTAGTGATCACAAGCTTGTGTTACTTTGGTCTTTCCGATACGTAACTACACAGGTCAGCTTTGATTATTTCGAATTAGCATTTTACCTATTACAATTGTAATTTATGCTTTATTTAGAGCATTCCCTATATGATTTCCATGTCACATTGTTTGGAATCGACTCTACAGTCCGTAAGCGTAAAGTAAACCTACGCGTCATATCTACCGCTGTAAGCTTGACTTTGCTGGAAAAAAAGGAAACATGGCTTATAAATCTCATACAAAAGTATAAAATATTCACAGGTACAGAGAATCTTAAACATCTCAATTATACCAGATTTGCACTCTTGCTTATCAGAATCTCCCTCCGGCATCTCCATAAGTTTCCAAGTATTTAGCGGTTTTGATAAGCCGTCAGTGGTATTTTACTTCGTGTGGAGAGGTGAAATGTAAATCTGAAAAAAGAGTTGTCAATTGTCGGCAAATATTTGGGAAAAAGAAAAAGCTGAATAACTTCTCCCTTACTGGAAAGAAACGCATGAAGGAAAGAGTCTACTGCAAGGTGGAACTTCCAGCGCTCCACAGTACAATACAATGTAAAAGGAAGGGTCACACCTATTTGCTATTCATTCCGTAACCAATCCTTCAGATTTTCCCAAATTTCAAGAAATTGACCGATAAAGGATTTCTCCAATTTAGGAATCCCATTTTCATGTAGCCCATTCAAAAAAATGAGGGTCCCCTGTCCTCCATCCTCATCACTTGACCAGAATGGAGATCGGCTACAAACTTTGGCAGACTTGTCCTTTCCTAAATTACACAGACAACTAATGAATTGAAATGGACAAAGAGTAATATTTAATTTTCCCTTTGGTGGCGCTGCAGAGAAACTGAACACTTATTCCCAGATTTCTCCAGAAATTACAACCCCAGTGGGGGAACATTGTATGATTTGCTTATTGTTAAGAGGCCCTTCTAACAAGCAAGCATTGTCTAAAGTGGAAAATTCCTCTAAGCCCACTCACATGCATCTGACATCATCCACCAGAATAGCATCCCCTTTTAAGTCATCAAGACATCAGTTCAGGGCTAGGCAAAAATAACAAAAGGCCCCTAAAATGAAAAGTATATGAGTCCCATTTATTAGTAAAGAGCAAAGGGTTCTTTAGTTTTTTTTCTCTATACATTGGGACTTGAATGGAGCTGTTACATCTCTCCTCTAAACACTTGATCAGGAAAAAATACAGAAGCCTGGTTCGCTCTGTTCTGACTCGCCTTGTTCTGGCTCGTCCTGTTCTGACTCGACCTGTTCTGGTTCGACCTGTTCTGGCTCGACCTGTTTTGGCTCGACCTGTTCTGGCTCGTCCCGTTCTGGCTCGACCTGTTCTGGCCCGACCTGTTCTGGCCCGACCTGTTATGGCTTGTCTTGTTCTGGATCGTCCTGTTCTGGCTCGTCCTGTTCTGGATCGTCCTGTTCTGGATTGTCCTGTTCAGCATCGTCTTTTTCTGGCTTGTCCTGTTCTGGCTCATTCTGTTCTGGCTCGACATGTACTGGCTCGACCTGTACTGGTTCGTCTTGTCCTGGCTCGTCTTGTCCTGGCTCGTCCTGATCTGGCTCGTTCTGTTCTGGCTCATCCTGTTCTGACTCGTCCTGTTCTAGATCATCCTGTTCTTGGAATCCGTTGGAGTCTTTCAACCCTCAATGATTGCAAGAATATGCTATAATATAATTATATGCAATTATGTCCACCAGCAGTTGCCGTAAGGTGATGTTTATTGCATGTGATGGCGTTTTACAGAATTAAATGCATTTTAAAAAGTAACTAAGCTTTCAGGAAGTTTTTTTTCATATTTGCATGTGCTTTTATTGCCTGCCAATCGGGCGGCATCTGGGTCCCTAGACCCCTAACGATTGCTCAATTGGCTGCCAAGCAGGAGCTCAAATGAAGGAGCGCCTATACTTGCTGCCTATGCTTTCTTTTGCATCCATACCCCGCTCTGTGTGCGGGTTCAGGCAAGAGCTGTGCGCTCGTGTCTCCTGGGCTGTTTGGGGGTCTATTTAGTGATCAGTGGGGGTTTAAGGACTTGGACGGGGCGGACACAGACAGTAGAGGGCTCCTTTGCAAGAACAATATTTGAGTCATTTGCAGTCCAATATCTCATCATAATGCACAATTCCGTCTGCTTTGGAGATGTTAGTGGCCCACTTACCTTTTGAGATGATGTGCAAATGTTGCACCAATGATATGTCCACCCCCTGCAGGCAATTAAAGCGTCTGATAAATATGAAAAATCTTCCCGAAAGTTTAAGGGCTTTGTACACATAGGTATCAAAGGAGTTACCCAAACTGAAATTGCAGGCAACCAAAAAATTATTATTTACCTTTAAAATCTGTGGGAAGAAAAGCTTAAAAGGGATTTATAACAGAAAACTAAGCCAGATAGGCTTCATTTAAAAAGGGGGTCACTGAGCTGTTCTGATCTAATCATTAATCCCATTTAAAAAGGGGTCACTAAGCTGTTCTGATCTAACCATTAATCCCATTTAAAAAGAGGGTCACTAAGCTGTTCTGATCTAACCATTATCCCAATGGGGTTGTTCAGGATTAAGATATAGTCATGAATATCAGGATAGTGGAGTTATGACATCGAACGCCCCCAAAGAACAGCAACCAATAGGTCCCGCATCCATTGAAAGTATACGGAGTACAGTGTCAAAACAACACCATACACTGTGTAGTGGCAGGTACCAGGTACTGCAGCTCAGCTCCCAGTGCAAGTTAATAGCATCTGAGCTGCAGTACCCAGGAACGGCCACTACACAATGCACAGAGCAGTAAAGAATCCAGTTATGTGCACTGTGCAAACTACTAGTTTTACAACCGTGTTAACCACGTAACTACTACACTTTATATAAATATACAGTGGTGTGAAAAAGTGTTTGCCCCCTTCCTGATTTCTTATTCCTTTGCATGTTTGTCACATTTAAATATTTCAGATCACAAAACAAATTTAAATATTAGACAAAGATAACACGAGTAACACAAAATGCAGTTTTTAAATTAAGGTATATACATATATATATACTGCTCAAAAAAATAAAGGGAACACTTAAACAACAGAATATAACTCCAAGTAAATCAAACTTCTGTGAAATCAAACTGTCCTCTTAGGAAGCAGCACTGATTGACAATCAATTTCACATGCTTATCAAGACACCCTCAATAAAGGAGAGGTTCTGCAGGTGGAGACCACAGACCACATCTCAGTACCAATGCTTTCTGGCTGATGTTTTTGTCACTTTTGAATGTTGGTTGTGCTTTCACACTTGTGGTAGCATGAGACGGACTCTACAACCCACAGAAGTTGCTCAGGTAGTGCAGCTCATCCAGGATGGCACATCAATGCGAGACGTGGCAAGAAGGTTTGCTCTGTCTGTCAGCGTAGTGTCCAGAGGCTGGAGGCGCTACCAGGAGACAGGCCAGTACACCAGGAGACGTGGAGGGGGCCGTAGGAGGGCAACAACCCAGCAGCAGGACCGTTACCTCCACCTTTGTGAAAGGAGGAACAGGAGGAGCACTGCCAGAGCCCTGCAAAATGACCTCCAGCAAGCCACAAATGTGCATGCGTCTGCACAAACGGTTAGAAACTGACTCCATGAGGGTGGTATGAGGGCCCGACATCTACAGATAGGGGTTGTGCTCACAGCCCAACACAGTGCAAGACGCTTGGCATTTGCACAGAACACCAGGATTGGCAAAGTCGCCACTGGCACCCTGTGCTTTTCACAGATGAAAGCAGGTTCACACTGAGTACATGTGACAGAGTCTGGAGACGCCGTGGAGAGCAATCTGCTGCCTGCAACATCCTTCAGCATGACCGGTTAGGCAGTGGGTCAGTAATGGTGTAGGGTGGCATTTTTTTGGAGGGCCGCACAGCCCTCCATGTGCTCGCCAGAGGTAGCCTGACTGCCATTAGGTACCGAGATGAGATCCTCAGACCCCTTGTGAGACCATATGCTGGTGCGGTTGGCCCTGGGTTCCTCCTAATGGAGGACAATGCCGGACCTCATGTGGCTGGAGTGTGTCAGCAGTTCCTACAAGATGAAGGCATTGAAGCTATGGACTGGCCCGCCCGTTCCCCAGACCTGAATCCGATTGAGCACATCTAGGACATCATGTCTCGCTCCATCCACCAACGTCACGTTACACCACAGACTGTCCAGGAGTTGGCAGATGCTTTAGTCCAGGTCTGGGAGGAGATCCCACAGGAGACCGTCCACAACCTCATCAGGAGCATGCCCAGGCGTTGTAGGGAGGTCATACAGGCACGTGGAGGCCACACACAATACTGAGCCTCATCAGGAGCATGCCCAGGCATTGTAGAGAGGTCATACAGGCACGTGGAGGCCACACACAATACTGAGCCTCATTTTGACTTGTTTTAAGGACATTACATCAAAGTTGGATCAGCCTGTAGTGTGTTTTTCCACTTTAATTTTGGGGGTGACTCCAAATCCAGGCCTCCATTGGTTAATAAATTTGATTTCCATTGATGATTTTTGTGTGATTTTGTTGTCAGCACATTCAACTTTGTACAGAACAAAGTATTCAATGAGAATATTTCATTCATTCAGATCTACGATGTGTTATTTGAGTGTTCCCTTTATTTTTTTGAGCAGTGTATATATATAAATATATATGTATATATATATATATATATATATATATATATAGTACAGACCAAAAGTTTGGACACACCTTCTCATTTAAAGATTTTTCTGTATTTTCATGACTATGAAAATTGTACATTCACACTGAAGTCATCAAAACTATGAATTAACACATGTGGAATTATATACTTAACAAAAAAGTGTGAAACAACTGAAAATATGTCTTATATTCTAGGTTCTTCAAAGTAGCCACCTTTTGCTTTGATGACTGCTTTGCACACTCTTGGCATTCTCTTGATGAGCTTCAAGAGGTAGTCACCGGAAATGGTCTTCCAACAATCTTGAAGGAGTTCCCAGAGATGCTTAGCACTTGTTGGCCCTTTTGCCTTCACTCTGCGGTCCAGCTCACTCCAAACCATCTCGATTGGGTTCAGGTCTGGTGACTGTGGAGGCCAGGTCATCTGGCGTAGCACCCAATCACTCTCCTTCTTGGTCAAATAGCCCTTACACAGCCTGGAGCTGTGTTTGGGGTCATTGTCCTGTTGAAAAATAAATGATGGTCCAACTAAACGCAAACCGGATGGAATAGCATGCCGCTGCAAGATGCTGTGGTAGCCATGCTGGTTCAGTATGCCTTCAATTTTGAATAAATCCCCAACAGTGTCACCAGCAAAGCACCCCCACCCCATCACTCTCCTTCTTGGTCAAATAGCCCTTACACAGCCTGGAGCTGTGTTTGGGGTCATTGTCCTGTTGAAAAATAAATGATGGTCCAACTAAACGCAAACCGGATGGAATAGCATGCCGCTGCAAGATGCTGTGGTAGCCATGCTGGTTCAGTATGCCTTCAATTTTGAATAAATCCCCAACAATGTCACCAGCAAAGCACCCCCACACCATCACACCTCCTCCTCCATGCTTCACGGTGGGAACAAGGCATGTAGAGTCCATCCATTCACCTTTTCTGCGTCGCACAAAGACACGGTGGTTGGAACCAAAGACCTCAAATTTGGACTCATCAGACCAAAGCACAGATTTCCACTGGTCTAATGTCCATTCCTTGTGTTCTTTAGCCCAAACAAGTCTCTTCTGCTTGTTGGCTGTCCTTAGCAGTGTTTTCATAGCAGCTATTTTACCATGAAGGCCTGCTGCACAAAATCTCCTCTTAACAGTTGTTGTAGAGATGTGTCTGCTGCTAGAACTCTGTGTGGCATTGACCTGGTCTCTAATCTGAGCTGCTGTTAACCTGCGATTTCGGAGGCTGGTGACTCGGATAAACTTATCCTCAGAAGCAGAGGTGACTCTTGGTCTTCCTTTTCTGGGGCGGTCCTCAAGTGAGCCAGTTTCTTTGTAGCACTTGAAGGTTTTTGCAACTGCACTTGGGGACACTTTCAAAGTTTGCCCAATTTTTCGGACCGACTGACCTTCATTTCTTAAAGTAATGATGGCCACTTGTTTTTCTTTACTTAGCTTTTTTTTTCTTGCCATAATACAAATTCTAACAGTCTATTCAGTAGGACTATCAGCTGTGTATCCACCTGACTTCTGCACAACACAACTGATGGTCCCAACCCCATTTATAAGGCAAGAAATCCCACTTATTAAACCTGACAGGGCACACATGTGAAGTGAAAACCATTTCCGGTGACTACCTCTTGAAGCTCATCAAGAGAATGCCAAGAGTGTGGAAAGCAGTCATCAAAGCAAAAGGTGGCTACTCTGAAGAACCTAGAATATAAGAGGTGTGTCCAAACTTTTGGTCTGTACTGTGTGTATATATATATATATATATATATATATATATATATATATATATATTCCTTTTTTTCAAATGTGTATGTTACTATTATCCAACACAAGAAAACACACTCCTCAACATTAAACTTGCATCACCAAGAAGGAAAAGTCCTGGAATTATGGAAATCACACGATGGATAGATGTTACTGATCTGCAAATCTGCAAATGATGAAAAAATGGCAACAACATTTATGAAATATCTGGATTTATTCAGTCTGGAGTATGAGCGCCTTTTGCAGAAATCCCTGCATTTACAGCCTTGGCTGCTATCAGTGAGGTTATTAATGGTCGTCTGAGGAATGTTCTTGGGCACGAAAATCATCAAGATCCGCTGCTGGCAGCTCACTTTGCAGTTTTCGACCAGTGACGTCCCAGATGTGCTCTATGGGAGACAAGTCTGGAGACGCTGCAGCAATGACACCACATTTAGGCCATGCAGGCTGCTCACTGTAGCAAGAGCATCATGCGGTCTGGCACAATCGTGATGAAAAATGACTCCTGAGACACTTTGGAGAAATGTCCGTACCAATACTGAATAAATTAAGATGTTTTGAAAATGTTGTTTCCATTTTTTCATCATTTGCAGATCGTAACACGTCTATCCATCCTATGATTTCCATCACTCCATGATTTTTCCATCTTGGGGATGCACTTTCAATGTTAAGGAGTAGGGTTTTTTGTCTCAATACAGGATAAAGACCTGGTACCTTATTGTCTTTGGACCGTTTTAATTATTTCTAGATGTCTATACACCAGTCTGTGGCTTTCTATGTATACAAAGCTTTATGCTTTTTTAGCTGATGTATAGTGTTAATATGTAAGGTACTGTAATTATTGATTCTTGCATACATTGTCTTAGTCCCATTTTTTTGCAGCGTCTACTTTTCTTTCTGTGCCATGTATGTCATTATTTCTTACTCTTATAAATGATAAACGGAGGAACACTCATTCTTTAGCGCCCCCCGCAGGCAGCTCTGGAGGTCTGCACCTCTCGAAAGTTACTGGAACCGCTGCAGCCTGTGAATCCGCAGTGGTGCTGATGGATGAGTATGCTTCCATCTTTAATTTTAAAAGCACGCATGCAAAGAAGAAAATGAGTTCAAGTGTCGGAAACCCCTTTAAGCTTTTAGCGATGCAGGTACCAAAGCAAAGAGACCAGTTTATATCAAAATTGCCAGCTCTGTGGATGTCAAAAGTTTCACTCAAAGGTCAGTAGTCAGTTCTTATTTCCCTTCTGCTGCATTCAGTCTAATCTGATTATACACGTGTAGGACACAGCTGCACACTGTATAATGGTTCTCCGGGTCTGATCAAATATCTACAATTTAGCCGACTAAACCTGCACATCTGTGACCGGCACAGAAATGCGTCAGAGGAGTAGCCACAATTTTAGGGTTCTGCACTGGTCTCTAATGCAACTCATATGAACCACGCTGATAAACATTACCATCGAAAAATCAAATTTACCCTAGAAAAAGAATGTATCTCGCCTTCGATATTCACTGGCTTATACATGAAAAAATAGCCATCATGTAATGCCATATTTTTCCCTGGGGTGGCGCTGCAGAAGAATTGAATATTTGCTGCCAGGTTCCTACGTAGATTACATCTGTGGATTATCCTTATTTTACAATGAGGACCTTTCTAAGGAAAATACACCAAAATTCATTATAAACTGAAATATAGGAAGGAGCATGACTAGAAGGGGTGAAAAATTTACCAAATTATAGGAGTGATATTTTTTAGCCCAAACTTCTGGTGTACCAGTACCGCTCAGTGCTGCACGAAAGGCACCTTACCCAGCCAACATGTACCATGCTCGGTACTGATGAGGAGAAAGAACCCAAAACAGCCATCCATAAGAGTCGGTGCGAATGGATTTGCATGTTCCAGTCCATCAGCCAAGACAGTAATCTGGACCGGAGTGGAAGAAACAACTCTTACTTGAAGGAATCCGTGGTTCTTCTTATGATTAGCTGCCATCAGATAAGAGGAGGTTCTCTTGCTGCCATCCAGTTTCCACAGCTCACAGCCGATGGACTGGGATGGACAAATCAATTCCCACCAACTCTACTAAATTCGCACCAACTCTACTGATAAAAGTTGGCTATCTAGTTCGGCTAATACAAGACGATTTCCTTCTTAGGCAGGAAACTTAATTTCCTATAGAACATTAGCTGTAAGTCTCCGTACATCACATGGATCTTTTCAATGAGAAAACCCACAGCTATGCGTGATGTAAAGAAGACAAATCATACTCTACACGTTACGTTTGGGTATGTGCCATTTACAACAACGCAATGAAAATGCCATTTACTTTTGAAGCTCCGCCAAAAAAGATCACTTAAGCCCCCAAATAAAAGAGCCTGTGAAACCTCATCCACCTGACATGGCTTCATCTGTATTGTAAAAATGTCAATAGGAAAGAACTTGGCATTTAAGAAAAATGAAAATAATTGCCTTCCGCCCCAGATAAATAAAAAGAAATAAATGCGACTATTTCATAAATGGATGTTCAAATGCAGGATTTACTCCGTTGGCGGTGGTAACTACAATAGTCTCACACAGGAAATGTGTAATCATCCCATTCTTGAAATAATGGCACACAAGGACGTGTCAAATATCTGGGATGTAGGAATTATTATTGTGATCCTGAAATAAATGCATTTATGCTAAAGAGAGGTAAGTGTAAAATATCACTCATCCAAGGTCCTCTTGTTCCGTTAAACAATAACACTGTGATACGCGGCGTTCATTATCTCTTGTTTTCTCTATCTGACGGATGGATGTGTGATTTTATATCGGGGCTTTACCATTGCTAAAATTACAGAAATTATAAAGGAAGAGTGACCAATCCGTCACTGAACTGGAAATCAGTGGCCTGCAAATCCTACGCATTTCTACATACAGTCAACGAGATTGGTACTCCTAGGACTCATGCACACAACCATAAAAAAAGTATTTTTCAGTGACAGTTTTACCCAGTGTTTTACTATTCAATACATAACTGTACATTTTATTTCCTCTGCTCACGTGCATGACCTTACATTTATCTACATTAAACTTCAATTGCCATTTCTCAGCCCAAGCCTCCAGCTTACATAAAACTTTTTCCAATATTAAATTATCCTTCTCTGTGTTGATTACCTTGCAGAGTGTAGTATTCTCTGCAAATATTGAAATTCTACTTTGTATGCCCTCTACAAGGTCATTAATAAATGTAAAAAAGAAGACGGCCCAATACTGACCCTGGTGGTACCACACAGTTAACCATAACCCAATCCGAGTGTGTTCCATTAATAACCACCCTTTGTTTCCTATCACTGAACCAGTCGTTAATCCAATTACACATATTTTCCCCTTGTCCCATTGTTCTCATTTTATATATTAACCTTTTATGTGGCAATGATTCTGACACCTTTGAAAAGTCCAGATAGACAAAACCCACTGTCTTTACCTGGTCCAGTCTGGAACTTTTCTCCTCATAGAAGCTGATCAGATTAGTCTGACGAGACCAATCCCTCATAAACTCATGTTGATGCTGAGTTATGAGGCTATTCTTTTTAAGATACTCAAGGATAACATCTCTTAGGAAATCCTCAAGGATTTTTTCCACAGTAGAGGTAAAAGTTCCAGATTTTGTCCCTTTTTGGACAATGTCACCACATTGTCTTGTGGTACAGACCCTGCAATTATGGAATTCTTCAATATTAGAAACAATGGGCAGAGGAAATAAAATATATAATTATATGCTGTGAGGCAGTGACCAGGATCGTATACAAAGGACGTTATATATCCCCCAGAATGTGTACAGAGACCTATTAAATCCATTGGCGTGCATTGCAGTCACAAACTCACCTGCGGCTGCAATGCAGGAGTGAAGGTGAGCATTGACCTGGTCAGGCTATCTGGCTAAGGCAGATTAGTAAAACCCGGCAGGGCCTTCATTTCTTGGGGGAGGCTGCAGGAAGGCAGTGGGGCAGCCTCCTCCCTCCAACCCGGGTTTTTCAGTGGCTCTTGCCACAGGTCCTTTAAAAAACCTGCACTAAGGATTAGTGTTGTTCTGTATTGGAACCTGCTAGGAGCTTAGCAGGAAAGCTCAGCAGGATTGAGTGTGGCTGAACCCAAGCCTGGGAAGGCTCTGAACCTGTCAGGCTCTAAGCAGCCCGGCACGGCCATTGCCCCTGGCAACCGTTGTTTAAGGACTCGTGTTAACTCGGCTGCGAACCGGCGGACTTTTCTGTTTACCCGTGAGTTGCTGAATAAAGCTGTTTATGTTGGACTTGCTTGGGTCACTGCCTCAGTTACTGCACGGTGTGAACACCGCCGCCTAACAACTTGGTGAAGAAAGCGGGCATTGTGAATGAGGCATTCCCCACCGGCAGCTACATGACCACAATCCGGCCTGCCACCTTTCAGCCCCACCCCGTGGACAAAATGGAGGAGCTGTTAAAGCAGCTGGTACTTACCCAGCAGCAGCACCTGCAGTCTCAGCGGCAACAGCAGGAGCGGGAACAGCAGCATAATCAGCAGCAGAAGCTACTGTACCAGCAGCAACAAAAAACAAATGAACTCTTGCTGCAACAGATTGTTGCCCCGTGGAAGACGCCGACGGCACCAGCCCCAGAACGACGCAAGGCCCGGGACAAGGTTCGCTCAGCGATGATGAAGATGGGACCTGAGGACGATGTGGAAGCCTTCCTGACCATTTATGAGTGCACAGCAGAGCGGGAAAACCTACCAGCCGGCCAGTGGGTAGAAGTGGTGGCTTCGTTTCTGGTCGGTGATGCCCAAAAGGCCTACTTTGACCTCAGTCGGGAGGACGCCCAGGACTACTAGAGGCTCAATGGTGAGATCCTTGCCCGACTGGGGGTCAATACATACGTGAGGGTTCAGCGTGTATTTTCATGGGCCTATGTGGAGGCCCGACCTGCCCGGTCTCAGGCTTATGACCTCCTGCAGCTGGTAAAGAGGTGGCTCCAGCCTGAGACTTTGTCTCCAGCCCAGATGGTGGAGAGGGTGGTGGTTGACCGGCTGGTGAGGACTCTGCCAGCCACTATCCAACGTTGGGTAGGACAAGGGGACCCCGGCACACTCGACCAGGTAGTCAGCCTGATCGAGCGCTACTCGGCCACTCAGGACTCAGCCACTCAGGTCGCGACCCTCTGCTGAGGACAGTCAGCACCGTACCCGTGCTGAATGGGTACCCTGGAATCAGAGTGGCAGGAAACCGGTTCCCTCCCAAAAGGTCATAAGACCTAACAGTACCTCCACCATTAGGTGCTGGCGGTGTCAGGGGCCGGGACATGTGGTTGCTAACTGCCCCGACTGCGGAACCCATGGACTGCGGGTATAACCGCCGGGTCTCAATGTACGCCCAGACCGTCTGCACTGCGAGCGCCGACCCCCCCGGACAGTGAACCCCAACTGTGCCAGGTACTGGTTAATGGGTACCCCACGGAGGCCTTCCTAGATTCCTAGATTCGAGGAGCAAAGTGACTTTGGTACATGGGTCGCTGGTGGCAGGAGACAACCCCAGTGGATGAACAGTTGGGGTTGTGTGTATCCATGGGGACCTCCGAGAGTACCCAACCGCGGAGGTAGTTTTGTCCACGCCATGTGGAGACATAAAACATGTGGTGGGGGTGGTAGGTGGTAAAAACTCTTCCCTATGGGACGGTGTTGGGAAGAGACTTGCCCCTGTTCTGGACTCTGGAAAAACAAAATCCACTCTCCCCCAGTAAAATGTGTTACAGGCGCTGTACCCAACGAACCTGAGTCAGGGGTACCTGCCGTAGGGGTGTCCAACCTAGAGACAGAGTGTGACCCCGATAGGTTTCCCCTAGAGGTGCTGGTAGGAGAGGTCGAGGAGACCCCATCGATCCTCGAGCTGGAAGTGTCCTGGGGCACGTTTGGGACAGCTCAGCTACAGGATCCCACTCTGACTCGGGCGCGGGAAAGGGTGTTAGAGGTAAATGGCATAGCTCAACAGCCCGATGCAGATACTGTATTTCCACGCATGGTAGTCAACGGTGAGTTGCTCTATAGGGTAGATAAAATCAGGGACGAGGTCGTGGAACAGTTAGCGGTACCTCAGTAGTACCGTCGGGCGGTTCTGGAGTTGGAACACACACACCTACTCGGTGGTTAAAAAGACGCAAGAGCATATCTTGCAGCGGTTCTTTTGGCCGGGGATTTACGCGGAGGTCCAAAAGTACTGCGAATCCTGCCCCGAATGTCAGTTGACCACACCCACCGCAAGTTTCCACAGCCCATTGGTACCCCTGCCAGTGATAGAGGTACCTTTTGAACGGATTGCAGTGGACTTGGTAGGGCCTATTGTAAAATCCGCTCGTGGCCACCAACACATACTGGTGGCCGTCGACTATGCCACCCGGTATCCGGAGGCTATACCGCTACGCCACACCTCGGCAAAACTGATTGCACAGGAGCTGTTTGACATGTTCTGTCGCCTTGGACTACCTAAGGAGATCTTGACGGATCAGTGGATCCTTTTATGTCCAAAGTGACAAGGGAACTGTGCAAACTGCTTAAAATTAAACAAATGCACACCTCTGTGTACCACCCTAAAATAGACGGGCGAGTAGAACAGTTCAATAAAACCCTCAAGTCCAAGTTAAAAAAGGTGGTTTCTAAGGACGGAAGGGATTGGGACATGTTGCTACCCTATTTGATGTCCGCCATCCGTGAGGTACCCCAGGCTTCCACAGGGTTCTCTCGCTTTGAGTTATTGTACGGCAGACACCCTAGGGGTCTGTTGGATGTAGCCAAAGAGACGTGGGAACAAGAGCCGACTCCACATAGGAGTATAATTGAACACGTGGCTAGTATGCAGGACCGGATTGCGGCGGTCATGTCCATCGTGAAAGAAGATCTGTTAGATGCCCAGGCAGCCCAGAGGCGCACATATAATAAAAGAGCCATGGTCAGGTCTTTTAACAAGGGCGATCGGGTGTTAGTACTGGTACCCGCAGCCGAAAGTAAGCTCCTGGCCAAGTGGCAAGGGCCATATGAGGTTCGAGAAAAGGTGGGGGAGGTAAATTACCGGGTGTATCAGCTCGGAAGGAGGAAACCTGAGCAGTTTTATCATGTAAACCTGCTAAAACCTTGGAAAGATCGAGAGTGTTTAGTTACAGACGACACTCTGGGCATATCACCAGAGAGTTCTCTCCCTTCAGCCAGGGATGCGTCCGTGGGAGAGGTCAGGATAAGTGATGCTCTCACTAAACAGCAGCGACGGGAAGCTCGCTCACTGGTGCAGCAGAATACCGACGTGTTCTCACAGCTACCAGGTAGGACTACAGTTCTCCAACATGACATTGTCACCGAACCTGGGGTAAGGTTGCGAATGAGACCGTACCGGGTACCCGAAGCCCGGAGGCAAGCCATCACGGCTGAGGTAAAACAAATGCTCCAGTTAGGCGTCATGAAGGAATCACGGAATGAGTGGCTAACCCCATCGTACTGATTCCGAAACCAGACAGATCATTACGCTTCTGTAACGATTTCTGAAAATTAAATGAAGTGTCGAAGTTTGACCTTTATCCAATGCCCAGGCTGGATGAGCTCATTGAGAGACTGGGGCAGGCCCAGTACTTTACCACGCTCGATCTCACCAAGGGTTACTGGCAGGTACCTCTCACGAAATCAGCGAAGGAAAAGACCGCCTTCATAACTCCGCAGGGTCTATATCACTATGTGGTCTTACCTTTTGGGTTACATGGGGCCCCGGCTACATTCCAGAGGTTGATGGACATAGTGCTCAAGCCTCATCAGGAGTACGCGTCTGCGTATCTCGATGATATTATCATCTTTAGCACCGACTGGCATACGCATCCATCCCAGGTACAAGCAGTGCCGAGGAGTTATCAAGCCCAAAATAAATAAAGTTGAGGCCATAAAAAATTGGCCTAAACAGTCAAGTACAAAGCAGGTGAGGGCGTTCCTTGGCATCTTTGGGTATTACCACCGGTTTATACCTAATTTTGCTGGGAGAACGGCGGCCCTGACCGATCTCTTGAAAAGAAACAAATCGGTAATGGTTCAGTGGAACCCTCAGGCAGAAGAAGCCTTTCAGTTCATGAAGTTGGCCCTGTGTGGACAGCCGGTCCTCATCAGCCCCAACTTCAAGGAAACCTTCATTGTACAGACAGATGCCTCGGACGTAGGCCTAGGGACGGTATTGTCACAAAAAGTGAATGGTGAAGAGCACCTGGTCACCTACTTTAGTAGAAAACTTGTCCCGGCAGAGAAAAACTATAGCATGGTAGAGAAAGAGTGTTTGGCTATTAAGTGGGCCTTGGAATCGCTACGTTATTATTTACTCGGGCGTCAGTTCCGCTTGGTGACGGACCACTCACCCTTGGTATGGATGAGGAATGCCAAGGATAGGAATGCGTGAGTCACCACTGCAAAATTTCAGTTTCTCTGTAGAACATCGCCCTGGGAAGTCGCAGGGAAACGCGGATGCCCTGACCTGGGCACCCTGTGTGGTGTCAAATGTTCAACCCCACAAGTTTGAACAGAGG
Source organism: Phyllobates terribilis (assembly GCF_046119375.1). Lineage (NCBI taxonomy): Eukaryota > Metazoa > Chordata > Amphibia > Anura > Dendrobatidae > Phyllobates > Phyllobates terribilis. The sequence goes on from NW_027362762.1 coordinate 70,735,232, forward strand.
GGGGGATATGTGACGCTGTGACCGGGATCGTATACGAGGGAAGTTATATATCCCACAGAATGTGTACAGAGACCTATTTAATCCATTGGAGTGCATTGCAGTCACAAACTCACCTGCGGCTGCAATGCAGGAATGAAGTTGAGCATTGACCTGGTCAGGCTATCTGGCTAAGGCAGATTAAGTAAAACCATGCAGGGCCTTCATTTCTTGGGGGAGGCTACAGGAAGGCAGTGGGGTGTCCTCCTCCCTACAACCCGGGTTTTCCAGTGGCTCTTGCCACAGGTCCTTTAAAATCCCTGCACTAAGGATTAGTGTTGTTATGTATTGGAACCTGTTAGGAGCACAGCAGGAAAGCTCAGCGGGACTGTGTGTAGCTGAACCCACACCTGGGAAGCCTCTGCACCTGTCAGGCTCTGAGAGGCCCGGCGCGGCCATTGCCCCCGGCAACCGTTGTTTAAGGACTCGTGTGAACCTGGCTGCGAACCGGAGGACTTTTCTGTTTACCCGTGAGTTGCTGAATAAAAGCTGTTTATGTTGGACTTGCTTGGGTCACTGCATTAGTTACTGCACGGTGTGAACACCGCCGCCTAACAATGCTTAATTGTAAATCACTGGGCAAAACTGTCACTGAAAAAGACCTGGGTGTATTGGTGGACGACAAGCTCATGTTTGGTGGCCAGTGTCAGGCAGCTGCTGCAAAGGCAAATAGAATAATGGAATGCATTACAAGAGGCATAGATGCTCATGAGGAGAACATAATTTTACCTCTATACAAGTCACTAGTGCGACCACACTTAGAATACTGTGTACAGTTCTGGTCTCAAGTGTATAAGAAAGACATAGCTGAACTAGAGAGGGTGCAGAGAAGAGTGACCAATGTTATTAGAGGACTGGGGGGTCTGCAATACCAAGACAGGTTATTACACTTGGGGTTATTTACTGTGGAAAAACGAAGGCTTAGGGGTGATCTTATTACCATGTACAAATATTTAAGGGGACAGTACAAAAACCTTTCTACTGATCTTTTTACTCTGAGACGGGGACAAGGGGGCATCTTCTACGTCTGGAGGAAAGAAGGTTTAATCATAATCACAGACGGGGATTCTTTACTGTAAGAGCAGTGAGACTATGGAACTCTCTGCCGCATGATGTTGTAATGAGTGATTCACTACTAAAATTTAAGAAGGGTATGGATGCCTTTCTTGAAAAGTATAATATTACAGGTTATATATACTAGATTCCTTGATAGGGCGTTGATCCAGGGAACTAGTCTGATTGTTGTATGGAGTCGGGAAGGAATTTTTTTCCCCAATGTGGAGCTTAGTGTTTGCCACATGTTTTTTTTTTGCCTTCTTCTGGATCAACATGTTAGGCTATGGGTTGAACTAGATGGACTTAGTCTTCCTTCAACCTTAAAAACTATGTTACTATGTTTCAATTGTCTGCTTATCCCGATAGAAAGTGATTTCCTCCAATAGGACAAAGCTTGAGAGAGTTTTTTTTAATGATAAAGTTAATGATAACGATACATGAATTTCAGTCGCCATGATGAAAGTCATCCATAGAAAATATTGCTTTTGCTCAATGCCACTGGTTGGTTATATCTCCAATGTTAGGATAAGTTAATTACAGTTATTAAAAATGCCGTATACCAACAATTATATATTTAAAACTTTGACTAATTACCCCTTTCATTAATAAAATCCAGCCGATACTCCATTGTATATGGATCCATCCTCCTCTACCCAAACCAACCAAGTGTCAGTGATCAGATTACGTTGTGGATAAATATATAGTGATTAAATAACTCTCGACATTTCTTATTACACAGTATGGTGTCCTTCACTCCTCGGTTTTACAAGCATGGTGGGGGCGTTGGGGGGGGCACGTTACCATGGTAACATCAGCAAATACCGTCTGATGTTACTATGGTAATTCCTCCATCCTGCCAGATATGGTTTGCACAAATGATCCTAACTTGTAATGAGATTTTTCTTCTTATAGCCATAATAATCTTTTTTTTCTGCATATTTTTTTTTTTATTTGAGAAATAGGTCACTTATTTATCTTGTCTTCTATTAAAGGAGCTTTTTGGATTTTATTTTTCATATCAGTGAATCAAAGAAATGGAAATGTAGTATAATTGAGACTAATGTATCCTGTCCCTAAAAGCCCTTTATAAGATTTAGATTTTTGGCGAGTTTGTATGAAGATATAGAAGATGTCTTTTCTTCTGGGCGTTCTTCATTGTTGGGCTGGGGCTCCTTGGCCGCCAATCTAGTAATGCTTCTGAGAGTAGACCCGCCGTCTACGCAGAAGATGCCGTCTGCCATACATAAAGTTTAAACACATCGGACTTATCATCATTAAGGCCTAATACGGCATTTGTGATCACCCTATAAGAAATAGACCCTAAGTATCGATAGATTAGCTGTAATGTCACCTCCTGATGGAATTGTCTTCTCCATTACTGCGTTATAGCCCTGGTCCACCAGATAATCTTAAATTAAAGGGGTATTTCCATCTCCAAGATCCCATCCCAATATGTAGTAGGTGTAATAATAATAACATTAGCAAATACCTCCAATTATAAATGTAGTATAGTACTTCTGATTCGCTATGTCGCTTACCCCATGTGTAGGGCATTGCAGCAGCTTAGGCATCCATGGTTACGACCACTAGCAACTAGCTAACTGTCATTAGTGGTCGTAACCATGGATACCTAATCTACTGCAATGCCCTGCACATGGGGCAAGCGACCTAGCTAATCAGAACTATTCTACATTTCTAACAGGAGGTATTTTCTAATATTATTATTATTATTATTTCTATTACATATAGGGATAGGATCTTGGAGATGGGAATGCTCCTTTAACTTTACTGTCAAGTAGTTAAAGGAAACCTCCTTCATGTGTGTCTTTACTTTAGCATTTTTTATTAAAGACTCCAAATTCTCATGAAACAAATGCAACACACTAAGACAAAAGCCTCAACAAGCCGCAATCCCTATCACAAACAGTGGGTGGTTACATTTAGACACGTGTAACATAAACATCTCCCAACAGAGTATCAAAAAAATCAGTTTGTTTGTATTTTTAAACTGGTCATTTCGAGCTACTTATATGTATTGCCGAGATTAAAGGTAAAGAAGGACACATCTATGTGCTAAGTCTAGAAAAGCCAAAAATGTTTTCACTAAAGTACGGTATATCATGAACACTAACTTTTTCTTTTTAATATGTGATGGGTGCGATCGATCAGTGGGGATCCAGTTCCCGAGACACCCACCCATCCATCAAAAGACTTGTCAGAACTGCACTCAGAGGTCAGTAGACTTTCTATTGAGCTCGGACACCGCTCTGTGCTCATCGGAGCCTACCGAACAGCGCACTTTCGACTTGTCTTGAGCAATCAGTGGGGGTCTCAGGAACCGGACCCTTATTGACCATCAGGGTGTTTCACTGCCTATCAAATAAAAACAAAAAAAAGTTTTCCTAAAAGTAAATCTGCCTAGCTATGCAGTAGCTGTTTCCTCCATATTTGTGGGAAAAGAAGACATAGGGCAGAAATTTACATTTTATATACTGATCTATTGCACAGAAGCAACATTTAAGACACAAAAAACAAAACACGAGATTCTTAGCATCCATTTTATTCACACTGTTTAAGCCACTTCCACGTCACAGTGACCTTTTTAAGTGGGTAAGTACGTACATGGTGAGACACAGTGCTGTGAACCCCAGCAGCACAACTGCACCTCTGCTGCTGGACTAAGCTCCCCTAGGCCACACCACCCTACAGGCACAGAACCACAACAATAACAGACGCCGCTCAGCACAAGACTAATTTAACAAGTGTTACATCGCTATATTGGAAGAAGCTAAGCCAATTTGTCTTTAAAAAGTCTTAAGTGGTGTCAGCGTCTTGTCGAAGAGCCAGCCAGAGTGCAAGACTCCTGGCTCCACCGCCTGCACCTTTACACCTTAACACGTGTACAATAATTTTCGCCTAAGCAAAAGGTAATAAGAAAAAAAAAAGACAAAATATCAAATCTTAATCTGATGCAAATATTAAAGGGGGTTGTCCAGTTAAAACAAGTTATCACCAAAGTGCAGGATAGGTGGTAACTTGATGGGTGCTCCATCCATTTCCTCTGGGACTGCCGAAAAAAGCAGAGTAAAGCGGTTGGCAGCCAAACAGGGAATAAAATGATTGGCAGACAGACATGTGTACTGACGATCCATACCAATGGAGAAAGAAGTTCCCCTATTCTGACAATTGGTGTGGGTCCCAGCAGTTGGACAGGTTGGATAGGTGACAACTTATTTTCACCGGACAACCCCTTTAACTACCGTACTTTGGGTAATTTCAGTAGAATATACTAAATATTAATGAAGCTAGGTGTGGTAATTTCCACAGTAAATGCCAGGTTGTCACCTTGGACTACTGAAAGGGCAGCTGTAGTGAGGGCAAGCAATGGGGTAACCACCCTAAGCACTGCCAACGCCACACTGATGACCAGTGTATATAACTCTACAGTACATAGACACTTGTATCGTTCTTCCTTAAACCTGAACTTGACCTTTAGATTTGATGTAACCTTTTTTCCGGCCTTTAGATTTTGTGATGCCAATAATCATCTTATCTTTGACTTCTAACTCTAGGTCATTCATAATGTAGACCACTTTAATCTTTGGCATGATCCTGACTTATATTCTGTCTGTATATGAACTATATAAATGTGTGATAACTATCCTGTTTATTCTGTATGACTATCATGGGAGTCAAAGTTCACACAATGATCAATTTCCCACTATTCGAAATCCAAGACGTCTACTGTGACACAACCTGTTGCAAGTACTATTTCAGATCTTTACGTGAAGGGACATTAAGAGGTATTCTCAACATAGAGTTTTACCGCATAGCCATAGGGTTTGCCATAAATATGTAATATATATGGGTCCCAATGTTGGGTCCTGTACCCATCTCAAGTTCAATAGTCCCCTGAGCACTCCCAATCCTGCCTGGTGTCAGTGGAGAGGTAGACTCTCTGTTGACTTCTGTGGGACTTGCCGTGTTCAGCCAAGCACATGCTTCTGCCCCTTTGTTTTAGCCTTCAGTAAGAATTTCAGCTGCCGGACCCCCACCAATCCAAATTTTTTACGTGTCATTATGACTATAACAAACGTTTTTTTTGTTTTTTTTTTATTAAATGACGATTAAACGTTAATAGACTGTTTTAACATCTAGTGCAAACTATGGTCCACAGAGGATGAAGTTGTTAAAATTAGCCGAAAGGGTTTTGCACATTTGTCTACAAGGTCCAGATATTTACGTAGTTGGAATGGGAGTCCGAAAGACCGGACTGACACAGGTCAAAACAACATTACTATAAATGGGCAGTGTAGAGATGGGAAAGTGTAACATATTTTGACAATATTATAGAGACTCTGGGCACATGTATGTTACTGTATATATAAATATTTCCCTCTGATGATTTTGTATAGTGCACATTGATAGCACATGATTATTTGGGAGGAGTCATGGTAATCTTTTTTCATTAAGACCTAAACCTATTTCTATGACCTAATGATGGGAACTAACCCTAGAGCTAGGAGCTAACCCCAACCCTAAAGCTAGGACCTAACCCTAACTCTAAAGCTAGGACCTAACCCCAACATAAAACTAGAACCTAACCCTAGAGCTAGGACCTAACCCCACCCTAAAGCTAGGTCCTAACACTAACCTTACAGCTACAGTTTATTCCCAACTCTAAAGCTAGGACCTCACGCTAGGATCTAAGTCTTTACTGAGGATCTAATTTTTACCTTCAATCTAGGAACAAACCCTAACCCTAAAGCTAAGACCTAAACCTAACCTTCAACCTAGGGCACAATTTTTACCCTGCCTCAACCTAAGACCTAACCCTAACCTTCAAGATAGTACCTAACACTAACCCTCAACCTAGGACCTAACTTTAATCCCCAAGCTATGACTTAACCCTAACTCTCTGGCTGGGACCTAAATCTAATTCTGAAGTTACTTCTTGCAACTACAATGAACTAGTTTAACAAGTAGAATTTAAGACGTCTCCTAAACATAGACTATTTGAGTACTGATAGCACAATACAGTAACAAATAAGAGGTTCACCATGATGAAAGACAGACTTGGTAGAGATATGAAATTCACACTGTACTGTGACTGACACCGGCATGTTTTAGTGAAGTCTCCCCCTCAATAGGATTAATTGGGGTCCAGTTACCAGGAAGGTTTCCTCACAAACCATCCTCATTATACGTCAATTGTCCTGATTTTGATTTCCTGCTAAATTGTTACGCTCCTTAATTCTTTCAGCTGAGATTTCGATCTCTTCAGGAAGTATCGTAAAGTTCTTAAGATCTGCTCACTCCAGCTGTGCTGTTAATTTAATTCTTCAGTCATTATAAAGTTACATGAAAAAAATGGTGATTTTTAAACAAGAAAATACAATTTGCAAAAATTTAAAGTTGCAAGTCTGCTCTGCATGGAAGCCGGTTTACAGACATAAATCGATTGCACTGGCTTGGAAAATAATGATACAGTACATATTTCCATCATTTACATAATCACCAGCTGCCAATCGAAAATTTTCTTCTTTTTTTTTTTTGCACCATCTGAGATCTATACTAGGATCCCTGGGGTACCATCACTTGGTGAGTAAGAGTGGAGATATATTATTTTACTTTTCATTTGCAATTCTTGACTATGTACAATGAGTCTTGGTTATTTTCTGGTTTGGCTTCAAGCACCCAATTTCCTTACAAATCCCTGTTGTACAGATACATAATATAAAATGTAATAAAAACTATGTGCCTATACTCTTCCTTAGTGTGCCTTTAAATCTCCCTGTGTCATGTTCCATAGGACGGTTGAGGAGGACGATATCTCATTGAACGGGCTGCGCTGCGGTAAGTGAGAAGCCTTTGGTTCTTTTTTGTCCCAACGCGTTTCGGCGCTAGACTGGCGACTTTCTCAAGGTTAAAAAACAAATATGATACCTTGAGAAAGGGGCCGGTCCAGCGCCAAAACGCATTGGGGCAATAAAGAACCATTTTGGGACACAAAAGGCTTCTCACGTGGCCCATTCAACGTGGTATCCTCTACTATTATTCATCTGGAATTATTCAACCAAACAGGAAAAAAAGCGCTGATTCCAAGGTATAGTCTATACTTGATGAAGGAGTCAACTCGACTTCGAAACACGTTGTATGAATGAATAAAGATCCAGAGAACATACATCCATGTCTTCACTCTGTGGCAACACCCAGGAATCACTGCTTTTTATTCCTGTTAGGTTTGAATACGTTCCTTTCCACCGGCATGTGGGTCAGCAGACAGAGCTGGAATCTGTCATTCCTACCATTACAGAGTTGTGGCAGGTCAACAACCCAGACAGGTGAGCATACACAATCCCTTGCTCGATGTGTCTTATATTGGGGGTAACACACTTGGAGAGCCTTTTTTCTTTTTCTTTGCATTATTCATCTGGAAGAAGTATTTCTCCAGCAACGGGGCCACAGCAGCAGTTACACGCCTCTACAGGTGTTGTGCTGTCACACAACACGGCCAGTTGAGAGCATACTCTGGCTTTTCACTATCCTTACCAGGCGATACTGCTCTATGTGTGTGCGCTTTCATCCACAAACAGTTCTTCATATTCCAGTGGATGGCATATTAAAAAGGTATTCTCTCCGAAAAGCATTGGATCTTAGGGAATGTGCAGTGTCAAATTATTATTTGCTCGGTAAAATTATATTATGTTATGAAAGGTCCATCAGCTCCTACTCTCTGCATGCCAGATATTCGTCTGACAACACACACTGACAGTGCACTCTCCTGCTGGCTCATTACTACTGATCTGAGCCTGCTTGAGAGTGCACTGTCATTGTGCATATCAGGCTGGAACTAGCACAGCCCCTGAAACGTGTGTCACTGATGACACTTCATTTTAGGTAGGGAACAGAGGCTGTGGCAGTAACTGCAACCTATGCCCCAATGATGCTTTGGTTGAGTATCCAAGCATGCACTGGGATTTTCAAACAAAGTCTCATCGAAAAGGAAGTGGGAAAAAAATAGCAAAGAAGTTAGATAGTGTAGTGAGGGAAGGACAGGGAATTTTTAATTCGAGTATATTAGAAATTATTTAAATTATGGCACTAAACGGATAGGAATTTAGGATGAAAATTTATTTTATCTCGGATCACCCTTATAAATACACAAACTAAAAAAGTGTGAGCATAGATAATGAATATGCACATACTTCATTTTTAAAGGGAAAGCAATTGTCTTTTAAAAATCAGAATTGGTCATCAATATTAAATTGGTGGGGGTCCAACACCCGTCACCCACCATGAACAGCTGCAACCAGCTCTGGCGGTGGTTGGGTGTAAACCTTCCGTGAATGGAGAGGGACAACACAGCTGCATTCAATGCTAGGACTCCCACTCAGATCCTATTTTCTCTTGAATAGAAGCTGATCTGCAGCAGCCATTACACAGTGGACAGAGCTGAGCTGTTCCTCTCCATTTAGTATTTATGTCCAGCAACCTCCAAATCTGATCAGTTGGGGGTGCTGGGGGTCGACCCCCCCCATTGATCTGCTATTGATGACTGATCCAGATTTATAGGCAAAGAGCATAGGAATGGAGTGGACAGCAGTTTAGAGAAGAGCCCCAACAGTGGTGGTGGAAAGGGTGAAAAGAGTTTTGTTGTTTCGGAAAACACCTGTTAAAAAAAACAAACCGTGCTTTACTCGCTCCCTCCGGGTCCAGTGCGGAGTCTTCACTGCTGCTCCTGGTATCTGTTATTGTCTATCTAAACATCGCCTCAGCCAACAACCAAGCTCAGCGGCTAAGCCCAAGTTGACGACTCGAGACTTTCAGAGTCACTAACCTCATTGGCTGGCTGCAAACAATACAGACTCAGAACTGGACCTGAGGAGGGTGAGTAAAATGCAGTTTGATTTTTCTTGAAATAAACCACATCCTGGGAACAGAGTTCTCCAAAACCGGAAAACCCCTTTAAATTTAAGAAGAATGGAGGCAGAAGAAAGAGGAGATCAAATAAAAGAAAAGATGAGGTTAGGGATAGAAGATAGGAGGCAAAATCCAACACCAGGTTATGGAGATTGGAGCATCAGTTGTCCAATGGAGCAGCGTCCCACCATTTGGTGGATATATATCTTGGCTTCCGCCTCCTTTCTTTTTCTTCAGAAAAGAGTCTGTCTGTGCAGCTGGCAGGAATGGAGCATTGAAGAAGGGACATCACAGGTATGGGGGTCCCCCAGGTTATACAGTTAGTTGGTGAAAAGTTCTGACTCCACTGGGCAACTTTCGAAGAGGTAAGACAAAGAGGACAAAGATGGTGCCAATGTTGCACCCTACGATAAGATAACATCCAAAGATTCCTTCCTATTCAGTTCATTACTCACATATATATATTGTTTTGTCTATATACTGTATAATTGTTATATATTTTTTATTTATGGTTATTGATGAAAAATCAGCTGTGGCCGTTTCATCCAAAGTCATGGGGGGAGATCTGAGATATCGAGAAAATAGGCAGCTTATCAATAGGATGGCATATGTTACAACACGTTCCCTTGTAGTGTGCTGTGCACATTTACGGATCCAGTCTTAATGGCTGTTAGTAAGGGAATGCAATTTTTTTTTTTTTTTGTGAATGAAAGTGAACAAATGGGTGGAGTCAACAAATTACCGCTAACAAGCAACTCGGAAATTATTATAGAATTATCGGAAATGCTGTTCCGTCTCGCAGGGGAACAGATGTGCAGAGGGGGAACGGACAAATTCTGTTTAAGCGATGCTGATTTTAAGCAATGAAAGGACATAAAATAGGAGACAGCTGCAAGCCAGTCAGTAACGCGAGACAAGAGGAATGCGGAATCTGGGGAGGACAGATAGCATTGTGTCTCATCAGCACATAAACCACGCTGAAGCCCACAGGAATTAATCAGCTGACTGAAGCCATGTGCATAGAGGGAGAACAGAAGGATGGAGTTCAAGGACAGAGGATTGTAGCAAGCAAATGACAAAGACCGAGAGACCAGGAACCAAACAGGAGAAACATCGATGACACAAACTGCATTCACAGGGTGCAGCCTTTCTGCAAAATTGCACCAAAAAAAGGCATTATGACTGCACCCAAGGAAACCCGGAAATGACTGATCTATCATTGTAGGTAGTAGTTTGCATTGGTATTATTAGACACTGAAGGTATTCTGTAATGTGTCATATTGCAAATATTTATTACAAGTGGTTGAAAATATGGGCACTTTTTTAGGATCTGCAACACTAAGATCTCAAGCAAACTGAACCAAACTGACCCTGAAGAGGGAGGCTTATGGTGATCTAAGCTCAGTTCTGCTGGCCTGAAGAATATATGGATGTCAAAATCGTAACATTGACAGGCATTATTGCCTTTTAAAGGCAGACTTAGAGCTCACGTTTCACCCTCCAATGTCCCTCCATAGGCCTCTAATTTCAGTTTGCAGGTGTCATCCTTACATGGTTCCTTAGGGGTAATATCACTGTACAAGACCACATGAGCCAATACCGTACACCATAGAGCCAATACAAAGGAACCATGTGGCCTCTGTGCAATGACAGTCAGATTTTAGGGACACAACTCTCCAATGTGCACATGACCTTATATCAGTGTTCCCCAACTCCAGTCCTCAATGCCCACCAACAGGTCATGTTTTCAGGACTTCCTTAGTATTGCCCAAGTGATGGAATTCTTGTCTGTCCAGGGGATTCAATTATCTCCTGGGCAATACTAAGAAAATCCTGAAAACATGACCTGTTGGTGGCTCTTGAGGACCGGAGTTGGGGAGCACTGGCCTTACACTGTACGCTCTAATTGGCAGGATCCTCTCTCCTCTGACATTGGCAATGCATGCTCATATGTTATTTCTCATTTGTCCTGATAGCATGATTACTGGTTACAGTGATTATGAAGCGCTATTTAATGTCATTACTTATTATAGGGTCGCTGCTAATTTCTATAATAAAAGTAATACAGGATCCTGTTATCCTGTGTGAATAGTACATTTATGGAAGAGAGAAATACAAATTACCGATTGCACAATAGCCATTTTGTACCCATGTGTGCCTCCGATGTATGCCAATTCTTTACTTCTGTATGCCTTCAACTTGGGCCCATACTGTACCTCTGTGTGCCTCCTATTTATAGGCCCATACTGTACCTCTGTGTGCCTCCTATTTATAGGCCCATACTGTACCTCTGTGTGCCTCCTATTTATAGGCCCATACTGTACCTCTGTGTGCCTCCTATTTATAGGCCCATACTGTACCTTTATGTGCCTCCTATTTATAGGCCCATACTGTACCTCTGTGTGCCTCCTATTTATAGGCCCATACTGTACCTCTGTGTGCCTCCTATTTATAGGCCCATACTGTACCTCTGTGTGCCTCCTATTTATAGGCCCATACTGTACCTTTATGTGCCTCCTATTTATAGGCCCATACTGTACCTCTGTGTGCCTCCTATTTATAGGCCCATACTATACCTCTGTGTGCCTCCTATTTATAGGCCCATACTGTACCTTTATGTGCCTCCTATTTATAGGCCCATACTGTACCTCCTATTTATAGGCCCATACTATACCTCTGTGTGCCTCCTATTTATAGGCCCATACTGTACCTCTGTGTGCCTCCTATTTATATGCCCATACTATACCTCTGTGTGCCTCCTATTTATAGGCCCATACTGTACCTCTGTGTGCCTCCTATTTATAGGCCCATACTATACCTCTGTGTACCTCCTATTTATAGGCCCATACTGTACCTTTATGTGCCTCCTATTTATAGGCCCATACTGTACCTCTGTGTGCCTCCTATTTATAGGCCCATACTGTACCTCTGTGTGCCTCCTATTTATAGGCCCATACTGTACCTCTGTGTGCCTCCTATTTATAGGCCCATACTGTACCTCTGTGTGCCTCCTATTTATATGCCCATACTATACCTCTGTGTGCCTCCTATTTATAGGCCCATACTGTACCTCTGTGTGCCTCCTATTTATAGGCCCATACTATACCTCTGTGTACCTCCTATTTATAGGCCCATACTATACCTCTGTGTGCCTCCTATTTATAGGCCCATACTGTACCTCTGTGTGCCTCCTATTTATAGGCCCATACTATACCTCTGTGTGCCTCCTATTTATAGGCCCATACTGTACCTGTGTGTGCCTCCTATTTATAGGCCCATACTGTACCTCTGTGTGCCTCCTATTTATAGGCCCATACTGTACCTCTGTGTGCCTCCTATTTATAGGCCCATACTGTACCTGTGTGTGCCTCCTATTTATAGACCCATACTATACCTCTGTGTGCCTCCTATTTATAGGCCCATACTATACCTCTGTGTGCCTCCTATTTATAGGCCCATACTGTACCTCTGTGTGCCTCCTATTTATAGGCCCATACTATACCTCTGTGTGCCTCCTATTTATAGGCCCATACTATACCTCTGTGTGCCTCCTATTTATAGGCCCATACTATACCTCTGTGTGCCTCCTATTTATAGGCCCATACTGTACCTCTGTGTGCCTCCTATTTATAAGCCCATACTATACCTCTGTGTGCCTCCTATTTATAGGCCCATACTGTACCTCTGTGTGCCTCCTATTTATAGGCCCATACTGTACCTTTGTGTGCCTCCTATTTATAGGCCCATACTGTACCTCTGTGTGCCTCCTATTTATAGGCCCATACTGTACCTTTATGTGCCTCCTATTTATAGGCCCATACTGTACCTCTGTGTGCCTCCTATTTATAGGCCCATACTGTACCTCTGTGTGCCTCCTATTTATAGGCCCATACTGTACCTCTGTGTGCCTCCTATTTATAGGCCCATACTATACCTCTGTGTGCCTCCTATTTATAGGCCCATACTATACCTCTGTGTGCCTCCTATTTATAGGCCCATACTATACCTCTGTGTGCCTCCTATTTATAGGCCCATACTGTACCTCTGTGTGCCTCCTATTTATAGGCCCATACTATACCTCTGTGTGCCTCCTATTTATAGGCCCATACTGTACCTCTGTGTGCCTCCTATTTATAGGCCCTTACTGTACCTCTGTGTGCCTCCTATTTATAGGCCCATACTGTACCTGTGTGTGCCTCCTATTTATAGGCCCATACTGTACCTCTGTGTGCCTCCTATTTATAGGCCCATACTGTACCTCTGTGTGCCTCCTATTTATAGGCCCATACTGTACCTCTGTGTGCCTCCTATTTATAGGCCCATACTGTACCTTTATGTGCCTCCTATTTATAGGCCCATACTGTACCTCTGTGTGCCTCCTATTTATAGGCCCATACTGTACCTCTGTGTGCCTCCTATTTATAGGCCCATACTGTACCTCTGTGTGCCTCCTATTTATAGGCCCATACTGTACCTTTATGTGCCTCCTATTTATAGGCCCATACTGTACCGCTGTGTGCCTCCTATTTATAGGCCCATACTGTACCTCTGTGTGCCTCCTATTTATAGGCCCATACTGTACCTTTATGTGCCTCCTATTTATAGGCCCATACTGTACCTCTGTGTGCCTCCTATTTATAGGCCCATACTATACCTCTGTGTGCCTCCTATTTATAGGCCCATACTGTACCTTTATGTGCCTCCTATTTATAGGCCCATACTGTACCTCCTATTTATAGGCCCATACTATACCTCTGTGTGCCTCCTATTTATAGGCCCATACTGTACCTCTGTGTGCCTCCTATTTATAGGCCCATACTGTACCTCTGTGTGCCTCCTATTTATAGGCCCATACTGTACCTCTGTGTGCCTCCTATTTATAGGCCCATACTGTACCTTTATGTGCCTCCTATTTATAGGCCCATACTATACCTCTGTGTGCCTCCTATTTATAGGCCCATACTATACCTCTGTGTGCCTCCTATTTATAGGCCCATACTGTACCTCTGTGTGCCTCCTATTTATAGGCCCATACTATACCTCTGTGTGCCTCCTATTTATAGGCCCATACTGTACCTCTGTGTGCCTCCTATTTATAGGCCCTTACTGTACCTCTGTGTGCCTCCTATTTATAGGCCCATACTGTACCTGTGTGTGCCTCCTATTTATAGGCCCATACTGTACCTCTGTGTGCCTCCTATTTATAGGCCCATACTGTACCTCTGTGTGCCTCCTATTTATAGGCCCATACTGTACCTCTGTGTGCCTCCTATTTATAGGCCCATAATGTACCTTTATGTGCCTCCTATTTATAGGCCCATACTGTACCTCTGTGTGCCTCCTATTTATAGGCCCATACTGTACCTCTGTGTGCCTCCTATTTATAGGCCCATACTGTACCTCTGTGTGCCTCCTATTTATAGGCCCATACTGTACCTTTATGTGCCTCCTATTTATAGGCCCATACTGTACCTCTGTGTGCCTCCTATTTATAGGCCCATACTGTACCTCTGTGTGCCTCCTATTTATAGGCCCATACTGTACCTTTATGTGCCTCCTATTTATAGGCCCATACTGTACCTCTGTGTGCCTCCTATTTATAGGCCCATACTATACCTCTGTGTGCCTCCTATTTATAGGCCCATACTGTACCTTTATGTGCCTCCTATTTATAGGCCCATACTGTACCTCCTATTTATAGGCCCATACTATACCTCTGTGTGCCTCCTATTTATAGGCCCATACTGTACCTGTGTGTGCCTCCTATTTATAGGCCCATACTGTACCTCTGTGTGCCTCCTATTTATAGGCCCATACTATACCTCTGTGTGCCTCCTATTTATAGGCCCATACTGTACCTCTGTGTGCCTCCTATTTATAGGCCCATACTGTACCTCTGTGTGCCTCCTATTTATAGGCCCATACTGTACCTCTGTGTGCCTCCTATTTATAGGCCCATACTGTACCTCTGTGTGCCTCCTATTTATAGGCCCATACTGTACCTCTGTGTGCCTCCTATTTATAGGCCCATACTGTACCTCTGTGTGCCTCCTATTTATAGGCCTATACTGTACCTCTGTGTGCCTCCTATTTATAGGCCCATACTATACCTCTGTGTGCCTCCTATTTATAGGCCCATACTATACCTCTGTGTGCCTCCTATTTATAGGCCCATACTATACCTCTGTGTGCCTCCTATTTATAGGCCCATACTGTACCTCTGTGTGCCTCCTATTTATAGGCCCATACTGTACCTCTGTGTGCCTCCTATTTATAGGCCCATACTGTACCTCTGTGTGCCTCCTATTTATAGGCCCATACTGTACCTGTGTGTGCCTCCTATTTATAGGCCCATACTGTACCTCTGTGTGCCTCCTATTTATAGGCCCATACTGTACCTGTGTGTGCCTCCTATTTATAGGCCCATACTATACCTCTGTGTGCCTCCTATTTATAGGCCCATACTGTACCTGTGTGTGCCTCCTATTTATAGGCCCATACTGTACCTCTGTGTGCCTCCTATTTATAGGCCCATACTGTACCTCTGTGTGCCTCCTATTTATAGGCCCATACTGTACCTCTGTGTGCCTCCTATTTATAGGCCCATACTGTACCTCTGTGTGCCTCCTATTTATAGGCCCATACTGTACCTCTGTGTGCCTCCTATTTATAGGCCTATACTGTACCTCTGTGTGCCTCCTATTTATAGGCCCATACTATACCTCTGTGTGCCTCCTATTTATAGGCCCATACTATACCTCTGTGTGCCTCCTATTTATAGGCCCATACTATACCTCTGTGTGCCTCCTATTTATAGGCCCATACTGTACCTCTGTGTGCCTCCTATTTATAGGCCCATACTGTACCTCTGTGTGCCTCCTATTTATAGGCCCATACTGTACCTCTGTGTGCCTCCTATTTATAGGCCCATACTGTACCTCTGTGTGCCTCCTATTTATAGGCCCATACTGTACCTGTGTGTGCCTCCTATTTATAGGCCCATACTGTACCTCTGTGTGCCTCCTATTTATAGGCCCATACTGTACCTCTGTGTGCCTCCTATTTATAGGCCCATACTGTACCTCTGTGTGCCTCCTATTTATAGGCCCATACTGTACCTGTGTGTGCCTCCTATTTATAGGCCCATACTATACCTCTGTGTGCCTCCTATTTATAGGCCCATACTATACCTCTGTGTGCCTCCTATTTATAGGCCCATACTGTACCTCTGTGTGCCTCCTATTTACAGGCCCATACTATACCTCTGTGTGCCTCCTATTTATAGGCCCATACTATACCTCTGTGTGCCTCCTATTTATAGGCCCATACTATACCTCTGTGTGCCTCCTATTTATAGGCCCATACTATACCTCTGTGTGCCTCCTATTTATAGGCCCATACTATACCTCTGTGTGCCTCCTATTTATAGGCCCATACTGTACCTCTGTGTGCCTCCTATTTATAGGCCCATACTATACCTCTGTGTGTCTCCTATTTATAGGCCCATACTGTACCTCTGTGTGCCTCCTATTTATAGGCCCATACTGTACCTCTGTGTGCCTCCTATTTATAGGCCCTTACTGTACCTGTGTGCCTCCTATTTATAGGCCCATACTGTACCTGTGTGTGCCTCCTATTTATAGGCCCATACTGTACCTCTGTGTGCCTCCTATTTATAGGCCCATACTGTACCTCTGTGTGCCTCCTATTTATAGGCCCATACTGTACCTCTGTGTGCCTCCTATTTATAGGCCCATACTGTACCTCTGTGTGCCTCCTATTTATAGGCCCATACTGTACCTCTGTGTGCCTCCTATTTATAGGCCCATACTGTACCTCTGTGTGCCTCCTATTTATAGGCCCATACTGTACCTCTGTGTGCCTCCTATTTATAGGCCCATACTGTACCTGTGTGTGCCTCCTATTTATAGGCCCATACTGTACCTCTGTGTGCCTCCTATTTATAGGCCCATACTGTACCTGTGTGTGCCTCCTATTTATAGGCCCATACTGTACCTCTGTGTGCCTCCTATTTATAGGCCCATACTGTACCTCTGTGTGCCTCCTATTTATAGGCCCATACTGTACCTCTGTGTGCCTCCTATTTATAGGCCCATACTGTACCTCTGTGTGCCTCCTATTTATAGGCCCATACTGTACCTCTGTGTGCCTCCTATTTATAGGCCCATACTGTACCTCTGTGTGCCTCCTATTTATAGGCCCATACTGTACCTGTGTGTGCCTCCTATTTATAGGCCCATACTATACCTCTGTGTGCCTCCTATTTATAGGCCCATACTGTACCTGTGTGTGCCTCCTATTTATAGGCCCATACTGTACCTCTGTGTGCCTCCTATTTATAGGCCCATACTGTACCTCTGTGTGCCTCCTATTTATAGGCCCATACTGTACCTCTGTGTGCCTCCTATTTATAGGCCCATACTGTACCTCTGTGTGCCTCCTATTTATAGGCCCATACTGTACCTCTGTGTGCCTCCTATTTATAGGCCTATACTGTACCTCTGTGTGCCTCCTATTTATAGGCCCATACTATACCTCTGTGTGCCTCCTATTTATAGGCCCATACTATACCTCTGTGTGCCTCCTATTTATAGGCCCATACTATACCTCTGTGTGCCTCCTATTTATAGGCCCATACTGTACCTCTGTGTGCCTCCTATTTATAGGCCCATACTGTACCTCTGTGTGCCTCCTATTTATAGGCCCATACTGTACCTCTGTGTGCCTCCTATTTATAGGCCCATACTGTACCTCTGTGTGCCTCCTATTTATAGGCCCATACTGTACCTGTGTGTGCCTCCTATTTATAGGCCCATACTGTACCTCTGTGTGCCTCCTATTTATAGGCCCATACTGTACCTCTGTGTGCCTCCTATTTATAGGCCCATACTGTACCTCTGTGTGCCTCCTATTTATAGGCCCATACTGTACCTGTGTGTGCCTCCTATTTATAGGCCCATACTATACCTCTGTGTGCCTCCTATTTATAGGCCCATACTATACCTCTGTGTGCCTCCTATTTATAGGCCCATACTGTACCTCTGTGTGCCTCCTATTTACAGGCCCATACTATACCTCTGTGTGCCTCCTATTTATAGGCCCATACTATACCTCTGTGTGCCTCCTATTTATAGGCCCATACTATACCTCTGTGTGCCTCCTATTTATAGGCCCATACTATACCTCTGTGTGCCTCCTATTTATAGGCCCATACTATACCTCTGTGTGCCTCCTATTTATAGGCCCATACTGTACCTCTGTGTGCCTCCTATTTATAGGCCCATACTATACCTCTGTGTGTCTCCTATTTATAGGCCCATACTGTACCTCTGTGTGCCTCCTATTTATAGGCCCATACTGTACCTCTGTGTGCCTCCTATTTATAGGCCCTTACTGTACCTGTGTGCCTCCTATTTATAGGCCCATACTGTACCTGTGTGTGCCTCCTATTTATAGGCCCATACTGTACCTCTGTGTGCCTCCTATTTATAGGCCCATACTGTACCTCTGTGTGCCTCCTATTTATAGGCCCATACTGTACCTCTGTGTGCCTCCTATTTATAGGCCCATACTGTACCTCTGTGTGCCTCCTATTTATAGGCCCATACTGTACCTCTGTGTGCCTCCTATTTATAGGCCCATACTGTACCTCTGTGTGCCTCCTATTTATAGGCCCATACTGTACCTCTGTGTGCCTCCTATTTATAGGCCCATACTGTACCTGTGTGTGCCTCCTATTTATAGGCCCATACTGTACCTCTGTGTGCCTCCTATTTATAGGCCCATACTGTACCTGTGTGTGCCTCCTATTTATAGGCCCATACTGTACCTCTGTGTGCCTCCTATTTATAGGCCTATACTGTACCTCTGTGTGCCTCCTATTTATAGGCCCATACTGTACCTCTGTGTGCCTCCTATTTATAGGCCCATACTGTACCTCTGTGTGCCTCCTATTTATAGGCCCATACTGTACCTCTGTGTGCCTCCTATTTATAGGCCCATACTGTACCTGTGTGTGCCTCCTATTTATAGGCCCATACTATACCTCTGTGTGCCTCCTATTTATAGGCCCATACTGTACCTCTACGTGACTTGATCTGTGCCTCAATAATGCCATACAGTAACACGCACACTACAAATGTGCATGTGCCCTAATCCAGCATGCGGCCCAATTCCTCCGCAGCATCATCCCTGTCTCTCTCTATTAAGTCATTCATATGTCACTTGTAAGGCTCCCTCCTAAATGTATGACAGTAGATTTTACAGTGTTTATACTAATGCAGTCATAGTCAGCGCTGCTCTGAGACTATTAAATACTGCCTTCTATCTTTAATTAGGCTGGAAAATTTCATACATCTGTGGTTTGGGAGTCCTTGTCAGCCCACTAGATTGAATCACATGGATGCTGGTATCCTCTAGCCATCAAACAATTGATTTTTGCAGGATTCAGCTCAGATTTTGCTTCAGGGACAAGAGATATGTTCATTCATTTGTCAGTCACTTTGCCTATGCTTCACTGGAAAGGCTTTGGATTCTATTTTTTTTTCTGGACATTTATGAAAAAAAAAAAAAAGTAAAAAAAAAAACAACTAAAATATATTACAGGGGTATTCTTTATAGCTTGTACTGAATCTGTGTGCCGCCTGTAAGTCACTTGGAGGAGCATATGGGGCGGACTTGAATTGCGCAGTACTGTTTACATACAAAAATTTGGTGAGCAGCTCACTTATTGCAAATACAGATGGCACGTGTCCGCGCCGGGAAAATATGCTATTAAGATGAATGAAAGTCGGTGCAAAAAATTACTAAAAGTAGGAAAAAATAGTAATACAAAAATAAAACAAAAATGCATAACTATTTTAGGGTGATATGAGCTGCCATATCTCACTCGGGTCATCCATGTGTCTTAATTTATCTCCTCACTTCATAATTCTGGCCATACTAATACATTCACATGAGTGACTAGGTCACTGCCTCCAACAAGGTCAATACACTCCACCCCTGTTGCTGGCATCACACTCATGATAATATTGTTAGCAAATTATTTTATTTCTGTGCATTCCATTAAAATTCTCTGTAATCCGCAGCCCTAGCTTTACTCGTATTATCACACGACTGGACAGGTTACTTTCTCCCACAAAATAAGCATACTCCTCTTCTGCTGCTGGTTTTGGTTTGATTAGCTCCAGGATTTTCTATAATAGAGCTATAAAGTTTCTGGATTAAAAATTACACTTTTATTAGTTCACTAAAATTGCCTTTCAAAAAGATAAATAAAATAAAATGGGAAAACAGAAAAACAAAAAGTGACGCGTTTCAAACGGAGTCAGGCGTTCTTTATCAAAGCCTGGCTTAATTTTAAAGGAAACGCTTTTCGTTTTTCTGTTTTCCCATTTTATATATTCTTTTTTGGGATGGCAATTTTAATGGACTAATAAACGTCATTTTTTAACCCAAAGGGTGCAAAATTTTTCCCCCTTTTTTCTACATTTGCTCATGTCTAGTCAGAATCTGGTTCCGTGTATGCTGGATATAAGTAATTTACGGTGAGCTTTTTCAGGATTTTCTACACTAGCCTAGTTTGCGACACCACACCTGTCATGCACATCCATTCACAGCCTAAATTAAAGATGTTTTCTGAGAATTGTAAAGTCTATGAGAAATGAAGAGACTTCATAATTTACAAGCTGTTAAAATTCTGCTCTGTTCCCGAGTTATCACATTTGGTGATGTGACGTCAGCTCCTTACTGCTACAGTCTGTTCAAAGCACAGAGTACAGAGGTTTCCTGTCTGTGCTTTGAACCGTGGCAGCTCTGCAGTGAGCTCTGCACAGTGATGTCATCGCAACATGCCCGTGATCCTCAGCAAGATGTCAGTGACTGGAGAGGTGCACATTAATGGAGAGCACAAAGCAGGCTTCACACAGAGCAAGTAATCTTATCAACTCGTGACATTTGCCAGCGAGGATGGAGCTGGGTCTTTCAGAAAGCTATACTATAATATTATATATTCTAATACGCTATATGACTCATTGATACACTAAAGCATACTGAGCCTGTGTGGTGCCAGTGTCAGCACATTTAACATTACGGACAGCAGTAGAATCTCAAGCATATACCAGTTAAAGTAGGAAGAATGTTAGGAAAAAGAAACTGTACGTGCAGCAATGTATCCATCTTGAGACTGTGTACGAGTCTCAGGATGGTGCTTTGTAGGTGGAGTGGGCAGGCACTGAGAGTAGGAGAGTGTGAACTGTGTGACAGATACAGTTCTTTCTCTTAGGAAATGTAGTCTGGAGGCACAAAGGGAGAGTTGGCAGGAAGGTTGAAATGTGAACAATGACAGACCATAACGATGGCTGCATAGGGCTTAAGGGGAGCTATAAAACATACAAGTTAACAGAGGAGTTTGAGGATAATAGATATAAAACTCAGAATTCACAGGAAGTGTGAATTTTTATTCACAATCCAAATGATCCAGACTAATATAATAAAGTTTCAGTCCTAACCTTCCCTTCATCAGAATGGGGCAGATTGTGCTGCTTAAGAAGGCAATAAGAAGCCGTTAGCGCAATAGGCAGTGCGGCTGCCTAGAGAGTACCTGCAGCGCTTCCCCCTGGTGACATCCTGTTCCAGAAGGGGCGATGGATACTGCAGGGAGTGAGTTCAGACCCAGCCTCCTGTAATATCCCATTTGAGACTCCTATCAAATGAAAAGTCACCGAAATTACAGTCAAAACAACTCATTTATGAATTAGCTAGATAGGGGAAAGTGTAGGATAATGAATAATAAAGCAAATTACAAAAGTGGTTAAGGCGTAAGGATAGATGTTTAGAAAATACATTTTAGGTATTAGACCAACCCTTTAATACACACTTGCCTCCTGCTCCTATCACGATTCCCATGATCTTGTTGGCTACTAGATGTCCTACTTTTGACAGTGCAGAGAAAATGTGTGTTAGAATGACTAAAACAAGTGAATGCAATTGTAAAGAATATTCAAGACAATCCCATGTCGATCACTGTGCCCTGCTTGGCAGGTTTTATAGAGATTTCCATGTACAGTGTATCTTGCAAAGGAGGGGGCCGACAGGCCGTGAGTGACAAAACCCCCACCAACAGCTGTGAAGCTGCTACAGCCCACCCATGTGGTCCTTTGTGTAAGAGACTATAATTCAACACTGAGTTATGGCAACATGATACATCCCAGTGATAAACAAACTAGATTTTTGGAAACGCACGAACCAGGAAAATGTCACCCAATCTTTCAACGCAGTCTAGCGCGTATGGAAAGGGAGATACCCAGCACAGCCTTGCAGGGGCCCCTAGTACCCCGGTGTTTGATATCCACGCGTAGCAGGGGCCCGGCTGGGTCCGATGACACCAGAACCAGCTTCCTAGGACCGTCCAGTAAGGACGTATGGCCCATTTTAGTTTTGGGAGTTTCTTAGCTAAGAGAGACCAGGGGAGGAGATTTGGGCGCAGCCAGGATGCAGGAGTGGGAGTGATCCAGAGGGGTTAAGAACTCCAGCAACCCTGGCTCCATTGTCTTTTTTCCTGGAGAGGTGACGTCAAGTCGTGTGGGAAAAGTCCTGCAACAACAAAGAGAAGGCCCACAAACCTCCCATGTGGCAGCCTTCCCCCGAAAGCCAGATCGTCCATCTAACTGGTAACTGACTTGTAATAACTGCTTTATACCTTTTGTACCCATACTTTCGTGTTTTTAACTCTGACCACTGTGCATGTAACTCTGACCACTGTGTATGTATAACCCTTATGTATATAGCATATTGTTTAGTGTGCCCCTAAGGCAATTAAATATATAATTTAACCTTGAGCTGTTCTTTTATCTCGATCCACGAACCTTACGTCCATTGTTCGGTCGAACGACCACACTACCGGGCTGGTTTCTAGCCCGATATAAGTCTATTATATCAAATAGAAACTGGTGGCAGCGCTCCCAGGCCGACCAGGCTCTGCTTCACTGGAGCTAGTGAAGGAGCCTCTCAGCCTGTCAGGGGTGTGAGCGAGTGTGGTGCCACGTCAGTGACTGAGTGGGCCTCCTCTTCTCATTCCCTGGTGCCTTCCCGTACCCGTGTGGACAGGGGGTGTCTGTGTAGAATGGTATCTGACCTTACGTGTCCTCGAGGGGGGTGCGGATCGTCATGAAGGTGCAGAGGGCAGGTTCATACCATGTGCTCCATCTGACATAATTGTGATGTCAGGCGGGTGGCGGGGTGTGGATCCTTCACAAGTGGTGGGAACAGCGAGATTCTGCGGGGTCTCCCTGTTGCCTTTTCATCACAGCAATAAATAAGTAAAAGTAGAAAAATTAGTAATACAAAAATGCACAGCTTTTCTAAGGTGATGTCAGCTACCATGTCTCCATGGGGCTATCATATGTCTTAATTTACATCCTCACAACATGACTTTGGCCTTGCTAATGCATTTACATGAGTGAATAGGTCACTGCCTCCAACAAGATCAATACTCTCCACTCCTGCTGCTGCTACCATCACTCACTTCCATGATCAGGTGGCTTGCAGATTGTCTTATTTTTGTCCATTTTATGACACTGCTCTGTAATCTGCAGCACTAACTTTGCTCATATTACCACCTCACAGGTTACTTCCTCAAACAACATAAACCTAGTCCTCTCTTCCTGTTGTCTTGATATGTATGATCAATTTTTTATCCTTGCTCGCTTTATGTCACCACAACTGTCATGCACTTCCATGTTCTTAATAACTTCAGAGGACACTGTGTGTCACAAAATCAGCACACTCTTCTACTGCTGCAGTCACCATTCTCACGATCTGGTTGGCTACAAGATATCCTGTCACTACTATAATTTTAAGGGGTTGAACAGTGTTAAAAAAAGATGTCTGCTTTCTTCTTTTTTACCATTTGAACTTGAACATTACTGAAAGCAGAAGAGTCTCAAGATTGCACATACCAGGTGAAATAGGAAGAATGTTCAGAAAAAGAAACTGTATGAGAAGGAAATTATCCATCTTGAGGCTGTATAGGAGTCTCAGGATGGTGCGGTGTATGTGGAGTGGGCAAGCACTGAGGGTGCGAGATTGTGAACTGTGAGACGGATACAGTTCTACCTCTTAGGAAATGTAATCCATTGGGAACCTAAGGAGAGTCTGAAATGTCACATACCACATACAACCCATGGACAAATGTAACCCTGTTTCTGAAAGAAGGTAACCGTGTTTTCTAATCCTAGACAACTCCTTTAACAGGTCACTGCCTCTGCCAAGATCAGCACACTTTTCCTCAGCAGCTGTAATTAAAGGGATTGGACCATGAATAATATTTATCACTTGGTTACAGGATTGGTGTTCACAGTATGATCGCAGTGAGTTCCACACCGGGCAGCAACCCCCTTCTATCACAAAAAAGTGGATCTTGCATAGCATTTTGGAATGGATGAGTAGTCATGCATGTCCCTATTACATTCAAAGTCTTTCAGCATCTGCGCCATTCTAAAGTGGGGCACAGAATTGGTGGGGGTCCAAGCATTAGGACCACCAAACAATTAGCGATAGTGTGGCTAGGTCAGTATTCTGTGGACGAGAACAAGTCCCTGGCATCCTGGCCACCTCTTTTGATTAGACGACCCGATTAGCTGACTAATCTAAAGAAGGTCTGCAGAGGTCGGAATGTAAGAGGTGGTCACCAGGGATCCCATCCAACGTCCACAGAATACTGGCCTGCCCAATGGACCAGATACTCCGAATCTATTCCTACCATTTCTACCAGTGATCTCACATCTATCACGTATCCTGTGTAGGGGTAATAAATCTTGTTGTGGGCTATAAGCTTTATAATGATCATTATCAATAGGGCAAAATATTTAATTAGACTTCCTTCCATTTGTTACTATATCATCGGGTTCTTACATTACTGCAATTACTGAAGTTTTTATAAAAACTCGCACAATGTGCAACATTTGCAATCACATAAAAGGAAGATCTTTCCACCTACAAATTGCTATATACTGTACTTAATTTATTTTGAAATTAATTCATCCCATGAAATTTTTTTAAACAGAAATAAGAATCAAATAATCACTTACATACATTATTCATATCCCCTTCTGCCAAGAAGGAAGAGAGCTATAAACTGTCTTCTCCCTGAGACTTTCTGTTCCACAGAGTAACCACTGACCGGGATCCTGGTCTTATAGTCGTTAAACTCTTAAGGTAATTTGTGCAGATTTATTACTATTGTTGCTTCATTCACAATCTTACTTGCTGGTGTAAGTTGTGCCAATTTTTTTTTTTTTTTTAAAAGACGGAAAGCTCTTAACAAATTTGGCACATTTTGGACAGTCCTAAAGTCAAAAAACAATCTACAGCTGCAGTTAGCAAGTATAGATTCGCACTATTTCCTGGCAGAATAATTCTGCACATTTGAAAGTTTAGACTTATTTGGCCAGAAAATGCAAAAAGTGCAAATTTTTGCACAAACTAGTGAATTTTTGGACTCGGTTTAAACCCAAAACTGGGGTTTCAGTGTTGCTTGAGAGCCACAGTTGAGGGTTAGATAGCCAGAGCAATAACTGCTGCAACTTTTTTGCAACATGAGTTAGTAAAGTTCTGAAGACACAGAACAGAAGTCACAATGCTCTGCCAGACTTATTGCTCGATCAACACTAGTGGGCAGGTTTGTAATTATAGTGGGTGCAATGGTTGCAGTTGCACCTGGATCAATGAGACTACTGGGGACCCTATTCGGCACGGTCCTACTAAAACCTTACCATGTGTCAGAAGTGACCTGTGTGAATAACGGCAAACAAAGGACTGGGTCCAGACCTCTGGACACCTCAGCCTTGGGAAGCTGCGTCCCTTGTGTTCCCTTATTGACACAGGTTACTTCTGACACATGGTAAGGTTTTAATATTAGACAGTTTAGGACCGTCCCAAATAGGGTCACCTTGCCGTGGTGGGATGGCTTTTATGCTTTTTTTGATCAAAAACAGTGTTACTAAGAACCCTATGTTATTTAATTGCACTTTTGCTTTTTACTTATTTACATACAGCAGGGTTTATGCTCATTTTGTTTCTTGTAGCTTTTGTCTGTTTAATAGCCAATGTGAACATGCGTCTATATGTTGCATGTATACCAACTCAAACTCCAGCTCAATTTTTGTGTTTCAACACAGCAAACATGCATGGTTGCGGTTTTTTTTCCACTTTCTCATTGCTTTCTATGGTGAAAAAATGCTGCAAAAACGCAGAAAGAATTGAAATGCTGACGTTCTCAAAAAAGCAGCAGTTTTCCAATTCAGTCAGGTAAAAAAAAAGCATTAGTGGGCATGAGATTTCTGAAATCTCAGGTTTTGCTGGTTCTGTAAAATGCAGCTTCTTATTTGCATAAAAGAAACTCTGAAAAAACGCAACATGTGAACATAGCCTTAGGGTCAATTATTTGGTGCAAAAATTTCTGCACCATTTCTGCATCTCATGGCAGGAAAAAACGCAGCGTAAAATAGATGCATTTTTGCTGCCTTTTTTATGCTTTTTTTTTTTACATGCGTTTTTAGTGCAGATTTTTCCCCACTAATTAATATAAGTGAAATCTGCTTGACATGACATGCTGCAAATTTACAAGATTTACGTAAATCTGCAAGACAAAAATAAGAAGTGAGTGCATGAGAATTCAGGAATCTCATTCACTTTACTGGCAAGAGGAAAGCTCTTCAGGTTCTGTGACAAATCTGTTTAGAAGAAAAAGGATACAAAAACACAACAATTTTGCGCCATGTGCACAGGCCCTTAGAGGAGATACTGTTTAAGCATTTTGCATAGCAGTGGATACAAAGATGCTTGTTAAATATTGACACCACCACGGCCTGAATTTGGGCGGCATCGTAACAGGTTGTTTTCCCCCAGTAATGACAGTGAACACATTATATGGCTCTGCAGGGGTTATATTTAGCTAATTCCAGAATTGAGACAACAGTCTCGTCCTTCCAGTTACCCGACTAATGGCCGGAGAATTACATAACACTGATTACTGCAGACAGGCGGAGGAAACAACCAGCTGCCAGGACAAGGACCTGGACCACAAGGAGAGCTGCCAACGAAGGTGATGTATGCCCCAGCAAACTGCCCTCAGTACTTAGTATCTGTCATCACAGCTGTTCAGAACATTTCAGCACCACGGACAGAGAACAACCAGCATACCCTTCCTGCTGAGACTTCATCATATCACTTACTACATCACTCCCATACAATCCCTGTGCACTGGGGATTGCACGACTTGAAGAGGCAATTTGCATGTTTCATTTCCCAGAGGATATTGCATGGCCTATAAGTCTCCTTACACTGGCATGTCAGGCATGTCACTCTCCACAAGGAGAAACTTTACTCCTTAAATCCCAGTCAGAGGCCACTCATATAGCCAAATCAGATCTCCTTACTTTGCACCGAGGAGAGGCAACATCCCGAAACATGTGTCTGCAAACAGAGATTCTGGTTTGGCTTTTATCCTAAGTCATGTGGCAAGGCTCGTCAAAGGGTCGATATTGACTTTTAGGGTTTCTACTTCCAATAGTTGGCACTAGAGATCAAATCCTCTTCTGGTCTGAAGAGACAATTTGCTTATTTAATTTCCCAGAGAAGCATTGCATGGCCTATAAGTCTCCTTACACGGGCATGTCAGGCATGTTTCTCTCCACAAGAAGAAATTTTATCCCTTAGATTACAGAGAAAGACATGGCCGGTACTCCCCAACCACTAGACTTCTAACATTGCAATAGATTTTCCCACATGCATTTATGAATATCCCCAATGTAAAGACTAAACAGTCCAAGCCACAGTTCTCACTTAGGGTGTATTCACAAGTCGCGTTTTTACTGCGAAAAATGCAGCAATTTACTGCCCCGGTAAAGTGAATGAAATCTCATGCACATGTTGCTTATTTTTTTTCCTTGCAGATTTAAATCAGTTTCATATCTACAGCATGTCAATTCTTTCAGCATTTTTTCACGCACAAAACTATATAAAAAACAAGCCTTTTCATGCAGCATTTTACCTGCCAAGAAATACGTTTTTGATGCAAAAATGTTTGCAGCAAATACTGAAAGGGGTATTCCCATCTCCAAGATCCTATCCCAATATGTAGTAGGTGTAATAATAGTAATATTAGTAAATACCTCCAATTAGAAATGTAGTATAGTTCTTCTGATTCGCTATGTCGCTTACCCCATGTGCAGGGCATTGCAGTAACTTAGGTATACCTGGTTACAAATGACAATGAAAGTCTAAGGGCTCATTCAGACGTCCGATTTTCTCATGTACGCGAAAAACAGACTGATAGTTTTGATCATACTTTGATCAGAGAGTGGTCTGTGTGTCGTCAGTTTTTCTCACATGTGGAGAAATAAAAAAAAAAAGTTTCTCCACCTTCTCCTATGTGACAGTCCGTGAAAAAAATCGGATCGCACTCGGATAACATAGACTTGACATGACCATAGACTTGCATTGCTGATTTTTATCCGACACTCGGATCAAAATCGGACATGTCTCTGCGATTTTCATATCAGAAAAAAAAAATTTACCCTAAAGGTGGACAACCAAGTAAAGGGAACCAGTCACATGATTAATGCTGCCCGAAACCCTGTTCAGTATGAATTAGAAACTTGCTCCAGCATTACAAAACATAGTGGGATGTATGGCTGGGGATGAGGAGATTGGTCCAAGGGGTATGTCCCCGACAGCTTCCCTGGTGGAGACCTTGTCCCTGGCCATGATCTCAATTCTGTTTTTCTCTAAAACGTACAGTACATATTTGCCGTTCTCTGATTCCCAATTCGGCCAGCGTGAATCATGTCAGATCCCCTTTAAAGGGAAACTGTCAGTCGATGATCCATGCTGAACAAGCTACGGACAGCATAAATCAGAACCTGGTTGCATAATTGCGCTGAAATGCTCCAGTCCAGTGTTTCAGGGAAAACATAGCTTGAAGAACGGACTGGGGATTATAGGGGACAGAAGAGACTAGTCCAGCTCCTTCCTTGCATGGCTTCTCCCCACATGGCACCAGGCGATTGACAAGTCTCTTGGAGCGTTTCAAAGAAGAACAGACCTGGCAGCAATCATATGGCCAGAATCTGATTCATGCTGCCCATGTATAGGCAGCATGAATCGACTAACATGTTCACTTTAACTTGTACTGCGACCCTTTCATTCTAACTAAGGATCAGAGGGTTCTTCTCACGATTCCGTCTATAGGTGTGTCTAAAAAGTAGTGAGTGACAGTTCAGCCGTCCAATCTAGGACAGGGGTGTGCTGAGCTCACAGGATGTTGAGTGACAGTTCAGCCGTCCAATCAGGCCAGGATGTGTCGAGGCTTACTCCATGCATCTGCTATTCGAGTGATTATATGGCTACTTAGCTGCCTCTCTGCCTCTAATTAGAGCCAGTTGTAGCTTTGCTTAAGTGGTGTGTGCTTGCTCTCTTCTCTGTATTCCTGTATTTGATCTTTGCTGGCCAACATTGGACCTTGCCTTTGACTATCCGTTTGCCTTGCCCTTTTGTCTTAATCCGCTACCTTCCCGGAATTCTGACTTCGGACTGTTACTTGACTACACCTTTGCCTTATTCCTTTGTTTATGATGAGTTCTCTTGGTATCTGACCCCGGATCTCTTGATTACCCAGCCTCATGGCTTGTCCATGAGTAGTGACTAGCGTCACAGTTCCTTACCAATTAGAAAGTAATAGGATATCCTACCAAAGTGGGACCATGTACAATAGTGGGAAATCCACCATAATAATAGACTAGTCAGCTATTCGTAGCCAACATGAGTGTTCGCTTCATACTTATAAAAAGAAGTGCATCCATTGGCTATGCCATAAGATTGGTGAGGATCTGATCAAGGAGATCCTATTAACCCTATGGTCCTTGGTCAGATCTCATCTGGAATCCTGTGTCCAGTTCTGGTCACCACATTTTAAAAAAGACATTGAAAAACTGGAGCAAGTTCAGAGAAGAGTGACCAGAATGGTGACCAGTCTGCAAACAATTTCCTAAGAGGAACGGTAGGAGGATTTGGGAATGTTTAGCTTGCAAAAGAGAAGACTGAGAGGAGACTTAATAGCCATCTACAAATATCTGAAGGGCTGTCACAGTGTAGAGGGATCAGCTTTATTCTCATTCGCACATGTAAAACACGAGAAGCAATGGAATTAAACTAAAAGGGAAAAGATACAGATTAGATATTCTAAAAAACTTTTTGCCAGTGAGGGTGATCAGTGAGAGGAACAGGCGGCCACGAGAGGTGGTGAGTTCTCCTTCAATGGAAGTCTTCAAACAGAGGCTGGACAGATATCTGTCTGAGATGGTTTAGTGACTCCTGCATTGAGCAGGGGGATGGACACGAGGACCCTGGAGGTCCCCTCCAACTCTAACATTCTATGATTCTATGATTCTAATTCCATGACCCAAAGAACAAGCGAGAGGTCTCCATATCTACCATAGACTATAATGGATAGGATCACAAATAGAAAGCCACTTCTCTTTTGGGAATGAAGACTAAACAAGCGCCCCGGTGATCCGATCCCGATCTATCAGGAACTTTTATGGCTTATACAGTGGATACACTGTAAGCTATAAGGATCATTGGATGGAAAATCCCTTTAATCCATAGAACAAGACAGCAGGACTATAAATGGGACATGTTGGTTGGGAGGCGACATTACCTTTTTTGGCTTTTTGCCCCCGGAGTGTCAAGTAACAACCCTGAGGATTATATACAGTATATATTATAAATACTATGAAACATCTTAAGCTAAAATGTCCATATTCCCGCACTATGACCATAGGAAGGACTCGCGAGTCGGCACCGTTCACAAGACACTGTCCAGTACTTAATTTGCTATTGATTTTAGTACTAAACACATCCAATCAATGACTTTCATAAAGAATCCCTACCCAGGGGACGTATAATATTAGCACAAATGAATATGCTCGTCTCTGATAGCTTTTCAGAACGGAATCCATTGTAAATTATTCATGTGCAATAATGTCTGTCAATGTTTAAAGAAAAACTATGTGTTTAGGTGAGTGCATGAATCAGCAGCGGGCAGACGCCACGTTCCCCGGGATGGAGGTGTGTACACGGATATCAATATTTGATCTATAATTGTAAATGGTCTGTGATGTACAGAATTAGGATACATAGGAACCATTGTTCTACTTGGCGGAGCCTCATTTAAAGCCGCAGGACATCAAACCTAACCTACAATGGCTGATAACAGGGAACAATAGGTGGCATTCAACTACACAGCAGATAGAAATAAGAAGTGTGCCCTAAAAGGGTTGCACCAGGATCAGCCCCGCTGTCATTCATTGGGACTGATCGTTGGCTTTTCAACGTGGATTCAATAGCATGCTACTTATTTTCGTGGCTGTCTTTTTCTGTAGCAATGTAAAAAAATCCTTCCGGAAATTTTCCTTTGCATTTGAATGAGGATGCAGAAAATTTATGTGGATTGTCTTTGGATTAAATGCAAATTTTGGCACTGAATCCATGTCAAACCCAACTCGTGAGAACTGGGCCTTAAAGGGAGGGCCTTTGTTACCCCACCTGAGAGCAGCATGATGTGGGGGCAGAGTCCCTGATTCCAGCGATGTGTCACTTACTGGGCTGCTTGCTGTAGTTTTGATAAAATCCCTATTTTCTCCGCTGCAGATCTAGCAGTTCTCTGAATGCCAAGATCTATATAACTCCACCCACACCACTGATTGGCTGCTTTCTGTGTACATTTTCAGCAAGCTACCAATCAGTGGTGGAGGCGGGGTCGGACTACCTGGCAGCAGGTTTACCAGTCCACTAGTGATTTTATCAAAATTACAGCAAGCAGCCCAGTAAGTGACACAACGTTGGAATCAGGGTCTCTGTCTCTCTCTTATGCTGCTGTCAGATTAGAAGGCAAAAAACGGCTGATAGATTCTCTTTAATGTGGCTGCTACCACAAAGGTGAGCTGGACGCCAGGGGTCTGGTTACTGGGACCCTTGGTAATCAGCTATCCCTGGAGGCAGCTATGGAAACCTATACAGGAAACAAAGTATTACAAAGTGCTAAGAGAAAACGAAAATTGCTCAAAGGAAAAAATAAATAAATAAATATATACTGTATATATATATATATATATATATATATATATATATATACTGTATAGATATGGGTTTACATTCAAGGCTTTTTGGGAGGTGTAATCCTATGAGTCGATGCTGACATGCAGCAAACCTTCATGGTGAAACTCTTGAACCGTGAAGAGCTGTTTCATTATTCAGAAAAAAAAAAGTCACTGGTGACCACATCAGTCTCTCCATCTCACCATCAGAGACAGACAAAGCAGCGGCACAGTATGAGGACCTCATCACAGCACACCTCCTATCTCAGCTCCGTGGACTGCATTGGACCCTGTGCAGTATTTTCGGACTTATAGGCACTCCATGTGCCATATGGGGAATGTATGGCACCCTATCCTGCCAACAAGAAATTCATAATACATCAAGTTATAGGACATGCCAGAAGATGTACACAGACAAATGGCCAGTCAGGCTCGGACAGGCCCACAGGAGAACAGGAGAATCCTCCGGTGGGCCACCACCCTCTTATATGAGCAGTACTTGGCGCAATATACTTGATTCACTATGTACAGACAAAGGCTGCATCTTATTCATTTAACAATCTACCCAGTTTATTGCTATAATTTGTGAATTAGGGCAAAGTCGTATTTGCATGTTGCTGAAAAGTGGGGTCCTGGAGTTGAGGTTACTGGTGGGCTCTTGGCACCTCGGTCCGACACTGGTGGCCTTATTATACCTTATTAGGGTTCTTATCATGGCCACAAACATCTGCAGGTCTACTCAACCAAACCTAGCTCTGCATAGCACCCGGGGTATGTTGAGACCTTGATGTCTAACTTTTAGGACATCTCCAATTAAACTATGCCCATAATTGTCTAACCTTTTAAATTTGGCGCCATCTCTCAGTTGCCTGCTAACCACTATATTTGTCATTACACCACCATGACGCGCCATTCTGAACGACATGACAGCGGCAGCCCCGATGTGTCATCTATAATGAGGTCAGAGTTGTGGTCGGCGACGTCCTCAGTGGTCATAAAGCGCTGAAGGGTGCCAACTTTTTATATTATAATGGCCATATACACTTTATTTTTAAGAACCATAAACACTCTATAGGGAAAACTTGAATTTTTGAAGTCAGTTTTGCCTATGGCTGCTCTGCTGTTATTTGCACCATATTTATTAAAGTGTTGCCTGATCTCTGACAAATATGGAGCATCTTTACATGTAACACTTCTTTCTAAAAATGTTTTTCACTTTTTATGCCACCTCCCCCATTAGAATGAGTTTATGACTACTTTTGCAACCTTTTTAAAAAAAAATAAATAAAAATCACAATTCAGAAAACCGTCCTAAACCGTATTTACATGGATGATAACACCCACTTTATAAAAATATGTGTGAAATAGTAAGCGTTTGCACATTTAACAAAAAAAAAAGACTTTATAAATTCTCTTTATAGGGGTATTCTCATCTCCAAGATCCTATCTCAATATGTAGTAGGTGTAATAATAATATTTATTAGCCAATACCTCCAATTAGAAATGTTGTATAGTTCGTATAGTTCTCCTGATTAGCTATGTCACTCACTCCATGTGCAGGGCATTGCAGTAGCTTGGGTATCTATGGTTACGACCACTAACAACTAACTGTCACGATATAAGTGGTCATAACCATGGATACCTAAGCTACTGCAATGCCCTGCACATGGGGTAAGCGACATAGCTAATCAGAAGAACTAAACTACATTTGTAATTAGAGGTATTTGCTATTATTATTACATGTACTACATATTGGGTTAGGATCTTGGAGATGAGAATACTCTTTTAAGTTTTTCATGCCATTTTTTCACAGTCAAATATTCAAATATCTAGTGAAAATTAAAAATATATATATTTATATAAATATATACAACTCTGACTGGTGGCATTTTTTTTCTTCTTCTTCAAAATGTCACATGTCTGTTTACTGGAATTTTTGATAAATTTGCTCTCATAGACCTCAATAAGTTACATTCATAAAAAGCTGACGTTTTATTTTGCATTATTTTTTAATCACCAGAAAAGTAGATAGGATACTTATGGCATCATGCACATAGCAGAAAGGTGTGCAGACAGAGTGTTTATGGTGACTGTATTTGCTCTGCTCTGTATGCCGCCGTATACTCATAGGAACGTAACAGAAAAATTACATTGTGCTCCTACTGACCTCTATAGGCGCTGAGTTATTGATACATAAAACTTTATATGGCCATGTGCACGGAATATTACAGATTTTCATCTTTGCGTCGGAACACTTCTATGTATCTGTGTACCATGTTAGGAGAAAAAACGTGTTGTGTACGAACAAGTATGCCAATGTATGTGCAAAATCACATTTTAAAGAGCAAATGTCTCTGTTTTTATACCTATCAGACAATACACTAAGGCCACGTTCCCACGATGAGTTTTTCATGTTGCAGATTTTCTGCAGCATTTCTGCACCCACTAAATAAAATAGGTTTCAAAATAGTTTTTTAAAAAATACGCAGCGTCCAAAACACGTCGGAACGTAGCCTAATAGGTATAAGACTACAACGAGCTGCGAGGATGCCATCTATGATCAATAGTATCAATAGGGGCAACTGGCGGTCAGAGGATACATGTGGCGAACCGACGGGGATCTACCTGTCCATGCACATCCTATATACAGGGACCCGCCAGGGGGTGATCCGGGGAACTGTGCACAGGAGATTATAGGAAGCTGCTCAGGAAAACACACAGATGTAGGGGATGGGGGGTGCAGACTTGCACAATGGCATTTAAATATCCATCTGTAGGAGATGGGACTAATAAATGCATGTATCAATGCCCCCATAATAAAGGCATGTGCACTGAGACGTAACAGACACTGCCTGCAGATGAAGGGGAGAGGAGCAGAAAATAATAATAAATAAATAATGCATTATTATCATTAATATTATTAGATAAATCCAATACTAGCAAATATATCATAACAAATACATTTTTAAATAATAATTAATAATAGTAGCATATAAAGGGGATAGTAGCATATAAATAATAATAAATAAATGTTTAAATAATAATTAATAATCGTAGCATATAAAGGGGATAGTAGTAGCATATGAATGGGATAGTAACATATAAATAATAATGAATAAAATAATACAAATAATTATAATAATAATATAGTAAAGGGGGTAGTAGCATATAAATAATAATAAATATAATAATAATAATAATAATAATAGAGTAAAGTGGATAGTAGCAAACACATAATAATAAACAAAATAATACTAATACTTCTAAACTAATAATAATAATATAGTTAAGGGGATAGTAGCAGATACATAATAATAATAACACATAAAGAGGTTGCTGTAACTTGTCCAGTACAAGTGCAAGGGGCAACCCAAACTGAGGGAGGTACAGGGCAGAGTATGAGATATAAGGCATATTGGGCACATATATAAGATTTAGCTTATAATTTCTTCTATATAATCTCTCTTTCAATATATGTGTATTAAAGGCTGATACATCAAAATCAGAGGCAGCGCTCCAAAGGAGTGGTGCAAAAATGGTGGTTTATTCCACCCAGCAACGTTTCAGCCTCTGACCTGAAGCAGCTATGAAGAACGCTGGATAATAAAGGGTTCAGGTCAGAGGCGAATAAACCACCATTTTTGCACCACTCCTTTGGAGCGCCGCCTCTGTTTTTGATGGCTTCCATATGAAGTGATTCTGCAAGTGCAGTGCTATTAATGACAGTGCTGTTTGTTATACATACACAGTATATACATGTATAATTTTATCACATCTTTGACGTTGCAGTTTTTCTTTTTTTTGTGTGGTTTTATATAAAGCTGATTTGTTGCTGATACGTCCCGGTATTTGGCTTTGATATATTGATACAATCGTGTGCGGATTACTTGCATTTTTTATGTGTTTCTGCAGTGGAAACGCACTGACATATGTTTTCTTACAAGTCCATGGGTAAAATCTGCACATAAAACTCACCGTACTCACTAGACATATTCACATGTTGCGGATTTAAAAAAAACAAAATGCACCGCAGGTCAGTTTACGCTGCATAAAAAAAAAAAGCACAGGAGATTTCTACAACTCCCATTAACTTTGCTGGAACTGTAAGACGCTGTGTTTTTTTGTGCGGCGAAAATACGTAGCGCCAAAAACTGATCATGGGAACTTAACTGAAAGGCCATGTTCACACGTTCAGTATTTGGCCAGTATTTTACATCAGTATTTGTAAGCCAAAACCAGGAGTGGAACAATCAGAGAAAAAGTATCATAGAAACCCGTCACCACTTCTGTATTTATCACCCACCCCTGGTTTTGGCTTAAAAATACTGAGGTAAAAAACTGACCAAATACTCGTGTGCACGTGGCCTTATACTTTACTTTTTAGGCCACGTGCACACATTCAGTATTTGCTCTGTTTTTTACCTCAGTATTTGTAAGCCAAAACCAGGAGTGGGTGATAAATACAGAAGCGGTGACGTGTTTCTTTTATACTTTTCCTCTGATTGTTTCTCATCTGGTTTTGGCTTACAAATACTGATGTAAAATACTGATCAAATACTAAACGTGTGAACGTGGCCTGAAAAAAACAAAAACACCTCGGGTTAAATATCCTGCAAGGGTTTCTCAATCAGACAAGCCCTTCAAAAGGAATCTTGTCGTTATGACAGACCTCCCAAACTTTACAAGGGAGGGTCATTGGAAATGGTCCCTTTAAAGCTTTTTTTCAGGTATTTTTAAAAAAAATGTGGGTTAAAATAGCCTCCGCTCTAAATATTTTCAATATTTCTTCTATTAGGGACCAAAAGGATAAACTCCTGCAAGAATCAATGGCCATAGATTTGGGCAGCCAGAGCAGACATGGCCAAATAATGGCCGCCAGAAGTTTATTGGTGTAACCGGAGTCCCTAACAGCTCCAGGGAACACAAATCGTATCCCCTTTAAGTCAGATATTTCTCATCTGCTGCAAACAGAGCACTTGGGCAGCACAGGGGCTCAGTGATTAGCACTGGGGGGGTCCTGGGTTCAAATCCCACCAAGGACAACATCTGCTAGGAGTTTGTATGTTCTCCCCATGTTTGCATGGGTTTCCTCCGGTTTCCTCCCACACTCAAAAGACATACTGATAGGGGATTTAGATTGTGAGCCCCAATGGGGACAGAGATAATGATGTCTGTACAGCGCTGTGGAATATGATGGTGCTATATAACGTATTTGAGTAAAATAAATAAAGACCCCCGTTCATCATTGTCTGTGTTCTGTATCTTCTTTTTTTTTGTTTGCATTCATTTACTTGCATTCCAGTATCACCCTGGAGTGTTTTTTCTGCACTAAAATAAAAAAAAGTGGTAAAAAATGATAAGTAACAAGAAAAAAGCATTTTTTTTTGACTTTGCGCCAAATTCAACAACGCGCCATTTTGATGAATTGATGAGCAAATACCACAAGCCAAAAAAAGTGACTTAAAAAAAATCTTATCACATTTTATGGACAGACAGGAAGAATTACTAAAGACTCCTGTATGGAGCCACTTAGCGTCCCCCACAGGCCAATATTACGGAGCTATAAGCATTTTGTGTGCTGCCATATGGTGCATGCGTGAAGTAAGATATTCTCCCCTAGAAGCAATATTTCTGGGGGATAAACAGACCTCAATAATACCATATCACTATTATTTTTCTTACAGATGGACTCATTGAGATGGTCGTATTAAAGGGTTTTTCAAGGACCTATCCCATACATGTCAAACTCTGACACGTGGGCCAAAACTGGCCCGCAGGGTGGTTTTATTTGGCCCACGACACTGGAACCACCACCCATATGTGGGGCCCATTATTCTGTATGGAGGGCTATGTGGTGCCCATTATTATGTATATATATATAAACAGTAAAAGGATCAAATTGGATAATATTGGACCGATAAAAAGTGAGGAAGGCAAAATCATAGAGAAAGATGAGGATAAAGCTAATCTATTAAATAATTTTTTTTCGACAACTTTCACAAAGGAAATAGAACTAACAGGAGAAATGAGAAGTGACAAACTTAATCCTCCACTAAGTATGACAAATCTAACCCAAGCTGGGGTACAGAAACGCCTCAGTAACATTAAAATAAACAAATCACCAGGACCTGATGGCATACACCCACGGGTACTAAGGGAACTAAGTAATGTGATAGACAGACCGTTATATCTTATATTTAAGGACTCTGTTGAGACTGGGTCTGTGCCACTTGATTGGCGACAGGCGAATGTAGTGCCAATATTCAAAAAGGGAGCGAAAAGTGACGCCGGAAACTATCGGCCGGTGAGTCTGACGTCCGTTGTGGGCAAAATTTTTGAAGGCTTTATTAATGAGGCAATTACGGAGCATCTTGATGCTAATAATCTTTTAATCCCGAACCAACATGGATTCATGAGGAATCGCTCCTGCCAAACTAACCTGATTGACTTCTACGAGGAGGTTAGCTCTCGAGTAGATCAGGGGGAACCAGTGGATGTCGTGTATCTCGACTTCTCAAAAGCGTTCGATAGCGTGCCACATAATAGGTTGGTATACAAAATGAGAATGATGGGGCTGGGGGAAAATGTCTGCAAGTGGGTAGCTAACTGGCTAAAGGATAGAAGGCAGAGGGTGGTTATAAATGGAATATACTCAGATTGGGTAAGCGTCACTAGTGGGGTACCACAGGGGTCTGTACTAGGCCCAATGTTATTTAATATCTTTATTAACGACATAGTCAACGGGATAAATAGTAAAATATCAATATTTGCAGATGACACAAAGTTATGTAAAACAATTAATACAAAAGAGGACAGTGCAGACCTACAGAGGGATTTGGATAAGCTGGGTAGGTGGAGCATTAAATGGCAAATGAGGTTTAACGAGGAGAAATGTAAGGTCATACATATGGGAAGGAAAAATGGAAGTCACCAGTACTCACTGAATGGGAAATCATTGGGAAATTCAGAGATGGAGAAGGACTTGGGCATCTTGATTGATAGCAAACTAAATTGGAGTGCCCAAAGTCAGGCGGCTGCTGTAAGGGCAAACAGGGTAATGGGATGTATCAGAAGAGGTATAGCTGCAAAGGATGAGAACATTGTTCTTCCACTGTACAAAGCACTGGTCAGACCACACTTGGAATACTGTGCTCAGTTATGGGCCCCAATATATAGAAAGGATATAAATGAGCTTGAAAAGGTACAAAGGAGGGAAACAAAATTAATAAAGGGAATGGAGGGACTGCAATACCCAGAGAGGTTGGCAAAACTAGGACTATTCAGCCTGGAAAAGAGAAGGTTGAGGGGGGACATAATAAATGTGTACAAATATGTTAGGGGACAGTATAGAGATCTTGCCCGGGATTTGTTCAAAAGGAGGGATATTACGGTAACAAGAGGGCATTCACTAAGACTGGAAGAGAAAAGGTTTCAGCACCAGCATAGGAAGGGGTTCTTTATGGTAAGAGCAGTGAGAATATGGAATTCACTGAGTGAGGAGACGGTAATGTCGGATTCACTAAACCAGTTCAAGTGGGGACTGGATGCTTTTCTAGATACCAGGCAGATTTCTGCATATACTTAAAAATAAAATAAAATAGTAGGTTGATACAGGGATTTATTCTGACTGCTGGTTTCAGAGTCGGGAGGGAATTTTTCCTCAGGTGAAGATTGGCCAAATCATTTGGGGTTTTTGCCCTCCTCTGGATCAACTTTAGCAATTACAGAACTAACAGGTCGAACTTGATGGACGCAAGTCTTTATTCGGCTTTACAAACTATGTTACTATGTTACTATGTATGGAGGACTATGTGGGGCCATTATTCTGTATGGAGGACTATGTGGGGCCCATTATTATGTATGGAGTACTATGTGGGGCCCATTATTATGTATGGAGGACTATGTGGGGCCCATTATTATGTATGGAGGACTATGTGGGGCCCATTATTATGTATGGAGGACTATGTGAGGCCCATTATTATGTATGGAGGACTATGTGGGGCCCATTATTCTGTATGGAGGCCTATGTGGGGCCCATTATTCTATATGGAGCACTATGTGGGTAACATTATACTGTATGGAGGCCTATGTGGGGCCATTATTCTGTATGGAGGACTATGTGGAGCCCATTATTCTGTCTGGAGGACTATGTGGGGCCATTATTCTGTATGGAGACTTACGTGGGGCCCATTATTCTGTATGGAAGACTATGTGGGGCCATTATACTGTATGGAGGACTATGTAGGGCCCATTATACTGTATGGAGGACTATGTGGGGCCCATTATAATGTATGGAGGACTATGTGGGGCCATTATTCTGTATGAAGGACTATGTGGGGCCATTATTCTGTATGAAGGACTATGCGGGTTCCATTATACTGTATGGAGGGCTCTGTGGGGCCATTATTCTGTATGGAGGACTATGTGGGGCCCATTATTCTGCATGGAGGACTATGTGGGGCCCATTATTCTGCATGGAGGACTATGTGGGGCCCATTATTCTGTATGGAGGACTATGTGAGCCCCATTATTCAGTATGGAGGACTGCGGGGCCATTATTCTGTATGGAGACTTATGTGGGGCTCATTATTCTGTATGGAGACTTATGTGGGGCCCATAATACTATATGGAGGACTATGTGGGACCCTCATTTCCCATAGAGCACTATGAGGTGCACATTATTCTGTATGGAGGACTTTCTTGGGCCCATTATACTGTATAATGTAGATTGTGAGCCCTCACGGGCAGGGTCCTCTCTCCTCCTGTACCAGTTGCTGACTCATTTTTGCTCAAATTATTGTACTTGTTGTTTGCTATGTATACCCCTTTTAAACAAGTAAAGCACCATGGAATTAATGGCGCTATAATAATAAATAATAATAATAATACTGGTTGGCCCACGACTTTGGCCCTCTGTGTGCTTGAGTTTGACATCCCTGAATGTCCTATCCTGTCCTACCCCTGAAGGACCTATCTTGACGAATCTGAGGGTCAGACCCCACTAATAAATTGGTTGATAAATTAATTGAAGGAAGTGCAGCACTCAAGCGGTCCGCAAAAAAACAGGACATGTGAAAAGGTGAATTGATTATAATGGGTCCGCCTCCTACCCATCAAAATAATGGATAGCAAATGTTTAAGAAAAACTGATGTTTCAAAGACCCCTAAGTCCAGGTTCAGACAGCTGTATGTCACGATGTGGATACTGACGATATAATGTCCAGCCTGACTGAGGGTCTTCTGAATCTAACCTACAGCTTCATATAAGGCTGTGATTTCCGGCCCAGAGTCCCACGGGCAGCCTGGGCATTGCAGACCATATGAAGACCATAAAATATGGCTGTCTGAACCCAGACAAAAAAGGGAGAGAGCCACAGATGAGAAATAAATGTTTTTTTTTAACAACCTAAGGCCTCATTCAGATGTCCTTTTCTTTTTTCATGTATGTTAAAAAATGGACCAATTTCCCTCAGTGTTTTGGATCAGATTTTCATCAATGTTTGGTCAGTGTGTCAGTTTTTACCATCAGTGATTTTCTCATATGCTAAAAAAAAATAAAAAATAAAACTGCAAAGCTTCTCCAGCCCATCGCAACATTAAAGACGGACATCAGCAAGGGTGATCAATGGCGGCCACGAGACGTGGTGAGTTCTCCTTCAATGGAAGTCTTCAAATAGAGGCTGGACAGACATCTGTCTGAGATGGTTTAGTGAATCCCGCATTGAGCAGGGGGATGGACACGAGGACCCTGGAGGTCCCCTCCAACTCCCTAACATTCTAGGATTCTATCAAACATCTATTTCATCCGTGATCTTCATAGACCCAAAGACTTGCATGGGTGATTTTGATCTGTGACTCGAATCAAAAAAGTCTTCATGATATTTTTTGCAGACACACAGCCTG
This sequence comes from Phyllobates terribilis, assembly GCF_046119375.1. Taxonomy (NCBI): domain Eukaryota; kingdom Metazoa; phylum Chordata; class Amphibia; order Anura; family Dendrobatidae; genus Phyllobates; species Phyllobates terribilis. Next base: position 70,777,327 of record NW_027362762.1, read on the forward strand.
CAAAAAAATATTAACATGTGAACAGCACCACAGACAATAACGTGGATGTGTTCTATCCATGAAAAACAGAAAGAGAACACGTATGTGGAAAAACAGGAGATTGAAGGAGGTCTTAGAGTGTGTTCACACTTGGATTTTGGAGCGGATTCTGCTCTAAAATCCACATAAAAGAAACTATTCAAATACTCCTTTAATAAGCGGCTATTGAATGGAAAAGTTGGGAAAAGTTTCATTTAAATGATAAAACACACAAGGTGCTGTTTATTTCTACCTGGAACAAGAAGCAACATGTACTGTAATTCTTTAAGGCTCCTACTTGAAAAATGTTTTCAAAACTTGAATCACTAAAAGTGAAAAAAATCCAAACTTAGTTTTTGGCTAAAAAATCCAAGTCCAGTTCAGGTGAACATACACTTAGGCTGCTAAAAACACTCCTTTGCCATGAGTGGGTCTGTCCCTCATGTTTTTACCAGGGCTGTGGAGTCGGAGTCATTGAGTCGGAGCCCATTTTGGTGGAGTCGGAGCCCATTTTGGTGGCGTCGGAGTCGGTACAAAATGGACCAATTCCGACTCCTAAAATATATAATAAATTGGGTACAGTAGTTCAATGTAGTTTGTGGGGAATATTTTTTTCATAAGAATTTGGGAAAGTTATGAAATGTCCTATAAATGTCTGTCCTATTCCTGATCTAAGGGTCTAGACTTTTATCTGAGATTAATCTGTTCTACAGTAAATTTATCACTTAAACATGAGCCGTGTATGAGGGAGTCGGAGTCGTGGAGTCGGTGTCATGGAAATTGAGGAGTCGGAGGTTTGGCTTACCGACTTCACATTCCTGGTTTTTACGCTGCACCTCTGGCTGTTGTGTATACGTAGAAGCTCCCCAATATCTCACCTAAAAGCCAGGACATATTTAGATGATTTACATTACAGCCGAATGTTTACATGGAGGCTTTTTTTTAAAACAGATTTATCCTGGCTGAAAATTCCACATAAAGAAGCTTTAAGGTTTTTTTTTTTTACTTTTCATGGCATGTTTTTTATTCCTTTTTCTGTCTGTCTGTGGGGCCGTCTTTCTGCTTCAGTAGATTCAGAAGCCAAATTTGGAGGGTATTTTAAGTCTACATTACCACGATGAGCGCTTGATGAGTTTTAATGTTGTAGATTTTCTGCACCTATTAAGTAACTTAGATTGTGCTTTTATAGTGCGTTTTTTTTTTTTACAAGCGTTTTTATCGCTTTTTTTTGTCTCTTGTTGGTATGTCATGTTTTAAATACAGCTGCTTTGTTTTTGTTTTCCTGGTATTTGGCTTTGAGAAAATATTATTGATAGAGTCATGTGCAGATTACAAGCATTTTTTATGTGTGACCACTGTGGAAACGCATTAAAAAGACATGTGCGTTTTTTACTTGCGAATTTTCGGCATCTAATGCAAGTCAATGGGGAAAATCTGCCAGAAAACTCAGGTGTCCCCGCAAGAGAAGTTGACATGTTCGCAATTTGGAAAACGCACTGGAGGTCAGTTTATGCAGCATTAAAAAGAAACACAGCGGGCAGGAGATTTCTATAAATCCCATCCATTTTGCTATAGAACTGGAAGACGCAAAAACAGCAAAAAGCACACAGACTCAAAAATGCATTAAAAACTCATCGTGGGACATATCCTAAAGCAGAAACGTCATGTTCATTCTTTTTCCTCTTGTTAAAATACATCCACGCGCACTCTAGGGGTGTATTTCCCTTTGAAATTAATAGTATGCTTTGGAAATTATCAACCTCCAGTAAGAGACTGCATCCACTGGGCTACACAACCACAAAATATAACTAATAGAGGGCTTAAAAGAGGTATTCCCATCTCCAAGATCCTATCCCAATATGTGGTAGGTGTAATAATAATAATAGCAAATACCTCCAATTAGAAAAGTAGTATAGTTCTCCTGTTTAACTATATTGCTTACCCCATGTGCAGGTCATTGCAGTAGCCTAGGTATCCATGGTTACGACCACTAATAACTAACTGTCACTATATGAGTGGTCGTAACCATGGATACCTAAGCTACAGCAATGCCCTGCACATGGGGTAAGTGACATAGCAAATCAGAAGAACTATACTACATTTCTAATTGATGGTATTTGATAATATTATAATTAATATTATACCTACTACATACTGACATAGGATCTTGGAGATAAGAATACACCTTTAAAGGTTTTGTCTCATCCTGACAACTAATTTTATACTAGGTGATCAGTACAAGGTGCAGAAATTAATACATCTGAATTCACATATGGCACGTGCGCTATGCCATAGTTCCTAAAATACCAGATGGAAACCTATAGAGGAAATGAGCCTATCGTTTGCAACAGGTGCCCGATCCGCAACCCAATCCTCAACGATTAGTCATAGGCCACGGCCCCCACTATCAGTATTTGATCAGTGTTCGCTCAGTGTTTTTTCTCAGGAGTGGGAGCCAAAACCAGGTGAGGAACAATCAGAGAAAAGGTATAATAGAAACAAGTCACCAATTCTGCGTTTATCACCCACTCCTGAGAAAGGCTAAACGCCCACGATGCAGAAATGCTCCGGATTTTTTCCGCATCTCCCTGGCAGGAAAAAAGCATGCAGATTGTACATGCATTTTTCCCGCCAGGTAGAAGCGTTTATCAAGCGTTTTTACATGCATTTTCGCATACATTTTCTCAAGCACTTTTCCGAGCGATTTTAGCATCACTTGGAAAGGTGCTTGACAACTTGGGTCACGCTATATAAATCCATGCAACCGGCATGGATTTATATAGCGTGACCAAGTAATAGTTAAAAAAAGAATAAAAATGGTAAAAAATAAAAAAAATATACATTATACTCACATTCTGATGGCCCACGGTCTTCTCTCCGTACAGGAGACAGGGGCCATCAGAAGGTGAGTACAATGTATACATTTTTTTTTTTATTCTTTTTTTAACAGGTTCTATGGTACCTGAGTCTGGATGAGAGTCTCCTCTTCTCCAGACCCGGGTACCATCCACGCATTGAATCGCTTAATATCTGCTTGTGCACATGTAGTCATGCGGATATTATGCGATCCAATGCAAGTCAATGGCGGCAATTACGCCGGGTTTCTGCAAAATTAATGGACATGCTGCGGATTTTTCCGCAATGATAATCCGCAGCGAAATTTCCGCACATGCAGATTATCATTGGGGACCATGGGGCACGTATTACCAAGCGTTTTTTAAGCATTTTCGCTGCGGAAATTCCACGGTAAAAACGCGTACTGGGCACACAGCCAAAAAGTACTGACTGAATACTGACCAAATACTGATAGTGGGGCTGTGGCCTAACTTTGTGATCTGTGAGCAAATGGTGAAAAAGCCGAATATATTTTTGCATCAATTTTATGACAAGCTCTAAACCAGGGTTCCCCAACTCCAGTCCTCAAGGCCCACCAACAGGTCATGTTTTCAGGATTTCCTTAGTATTGCACAGGTGATAATTACATCACCTGCACAGGCAATAATTACATCACCTGTGCAATACTAAGGAAATCCTGAAAACATGACCTGTTGGTGGGCCTTGAGGACTGGAGTTGGGGAACCCTGCTCTAAACCATTTAGTTGCACCCAGTTTACAAAGATGGAGTTTTAGGACTAATGCAGAATAAATTGGACACTTTCTAACCGATTTTTGATGGGATAACACTCTGACCCATTTTTTTCAGTAGGGATGTTCAGAAGAACGATGTTTCTATATGTCCGACTGTCCGTGAGAAACATAATGGCAGCGTGCACTATTTTCTTCCGAGGCTCGGATGAGACTTACCCATTCAAGTCTATGGGTGCGTAAAAAATTGAATCCCACACGGACCAACCAAATGGCATCAGTTTTTTCCGGACACATTTCTATTATAAACCCAGGAACTGTATTTGATGTATACAAACGGATCACACATGGACGTCACAAAGACATCACATGGATGTAAAAGATAGTAACACGTTTGGCACACAGATGAAAATCGGCTGAAAATTGGGAAAAAAAATAGTTTGAGTTTTCTGGATGAAGAATTCTTGCTGGTTGGTAGGTGATCAAATACTTATTTCATGCAATAAAATGCAACTTAATTATGTAAAAATTGTACAATGTGATTTTCTGGATTTTTTTTTTCAGATTCTGTCTCTCACGGGTGAAGTGTACCTATGTTAAAAATTACAGATCTCTCCATTCTTTGTAGGTGGGAAAACGTACAAAATCGGCAGCGTATCAAATATTTATTTTTCCCCATAGACTTTAATGGCCAAGTCTGATTTAAAAAATGGATGAGAATAGGACTCGATCTGACGGGAGCCTCAGATCTGTTTTTAAAGCGGATGTGTATGTGGATCAATGAAACTCTACGGGTCCGTTCTATGTGTAGGAAAAAAACACACAGCACTAGGACGTGACACACGGATGTGTGAATCCAGCCTGATTCTTTAGGACTGGCTGCTCCATTTCTTGTAGTTCTCCATTCTCCCTAATAGGGGGTCTCAAGCGGAGAAACCCCCTTAAGATGTCTGTATACACTTATAGTACATATTGACACTGTTGTCTTAAAGGGGTATTCCCATCCCAAGATCCTAACCCAGTAAGTAATAGGTGTAATAATAATAATATTGGCAAAAATAAATATAGTATAGTTCTCCTGATAACCTATGTTGCTTACTCCATGTGAAGGGCATTGCAGTAGTTTATATAGTGACAGTTAGTTGGATGTTAGTGGTCGTAACCATGGATACCTAAACTACTGCAATGCCCTGCACATGGGGTAAGCGACATAGCGAATCAGAAGAACCGTACTACATTTCTAATCAGAGGTATTTGCTAATATTATTATTATTACACATATTGGGATAAGATCTTGGAGATGGGAATATCCCTTTAATGACACAATCCTTTTAATATAATGCTCAATTTCTAGGATTTTTACATTCTTTATGTGTAAAAAATGATTGAAAAATGGTGAGCGCTAATTACAAGGAAAGCCACATCCCTGCATACATTTCCATTTACAAGACCTGTAATAAAGCTCCACTCAGCAGGGATGTGGACGAGCATAAATAACACGACACAACATTTATAGGATCGCATGTAAGCCCCGATGCCATGCATAATAAAGCAGACACAGAAGGCGATTGCAGGTTGTTACCGCACATGTGATTTGCTCTCTGCCACTTCATTACCTTCCAGACATATTAAAAGACCCCGCACATTATTCTGAGGCTGAGATAATCCTCCTTCACAGACCTCAGGCCGGCGAGGGTCTCTGTCATTACGACCACTAAAAATGCAGATAACATGGCCTCTTCTTAAGTGCTTCACCCATGCGCACGGCTGCAGATTGGACCAGGGATGTAGGAAAAATTACACTTCTCCAAATGAAACATCTTAAGGCTGGAGAGGATTTGTCTATAAGTCTCTCGGGGATTCACAGGCTCCGTTTCAGCAGATTTCAATAAGGATGATGTAGTCGAGCTGTGTTTGTCAGGCATGCAGATGTGACAGTATCAATTCATTTTTTCATTTTGCATAGTGGGCATCAGCGGTTTATATAGGACATAGTGGGCATTAGCAGGTTTATATAAGACATAGTAGGCATTGGCTGAGTTATATAGGACATAGTGGGCATTGGCTGGGTTATATAGGACATAGTGGGCATTGGCTGGGTCATATAGGACATAGTGGGCATTGGCGGGTTTACATGGGCATTAGCGGGTTTATATAGGACATAGTGGGCATTAGCAGGTTTATATAGGACATAGTGGGCATTGGCTGGGTTATATAGGACACAGTGGGCATTGGCGGGTTTACATGGGCATTAGCGGGTTTATATAGGACATAGTGGGCATTGGCTGGGTTATATAGGACACAGTGGGCATTGGCAGATTTACATGGGCATTAGTGGGTTTATATAGGACATAGTGGGCATTGGCTGGGTTATATAGGACATTGTGGGCATTGGTGGGTTTATATAGGACATAGTGGCCATTGGCAGGTTTATATAGGACATAGTGCGCATTAGCGATTTATATAGGACATAGTGGGTATCAGCGGTTTATATAGGACATAGTGTGCATTAGCGGGTTTATATAGGACATAGTGGGCATTGGCTGGGTTATATGGGACATAGTGGGCATTGGTGGGTTTATATAGGACACAGTGGGCATTGGCGGGTTTATATAGGACATAGTGGGCATTAACAGTTTATATAGGACATAGAGGGCATCAGCGGTTTATATAGGACATAGTGGGCATTGGCTGGGTTGTATAGTACACAATGTGCATTAGCGGGTTTATATAGGACATAGTGGGCATTAGCGGGTTTGTGTAAGACATAATGGCATTAGCGGGTTTATATAGGACATAGTGGGCATTGGCTGGGTTATACAGGACATAGTGGGCATTGGCGGGTTTATATAGGACATAGTGGGTATTGGCGGGTTTATATAGGACATAGTGGGCATTGGCGGTTTATATGGGACATAGTGGGCATCAGCGGTTTATATAGGACATAGTGAGCATTGACTGGGTTGTATAGTACACAGTGGGCATTAGCGGGTTTATATACGACATAGTGGGCATTAGCGGGTTTATATAAGACAGTGGGCATTAGCGGGTTTATATAAGACATAGTGGGCATTGGGGGGTTTATAAAAGACATAGTAGGCATTATCGGGTTTATATAGGACATAGTGGGCATTAGCGGGTTTATCTAGGACATAGTGGGCATTGGCTGGGTTCTATAGTACACAGTGGGCATTAGCAGGTTTATATAGGACATAGTGGGCATTAGCGGGTTTATATAAGACATAGTGGGCATTGGCGGGTTTATATAAGACATAGTAGGCATTAGCGGGTTTATATAGGACATAGTGGGCATTAGAGGGTTTATCTAGGACATAGTGGGCATTGGCTGGGTTGTATAGTACATAGTGGGCATTAGCAGGTTTATATAGGACATAGTGGGCATTGGCGGGTTTATATAAGACATAGTAGGCATTAGCGGGTTTATATAAGACATAGTGGGTATTAGCTGGTTTATATAGGACATAGTGGGAAATGGTGGGTTTATATAGGACATAGTGGGCATTTGCGGGCTTATATAGGACATAGTGGGCATTGTATGGTTTATATAGGACATAGTGGGCACTGGTGGGTTTATATAGGACATAGTGTGCATTAGCCGGTTTATATAGGACATAGTGGCCATTGGCTGGGTTATATAGGACATAGTGGGCATTGGTGGGTTTATATAGGACACAGTGGGCATTGGCGGGTTTATATAGGACATAGTGGGCATTAACAGTTTATATAGGACATAGAGGGCATCAGCGGTTTATATAGGACATAGTGGGCATTGGCTGGGTTGTATAGTACACAATGTGCATTAGCGGGTTTATATAGGACATAGTGGGCATTAGCGGGTTTGTGTAAGACATAATGGCATTAGCGGGTTTATATAGGACATAGTGGGCATTGGCTGGGTTATACAGGACATAGTGGGCATTGGCGGGTTTATATAGGACATAGTGGGTATTGGCGGGTTTATATAGGACATAGTGGGCATTGGCGGTTTATATGGGACATAGTGGGCATCAGCGGTTTATATAGGACATAGTGAGCATTGACTGGGTTGTATAGTACACAGTGGGCATTAGCGGGTTTATATACGACATAGTGGGCATTAGCGGGTTTATATAAGACAGTGGGCATTAGCGGGTTTATATAAGACATAGTGGGCATTGGGGGGTTTATAAAAGACATAGTAGGCATTAGCGGGTTTATATAGGACATAGTGGGCATTAGCGGGTTTATCTAGGACATAGTGGGCATTGGCTGGGTTCTATAGTACACAGTGGGCATTAGCAGGTTTATATAGGACATAGTGGGCATTAGCGGGTTTATATAAGACATAGTGGGCATTGGCGGGTTTATATAAGACATAGTAGGCATTAGTGGGTTTATATAGGACATAGTGGGCATTAGAGGGTTTATCTAGGACATAGTGGGCATTGGCTGGGTTGTATAGTACATAGTGGGCATTAGCAGGTTTATATAGGACATAGTGGGCATTGGCGGGTTTATATAAGACATAGTAGGCATTAGCGGGTTTATATAAGACATAGTGGGTATTAGCTGGTTTATATAGGACATAGTGGGAAATGGTAGGTTTATATAGGCCATAGTGGGCATTTGCGGGCTTATATAGGACATAGTGGGCATTGTATGGTTTATATAGGACATAGTGGGCACTGGTGGGTTTATATAGGACATAGTGTGCATTAGCCGGTTTATATAGGACATAGTGGCCATTGGCTGGGTTATATAGGACATAGTGGGTATTGGCTGGGTTGTATAGGACATAGTGGGCATTGGCGGGTTTATATGGGACATGGTGGGCATTGGCTGGTTTATATAGGACATAGTGGGCATTAGCAGGTTTATATAGGACATAGTGGGCATTGGCTGAGTTATATAGGACATAGTGGGCATTGGCTGGGTTATATAGGACATAGTGGGTATTAGCGGGTTTATATAGGGCATAATGGGCATTAGCCCGCATACATGGGACATGGTGGGCATTAACGGGCTTACATGGATCATAGTGCGCATTAGCCGGCTTACATAAGACATAGTGGGCATTAACCGGCTTACATGGGGCATAGTGGGCATTAGCGGGCTTACATGGGACATAGTGGGCATTAGTGGGCTTACATGAGACAAAGTGGGCATTAGCCGTCTTACATGGGACATAATGGCCATTAGCGGGCTTACATGGATCATAGTGGGCATTAGCGGGCTCACATCGGACATAATACCCATTAGCGGGCTTACATGAGACATAGTGGGCATTAGCGGGCTTACATGGGACATAATGGGCGTTAGCGGGCTTACAATGGACATAGTGGGCATAGGTGGGTTTACAAGTATGATTGTTATCAAGGCGTTCAGTGACATATTCAGCTCTGCTAAATCTGTACATATAGAAGGAATTCCTCAATTGCACTGATCACAGAGATAACGCTGATCGTGTGACACGTTGCACTGACGATGGCTCGGTACGCGGCATTGGTTCCACTTGGTCTGGTTTGTGAAGCGGAGCCTGGCAGATTCTAACTCGCTCTGGCACTTATTTATGGGTGTACGGAGACACATTTCCGGGATCCATGCATTATGTGATGATATCAGACATTTATAACCCAGAATATAGGAGCGGGGCAGCCTTAAGTGACATCAGCAGATCAAGCCTCAGCGTCAACCTACTTATAAAGATAACCTTCCACATCACTGCTTTCCTCATTTCCAGGCCACTGCGTAACCACTGGATCAAGTGCTTTCCAAAAGGCAATACATACATTTTCCAGAACGGAGGAGAGCCCGCTGCAGCATGTCTGACTCTAACCCTCAATAAGCAGCATTATTACCCACCATTATATGCACTATGTACTGTATATAGAAAGAACACTATATAATATAGTATAATCCTCTATATAGTGTGTATACACTACAGCACTGACAGCGAGCACTACCGTACATCTGCATTATGTTAATCCCTTCAGCGTCCTCTGTATGCGCTGCATATACTTAAGACCCTTCCAGATGATTTTGCAGCTATGTAATAACATAGAGTACACAGACTATAGAAAGAAAACAGCCCGGAGCATATACAACCACAATAAATCACATTATTTAGCTAAAATGGCCGTGGCAAAGGACGCAGCGCAAGGCTGTGCAATAATAATAATAATAATAAAAATAAAATAAATCACTTATATATAGGAAGTTTATAACCAACAAAGATCATTTAATATTAGTCATTATATGCAAAATTATAAAAGAAAAAAAATATTTGAAAATAAATTATGTATAGGAAATTTATAACCATCAGAGATCATTTTAATATTAGTCATTATATGCAAAATAATACAAAAAAATTGAGAAAAAAAATCATAAAAAGCTTAAAGAAATAATGGAAAAAAATATTTATTTATAATAATGAAAAAATATTTGAAAAAATATATATAAGAAGTTTATAACCATCTAATAATAATTTATTTTTATTTATTTATAAAAAAGATTATTATTAGCTGGTTATAACTTATAAACCATCAAAGATCATTTTAATATTGGTCATTATATGAAGAACTATAAAAAAAAAATATTTGAAAAAAAAATCATAAAAAGCTTAAAGAAATAATGAAAAAAAACAAATAAATAAAAATAATTATTTATAAAAAGGAAACAAAAAATTAAAAAAATAATATATATGTAGAAAGTTTATAACTATCAAAAATAATTTTAATATTAGTCATTATATGCAAAATAATAAAAAAATGCTTGAAAAACATCATAAAAAGCTTTTAAAAATAATGGAAAAATAAATAAAAATAAGTTAAAATATTTATTTATAATAATAATAAAAATATTTGGAAAAAAATTATATATAGGAAGTTTATAACCATCAAAGATAATTTTAATGTTAGTCATTATATGCAAAATAAAATAAAAAATAAAAGATTTAAAAAAATAATAGAAACAAGGCACCAGTGAATAATAATAATATAAATAATAGAATAATCATTTAAAATAAAATTAAATATACTAAATAAATAATAAAAAATATTAAAAAAGAGATGGCACCAAATAATAAAAAATATCAAAAAAAGAAATTATTTAAATGCAATTAAATCATGTAATAATAAAACGATAATGATATAATCTAAATATTAATATCGAATTATACGTAATAAAAAAGTTAAATGATAACTAATAACTGAAAAAACTAAAGATATATTAATAAAGAAATATATATATATATGTGTGTGTGTGTGAAAAAGTTTAATAAGTAAAATAAATAAATAAATGAATAAAACTTGAATAAAGAAATATATACGGTAATAAATAAAAAAAATTATAAAATGATAAAAAAAGGAAATTATCTAAATATTAATGCAGAGATATTGTTTAAAAATAAAAAAATAAACTATATATTTATTTAAATCTTATGGTTTTCTTTGATGATGTTTAACCATTCTTAGCTCATGTTCCATAGCCAAATACAAAAGTCACAAGGAGCATTTCCCTCTTACAGGGACTGCATATGAATGGTATAATGCTACTTCTCCATATACCCCCCCCCCCCCCAGGAGCTGCCTCAGTCTGCATTACATTACCAAGAAAATGTCATATTTGATTAGTCAGCAGAGTAATGGGAAGAGGATTCCGTAAGGTCAGAAGCTAACAAGTATTTATCCCCATAACATTTATTCCAAGAGTATATAAAAGACAAATGGTCCGTTCTCTTCCATCACGATCAGTATCCCAGGGTCATAACTTTAACGTATACTTACAGGCATTGGTTACAGCGAAACTGTTGGCTGTTTCTATGTTGTCTACGTGGGGAATCAAATTAAAAAGTGCTTCCGACTCGTTGGGGCTGGTGTTATGGAGAAAAATTGCTAATCGAAAAGCAGTGTATTCCTGATCTGTATTTCGGATGAAAAGCCCACCTGGGAAAAAAATAAAAAGGAAGGAAAAAAAAAATAATAAACTTATTATTTATTATACTTTTGCTTATATACGTTATCAAAATATTAAAATTGCATGGCAGTATATAGTAAGGCAGGTGCAATAGAGCCAGTATTCTGCTCCATTAATTACTGCCACCGAAATGTGACAAGTGGCTGGAGTTGCAGTTGTCGCCACATTGCAAATTGCAAGAAATCACAGCTTTGATGATAATTATTATATGGTATTTAACAAACATCATTCAGTGAATTCATTGCATTATTATAATTCGCCGCTCCCGAGTCTGGAGGATATAGGATAAGTGATGGTGACTATACATAGGTGGCACATATACAGTATCCATTGCATCCACAATGCCTATTGTATACCACCAAATATACATAGTCTAGACAGTCTGACCATTATTAGGGGACTTAAATAGAGTACTGTGTCCAGTTCAAGGAGAAGCAGCTTCCAGCACAAAAGTGACTATGCTTGCAGAATCTCATTAACAACCCCCCCCCCCCCCCCCCATAACCACTACCACCTCCCTCTATTGAAAGTACATGATGCAGTGCAAGAAATTTTTAGATCCCCCTCCTCTAATGGAAGCAGGGGTTAATATAAAGTCAGGTTGAGCCTGTGTGCCATGAGACAGATAGGGATGCGGTGCATGCTGCACAACTTTCTAACTGCAGCATCCACAAAGCCCATACAATGCAGAGGTGGGCATGGAGACCTGGGTGCCAGGTAAAAAAGGATATGGGGGGACGACTGGTACCTGCAGGGCAAATATCCTTTGTAACAAAAATATGCAAAAAAAAAAAAATAATAACTCTTAGTTGTCAATGAACTGGCACAATGGTAAAAGAGGTAGTGCAGCAGCTGGGGCATAAGTTTAGTCATGCAGTGAATAGTCAGCTCCTATGCCAAGTTGTAGCCATCAACCCTGGCAGGTCTTACCTATCTGCACGCTGCTAGGAAAGGCTCCCATGGCAATGCCCCAAAATCCAGAGAATAACAAAACAATCTGCTGGCAAATAATCCGCATCTTCTCTCTTTTTCTCTCTCCCTCTCTCTCTTGCTAGATGCCAATGAGAAGCATCAAGGCTGCAACCACAAGCAAAAGGAAAGCGGCGCTGCAGTCGCTGCCGGTCTAGCAATCCATGGTGGGCATGATGTTTCCCGCAGTCTCCATAGCCCCCGGAGAGCTGATGTCCGGCTGGAGATGTTTGCACATGCAAGATGGTGGAGTTGGTGGTGGAGGCTGCACTGAGGGATGAGACATGCGCTATTATATCTCACTCTGCCCCCATCACACACAATAGCAATCCCAGCACTGCTGTCCCCAGCCCTCTCCTCCTGTGTCACTGCCTCACATGTAGCATGAATGGGCTGATGCTGCTGCTGCTGATGATGATGATGCTGGGGATGGGGGAGGATGAGGATGGCACAGGGGGCTTGCAAGGCAGACTAGTCTGCCCCTTCCTCACTGCCTGCACAGCCAGAGCTCTCCTGCAAGCAACAGAGAGATCCTCCACTGCAGCAAAGCCTCTCCCTGCTCCAGCAACACCAAGGGGGGAGCCAGCCTGGCAGGGGGTGGGGGGTGAGCCAAGGTCAGCAGCTCTGTCTGCCCACCACACTGGGCACCCAGGATGGGCAGGGGTGCAATCATTCACAGCAAGAGCTTCTTTGTTTTTCTTACTTATCTATCCAGCAGTGGAGGGAATGCAGTTTATTTGTTATTTTTGTTACTTCTGTTACAATAATATTTTACTTTTATACATTAGATACATTTTTGCTGTTGTTTGGCTGCAAAGCAAATCTTTTGATAGTTTGATGGCAGCCTGTATTCTGCTGTAGATTAAGGCTATGTTCACACGTTGTGATTTTGCTGCATTTTTTTGCTCTTCTGCAGGCAAATCCCGCTCTGTTGGCAGTAAAGAAGCTGCTTACAAAAAGCAAGTTTTGCTGGGGGGGTTATGCAGTTTTTGCTGCTTTTTTCAGGTTTTTTTTTGTGTGGATTACATGACTATGTTCACACATTGCGTTTTTGCTGCGTTTTTTTCTGGGGTTTTTGTGCAGATCATACGGCTAATGTTCACACATTGCATTTGTGCAGCATTTTTTTTATGCAGGCAAAACCTACTCTCTTGGCAGTAAAGAAGCTGCTTACAAAAAGTAGGTTTTGATGGAGGTGTTTTGTGCTTTTTTGCTGCGTTTTTTTGGTGTAGATTACATGACTATGTTCACTCGTTGCGATTTTGCTGCTTTTTTTTCTGCATGCAAAATCTGCATCTCTTGACAGCAAAGAAGCTGCTTACAAAAAGCAGGTTTTGCTGCTTTTTTGTGCATTTTTGCTGTGTCTTAAATTATTAATTATAAGGCTATGTTAACACTGCGTTTTTCTGCATTTTTTTTTTCCTGCAGGCAAAAATTGCTTTATTGGCAGTAAGGCTATGTTCACACATGTTGGGTTTTTCAGCATCACAAATCTGCAGCAAAACCTAATTTCTGGCAGGAAATCAGCTGCGTCAAAAATGCAGGTTTTGCTGTGGGTTTTTTTATGCGTTTTTTCAGCATTTTTTTACTCTCCTTCTGTCTCTATTTATGCATGTACATAAAGTTCTGTGAGAAAAAAGAAACCCCATTGTATATTGCCATCAAAAACGCTGAAAAAGCGCAGATGCCAATTTTGATGTGTTTTTGATGCATTTTTTTCACCACCCATTACTTCCTATGGGTGAAAAAAGGCTGAAAGAAGTGACATGTCCAATTTTCCAAAAAAAACAACCAACGCACAAAATACGCAACAAAAAAAATCCATGATGTGTGAACAGAGAATTCTGTTTTTTCATAGACTTTGATTCTACTGCAAAACGCAGCTGAAAATTTGCATAAAAATCTGCAGCAAAACACGCTGAAACATCCAACATGTGTGAACATAGCCTTAAGGAGATAATTACAAAAATCAGGTTTTGCTACATTTTTACTGCTTTTTTTGTGTGCGTTTTTGCTGCTGCTTTTTTATGCAGATTATAGGGCTATGCTCACACATTGCGTTTTTGCTGTGTTTTTTTTCCTGGAGGCAAAACCTGCTCTCTTAGCAGTAAAGAAGCTTACAAAAAGCAGATTTTCCTTATTTTTTGTGCGTTTTTGCTACGGATAATATGGCTATGTTCACACTTTGACTTTTTGCAAAAGCTGTGATTTCAGAAATCTCATTCACACGCTTGTTTTTTTTTTTTACTGACTGAATTGGAAAATTGTTGCATTTTTGAAAACTGCAGCATGTCACTTCTTTCAGTGTTTCTGCAGTGTTTTTTCACTCATAAGAAGCAATGAAAAAGCAACAAATACGTAGTAAGAAAAGAAACTAAAAAAGGCAGCAAAACCTACATCTTGACTGCAGCTTTTTTTTACTGCCAAGAGATCAGGTTTTGGCTGTAGAAAAAAAAGCAGCTAAAAAGCAACTTGTGATTTGTCTACAGTATATGTCTAATAAAGTTAGTTTTATTCACCAAAAAAAGCAGCAAAAACGCATGGTTTGGGGTTTTTTTGCAGCGTTTTTGCATTTTCTAAAAATAAATGAAAGAATTGACACGCTGCAGTTTTCAAAAATGCAGCAGTTTTCCAATTCAGTTAGGAATAAAAAAAAAAAACAAGTGTATGCATGATATTTTTGAAATCTCATAACTTTTTCTGGTACTGAAAAAAGCAGGTTTTAATTTGCATAAAAAAGCACAGCAAAAAAAGTAGCAAAAACGCAACGTGTGAACATAGACTTAGGCTTTATATCCGCAATGAGTTTTTGGTGAATTTTTCACGCTGCGTATTTTCCCTGCATCAAAACCGCAGCTCCTTAAAGTTCCAGCAATGTGGATGGGATTTATTGGAATCTCCTGCCCACTGTGCCTTTTTTTTAGCGTAAACTGACTTGCGGTGCGTATTTCAAAGCTGCAATATGTCAATTCCTCTTGCGGGTACGCAGAGTTTTATGTGCAGGTTTTTACCATAGAATTGCATTAGATGGGGAAAATCAGCAGAAAAAAAACGCACTTGCGTTTTTAGAGTTTTTCCATGGTGGTAACACACATCAAAAGCGCATGTAATCCCCACATGACTGTATCAATAATGTTTTGTCAAAGCCAAATACCAGGAAATATCAAAAGCAAAGCAGCTTTATTTAAAACATGACACACCAACAAGAGACAAAAAAACGCCCAAAAAAAATGCACAGTGGACGTGAGAATTCTATAACATCCATTCACTCTACTGGAACTGTAGGACGCTGCGTTTTCTGGGCAGCAAACATGCGAAGCATCAAAAACACACCAAATACTCATTGTGGGAACTTAGCCTAAAAACAAAATCAGATCTGATTAGGGAAGTGATTCCTATAATAATATTCCACAATTCATTTGCCATTAATGTGGAAAAAAATGACTGATATATTTTTTTTTTCAAGTGGCCATTCACACATGATCCAGGTTATTTTGCCATGCAATTTGGGCAACACCAGTTAAAGAACATCTGTCGGTATGATCAACCCTCCCAGGCCATCTATATGGGTCTGTATGCCATAGAAAGTGGAATAAAAATATACCGTAATCCCTTCCCGACACTGGACACACCGGTACGTCCTATTTTGCAGTGTGTTCCCGCAAATGGATGCACCGGTACGTCCTGGCGATCATGCGGGCACAAGAACAGGAGCCACTTTTTTATTGTGTAAAAGCGGCAAAACATTTTAAAAAATTATATAAATGTGGTATCGCCGTAATCGTCCTGACCCAAAGAATAAAGCTGCCTTATCACTTTTACCACACTGTGAATGTCATAAAAGAAAACCCAAAAAACAATTCTTGAATTGCTGTTTTTTTTTATTCTGCCTCCCAAAAATCAGAATAGAAAGCGATCAAAAAATGTCATGTGCCCGAAAATAGAAACCAAGAAAAAATCGCGGTATTGGTGAGCACTGCCAGTGCGGAGGAGAGCGTGGATAAAGCAGGTTTTTATTCGACAACGCGTTTCAGGGCCGATCTGGCTCCTTCATCAGTTACATAGTGAACAGGATGTCGTTGATGACCTTTTTTAGGGGAAATCATGACGTAAAGCGGTATGAATGGTAGATAAAAAATAATATTAAACAGCACATTATTGAAACCTATGTGAACTGTGTGTAGCGTATTGCCAAAATATTGGAATCTGTATTGATGTCTATTATATGATAGTGACAATAGACTTGATAAATTACATTTGGAGAGAATAGTATCATACTAATTCTATTAGTGATGAGTGAGCACTAAAATGCTTGGGTACTCGTTACTCTGGTCGAGTAAATCGTAATGCTCAGGTGCTCAACTTGAGTAACGAGCCCAATGTAAGTCAATGGGAAACTCGATCATTTTTCCGGCGGTTCCCCCCTGAGGTCTGGAGGGGGCCTAAAAACTGGTCAAATTGATGGAAACAGTGCTGAAATTACATGGGAACCTCATGGGGAAGACCCCTGGAAGCATTTCTGAATCCCAGGTCACTGCTATGAACAATGTTGTCAGAGTTTTACGCCACTTTAACGGACTAACAATAAAACATACAAAAACGAATCAAAATGGATTTTCCTGGAAAAAAATGTTAAGAAACATTCTTTCCAGGGTAATGACTTGTATATAAGGTAAAATAAATAACCAAAAACAGAAATGGGGTAGGTTCACAAGTAGTGTTTTTGATGCATTTGTGCATTGCTTTCAACGGTGAAAAATACATTCACCAGAAAATGTAATTTTAACATTTTACTACCTTATCTGGTCATGTGATGTGTGAGACATGATCAGACACATCCTGTTTCATTTATGAAAGAGGGGCTCTGAAAGTCACAAAGCCTATTTTTACAGGGCCATCAGGCGGCACTTACTATTGTTAGAGGGCCATCATATCACTACTGCAATATAAGGTATACATCTGAGGTGGTCAATTTTTATTTTTTGTATATATTCTGTAAAGTTTGAAATTTGGATGTTCAGCAGGCGGCACTCATAATTTATGGATGTCCAGCAGGCGGCCCTCACAATTTATAGAGTGCCAGCAAGCGGCCTCCACTATTTTTAGAGGGCCAGCATGCGTCTTGGGGACAAATGAGTCCAAGATAGAGCTTTTTGGTAATGCCCATCATTCAACTGTTTACTGTAAATGGAATGTGGCTTACAAATAAAAGAACACAGTACATCTAGTCAAATATGGTGGAGGTTCAAAGATATCTAGGGGTTGTTTTCTTGACTCTGGCACAGGGTGCCTTGACTGTGTGTGCAAGGCATCGTGAAATGTGAAGATTCCTAAAGGATTTTGGTTTGCAATTGACACGCCCCCTGGGCCGTGGGGTACCCGGTGCCGGGCCGGTAAATGCTGGGGGATGTCACAGTGGCGGTGACCCGGTCCGTGACCCAGGGCGGTCAATAAAAGGGGATAGGGGATTTATAATGTTTATAGAGTTTGTGACTCCACCTGTGGAATGCGGCTAAAGGGAGCCGCCGCTGCGGAGCAGTCCTCTGAAGCTGATGTTACTTCAGCAGGGATGGTGTGGCTCTCCACAGGAAGAGCTAGCTCCAGGGCAGTGTGGATATTGCAAGTTATGCTGGGCATTGTAGTTCAGGGGTTGATGGCGCAGCAAGAAACACAGAGACAAGGAAGTGCAGTCCCAGGGTCTTTACTCACAGTTATTGCAGTCCAGATTATAGGCACCAAAGTAATCTCCCTCGTCGTGCTGTGCTTACCCAGTGAAGGGTTCAGTCCACCCCCAGATAGCTCCGGAGTACTTAGCAGGACACCCTTTGGTGTCCTTTCCCTGACCTTTTCCCTGCACCTCACACCTAGTATCTCCAATCCGGTACCCGCGGGCCTTGACGTCTGTTCCGTCCCCTGGGTCCTATATGGCTACCTTCTCGGTGAGACTGGTGTGGACTTGTGGCTGCAGGACATAAAGTACTGCAGCCTCCGGTTTCTAGCTGAGACTTGCAATCTTCTACTAGTTGAGGGACCGGTTCCCCTTAGATGGCCTGACCCCTCCACCACCAGGCAGATGCGGGCGTACGGGTGGCCTTCTGCACGGCCTGTACCGCTAGGGTCCTTTCTTCTGTTCCTGGAGCCTCTCTGCTCCCTCTCCTCTCTTCTCTCCTTCCTCTCAGACTTGGGCCTCACTGGCCAGGCCCGCCTCTGGAGCAGAGCTCCTGCAGAGCCTCTGCTCCTTCACTTCTCCTCCTCTGACTGAACTTGGCTGAACTCTCTCTTCCTTCTAAGATGGCTTCACATTTTATATCTTCCTCTCATGTGCTCCCCTAAGCTACTTCCTCCAGCCACACCCACTACATGGTTCCCCCCTCTCTGGGTTCCCCCCACTCCAGCCAGGAAAGGGGCTCAGCAAATACGTGGGAAGCATCTTGCCCCTTCTGCTGGCTTGGAGAGGTGTGTTGGATGCAGGTGTTAGGGTCCTGGGCTGTACTCCTTCCTTACCTGAGAGTGAGATGCCACATCTCTGGCTGAAATGCAACACCTCTGTGGCGACCGAACCCTCAGGAGCGCCACACAATTAAGTGCCCAGTGTCATAAAGCTGGCTTTGCATCCTAGGTCATGGGTCTTCCAGCAGGACAATGACCACAAACATAATTCAAGAAACACCTAGAAATGGATGGAAACGAAGCACTGGAGAGTTCTGAAGTGGTAATTCCAGCTCCAGTAGCGTCAAGTCTCCCACCACTACTACCTCTTACATACAGAAGCTGCAGTGAAACTGTGAATGACACATTAAATCAGTAATTTTTTTAAGTTTGACTAATTTCTGGCAAATTTGAAAAATTTCTGCCAACTTCAATGAATTTTTGTCAACTATGATAAATTTCTGTCAACCTTGATTAATTTCTGAGTACAGATCACTGTAAAAATTATGAATCAGTCAATGAGTGCATGTAAAACATCAATCAAGTTATGCACTGTGGAATATACAAGTATGTATGCGACCAGAATGAACACTCCTTTCCAGCTGATGGTACCGTTTAGCACCTGTCCCTATTCTAAAAGCAGCTAACAGCATTATCAATAGGAAATATATATTTTTTTTATTTTCAGCACGGAGTATAATACAATAATCCCTGACTAGATGCCTGTAAGATGCTATCCCAGCTACTATAGCTCACCCGTATACGAACCTCAGATAAGAGAGGTAATATAGTACAATAAAAAATAGAATTTAACCGGCTCCGAAGAGTTTTTTTTGGCAAGTTGCACCACCAAACTGTGAAGGAACGCGAGCAATCCTGCCTGCTTTCATCAATTTCTACTTACAGATCAACGTTAAAAATTATGAATTGGTAAATAACTGCATGGAACAAATCAATCAAGTTATGCACTGTGGAAGATATGTATGTGACCAGAATATAAACACTTGTTTCCAGCTAATGATACCTACCACCTGTCCCTATTCTAAAAGCATCTAACAGCAGTATCAATAAGGAATATATATTTTTTTGTTTGTTTGCTTGTATTCTTTAATCATTTTCTGACGTTTACTTGTATAATGCGCCTCTCTATGTCACTTCCTCCTTTCACCTGATAATATTTAAACAACACATATGGCGCTAGTCTTGTGGAATACTAAGATTAAGAACTTTGTGTTCGAAAGGCGTCAGTGTGCACACTTGATACGTAGCACTTTTTAATACGGAATGATTTTAAAATAATCCTTCAATAAATGTTGTTTTTAATCTAAAAATAATTCTTTGGGACCGATGGTGCTGAATCGCTTGTTCTGTTTTTTTTCTACTTGGATTACAATATGTGCTGCCAACACAAGTCTACTTGATCCGTGCACCGTTGGAAATTCCTATCTACAAAGGACTGGTGAGCTGAATTGCAATCCTTTTCTTTTTTTTCTTGCAGCAGCAAGAGTATTTTATGCAATAATCCCTATCTGGATGCGTGTAATACATTATCCATACTGCGATAGCTCACCCATACACAAATTTCAGATGAGAGTCAATATTGTAGAATCGATTTGAATTGGCCTTTCCATTATTAAGCAGTGGGTCTCCTATACTGTTATTGTGTATGCAGCAAGTACAAGGGCTACCCAAAATTAGGACGTACTTCAATACCAATTTGAAGAGATGTAGTGAAGGGCCTCAGAAAAAAATTGTTTTAAAAATGATTAAGGCATGGGTCTCCCATACTGTTATTGTGTATGCAGCAAGTTCAAGAGCTGCCAAAAATTAGGACGCACTCCAATACAATTTGAAGAGACATAATGGAGGGCCTCAGTCAAAATTTTTCCCATTATTAACTAGTGGGTCGCTCAGACTGGTAATGCCCATGGGCTGAAAAACATTTACCCCTGAGGTGTATATCTATATATTATATAGAATGTTAGAGATAGGCCTCAATAGTTCCTACAGGCATCATAAACACTAGTGTTGAGCGAACATGCTCGACACTGCTCGGTACTCGCCCGAGCATCACGCTACTCGGGATGTTCGGCGAGCACCGAGCATTTCCGGGTTACTCGGGTGGGAGCTCGGGTCTCCGCCCTGCATGTTTGGCTCTCTTTACAGAGCCAATGAACATGCAGGGATTGCCAGCCAGTCACTGTAATGCCGCAGCCATGTTGTTTGTGGGCATTACAGTGATTGGCTGACCACACAGTGTCACCTCGAGTATTTAAAACCGGGCGCCGCCATCTTGGACACAGTCGCTCCAGATCAGACAGTGTAGGGACAGCGCTGCTGATTTAGGGAGAGATATATCCTGCAAAATAGTTAGTGTAGGGTCTGTAAAGGCTGCCAGATCAAACAAACAGTCCTTCTCAGGACTAATATCCATCCCAGGTATATCAGGCAGGCAGGCAGGCAGGCTGTATAGGAGACGCAGTGGTTATACCAGCAAACGCTGCATTACAGTCCTGTGTGCTGCTCCTGTTGCTGAAATTGCTGGACTTAGCTCCAGGTCCCGGGGGCCAGCAAAAATCCTTTTTTTTATCTAAATCCTCTTTTTTTTTCCTCCTTCACAATGTACAAATACCCATCTTATTAACCTTTTGGTGCCCCCCCCCCAAAAAAAAAGTGTGCCTGTGATTTTTCAGACACAAATATATCTGTTGAAAATAGTCTGGTGTAGGCCAGAGAAATAGAAGTGTGGTTTTGCAGTTCCATGGGCCATTTGTATCTAAAAAAAACAGTTTCAGTGTGTCGCTCACTGTTCAGCCGCAAATATATATATATTTTAACCACTTCGCGCCAGAGCCTGTTTTTGCCTTCGTGACCGGGCCAATTTTTTCAATTCTGACCACTGTCACTTTATGAGGTAATTACTCTGGAACGCTTCAACGGATCCCCCTGATTCTGAGATTGTTTTTTTGTGACATATTGTACTTCATGATAGTGGTAAAATTTCTTTGATATCACTTGCGTTTGATTGTGAAAAAATCGGAAATTTGGCAAAAATTTTGAAAATTTTGCAATTTTCAAACTTTGAATTTTCATGCCCTTTAATCAGAGAGATATATCACACAAAATAGTTAATAAATAACATTGCCCACATGTCTACTTCACATCAGCACAATTTTGGAACCAAAATTTTTTTTTGTTAGGAAGCTATAAGGGTTAAAAGTTGACCAGCGATTTCTCATTTTTACAACAAAATTTACAAAAAAATTTTTTTAGGGACCACATCTTATTTGAAGTGACTTTGAGGAGCCTTTATGACAGAAAATACCAAAAGTGATACCATTCTAAAAACTGCACCCCTCAAGGTGCTCAAAACCACATTCAAGAAGTTTATTAACCCCTCAGGTGCTTCACAGGAATTTTTGGAATGTGGAAGAAAACAATGAACATTTAACTTTTTTTCACAAAACTGCTACTTTAACCTCAAATTTTTAATTTTCACAAGGGCAGCCAGAAAAAATGGACCCCAAAATGTGTTGTGTAATTTCTCCTGAGCACGCTGATACCCCATATGTGGTGCAAAGCCACTGTTTGGGTGCACGGCATGGCTTGGAAGGTAAGGAGCGCCATTTGACTTTTGGAATGGAAATTTGACTGGAATGGATAGCGGACGCCATGTTGCATTTGGAGAGCCCCAGAGGTGTCTAAACAGAGGAAACCCCCAACAAGTGACCCCATTTTGGAAACTAGACCCCTCAAGGAACTTATCTAGATGTGTGGTGAGCACCTTGAACCCCCAGGGGCTTCACAGAATTTTATAATGTTGAAGTGTGAAAATAAAAAAACACATTTTTAACACAAAACTGCTACTTTAGCCTCAAATTTTTAATTTTCACAAGGGCAGCCAGAAAAAATGGACCCCAAAATGTGTTGTGCAATTTCTCCTGAGCACGCTGATACCCCATATGTGGTGCAAAGCCACTGTTTGGGCGCACGGCATGGCTTGGAAGTTAAGGAGCGCCATTTGACTTTTGGAATGGAAATTTGACTGGAATGGATAGCGGATGCCATGTTGCATTTGGAGAGCCCCTGAGGTGCCTAAACAGAGGAAACCCCCAACAAGTGACCCCATTTTGGAAACTAGACCCCTCAAGGAACTTATCTAGATGTGTGGTGAGCACCTTGAACCCCCAGGGGCTTCACAGAATTTTATAATGTTGAAGTGTGAAAATAAAAAAACACATTTTTAACACAAAACTGCTACTTTAGCCTCAAATTTTTAATTTTCACAAGGGCAGCCAGAAAAAATGGACCCCAAAATGTGTTGTGCAATTTCTCCTGAGCACGCTGATACCCCATATGTGGTGCAAAGCCACTGTTTGGGCGCACGGCATGGCTTGGAAGGTAAGGAGCGCCATTTGACTTTTGGAATGGAAATTTGACTGGAATGGATAGCGGATGCCATGTTGCATTTGGAGAGCCCCTGAGGTGCCTAAACAGAGGAAACCCCCAACAAGTGACCCCATTTTGGAAACTAGACCCCTCAAGGAACTTATCTAGATGTTTGGTGAGCACCTTGAACCCCCAGGGGCTTCACAGAATTTTATAATGTTGAAGTGTGAAAATAAAAAAACACATTTTTAACACAAAACTGCTACTTTAGCCTCAAATTTTTAATTTTCACAAGGGCAGCCAGAAAAAATGGACCCCAAAATGTGTTGTGCAATTTCTCCTGAGCACGCTGATACCCCATATGTGGTGCAAAGCCACTGTTTGGGCGCACGGCATGGCTTGGAAGGTAAGGAGCGCCATTTGACTTTTGGAATGGAAATTTGACTGGAATGGATAGCGGACGCCATGTTGCATTTGGAGAGCCCCTGAGGTGCCTAAACAGAGGAAACCCACAACAAGTGACCGAATTTTACAATCTACTCCTCTGTATAAATTAATCTAGTGGTGGGAAAATAAGTAGATAGGTAAATGGTCACTAAACCCATAGATGAATTCCCACAGAGGTGTCATTTCTATAATGGGGTCACTTCAGGGGGGATTATGCTGTTCTGGCACTTTTCAGAGTACCAGAGCTAAAGAATCCCCCCTGAAGTGACCCCATTTTGGAAATGAAACCCCTCTGGGAATTCATCTATGGGTTTAGTGACCATTTTAACTCAATGGATGATTTCCAGAAACAAGCACGCAATGGAAGGTTTAGATTCTGGAGAACCCCCCTGGAAATTAAGTGAGCTCTACTCGAATGTGTCATTCACTAAATGAACCAAATGTTTGAATGACAAATTGGGATACATTTTTGCAGTTTAAAAACGTGGTTCTGTGTGGAAGATTTTAAAGCAGTCAGTGACGCATAAGGCTGGCAATGATGGGCATTGTGGGCAATAGTAGCGGGTATCACGCCTCATTCCTCTCTTAGTACGTACACGACATCTTTTCTGGGGGTTCCTTCTTGTTTCCGTTGCTGGAATAAGTGCAATAAAATGTCGCTCAGTGAGTCTTTTCACATCCTCAGATTCTAATGGATGAGCGGGGCTAACACTTTGAAAGACAAGATTTTCAATTACCTTTTCTTGATAATCAAGAAAAGGATCTGAATTTCCTGCTTTTTTGTACAACACAAAAGAATTGTATGTGGCCACCTGAAACAAATAAATAACCAACTTTTTATACCAGGTATAGGACTTTCTTGATACCTGGTATGGCTGTAGAACCTGGTCTGCAAGGTCCACACCCCCCATGTGTTTGTTGTAGTCAATGACTGACACAGGTTTTTGCTTCGGAGTGGTGGATCCTAGTTCTACAGTGGCCCTTGTGGCATCTGTGTGGATCGAGCTGAGGACAAAAATATCCCTCTTATCCCTATATTTCAGGGCAAGCAGCTCTCCGTTGCGTACAGCCCCTGACTGCCCCTTTTGAAACTTTTGGTTGACCAATGGTTGTGGAAACCCCTGACGGTTTTTACGGATGGTCCCACAAGCCCCAATGTTGTGTTCAACCAGACTTTTAAATAGGGGTATGCTGGTGTAATAATTGTCCACATATAGATTGTAGCCTTTTTGAAAAAATGGACTTATCAGCTCCCAAACAATTTTTCCAGATGTCCCCAGATAAGTAGGGCATCCTGGTGGGTTTAGTTGGCTATCTTTCCCCTCATATATGCGAAAAGCGGATGTGTATCCGGTTGAACTTTCGCACATTTTATAGAGCTTTATTCCAAACCTTGCCCTTTTAGATGGGATAAATTGCTTGAGGTGCAGTCTTCCTTTGAATTTTACAAGGGACTCGTCTATAGAAATATTTTGTGTTGGGGTGTAGAGGCTTAAGAATTTTTCTGACAAATTTTCAATGATGGGTCTAATTTTATATAACCTGTCATGTTCTGGGGCATTTCTGGGCAGGCATTGACTATTGTCGTTAAAATGCCAAAACCGCATGAGCATTTCATAACGGGTCCTAGGCAGAATGACTGAAAACATAGGGGTGGCTTGAACAGGGTGGTTGGACCAGTAGGATCGAATGCTCGGTTTTTTAACAAGCCCCATGGCAAATGTAAGTCCTAAAAATTTTTTTATTTCCGGGACATTAGTTGGTGTCCATAAATTTGCCCTAGCATAGTAAGATCGGGGATTCTGGCTTATGAATTGGGACGCGTATAAATTTGTTTGCACGACAATATGCTCTAGCAAGCTGTCTGTAAAAAACAAATTAAAAAAATGAATTGGTCCAAAATCTTCCACCTCCACATTTATACCAGGAATGGCGTTGAAATCAGGGCTGAATGGAGCAGCCGAATCCGAAGCCTCCCATCTGGGAAATGCTAGATCATGTGGCAACGCCCCTTGTACACTGGCGTGCGCCAAGTCACTAGTAGCAGGGACAGCGCTTGTACTGGGCAGTGTTCCCTGATTTGGAGACGTTTCTCCAGTAGCGCTATTTGCCGCTATTGCTGTACTGGTCCTTGGGCTTGAGGATGGAACAGAATCACTGCTCATTTCTGGGCTCTCAGTGTCGCCGCTACTAAAGCCCTCAAAATCCATATCTCCATCTGAGATTGCACTGTCATCAGTGTCAGAACACAGCAGGGCATACACCTCCTCTGCGGTATAAGTCTGACGGGCCATTTTATTTTTATATTTTTTGACTGGACTGAACGGACCGGACTGAAAGGACGGGACCGGACTGGACTGACCGGACTGATCTGACAGGACTGACTGACTGATGTGACAGGACTGACTGACTGATCTGACAGGACTGACTTACTGACAGATCTGACAGGACTGACTGACTGACAGATCTGACTGACTGACAGATCTGACAGGACTGACTGACTGACAGATCTGACAGGACTGACTGACTGACAGATCTGACAGATCTGACAGGACTGACTGACTGACAGATCTGACAGGACTGACTGACTGACAGATCTGACAGGACTGACTGACTGACAGATCTGACAGGACTGACTGACAGATCTGACAGGACTGACTGACTGACAGATCTGATAGGACTGACTGACAGATCTGACAGGACTGACTGACAGATCTGACAGGACTGACTGACTGACAGATCTGACAGGACTGACAGATCTGACTGACAGATCTGACAGGACTGACAGATCTGACTGGACTGATCTGACAGGACTGACTGACTGACAGATCTGACTGGACTGATCTGACAGGACTGACTGATCTGACAGACTCACTAACCCTAACTCTTACTTTCTTTTTTATTTATTTTTTTTTTTACTTTCACAGTGGCAAGGCTGACAGCTCTTGTCACACTGTTTCTCCTCTGCTCTCTCACTGAGATCGGAGGAGAAACTGCATTTATCAGGCAGATCGCCCGGGAAAGTTTGTTGCTAAAACAAACTTCCCTGGTGATCTCTCTGATTGGCTGGTGTGACGCTGACATCATCGAGACCTGAGCCAATCAGGTCTCGATGATGTCAGAGGTCACAGCACCGGGATCCCCGCCGCTGACAGGTATGTGGGGGGTCCCGATCGCCGACCACCGGCTGTCCCTATCTTTTAAATGCCGCGATCGCTATGGATCGCAGCATCTAGAAGATAGGAACAGGTTAACATCATGGGGACCTGATCCAATCAGGTCCCCATGATGCCACATGTCAGAGCTATCGCTCTGAACCGGTACCGCAGCGCTAGCAGGACCCTGGGGGTCCTGAGCGCTGCGGGACCACCCACCGTTTTTAAACGTCGGCGCTGCACAGAGCCCAGGCAGCGCCGACGTTTATGTACAGTGGGCGGTCCTGAACCGGTTAAAAAGCCTGGTATACACCAGTAAATTATTACTGTGGTTTTGATGTTCCACGGTAAAACATCTCTATTATCCTGTTTTTGGCATTTTTTGCTGTATAAAAATAATAAGTGTCTCCCTGATTTTTCAGACACAAATATATCTGTTGAAAATAGTCTGGTGTAGGCCAGAGAGACAGAAGTGTGCTTTTGCTGTTCCACGGTAAAAAATCTCTATTATCCTGCTTTTTGCATTTTTTGCTGTAAAAAAAAAAAAAAATAGTGTCTCCCTGATTTTTCAGACACAAATATATCTGTTGAAAATAGTCTGGTGTAGGCCCGAGAAATACAAGTGTGGTTTTGCAGTTCCACGGTACAAACCTCTGTATTATCCACTTTTGGGCCATTTGTATCTAAAAAAAACAGTTTGAGTGTCTGGTGTAGGCCAGAGAAACAGAAGTGTGCTTTTGCTGTTCCACGGTAAAAAATCTCTATTATCCTGCTTTTTGCATTTTTTGCTGTAAAAAAAAAAATAGTGTCTCTGTGTCACCCTGGCCTGGATGCCACAAAATGTAATAAAGCTGTGTCTGAGAGCAAGGGGGAGGTTCTCTAGTCAGGGGAACATTAGCATGCAGTACCTCCTGTCTCAGGCCAGTAGGGGGAGCAGGCTGCCCCTATAAAAGTTGGTGCTGGGGGCAGGGTTAGAGAGAACTTGAAGGCCTGTCTCAGGACTGAGACGTGTCCCAGAGCAGAGCAGGGACAGAAAGTTGTATTGCACCTAAGAGGAAGTGTGGCAGGAGGAGAGCCACAAGCCAGAGACAAGAGGCGAAGTGAGCCTGTCTTGGCAGATAAAAGACTTACTTTACCAGACTTTGGTGTCTGAGGCTGGGAGGATTCCACATTCTCCAGCAGATAACCAGTCCGCAGGGGACTATATATTCCTTGGCCTAAGAAGCCTGGAGGCCCTGCCACAACAGAAGGGACCAGCAAAGCCGTACAAGGCTGGGAGCAGAAAGGAACCCACGTCGCAGGCCATACAGGCGAGAATACACGGAAAGCTCGGAAACGTGGGCTGTCACCCTATAACGAGGAGATAGCCAGAAGGAGCACAGAAAGCACGGTAGGCCTACACCCTCACCCTGACCAGGGCCAATTTCCCCGTTGCTCTCAGACATCCAGGTCCCCTCCTAGCTGGGACTGTTTGTGGGTCAATTTACCAGTTCTAGTAAAGACCCTGGACTACAACCTGTTGTCTGCGTGCTCCTCCAGCACTATCAGCACTGGGACTCTCACTACCATCACTCCCAACATCCACTACACTGCCTTGGGGCCGCACTCTTCCCGTGGGAAGTCACACCATCCCAGCTGCATACATCATCAGCCCCAGCGGTCTGCCTTGCAGCGGCGGTTCCTAATGACCGCAAATCCACGGGTGGCGTAGTCGGACATAAACATCAGCACATAACGGACTACCACTGGCCTGACCACCCTGAGCCACGGAACCGGGTTGCCACTACTACTCCCATCGTTCCCCTACTGCCCGGATCCGAGTGCCCCACGGCCCAGGGGGCGAGTCAGCTTCCTGATTTTTCAGACACAAATATATCTGTTGAAAATAGTCTGGTGTAGGCCCGAGAAATACAAATGTGGTTTTGCAGTTCCACGGTACAAACCTCTGTATTATCCACTTTTGGGCCATTTGTATCTAAAAAAAACAGTTTGAGTGTGTCGCTCACTGTTCAGCCGCAAATATATATATATTTTAAAAAGCCTGGTATACACAAGTAAATTATTACTGTGGTTTTGATGTTCCACGGTAAAACATCTCTATTATCCTGTTTTTGGCATTTTTTGCTGTATAAAAATAATAATAGTGTCTCCCTGATTTTTCAGACACAAATATATCTGTTGAAAATAGTCTGGTGTAGGCCAGAGAGACAGAATTGTGCTTTTGCTGTTCCACGGTAAAAAATCTCTATTATCCTGCTTTTTGCATTTTTTGCTGTAAAAAAAAAAAAAAAATAGTGTCTCCCTGATTTTTCAGACACAAATATATCTGTTGAAAATAGTCTGGTGTAGGCCCGAGAAATACAAGTGTGGTTTTGCAGTTCCATGGTACAAACCTCTGTATTATCCACTTTTGGGCCATTTGTATCTAAAAAAAAACAGTTTGAGTGTGTCGCTCACTGTTCAGCCGCAAATATATATATATTTTAAAAAGCCTGGTATACAACAGTAAATTATTACTGTGGTTTTGATGTTCCACGGTAAAACATCTCTATTATCCTGTTTTTGGCATTTTTTGCTGTATAAAAATAATAATAGTGTCTCCCTGATTTTTCAGACACAAATATATCTGTTGAAAATAGTCTGGTGTAGGCCAGAGAGACAGAAGTGTGCTTTTGCTGTTCCACGGTAAAAAATCTCTATTATCCTGCTTTTTGCATTTTTTGCTGTAAAAAAAAAAAAAAATAGTGTCTCCCTGATTTTTCAGACACAAATATATCTGTTGAAAATAGTCTGGTGTAGGCCCGTGAAATACAAGTGTGGTTTTGCAGTTCCACGGTACAAACCTCTGTATTATCCACTTTTGGGCCATTTGTATCTAAAAAAAACAGTTTGAGTGTGTCGCTCACTGTTCAGCCGCAAATATATATATATTTTAAAAGGCCTGGTATACACCAGTAAATTATAACTGTGGTTTTGCTGTTCCACGGTAAAAAATCTCTATTATTCAGGTTTTGGTAGTTTTTTCCGTAAAGAAAAACAGTAGTGTCTCCTGACTGTTGTGACACAAAAATATATCTGTTGAAAATAGTCTTGTGTAGGCCCGACATCCCAGTGTGGTTTCGCAGTTCCACGGGTCAAATCGCTGTACTATCCAGTTTTGGGCCTTTGGTATCTAAAAAAAAAAGCAGTTTGAGTGTGTCGCTCACTGTTCAGCCGCAAATATCTCTATTTAAAAAAGTGTGGTATACCCCAGTAAACAATAACTGTGGTTTTCCTCTTCCACGGTTCTAATCTACTCTTTATTACCCTTTTTCCATTGATATTGCAAGTGTAAGCTATTTTACTTCATTTACAATGGGCAAGGCGCGTGGCAAGGGACGTGGAAGTGGACGTTCTGGTGATGGTTCGTGCAGAGGACGGGGCCGTGGCCAAGGTGAAAATGTGCCACAACCAACAGCCACATCTTCTCGCTCCCACTTCTTGACCGAATTACTAGGGAAGCACAGAACAACACCAGTATTGAGAACTGATCAGTGTGAACAGGTTATTAATTGGATAGCAGACAATACTTCCAGTTACCTGGGCACCACCACCTCCGGTCTGTCTTCCACACGGTCAACTCTTAGTAGCCGTGAGTCTCGACCGCATACTCCTCCTCACCCTGATGCTCCTTCCTCCCACCATGCTGAGTGTCGTCAGACAGCAAGTGATCCCACACTTGGACACTCTGAAGAGCTGTTCACTGGTCCATTTCCATATTTGGGCCCCTCGCCTGATACGCTTGAAGTGGTGGAAGAGGAGATCCCATGTTGCGATGCCCAAATATTTGAACAGCCGCGGCCACAGGAAGTCGACGTTGGCAATCTGTCACAAGAGGTGGACGATGACGAGACACAATTGCCAGGAAGTGAGGAGGAGGATCGTGGTGCGCAAGTGGAAGAGGAGGAGGTGGTGGATGATCTAGTAACTGACCCAACGTGGAAGGAGGGCATGCAGAGTGAGGCCAGCAGCACACAGGGGGAGGGAGGCAGAGTACCCCAACAGGCAGGAAGAAGCAGTGTGGTGGCCGCAGACAGAAGGCAGGCAACCGTTCCCCGTAACACCATCACGAGGGACGTTGCCAGTACAAGAGGTAGGTCTTCCAGAGTCTGGAATTTTTTTAAAGACTCTGCTGATAACCCCAAAAAGGCCATATGTTCCACCTGCCATGCCAGCATCAGCAGGGGTGACAAAACTACCAGCCTGACCACCACCAGCATGATCAGGCACATGGCAGCAAAGCACCCGACTTTGTGAGGCGAAACCCAGGGTCCACGACCAGTGTCAGCGGTTGTCACCACTGCTTCTTCCACTGTTGTGCGTGCAATAGAACCCCCTGTTGTGTGTGCAAGGCAATCCCTTGTCCATACTGCATGTAAAGATGCCCCCTCCTCTCAGTCTTCACTTGTTATGGCAGTTTCTCAAGAAACAGCATCAACGTCCACGTCCCACCGCAGCGTTCAATTGTCCATATCCCAGACCTTTGAACGAAAGCGGAAATTCTCAGCTAACGCCACACAGGCCACAGTCCTAAATTCGCACATTTCACGACTGCTTGCATTGGAAATGCTGCCTTTTAGGCTGGTGGAGACGGAATCCTTCCGCAATCTTATGGCGGTGGGCGTCCCTCGGTACTCGGTCCCCAGCCGACACTATTTTGCCCGGTGTGCCATCCCCGCACTACACAAGCACGTGTCCCAAAGCATCTGCCGTGCCCTCAACAACGCAGTTACTGGGAGAGTCCACCTGACAACGGACACGTGGACAAGTGCTTGTGGCCAGGGACGGTACCTCTCTCTGACGGCACACTGGGTAAACATAGTGGAAGCCGGGACCCAGTCGGACCTTGGGACGGAACACATCCTCCCCACACCGAGGATTGCGGGCCCTATGTCAGTCAGAGTTGCCCCCACAGTGTACAGCTCCTGCGCATCCTCCTCCTCCTCCTCCTCCTCATGTTCAGCCTCCATCTCAGATATCACCACATCAGTTACAAGCTGGAAGCATTGCAGTACTGCCTCCGCCAACCGGCAACAGGCTGTGCTGAAACTCATAAGCTTAGGTGATAAACCTCACACTGCTTGTGAGTTGTGGACAGCTGTGAAAGAGCAGGCAGATCTGTGGCTGAGACCGCTGAACCTACATCCCGGCATGGTTGTGTGTGACAATGGCCGTAACCTGGTGGCGGCTCTGAGGCGAGGTGAGATCACACACGTACCATGCCTGGCTCATGTGCTTAACCTCGTGGTTCAGCGGTTTCTTAAATCGTACCCCGAGTTGCCAGATCTGCTCGTGAAAGTACGCCGCCTGTCAGCTCATTTTCGCAAGTCGGCTACAACTTCCGCCGCCCTTGCTGTGTTGCAGCAGCGTTTGCAGCTTCCCGCACACCGACTGGTGTGTGATGTCCCCAAACGTTGGAACTCTACCCTCCACATGTTGCAAAGGATTTGTGAGCAGAAGAGAGCAGTTGTGGAGTACCAGCTGCAACAAGGCCGTCGATATTCAGGTCAGACTCCACACATAAGACCTCAGGAGTGGACCTGGATGTCTGACATATGTACCATCCTGACAAACTTTTAGGAGGCCACCAAGATGGTGAGTGGCGATGACGCCATCATTAGTGTCAGCATCCCACTTGTCTGTCTTTTGCAACGCTCTCTGCAGAGAATTAAAGAGGAGGCATTGCAGCCAGAGTATGATGAGATGGATCAAGAAGCCGTAGCGGGCGATTACACACAGCCCAGCCTCATCTCATCCCAACGTGCATTGGGGGACAATGAGGGAGAAGAGGAGGAGGAGGAGGAAGAACAGGAGCTGCTATCATGCGTTGTAGACGGTAGTACCTGTACAAGTGTCATACCGTCGGTTCAGCGTGGGTGGCCTGAGGACAGGGGGGAGGAGGAAGAGGAGGAGGAGGAGAGCATGGTCAGTCGTCATCTTGGTGAGGACACGGAAATCTTGCCCGTTACCAGTCTGGCACGCATGGCTGACTTTATGTTACGCTGCCTTAACCGTGACCCTCGCGTTGTCAAAATGTTGGGTGACAGTCATTACTGGTTGGTGACACTTGTAGACCCCCGCCTTGTTTCGGCTGTTTAATCTTCTTCTCCTAATCCTCAGCCTCCACCACCACTATACCACCAGGGTGCCAGCATTGCAAGTTCCTCCGTCCTAATTTTTGGCAGCTTTTGCTGGGAAAGCATAAGCAAATACTATGGGAGACCCACTCCCCAATAATGGGACTTATGTTTGTAATATGCTGTACTGCATGGCTCTTGTAAGGGGCATTGCAAGTTGCTCCGTCCTAATTTTTGGCAGCTTTTGCTTGCAAGGCATAAGCAAATACTATGGGACACCCACTCCCCAATAATGGGACTTATGTTTGTAATATGCTGTGCTGCATGTGACGCGCCCCCTGGGCCGTGTGTACACGTGTGTGGGATACCCGGTGCCGGGTCTCTGGGGTCTGTAGTCTCCGTGGCGGTGACCCGGTCCCGTGGCTCAGGCTGGTCAAACCAGTGGCAATCTTTCTTAGGTTTTGAGGTTAATTGTCCGACTGCGCCACCCGTGGATTGCGGTCAGGGAGTACTACCGCTGCGAGGCAGACCGCTGAGGCTGGTGTTGTGAGCGCAGCATAAAATGGGATAACTCCCCTCGGGAGGAGTATAGCCTCAGGGCAGTGAGTGTGGATGATGGGGGTGATGGTGCACGAGCGCAGCAGGAATGACTCAGAGTCTTTGCAGTGCAGTTCAGGGTCTTTACTGATGATTATAAGGTAGACCCTCCCGGGAGTACTGGCTAGCATAAGAGGCCTGGTCAGTCTGTGAGCAAGCAGGAGTTCCCCTGGCCAGGTGGAGTTGTAGGCCTCCCCGTCTGTCTGCACTCTTCCTGGCTACCTTGCTGTAAGCGGGTAGAAGTAGCCCACGTCCCTGAGTGTACCGTGTAGTGCTCACCCGTATGGCTGGTGACTTGGGGCCTTCTGTTAGCCTCCGCTCCACGACGGCGGTGCTGGTCCCTTGCTTGTGACTGACCCTCCGGGCTTCTATGGCCAGAGGACCTGAAATCCCCTACCGGCTGGTTTCTGCTGCTGGATATATAAGTCCTCACAGCTTCGGACTCCTGTGTCCGGTTCCTATTGTCTTCTGCTCTGCTCAGCTTCCAGACCCTCGTCTTTAGCTCCTAGCTCCTACAGAGCTCCTTGCTGTTATTTTCCCTTGCTCTCACTCTGACTCTGACTGTTCTCTGTTCTCTGAGTCACTCAACCCCACCCCAGATCCAGTTTATAAGGGCAGAATTCTCCCCTCCCAGGACTGGGGCAGGAGAATGTTGCATGTTTAATGGATCCTGACCAGGAAACCTCCCACTTGCTCTCCGACGTAATCTCTATTACTGTGGTGACCAGACCCCTGGGGTGCCACACATGGCTCTTGTAAGGGCCATTGCAGTACCTCATAATTTTTGGAAAGCATTCCATTCACTGCTTAGGCCAACAGTGCACAGGAGACCCAGTTGCTATAAATGGAAAAAAAGGTTTAGTTAACGCCCTCTGACCTCCATGTCATTTCCAAGGGGTATTGGAGT
This sequence comes from Phyllobates terribilis, assembly GCF_046119375.1. Lineage (NCBI taxonomy): Eukaryota > Metazoa > Chordata > Amphibia > Anura > Dendrobatidae > Phyllobates > Phyllobates terribilis. Next base: position 70,811,913 of record NW_027362762.1, read on the forward strand.
GCCTCGAAATTTTTGGTAGGCATTGCACTCACTGTATGCCCTATAACTGTGTAGCTGAACCGCTCCTTTTGTTACAGAAACATATCCTACAAGACATATCTGGTTGACTGGCCTGATATTGATGTGAATGGTCCCTGTTCCTCCTGCTCTTTCTCCTTTGCCACTACCTCATCCATCATTTATCACCTGAAGCTTTGTTTTAACGGGAGTCATAGAACTTGGATAGTAGCAGGAAAACATCCAGCAATCCTCGGAGGAGGTAGGATATGCGCCAAAACGCTGACCTCCTCAGGCCTAGCCGCTACTACATACATGCGCTTGCATTACAACAAAACAAAGCAGATGCTAACTTCTATCATCCTCATCATGCTCCTCACCTTGGCACTCTCAACTCCCCTGATGGAGAAGCCAGGGCCCACCGGAGGAGTCTGATAGTCCGTTGGGCTCGGCCAATGCTGCCCTAAAGCAGGCCAGGCTAAGAAAAGTGTGGGAAAGGTTACCGGTACAAATAGGGGTGGCTGCGGACCGAGTATGGACACCTGGCCACCCCCTGGAGGCTGGGGAGCAAGCGGGGACACCTGGCCACCAGGCGGCTGGGGACTGAGTATGGATACAAGGCCGCCAACACAGCCATGGCGTGGTGGCCAGATTCCGCCTCCACATGCCTAAAAGGCCCAATTTAAAGTGCAAGCAAGCAAGCAGTATGGTATTGCAGCCTGGGGGTGGGTGGGTGGCAGGCTGCATACTTGCGCTTGCATTGCAAGGAATGGGAGAGGTACAATTGAACACTGCCCTGGGACAAGGACTTGAATGGGGATAGTTGCAAGTCTGCAACGACAGGTGCAAGGTGGGAGGCCTCTTCGCATGTACCATGAACAGGGGTTTGGCATGCACACACTACAGCGGAATAGGCTCTCCTTCCCACTAAATGCACTGGGGAGGGCACAGGTAATGTTTTGGTATACGCGCTTAATCTTATGTATAAGGCACACCAGGACAAATAGGTGCGGCTGGGGACTGAGTATGGATACCTCGCTGCCGAAGCAGCCATGAGGTAGTGGCCAGCTTCGGCCTCCTCTAAACTAAAAGGCCCCATTTCAAGTGCAAGCTAGCAGTATGAATTGCAGTCTGGGGGTGGGTGGGTGGCAGGCTGCACACTTACACTTGCATTAAAAGAAAACATAGCAGATGCTAACTTCTGTCATCATCATCATGCTCCTCACCTTGGCACTCTCAACTCCACCGATGGAGAAGTCAGGGCCCACCGGAGGAGTCTGGTTCTCTGGTGGGCTCGTCCAATGCTGCCTAAAGCAGGCCGGGCTAAGAAAAGTGTGTGGGGGGATGTTCCAAGGAGAAATGGGGGAGGCTGGGGACCGTTTATGGACACCCGACTGCCCCCAGGCGGCTGGGGACCGTGTGGACACTCGGCCGCGGGGTGGCTGGGGACTGAGTATGGACACCCGGCCGCCGGGCGGCTGGGGACTGAGTATGGATTCCAGGCCGCCAACACAGCCATGACGTGGTGGCCAGATTCCGCCTCCACATGCCTAAGAGGCCCAATTTCAAGTTCAAGCAAGCAAGCAGTATGGTATTGCAGCCTGGGGGTGGGTGGGTGGCAGGCTGCATACTTGCGCTTGTATTGCAAGGAATGGGGGAGGTACAATTGAACACTGCCCTGGGACTAGAACTTGCATGGGGATAGTTGCAAGTCTGCATCTTCTCATGTGGCAAGGATCACTTATGATGGGCACACTTTTAGACAGTGACCTGGGAGTCAGAGATGCTTCCAGGGGTCTTCCCCATGCTGTTCCCATGTCTTTTCAGCACTTTATGCATGTGTCACACAGCACATGGCCAGATAAGGTTGTAAAATGTTAAAATGACATTTCCCGGTGAATGCATTTGTCATAGTTGAAAGCAATACAAAAGTGCAAAAACGCATAAAAAATGCTACTTGTGAACATAGCCGAAGATGTGGAGGAGTATTTTTGTTTTTGGTCATTTATTTAACTTATACACAAGTCTTTTCCCTGGAAAGGATGTTCCTTAACATATTTCACAGTAAAAAAGTTTCACTTTCGTTTTATTGTGAGCCTGTAAAAGTGGCTTAATACCTCTGACCACGTTGTTGACAGCAGTGACCTGGGGGTCAGAAATGCTTCCTGGGGCGATCCCCATGCTGTCCCCATGTCATTTGAGCACTGTCACTATCGTTTTGGGCACTTGTTAGGCTTTTAAAAGACTGCCGGGGGTGCCACCGCAAAAATGCTCGAGTCTCCCATAGACTAACATTGGGCTCGTTGCTCGGGTCGAGCACCCGAGTATCACGGCGAGCTCGGCCCGAGCTTCGAGCACCCGAGCATTTTAGTGCTCGCTCAACACTAATAAACACCCTTAAAAAAATTATGTGTGCGTTGCATGATGGTCACCCTCGTGATATGGTGGTGGAGGATGAGGAGAAGGATAAGGAGGAGGATGACATAAAATAGATGAAATCCTGAAGTGTATACCCATGTCTGAGTGTGAAGGGGTGCATGGGAATAGACCCTCCAAAAAGAAACACTGGATTTGAGTTTATGTTCCGCTGCTATCATCTGGTGGTGTCGACAACTCTTGCCCAATCCAACCCTTGTTCATTTTTATAAGAGTCAGTCTGTCAGCATTTTCAGTTGACAGGCGGATGCGCCTATCAGCTATAATACCCCCGGCGGCACTAAAAACCCGTTTTGACAAAACGCTAGGGCAGGCCAGGACCTCCAAGGCGTAGAGAGACAGTTCATGCCACGTGTCCAGCTTGGATACGCCAGGTGTCCAGCTTGGATACCCAATAGTTGTAAGGCATAGAGGAATCGTGAAGGATGCTGGTACACTACAAGGAGAGATACAAAGTTCTCCTTGTAGTGCAGGTCTAGAAGTGTGACCAACCAGTAATTACTGTTGCCCAAAATGCGTACAACTCGAAGGTCATGGGAAAGGCAGCGGAACATAAACTCAGCCATATGTGCCAGACTGCCAACAGCCAAGACTTCCCTGTCCCCACCAAGAGGACTACTGTCCAAGTTCTCCTCCTCATCCTCCTCCTGATCCTCCTCTTTGTCCTTCCCCTCTTCAGGCCATCCACGCTGAACAGACGGTATGAATGTGGTGTGGGTAGTACCGTTTGTAGCATAGGAAACCAGCTCCTGTTCCTCATACTCCTCTTCCTGCTCCTCCTCCTCATTATCATCCAATCCGCGATGAGATGAGGCTGGGCTGTGTAGAATCACCCGGTATAGTTCATTGCTCCGCCTGCAATGCCTCCACTTTAATTGTGAGCAGCGAGCATTTCAGTAGACAGAGAAGCAGGATGGTGATGCTAATTATGGCATCATCGCCGCTCACCATCTTAGTTAAGTCCTCAGAGTTTTGTCAGATATCCATGCCCAGTCATTAGCTCTTATGTGCGGAGGCTAACCTGAATACCGACGGGCATGTTGAAGCTGGAAGCTGCAAATGCTGCTAAAGCACTTTTAGGGTAGCGGAAGCTGTAGCTGACTTTCTGAAATGGGCACACACACGGCGTACTTTCACAGGCAGCTCAGGTTGTGCACATGGGCCAGGTGTAGTACATGTGCGAGGTTGCCAAGCTTCAGAGCCGCCACCAGGTTCCGGCCATTGTTACACATGACCATGCCTGGCTGTAGGTTCAGTGGTGAGAATCATAGATCTTCATGATCTGTTACAGCTTTCTGCAGCGGTGTGCGGTTTGTCGCCTAAGCAAATAAGCTTTAGCAGAGTCTGTTGCCGCTTGGCCGAGGCAGTGCTGCAGTTCTTCCAGCTTGCGATTGATGTGGTCATCCAAGGGGGTGCATTATACTGTATGGAGGATCATGGGGGTTCATACTACTGTATGGAGGACCAGGGGCGCATTATATTGTGTGGAGGACCATAGGGGTGCATTATACTGTCTGGAGGATCATGGTGGGTGCATTATATAGTGTGGAGGACCATGGAGGCGCATTATATTGTGTGGAGGACCATGGAGGTGCATTATACTATATGGGGGTTTATTATACTTGTATAGAGGACCATGGGGGAGTTCATTATACTGTATTGAGGACCATGGGGTGTGCATTATATTGTATGCAGGACCATGGGGGTGCATTATATTGTGTTAGGGATCATGGGGGTGCATTATATTTTGTGGAGGACCATGGGGGTGTATTATACTGTATGGAGGACCATGGGGGTGCATAATACTGTATGGAAGATCATGGGGGGCATTATACTTTATGGAGGACCGTAGGCAGTGTCGGACTGGGGTGTCTGGGGCTCACAGGGGGAATTGATCCTCAGGGCCCACCCTACAGCTATATGCAAACACCTGCTAGCCGTTATCACTGTTATAGTGGAGCGTCGACTGTAAATCACAGGCGGCTCCTGCACATCTACTGTGCACCACTATAACTGGGATGTACAATTATGGTAATTTGTATTAAAGGGGCTCTTTGGTTAAAACAAGTTATCACCGATCCATGGGATCCACAGGATCGGTGATCACTTATTGACAGTTTGGTTACGAACATTGTAAAATGCAGCTATCGGAAGAATGGGGGAGTTTTATCCCTGACAGGACACTTATCCCCATTTTAAAATGCGACCCGGTCTGTGACCCAAGGTGGTCAATAAAAGGGGAAAAGTAAAAGGGGAATGAAGTTTTTATATACAGTACAGATCAAAAGTTTGGACACACCTTCTCATTTAAAGATTTTTCTGTATTTTCATGACTATGAAAATTGTACATTCACACTGAAGGCATCAAAACTGTGAATTAACACATGTGAAATTATATACTTAACAAAAAAGTGTGAAACAACTGAAAATATGTCTTATATTCTAGGTTCTTCAAAGTAGCCACCTTTTGCTTTGACTGCTTTGCACACTCTTGGCATTCTCTTGATGAGCTTCAAGAGGTAGTCACCGGAAATGGTTTTCACTTCACAGGTGTACAATTTTCATAGTCATGAAAATACAGAAAAATCTTTAAATGAGAAGGTGTGTCCAAACTTTTGGTCTGTACTGTATATTGTTCGTGACGCCACCTGTGGTATGCAGCTATATGGAGCCGCCGCTGCGTTGCAGATCCTCTGAAGCTGATGGTGATGCAGCAGAGTTGGTTCAGCTCTCCACAGGCAGAGCTTAGCTCCAGGGCAGGATGTAGTGATACTATAGGGTAGATGTGGTTCGTGCGGTGAAACGCAGGTGATGGCGCAGATAATGACCAGTCCACAACTTAATGGCGGTTTCCTCTTATCTTTACTTGCGGTTGTTAAGCAGACCGGGGCACGGGTACTAGCTGGTAGAAGAGATCCAGGCGGCCTGGAAGCAAGTTGGGGATCCACTTCACCAGGTAAAGTTGTAGGCCTTCCCTCTACACGAATCTCTTTGGCCCTGCTGTTTGTAGCTATAGTGTGGCCCTCGTCCCTGAGTAAAACGTCTGTTCCTCACCCGTATGGCAGGCAGCTCGGGCCTTCCTTATGTGTTGCTCCCACGTGGCGGTGCTGGGCTCTATGGTGCTACTGAGCCTCCGGGCGTCTGATGGGGCCAGGAGACCTGCAGTCTCCTGCCCTCCGGTTTCTGCTGCTGGGCCTTCAGTGCCCCACAACCTCGGACTCCGGTGCCTGGTTCTTCTGCGCTTCCCTCTGGGGTGAGCTGGCTTATAGCTCCACTCCCCAGGTCCTTCCTCGTCGCTGTGCTGTCTCCAACTCCTCTCCACTAACTCTTACTAACCCCGCCTCCAGATTCCAGTTGCTAAGGGGAGGAGCTCCCCTTTCTGGTCTGGAGCCAGGAAAGTGTTGAATGCTGGTATACCTGATTAGGGGACCCCTCCTTGCTTCCAGGCATGGCATCACCCCTTGTGAGGGAGGCAATGCCACTGTGGTAACCGGACCCCTGGGGTGCCACATTCCCCCCTAGTTAAATTCAGTACTACCGGACTGAGGACACCTTTTGAATTGAACAATTAACAACAAGAACAATTCTCATTACAAATAGTTCACAAAATCTCAAAAAGTCAAAAATTACAAAAACCCAACAAAAATTGGTATCAGTCACTGCGGCGCTTAGTCTTTACGCCACTATCCGGGAATTGTCTTTTTTTTCGGATACTGAAGTTTGGTTGGTGGGAACCGCCTCAACCCTTTTTGTGTATCATTCCTGGGCGTGGCTTCAGGGCACTCTGTCGGTGGGCCTGGTTTTCGGCCATGCCTGCGGTTTATTTTCACGGCCAACACTTAACTATATCCAACATTGTCCTGACCACACGTAGTCCTGTGGTCCAATTGTCCATAAGTTTAACAGCTATATACATTTTTATTCTCTTACACTTTAGTTCCTCCAGTAGGCAGGGAGCTGACCTTTAGTACTACGGATTGATCTACGCAGTACATTTGTTGTCACTGACCTACCCTGGTCTCTAGTGTTTACCGTTGGTGTGGTGGGCTCAGTGTGGACTACACTACGGTTAGTCTTAGGTAACACTGGTAGGCTTGGTAGTCTTCTACGAACTCTTTGACTCACCATGTGTATGACAGATTCACTGCTAGCAGAGGGTAGATTCTCCTGATCTGCTGCTGATGAAGCATCTGTTTCTGGGGCCGACTGATCTCTCTGCTGTTCTGGAGCTTCTGCAGCTTCCGGTGAGGCCTCTTGGAGAAAGAGGCTTTGATCTCCTTCTGCAGAACTCGCTGCTGACTGGAACTGGCAGTCTCTGCGACCTGTTGCAACAAAACAATAATTTTCCCAAGACAATTCTCTATCATATTGGTGCCTATAGTTATCATAGGATGACTTTCTCGGCAATCAATATCAACAATAATCATTCCTTGTGATGGTAATTCTACTCAGCCAACTTTTATGGTCACCTCTTTATACCCCACCTGAGGCAAGGGCTAACCATTGCTGGCATAGATGTTAAGATGTTCATCTGGACTGCGGGTAATGTCTGAATCAGTCCTGTATCATTTGGAAAGGATATATGGCGTCGTTGTCACCTGGGAACCAGTGTCCAGCAATGTGTTCATCGGGATGCCATCAAGCACGACAGGTAGGACCGGTCGTCCTCCCGCGTACTTGTCTTGCCAGCTTTGTGGGCCTGGTAGTCTTCCTCCTGGGGGTTGGCCCTCTGCCCCAGGGGTTGTTCATTTAAATTACAGAATCTTGCAAAGTGCCCCGCCTTTTGACAGAGGCGGCAGATGTGTTGTCCGTCCTAGTCGTAGCGATCGCTGTTCCTCCCTCAGGTCAGGACAGGTACCACGATTGCTCAGTTCACCTGCGTCCAAAACCGGGGAAATTCTCCAAGTATTGTTTGGACCATTTCTTCCACCTTTCCTGAGTGCTGGGGGTTGTCTTGGTCTTCTTCTTTGTGTTTCAACTGATCAGGGCATATCTTCAAGTGGTCTCTTGAGACTGCCGCTGAAGTTTCCCCTCCATCTTTACTGATGAGGCACACCTTGGTGTTATCGAAATTTGAACGTAAGATGGTGTATAGCTCAACCTCCCACTGGTCATCTAATTTGTGGACTCGTCTCTTCCTTTTGAGTACTTGTTCTGCAGGTGACAAGGGAACTGCAGGTGCGTGCTGATTGTAAGTTTTCTCCTGCCTCTGTCTCGCCTGGGACAAACTTCTCTCCACACATTCTTGCACCTTGCGGTATTTTTGCTGCCGCTCCGTATCCCAGTCTGCATCTGGTGATGTCGTCTCAGGTGTTAATACTCCCATGTCTAAGTCAATGGGTAGCTTGCCAGGTCTTGGTCTCAGCAGGTAGGCAGGTGTACAGTTGGTGGAGTTCACCGGGATGTGGTTATGTAGGTCCACCAAATCGGGTAACTTCTCTGGCCACAGGCTACGATCTTCAAAGGGCAACGTCTTCAACAGGTCTATCACCACCTGGTTCATCTTCTCACAAAACCCGTTGGTCTGGGGTCGTAGCGATCGCTGTTCCTCCCTCAGGTCAGGACAGGTACCACGATTGCTCAGTTCACTTGCGTCCAAGACCGGGGAAATTCTCCAAGTATTGTTTGGACCATTTCTTCCACCTTTCCTGTGTGTTGGGGGTTGTCTTGGTCTTCTTCTTTGTGTTTCAACTGATCAGGGCATATCTTCAAGTGGTCTCTTGAAACTGCCACTGAAGTTTCCCCTCCATCTTTACTGATGAGGCACACCTTGGTGTTATCGAAATTTGAAGGTAAGACGGTATATGGCTCAACCTCCCACTGGTCATCTAATTTGTGGACTAGTCTCTTCCTTTTGAGTACTTGTTCTCCAAGTGACAAGGGAACTGCAGGTGCGTGCTGATTGTAAGTTTTCTCCTGCCTCTGTCTCGCCTGGGACAAACTTCTCTCCACACATTCTTGCACCTTGCGGTATTTTTGCTGCCGCTTCGTATCCCAGTCTGCATCTGGTGATGTCGTCTCAGGTGTTAATACTCCCATGTCTAAGTCAATGGGTAGCTTGCCAGGTCTTGGTCTCATCAGGTAGGCAGGTGTATAGTTGGTGGAGTTCACCGGGTTGTGGTTATATAGGTCCACCAAATCGGGTAACTTTTCTGGCCACAGCCTACGTTCTTCAAAGGGCAACGTCTTCAACATGTCTATCACCACCTGGTTCATCTTCTCACAAAACCCGTTGGTCTGGGGATGATACGGCGTCATCCTTATTTTCTTGCAGCTGTACAAGTTACAGAATTCTTGAAACACTTCTGCTTTAAAGGCTGGACCTTGATTGGTGAGCACTCGTTCAGGGTAACCGTGCGGGCGACAAAAGTGTTGTTGAAACGCTTTGGCTGCCGTCTGAGCCATCTGATCTTTCACTGGCACTACTACCAGGAATCAGGAGTAGTGGTCTACTATGGTGAGAGCATAGACATAGCCTGACCGGCTTGGGGCTAGCTTCACGTGATCCAAGGCTACCAGTTCAAGTGGTTGTTTGGTGATTATGGTTTGCAGGGGAGCCCTCTGGCTATCACGGTCTTTCCGTCTCAGGGTGCATGGACCACATTCTCAACACCATCTCTCGATTGCTTTCCTCATGCCAGCACAGTAGAATTGCTCACGTAGCAGGGCTTCCAACTTCTTCCACACGAAGTGTCCTGCTCCCTCGTGGTACGCTTCTAAGACCATTGGCGCATCTCGCCTCGGGACTACTGCCTGCCAGACCAGTTTGTGTGTCCGGGAGTTAATGCTTCTTTGACACAGCTTTCCCTCGTAGATGAACAGCTTGCCCTTCTCCTTCCACAACTGTTGGGTCTCCAGTGGGGCATCTGGATCAGGGTGCGAGTCAGCTTGTGTCAGCAACTCCTTGAATAGGTGGACAGCCGGGTCACTATCCTGCATCTCTGCCCATCCATGGTGGGGCAATGGGTTAAACGTGGCCTCTCTGTTGGTGGAGCACTTGTTCCTCACACAGTGGGAGCACTGGGTCACCCCGTGACGATGGAAAGCGGGTATCTCTATCTCCTCCAGCTCTTCCGAGTCTTCTCCCCCATCTGGCAAGTTGGGCATCCTGGACAGCGCATCAGCATTAGTGTTTTTATGCCCCACCCGATACTTGATGGTAAACTTGTAGTTGGACAGTCGAGCGATCCATCGTTGTTCTAGGGCACCAAGCTTTGCAGTCTCCAGGTACGTCAGCGGGTTGTTATCCGTGAAGACTGTAAATCTGGAGGAGGCGAGGTAATGTTTGAAGTGCTCTGTTACAGCCCAGACTATGGCTAAAAACTCCAACTTGAAGGAACTATAGTTGTCGGGGTTCCTTTCCGTGGGCCGGAGCTTCCTGCTGGCATATGCAATCACTCTCTCTCTCCCTTGCTGTACCTGGGACAGCACCGCTCCCAATCCCACGTTGCTGGCATCCGTATGGAGTATAAAGGGTTGGCCATAGTCGGGGTAGGCCATTACTTCGTCTCCCGTAAGAGCCACTTTCTGTCGAGTGAAGGATTCTTCTTCTGTTTTACTCCACTTGAACGGAGGATTCAGGTTCTTGGCCTTCTTGGACTGGCCCACTAGGAGGTCCTGCATGGGTGCCTCTATCTTGGTGAAACCCTTGATGAATCTCCTTTAGTAGCCTACCAGCCTGAGGAACTGCCGCACTTCCTTGATAGTGGAGGGTCTTGGCCAGCCCTTGATCACGGTGACTTTTTCAGGGTCTGGTGCTACACCATCGGCGCTTACCACATGACCTAGGTACTGCACCTTGGGCTTTAACAGGTGGCACTTGGACAGCTTTACCTTCAGGCCAAAACCAGATAGGGCTTCAAACACCTCGGCCAGGTGCTTTACATGGTCTTCATATGTCTTTGAGTAGACAATTACATCATCTAGGTACAGCAGAATGGTTTCAAAGTTTTTGTGTCCTAGGCAACACTCCATTAACCGCTGGAAAGTTCCCGGGGCATTGCAGATCCCGATTGGCATGCAGTTGAACTCGCTGAGGCCCATTGGTGTTGTAAACGCGGTCTTTTCTCTGTCCGCCTGTGCCACGGGAACCTGCCAATACCCACTGGTGAGATCCAAAGTGGAGAAATAGTTAGCTGATCTTAGTGCAGCTAATGATTCCTCAATTCTGGGTAATGGGTAGGCGTCTTTATGTGTAATGCGGTTAATCTGCCTGTAATCAACGCACATCCTCATTGTACCATCTTTCTTTCTAACGAGAACTAATGGAGCTGCCCAGGGGCTACAACTATCTCTGATCACTACTGCCTCCTTCATCTCCCGTAACATTCCTTTGGCACATTGATAGTGAACTGGGGGTACAGGCCAGTACCTCTCTTTAATGGGTGGATGATCTCCTGTGGGGATATGATGTTGGACCCCTTTTACCTGCCCAAAGTCTAGTGGGTGTTTGCTAAAGACTCGCTCATATTCTTGGACCACCCGGTATACTCCATGCTTTTAGTGCAAAGGGGTGGAGTCAGTGCCCACTTGTAGCTTCTGACACCAATCCTACATCTGCCCCTTGGAGCCATTATTATCCGCCGGTTTGGACGGAGGCAAGGGTTCCACTGCCTTTATTACGTTGTTACTGACAGTGAACAGCTTAGCAAGGGTGGCATACCGGGGTAAATGGACCTCTTTCTCCCCACAATTCAGGATGCGTTTCGGTACTCTCCCCTTGCGGACATCGACCGCCCCCTGGCCGTCAAAATGGTGGGCCTACTATCAGAGTACACGGGTTCTACCAGGGCCTGATAATCTTGACCCCTGAGACCTATTGCTGCCCGACACCATATTAACATTTCACTCCTAGGGGGCATTGCAATGGGGAATGAATCACTCATTCTGACACTGCCAACTTCTCCTCCAGACAGTTCTACCTGTTGTCTTTGCATCAGGGCTTTGATCTCCTTCTGCAGAACTCGCTGCTGACTGGAACTGGCAGTCTCTGCGACCTGTTGTAACAAGACAGTAATTTCCCCAAGACAATTCTCTATCACATTGGTGCCTATAGTTATCATAGGATGACTTTCTCGGCGATCAATATGAACAATAATCATTCCTTGTGATGGCAATTCTACTCGGCCAACTTTTATGGTCACCTCTTTATACCCCACCTGAGGCAAGGGCTAACCATTGCTGGCTGAGATGTTAAGATGTTCATCTGGATTGCGGGTAATGTCTGAATCAGTCCAGTATCGCTTGAAAAGGATATATGGCATCGTTGTCACCTGGGACCCAGTGTCCAGCAATGCGTTCATCGGGATGCCATCAAGCACGACAGGTAGGACCGGTCGTCCTCCCACGTACTTGTCTCACCAGCTTTGTGGGCCTGGTCGTCTTACTCCTGGGGGTTGGCCCTCTGCCCCAGGGGTTGTTCATTTAAATTACAGAATCTTGCGAAGTGCCCCGCCTTTTGACAGCGGTGGCAGATGGGTTGTCCGTCCTGGTCGTAACGATCGCTGTTCCTCCCTCTCGTCGGTGGAATTCTTCTCTGTCGTCGCCACAGGACGTCATCTGGACTGGAAGCCAGCTGGATCTTTTCCTTTGGAGACACTTGCATGGCCTGCACGGTTTTGGTTAGTGTAGCCACACTTTTGGTCAGCTCCTGCACCTGAAGGCGTAGGTCTGCAGATGTGTTATTATCTAGGGTCTGCGCGTCAGCCTCCACAGGTGCCGGGGAAAAGGACGCCACCTCCTCGTGGTATGTGATAGCTGGGCGCCGGAAGGATGCAGTGCCACCTGGGGTTGGTAGCACCCGGATGGCTCGGTCTTTAAATTGCGCAAAGTCCAGATCTGGGTTTTGCTGAGCCATAATGCGCACTGTGTCCGGTGAGCGTTAGACAGGAGCCCCTCAATTAACTGCTCAGTTAGAAATCTGTCCTCGTCTTGCACACTGTCGGGGTCTACCAGTTTAATGGCCCGCAGCGCCTCCTGCAGGTTTAGAGCATAGTCCGGTACACTGTCCTGCACCCTTTGTTTGCACCATTTTAATTTCTGCTGCTGTGCGGGTGTCAAAGGTATCCTTCAACTGGGCCAGTATTTCCTTAACAGTGCCTTTGTCCCTGCCCAGCCAGGACTTCACCTCTCTCTGGGCTGCACCGATTAGCTGGCCTATGAGGATGCTGACTTTTTGCTCCTCAGACTGGGGGTACACTTTAAACAAACTGCGCAGTCTCTCCTCAAAGTCGCTCAGGGTGTGCGACTCCCCTGAGTACTGGGGCAACCACGCCGCCCCTGGTATATATGGCATTGATAACCACATTACAGTGGCGGCCGCGCCCGCGGCTGAATCCTCCCCCAGGTTGGGCATCTTCCTCCCCCCTAGTGAACCTCAGCCAGGTCCTGGGTTTCTGCTGACGTACCTGTATGCTGCTCTGCAGGCGAGAGGGATCGCTTACCCGGTGGTTCTGGATCGGGGCCTCTTGCTTCCCCTCGGCTGACGGCAAATGACGTGATGATACAGTTCAGTAAAGTCTATGGCACACAGTACCCGGTTATACCGGGCTTTGTTAATCCTGTTTGTGACGCCAAGTTGACGCGCCCCCTGGGCCGTGGGGTACACGGTAACTGGGCCGGTCGATTCTGGGAGATGTCACAGTGGCAGTGACCCGGTCCGTGCCCCTAGGCGGTCAATAAAAGGGGAAAAGCAAAAGTGGAATGAAGTTTTTATATATATTGTTCGTGATGCCACCTGTGGTATGCGGCTATATGGTGCCGCCGCTGCGGTGCAGATCCTCTGGAGCTGATGGTGACACAGCAGAGTTGGTTCAGCTCTCCACAGGCAGAGCTTAGCTCCAGGGCAGGATGTAGTGATACTATAGGGTAGATGTGGTTCGTGCGGTGTAATGCAGGTGATGGCGTAGATAATGACCAGTCCACAACTTAATGGTTTCCTCTTATCTTTACTTGCGGTTGTTAAGCAGACCGGGGCACGGGTACTAGCTGGTAGAAGAGGTCCAGGCGGCCTGGAAGCAAGTTGGGGATCCACCTCGCCAGGTAAAGTTGTAGGCCTTCCCTCTGCGCTAATCTCTTTGGCCCTGCTGCTTGTAGCTATGCTGTGGCCCTCGTCCCTGAGTAAAACGTCTGTTCCTCACCCATATGGCAGGCAACTCGGGCCATCATTATGTATCGCTCCCACATGGCAGTGCTGGGCCCTATGGTGCTGCTGAGCCTCCGGGCGTCTGATGTGGAAAGGAGACCTGCAGTCTCCTGCCCTCCGGTTTCTGCTGCTGGGCTTTCAGTGCTCCACAGCCTCGGACTATGGTGTCTGGTTCTTCTGCGCTTCCCTCTGGGGTGAGCTGGCTTACAGCTCCACTCCCCAGGTCCTTCCTCGTCGCTGTGCTGTCTCCAACTCCTCTCCACTAACTCTTACTAACCCCGCCTCCAGATTCCAGTTGCTAAAGGGAGGAGCTCCCCTTTCTGGTCTGGAGCCAGGAAAGTGTTGAATGCTGGTATACCTGATTAGGGGACCCCTCCTTGCTTCCAGGCATGGTATCACCCCTTGTGAGGGATGTAATGCCACTGTGGCAACTGGACCCCTGGGGTGCCACATTCCCCCCTAGTTAAATTCAGTACTCCCGGACTGAGGACACCTATTGAATTGAACAATTAACAACAAGAACAATTCTCATTACAAATAGTTCACAAAATCTCAAAAAGTCAAAAATTACAAAAACCCAGTCGGCGGTAATTGATAGAACAGCTGCAAGTGCTGTTCGTGTGCTCAGTAACCCCTATATATAGCTCATACTAAACATTTAACCTTGCGCACCCTGAAGAAGGTTGACGAAACACGCGTCGGGGCGGCAAGTCGTTCCGTTGGTTCACCTCCCTATTCCACCAGGTAATGGACATTATGGCAAATACTGCCCATGTGATTATACTTTGGTAGATTTTATTCTGATCTATTTAAGCGAGCTATTGGCACCAATCATATTTTTAGAATACACATTATGTGCAATCTTATCTTTGGTCTGATACAGCCACTCTGCTCAGTTTACATACCATATCCACATATTGTTGTTATACGTAGTATTCTTTCCTCAGTGTTTGTGATCCATTTATATACTGACGGTACCCACCATTGTATATGCGGCTACTGTCTTTCATATTATGTTTTTTCATCATGTTTTTTATCATGACTTTATTCAATAAAGATTAACTTTTATGATCTAATATACTCATTTCTTTTCTTTGGAGTAACTTCCTACATGAAAGTCGTTGTTATTTATTGCTAGAGTTGTTGTGATCATTATCACTATATATGGGATACCATTGTGGGACTTTTGTGAGCGAATGTTAAAAATGTGCATGTCTGCTTTTGCTCACCAGTTTTACTAGTCCAATTTGACACGAATACACGCCCCACCAACACAGCGGTCTGTTGCAGAAAGTTGCTCGCTTTTTGGACATGTACCTACCAACGTAGTTTTTTCTATGGTCTTTTTTGGAATGGGTGAGAATTGTTATAAAAAATAACAAATAAAATTCTAAAACAAATTCAGACATTTAACATATTTTACATATTATAAGAAGCACCAGACCGTAAGACTATCCCCAAATTTTGGGGCGGTAGATAGAAGAAAATGTTTTAAAATTAAATGGTAGTGCGTCTTACAGTCTGCTTTTACGGTTGCTTACCGGGGGGGAAGCTGCGGTGGATCAGGGTCCCAGGAGGCCGGGTCGCTGCTGCAGGAAGCTGGCGGCGATGGTGGCAGGAGTGGGCGGTGCTGCAGAAAATGGCTGCCAGAGGCGGGAGTAGAGATCTCAATCTGCGCTTGCGCCCCCTCCGGTGGCCATTTTCCCAAAGCCCACTGCAGTGAAAACGATGGGAAGTGTGGGGACTCCGCCGACATTTTGTAAATGCCCCGAAGTACGCTGCAGCCTCGCATCGCCGAACACCCCCTCCTCCCAGCCCGGGGCCTGTAGCATCGCCCCACTCCTACCATCACCGTTGTCAGCTTCCTGCAGCAGCGACCCTGCCTCCTGGGACCCCGCTCCACCGCAGTCACCTTTCCTGAGAAATGATTTTGTTCATCTTTGCTGGAAGACCAGCCATCATTTTATTCAGAATGGGATGGCCACTCCTTGCTCTCACGTGCAGGAGAATGTGAGTGCCCTCTCGACTTGGCATTTAGCTCAAAAGTACATTGCACTATAGAGACACAGAGAGTAATTATGAACAGGGACAGTATATGTTTTTCATGGCTTACTGGGTGAATGTGTTGAGTAGCGATGCACCATCCCAACCAGGACAGGTGATGAAGCATCCAAGGTTGAGCTGTAGGTCTGGTTTCATCGCCGGTTGGCCATTATCCACCACCTTCTAAACTTTCCCCGCAACAGGGAATAGAGATACATCCACTCCCTGCCCTCAGGCTTTTTGTTCTTGTAAGTTTAAGCAATGCTAAGCTATTTTACAGTTTGTGAGCAAGGACAACAAAAGCCATCCAGCAGACAATTTGCTAATCTGCATCGAGCAGCAAATCTTATGCTGGATGGCTCCCCCAACAAGTGCAACTGGGAATTGTCATTAGCAACAATTCCTGGAACATTCTGGCTTCTCTACATTTGGCAAAAGTAACTCATGCTTCCTGCATGGTGGACATCTTGAATTTAATTGTGCACAAGTTCTTAAAGAAGAAAGTTGTGGCCATGACCAGGAGAGTGCCTAGGCATTTTAACCTTTACGTGAAGACGCACGCACTCCTCGCTTGGCAGAAACAGAATGGTCTACCTGAGCATTATCTGATTTGTGACATTACATTTCAATGGATTTCAACTCTGCATATGTTAAAGTTTCTGTATAAACAAGGTAAAGCAGTGAATGATTATATTATGGAGCAGGCCAACTGGATGTGTCACTTAAAAGGATTAAAAAAGATACTACATTTGGAATTATATACTTAACAAAAAAGTGTGAAACAACTGAAAATATGTCTTATATTCTAGGTTCTTCAAAGTAGCCACTGTGACAGTGTCACTGGTTTTATATGTGAGGGGAGGTATGTGTCACTCAGGATGCTCTCCTGTGTGAACTAAGACCTACTTTATTTTTCTGCCAGCATGTTATATGCTGGTAGATTTACTCTGTTAAAGGGTGTGTGGTTTTATGGGAATGGCAAAGAGGGCGGGACGCCATTCCCCCTACCTCCCCTCAGGGTGTGGCTGAGCAATGTGTAAAAGCTCAGTCCTGTTTTTTTCTAGTGGAGTGTGGTCTGGAGAGGGAAGTCTCCAGACAGTATTGTGGAAGCTGCAGAGCTTTTCACAAGGACTTTAGCAGTGCAGTTTATGCTACCGAGAGCGGGCGGAACCCGCTCATCTATGGACTGAGTTATACTTTGTTTTGTTTTGTTTTTTTCCGTTTAACCAAGAGGGGTCATGTTTGTTTTTCCTGTGAAACCTGCATGAGTTTACGGCTGATAATAAACCAGCAGAAAGGAAACCTGGGAACGTGTGTCCTGAGTCTGCCTCCAGGAGAGCCGAGCGAGTCGTCTTGCCACAGTTGGTGTGAGAGTGCGTGCAGGATTCCAGGAACACGTGTACCTGCCACAAAGACCGGTGGATGTCCTGGGTGAAGGCTGCCAGCCAGCCAGAGAAGTCCAGCAGCATGGAGGAGCTCGTTAAGCACCTCGTCCAGGCCCAGCAGAGCATGCAGCAGCAACACCTACAGGCCCAGCAGAGTATGCAGCAGGAGCAGGCCCAGCAGAGCATGCAGCTGCAGCACCAGGAGACGACCAAACTGTTGCTTCAGCAAATTCAGTTGCAGCAAAAGTCGCAGCAGCAGCACCAACAGGAGGCGCAACAGCAGATACAGCTTTTGGTGGACGCCATTCAGAACAGGGCGGCCGCCCCACCCTCAGGGACGACTGATGATTCTCACGTCAGGAAGGCGGTAAGGCGGGCCATGCAGAAGATGACCCCTGGGGATGATGTAGAAGCATTTCTGACTGTTTTTGAGAGGGTGGCTGATCGGGAGAGACTTCCACCAGCACAGTGGGCAGAGGATCTGGCGCCATATTTATCGGGTGAACCCCAGAAGGCGTATTTTGACTTGGCGCTGCAAGATGCTAAGGAGTATCCCAAACTAAAGACAGAGATCTTAGCACGTCTGGGAGTAAATATGGCGGTGAGAGCCCAACGAGTTCATCACTGGGCGTATGCTAGCGACAAACCCCCTCGCTCGCAGATGTTTGACCTCATGCATCTTGTTCAGAAGTGGCTACAACCGGAGTCCTCCACTCCGGCCCAGATGGTTGAGCGGGTGGTGATTGACAGATTCATGCATTCCCTTCCCAAGCCAGTACAGACCTGGGTTGCCCAGGGTGATCCCCAGAACGCAGATGACTTCATCAGCCTGGTAGAGAGGTACCAGGTAGTCGAGAGATCTCTTGGGAAACTGGATGCAGTCACTTCTCCCTACTGGGATACCCAAAAGGGGGCGGGTTCACCACGGAAGGGGTCTAGAGCCACCACTGGGGGACGTCCCACTCCCACTGAAGGTGCCGTTAGAACGGTTGGTAAAGATATAGTTTGTTGGCGGTGTCACAACCCTGGACATGTAGCCGCCAGGTGTCAAATATCCCCTGAGCCCATGGACTGCAGCCTAGGCAGACGGGTCTCCTATTATGCCTATCCAGCCTGTAGCGTGGACTGTCGACCCGGTGAGGGGCCGCAGGCGTGTGCAGTGTCCATTAATGGAGTAAAAGTGCTTGGGCTGTTGGACTCCGGGAGTCTGGTGACCTTGATCAGAGCATCCCTTCCCCACCAGTTGATCCCTTCCAAAACCCTGGGCGTTCGGTGCATCAATGGTGATGCCAAGGACTATCCCGTGGCCACAGTAACAGTGGGGACAGACTGTGGTGCCCAGTCCCATGAAGTCAGGGTAGTAAAGGACCTGATACATCCCGTCATATTGGGCCGTCATTTTTCCTTATTCTGGGACTTGTGAGGGAAGGGAACTGGACTAAGTAGCATGGGGAAAAGCCAGGTCCTTGAAGAAGAACCCCCGACGAAGTCTCAGATGGAGGAGTTCCCACTGTGCGTCCTTGTCGGTGATGAGTGTGAGACGGTGACCGAGGAGGCCGACCTCCCTGCATTAGATATGTCCAGAGAGAACTTTGGGACTGCTCAAGTTCGAGACCTGACCTTAAAAGGGGCATTCGACCAGGTTACTGTATGTAATGGGGTTGCCCAAGAGCCGGGGGCCGACACCAGATTCCCCCACTTTGCAGTGCAGGGGGAGTTGCTATATCGGGTGGCCAAACGGAGGGGCGATGAGATAGTGGAACAGCTGTTAGTGCCGGGGCCATACAGACGGCGGGTGCTAGATATGGCCCATTCACATGTTCTGAGAGAACACCTAGGGGTCGAGAAAACTCAGGAGAGGATATTGAGAAGGTTTTATTGTCCAGGGTGTTATCGAGAAGTTCAAAACTATTGTAGGTCATGTTTGTTTTTCCTGTGAAACCTGCATGAGTTTACGGCTGATAATAAACCAGCAGAAAGGAAACCTGGGAACATGTGTCCTGAGTCTGCCTCCAGGAGAGCCGAGCGAGTCGTCTTGCCACACCACCTTTTGCTTTGATGACTACTTTGCACACTCTTGGCATTCTCTTGATGAGCTTCAAGAGGTAGTCACCGGAAATGGTGCTTAGGGCGGTGGCCCGGTTACTTCCTGTTACTTGTAGCTGCTGTGGGCACACCCCTAATGCGTCCCCAGCCTATTGCTGTCTGTCACTTGATCTTTAAACCAGCTCCACCTTGAATCTGGTGCCTGAGCAACTCTTATCCTCAGAGGGCTTCTTGCCTCTGATGTGCCAGGTCCTGTTCTGTTTTTCCTGCCTGTACACCTTCCTGGAGGCTGTATTCCAGGCCTGTCTGAACACGCTCCTAGCCTGTTCGTCCTGCCTTCTGGGGGCCGCATACCCAGACCTGTTATCTGTGTCTTCTAGCCTGTTTGTCTGCCATTCTGGGGGCCGCATACCCAGACTCACTCCTGTATCTCGCTGCAGTGTCAGTTCCTGTCTTAACACTCAGTTCCTGTCTGAACACTCTCCTAGCCTGTTACCTGTTTTTCTTTATGTCTGTACTTTTCCTTTTTCTGCAGAGTCTGAACCTGCACCTAACTCCTACTCGTTGTCCCTGTACTTCCGTTTGTGAGTTTAGAGTCCACTCGCTACTTCTATGCAAGTACCTCGTGTGTATCTGGTTCTGCCTTTCCCTTCCAGTTTGTTCCGTGTGAACAGAGCCCTGTCCCCTCTTCTCTGTCTTTGCTCCCCGCTTTGGCGGTTTCCCCCTTGCTCTGCCTTGCTTACCGCCCCGGCGGTTTATCTCTGCTCTGCCTTACCTACCGCTCCGGCGGTTCCTGCCCGCTCTGCCTTGTCCACCGCACCTGCGGTTTCGCTCTGCTCAGCCTTGTCCACCGCATCTGCGGTTTCGCTCTGCTCAGCCCTGTCCACCGCATCTGCGGTTTCGCTCTGCTCAGCCCTGTCCACCGCATCAGCGGTTTCGCTCTGCTCAGCCCTGTCCACCGCACCTGCGGTTTTGCTCTGCTCAGCCATGTCCACCGCACCTGCGGTTTCGCTCTGCTCAACCTTGTCCACCGCATCTGCGGTTTCGCTCTGCTCAGCCTTGTCCACCGCACCTGCGGTTTCGCTCTGCTCAGCCCTGTCCACCGCACCTGAGGTTTCGCTTTGCTCAGCCCTGTCCACCGTACCTGCGGTTTCGCTTTGCTAAGCCCTGTCCACCGCACCTGCGGTTTCGCTCTGCTCAGCCCTGTCCACCGCACCTGCGGTTTCGCTCTGCTCAGCCTTGTCCACCGCACCTGCGGTTTCGCTCTGCTCAGCCTTGTCCACCGCACCTGCGGTTTCGCTCTGCTCAGCCTTGTCCACTGCACCTGTGGTTTCGCTCTGCTCAGCCTTGTCCACCGCACCTGCGGTTTCGCTCTGCTCAGCCTTGTTCACCGCACCTGCGGTTACGCTTTACTCTGCTTGATTACCGCATCTGCGGCTCTGAACCCGTCTCCCAGTCTGTATTGGACCCTACCCAGCCTGTGCTCTAACCTGCCTGTTCCTGTATTCCCCGGTGTGGGTCAACAGCTGTGTCCGGGGTCTGACCTGGAGTGGCACCTGGTCCCTCTGCTTGGTTCCTCCCTGGTGCACGGCGTCGTAGCCGTTGTGCGACCTGGGTCGGATCGGGTTGATACTTAGTTATGCCCCTCCAGGCACTCTCCGGTTCATGGCACAGTGGGATCACTAATCACGCACACGCCAGTCAGTCCGGGTGTGTGCATAACACTGTTATTGCATATGCAGTGACTGCAAGGGCTGCCAAAAATTTGGACCCACCCCAATACCCCTTTGAAGAGACATATAGTGGTAATGCCCATGCAGTGACTGCAAGGGCTGCCTAAATTTGTGAAATACCCCAATACCAATTTAAAAACACATAGAGGTGGGCCTCAGTAATGACATGTTCCCATTAAAAAAGAGCGGTTCTGCTATTCAGCTATTGTGTATGCAGTGAGTACAATGGCTGCCTAAATTTGGGAAAAATCTCAATACCAATTTAAAGACACATATAGGTGGGCCTCAGTAATGACATGTTCCCATTAGAAAGAAGTGGTTCTACTACACTTCAATGCCCCTTGCAAGAGACATAAAGGAGGGCCTTATGAAAAAATGTTCCCATTATTAGGAAGTGGGTCTCCCTTACTGTTTTTGACTATGCAGTGAATGCAAGGGCTGCCAAAAATTTGGAGGTACTCCAATGCCCCTTGCAAGAGACGTAGAGGAGGGCCTCAGTAACAAAATGTTCCCATTAGAAAGGAGCGGTTCTGCTATACAGCTATAGGGTATGCAGTGAGTACAACGGCTGCCTAAATTTCGGAAAAACCCCAATACCAATTTAAAGACACATAAAGATGGGCCTCCGTAACAAAATGCAACGGCTGCCAAAAATTTGGAGGCACTCCAGTGCCCCTTGCAAGAGACGTAGATATGGTGATATGCTAGATATGGTGGTGATATGGTGGTGGAGGATGAGGAGGACAAGAGTAAATAGACAAAATCAGGAAGCTTATACCCATGTCTGGGTGTAAAGACAGAGGTGCATGGGAATAGAGTTAGACCTCCCAAAAAAAAGACACTGTATTTGAGTTTATGTTACGCTGCTATCATTCGGTGGTGTTGAGAAGTCTGGCCCAATCCAGCCCTTGTTCATTTTTATAAGAGTCAGCTTGTCAGCATTTTCAGTTGACAGGTGGATGCGCCTATCAGTTATAATTCCCTTTACGGCACTAAAAATCCGCTCTG
Source organism: Phyllobates terribilis (assembly GCF_046119375.1). Taxonomy (NCBI): domain Eukaryota; kingdom Metazoa; phylum Chordata; class Amphibia; order Anura; family Dendrobatidae; genus Phyllobates; species Phyllobates terribilis. Next base: position 70,833,704 of record NW_027362762.1, read on the forward strand.
ACAAAACTCTACCGGCAGGGCTAGCCAAGACCTCCAAGGCGTAGAGAGCCAGTTCATGCCACGTGTCCAGCTTGGATACCCAATAATTATAAGGCACAGAGGAATCACGGAGGACATTGGTGCGGTCAGAAAGGTACTCCTTCAGCATCTTCCCAAACTTTTCCCTCCTTGTGAGACTACCCCGCGCATCAGGGCTTGTGCGATGGTAGGGTCTGAGAAATCTGTCTTAGAAATTTGACACTGCTCCCCTGCCTCTGCTGGATTGGATTTGTGTCTCTCTCGCCTGTACTCCTTGGTTGTCCAACGAACTGTGACCTCTGCCGCCAGCGTTTTCAGATGGGATTTTTTTTAATAATTCCGCAGCAAGGGCCTTCTGGTACTTCCCCATTTTAGGAGACCTGTCTGCCATGGGAATAAGAGATAGAAAGTTCTCCTTGTAGCGTGGGTCTAGAAGTGTCACCAACCAGTAATGAGTGTCACCCAAAATTTGGTCAAGGGAAAGGCAGCGTAACATAAACTCAGCCATGTGTGCCAAACTGCTAACAGGCAAGACTTCCATGTCTTCACCAAGAGAATGACTGACCATGCTCTCCTCCTCCTCCCTCTCCTTAGGCCATCCACGCTGAACAGACGGTATGACAGTTGTGCGCGTAGTACCATCTATAGCGCTGGAAACTAGCTCCTGTTCTTCCTCCTCCTCTTCCTCTTTGTCACCCAATCCTCTTTGGGATAAGATGAGGCTGGGCTGTATGGAATCACCTTCAACGGTTCCTTGCTCCATCTCTTCATGCTCCTCCTGTAATGCCTCCTCTTTAATTGTGAGCAGCGAGCGGTTCAGAAGAATCATAGAATCATAGAATCATAGAATGGTAGAGTTGGAAGGGACCTCCTGGGTCATCTGGTCCAACCCCCTGCTCAAAGCAGGATTCACTAGATCATCTCAGACAGATGTCTGTCCAGCCTCTGTTTGAAGACGTCCATTGAAGGGGAACTCACCACCTCTCGTGGCAGCCTGTTCCACTCATTAATCACCCTAACTGTCAAAAAGTTTTTTCTAATATCTAATCTGTGTCTCCTCCCATTTAGTTTCATCCCATTGCTTCTAGTCTTTCCTTGTGCAAATGAGAATAAAGATGATCCTTCTACAATGTGACAGCCCTTGACATATTTGTAGACAGCTATTAAGTCTCCTCTCAGTCTTCTTTTTTGCAAGCTAAACATTCCCAAATCCTGCAACCGTTCCTCATAGGACATGGTTTGCAGACCAGTCACCATTCTGGTCGCTCTTCTCTGAACTTGCTCCAGTTTGTCTATGTCTTTTTTAAAATGTGGTGCCCAAAACTGTACACAGTATTCCAGATGAGGTCTGACCAAAGAGGAGTAAAGACCGATAATGACTTCACGTGATCTAGACTGTATGCTTCTGTTAATACATCCCAGAATTGTATTTGCCTTTTTTGCTGCTGCATCACACTGTTGACTCATGTTCAGTCTATGATCTATTAGTATACCTAAGTCTTTTTCACATGTACTGTTGCTTAGCTCTATTCCTCCCATTCTGTATATGCTTTTTTCATTTTTATTGCCCAGATGTAGTACTTTGCATTTTTCCCTGTTAAAAACCATTCTGTTGGTTGCTGCCCACTGCTCCAGTTTATTTAGGTCTTTTTGAATCCTCTCTCTCTCTTCTCTAGTATTAGCTATCCCTCCTAGCTTTGTGTCATCAGCAAATTTAATCAGTTTACCCTCAATTCCTTCATCTAAATCATTGATAAAGATGTTGAACAATACAGGTCCCAGGACGGAGCCCTGTGGTACCCCACTTGAGACATTCATCCAGCTGGATGTGAAGCCATTTACAACCACCCTTTGAGTCCGATCACTAAGCCAGTTATGAATCCACCTAACAGTTGCCTGGTCCATTGCATACTTGGTCATTTTTTCAATAAGGATGATGTGAGATACTTTGTCAAATGCTTTGCTGAAGTCAAGATATACTATATCTACAGCATTTCCCTGATCCACCCAGTCAGTGATTCTGTCATAGAAGGAAATTAAGTTAGTCTGACATGACTTGTTAGTTACAAACCCATGCTGACTCTGGTTAATCACTTCATTCTTATCCATGTACTTACATACATGTTGTTTAATAATTTGTTCAAAGATCTTTCCTGGTATAGAAGTCAGACTCACCGGCCTATAGTTCCCTGGGTCCACCTTCTTCCCCTTTTTGAAGATAGGAACAACATTTGCTCTTCTCCAGTCTTCTGGGACTTCTCCTGTTCTCCAAGAATTTTCAAAGATTATGGAGAGTGGTTCTAAAATTTCTTCTACAATCTCCTTCAGTACTCTGGGGTGTAATTCATCTGGACCTGGAGACTTGAACTCATTTATGTTAGCTAAATATTCCCTCACAATCTTTCTGTTTACTGATAACTTGGATTCCTCTATTCCTTTAAAAGGACAGTGAAGATCAGTTGATGTTACATTTTCTTTCTGAGAGAAAACAGATGCAAAATAGGAATTAAAAAGTTCGGCCTTCTTACCATCCAGAGAAGCAGGATGGTAACGCTAATTATGGCATCATCGCCGCTCACAATCTTGGTGGAGTCCTCAAAGTTTTGGAGGATGGCACAAAAATCTGACATCCATGCCCACTCCTGAGGTCTTATGTGTGGAGTTTGACATGAATATCGACAGCCGTGTTGATGCTGGTAGTCAATAACTACCCTCTTCTGCTCACAAATCCTTTCCAACATCTGCAACATAGAGTTCCAACACGTGGGGACATCTCAAACCAGTCGGTGAGCTGGAAGCTGCAAATGCTGCTGAAGCACGGCAAGGGTGGCAGAAGCTGTAGCTGACTTTCTAAAATGGGCACACACGTGGCGTACTTTGACAAGTAGATCCGGCAGATCTGGGTAGGTTTTGAGAAACCGCTGAACCATGAGGTTAAGCACATGGGCCAGGCATGGTACGTGTGTGAGCTCACCTTGTTTCAGAGCCACCACCAGGTTCCGGCCATTGTCACACACGATCATGCCTGGCTATAGGTTCAGCGGTGTCAGCCACAGATCTGCCTGCTCTTTCAGAGCTGTCAACAACACTTCAACGGTGTGCGGTTTGTCACCTAAGCATATTGGCTTCAGCACAGCCTGTTGCTGCTTGGCCGAGGCAGTGCTGCAGTGCTTCCAGCTTGTAACTGGTGTGGTCATTTTGGAAATGGAGGCTGAAGAGGAGGAGGTGCAGGAGCTGTAGAATGTGGGGGCAACCCTGATTGACCCAGGGCCCGCAATCCTCGGCGTTGGGAGGACGTGTTCTGTCCAAAGGTCCGACTGGGTCCTGGCTTCCACTATATTAACCCAGTGAGCCATCAGTGAGATGTATTGTCCCTGCCCACAAGCACTTGTCGGTGGTTAGGTGGACCTTCCCAGTAACTGCGTTGTTGAGGGCACGGCTAATGTTCTGGGACACGTGGTGGCTGGGGACTGAGTACCGAGGGACGGCCGCCACCATCACTTTGCGGAAAGCTTCTGTCTCTACGAGCCTAAATGGCAATATTTCGAGTGCAAGCATTCACGAAATGTGTGACTTTAGTAGTGTGACCTTTGAGGCGTTAGCTGCGTATTTGCGCTTGCATTCCAAGGACTGGGGTAGGGAAAACTGAACGCTGCACTGGGACAAGGATGTGTATGTGGTTGCTGATGGTGCTAGTTGAGAGTGTGCAACAACAGGTGCAGGGCAGGAGGCATCTTAGAATGCCCCATGGAAAGGGGACTGGCATACAAGCACAACAGCGTAACAAACAGTGGTGTCACCCGCAGACACTGTTTCTGTACCCTGGCGTTCGGCCCACTTAGTCGGGTGCTTTGCTGTCATGTGCCTGGTGGTGGTCAGGCTGCTAGTTTTGCTACCCCTGCTGATGCTGGCCTGGAAGATGGTGCAAATGGCCTTTTTGGGGATATCTGCAGAGTCTTTAAAAAACAACCAGACTCAGGAAAACCTAACTGTTGTACTGGCAACTTCCGTCGTGTTGGTGTTCAGGGGAACTGTTGCCCACCTTGTGTCTGCGGGCCACCACACTGCTTCTTCCTGCCTGTTGTGTTGCTACGCCTCCCTCCCCCTGTGTGCTGTTGTCCTCACTCTGCATGTCGATGTCACCTTGCCAGGTCAGGTCAGTCACTTCATCGTCCACCACCTCGTCTTCCACTTCCGCACCCTGGTCCTCCTCATGACTTTCTGGCAATTGTGTCTTATCATCATCCACCTCTTGTGACAGTAATTGCACTTTCCCATCGTTGCCTTCGTGTGACCGTGGCTGCTCAAATATTTGGGCATTGCTACACGCGATCTCCTCTTGCCCCGCTTGAAGCTGGCCAGTTGACAGTCCTAATGTATAAATGGAAAACAGCTCTTGGGAGTGTCCAACTGTGGGATCAGTTGTCTCCAGGCACTCAGCATGGTGGGAGGAAGGAGGATCAAGGTGAGGAATATGCGATCCAGACTCACAGCTACTGAGTCTTGACTGTGTGGAAGACAGGGTGGTGGTGGTGGTGGTGGCAAAGTGACTGGAAGCATTATCTGCTATCCAACCAACAACCTTTTGACACTGCTCTGGTTTCAATAGTGGTGTGCTGCGGTCCCATAGCAATTGGGACAGGAAGGTCGAGCAACAAGATATGGGTGTTTGTTGTGGCACAATTTCAGCTTGCCCATGGCCTCGGCCTCTGCATGCACCATCACCATCACGTCCACTTCCCCGTCCCTTGCCACGCGCCTTGCCCATTTTAAAAGGAGGATAATAGCTTCCACGTTCACTACAAATGGCTGGATTTGAAATGCAGTTGTATCTGATACGTCTGATGGACACCCACGGTTTTAAATAGTGGCCCTGTAGTTTACTATTCTTCACAGCAACCACGTGTGAATAGCTTCACTGACACACTGATCCAAAACTCTAAATGGAGGACAATATTTTCCACGTTCACTACAAATGCCTTGTCACGGGTGTGTCAGAGGTGACAGACAATCGCCCTGCAGTTGGTTGCAGGAGATCTCTATGTTTGGCATTACAGACATCTTCTTAGAGGCTTTCTCTAGGACCCAGCGGCTACCTCCCTCTGACTAATTAAAGGGATTGTCCACTACTTTGACATTGATGCCCTATGCCCTATCAATGTATGATCGGCCGGGGTCCCACACGCAGCACCCCCGCCGATCAGCTGTTATCGGTGTCGGTGGCCGCCGGCCGGAAGTCCTTACCGGCGGTGCTAGGCCGTCAAGTTGTAGCGGCCGCCGCTTGTAACTGCACATCCGCCTCCCATTCAATTGAATGGGAGGCGGATGTGCAGTACCCCCGCGGCGGCCACTACAGATGGACGGCCAAGCATCGCAGGTAAGGACTTCCGGCCTGCAGCCGCCGCCACCTCCGCCACCGATTACAGCTGATCATACATTGATGCCCTATTCTACGGATAGGGCATCAATGTCAAAGTAGTAGACAACTTCTTTAACACCCTGCCTGGGTGTATAAATACCTGCTGTGTTTCAAAGGGAGGTGCCGGCGATATTCATTAGTACTTGTGAAGGCTTTAGCAAGAGCAGTACCTCGTCCTCTCTGGAGCTTGCAGACGTGTGCGCATTTGTCTGGATTTGTCTAAAGCTAAGCAATTTCCTCCTGTTTGTCCACCCTTGTTGTCTATAGTGTTTAGGGGAGATCGACTAGTGATCATCTCCTCCCTTCCCTAGCCTTAGCCATATGACAGGGAAAGACAGGGCGAGGCACTCGTGTGGCGATTGGTGAAGAGCCAATACAGGGACCTTAGGGGTGACAGGGTGATGCTAGATCAACCTAGGAGGTCTCCACTTTTCCCCTTTCCCTAGAGTCTGGGCTCCCTTTCCCATTTCCCTTTGTGTTGCACTATGTCTTTCCCACACCTTGTGTGACATGCTTGGATTTGAACCACAGTTATATGTGATATGTCTGACGGACACCCACAGTTTTAAATATCGGCCCTGTAGCTTACTATTCTTCACAGCGACCACATGTGAATAGCTTCACTGACACACTGATGCAAAACTCTAAATGGAGGACAGTATTTTCCACATTCGCTACAAATGGCTGGATTTGTACCGCAATTATATGTTCCTTTGAAAAAGCAACGCACAGTCAACGCGAAACGCGCGTTGGGAAGCTGTAAACAGCACCTTTCCGTTCCATTGGGGGGTTTCCAGCCTCTGGGTAAGTGTTTCACTACAAGTCCAATTTTAGTTACACTTTTGGCACCATACTTTATGAGGGTCACTACTATTTTTTTTGCTCCTTAGCTCTGGCCATCTGTGGGGCATTATAGCAGCATTGACTGCCCCTCTTTAGAGACTTCATTCAAAAAGTTTTCCCTTGTGCCAGCTTGTTATGTGTGGACATGTGGACTTGTAGACTTTAAAACTTCTATACTGCTTTGCATTATAATATTTCTACTTACCTGGGCTGGATACTCGTCAGGGTGTCTGCTTCTGTTCTGAGCACATCGCACTTTAATGTACTTTATATGACTCTTTATGATCTAAATATGTATTCAATAAAGAACTTTTTTACTTGCATTTAAAAAGCTCCAGTTGTCTTCTGCTTTCACTTGTATTTTAGAGTTATGCTGCTGTTGTGGCACACTCCCGCTTATAGGCGTTGATGTGCCTCCAGCCATCATGTATCTGGGTCTTATGTTGCTAATTATATGTGATACGTCTGACGGACGCCAACGGTTTTAAATAGCGGCCCTGTAGTTTACTATTCTTCACAGCGACCATGTGTGAATAGCTTCACTGACACACTGATGCAAAACACTACAAATTTGTGAATTTTTAAAACTGTAATATGAGATCATGTCTGATGATGTAAAAGATCTGGCTGTATTCTGCAGTGCTAACAAGCAAATGGATCAGTAAAATGATGTACTCTGGACTGATTTTTAAGCAAATAATCAGGATTAAGATAAAAAAAAATTAGCCCTGTCCTCTGATATCTGGGGCTATGTCTACAGATACACTGCCACAAATCCTGCCTGCCTGCCTAACTCCTGCTATCACCACAGAATATATGCAGCTGGATTAGTCTTCAGAAGGACTGTTAGTTCTGATGGATATATAGGTATGCTGTGGAATACCTATACTAACTAATAAACAAGCAAAACTCTTCCTAACTCAGCAGCAGCTCTCCCTACTCTGCCTGTTTCTGGGTTAGACTGTGACGAGCATAGGGGCACCAGGTCTTATATAAACCCGATGATGCTACGCGGCCAGCCAATCACTGTAATGCCACAACCAACATGGCTACGACATTATAGAGCATGGCAGACAAGCACTGCATATTCATTGGCTCTCTAAAGAGCGCCAAACATGCAGGGCAGGGACCCGAGCTCCCGCCCGAGCAACCCGGAAATACTCGCCGAGTGCCGAGCATGTCAAGCACAGTGATGCTTAGGCGAGTACCAAGTACTTGCAAGCAGGCTCGCTCATCACTAGATAACACATTTCCTATTTTAGAAAAAAATATATATATTGTAATTTTTTACATTTTAAAAATTACAAAAAGGAAAATGGGCCTATGCAAAAGTTTAGGCACCCTTGGAGATTTATGTACTTAGATAACATTGACCAAGGTTTCAGACCTTAATTTGCCTGTTAGGGTTATGGCTTGTTCACTATCCTTGTTAGGAAAGGCTAGGTGATGCAAATTTTCCAGCTTTATAAAAACCCAGCCTCCTCTAACCTTGTGCCAAAAACGGGAGCCATGGGTTCTTCTAAGTAGCTCCCTAGCACTCTGAAAATGAAAATGTAGGAAGCCAACCAAGCAGGATAAGGCTAAAAGAAGATAGCAAATTGTTTTCAAGTTGCCCTTTCCTCAGTTCGAAATGTATTTAAGAAATGGCAGTTAACAGGAACAGTGAAGGTCAAGATAAGGTCTAGAAGACCAAGCATTGCTATAGAGACAAATCAGTACCCCGCTTGACTGCAAAAGACCCTCAAAAAGATTTAGCAGCATCTGGAATTGTGGTACTGCTCAGAGACACCTGCAGAAATATGGCCTTCATGGAAGAGTCATCAGAAGAAAACCTCTCCTGCATCCTCACCATAAAATTCAGCATCAGAAGTATGCAAAAGAACATCTGAACAAGCCTGATGCATTTTGGAAACAATTCCTGTGGACCGATGAGGTTATAATAGAACTCTTTGGCCACAATGATCAAAGGTACGTGTGGAGAAAAAAGGGCACAGAATTTCAGGAAAAGAACATCTAACCAACCATTAAGCATGGGGGTAGATCAATCATGCTTGGGGTTGTGTTGCAGCCAATGGCATGGGGAACATTTCACAGGTAGAGGGAAGAATGAATTCAATGAAATTTCAACAAATTCTTGATGCAAACATAACACCAACAGTAAAAAAGCTGAAGTTAAAAAGAGGATGGCTTCTACAAATGGATAATGATCCTAAATACACAATAGACTACCTCAAAGGGAGCAAGCTGAATGTTTTACAATGGCCCTCACAGTCCATGTGATCTGAACATCATTGAAAATCTGTGGCTATACCTCAAAATAGCAGTGCATGCAAAATGACCCAGGAATCTCACAGAACTGGAAGAATTTTCTAAGGAAGAATGGATGAAAATACCTAGATACTAACCATGCAGGGTGCTCAAACTTTTGTATTGGTCCATTTTCCTTTTTGTAATTTTAAAAAGGTAAAAGATGAAAATATTTTTTATTTTTTTCCTTAAATACAAAGGAAATATGTCATCTTTAACTTTAGGCCTTTTAGAGATCATTTCATCTTCAACTTGCTTAATTGTTCATTGAGGATGCAGAGAGTGGCTACAGCAGGCTGCGGATGGACAGCGGGCGGGTGAGGGCTTACACTTTCAGCCCTTTGGATGTCTTGGCTGGACTGGAACTGCCTGAGGGCCAGATGTGACCACTGGCCACAGTTTGCCCAGGTCTGCAATAGAGGATGAAAGAAGAACAGCAACTGTTACATGTTCATCGTCACCCTAGGATTGTTGGGGACCCTTAAAATAAATATTACATGCAGATGGATGTGGAGGAAGGTTAGAAGGTGAAGTGGATGTGAAGGGATATATTGAGTCATCCCAGGCATAGGCAGTGGACATGGCTGACAATCAGTTGGCAATTTATGATGACGATGACACTGACTATGATGACCAACTGTCACAGTGGGCTGCAGAAAATTAACCACCAACCCTCTGGAATGCTGATGGGTATGGCAAGCTGCATGCCTGATTTTTTTGTGGGATGACAAGTATATTGTCAGCTTCAAGCAAAGAAATGACTATTAGACAGCCATGCTTTTAGACCCTTGCTATAAAAGCAAAAGTTTTTTCTGACTCCCAAAACAGAGTAAAAATTGGCACATTACCAGAAAAAGTTGTGTTTCCTGCTCAGCTCCCTGCTGACCAGTTGTTTGAAAAGGAGACCTCGCTCTCCTTCCCAAAGAGCCAGCACTCCCTCGCCTGTGCCTGTGCGAGAGTACAATTACTAGCCGATGCAGCAACAGTTATTACAGTATATATGACGTGATGGACCAGACTGTTGCTTCGCCAACCTGACGCACATCAACAGATATGGATACACCTGAACTGCCAGATTCATTATTACCTGGACTATTCCCACACTGCAACAAAAACTCTGAGCCCTGAGTCAATCCCTGATGATTGACTTCTGAGTCAGCAGATTGGACTAGTGGCAAGAAGTGGCCAGAGTTGCCAACCATCCGGAAACTCCAGGACAGTCCATAAAAATAGGGCACTTGTTTCACCTGTGCATGAGAAAAAAAAAAGATTTACATTTGCATTATTTGAAGTTGAAGAAATTTGTGAAAAATATTATGACTCTAATTATCATGGCTTTTCAGTTCACAGTATATGCAGCTAATGTCTTATTATCAGAATTATGGGCTGTATAAATATATAACTTAAAATTTTAATGATTTTGTATAATTTTCCAGGGCTGCCAGTTCTGATGCCCCCAATCAGCCAGGCATCTCCTGCTTCCTCCATCATTTTATATCTATTTTGTGCTATTTCTGTTGCTTCTCGGGCTGCCAGTGCTGGCCCTTCACAGCCAGATATTCCTTTGCCTGACTCTTCATATTTTGTACTGTGCTACTCACTGCTGCTGTCCAATGTATTCTGCAGTTATACTGTACTGATGCTTTCTGGGTTGCCAGCACTGGCCCTACATAGCCGGACATATCCTTGCCTGCCCCATCATATTGTATGCTGTGTGGTTGGTACTGCTAACACTGGTGGTAGACAGTTACACACATCTCCTGCTTGTCCATTGTGTTCTATAACTATACTGTACTGTTGCTGGAAATCTTACGCTGTACAGGGTAATTTAATACATATTAAGAAGTTGTTACTTCTTCACTTGCAAAACTCAGACCTGTTGCTGCTCATATAAAAACGGATAATTTTTGGATCGCTTGCTAAAAGCAGTTAATTCTTCAGATGCCTAACTATAACCCTGTTGCTAATCCCAAAATAATGCTTATTTTTGGACATTTTGTTAAAAAAAAAGCCATTGCCTTTTCTCTTTCAAAGCAGCAAACCTATTTCGTATACCAAAATAGGCATAATTTTTAGATAGCTTGTAATAAAAGTCCATTGGTTCTTCTTTTTATTTGCTAATGCCATAATAGAGATACTTTTTGGACAGTGTGTTAAAAAAAGCCATTTCTTCTTCTCTTTTCAAACAAGAAACATATTGCTGACCCCAAAATAGGGATCATTTTTGGACAACTTATTAAAAAAAGCAACTGATCCTTTTCGCTTTCCAAATAGCAAACCTGTTGCTGATCCCAAATGAGAGATCATTTTTAGAGAGCTTATTTTCAAACAGCAAAACTATTACTGCTCCCCAAATTTTTTTGAAGGTTTGTTTAAAAAACTATTGCTTCTTCATATATTAACAACTTTTAACTCCCCAAGGAAGGATAATTTTTGGATGACCACTTGCTAAAGCGCCATGACTTTTTCCATGTACTCAGCATCTGAATAAACATAAGTATGTCAGTCATCTGCCCCCCAAAGGGATAACTTTTTTTATTTAACTTTTTTCACAATTCTTACACTTTAAAAAGTATAAAATGTCTGTCAGTGCCGTATGTTATAAAATGGGCTGTTGGTTAGCACAGTCCAAGGAGACCTCAATGTGTTGCACACATCTTTTCCGGACAGATGGAGGCTTCTCAGTTTTTCAATTTGCAGCAAAGCAACTATCTGAAAATTACATTTTTGCGGAAAAATTGGTGCAAATGCAAGGTGCACCAAACAAACAATCTTGTCATACTGAACATTTGTTTACAGAATGATACATCTGTATTTATTAGGAGCACAGCTAATATATATTCATTTTTAAAGTCAACAACCTCCTTAAATTTTTGTTTAAAAATATGCAACAATTCAAGACAAAGAATTGCATTTCTGATTACCATTTTTTTTTCTTTTGAGTGTAAGTTTGAAAAATTCCATGCACAAAAATAATCTTGGTCATGTTCCTTGCACTATTTTTAATTTGTCTGTCTGTAAGCCAGATGCCCTCACAAATACCATTAAACCCCTCTGCAGTTGCTCAGCTTTGTTAGCTCTCCCATTCTCCTTTGGATGATGATACACACAGGAGGAACACACTTAATTTTATCCCACTAAAACTTTTGCCTGGAAAAAGCTCCCCTGCTCAAACAAACCATTAGACTTCCAGTGCATGAGTTGTTCCTGCCAATCAATGCTCCTCTCCATCAGCCACCCACAATGTTTTTACACCTCCTGCTCAGCCTGGCATGAATAAGCTTGAATTAAGCATGGCATCACAGATGGGAAGGTTGCACTGACCAGCAACATACGTGGCAACACATAGGCAGAGAAGGAGAATACGTCCAGGAAAGAAGCTGTGCTGATGCACGATAGTAGGTGAAGGCAACGTCATCTGATCCTCAGACCTAGCATCCAGCCTGTATTAATTAGAAGGACATGAAGACATGAGAAAACTCTGAAATTGGCAACAGGTAGAAAACTGAAGAAGACTGAAAATCTAATGGAAAGACACAGAACCTAACCTGAAAAACAAAAACATTGGCTGACAAACACTATTACTATACTCTTGTTTATTCTATTTAGTGGAGATATCACGGTACCTGGGTTGGACTTACGGTAACAAAGAATTCTTGATGGTATAAAATTAAAGTTTTTATTACACCAACATGTTTTGACACGGGACTGGCGCCTTCTTCAGATATTTTTTTTTTTTACTTTGATAGAGGCACCAGTCCGGCGCCAAAAAAAATGAAAATTAAGGTTTTTATTACACCAACAGAAAAGATATGTGGAATCAAATAATTTTTTAGCTTAAAAAAAAGGAGCCCGTCCAGCGCCAAAATGAAATAAAATTACATTTTTATTACACCAACACGTTTCGGCGCAGGACATTGGTGGAAAAGAAGTGTGGAACCAGATGTTTTTTTTACCTTGAAGAAGTCTGGCGCTGAAATGCAGTTTCATTACACCAATTTTATACTATTGAGCCATTGAGGATTCTTTGTTCCCATGTATCGAGGTATCTCCACTAAAGTAAATTGCTATCTGAAAGATTTTTTCCTCCAGCCATGGGGCAGCAGCTGCGGAATCTAAAACTGTTATACAGTAGGTGTTGTGTCTCTACACAACTACCCCAGGTGAGCACCACCATCACTTTTACCCTGTCTTATTTCTCTTGCGGTATTGCCTTATTGTGTGCTTCTGTCTAGTGTTGAGCGAGTATGTTCTGTCCGAGTATGCTCTGGCCGAGCTCCGAGTATTTATAGCTGGTCGGTGATATGGTTGAATCGCTCCCGTGTGCATGATTTGCGACTGTTTGGCAGCTTTATTACATGTGAGGAATGTGTAAGAAATAGACATTCCTCCCATGTAATAAAACTGTCAAACAGTCGCAAATCATGCACACGGGAGTGATTCAAGCATATCACCGAGCAGCTGTAACTACTCGGTGCTCGGCTCGAACGTACTCGGCGAAAGGGTTAATAGAACATACTCGCTCAACACTACTTCTGTCCCAACCAGACCCTCCCCAGCTATGGTTTGTCATCTCTTGGCAGAGCACCCTTCCCTTCCATGACAACATGCTTAACGCTGGGATGTTTAAGTTTATTGCTGCAAAGACACATCAATAAAATAGTTCCAGTACTGCTCTGTTGGGTTAACGTGGTACAAATGTGGCACCCCAGGGGGTCTGGTTGCCACAGTGGTAGAAATACCATGTCTGAGAGCGAGCATGGGTTTTCCTGGTCAGGAGCACTATTGCATGCAACGCCTCCTGCCCCAGTCCAGGGAGGGGAGGAACCTGCCCTTTATAAACTGGATCTGGGGCGGGGTTAAGAGAGTCGAGTTCGAGTCCAGAAGAAGGGACAGAGGAGCAGCAAGGAGCTCTGTAGGAGACAGGAGCTGAAGGCCAGGGACTGGAGCTAGCAGAGTTCGTCCTGGCCGAAGACGCAGAGAACCGGACACCGGAGTCCGAGGCTGTGAGGATATCCACATCCAGCAGCAGCAACCACCTGGCAGGGGATTTCAGGTCCTCTGGCCATAGAAAGCCCGGAGGCTCAGTCACACGCAAGGGACCGGCACCGCCATCGAGGAGCGGAAGTTACCAAAGGCCCCAAGTCACCAGCCATATGGGTGAGCACCACACGGTACACTCAGGGACGTGGGCTACTACACGACTACAGCAGGGTAGCCAGGAAGAGTGCAGTCAGACGGGAAGGCCTACACCTCCACCTGGCCAGGGGGACTCTTGTTTGCTCACAGACTGACCCGGCCTCTAATGTTAGCCAGTACTCCCGGCAGGGCCTTCTTCATTACCAACAGTAACATAGTAACATAGTTTGTAAAGCCGAATAAAGACTTGCGTCCATCAAGTTCGACCTGTTAGTTCTGTAATTGCTAAAGTTGATCCAGAGGAGGGCAAAAACCCCAAATGATTTAGCCAATCTTCACCTGAGGAAAAATTCCCTCTCGACTCTGAAACCAGCAGTCAGAATAAATCCCTGTATCAACCTACTATTTTATTTTATTTTTAAGTATATGCTGAAATCTGCCTGGTATCTAGAAATGCATCCAGTCCCCGCTTGAACTAGTGTAGTGAATCTGACATTACCGTCTCCTCACTCAGTGAATTCCATATTCTCACTGCTCTTACCGTAAAGAACCCCTTCCTATGCTGGTGCTGAAACCTTTTCTCTTCCAGTCTTAGTGAATGCCCTCTTGTTACCGTAATATCCCTCCTTTTGAACAAATCCCGGGCAAGATCTCTATACTGTCCCCTAACATATTTGTACACATTTATTATGTCCCCCCTCAACCTTCTCATTTCCAGGCTGAATAGTCCTAGTTTTGCCAACCTCTCTGGGTATTGCAGTCCCTCTATTCCCTTTATTAATTTTGTTGCCCTTCTTTGTACCTTTTCAAGCTCATTTATATCCTTTCTATATATTGGGGCCCATAACTGAGCACAGTATTCCAAGTGTGGTCTGACCAGTGCTTTGTACAGTGGAAGAACAATGTTCTCATCCTTTGCAGCTATACCTCTTCTGATACATCCCATTACCCTGTTTGCCCTTACAGCAGCGGCCTGACTTTGGGCACTCCAATTTAGTTTGCTATCAATCAAGATGCCCAAGTCCTTCTCCATCTCTGAATTCCCCAATGATTTCCCATTCAGTGAGTACTGGTGACTTCCATTTCTCCTTCCCATATGTATGACCTTACATTTCTCCTCGTTAAACCTCATTTGCCATTTAATGCTCCACCTACCCAGTTTATCCAAATCCCTCTGTAGGTCTGCACTGTCCTCTTTTGCATTAATTGTTTTACATAACTTTGTGTCATCTGCAAATATTGATATTTTACTATTTATCCCGTTGACTATGTCGTTAATAAAGATATTAAATAACATTGGGCCTAGTACAGACCCCTGTGGTACCCCACTAGTGACGCTTACCCAATCTAAGTATATTCCATTTATAACCACCCTCTGCCTTCTATCCTTTAGCCAGTTAGCTACCCACTTGCAGACATTTTCCCCCAGCCCCATCATTCTCATTTTGTATACCAACCTATTATGTGGCACGCTATCGAACGCTTTTGAGAAGTCGAGATACACGACATCCACTGTTTCCCCCTGATCTAATCGAGAGCTAACCTCCTCGTAGAAGTCAATCAGGTTTGTTTGGCAGGAGCGATTCCTCATGAATCCATGTTGGTTCGGGATTAAAAGATTATTAGCATCAAGATGCTCCGTAATTGCCTCTTTAATGAAGCTTTCAAAAATTTTGCCCACAACGGACGTCAGACTCACCGGCCGATAGTTTCCGGCGTCACTTTTTGCTCCCTTTTTGAATATTGGCACTACATTCGCCTGTCGCCAATCAAGTGGCACAGACCCAGTCTCAACAGAGTCCTTAAATATAAGATATAACGGTCTGTCTATCACATTACTTAGTTCCCTTAGTACCCGTGGGTGTATGCCATCAGGTCCTGGTGATTTGTTTATTTTAATGTTACTGAGGCGTTTCTGTACCCCAGCTTGGGTTAGATTTGTCATACTTAGTGGAGGATTAAGCTTGTCACTTCTCATTTCTCCTGTTAGTTCTATTTCCTTTGTGAAAGTTGTCGAAAAAAAATTATTTAATAGATTAGCTTTATCCTCATCTTTCTCTATGATTTTGCCTTCCTCACTTTTTATCGGTCCAATATTATCCGATTTAATCCTTTTACTATTTATATACGTAAAGAACAGTTTGGGATTTGATCTACTTTCCCTAGCAATACGTCTCTCTGTTTCCTCCTTCGCTATTTTTATTTGTTTTTTGCAGGTTCTCGTTTTTTCCTTGTAACACATTAGTGCCTCCTTACTGTTTTCCTGTTTTAATCTCTTGAATGCCTCTTTTTTGCTATTTAACGCCCCTTTTACGTTCTTGTTCAACCATATTGGTTTCCTCTTATTTCTGGCCCTTTTATTCCCATATGGTATATATCTCTCGCACTGAGTATTCAGAATTCTTTTGAAGGTTTCCCATTTACTATTCGTATTTCCTTGATTAAGTACTTTGTCCCAGTCAATAAGTTGAAGGCTTTCTTTCAGCTGATCAATCTTCGCCCTCCTAAAGTTTAATGTTTTTGTTGTTCCCTTATTGATAACCCTACTGAAGGGCATTTTGAAGTCGATAATATTATGGTCGCTATTACCTAGGTGCCCCCCTATCTGTACCTCAGTTATTCTATCAGGCCTATTAGTCAATATTAAGTCCAACACGGCCTTCCCTCTCGTTGGTTCCTGCACTAGTTGGGAGAGATAATTATCCTTAATATTTGTCAAGAACCTTTTTCCTTTCTGAGATCTACAGGTTTCTGTTTCCCAGTCAATATCTGGGTAGTTGAAATCCCCCATTACAATCACTTCATTATGTTTTGCTACTTTGTCTATTTGTCCTAATAGCAGATTCTCATTCTCCTCTGTTATATTTGGTGGCTTATAGCAGACCCCCAGTAATATTTTATTATTATTTTTTGCTCCCTCTATCTCTACCCACATGGACTCGACCCCCTCTTCTCCCTCTCCTATATCTTCCCTTAGTCTGGGTTTTAGACATGACTTTACATATAAGGGTAAAGACCCTGAACTGCACTGCACGGACTCTGAGTCATTTCTGCTGCGCCCATGCACCACAACCCTCACCATATACAAACGCTGCCCTGAGGCTATACTCCTCCCGTGGGGAGTTATACTACCCTCTGCTGCGCACCCAACATCAGCCTCATTGGTCTGCCCCGCAGCGGCGGTTCTCAGTGACCGCAATCCACGGGTGGCGTAGTCGGACTTTTAAACATTAAAAAACCAAATAAACAGATTCGCCACTGGTTTGACCACCCTGAGCCACGGGACCGGGTCGCCGCCACGGAGACTACAACCCCTAGCATTACACAGAGACCCGGCTCCGGGTATTCCCCCACACACGGCCCAGGGGGCGCGTCACAAAGACTACTGTTTTATAGCAATTGAATTTTGATCTCTGTATTGCAAACTTTACCTGGAGTTGAGCATGATTGTAAGAAGGTGTTTAATGAAAGCTGAGGTGTGTCCTTCTTGATGGACTCAAGCTTCTTAGATCTTAGATACTTCTGACAGCTATCTTTCCTGCCTTTTTTCATATACGTGAAGACTTAGCTTGGCCGACCAGTCCTGAGCTTCCATGAAGAAAGCGGAGTAAGCTGCTATCAGACACCTCTGGTACCTGCTTACCTTAGATGATCCTTGATGATGACTAGATGAGAGTTGTGTGGCTGCCAGAATTTTTTAACGAATTGGGTTGTGCTCCAAAAGCAGAGACCACTCATGTACAAAAAAAACCCACAGTTTCTGAAAAATAACATTTCCTTTTTGCTAATCCTAGGCAACTCTTTTTAAACTGAGAGAACTTCAAGGTGGACATGCCTATACATTTCATAATAAAGAAGACTATTGGAAAAGTCAACTCTAGCAATGGTGCAATAATTGACTGTAAATCATTCATATTTAAATAGAAAGCATCTTGCAATGTATGTTATAATCCCATGACGTGAATTTATCTTTATGGAAATGTTTCAGCATTAGGTGAATGTGCCCTTAACCCCATCCGCACTATTCCTCTGTGTATTTTAGGAGGATATGAACATTGATTAGACTCATTGCATGGCAAAAAGTAATTGAACCGTGCATATAAGCAATAATTCAGTCTTGAAACCAATTGATTGTTGAGGGCAATTCACTTTTCACTTCCCAGTTCGATTCTAAGATCTGCCTTTAGCAAAAAGCTGTCCATATTTATATGTGTAGGTCTTAAATATGGAAACATACAATCCCGGTATGTTTGTATAACATACATTGTTACAATAACTGAGCAGGCTTCTCCTCAATTCTAAGTGGTTGTCTGGTTATTTTTCTAAATACTGCTCTGTAATGGGCGGTTCCTCTTTATCAGCATTCTGTCAGCACCATAAATGCTGGAACATCCTTTCCAACATGCATTGCTCTTATCATTGTCCAATTGCTTGCCTGCCCTTAACTGAAAGCCTGTATCTCTGTTATACCTGTATGCAGTTTGTCAAACAAGAAAGCAGTAGCAGAGCAACAAAAAACTGTTTTTGGAAGAAAGTACCCACAGTATATTAAGTCCTGTAAAATTACATTAAACTTAAAATTCTTAATAACGAGATATTAGTGTTCATTAAAAAATTGTTCACACAAAAATACAGAATAGCAGTTGCAAAGAATGTTATGGGTTTTGTGAACCTCAGAGCCCATGCACACAGCAAAGATTTTTTAAAGGTTTGTATTGTGGACCTGAAAGTACTTCATGGGGCGTACATAGAAATCATGGGGTCTTCCAGTAAAAGTCCTACTTAGGACACCCTTCCCAACCCCCAACAAAAATAATATTTGGAGTCACAGCACATAGGAGCAGTCATAACATTTAAAGTCAGGGACACCGACATGTATTTTGGTACTTAAATTGCAATTTTACTCATATTTAGGTTCCATAGTGTTCCAACTCATGACAATATCCCTTTTATAGTTCTCCTAGAGTATGATGCCCCTCCAAAATGCTCCCATACACTGTATGACACTCCCACACTGAATTCCTCCACAGAACTCCCATATGCTCAATTACATGAACCCACAGTGCCTCTAGCAAAGTATGAAGTCTCCACAGGGCCAACACAATATGATGCTGTGACAGTGCCCTCACCACAGTATAATGTCCCCACAGTTCCCTCCACACACATTATAAGGTCTTTACAGGGACCTCCTCCACAATATGATGCCTCCACAGTTCCCCCATACACATTATGAGGCCCTCATGGCCCTCCCACATAGTATGATGCCCCACAGTTCCCCCCACACAGTATGATACCTCACAATCCCCTCTCACAGTATGATACCCCATTGTCCCATCACACAGTATAATGCCCCACAGTCGTCCCACACAGTATGATACCTCACAATCCCCTCTCACAGTATGATACCCCATGGTCCCATCACACAGTATGATGCCTTACATAGTATGATGCCTCAGTGTCCCCCTTCACAGTATGATACCCCACAATCCCCCCACAAAGTATGATACCACATGGTCCCCTACACAGTATGATGCCCCACAGGCCCCCCTCACAGTGTGATACAGCACAATCCCCCCACACAGTATGATATCCCACAGTCCCCCACAGAATGATTTCCCTACAGTTCCTCCACACAGTATGACACCCTGCGGTCTCCCCCACACAGTATGATGCCCCACAATCCCCCCACACAGTATGATACCCCACAGTCCCCCCCACAGAATGATATCCATATAGTCCCCCCACACAATATGATATCCTATCATCTCAGGTAGGTGGGAACCAAGGTGTTACAAAAGCAGGAGATGGGTGGAAAAGGGTGTGGAGAGGCCGAAATCTTAAAAAGGAGTCATGATTATAGCTGAAAATAAAAATTATTGAGGGCATGCTCTACACGCTGCTCAGCTTCCAGCGGCATTTAATTCTGGAAGCAATATATCCAAGGGTGAAAGGCTTCCTAGCATGCAGTTGTACACATGGGGAAAAAACATCTGTGTGCATACATCTTTAGATTAGCGGAAGGAGCATAGTTTAGGATGGCTGGTGGACAGGTGCTAGATGGCAGAGCGGGCACCAGCAATTCTTCAGCCTCTTACTTGGTATATAGACAGGGCTAAGGCAGTACATTGAATTTTTGAGTAATTGCCGGCTTTCTTTTACTAGCATAGCACTGTATAAAAATACTAGGCAATATTAAGGCAGCGTAGCTTAAAACAAAGTTGTTTTGTAGGGTTGGCTGGCACAGGCTGGCACGGGCTGGCATTATGAGATGTGATTCTTCATTTTCTTTATCTTATATGTGTAACGCTTCAATTATACGTAAACGGATGCTAAAATTGTGGATTTGTTGGATGTGGTTATGGTAATTATATGATTGCTGTTGTACGTAAGGTAATGTTTTCTATATATGGTTTGTACATATCACATGGAATATGAAAGATATAATTACTGAATAACCCCACCATCATTAGCTGGAAATCAGTTCTGCCACTCAGTTTTTATGTGCCCATTGATTGAGGGGTTTAGTTAATATACGATATAGAAGAACGCTAAAATCTCCTGTTACTTTCTTTCCATTGTGCTGGGGGTGAAGACTACCATTTAATTCTCTGTTTTTTGTTCTATTTATTCTTTAGTAAAGAACATAGACGGCATTTTCCTGAAGTGCTTTTCAATAAAAATAAATATGTCTGTGCAAAATAAGATGTTTCAAAAGATGGTCAATATTTAAAAGAGAAAATGTAAAAGCCTTTATCTGAGAATACATGTGGACAACCATAGAGATTAAAAACATCAAACCCCCAGCAAAAAAAAACCCCCAAATGTTTTCAAATCAATCCTACAAGAGGGTACAAGCTTGATAAATTATCTCGTGTACAAACCCTTCCCATATTAGGCCATTATATAATATTTACAAATTAATTCCTGTGCAGAAAAAAAGCATACAGTGCCTTGAAAAAGTAAAACTTTTCCACATTTTTTCATGGTACACCCACAAACTTAACTGTATTTTATTGGGATTTTATGTAATATAACAACACAAAGTAGCAAAGATTTGTGAAGCGTAAAGGAAATGATACATGGATTTCTAAATATTTAAAAAACATAAATCTGAAACTTGTGATGTACAGTGGCGACCAAAAGTTTTGCACTTTTTTTAAAAGTGTAACTACTTCTGTCTGGTTGTTGCGCTGCCATTTTCCTGGTGATTTTAGTAAACCGGCAGCAAATGGTTGTCAGCTATATGGAAGAAAATTGTGTTTGACATTGTTTTATCCGTTTATGTGTTAGTTTTCAGCATTTGCTGGGCCAAATGTTTTGCATATTTTGTAATGGGTAGTAGAATTTTGGCTAATTTTTTTTTTTATGTATGAGTGTTTTTAGGTTAAAACATGGCAAAGACAAAGCCAAATTTATCACAAGATGTCAGGAAGCTTATTATTCTGAGAGAGAACGCAGGCAAAAGCAATAAAGAGGCAGCTATGGGATTCAACTGTTCTCAGAGTCAAGTGTCACGTGTATTAAAGAAAGAAAAAGAAAGCTATGGAACAGCTGACAAACCTAGAAATGGATGACATTATTAAGAAAAAGTCAGTATCTGATGTCCATAAAAAAGCTGTACAGATTTCACAGGAAATGAACGAAGAATATGGGGTCAAAGTGAGTCGCCAAACTGTGATGCGATGGCTAAGAGCAGTAGGGTTGAATGCACGAGATCCAGTCAAGAATCCTTTCATCTCTACCAAGAACCGGAAGGTCCGAATGGAGTTTGCCAAAGAACACAGCCAATGGAAAGAGACAGATTGGTCTAAGGTGTTGAGGTTGGATAAATCCAAGTTCAATCTGTTTGGTAGTATTGGCAAGCACTATATATAGCGCCCAATTGGAAAACGTAATGATGTAAGGTACCAAACACCTACGGTGAAACATGGTGGTGGCAATGTCATGGTTTGGGGCTGCTTTTCTGCATCTGCCATTGGCCTTCTGCATAGAATTGATGGAAATATGAATGTTACCATGTACAAGGATATAGTGGACAATGTAATGCTGCCACATGGTAAAACCAAAGTAGGCAGGGGATGGAAATTCCAGCAAGACAATGATCCTAAGCACACATCCAATTTAGTCAAAAATTGGTTAGCAAATAAAAATGTTCACCTGTTGCAATGGCCAGGCCAACCACCTGGTTTACACCCTATAGAGCAGTGTTCCCCAACTCCAGTCCTCCAACAGGCCATGTTTTCATGATTTCTTTACTATTACACAGTTGATGGAATTATTGCCTGTGCAGGTGATATAATTATCGCCTGTGCAGGTGATATAATTATCACCTGTGCAATACTAAGGAAATCCTGAAAACATGACCGGTTGGTGGGCCTTGAGGACTGCAGTTGGGGAACCATGCTATAGAGCACCTTTGGGGTGAGTTATGGTGACAACTTGGGCCTGTACCCATAGCAATAAAGATTAATTGTTTGCAGATTTTCAAATGGAATGGAGCAAGATCCCTCAAGATGTCTTGAATACTCTGGTAGCTCCAATGCCTCGTCAGTGTAGTGCAGTAATTAAAGCAAGAGGTTACTCTACAAAATACTAAGCTATGACATTATAAGCAATGAATTATTCTCTATGTTGTGATCAATAAATAGTATATGCAGAACTTTTGGCAGTCATTTTTCTTAACCATACCTAAATTCAATAGCATTTTGGTTAAAATTAAGGTTTTCCAGGATGACAACTTCATGCACTTTCAATTAATCACCAGAGAAATGGCATCACAACAACCAGACAGAAGTAATCACATTGAAAAAAAGAAATGCAAAACTTTTGGTCGCCACTGGACATTTGTATTCAGCTCCCCCTGAGTCAATACTTTGTAGGACCACCTTTTGATGAAATTACTACTGCAAGTCTTTTGGGGTCCATCTCTACAAGCTTTGCACATCTAGAGGTGACATTTTTGCCCATTCTTCTTTGCACACTCACTCTTTCTCAGCAAGATTGGGTGGAGGCATCTGTGATAAGCAATTTTCAAGTCTTGTCACAGATTCTCAATGGGGTTTCGGTCTGGACTGTGACTGGGCCTTTCACACGCATGAATACAGAGGTGTGTAAAAGTTTAGGCACTCCTGGTCAAAATTGCGGTTATAGTGAACAGTTAAGCACCTTGAAGATGAAAAGATCTCAAAAATGCCTAAAGTTAAAGATGATACATTTCCTTTGTATTTTAGGCAAAAAAAAAAAATATTGTCAATTTTTACATTTTAAAAATTGGAAAAAGAAAAATGGGCCGAAGTAAAAGTTTGGGCACCCTCGGAGATTTGTGTCCTTTGACCAAGGTTTCAGATCTTAATTAGCTTGTTAGGGTTATGGCTTGTTCACTATCATCGTTAAGAAAGGCCAAATGATGCAAATTTCCCAGCTTTATAAAAACCCAGCCTCCTCTAGCCTTGTGCCAAAAAACGGCAGCCATGGGTTCTTTTAAGCAGCTGCCTAGCTTTCTGAAAATGAAAATGGTGGAGGCCCACAAAGCAGGAGAAGGCTAAAAGAAGATAGAAAAGCGTTTTCAAGTTGCCCTTTACGCTTTTCAAAATGTAATTACAAAGTGGCAGTTAATGTGGCACCCCAGGGGTCCGGTTGCTACAGTGGCATTGCCTCCCTCACAAGAGGTGATGCCAGGCCTGGAAGCAAGCAGGGGTCCCCTAATCAGGTTTTACTAAGCATGCAACACTTTCCTGGCTCCAGACCAGCAAGGGGAGTTCCTCCCCTTGGCAACTGGGATCTGGAGGCGGGGTTAGTTAGACTTAGTGTGAGGAGTTGAAGTCAGGACGTCGAAGAGAGAGGAGCTGGGGACTGGAGCTGCGCGGCAGCTCACCCCAGAAGGAGCCAACACAGATGAACCGGACACCGGAGTCCGAGGCTGTGGGGCACTGAAGGCCCAGCCACAGAAACCAGAGGGTAGGAGACTGCAGGTTTCCTGGCCCTGTCAGACGCCTGGAGGCTCAGCAGCACAGAGGGCCCAGCACCGCCACGTGGGAGCGACGCACCAGCAAGGCCCGAGCTGCCTGCCATACAGGTGAGCACAGAAACATTGCACTCAGGGACGAGGGCCACCGCACAGCTACAAGCAGCAGGGCCAAAGAGTTTAGTGGAAAGGGAAGGCCTCCCACTTCACCTGGCAAGGTGGATTCTTTACTTGCTTCCAGGCTGCCTGGAGTTCCACTTCTAGTCAGTACCCTAGTCCTGGCTTGTCTAATCACCACCAGTAAAGATAAGAGGATACCGCCATTAAGTTGGGGACAGATTATTGCTGCGTCATCAACCCCTGCACTACAACGCCCAGCATAACCCATAACATCTACACTGCCCTGGAGCTAAGCTCTACCTGTGGAGAGCCACACCATCCCTGCTGCAGTAACATCAGCTTCAGAGGACTGCTCCGCAGCGGCGGCTCCCTTAGCCGCATACCACAGGTGGCGTCACGAACTTTATACAATCACTATAAATCCCCTATCAATAACCCCTTTTTATTGACCGCCCTGGGTCACGGACCGGGTCACCACCACTGTTACATCCCCCAGCATCTATCGGCCTGGCACCGGGTACCCCACGGCCCAGGGGGCGCGTCATTAACAGGAACAGTGGAGGTCAAGATAAGATCTGGAGAACAAGCAAAAGTTCAGTGAGAGCTGCTCGCTGGATTGCTATAGAAGCAAATCAGAACCCCCGCTTGACTGCAAAAGACCTTCACAAAGATTTAGCAGCCTCTGGAATTGTGGTACATTGTTCTACTGTTAGAAGACAACTGCACAAATATGGCCTTCATGGAAGAGTCATCAGATGCATGGGGGTAGATCAATCATGCTTTAGGGTTGTGTTATAGCCAATGGCAGAGGGAACATTTCACAGGTAGAGGGAAGAATGGATTCAATGAAATTTCAACAAATTCTTGATGTAAACATAACACCATCTGTAATAAAGCTGAAGTTGAAAAGAGGATGGCTTCTACAAATAGAAAATGATCCTAAACACACATCAAAATCTACAATAGACTACCTCAAAAGGTGCAAGCTGAAGGTTTTACAATGGCCCTCACAATCTCCTGATCTGAACATCATTGAAAATCTGTGGCTAGCCCTCAAAATAACAGGGCATGCAAGACAGTCCAGGAACCAGGAACAGGAAGAATTTTCTAAGGAAGAATGGATGAAAATCTCTCAAACAAGAATTGAAAGACTCTTGTCTGGCTACAAAAAGCTTTTACAAGCTGTGATACTTTCAAAAGGGGGTGCTACTAGGTACTGACCATGCAGGGTGCCCATTTTCCTTTTTGTAATTTTTTTCAAATGTAAAAGGTGAAAATATATATGTATTTTTGCCTAAAATACAAAATGTCATCTTTGACTTTAGGCCTTTTAGAGATCATTTCATCTTCAACTTGCTTAACTGTTCACAATTAAGGTAATCTTGACCAGGGGTGCCCAAACTTTTACATGCCACTGTATGCTTTATCTAATAACCATTCGTTGTAGCTCTAGCAGTATATTTAGGTCGTTGACCTGCTGGAAGGTGAATCTGCGCCCCAGTCCAAAATCTTTTGCAGCCTCTAAGAGGGTTTCCTCCAGAATTGCCCTGTATTTAGCTCCATCTATTTTCCCATAAACTCTGATCAGCTTCCCTGTCCCTGCTGAAGAAAATCCTCCCGATAGCATGATGCTGCCACCACCATGTTTGATGGTGGGGATTATATTTCAGGGTGATGTGAAGTGTTAGTTTTCTGGCACACATAGTGCTTTCCATTTATCCCAAAAAGTTCATCTTTGGTAACGTCTGACCAGAGCACTTTCTTCCACCTACTCTCTGTGTCCCCTACATGGCTTTTTACAAACTGCAATGGCTTGCTTTCAAAAATCACTTTTTTCATGCCACTCTTCTAGTTGTTTTGAGGACAGATTCTCCCACCTGAGCTGTGGATCTCTGCAGTTCGTCCAGTGTGACCATGGATCTCTTGACCTCTTCTCTAATTAGTGCTCTCCTTGCTTCAGATGTCAGTTTCGATGGATGGCCATGTCTGGTAGGTTTGCAGTTGTGCCACACACCTTCCATTTTTGGATGGTGGATTGAACAGTGCTCCATTAGATGTTCAGAGCTTGGGCTATTTTTTTTTTATAACCTTACTCTGCTTTATTCTTCTCCAACTTTATCTCTGACCTGTCTGGTGTGTTCCTTAGTTTTCATGATGTTGTTTGATGCCTAATGTTCTCAAACAAACCTCTGAGGCCTTCACAGAACAGCTGTAGTTATACTGAGAACAAATTATACACAGGTGGACTACAAATTATATTTTTATATAATAATTTATCTAATAATTAGAAAACCATGTATCATTTCCTTTAAATTTCACAAAAACTTGCTACTTAGTGTTGATATATCAAATAAAATCCCATTAAAATACATTTAAGTTTGTGGGTGTAACATGAAAAATGTTGAAATGTAGCCCCGACACCAGCAGAACTCATGCAGCCCCACATAAAAACACTGCCACCACCAGGTCTCACTGCAGGCACCAGAAAAATGGATTTAGAAAATTGCATGGTGCCTACAGTGAGACATGGTGGTGGCAGTGTTCTAATGTGAAACTACATGAGTGCTCCTGGTGTTGTGGAGCTACATTTCATTGATGGTATCATGATTTCACAGATGTACTGATGTATATTGAAAGAGAAGATGCCGCCATCAATCCGTGCTCTTTGTAGACGTGCACTTTTCCAACATGACAATGATTCAAAACACACATCTGTTGCATTTCTGAAGAGAAACAGGGTGAAAGTGCATCAGTGGCCAAGTGTCTCCTCATCTAAACCCAACCAAACACCTAAGGTGAGATTCTGAAGAAACAAGTTGTCCTCACTCTCCATCCAGCATCCAGGCTCTAAAAGAGGTCTATCTTGAAGAATAGAAAAAGATAGATGTTACAATATGTCGCCAACTTGTTCATTCCATGCCTAGAAGACTTGGTGCTGTTCATAAAAATCATGGAGGTCATACAAAATACTAGTGAAGGAGTTCTTGATGTGGGGTGTACTTAATTTTGCATAAACTAATCAATAGTTTGGAAATTGTTCTTGTGTTCAGTGAGATATAGATTAAAATCTTACTTTTCAAAGTGGGTGTACTCATTTATGCTGAGCATTGTACATATGTGAACATGCATCTATATGTGACTATGGGTATTTTGTACGTGTGTCCATCGATGAGGGGCCCAGACATATGACCTGCAAAGGGGTCTTTTGCGGTTTGTGTCTGCCTCCTCTGTGTATTTCGATCTGGTTACATTTTCATTGAGACAGGTTCATTTTTATATGGACACCATTAGGGACAATGTATTTATACTTTTTTACTTAAATGTATGTTCTTTGGCTAAAAATATTTTTTGCATTTGAGCTTCGTAATAATTTTTGCACCTGTTGACTGTTACAGATAATTTATTTTCTGCATTGTGCAAGAAATAAACAAACTTAAAATCCATTTGTAACTAGTTCTTACTTTTGTGACTCTTTTTATCTGTCTTTTTATTAACTCTTTTGTACTGGTTTATGATCACAGACCACATCAAAGTTGAACTGAGCTTTGATGTGGTCATAAATCAGATTAGAGAAGCTCAGAAAAAAAGACAGATAAAAGAGATAGAAACTTACCGTCAGGATCAGCTCACTGGCAGATTCTCAGTTCACTCAATATGCAGGTAAACAAAGAGTCTCTAAAATTCGACTAAATTTTTTTCAAGAAACCCATATGCAAAAATTATTTTTAGCCCAACATATGTTAGATTAAAAAAATAGCTCTTAAAGGTGGCCATATTATTTAAGGGCAGCAGTAAAGTTAGACCTAAATTAATCATATTTACAGACATCTTATTATGTCATATTTATGGTGTCACAATGTTAATAGTTTTCATCCAGATTATCTCAAAAGAGTCACAAATGGGTTACGTCATAAAAAAAACATTGAAAAATCGAAGACCTTCAATTATTGGTCTTTGTCTTGGTCACCAGTTCAGAGAACATCTGAAAAAGTCCACTTTTGGCCAAGAAGGCTTTATGACTATATATAAACTATGGAGTTCATGCAGGAGCGGATTAAGAGTATCCAGTCCCCCCATGGCAGCTTTGAAGGCGTGCCCCCCATCCCCCAATGTATCATGTAACATGACCCCCTTTTAAAGACCATGTGATAAGTCACGTGATTAACACACAGGTCAGGTGGTCTGGTGCACATCTGTAGATGCAAAACAAGACAGTGTAACGGGTCTGGGAGGTGGAACCTCTGAGCTACTATACAAAGGGGCAGTCCTTGTAAGGAAGCGGGTGGCTCCCAGGGAAGGCGGGCAAGTACTCACGGCAAGTGATAGGAACAGTCTCTGGGTAGAAGGGCAGGAGGTCACGGCAAGTGACGGGAACAGTCTCTTGACAGGCGGGTGGTCACGGCAAGTGACAGCAGGGTAAGAGTCTCTAGACACGCAGGTGGTCACGGCAAGTGACGGCAGAGCCTCCAGGTAGGCTAGCAGGCGGGTAGCAGGCGAGCTCTCCCAGGTGAGCGGGTAAGAGTCTCTCGGCTGGCTGGCAGGTGGTCACGGCAAGTGACGGCAGAGCCTCCAGGTAGGCTAGCTGGCGGGTAGCAGGTGAGCGCTCCCAGGTGAGCGGGTAAGAGTCTCACGGCTGGCTGGCAGGTGGTCTCAGGCAGGTATCAGGCAGGTATCAGGCAGGTGCTTCCTGATCCGCCGGCGGACTGGTCCATAGACAGACTGGCGGATGCAGGTAGACAGACTGTCGGACCGCAAGAATGCAAGCAGGTAGACAGAGCTGGACAGCAGACTGGCAACGGGACCTGAGGGCTGAAGCAGAGGTGAAAGGCTTTGCAACAACTTTGCTCGGGCACCTCCATTTTGGAGGAGGTGCCTTATATATGGGAGCTCCACCGGCAATTGGCCGGGGACTCCCTAGGACGGCGCGCGCGGCCCCTTTAAGAGAGAGGGAGCGCGCGTGTGCCCTAAGCACAGTGCCCGGGAAGTGGTGAGCGCTGCCAGTAGCGCGGGAAGAGGGCGCCGAGGACCGAGCAGGGAGGTGAGAGGAGGCAGGGACGCCGACGCTACCGTAGCCCCCCCTTTAGGCCCCCCCTTTTTTAGGCCGGAGAGAAATTTATCAAGGATGAGCGGGGCATGGATGTTCTCCCGGGGCTCCCACGTTCTCTCCTCAGGACCAAACCCCTTCCAATCCACTAGAAAAAAGGTCTTTCCTCTTACCCTTTTGGTGGCCAGAATGCTCTCTACCTCAAACTCGTCTTCAGCGGAAACTGGAGCAGGAGGCGTACCTGTAGACTTGGAAAAAGAGTTAAGTACCACAGGTTTGAGGAGAGATACATGGAAGGAGTTAGGGATCCGCAAGTTGGAATTTCAATTTATAGGCCACCGGGTTGATTTGTTTGATAACTTCCAGTGGGCCGATGAACCGAGGCCCTAACTTGTAGGAAGGAATCTTGAGCCGGCCATACTTGGACGAGAGCCAGACTTTATCTCCAGGATGGAATTGGGGCGGATCCAGACGTCTTTTGTCAGCCTGTTTCTTCATCCGCTCGGAGGACTGAAGAAGTGCGGATCTGGTACTCTCCCAAATGGAGGAGAATTCGCTAGCAAGAGATTCCGCGGCCGGATTATCCACCGAGGCGGAGACGGGAAACGGGATCCGAGGATGTTGACCGTAGACAATAAAAAACGGGGATTTGAAGGAAGACTCGCTCTCGTGATTATTATAGGAAAATTCGGCCCACGGTAAAAGATCCACCCAGTCGGAATGGTGGGCATTAACAAAGTGCCGGAGGTAACTGGTTAAAATTTGGTTGATCCTTTCTACTTGACCATTGGACTGTGGGTGATAAGCAGAGGAGAAGTCCAAGGTGACCCCCAGCAGTTTACACATGGCTCTCCAGAAGCGAAAGGTGAACTGAACTCCTCGGTCGGATACGATGTGGAGAGGGAGACCATGAAGACGGAAAATATGATGGATAAAGTCTTTAGCCAATTCAGATGCAGACGGAAGACCCGGCAGGGGAATGAAGGGAGCCATCTTAGAGAAGCGGTCAGCGACCACCCAAATGACCGTACAACCAGCAGAGACAGGGAGAGCCGTGATAAAGTCCATGGCTATATGCTGCCACGGAGCAGCAGGTATGGGAAGAGGCAGAAGGCGGCCGGCTGGCAGATGTCTAGGAACCTTGTTGCAGGCGCAGGACGCACAGGCTGAGACAAAGTCTATTACGTCCTTGTGCAGGGTAGGCCACCAGTAATGCCGAGTAATAAGCAGGAGGGTCTTTTTCTGGCCAGTATGGCCAGCTAGCTTAGACGAATGTCCCCAGTGTAGGACTTTCTCACGATCAGGTACTGTTACGAATGTCTTACTGGGTGGAAGACGATTTAGATCCACGGGAGCCACCAGCATTACCTTGGCGGGGTCGATGATGTGCTTTGGCTCCTCCTCTAGATCGGAGAACAAAAAGGATCGGAACAAGGCATCAGCTTTGATATTTTTGTCTGCCGGGCGAAAATGAAGAATGAAATCAAAGCGGGCGAAGAACAAGGACCACCGGGCTTGGCGCGGGTTAAGTCTTTGGGCACTCTGGAGATAAGCCAAGTTTTTGTGATCCGTGTAGATTATTACCGGGTGAAGAGCCCCCTCGAGCAGGTAACGCCACTCCTCCAGTGCCAACTTAATGGCTAACAATTCTCGGTCTCCTATAGAATAATTGGGCTCAGATGAGGAGAAGAGTTTGGAGAAGAAGCCGCAGGTTACCATTCTACCGGATGACGACTTTTGGGTGAGCACCGCTCCGGCTCCGGAGGAGGAAGTGTCTACTTCCAAGAAGAATTGTTTGTCGCTGTCCGGACGGTGCAGCACAGGAGCAGAGGAGAAAGCTTGTTTCAAAGACAGGAAGGCCTCCTCTGCCTCGGGCGGCCATTCTTTGGGATTAGCGCCCTTACGGGTGAGCGCAGAGATAGGGGCAGTCCGGGAAGAGAAGTGCGGAATGAAGAGGCGGTAGTAGTTGGCGAAGCCCAGGAACCGCTGGATAGCCTTCAACCCCTCCGGTCGGGGCCACTTCTGGATGGCAGAAAGTTTCTCAGGATCTATTCGTAGACCGGTCTGAGAGATGATGTAGCCCAGAAATGGAAGCGAGGTCTGCTCAAAGAGGCACTTCTCAAATTTTGCGTAGAGGTGGTTTTGACTGAGCCTGAGCATTACCTGACGAACGTCCCTCCGGTGTGTGGGGAGATCCGGAGAGAAGACCAAGATGTCGTCCAGGTATACCACCACGCAGGAGTAGAGAAGGTCACGGAAGATATCATTGACCAACTCTTGAAAGACGGCGGGAGCATTACAGAGACCGAAGGGCATTACGAGGTATTCATAGTGGCCGTCCCGGGTGTTGAATGCCATCTTCCATTCATCCCCCTGACGGATACGAGCCAGGTTATAGGCCCCACGGAGATCCAGCTTAGTGAAGATTCTAGCACCCCTCAGATGGTCAAATAATTCAGGAATGAGTGGAAGGGGGTATTTATTCTTCACCGTGATCTGGTTAAGGCCTCTATAGTCTATGCAGGGACGAAGTGAGCCGTCCTTCTTTTTAACGAAGAAGAAGCCTGCTCCCGCCGGGGAGGTAGATTTCTGGATAAATCCCCGGGCCAGGTTCTCCTCGATATATTCAGACATGGACCGGGTCTCAGCAGCGGACAAAGGGTAGATACGCCCTCGGGGCGGAGTAGCGCCTGGTACCAAGTCGATAGGGCAATCGTATGGTCTATGAGGAGGTAATGTCTCTGCTTCCTTTTCATTAAAGACATCAGCGTAAGACCAATAGGGTACCGGCAGGCCGGGTAGATTGGCTGGGGGAGGAGAAGGACGGGCAGGACGAACGGGAACTAAACAGGTCTTATGGCAGTCCTGTCCCCAGCGAAGGACTTCTCCGGTCTGCCAATCAAGCACGGGTGCATGTCTCTGGAGCCAAGGTAGGCCAAGCAAAAGGGCATGAGAGAGTCCAGGTAGAACATGAAAGAAGATGCTCTCAGAGTGCAGCATTCCCACCTGCAGAGTTATGGGTTCGGTGATAAGTTGGATGGGATGAGGTAAGAGACCCCCGTCCACGGAGGCGACAGATAAGGGTTCGGCCAGAGGTTTGGTGGGAATGCGGTATTTCTCTACCAGGGACTGAGAAATAAGATTTCCGGCAGCTCCAGAATCAAGTTGAGCTAGTTCAAAGTAACGGTTCTCCCCTCAGATGATAGAGACCGACAGCATCAGAGATGGAGAGGGTTTATTCTAGTCTAGGATGACCTCTCTGAGCGATCCTAGACACAGGCGTTTCCCGACCTCTCCGGGCAGGAACGGATCCGGTGCTCCTTACTGCCACAGTAGAAGCAGCTCCCCTAGGCACGGCGTGACTCTTGACGGGTTTTGACCATCTTGGTCTGGTCGACCTGCATAGGCTCGGGTGAGTGCGCCTGGGGAGTAACAGAGGAAGTGACGGGATTCTGGAAGGTAGGAGCAAGGCGAGGAAACCTCCTCTCACGGGTGACCTCTTTGGTACTCTCCTGGAACCGGATGTCAATCCGGGTGGCAAGTGTTATTAAATCTTCGAGAGTGGTAGGAATGTCCCGACCGGCAAGTTCATCCTTAATCCGGCCGGATAGACCTTCCCAGAAGACGGACACCAGGGCGTCGTTATCCCAGGCAAGCTCAGAAGCAAGGGTACGGAACCGTATGGCATATTGGCCCACGGTGAGACTCCCTTGACGAAGGCGTAGCAGAGATGAGGCGGATGAGGTCTTTCTTCCTGGTTCGTCGAAGACTTTCCGGAAGGCCGTGAGAAAGGCTGGCAGGTTGGACACCAGGGGGTCTCCTCTCTCCCATAGAGGATTTAGCCAAGCCAGCGCCTCCCCAGTGAGATGGGACATGATGAAGGCCACTTTGGCTCGGTCGGTGGAAAACTGGTGTGCCAAAAGTTCGAAGTGCAGGGTGCACTAGTTAATAAAGCCCCGTGCCTGACCGGGATCTCCACCAAAACGAGGCGGGGCGGAAAGGCGGGGACCGGGAAGGGATGCCATGGTATTGATGGGCAGCGGCGCTGCCGGGGTAGTAGTTGTGCGAGTGGAAGCAGCTCCCGACGAGGCAGTCAGTGTGTCCAGGCGGGAGTGAACACTACGCAGGTGGCCCAAGATGGAGTCCTGTTGAGACCTCTGACGGGAAAGTTCATGACATAGGTCCGAGAGCGAGGGAGCTTGAGTGCCACCGGGTTCCATGGCCCGAGCAAACTGTAACGGGTCTGGGAGGTGGAACCTCTGAGCTACTATACAAAGGGGCAGTCCTTGTAAGGAAGCGGGTGGCTCCCAGGGAAGGCGGGCAGGTACTCACGGCAAGTGACAGGAACAGTCTCTGGGTAGAAGGGCAGGAGGTCACGGCAAGTGACGGGAACAGTCTCTTGACAGGCGGGTGGTCACGGCAAGTGACAGCAGAGTAAGAGTCTCTAGACAGGCAAGTGGTCACGGCAAGTGACGGCAGAGCCTCCAGGTAGGCTAGCAGGCGGGTAGCAGGCGAGCGCTCCCAGGTGAGCGGGTAAGAGTCTCTCGGCTGGCTGGCAGGTGGTCACGGCAAGTGACGGCAGAGCCTCCAGGTAGGCTAGCTGGCGGGTAGCAGGTGAGCGCTCCCAGGTGAGCGGGTAAGAGTCTCACGGCTGGCTGGCAGGTGGTCTCAGGCAGGTATCAGGCAGGTATCAGGCAGGTATCAGGCAGGTGCTTCCTGATCCGCCGGCGGACTGGTCCATAGACAGACTGGCGGATGCAGGTAGACAGACTGTCGGACCGCAGGAATGCAAGCAGGTAGACAGAGCTGGACAGCAGACTGGCAACGGGACCTGAGGGCTGAAGCAGAGGTGAAAGGCTTTGCAACAACTTTGCTCGGGCACCTCCATTTTGGAGGAGGTGCCTTATATATGGGAACTTCACCGGCAATTGGCCGGGGACTCCCTAGGACGGCGCGTGCGGCCCCTTTAAGAGAGAGGGAGCACGCGCGCGTGCGCCCTAAGCACAGTGTCCGGGAAGTGGTGAGCGCTGCCAGTAGCGCGGGAAGAGGGCGCCGAGGACGGAGCAGGGAGGTGAGAGGAACAGCGTCTCTGCCTAGCAGGAGGCAGGGACGCCGACGCTACAGACAGACAGCGCAGCTCCCATTTTTTCTTTATGTACAGCACTATACGTAACATAGCACTATATATAATAGAGCAGGGGTGGAAGATTAATTTTCCTGAGGGGTCACATGAGAGACTGTGTCTGTTGTGGAGGCCGATCCAATAGGCTGAAATTAATTCTGCTCAATATTAATATTAACATGTTAATTAGAATTATTATTTTATATTCATAATAATTCAATGAGGTAATACTGAGCAAAATTAAGTATGCTGACATCCCCCTATATACGATATGAGCCTGCAAACAGTCCCCCTATACACAGCATCAACCCCCACATAGCCCTTATGTATATAGTATGAGCCCTCACATAGCCTCCCTATATACAGTATGAGCCCTCACATAGCCTCCTGTATACTGTATAAGCACTCACATAGCCTCCTATTTACAGTATGAGCCACCACATAGCTCCCTAGATACAGTACAAGCTCTTAAATAGCCTCCTATATACTGTATAAGCTCACACATAGCCTTCTATTTACAGTACGAGCCCTCACATAGCCTCCAATATACAGTATCAGCCTGATATAGTCTCCAATATACATTATGAGCCCCCACATAGCCTCCTATATACAGTATCAACACTCACATAGCCTCCTATATACTGTACAGTATGAACCCTCACATAGCCTCCTATATACTGCATAAGCCCTCACATAGCCTTCTATATACAGTATGAGTCCTCACATATTATTATTATTATTATTATTTATTTATATAGCACCAATGATTCCATGGTGCTGTTATGAGAAGGGGTTACATACAAAATACAGATATCGCTTACAGTAAACAAACTAACAATGATAGACTGATACAGAGAGGAAAGGACCCTGCCCCTGAGGGCTTACATTCTACAGGATGGTGGTGAAGGAGACAGTAGGTTGGGGGGTTGCAGTATCTCCCATGGTGTTGAGGTGGCAGCAAGGCTGTAAGCTTTCTTGAAGAGATGGGTTTTCAGGTTCTGTCTGAAGGATCCGAATGTGGTGGCTAATTGGACGTGTTGAGGCACAGAATTCCAGAGGATGGGAGATATTTGGGAGAAGTCTTGGAGGTGATTGGGTGAGGAACGAATAAGTGTGGAGGAGAGAAGGAGGTCTTGGGAGGACCGGAGATTACGTGAGGGAATATATCAGGAGTTTAGTTCAGAGATGTATGGAGGAGAAAGGCTATGGATGGCTTTGTAGGTCAGTGTTAGTAGTTTGAACTGGATGCGCTGAGCAATTGGGAGCCAGTCGAAGGATTTGCAAAGGAAGGTAGCAGAGGAGCAGCGATGCGAGAAATGAAGTATTCGGGCAGCAGAGTTAAGGACAGACTGGAGAGGTGCAAGAGTGTTAGCAGGTAGGCCACAGAGGAGGTTGTTGCAGTAATTGAGGCGGGAGATGATGAGGGCATGCACAAGCAGTTTAGTAGATTGAGGGTTGAGTAAAGGACGGATTCTAGAAATATTTTTGAGCTTGAGGCAACAGGAGGTGGCGAGAGCTTGGATGTGTGGTTTGAAAGACAGGGCAGAGTCAAGGGTTACTCCGAGGCAGCGGATTTCCAGTACAGGGGAAAGCGTGATGTCATTTATTGTGATAGATAGTTCAGAAGGGGAAGATACGTGAGATGGAGGAAAGATGATGAATTCAGATTTGTCCACATTGAGCTTGAGGAAGCGAGAGGAGAAGATAGACATGCTGGGATTCTGGGCAGCAGAGAGGTGACATCTGGGCCAGAGAGGTAGATGTGAGTGTCATCAGCATACAGATGGTACTGGAAACTATGAGAATGTATGAGCTGTCCCAGGCCAAGGGTATAAATTGAGAAGAGTAGGGGTCCTAGGACAGAGCCTTGAGGTACTCCAACAGAGAGAGGGTGGGATGAGGAGGTAGTGTAGGAGTGGGAGATGCTAAATGTGCAGTTGGAAAGGATTGACGAGATCCAGGATAGGGCAAGGTTTTTGACGCCAAAGGAAGAGAGGATCTGTAGTAGGAGGCAGTGGTCAACTGTGTCGAAGGCAGAGAACAGGTGTAGAAAGAGGAGTATAGAGAATTGTCTGTTAGCTTTGAATGTAAGTCATTAGTAATTTTGGTCAGGGGAGTTTCGGTGGAATGGTGGGGACGGAAGCCAGATTGTAGGTTGTCGAAGAGAGAGTTAGATGAGAGGTGAGATGAAAGTTCAGCGTGAACATGTTTCTCAAGGAGTTTGGAGGCAAATGGGAGCAGCGATATGGGGCAATAGCTAGACAAAGCGGTGGGGTTGAGGGATGGCTTTTTGAGGATGGGCGTGATTGTGGCATGTTTGTAAGCAGAGGGGAAGGCGCCAGAAGTTAGTGATAGGTTGAAAAGATTGGTTAGGGATGGGATGAGTGTGGGGGTGAGGTTGAGGTGGTATGGGATGGGGTCGAGTGCACAAGTGGTGAGGTGTGATTTGGAGAGGAGATAAGTAAGCTCTGCTTCAGTGATGTTGGAAAGGAAGGTCATAGAGGAAGGGCAATGGTCTGGAAAACAAAGGGGATGTGTTGGTCGGACAATAAAAACTTGCCTTATTTGGTCAATCTTGTTTTTGAAGTGTATGGCAAAGTCCTCAGTAGATGAGTGAGGTCGAAGGGGGCAGTGGAGGGCGAAGGAGGGAGTTACAAGTCTTGAATAACTTTTGGAGGTTGTAGGATAAGGAAGATATGAGGGTTGTGAAGTAGGCCTGTTTAACAGAGGTGAGGGCTGATTTGAATGAGAGTGTTGCTTGTTTGAATTCAGTGAAGTCAACTTGCGAATGTGTTTTCTTCCAACGCCGCTCCGCAACCCTGGACGCTTGCCAAAGCTTTTTAGTGAGGTTATTGTGCCAGGGTTTTCTATTGATTCGTCGCACTCTGCATCCACAAGAGGGGCGGCCGAGTCGATAACTGATGCGATAGTGGCATTGTAGAAAGCAGTGGAGCTCTCTGCATCGTGGAGTGAAGATATGGATGTCAGTGGTAGAATAGAGTTAGTGAGTGTGTGAGTGTCAAGATCTGCAAGGTTTCTGTGGGGGTCTGCTAGTTGCTGGACATGGGTGACAGGTGAGGAGGACAGGGATGAGTACGTGAGTAGATGGTGGTCAGATAGCGGGAGGTGGGGGGTTGTGAGGTTAGATAGGGAGCAGAGTCGGATGAAGATAAGTTCTAGTGTGTGATGACTGTGTGGGTGGCTGAGAAGAACCAAAAGATGAAGTAAGCGATATGATCTTTTGGGATCCCGCTCCTGGAGCATTGCAGCAGATACGTGTTCACACTATTAGAAGTTTGACAGCTTTGTTTCTGACCATGTGTCCCTCCCATTCAGTCACAGGTGGTTTTAACTAGCTCTACCAGCCCATACATTGTAGGTTAAAAGCCCAAGCAGAGACATATTGTCCATACAGGCTTACAGCCCAAGAGTGGCATATCCAGTGGTAGCGTAGCGTAGTTTCCCATCATACGAAGGTGACCTTGTCGTGGTTGATGGGCACACATAAATTGGCCAAATTATGCGCAAAAAACCTTCATTTTTCAAAGTGACATTAGTCTAGATACAATATTTCTTATATATTCATGTATGGAGTGCCGAAGTTCTTTTTGCAATTGAGATTGCTTTTTTCTTCAGAGCACCCGAATAGACCAGTGAGCGACCCCTCTCTTTTTTCTATTAATCATTTTTGGGATCCCGCTCCTGGAGCATTGCAGCAGGTACGTGTTCACACTATTAGAAGTTTGACAGCTTTTTTTCTGACCATGTGTCCCTCCCATTCAGTCACAGGTGGTTTTAACTAGCTCTACCAGCCCATACATTGTAGGTTAAAAGCCCAAGCAGAGACATATTGTCCATACAGGCTTACAGCCCAAGAGTGGCATATCCAGTGGTAGCGTAGCGTAGTTTCCCATCATACGAAGGTGACCTTGTCGTGGTTGATGGGCACACATAAATTGGCCAAATTATGCGCAAAAAACCTTCATTTTTCAAAGTGACATTAGTCTAGATACAATATTTCTTATATATTCTCGTAGGTTGGTATATGACGGCCACTTGGAGGTTGGAGAGAGAGTCGATGCGGACAGACTGGACTTCAAAAGAAGGGAGAATAAGGGAGGGTAGAGGTGGGATTGGGTTAAAGGTGCAGTTGGTAGAAAGGAGAAGACTCCTATATACAATATGAGCCCCCACATAGCCTCCTATATAAAATATGAGTCCTCACATAGCCTCCTATATACAGTATAAGCTCTCACATAGCCTCCTATATACAGTATGAGCCTCCACATAGCCTCCTATAAACAGTATGAGCCCCCATATAGCCTCCTATATATAGTATCAGCACCCACATAGCCTCCTATATACAGTTTGAGTCCCACATAGCCTCCTATATACAGTATCAGCACCCATGTAGCCTCCTATATACAGTATGAGCCCCATATACCCTCCTATATACAGTATGAGCCCCACATAGCTTCCCATATACAGGCACACATCCCATAAACATATTTAAAAAAAATACAAAAAACACATACTCACCTTGCTCCTATTCCCCTGGCACTCTTCTGTGGTCTCCAGGACTCCACTTCTTGTTGGCAGACCGTACATGGTGGCGGGATGACGTCATTGCGCTGGTATCGTCACAGAAGGGCGAAGGCAGCTACCTTGTTGCTATGCAGCCATTCTGTATTGCTAGCAGTGGAAATATAGGAAAGCTCCCTGCCCAAAGATGTGCACTGGCGATGGTGGCACAAAAACATTATAGTGGGGGCAATCTGTCCATGGGCCCCCCCGGGGCCTCGAGTCCTGGACTGTAGCCCTGATTGCCCTTATTATAATCCTCCTATTAGTTCATATACCATGTGACTTCCTCATTGATGTATTGTACCTGAAAATTAAATCTCATTCCTCCATGATTGAAACAGTACGAGATCAACAAAGCCCCTAAGGCATATTTTGCTAATTGTCATCCAAGATCAGCCGAGCTCCTGCCATGAAGAGAAGCAGAAATGTGCATCTGTGACTATTCTGCCTTTATTCTGAAAATTAATTTGTTATTAATAGCACATCCAGTATTTATTGGAGTGCAATTGTATAATATACTGTTAGGGCAGAGAAGGGTTACTTTTGTGCTGGATGTGGCTGTAGATCAGTATTATCTCCATGTTTCTCAATGCTTTGAATAACTCTTCTTATTAGACATGCTAATTTGGCTTTGGCAATTACATCTTCATTTTAGGTTGATGGTTTATCATCATTGACTTCCACACACTCATCAGCATTACTCTTGAGTGTCACATTCTTGGACAGATCTCTCGAAATGAACTTCAACTTTTTCAACTGAGTATTGTCCATCATATAGTTATCTCTGCTTTCACCTACAAGTGTTATACATGATACAATGACACAAAAAAGTTGGCCTATTCTAGTAGATCATGGGGCTGATTAATCAAGACTGGTGTATGGCAAGCAGGTGCTACACCAGTCTTGCTGGAACGCAAGGTGCCAAATTCATAATTAATTCATTATAAGGTGCCCCCAGCGACAAAAATGCTACTCCAGTCAAGGACTGCAGTAGCATTTCTGCCATACCAAATGCTGGAATTTTTGATTAATTGGATGAGCTGATGTGGCCATGCTCTGTCCTGGCCTACCTCCTCCCAGTTAAGCCCATTTATGCGGAGCTGATTCAAATTGGCATGAGAACACCAAAAGTCACAAAATTCTGCAAAAATATTTAGATTTTTCAATGCTTATACTCCACTTTTCTGGCATAAAAGCTTTTATTAATCAACCCCATATTACTTTTTAAATGTTTTTTGGCCATGGTATTATTTTTGAATCACTGGCTAAGAGATACCCAAAATAGAGATCAAAACTCCTCTATACTCTTACCGTGTTTCTATAGAATTGGAAAATGCTCTCAATACCATTGCATATTTTTTACATTTTTTTTTACTAACCCCTAAATGAAAATGACTTTAGGGACTTAAAAAGGATCCTTCACCAGAAGTTACAAATCAATCTGCATAAATAATTTGTTCTTCAAGAGTCAAGTAGCTCTCTGTCCCTCCCAAGTTTGAACGTTTGTCTAAGCAGAACTGTACAGCTATATATAAGGGGTATGGCATACTCAGGAGAAAATGGACCATACAATATGTTAAATGCTAAATTATGGGCTAAAGCAACATTTTTGTGGGAAAAACTAAAACTTTCAAAATTTTCATATTTTTTCTTCCACAGTGGTTTAATTCCTATGAAGCACCTGCAGGGTTAATATACTTCTTGAATGTGGTTTTGAGCACTTTGAGGGGTGCAGTTTTTAAAATGGTGTCACTTGTGGGTATTTTCTGTCATGTAGGCCCCTTATAGTCACTTCAAATGTGATGTGGTCCCTAAAATAATATTTTTTTTACATTTTGTTGAAAAAATGAGAAATTACTGATAGAATTTTAACCCTTATAACTTCCTAACAAAACAAAATTATGTTTCAAAAATGATGCAGATATAAAGTAGGCATGTGGTAAATGTTATTTATTAACTATCTCTTTGGTTTAAGGGCATTAAAATTGAAGGGTTTGAAAACTGCAAAATTTTCAAAATTTTCTCCAAAATTCTGATATTTTCCCTAATAAACGCAAAAATATCGACCTAAATTTACCCCTAACATAAAGTACAATATGTCATGAAAAACAATCTCAGAATCACTGGGATATGTTGAAGCATTCTAGAGTTATTATATTTATTACATAAATTGTAAAATTTGCTTTACGTGTCCATCCAGTGATTGGGATGTGAATTGTTGCCTATCCATGGGTTTGCAAGCAATTCACAATAATGGATTAATTTGGCTCCTTGAGAACTTTGGGCCCGAATCATTATTATATTAGTGTCTTTTTTGTCTAGTTTTTAGTGATTTTAGCCTTGTGCCAAATTTTCCTTTAATTTGAGCCTTTTCGAAATCTGTTTTATAAAAGTTAATATAAAGTACGGTAGTTCGGTCCCCTCAAATTTATTCTATGTACACTTGAATTTTTTTTTGCAAATTATGCA
The DNA here is from genome assembly GCF_046119375.1 of Phyllobates terribilis. Taxonomy (NCBI): domain Eukaryota; kingdom Metazoa; phylum Chordata; class Amphibia; order Anura; family Dendrobatidae; genus Phyllobates; species Phyllobates terribilis. Next base: position 70,874,733 of record NW_027362762.1, read on the forward strand.
ACACTTTACAGGGATTTGGGATTTTTTTGCTCTAAAAAAGACACAAAAAAAGGTAAAAAGCAAAAATGAAGAGAACTTTTTTTTTATTTTGTGCAAAATTCATGAAATGTGAGCCATTTTGAAGATTTTTGATGCTAAAGTGTCAACAAATGTCAACATATACCGCAAGTCAAGAAAGTGACTTAAAAAAAACAACCCCGCAAATGATTAATCTGGCTCTTAAAGTCCTTAAAAGGGTTGTCCGGAGATGACACATTGATGACTTATCCTTAGTATTGGTCATCAATATCAGATTGGTGGGAATTTGACGCTCAAAACCAACACCCATAAGCAGTTTGCAGTGGTGGCTTGATCCTGCGGGTCCTGGATCCTGCGGCTCAGCTCACATTCACTTCACTAGGAGCTGAGTTGCAGTACCCGAGAACCGATACTACACAATGAATGAAGCTGTGGTGTTCTGGTCGCCACTGGACCAGCTGATCAGTAAGTGCGTCATCAATATGTCAATCAGGTACAACCCCTTACAACAAATTCAAGTAAAGGTACTGTTAGGCTATGTTCACACATCGCGTTTTTGCTGTGTTTTTTAATGCAAATTTATGCAAATTGAAAGCTGCGTTTTACAGTACCAGCAAAAGCTATGAGATTTCAAAAATCTCATGCACACACATTGTTTTATTTTTCTTGACTGAATTGGAAAACTGCTACATTTTTGAAAACTGCAGCATGTCTCTTCTTTCAGTGTTTTTGCATTGTTTTTCCACCCATAGAAAGCAATGAGTAAGTGCAAAAACACAGCAAAAAACACAGGTATCAGGTTTTGTTGCGTTTTTAGTAAAAAAAATAGAAGGTACAGCAGTATGTGAAACACATTTATTTTTTTGATTTTCCCAAGTTTAAACCATATTGTCTTGGTATCATCATCTGAAAATGGCAGTTAGGATTAGTACAATATAATTAAATTAATGATGTCTGCAAAGTAAACATTGGCCGACTAAGGTGTGAAATTGAACAATAAAAAAAATATATGGAATCCGCCACTCTTTTGAAATTTTATGTAGAAGTAAAGTATAGTGTGTAAAAAACTATTGACGTTTCAATCTCAATGACTTTCCTCAGAACATACATTGTGGCAAGAAATGCAACATGCTTGTAATGGAGTCATTGAGTGGCGACCTCAGTCGCAATGTCTGCCCACATGGTCGCCGCTCATCGCCGCCATTACGAGCATCTTTAACCCATATCTGGAGACGGGGAAGGTAGGGGTATCATACTCAGCTGCATTTCTTGCTACAGCAGGACTACCTTACCTGAGCCACAACCCTGAATCCAGCAACACATGGGCTATCTAATTGAATTCTGATCAGCCGGAATCCTTACAGTGCACATATATTTGTACAGTGCCTTGTGAAAGTATTTGGCCCCCTTGAACTTTTCTACCTTTTGCCACATTTCTGGCTTCAAACATAAAGATATAAAATTCAAATTTTGGGGGGAAGAATCAACAACAAGTGGGACACAATCGTGAAGTGAAACGAAATTTATTGGATATTTTAAACTTTTAAAAAAAATTAAAAACTGAAAAGTGGGGCGTGCAATATTATTCGGCCCCTTTACTTTCACTGCAGCAAACTCACTCCAGAAGTTCAGTGAGGATCTCTGAATGATCCAATGTTGTCCTAAATGACTGGTAATGATAACTAGAATCCACATGTGTGTAATCAAGTCTCCGTATAAATGCACCTGCTCTGTGACAGTCTCAGGGTTCTGTTTCAAGTGCAGAGAGCATCATGAAGACCAAGGAACACACCAGGCAGGTCCGAGATACTGTTGTGGCGAAGTTTAAAGCCAGATTTAGATACAAAAAGATTTCCCAAGTTTTAAACATCTCAAAGAGCATTGTGCAAGCGATCATATTGAAATGGAAGGAGTATCAGACCACTGCAAATCTACCAAGACAAAGCTGTCCCTCTAAACTTTCATCTCAAATAAGGAGAAGACTGATCAGAGATGCAGCCAAAAGGCCCATGATCACTCTGGATGAACTGCAAAGATCTACAGCTGAGGCGGGAGAATCTGTCCATAGGACAACAATCAATTGTACACTGCACAAATCTGGCCTTTATGGAAGAGTGGCAAGAAGAAAGCCATTTCTCAAAGATATCCATAAAAAGTCTCGTTTGAAGTTTGCCACAAGCCACCTGAGAGACATACCAAACATGTGGAATAAGGGGCTCTGGTCAGATGAAACCAAAATCGAACTTTTTGGCCACAATGCAAAATGATATGTTTGACATAAAAGCAACGCAGCTCATCACCCTCAAAACACCATCCCCACTGTCAAACATAGTGGTGGCAGCATCATGGTTTGGGCCTGCTTTTCTTCAGTAGGGACAGGGAAGATGGTTAAAATTGATGGGAAGATGGACGGAGCCAAATACAGGACCATTCTGGAAGAAAACCTGTTGGAGTCTGCAAAAGATCTGAGACTGGGATGGTGATTTATCTTCCAACAAGACAATGATCCCAAACATAAAGCAAAATCTACAATGGAATGGTTCAAAAATAAACATATCCAGGTGTTAGAGTGGCCAAGTCAAAGTCCAGACCCGAATCCAATTGAGAATCTGGGGAAAGAGCTGAAAACTGCTCTTCACAAACGCTCTCCATCCAACCTCACTGAGCTCGAGCTGTTTTGCAAGGAATAATGGGCAAGAATTTCAGCCTCTTGATATGCAAAACTGATAGAGACATATCCCAAGCGACTTGCAGCTGTAATCGCAGCAAAAGGTGGCGTTACAAAGTATTAACTCAAGGAGGCCGAATAATATTGCACGCCCCACTTTTCAGTTTTTCATTTTTTTAAAAAGTTTAAAATATCCAATAAATTTCGTTTCACTTCACGATTGTGTCCCACTTGTTGTTGATTCTTCCCCAAAAAATTAGAATTTTATATCTGTATGTTTGAAGCCAGAAATGTGGCAAAAGGTAGAAAAGTTCAAGGGGGCCAAATACTTTCACAAGGCACTGTATAAATCACCAGTGTATGTTTTGAGGAAGGTCATTGAGACCAAAACGTCAATAGTTTTTCATACACTATATTTTACTTCTAAATAAAACTTCAAAAGAGTGCCGGATTCCATATATTTTTTTGTATTGTAAGGATTGGGACCCTATCCGTGCACCTAATACACACTTGGAGTGCCGTACTTCCCTCTACATAGTGAAACTGAACAATACCTGATCAACACAAGGGCTGACTAAAGTATGAAAGTAAACAGTGTCCTACAAACTCAATGCTCTGCCAATGTCTTAGGTATACTATTCCTGACCAATTCACCTCACCCTGCTGTTACATTTCTAATTGTGTATTTTTTCATGAACATTTTTGTTCAGAATAGTGACAATTTTTTTCAGACATAAAAATCTTTTTCCACGAAATAATTTGATCAAATTGCCCTTTTTCCAAAAATGGTTTATGGTTTCACATATGTCTTGCATTGGTGACCTGTGTTCATGCTTCTGTGGTGGAAGCAAAGCTGAAATTTGGGATCCTGAAAAATGCAGGAAAAATGCAGCAAAAAAGCAGCTTATTTACTGCCAAGAGAGCAAGTTTTGCTTGCAGAAAAAAAACGCAGCAAAAACGCAGCGTGTGAACATAGCCTTAGACACATTTGTGTGAACAAATGCTCCGAGATAAAGTGGCAGCTCCAATATATTAGGTATCTCTCCTTTCCGCAGTTTCCAGTATAGTGTCTGTTCAATGTAGATTTCAACTTCTAACAGTAAGGGAGTTCTTGGGTAATACTGATTACACTTGGAAACGCTATTATAATGCATCCTGGCTGATAGATTTGATGATCTATTCATACTCATAATACACCTTATGTTCTTTAGAAATTGTAATATATTGAAGTTCTTTTAGAATGTAGCTAAATGTATTTTCCAGACACATATCTTATAATCTGTGCTGGGCATAGTAGCTATAATTAAGTTATTTGTATTAGACGTTTTACCTAAACTGCTTCCAGGCAAATTACTTTTTCCTCCTTGGCTATTCTAATCCATCCATAATTCAGACACAGTGCTTGTTGCCGGCAATGCAGTAATACATGATGATAACTACATTTTAACAAAGTCGAGACAATACGTATTATGAATATCATTGTCATGCAGAAATCTTGTTTTTGACTTCGTGGTGTAAATGAGTTCTCTTTTTAATTTAGTTACTCCCTCAGCAAGTAAGGGGTGTAAGGAATCTTCAGGTCAGTGATGTACTCAACTTTTAGAACTTGGTAATGAGGACATGTTACTGTACTGACATATTATGCATGTATAATGATATACAAAAAAGCAAAAACGAGCTTTTTGCTAAAAATATGTATTTTTTTATTAGATATACATGTGTAAAAAAATACATGTTTAGTTTGTAAGGTGTCAAACACACACAGCGGGGGGGCGGTGGAGTCACGCTGGACCCACCACTGTTACCACTTTGTCATAGACACCGGAGAAATCACAAAGATCTCACTGTTGCCACCAGTTGTGAAGGGAATGCAACTCTGCTGCCTCCAATCAACAGAACAACTACGCAATTGTCTGACAAGTGATAGACAAGGTCACGGCTGCTTCCACTACTAGACCAGTTATTGGGGAAATCGCAGTCAATGTATGGTATATACCCCTCCATTTCCAACTCATGGAACATATAATGTATATACTGTTAGGAATTGTGGTTCTGTGCTCCCACCAAGGAATGGAGCAGATCTGGTGCTATGCTACTATGGTCGCAGGCGGCACCATTTTCCTGACCCTGGAAAACACTTGCACGGAGAGAGTGACCAAATCTTATGGAGCATCACATTCTGGCATTGTAGGATGTGTGAGGGCATGGGACGCCGTATCTCTCACGGATTTCCCCTGTTGGCAGGACGCTGCTTTGTCTGGCACTAAGAAGTGGTGGAATTATGTTCATTCTGCTGTGCAAGCTAGCAGGGAGTGGCTGTCTGGGGATTGTTGGGAGGTAATCAACACCTGATCATTAGACGGGGTAAGAAATAGAGATGAGTGATTGAATTCAACTCAAATTTTACAAAAATCTGCATTTGCTAAAATGTTGATGTTTTGTAATTTGCTTCCGAGTTATACTCACCTCTCTGGCTCCACTGCTCCTCACCGCCGCCCGTACGGTCCTCGTTGCATCTTTGGATTGGCATTGGCAGCACTGAAATCCTTGGCCTGGGAGGGCTCTGAGCATGTGCCCGCAAAAGTTGCAGCCCACGCTGGGATATATGGTGGGCGCATGCAGAGAACCCTCCTAGACCTAGCAAATCCGGAAGCCTTGGCCATTAAAACACGAGTAGCAGTGGAATGAAACTGAAAGGGAGAAGATACAGATTAGATATTAGAAAAAACTTTTTGACAGTGAGGATGATCAATGAGAGGAACAGGCGGCCACGAGAGGTGTTGAGTTCTCCTTCAATGAAAGTCTTCAAACAGAGGCTGGACAGACATCTGTCTCAGATGGTTTAGTGACTCCTGCATTGAGCAGGGGGATGGACACGATGACCCTGGAGGTCCCTTCCAACTCTAACATTCTATGATTCTAGTGACTCCAAAAATGTGATGAGGATTAGATGGGTGGCAGTGAGGAGTGGAGGGGCCGGAGAGGTGAGTATAAGGATGTTTATTATTTTTCACATATTATGTTTATTATGCTTTAGGGTCCCAGAGCATAATAAGGGACATGAAATTTGCAGAGAATAACTTCTCCACAAATCGAATTTCCCAGGAAAAATTGCATGAACAGGCAAATTCAAATTTTGCCTGATCCTCTAATCTCAAGTAAAAAGGACAGTAATATAAATTACAGTCAAAATTCATGTAGCTCAATGAAGTCTAACGCCTTGAGGCCAAACTTTGAGAACTCGTCCTAGTACATACAGTTGTTGTTTTTCTACTATTATTATTTTAATTAAATATATTAAATATAATAATGTCAGTTCTTCCTGGAAAATGTTAATTTCCACAGCTTTAATATGGCATTCAGGTCAGGCTAGTATGGAAAAAAGATAATATCTACAGCTCACTAATATTTACTTGTATTTATGATTTATTGGTATACAACGTGCATTGTGTGAAAGAGTACTTTGAGAGGATGTAAATGTACTTATAAATATGTCATTCGTCTCATTAGCAGAAGATTGATGTCGTAATAAACAAAAGCTTATGAAGAAAATCTGAAAATATAATTTGCATATTAAAAATAGCTGTAGATGGAAGAAATCGCATAATGCCAAAGTGTGATGCTCTGCAGATGGTCGCGTTGTACCGGCGTAGTGTAATATTTTCAAGGAGTCTCTTGCAGAAGACAAATCTTGCAATTGTCTGGATGGTTTTCTTGAAGGATCTGTTGATAACGAACGCAGAGATCCATCTATCAAGCTCTAAATTGTTTATTTTGCAAGTTTACTGCCAAAATCACAGACTTTATTTTACTCATTTTACCAAATGGCGTATGAGACAATTAATCATAAAACTGTCTGTCGCTCCGTTCTCATCGTTCCTTTCCCTTTGAAATCATTTAGCCTGCTAAGGATATTTCCTTTTCTTTTTTTTCTACTTCAGGATGCTTTATGCAGTCATCATTTTTAGAGTTAGTATTAATCCAAGGCGTCATGAGTATGACAAAGCCATGTCCATGCAGCAGTAGGGCAGGACATAGAGTCCCTATTGCCACATATGGGAGCCATAAATACATCGCCATTTTTAAAAAACAAAGTAAAACCGGTGACAAAAGTTGTACAATAGGGATGGCTATGGGTATAATATGGACGGCTCTGGGTACCAATAGCGATCTGAGGTATCACAGGGACCATTTCTATTTAAAGCCCGGCTGGTTTATTTCAGTCCTCATAAACCAAATCATAGCAAACTCAAATACAGCCCTTGTCCGGTATAAAATAAAACATAAAACATACAAGTCCATACAATAATGCTGGTTAGCACGCGTGGCTGACAGTCCAGCATCTTAGTCCTTTAGCAAAGGCACTCAATCCAGGAGATCTGCACACCTCCATAAACACGGCCCTGTGTGAGAAAAACAGGTCTCATTTTACAAAGTGAACCACATCCAGAGGTGGAGATATGGTGGGCAGCCGTTCAGTTGCTCATAATCACCCTGTCATGGCCAATTATCCCCTTTCAGTCTTATATGTACTAAAGCATTACTCCAGGTTTATATTCCTCCCACTGTGTGTCTAACAGCCACCTTACAATATATACTGTATATATACAGTACAGACCAAAAGTTTGGACACACCTTCTCATTTAAAGATTTTTCTGTATTTTCATGACTATGAAAATTGTACATTCACACTGAAGGCATCAAAACTATGAATTAACACATGTGGAATTATATACTTAACAAAAAAGTGTGGAACATCTGAAAATATGTCTTATATTCTAGGTTCTTCAAAGTAGCCACCTTTTGTTTTGATGACTGCTTTGCACACTCTTGGCATTCTCTTGACGAGCTTCAAGAGGTAGTCACCGGAAATGGTCTTCCAACAATCTTGAAGGAGTTCCCAGAGATGCTTAGCACTTGTTGGCCCTTTTGCCTTCACTCTGTGGTCCAGCTCAACCCAACCATCTCGATTGGGTTCAGGTCTGGTGACTGTGGAGGCCAGGTCATCTGGCGTAGCACCCCATCACTCTCCTTCTTTGTCAAATAGCCCTTACACAGCCTGGAGGTGTGTTTGGGGTCATTGTACTGTTGAAAAATAAATGATGGTCCAACTAAACGCAAACCGGATGGAATAGCATGCCGCTGCAAGATGCTGTGGTAGCCATGCTGGTTCAGTATGCCTTCAATTTTGAATAAATCCCCAACAGTGTCACCAGCAAAGCACCCCCACACCATCACACCCCCTCCTCCATGCTTCATGATGGGAACCAGGCATGTAGAGTCCATCCGTTCACCTTTTCTGCGTCGCACAAAGACACGGTGGTTGGAACCAAAGATCTCAAATTTGGACTCCTCAGACCAAAGCACAGATTTCCACTGGTCTAATGTCCATTCCTTGTGTTCTTTAGCCCAAACAAGTCTCTTCTGCTTGTTGCCTGTCCTTAGCAGTGGTTTCCTAGCAGTTATTTTACCATGAAGGCCTGCTGCACAAAGTCTCCTCTTAACAGTTGTTGAAGAGATGTGTCTGCTGCTAGAACTCTGTGTGGCATTGACCTGGTCTCTAATCTGAGCTGCAATTTCTGAGGCTGGTGACTCGGATAAACTTATCCTCAGAAGCAGAGGTGACTCTTGGTCTTCCTTTCCTGGCGCGGTCTTCATGTGAGCAAGTTTCTTTTTAGCGCTTGATCGTTTTTGCAACTGCACTTGGGGACACTTTCAAAGTTTTCCCAATTTTTCAGACTGACTGACCTTCATTTCTTAACGTAATGATGGCCACTTGTTTTTCTTTACTTAGCTGCTTTTTTCTTGCCATAATACAAATTCTAACAGTGTATTCAGTAGGACTATCAGCTGTGTATCCACCTGACTTCTGCACAACACAACTGATGGTCCCAACCCCATTTATAAGGCAAGAAATCCCACTTATTAAACCTGACAGGCCACACCTGTGAAGTCAAAACCATTTCCGGTGACTACCTCTTGAAGCTCATCAACAGAATGCCAAGAGTGTGCAAAGCAGTTGTAATGCACACGCCCGGGCTGAGCGGCGTGTGCGTGTGATTCCACTGGACCGTGCCGGAGAGTGAATGCCTGGAGGGGCGTAACTAGGTATTCACCCGATCCGACCAGGGTCGCACGACGGCATACGACGCCAGTGCACCAAGGAGGAACCGAGCAGAGGGACCAGGTGCTACTCCAGGACAGACCCCGGACACGGCTGTTGACCCACACAGGGGAATACAGGAACAGACAGGTTAGGCTGGCACACAGACTGGTGGGTATAGGCAGGTACGACTGGTATGCAGGCAGGCTGGTATGCAGGCAGGGGGGTACAGGCAAGCACGGCTAGAGTGCAGACAGGGAGGCACTAGCAGGTTGGAACACAGGCGGGATAGGACCCAGTACACACTGGGACTCAGGAACCGAACCACAGATGTGGCGGACAAACACAGCAGAGTGAGACCGCCCAGAGAGGTGAGCGAGAGCAGGGCAAGACGAGACCGCCTAGAGCGGTGAGCGAGAGTAGAGCAGGACGAGGCTGCCAGGAGCGGTGAGCAAGAGTAGAGCAGGACGAGGCCGCCTGGAGCGGTGAGCAAGAGTAGAGCAGGACGAGGTCGCCTGGAGCGGTGAGCAAGAGTAGAGCAGGACGAGGTCGCCTAGAGCGGTGAGCAAAGGGTCAGAGCTGAGCGAGACTGCCGGAGCAGTGAGCAAAGGGTCAGAGAGGAGCGAGACTGCCGGAGCAGTGAGCAAAGGGTCAGAGTGGAGCGAGACTGCCGGAGCAGTGAGCAAAGGGTCAGAGCGGAGCAAGACTGCCAGAGCAGTGAGCAAAGGGTCAGAGCGGAGCGAGACTGCCGGAGCAGTGAGCAAAGGGTCAGAGCGGAGCGAGACTGCCGGAGCAGTGAGCAAAGGGTCAGAGCGGAGCAAGACTGCCGGAGCAGTGAGCAAAGGGTCAGAGCAGGCTAGAACCGCCGGAGCGGTGAGCAAGGCAGAGCAGGCTAGAACCGCCGGAACGGTGAGCAAGGCAGAGCAGGCTAGAACCGCCGGAGCGGTGAGCAAGGCAGAGCAGGCTAGAACCGCCGGAGCGGTGAGCAAGGCAGAGCAGGCTAGAACCGCCAGAGCGGTGAGCAAGGCAGAGCAGGCTAGAACCGCCGGAGCGGTGAGCAAGGCAGAGCAGGCTAGAACCGCCGGAGCGGTGAGCAAGGCAGAGCAGGCTAGAACCGCCGGAGAGGTGAGCAAGGCAGAGCAGGCTAGAACCGCCGGAGCGGTGAGCAAGGCAGAGCAGGCTAGAATCGCCGGAGAAGTGAGCAAGGCAGAGCAGGGGGGACAGGGCTTTGTACACACAGAACAGGCAGGAAGGGAAAGGCAGAACCAGATACCCACAGGGTACTTGCAGTGAAGTAGCGAGTGGACCACAAACTCACAAACGGAAGTACAGTGACAACGAGCAGGAGTTAGGTACGAGTTCAGACTCTGCAGAAAAAGGAAAGGTACGGACATAGAGAAACACAGGAAACAGGCTAGAAGAGTATACAGACAAGAACAGACACAATAGCAAGATACAGGAGCGGGTCTAAGTATGCAGCCCCTAGAAGGCGGAACGAACAGGCTAGGAGTGTGTTCAGACAGGACAGACAAGATACAGGAGCGGGTCTAGGTATGCGGCCCCTAGAAGGCGGAACGAACAGGCTAGGAGCGTGTTCAGACAGGCCTGGAAATACAGCCTCCAGGAAAGGCAGACAAGCAAACACAGAAAGGGACCTGGCACATTCAGAGTGAAAGAGCACACTGAATGAAACACAATGCTCAGGCAGGGATTCATTGGAGCAGCTGGGTTAAATACCAGGTGACAGACAGCAATAGGCTGAGGACGCACAAGGGGTGTGCCCACAGCAGGTACAAGAAACAGGAAGTGATCGGGCGCTGCCCTTAAGCAGCAGAAGCATAGGCAAACAGACAGCATGGAGGGAAGCCAGGCTAGCAGACTGGACTGGAGATCAAGTGCTCGCTCTTGCACACTGGGAGATGGACCACTATGCAAGGACGCCGCCAGGTATGCTACAGCAGTCATCAAAGCAAAAGGTGGCTACTTTGAAGAACCTAGAATATATGACATATTTTCAGTTGTTTCACACTTTTTTGATAAGTATATAATTCCACATGTGTTAATTCATATTTTGATGCCTTCAGTGTGAATGTACAATTTTCAAAGTCATGAAAATACAGAAAAATCTTTAAATGAGAAGGTGTGTCCAAACTTTTGGTCTGTACTGTATATATATACACACACACGCATATATATATATATGTATAAGACATTGAGGCAGCACTCCAATGGTGACATTTTGGTTCAAAGGAGGACCTTTCTGAAACCTTGAAAAAGGTCCTCTTTTGGACCGAAATGTCACCATTGGAGTGCTGCCTGTATTTTTTGGTTATATTAGAGGACTGGTCGTACCTGGGAGGCTTTGCACCCTATCATGTATTCACTGCTGTTGCTGCACCTATATTCTTAAGTGTATATATATATATATATATACCACTGTAGATACGGTTGTTCGGTTGTTCTCGTATGCATATGCCGACACACACATACAGTATACACACACACTCTGATTTCTGATACCCCATGCTATTGTTGATATAATGCAAAAAATATGTTATATAACTGTATTGCCTCCTTAGGGTATGTGCATACATTGAGTATCTGGATGCAGACATTTCTACATCTCTTGGCAGGAAAAACGCTGTGGCAAACACCCATGCTTTTGCAGCATTTTTTATGCGTTTTTGATGCGTTTTTTCACCTGCATTTTTCTAGCATTTTTGGACAGCAAAGAATGCAATAGAGATAGATAATAGATATAAGATAGATAGATAGATATAGACAGACAGACATACAGACAGACATATAATTGCACAACCCTCAACATATTATAAAATTGCACCCTGTGGAGCTTATCCGGTAGCTTTTTATGAATAAAAGTAACCAGCAAAGGTAAAGCAGACAGCTGAGAGCTGATATTATCAGGTTGGGAAGGTCCATGGTTATTTTCCCCTTCCCAACCTAAAAATACCAGCCCGCAGCTGCCCTAGAAGTGGCTCATCACTTTAAATGTACCAATTCTGGTGCTTCACCTCTTCCTGATTGACCTGGTGCAGTTGCAATCGGGGTATTGGGTCTTGAGGTTGATGTCATCTGTGTAGTGTCCAAAAACAAATCTGACATCAAACCCTGGTGTTAGTAATGGAGAGGTAGTAAAATAAGTAAACCTAAATGGCTCATTATGTGCACAAGCAGGGATAACATATGGCCCCACCTAGAGAATCCAGACAAACAGATAAATTTCAGCTTCTTAAAAATCCCAAATTTTTTTTTATACAAAATTTAAAAGCTAATTGCATAAATCCATGGTGTGATCACAGAGCAACGCGTTTCAAACACTCTCCGGCGTTTTTTCTTAAAGTAATGGAGAGGCGTCTGTCAGACACACCCACTACTAACCCAGTAAGTAAAAAGAAAGCACACACAAAAAAATCTTTATTTAAATCAGTGTTTCCCAAACCCCATCCTCACGGCCCCCCACAGGTCATGTTTTCAGGATCTCCTTAGTATTACACAGGTGATTGAAGTATCATCAAGGCATCAGGAATTCTCTCACCTGTGCAATACTAAGGAGATCCTGAAAACATGACCTGTGGGGGGCTGTGAGGATGGGGTTTGGGAAACACTGATTTAAATAAACACTCCCCGACACTTTCTCTGGTTCACCATCTTATAAAAAAAAAAAAAAGTTCTTACGCAGGTCCGATGTAGTCCCCAAATCAGATGTAGTCCAGAGCACAGAGTGAGCAGGAACGTCTGATTGTCAACATGTTCATGTTGATTGTCCTGATTGTCCTTGTCAACATGGAAAGAGAAAGCGTAGTTGTTTTTTTTTTTTTAAACAAACCACATTGAGTGGGCCTTGGTTTTCCGAAACTGGAAAACTCCTTTAATTTTGAAAAGTTGCCTCCCCATTAATTATGGGATGTTTCATATACACTAGGGCAGTATTGAAGGTTTGTCTGCCTCAAGACTAAATTTATGAAAGATTTCATAGAAGAACCTGAAGATGATGGGTTGAATTCCCAGTACAATGAACCTGGATTCACAGATCGAATGAATGGTGATGAACGTTCCTTTGCTTTGTCTGATGAAGGCAATATGGAGAAAATTACCACAGCTAATGCATTTATTACAATTGTGAATTACAATGTTGGAAAAAGAGAAGTCACAAATGAACAATATTTGCTGAATTGTAATCAAGTGGTTAAGACTTCTAAAGTAATATTTTATGAAATGTATCCACACAAGCAACAGTTCATAAGCATAGAAGCATAAGAATTCAGAATGAATCAGATGTTAGCTCAAGGAATTGAGTGTTGGATTCATTAATGGTTACCAATATGTTTTTATTGAATTATACTGGTGGGTGTGTGGAAGGAAAATAACTAGGTCATCTGTTGTAAGAAGCTTCACTAGTCTTCAGTCTGACAGAGACAGATAGAAGCTGTAGTCCGCTGTCTCCATCAGTCGGACAGACAATACATACGCATGTAAGACCAAAGCTTCAAACAAAGGACCCTAGAACCCTATTTTCAAGATCAAGTGAGTTCCAACAGTCGGGCCCCCCAAGTGATCAGACACTTATCAGCAATCCTGTGGCTAGGCGGTAAGTGTTTGTCATTGACCAACTTCATTAAAGGGTCACTTCAGATAGGAAGAGGACTTGATCTCTAGTGCCACCTATTGGAGGTAGTAATCCTAAAAGTCAATATCGACCCTTTAATGAGTCTTGCCACATACAGTACAGACCAAAAGTTTGGACACACCTTCTCATTTAAAGATTTTTCTGTATTTTCATTACTATGAAAATTGTACATTCACACTGAAGGCATCAAAACTATGAATTAACACATGTGGAATTATATACTTAACAAAAAAGTGTGAAACAACTGAAAATATGTCTCATATTCCTGGTTCTTCAAAGTAGCCACCTTTTTGCTTTGACTGCTTTGCACACTCTTGGCATTCGCTTGATGAGCTTCAAGAGGTAGTCACCGGAAATGGTCTTCCAACAATCTTGAAAGAGTTCCCAGAGATGCTTAACACTTGTTGGCCCTTTTGCCTTCACTCTGCAGACCAGCTCAGCCCCAAACCATCTCGATTGGGTTCAGGTCTGGTGACTGTGGAGGCCAGGTCATCTGGCGTAGCACCCCATCACTCTCCCTCTTGGTCAAACAGCCTGGAGGTGTGTTTTGGGTCATCGTCCTGTTGAAAAATAAATGATAGTCCAACTAAACACAAACCGGATGGAATAGCATGCCACTGCAAGATGCTGTGGTAGCCATGCTGGTTCAGTATGCCTTCAATTTTGAATAAATCCCCAACAGTGTCACCAGCAAAGCACCCCCACACCATCACACCTCCTCCTCCATGCTTCACGGTGGGAACCAGGCATGTAGAGTCCATCCGTTCACCTTTTCTGTGTCGGACAAAGACACGGTGGTTGGAACCAAAGATCTCAAATTTGGACTCCTCAGACGAAAGCACAGATTTCCACTGGTCTAATGTCCATTCCTTGTGTTCTTTAGCCCAAACAAGTCTCTTCTGCTTGTTGCCTGTTCTTAGCAGTGGTTTCCTAGCAGCTATTTTACCACGAAGGCCTGCTGCACAAAGTCTCCTCTTAACAGTTGTTGTAGAGATGTGTCTGCTACTAGAACTCTGTGTGGCATTGACCTGGTCTCTAATCTGAGCTGCTGTTAACCTGCGATTTCTGAGGCTGGTGACTCGGATAAACTTATCCTCAGAAGCAGAGGTGACTCTTGGTCTTCCTTTCCTGGGGCGGTCCTCATGTGAGCCAGTTTCTTTGTAGCGCTTGATGGTTTTTGCAAGTGCACTTGGGGACACATTCAAAGTTTTCCCAATTTTTCGCACTGACTGACCTTCATTTCTTAAAGTAATGATGGCCACTCGTTTTTCTTTACCTAGCTGCTTTTTTCATGCCATAATACAAATTCTAACAGTCTATTCAGTAGGACTATCAGCTGTGTATCCACCAGACTTCTGCACAACACAACTGATGGTCCCAACCCCATTTATAAGGCAAGGAATCCCACTTATTAAACCTGACAGGGCACACCTGCGAAATGAAAACCATTTCCAGTGACTACCTCTTGAAGCTCATCAAGAGAATGCCAAGAGTCTGCAAAGCAGTCATCAAAGCAAAAGGTGGCTACTTTGAAGAACCTAGAATATAAGACATATTTTCAGTTGTTTCACACTTTTTTGTTAAGTATATAATTCCACATGTGTTAATTCATAATTTTGATGACTTCAGTGTGAATGTACAATTTTCATAGTCATGAAAATACAGAAAAATCTTTAAATGAGAAGGTGTGTCCAAACTTTTGGTCTGTACTGTAACTATGAATAAAAGCCAAACCAGACACTCTATTTGCAGACACTTGTTTCAGGGCATTTTCCCCTCCTCAGTGCAAATATGCCCAAACAAAGAACATGCAAAGGCAAGTAAGTAATAGTAAAAGACATCAAATTTTATTATAAGACATGTTAAAATTCCATTCTTAGTTAAAAACACATGTGGGTAAACCACATCAAATTATGAACTAAAGCAGTTAAATGTGTGAAAGAGGTGTTCCCAGTATACACTTCTTGACAAGGAGGCCATAAATGGGAAAAAATGGGAAAAAATAGTACAATACACAACATACTCCTAGGTGTCCTGGTACCAATAGGTATAAAGAGGCACCCTAATTGAAAAATGGAATTAGATAAATATATACTATTACAAAAAATTATATATACTAGGACTAATGCACAATCATTCCAGAATAATTCACCCTAGAACCGACACGCATTTCACACGTAGTGTCCTCAGTGCAAGGCAAAAGATCTGAATTGGCTGCATGTGAGGCCTCTGAAAGGAGTCTAAGGGGTACTACCTCCCCTTGTTGAAAGTCCCAAGCCGGCTTAAGGAGACATATAGGCCATGCAATGATCCTCTGGGAAATTAGATACAAATTGTTTCTTCAGAGAGGAAGACGACTACAACTCTAGTGCCAATTATTGGACGAAGCAATCCTAAAAGTCAATATCGATCCTTAAATGAGCCATGTCACATCATAAAAGCCAAATCAGACACCGTATTTGCAGACAAGTGTATGGAGCGAGGCCGTGCCCACTGCCTAGGGGTATGTATAACACATACATGCCCTCTGGTCCCGGGTCTGAAACCGGCGGATCCCCACAGTGCACAGTGCGGGATTCATAAGTCTGCGGTCACACAGAGTGACTGCAGACTTATCGGTTTGGACCATACAACCTCTTTAAGCAAATCAAAAAGTGTCTGTATACTGCAACACCTTTTGATGAGGTGTAATCTGTGATAAAACTTGGCAGTAAGTGTTAAAATTCACTGCAGCGCCACTACAGGAAAAGTTAAACATTACACAATGTCCATTTTAATAAATGAGCTGTAATGTCTGTACAATGCAGGGCAGGGCAGGAGAGATCCTCCAAAGGGAGACCACAGTATACAAAAAGGAGTCCACCCGAACTATCCCACTGAGGGTGTAAATATAGCCAGAGCTAATTATTACCCAAAGTTTATGATATAATTTTGAAATGTCCCAGGTGCTCTGCCACAAGATTGTTCAAAGTCAGCAGCAAAGAATAAAAGAGAAGGCGGCACTCACCATTTCAGTAAAAGCATCTTAGTCTTTTATGTCATATGTGGGCCTTGGACACGATGTGCAGGTTTTGAGGAATGCAGAAGGAGGAATGAGAGATGCAGCCTTCTCTTTTATTCTTCGCTGCTGACCTCCAAAGGGAGAGGTGCTGTGTTGTCTCTATTATACACATAAGTCACGAGAATCCTAAAAATTATAAAAAAAACAGTTTTGTACCTAAAAGTTTAAATAAAGCAAAGCCTGAGAGTCATAACTTATATTAAATTGTGCACTTGTGTTTATGTTTACATGAACATATCACTTATTCATCAGAGGGCACTTCCACTTTCTAATGGGAAAAAAAAATAACATGAAATAAAATAAATATGGTTCACTGAAGGATGTACAGGAAGGTGAGATGGCAGCAGCACCCTGTGATTAGTAAGATAAGTTATAACCTAAAGAAAAGTTCACTTAATTCCCCCTGAGGTCACTTGATATTGTACAGGGGCAGAGATGACAGTAAGGCCTGGCTAATATATATGGTTTATTGTCAGTAAACCAGTCAGTAGGGCCAGGCATCAAGCACGGAACATATATCACATACTCGTGAACCTGCCTAAACAGACTGTGATCTTATTCAGGGGTTGAATTAATTTTTTTAACAACAGGTTCTCTCTTTACATATGGAAAATCCCACCCAGGGCCGGCTCCAGGTTTTTGTGGGCCCTGGGTGAAAAAGTCTCAGTGGGCCCCTTTAACACATACCACTATTCATGATGCACAGATACCACAGAGAAATATATATATAGTACAATGCCGAAGGTTTCACTTCTTACATTACTTGAGCGATATCTATTGTAAATTCTACAATAGAACCAGTAACCGGCGAATCATCGCAGCGCACAGTGCAGATGTGACGCCCAGCTGTGCTTGGTATCACAGATCCTGGAAGAGTGCATTGATGGAATCCTCCACAAGAGGCCCCCATAAACATTCACACATCTCCACCTTCCACCTCAGACCAGCAGAGGGAGCCCGTTAGGGAGATAAATAGGGAAGGTGGAGCCAGGCAGTTTAGTTCCTGCAGAAGATGAGCCAAAGAGAGGTCAGTCTGCAGTGGAGCTCAGTGATTCAGCAGTTCCTCTGGAGAGTTCAGCAAGTACAGGTCTGAATACAGAGTCGAGCTCAGGTCAGTTGTAGCTCAGAATAGTGAGCTTTAGGTGTGCCGGCGCCACAAGATCGGTGAAGCACGGCAAGCTGCCGTTAGTGTGAGTAGCCTAGTGAGGGCCCGAGTAGGCCGAAGGCGAGTGGAGAGTTAGTACATAGGGGGCAGAGGAGCCTAACCAGCTCACCCCGAAGAATTTACCGGACACCGGGTCCAAAGCTTACCTGGATCTCTACGACTCAGTAAGGCATAACCAGAATCCCTGGAGAACTACAAGTCCCAGGACCGCTAAAGTGCTGATACGTAACAGAGCCAGGAGACACATAGGCCCCGTAAGCTGGGAGCGTGCACTCCAAAAGAAAGGCCCTACCACAAGGTCAGCCAGCGCAGGACAGAGACAAAGTTAAGCCTAGCTCCAGGCAGGCCAGAAACTTACTACACAGAGGCAAGTAACAGGAGGCCCTACACCCGCTCATTGGGGAGGATCCTGACATGCACCCTTCACCCTACAGTGCTCCGGGACGTGCCTGAATTTCCATCAGTAAAAGGTACTGAAGTGACTATCGTGTCTGTCCCTGTTCTTGCTCAGACCCGGCTGGGTCTCACCTGTCCTGCATTCCCCTCTCCGTACGCTGCCCTGAGGCCCAGCTCCACCTGTGGGGAGCTATACCATCGAGCTGCCTTATCATCGGCCTCAGTGGACTGCGCAGCGCTGGTGATTCTCACCAGAAGCCACAGGTGGCGTCACGAACTTTCATAAAACTAAGAAATCTATTAGCCCCTTTTTAAAGATTGACCCCAGGGTACGGGCCCGGGAGCCGACCACCGCGACATCCCCAAGGCCAGGCAAAGGCCCGGGTACCGAGTCATCCCCATCCCCCAGGGCTAGTCATCTCCTCCTGGCGTCATGAACAGGATCGCGTACCCGCGGCAACGACGGAGTGTTATGCCCGTTGCCACCGGGTACTGTGCGCCTCTATTGAAGTGAACTGTATATTTGACTGTGGTGAAGATTGCCGCCATTGTTGGGCCGCCGAGCGAGAAGAAGGGCGTAACCGCGGAAAACTAAGGGGCGTACCTGCCAAAGCGCGCAAAGCCCCGGACACGCCCCACGCCTCGACGTTAAACCTGGAAGCGCCAGGTCCTGTAAGGAGTGTCGCTGAACGCTCTGACGTAGGATGCAAGCGACGCAAGGTCCTGAAGACGACCGTCACCTGTGGAGCTGCGGCCTACCGGAAGAAAAACTAGATGGTAGGCCACGGTTAGCTAGGGGGGCGCCAGAATGTCCGACGAACAGCACAACGCCGGGATACCGGCCAACATCCCTGATGTTCAACCCGCGCCCGACGCTGGGCAGGCCGAGGCGGCCGCTCCACCAGCAGCGCCTGTAACTCCTGTTATTCCCATAACTCTACTATACATTCCAGGAGCAAAGTGGCTCCCCCAGTACAACGGCAAACCAGATACCCTGTCTGGATTCAAACGGAAGATATGCGGTATCTTAGACATGTACTCTATGACAGGCAAACAAAGGGCCGCCGTTGTATTAGGACAAATGACTGGTGCTGCGGAACGGGAAGTGGAAACATGGTCAGCCGCAGACCAGGAGTCAGTGTCTGAAATCTTTCAAAAGCTACAGACTGTCTTTGAGGATCTTCCTGAGGCGGACCTCCGGATGAGGTTCTACAATTGTTCCCAACAGCCGGAGGACAATGTTCGGGACTACGCCTGGCGACTACAGGGGGCCCTGCGGGCTCTGAAACAGGTTAGTCCAACCAGCATAGAAAATGAGAATAAAATGCTGAAGGAAGAGTTTGTCTGGGGACTGAGGTCTCCAGAGGAAAGCAGGACTGTGCGTTGGTGGTCCCTGGATCATCCAGATGCCACTTTTAAGGACAAGGCTATAAAAGGACTGCAGCCCCTGGAAACAAATGCCATCCAATGTTACCAGGGTGGGGCTACCCCAGTACCTGCTACACCCACCTTTTCCCCAGTGGCTGCTGAAGCTAAGGTTCCAGCAACGTTCCCTAGAGAACTGGATAGTCTGCTCTCTGAAGTGCGTCAGTTGAGCAAAACGCTGACCACTGTGCTGAGTGCCCTGCAGCTACGGACGGAGCCCGAGGAAGGAGGGAAAATCCTGTTAGCCGATAGCCCTGAGGATGTCCCCTGGATGCGAAGGAGGAGGCCAACACCACCCTCTACGAGGACCAGGGACCAGCGCCGTCCGCCGAAGGACCCTACCTGCTACCACTGCCGTAAGACCTGACACACCGCCCAGAATAGTCCTTTAAACGAGAAAACCCTGGGGCCGAGGGCCGACACCCAGGAGTCAACTCACCAGGCCCATCAGACTGGTACAACAGGTTCGTTGGAGGAAGACCATTCCTGTCCATTGTGTTGGACGGGATCCCGACGCATGCTCTGCTGGACACCGGATCTCAGGTAACCATCATGCCTGACGTCCTCTACAAGAGGTTCTGGTCCATGGACGACCTAAGTCCACCAGCTCCAAATCTTTCTTTTTATGCGTCAAATGGACTCCCCCTTAACCTAATCGGGGTTAAGAATGTGACTGTAAAGGTGGGGAGAGTGGAGCTGAAGGACCAGGGGCTGATTGTAGTAGAGACTAATCCTGATGACACTAATCCGTATATAGTACTTGGCACTAACATTGTTGGTAACTGTTTGGGAGAAGTTGTGTTCTTGCTCCAACAGATAGCTGATACTGCCAGACCAAGACAGAGGAGGGCGTTGCAGAAGGAGATCCGAGTCCTGTTGTACCAACAGCAAGTAAGGTTAATAGAAGGTGAAATTGGTAACGTGCGGGTGACGGACCCAATACCCATTGTCATCCCCCCAATGAGTGAAATGCTCATCTGTTGTAGAGCTGCCATAGGTCTTAGAGGACAGAGCTACCAGGCGGTAGTAGAACCCCTTTGCTCCGAGCACAGACCCACGCTCTTAACCGCCAGGGGAGTGGTAGATGTACGTAATGGGAGGGTGCCCGTCCGTCTTCTCAACTGTGGGGAAGATGAGGTCAGATTGCCCCGTTATGCCACTGTTGCCAAATTACATGCTGTAGATAACAACTGCATTCACAAGGCGGAGTCCTTAACCTCACCAGATGAAGTGGAGGATAATGACCCTGCAACCCAGGTGGAGGATTGGTGTCAACAGCTCCATGTTGGGACAGACACCACTCCTGCCCATCAGAAACAGGGTGTACACCGGGTGGTTCAAGAATACTCGCAGGTGTTCAGTAAACATCCACTTGACTTCGGGAGGGTTAAGGGGGTTCAACACCATATCTCCACAGGTGACAATCCCCCAATCAAAGAACGTTACAGGCCTATACCACCGGCTCACTACCAGAAGGCTAAGGAAATGTTGCAAGACATGAGGAAGGCGGGGGTAATAAGGGATAGTTGTAGTCCCTGGGCAGCTCCCCTAGTGCTAGTTAGGAAAAAGGACGGGAGCATGAGAATGTGTGTAGATTACCGTCAAGTAAATCGCATTACACATAAGGATGCATACCCTTTACCACGCATAGAGGAGTCCCTAGCTGCCTTAAAGTCTGCAAATTACTTTTTCACCCATGACCTCACTAGTGGGTACTGGCAAGTAGCTGTGGCTGAGAAGGATCGGGAGAAAACGGCCTTCACTACCCCGATGGGACTCTGCGAGTTCAACAGTATGCCGTTTGGACTCTGCAATGCCCCCGATACGTTCCAGAAATTGATGGATTGCTGCCTGGGACACCGCAACTTCGAGACTGTGTTACTTTACCTGGACGATGTAATAGTGTACTCCAGAACGTACGAGGACCACTTGAAACACCTGGCAGAGATATTTGAGTCACTGTCCCGGTACGGGATGAAGTTGAAGCCCTCAAAGTGCCACCTGCTCAAGAGAAAGGTACAGTACCTGGGGCACATTGTCAGTCCGGAAAGGGTAGCACCAGACCCGGAGAAAGTCACAGCCATCCAGAAGTGGCCGGAGCCAAAGAACCTCAAGGAGGTGCGTCAGTTCTTGGGACTAGTAGGATACTACCAGAGGTTTGTAAAAGACTACACCAAGAAAGCAGCTCCTCTGCAAGACCTCCTGGTAGGGCAGTCCCCCAAAGGCAGAAATCCACCATTCCACTGGGGTAAGGAGCAAGCAGAGTCGTTTCAGGAGATGAAGGCGATCCTGACGGGCGATGAGATCTTAGCCTACCCTGACTACAGCCAACCGTTCCTGCTGTATACAGATGCCAGCAACGAGGGATTGGGAGCTGTTCTAAGTCAGAAGCAGAATGGCCAAGAGAAAATGATCGCATACGCAAGCAGGAAGCTCCGCCCGACCGAGAGGAACCCAGAGAACTATAGCAGCTTTAAGTTAGAGTTCCTGGCCTTGGTCTGGGCCATCACAGAAAGGTTTAAGCACGACCTATCCTCCAGTAAGTTCACTGCTTTCACTGATAACAACCCCTTGACCCATCTTGAAACAGCTAAGCTAGGAGCACTGGAACAACGATGGATGGCTCGGCTGTCAAACTACCAATTCACAATTAAATACCGGGGGGGCCGCAAGAACGCCAACGCCGATGCCCTGTCCAGGATGCCTCACCAGTCAGACACAGAAGAAGAAGTGGATGACCTGGAAGAGATTGAACTACCTGCCTTTCACCGGAATGGGATGATCCACGAGCAACGAGCCTCTAGGAGGCAGTGTGAAAAGACGCTAAACCCCCTGCCTCACCACAGCTGGAAAGAGACCCAGGACAGTGACCCGGTTGTCAGCCGCATCAAGGAGTTGATAACCCAAGAAGGTGCTTTTAGAACCCTCCTGTTAGTTTTTTTCTACTTTGTGGTCACGTGACCTGCTGCCTATTTATTCCAGCTCCGCCCTTCTGGCTTTGCTGGACTTCAGTGTTACTTTGATTCTTAATCTAGCCAGGTGCTTTGTACCTATCTCTATAGTTTGCTTGGTCCTTGGACCTCTAAGTATTTTTGTCTGTTTGTCTTTTTGCTCCGCTACAACTTCTGCTAGGAGGTGTCCAATTTTGTCCCAGTCCTTAGTACTTTTAGGGACCCCTCCCTTATATCTATAGGTCTGCGTTCAGACTAGCTGAGGACGAAGGCGGGTCTGTTCACAAAGAACAGGTTGCCCGCTGCATCGTAGGGAATCAGCTCAGTCCTATTGTAGGGACAGTTTTCCTATCTTTCCTTAGTTCTTGTAGCAGATCATAACAGTAAGTCCAGCCCAAAATCAAAGGAAAAAGGAAAAATCCTGGGGAACGAGATCCGGAGATCAGCATGGTGTCTGTTCAGGAATTGGCTCAACGCCTACAGGGATTGTCTCTTGAGGTGGCCGAGCTCCAGCAACACGTGAGTAGCTGTCCTGGAGCGCATTTTGTTGAACCGAAGGTAGGACTGCCTGATTTTTTTTATGGTAAACAACAAGATTTTTTTTCCTTTAAAAATTCTTGTTTATTATATTTTCGTTTGAGACCCAGGTCCTCTGGGAATGAATCACAGCGCATTGGGTTTATCATGTCACTTTTGCACAAGGAACCACAGGGATTGGCCTTTTCTCTCCAACCTAATGATCCGTGTTTTAGATCAGTGGAAGATGATTTTTTTTCTGCTATGGGGTTGTTGTATGACGATCCTGATCGAGTCCCTTCTGCTGAGACACAACTGAGGGGTCAGGTGATGTTGAAAATTATTGTACACACTTCAGAAGGTGGTCTTCTGAAGTGAGATGGAATGATTCAGTGTTAAAATGTTTGTTTCTTGCTGGTCTAAGTGAAAGGGTTAAGGATCTGCTGATTGCTTTCCCTGCACCTGGAAACTTGCAAGAAGCCATGCAATTAGCTATACAGGTGGACAGGAAACTGCGTGCCAGGGTTAATGAGGAGAAAACTCCTGCTATGGCAGCTCCTAGTCCTCAGTGGGTCTGCTTGGACGGCGGAGAACCGATGGAGATTGGGGCGATGCCACTCCGCTGTCAGGAAAAAGACCGCAGGTTTTCCAAGGGATTGTGTTTTTACTGTGGTAAATCTGACCATTTTGTTAAGAACTGTGAGCTTCTGTTAAACAAAGAAAAAAAAAAGTTCAGTTACGCCCATATTGCTTGTTTAAACACTAAGGGAGTATTTCTTTCAGGGAGTAACTCATTGCAGGAGGAGTTGATTGAATTTCAGGTATTTGTGGATTGTGGTTCTACACTGAATGTGATTGATAAGGGATTTTTGGAAAAACTTAAATTGGAACCTAAACCTTTGTCATCTCCTATTTCTGTGGTTGCTGTTGATAACACTCCTTTGGAATGTGTTACTCACAAGGTTTTTGAATTTCCCCTCACTATTAATGGTATTCACCAAGAGAATTTGGATTTAGTGGTATTAAATAATTTACCTTCTCCAGTAGTGTTAGGTTTGCCTTGGTTAAAACTGCACAATCCTTTACTGGACTGGTCTACTAATGAGATTAAATCTTGGAGTCCTAAGTGTTATGATAAATGTTGTAACGGACGCATTGCTGCTGTGGAAAGAGGGGAATTACCTGTAACTATTCAGGATTTTTGGAAGGTTTTTTCAGAGGAGGAGTCGCAAATTCTACCTCCTCATAGGGACTATGATTGCACCATTGAGTTTGTTCCTGGAGCTACTCTTCCCAAGAGTCGCTTATTTAATCTTACTATCCCTGAAAGAAAAGCCTTGGAGGAATACATGCAGATGAGCTTGGCTGCTGGTCACATTAGACCTTCTAAGTCGCCTGTGGCTGTTGGATTTTTTTTTGTAAAAAAAAAAAAGACGGCGGTTTACGTCCATGTCTGGACTTACGCGAAATTAATAAAATTACCGTACGCAATTCCTACCCACTGCCGTTAATTCCTGACTTGTTTAACCAGTTAGTGGGGGCCAAGTGGTTCTCTAAAATTGATCTCCGGGGGGCATACAATTTGCTGCGAATGGAGGAGGGTGATGAATGGAAGACTGTTTTTAACACTCCGGTGGGTCATTTTGAGAATCTGGTTATGCCTTTTGCTCTTACCAATGCACCTGCATTTTTTCAGAACCTTATTAATGACATCCTGAGACCTTTGATTGGTAAGAATGTGGTGGTGTATTTGGATGACATTTTGATTTATTCGTCAGATCTGGAGTCTCATTGGCAGAGCGTACGTGAGGTATTGCAGTTATTAAGTGACAATTCACTTTTTGCTAAGCTGGAGAAATGCGAGTTCGCTGTGCAGAGAATTAGTTTTTTGGGCTACATTATCTCCAGTGAGGGCTTTGAGATGGACCCGGTGAAGGTTCAGGCTGTGCAGGAATGGCCTAGGCCTATTGGTTTAAAATCTATACAGAGATTTTTGGGTTTCGCCAATTATTACAGAAAATTCATTAAGAATTTTTCTATAATTGTTAAGCCGCTGACCAATCTCACCAGGAAAGGTGCGAATACGGTCCAGTGGACTACTGAGGCCATTGAAGCTTTTGTGTATCTCAAGGAGAGGTTCAGTTCTGCCCCCATCCTTATTTAGCCTGATGAGACCAAGCCTTTTTTGGTCGAGGTTGATGCTTCTTCGGTGGGGGTCGGTGCGGTTTTGTCTCAAGAGAACAAGGATGGGGTTCATCCCTGTGCTTTTTTGTTGAAAAAATTTTCTGAAACCGAACTTAATTACGATATTGGTAATCGGGAATTGCTGGCATTTGAACATTGGCGTCATTTCTTGGAAGGTGCTAAATTTCCCATTCAGGTTTTCACTGATCATAAGAATCTGATCTCTCTAGATGCTGCCAAGCGCTTGAATGCCCGTCAGGCTAGGTGGGCACTTTTTTTTTCGGGGTTTAATTTTTCTGTTACATCCCGGGTACTAAGAATGTTAAAACTGATGCTTTATCTCGCAGCTTTTCTCCCATGGTTGGTACTGAGGAGGAGGAGAGCTTTTTACAGGAAGGAGTCGTGATAGCAGCATTGGACTCCGTTTTGGAAGATGGGATTCTGAAAGCCCAGGAGGATGCCCCATCTAACAATCCCCGTGGGAGGTTGTTTGTACCTAGAACCTTTAGGAGAGAGTTGTTTGTGGAGTATCATGAGTCTCGGTTGGCAGGTCAACCAGGAATTTCTGAGATTAAGAGACTGGTAGGTCGCAGTTTTTGGTGGCCTGGGTGGCAGAAGGAAATCATTAAATGGGTGCGTCTATGTACGGTGTGTGCTAGATCAAAGGCTTCACATGCTCCTGCTGCGGGGTTGCTTTGCCCTCTGGAGGTTCCTAGTGCACCTTGGACGCATCTTGCAATGGATTTTATTACTGACCTTCCTGTGTCCGAGGGTTTCACTGTCATCTGGGTGGTCGTGGACCATTTTAGCAAGATGTGTTACTTGGTTCCTTTCATTAAACTACCCTGTGCTAAGACACTCGCTAAGGCTTTTGTCAAGGAAATTGTCAGACTCCATGGCGTTCCCACCGACATTGTTTCTGATAGAGGACCTCAGTTTGTGGCTCGTTTTTGGCGTGCCTTTTGTGACAGGTTGAGAGTCCATTTGTCATTTTCATTTGGGTATCATCCTGAGTCTAATGGACAGACAGAAAGAAAGAACCAGGATGTTGAGCAGTTTTTGCGTTGTTTTGTGGCGGACAATCAAGAGGGGTGGTCTGAGTTTCTGCCACTTGCTGAATTTGCTCTTAACAACCATACATCCTCCTCTGCTGGGTGTTCTCTGTTTTTTTTGTTGTACTGGGAGACATCCGTCGTTTGGTTCGTTCTCCAAATTGGTGTCGGCGGTGCCGGAGGAGGAGAATTTTTCCAGTGATTTGGAGAGAGTTTGGACTGATGTACGTTGTAACCTTCAAGAGGCTAACAAAAAGTCTAAGAAGTATTTTAACAGGAAACGTCAAGAGGTTTTGTTTATGGTTGGTGACATGGTTTGGTTGTCCTCAAAGAATCTGCGGTTGAGGATTCCTTCTAAGAAATTGGGTCCGAAGTTTGTGGGACCATTTAAGGTGCTTCAGGTGGTTAACCAGTCTGCTGTTAGGTTGGAAGTTCCCTCCTCCTGGAAGATTAATCAGGTGTTTCATGTTTCCTTGTTGAAAAAAGCTGATGTATCGGATAGGGATGCCACTGTCATAGTTCCTTCGGTGGTGGAAGACGGTGAATATGAAATTTCTCGTATCCTGAATTCCAGAAGGCATAGAGGGAGATTGCAGTATCTCGACGCTTGAAAAGGTTTTGGTCCTGAGGATAACTCCTGGGTAAGGGCAGATGATGTTTCTGCTCCTAGACTTATCAGAGCGTTTCACAGGAGGTTTCCTGATAGGCCTGGGCCTGGAGGATCCGGAGGATCCTCATAGAAGAGGGGGTACTGTTAGAACCCTCCTGTTAGTTTTTTTCTATTTTGTGGTCTCGTGACCTGCTGCCTATTTATTCCAGCTCCGCCCTTCTGGCTTTGCTGGACTTCAGTGTTACTTTGACTCTTAATCTAGCCAGGTGCTTTGTGCCTATCTCTATAGTTTGCTTGGTCCTTGGACCTCTAAGTATTTTTGTCTGTTTGTCTTTTTGCTCCGCTACAACTTCTGCTAGGAGGTGTCCAATTTTGTCCCAGTCCTTAGTACTTTTAGGGACCCCTCCCTTATATCTATAGGTCAGCGTTCAGACTAGCTGAGGACGAAGGCGGGTCTGTTCACAAAGAACAGGTTGCCCGCTGCATCGTAGGGAATCAGCTCAGTCCTATTGTAGGAACAGTTTTCCTATCTTTCCTTAGTTCTTGTAGCAGATCATAACAGGTGCCTCCCTGGAGAAAGAAGCGTCTCTCCAAGCAAAGCAGCTGTGGAACGAGAGAAGCCGGCTGTTTATCTACCGTGAGAAGCTATGCCGGAGGTACGTCAATACAAAAACCCATGAGATGGTATGGCAGATAGTGGTCCCGAAGACAGACATCCAGACGGTATTAGAAGCTTATCACGATCAAGCGGGGCACTTTGGCTGGAAAAAGCTAGAGACCCTGCTGAAGTGTTGATTCTACTGGGTAGGAATGCGCAGCTCCATTGAGCGGTGGTGCCGAGACTGTGGACCCTGTGGCCTTAGAAGAAAAGACTACAGCAGCCAAAAGGCACCCCTGCAACCCATCAAGACGACTCGGCCCCTGGAGATCGTGGCCCTGGACCATGTCAAGTTGTCCCCCAGCAGGTCAGGATACTCTTATGCTTTGACCATGGTGGATCACTACTCACGTTTCCTGGTGGTCGCCCCCGTCAAAGACCTGACAGCAGAGACAGCAGCAAAGACGTTCCAAGCGTATTTCTGTAGACCCCATGGTTATCCTGAGCAGGTGCTGACGGACCAAGGCCCGGCCTTTGAGGCTGAGTTGTTCAAGGAGTTTTGCCATTTGTACGGGTGTAAGAAGATAAGAACTACACCGTACCACCAACAAACCAACGGTCTCTGTGAAAAGATGAACAACATCATCATCGACCTGCTAAAGACTATACCACTTGAGGAGAGAAATCAGTGGCCAGACCTACTACCTGTCCTAGTGGATCTGTACAATCATATACCAGTAAGATCCACCAATTGCACTCCGGCATACCTCATGCGGGTAAGGCCAGGAAAGCTGCCCATGGATCTGGAGCTTGGAGTTGTTGAGCCTGAAGCTGATATGATCACTGAGGACTGGGACACGAGAAGACAAGAGCAGTACAGAAGGGTACAAGCCTGTGTCGAGGACAGTCTCACTCGGGTGAGAGAAAAGCAGGAGGCGCACTACAACAAAAACGCGCCCGCAGAACCCTTCACACCTGGTGAAACAGTATTGAAAAGGAAAAGAAGAAATCACAAACTTGATGACCAGTGGGAGAGAGAACCCTACACTGTGTTACCGTCAAGATTTGATAACAAGAAGACCTCCATAATCAGTCGAGACGGAGTAAGGACGACTGCAACAGTGTCCAGGGACCACCTAAAGTTGTGTCCAGATTTACTGAAACCCCGGAAGAACCTGAAGAAGCAGTGATACACACTGACCTAGGAGATTTCCCAGCAGATTGGCCTCAAATAGGAGGTGCAGTAATAATTCCAACACTCCAATTCTACGAACAGCCAGAAAACCCACCACAGCAAGTTGAACCTGTAAGTGCTGCAGAAGAGCCAGCTCAAGAAGTATCCCCGGACGAAGGATCCCCGGTAGGAGCAGAGCAAGAGGGCCCAGCCAATGGTGAACTTGCCAGTCCAAGAGAGAGGTTAAGGCAGTTTTACAACTTGGTCACACGTAGAACTGGTAGGGTAACTGAAAATACAGACTCTAATACCCCACAGACCACCGCACTACGCAGATCAACACGTAGCACGAGAGGCAAACCCCCTGTTAGGTACACTCAGTAAATAGTCAAACTTCTGACAAATGTAGATAGTTACCACTGGGGTATTAAAATTTTAATGTACAGTATTAATTGTGTATTTTCATGCATATGTATATTAAATTATGCTTTGCCTTACAAATAGACAATTCAAGTGACAAGGATGCTTTACCTTATTAATTCCTTTATTGTTTGCATAAAGAACTCTGTGGCTGAGGACTATGTGCAGCCTAAAAACTGTTTTCTTTGTATATATTTGCACTCCCTGGAGTGCCCCTTTTGGTGACCTCAGAAGGAAAACCTGTCTGGAGTGGCTCTATTGGAGGTCCAACTCGGGATCTTCATGCCCTGCAGCCACCCCAGGGCCTACGTTGAGGGTTTGGGACAGGTCCCACAAACCACCAAGTACTCTACCCTATGAGATGGACATCCTGTCTGGGAACCTCACCATAAGAGACTTGAACTCTGAGGACACTTTGTATTTGTTTATATTGTTATGTAACGTTTAAGCTTGGTGCCTCCCATGAAGGGAAGATTGTTATTGCATTGTTCATGTTTCTCATTGTTGTTT
This sequence comes from Phyllobates terribilis, assembly GCF_046119375.1. Taxonomy (NCBI): domain Eukaryota; kingdom Metazoa; phylum Chordata; class Amphibia; order Anura; family Dendrobatidae; genus Phyllobates; species Phyllobates terribilis. Next base: position 70,904,232 of record NW_027362762.1, read on the forward strand.
TAAAATGTACTTCAGCCTGGGACTGCTGAGCTTTGCTAGGGGGGAATGTGACGCCCAGCTGCGCTTGGTATCACAGATCCTGGAAGAGTGCATTGATGGAATCCTCCACAAGAGGCCCCCATAAACATTCACACATCTCCACCTTCCACCTCAGACCAGCAGAGGGAGTCCGTTAGGGAGATAAATAGGGAAGGTGGAGCCAGGCAGTTCAGTTCCTGCAGAAGATGAGCCAAAGAGAGGTCAGTCTGCAGTGGAGCTGTGATTCAGCAGTTCCTCTGGAGAGTTCAGCAAGTACAGGTCTGAATACAGAGTCGAGCTCAGGTCAGTTGTAGCTCAGAATAGTGAGCTTTAGGTGTGCCGGCTCCATAAGATCGGTGAAGCACGGCAAGCTGCCGTTAGTGTGAGTAGCCTAGTGAGGGCCCGAGTAGGCCGAAGGTGAGTGGAGAGTTAGTACATAGGGGGCAGAGGAGCTTAACCAGCTCACCCTGAAGAATTTACCGGACACCGGGTCCGAAGCTTACCGGGATCTCTACGACCCAGTAAGGCATAACCGGAACCCTGGAGAACTACAAGTCCCAGGACCGCTAAAGTGCTGATACGTAACAGAGCCAGGAGACACATAGGCCCCGTAAGCTGGGAGCGTGCACTCCAAAAGATAGGCCCTACCACAAGGTCAGCCAGCGCAGGACAGAGACAAAGTTAGGCCTAGCTCCAGGCAGGCCAGAAACTTACTACGCAGAGGCAAGTAACAGGAGGCCCTACACCCGCTCATTGGGGAGGATCCTGACATGCATCCTTCACCCTACAGTGCTCCGAGATGTGCCTGAATTTCCATCAGTAAAAGGTACTGAAGTGACTATCGTGTCTGTCCCTGTTCTTGCTCAGACCCGGCTGGGTCTCACCTGTCCTGCATTCCCCTCTCCGTACGCTGCCCTGAGGTCCAGCTCCACCTGTGGGGAGCTATACCATCGAGCTGCCTTATCATCGGCCTCAGTGGACTGCGCAGCGCTGGTGATTCTCACCAGAGGCCACAGGTGGTGTCACGAACTTTCATAAAACTAAGAAATCTATTAGCCCCTTTTTAAAGAGTGACCCCAGGGTATGGGCCCGGGAGCAGACCACTGCGACATCCCCAAGACCGGGCAAGGGCCCGGGTACCGAGTCATCCCCATCCCCCTGGGCTAGTCACAGACCGGACAGTATAGTCCTCCATACAGTATTATGGGCCCCATATATTGCTCCATGCAGAATACTGGTCCCCATATAACGCTCCATACAGGATACCGGTCCCCAGATAACGCTCCATACAGGATACTGGTCCCCATATAACACTCCATACAGGATACTGGTCCCCATATAATGCTACATACAGGATACTGGCCCCCATATAACGCTCCATACAGAATACTGGCCCCCAAATAATGCTCCATGCAGGATGTCACCCCCCCTTATAATGCCCCATGCAGGATGTCACCTCTCCCCCCCATATAATGCCCCATGCAGGATGTCACCTCTCCCCCCCATATAATGCCCAATGCAGGATGTCACCTCCCCCCCATATAATGCCCCATGCAGGATGTCACCTTTCCCCCCCATATAATGCCCTATGCAGGATGTCACCCCCTCTATATAATGCCCCATGCAGGATGTCACTTGTTCTCCCCCCATATAATGCCCCATGCAGGATGTCAGTTGTTCCCCCCCACCATGTAATACCCCATGCCTCCATACATATAAAAAAAAAATCAAATACTCACCTCACTTCTCACCTGCTGCCACTGCTTCGGACCCCTCACCCGCAGACTACCCGCTCTGCGCTGCCTGTGACGGCTCAGGAGAGAGCGCGGTGTAAAGACGTCACCACGCCCTCTGACCTGAGACGTCACAGTGCAGCAGCCGCGGAAGAGACCGGAGCTGGTGTGGAGGCACGGGGAGAGGTAAATATTGTGCCGGGCCCCTGAGCAAGTGGGGGGGTGAACGGGCGCTGACACCGGCACCACACCGCTTATGGGTCCAATAGCGAGCCGGGGTCCCCAACGGTGAGTGGGCCCCCACGCCTCATCAGGGCCCCGGCACTTGCCGGGTGCGCCGGGTGCTGACACCGACCCTGATCAAACCTCTTTTTAGAACATACCCATTTCTGAAAACCAAACAGTTACATGCCCTCCCTCACCCATAAAGTAAAAGTAACAGTAACCAAAATTAAAATCACATTTTCCTGCAGACCCATTTAACACCACAGATAACACACTTTATTACCTCTTTGAGTACTGATACTATACCAGATTGTATATAAGTATTTCAAGAAATTACAGAATCTGCACAGGTTAAACAGCACACTGAGAATGGATTCCCATCTTTGTCGATGACCAAATAGAAAGGTTTAATGCTCTTAACATACATATAGATGTAGTAATCCTTATCTTGTCAGATGGAACAATACTATATTAACATACGCATGTAGCAGATCATATCACAAGTTATAGCTTGCTAAACATGTACATGAATATCGTATCAGAGCGCAAATCAATGCATGAACACAATGCTAGAAACAAGATCAGTAGATAAATGCAGCACCAGAACCACTATCACTCCGTGAATCCAGCATCAGAACTATCACATCAGTTTGAGTACAGCACCAGAATCAATATCAGTACATGAAGACAGAACCAGAACCATCATCAACACATTAATACATCACCAGAACCACCATAAGTACATGGATACAGCACCAGAACCCATAATACAGCAGGAATATAGCAGCAGAATCAACATAAGTACATGAATACAGCACCAGGACCACTATCAGTACATGAATACATCACCAGAACCACCAAAAGTACACGAATACATCACAAGCAACACTATCAGTACAGGAAAACTGCACCAGAACCATTAACAATGCATGCATACAGCACCCGAACCATCATCAGTACATAAATACAGCACAAGGAACATTATCAGTTCATGATTACAGCACCATAATCACCATCAGTACATGAATACAGCAGCAAAGCCACCATGAATACATCACTAGAACTACCAACAGTACAGTAATACAGCACTGGAAGCACCAAGAGTACATGAATATATCACAAGAGCCAACATCAGTACATGAATACAGCACCAGAACCACCATCAGTACATTATGTCATGAGAAATATCATCAGTAGATGAATACAGTGTCCAAATTATCATCAGTACATTAATACAGAACCAAAAACACCATTATGACATGAATACATCTCCAGAAACATCATTAGTACAGGAATACATCACCATAAGTAATAACACTACAGGAATACAGTACCGGGCCCAATATCAGTACAGAAATACAGGAATACATCACCTTAACAAATAATACTACAGGAATATAGTACCAGAACCAATATCAGTACATGAACACAGCAACAAGGCCACCATCAGTGCAAGAATATATCACCAGAACCTCCAACAGTACATGAATACAGCTTCAGAACCACCATCAGTACATGAATAAATCATCAGAACTAATTTCAGTACATGAATACATCACAAGAACTCAGTACAAGACTTCAGCACTACAGGCACAATCAGTACATGAATGCATTACCAGGATCAACATCAGTACAGAACCATCATCAGTAAATTAATACAGCACCAGAACCAACATCAATACATCTACACAGCGTCTGGACCACCAATAGTACATGAGTGCATCATTAGAACCACCAAACATACATCTGTCCATCTATCAGTACAGGAAAACAACATTAGAACCACGGTCACACATAAATACATCACCAGAACCAACATTAGTAGATGAATACAGAACCAGAACTATCATAAGTCATAAATACAGCATCAGAACCAATAACACTACAAGAATACAGGACCATTATTGATATACCTATACAGCACTAGGACCACCATCAATACATGAATATATCACAAGAACTATCATCAGTACATGAACACAACACCTTGATCAATTTCAATGTAAGGTCAACCCCCATTATATACATTTGTTTCACATGAACCTGCATATCCCAGTATAAGCTTTTCAATGGTAAGGAGATTCTGGGAGTTGTTGCTACTAGACATCATCAAACTGTAGATCATACAGGAACCATAGTATTAATGAGACTTAGTCAGTATCACAATAAACATTTACATCCAGGTACCTTATAGATGGCATCTTCTTTGATTGCAGTCATTCTAATCTTTTCTTCTCCATCTGGGCCAGAAATCTTGATGACTTTTCACAACCACAGTTTGTCCCTTGTAAGGTGGCAGCTGGACAGGTCCTGAACGGGAGGTATATGTTCCCAAGGTGCCAAGCCTTGGTGATGTAGGACCTGGAAAAGTACGCTCCAGTACACATAATGCTGAGAGGTATTTTAATGGGCCCGTATTATGGGTCCGGGTTTTACGAGCAGCTGAAAGAGCTGGGTGGGATCGGCTACTCATTTACAACTAATCCAGGTCTTGAAATGTCCTGATTTAAGGCAGCTGGTGCTGTCTCTCTCTGTCTGTGTATTTGCAAGGTGAGGAGGCCTTGCATGTGCTGCTCAGACCCTGCTGGAGTCAGAGAAAACACTTACATTTTATTGGCTGAGCCCCTGCTTTATATGGATTGGCTATTTTCAATTTACTTTTAGATATACCTTTTGTACCTGGAAGAGGCTGTTTTATTTTGTTATCCTGACATTTAATAAACCGCCTGTTTGTTTGAACCGACGAACTGCATCCCTGTGTGTGAACCAGAGTCTACCACAGAACCGATCCTTGACACTCTGCAGAGTTCTCTCTTTTCCTGCTGCACATCCCAACTTGGTGCCCTTAAAAATAGGACTGTTAGTATAGCGCCCCCTAAATATCAGTCCATGTTGTGCACCTGAATTAATAATTGCCCCTTATTGTGTTTACTGCATAAAATATGATCTCCAGACTGTCCCTGTTATCGTACATTACCTCCACACTCTCCTCTACTATAAAATATTGGTTCCACTCCAAACAGGCAATCCCTACATGTGTCACAGCTGTGTAACAACCACGACGGCTGAAACTGAAATGCTGAGCAGTCCGAAACTACTCAGCGAGCACACGAACGTGCTCGTTTAAAGGGTTAAACGAGCACACTCGCTGATCACTACTTACTACCTGTTGTCCTTTGCAGACTCTTATTTTCCATCTCATCCCATACACATACAAACCCAGGGGGAAAAAAAACGATTCAACTTGCTCTCCGACTTCCAACAAGTGCGGTGTCCTTAGTGTTGCACCTATACTGGATATAAAAAGTCTACACATCCCAATTAAAATGTCAGTTATTTGTCATGAAAAAAAAATCATACCAAGACTAATCATTTCAGAACTTTTTACACCTTTAATGCCACCAAATAATCTGCGCAAATCTATTGACAAACAAACTGAAACCATTTAGTGGGGGAAGATAAAAATAACAAAACTAAAATAATGTGGTTGCATAAGTGTCAACATCCTCTTATAATTGGGGATGTGGCTGTGGTCAAAATTAGCGCTCATGTTAAATAGTAGTTAGTATACAGCTGGAATCACGTAAAGTGATTTTAATTAGCTCCATATAAATTTTTACTGTTCTAGTAGGATTTTCCTGACATTTTCTTAGTTGCTTTTTACAGCAAAAGCCATGGTCCGTAAGCAGCCTACAACACAGCAAAGGGATCTCATTGTTGATAGTTTTCAGTCAGGGGAATGGTATGAAAAAAAAATTTAAATCGATTTGAATTCTAATCAAATTAGCAGACACAATTTTTCTAACCTGTAAAAGGCCATCAAAATGTTAAAAAAAAAACCTTATACTTACAGCTCTCTTCTTCGGCTCCTCCGCTCTTCACTGTCACCAGTCCAGTCACCGCCACATCTTTATATCGCCGCTGCTTGTGTTGAATTCCTTGGGCCTTACACGCTGGGCAGGGGCTTTTGTTCTTGATTAGGCCCAGAAGAATTCTGCACATGCGTACGCCATGTAATGGCACACGCCATGATGTCATGAAGAAATGATCTTTGCCACGCACTTTTGCAATCCAGAGCAAGCAATCCAGAGAAGCGACAAGGATGAGACACCGGACAGTGAGCAGTGGAGGGGTTGCAGAGGTGAGCGGTGAGGTGACTATAAATATTTTTTTTTATTTTTTACATGTCAAGTCTCCAGACCCAGAGCATAATAAGGGACATTACATTCACAGAGACTAACTTCTCTGTAAATTGAATATCCTGGGAAAATCTGCGCGAACAGGCAAATTCTAATTTTGCCAGAACCGCTCATCTCCCTAGAACTAAATGTCCCTCAATAATTGATGAAAAAACAGGAAGAAAATTGATCTGAGAGGCTGCAAAGAGGACTTCAGTAACATTAAAGGGGCTACAGGAATTTCTGGCAAGCACTGGTTGTGTAATGCATGTGACAACAATCTCTTGTATTCTTCATACCTCCGGCTTGAGTGATCGGGTAGCAAGACGAAACCCTTTTCTTACAAAGATAAACATCCAAGCCCATATATATTTTTTGACAACCTACATCAAGTTTGCCAAAAGCTGGAGGGAAATCGTGTTATGGTCCATTGAGCCCAAGGTTGAACTTTTTGGCCATTATTCCAAAAGGTACATTTGATGCAAAGCCAACACCGTGCATCATCAAATATGCATCATACCCACAGTAAGGCATAGTGGAGGCAGCATTTGGCATTGGGATTGTTTTTCAGCACCTGGAACTGGGACTATAGTCAAGGTGGAGGGAATCATGAATATTTCCAAATATAAGACCTTTTTGCCAGCAAAACATTGGGGAGTAGGTGGCAAGTCCCAGGTGCACTGCTGGAGTGGACAGCGAATCCCTGAGGCTGATGGAGTCAGCGGGCTTGGGGGTAATCCAAGATGAACAGGTGGCAGAACAGATGAGGAGTTGTACTAAGGAGGAAGGAAGTGTGAATTGCTGTGCCCTATCCCACTTGTGCCCTCCTGATGAACTTGGACTGTTTAGTAAAAGTTTGACTGTTGCAAAGAACTTGGTGTCCCATCCACTGTGAGCGGTGGCTCCTGAGGATGGAGGTCTGGAGACAGTGGAGGCCTGTGGCCTGCAAGTGAGTGTGATGCAACCCACACCCTACAGCACACTGAGACACCTCTTGTCTGTAAAGTGCCAGAGTGAAACCGGACACCAGCTCGGTTGCGACTACCGTTTTCGGACACTTCACACATATACTCGTGATCACAGGATCTCTGGATCCAGAGGAGGAACCTAACACTTCTGAGGTAATAAATCATCTCTGCCTTCTTTGCAGAAAGAGATGTTGTTAAAACGTCACTGTAAAATAAAATCGAGGAACACTCTGACGACTAAAGTCTAAGGGCGGTCCTGAAGTAGTTAACAAAAAGAAGGTGATTTAAACTTTTATTTTTCATTTTATTAAGTGAGTTAGCCTTCCTGAAATAAGTCAAAATCTTACCTTAGTTACCTCCAATTCTTGGCCATAGCTAGATTTATACCTTTTTTGGAAAGAGATTATTTTCATATATTTTTCCCAATGGGCATTTTCAAAGAGACTTCAAACAAAGCTTGCCTCTCCAGGAACCTGTCAGCAGGATTTTTGCTAAGTAAACTACAGGCATCGTCATGTTGAGGCTGCTGCACTGATTAAAATGAAGAAATCTGTCTTATGGTTCTTGTGTAATCAGTGTTTGCAGGTTTGAGTTAATGATATGCTCGTGCTCCAGGGTGGGACTGTAGGCAGGGTCTTATCCTAGTGCTCTAGGCCAGATCAGCAAGAAAAGACCTGCCCACAGACCGCCCCAAGCATAAGTATGTTCCTGATCATGGAGACAGCCAGAGACAGCCAGAGACAGAGAGACAGCCAGACAGACAGCCAGACAGAGACAAGCAGCCAGATAGACAGCCAGAGAGAGACAGACAGCCAGATAGACAGCCAGAGAGAGACAGACAGACAGCAAGAGAGATAGCCAGCTAAAGAGAGACAGATAGCCAGAGAGAGACAGCAAGCCAGATAGACAGCCAGAGAGGGAGAGAGACAGATAGACAGCCACAGACAGATAGACAACCCGATAGATAGACAGTCAGCCAGAGAGAGACAGCCAGCCAGAGAGAGATAGCCAGCCAGAGAGAGACAAACAGCCAGAGAAGAAAGAATACAAACAGCCAGAGAGAGAGAGAGACAGATACAGATAAACAGCCAGAGAAAGAGAGACAGCCAGCCAGAGTCTCTCTGTCTCTATCTGTCTTTCTGTCTCTGTCTGTCTCTCTGTCTCTGGCATATGGAAATTCTGAGCCTTCTCTAAACAACTCCTTACAACTTCTGCTGTAAATGTACGGGGGATGTTAGGAATGGGTTTAAACGGTATCCCAGTTTTAGAAAAAAGACTGTATGTCTTTTGATGAAAACTTTATACAACTTTTTAATACACTTTCTGTATCAATCCCAATCCCAAATTCATCACGTAACCAGAGCAAATCATTTTCCATTCAAAATACAAGTTTCTAGTGAATGACAGCCAAACAGAGATTTTGAAAACGTTAAGAAATCGATAAAGAAAGTATAATAAAAAAGGATAAACTTTCATTTAAAAAAAAAAGAATTATCTTAATTTGCTGAAACTGTAATAACTCTTTCATGAAGCAGACAATGTACTGCATATTGTTATGGTACCTTAGCTTTACTTTATTACCGGTGGATTTAAACTTCCCTTCTGAGTAATGAAATATCAGTAGAAAAAAAGAACCAAAAACTCGGTTTAATCATTGCCTGTAGACAGTGAAGATAAGAGTAAATAGACTTTATTAATTTCTGATTTTATTACACTTTATATGGCTATACATCTACACATACATAATCCACATTATTTCATTTTTGGAATCTTTATAGATATCTGTAATGTAGAAATTTTACATAATTCATTTTGACTAAATAATGATGATGCAGACGCAATTTTTATTAGGAATTTTTCCAAAATAGATAAACATCAGAATATTATTCATATATTACAATAAAATTACCTAGCTGTAGTTTGGAGTCATTTATAGGATTGAATTATACTCGGAGGCAGGAGCTTGGTAGAATGCTGTGTGGGCTGTGCTATAGGGTATAGCCGAGACACGCAGTCTATTATATGATGGAGTGTAAATCAACAAATCCTATATCCCTGTATTGTCACGCCAGGTGTGGCGAAGACGTATTGCAACACAGAGGGAAAAGGGAAAGGGAGCCCAGACACTAGGGAAAGGGGGGAAGTGGAGACCTCCTAGTCTGGTCTAGCGTCACCCTGTCTCAACTATCATCCCTATATTGCCTCCTCAATAATCGCCGCACGCGTGCCTCGCCCTAGTCTCCCTGGAGTATGACTATGGCTAGGGATGGAAGGAGATGATCACTGGTCAACCTCCACTAAACTCTATAGACAACAAGGATGGACAAAACAGGAGAAATGGCTTAGCTTTAGATGAACTCCTAATAAACACACGGCCTCAAGCTCCAGAGAGGACGAAGTACTGCTCCTGCTAAGCTTCACAAGTAGAAATGGATATAGCCGGCGACTCCCTCTCAGACACACCAGGTATATATACACCCAGGCCAGAGAGATAATTAGCAAGAGAGATGTAGCCGCTCAGTCTTAAAGACAGCCTTTTAACTAAGAAACTATCTGCAAAGCCAAACGTAGAGATCTCCTACAAGCCACTGCAGGGAAACTGTCTGTCACCTCTGACACACCCGTGACATGTATATTGTGCTATTTACTGGCCCATGGAACGGTGAATGACCTTAGTGAATTAAAAGGATTGGCCACTTTCTAACCAAATTTCCACAATGCCCTAAACTGTTGTGTCCTTGTGCAAGTATACCGGCTCCATGGCTTACCCCTTTTACTGCTATTTGGGTCCTTTCTACTCACCCCTGATTTGTGTCTTAACACTAGCAGCATATCCATAGCAAATGAAGACGGAGGATTTCATGACTGTTTTCCCCACTCCATCCTCTTCTGAGCTGTGTGTCCTAGAAAAATTTAAAATCTTTTCTTCTCCCCTGTCGTAGATATTAAAAAGATATTAAGAATTCTCTCTCCCAAACCCCTCTTCCCTCTCACCTCTCCCTTATCCACCATTTGTCACAAGAGAAAAGATGACAATCTAAAGTGGCCTCTATGCAAATTAACACACACCTGAGAAGGGCCTTGGAAGCAAATGCTAGCACATTAGGTGCTATCAAACCCAATTAACACAGATCGGTGACAACTGACATCTAACTGTTGAGGCTTGATTCCCAGGACGTCAAAGGGAATTTAATAGAGATTCCCAGGACGTCCAGCACCGATACGAAATATGGAATAGCTCAAGTTCCATAATTCTGATAATAATGAGACCCATATTTTTAGTGACATCGTCAGCTAAGGAACAATATGGATAGTTTCCCATTACTGTAACCCCCTCCGGGGAGCTGTAGTGCAATAGTACCATAATAACAGATCGCAGCTACGCCATGTGTGGTCTCTCATGAAAGATAAATTCACCACGGAATATATGGCATCGCTTGTAAGCTTCTGTGAGCAACAAGCGATAAGTTATCCCAGAAGTTAGCGTTTTTAATAAAAACATGAAGGGTGGGGGTGGGCCCGGGTGGGCCCAGCCCACATGATGTCAGCACAAACACCCAGCCCACATGATGTCAGCACAAAGGGCGTGTGCAGCATAAAAGATCCAACTGAAGGTTGATCCATATTCATTGCGGGAGTTATATTTAATATAGCAACGGATCCTGTTCGCTGGACGGTCAGAGGAGAGCTCTCTCCACCTATACTGAGCCGTCCCTGCAATCTGTATAGAGTAAGTTTCTCCTTTAATCCTGTTTATTTTGTGTAACTGTATATTCTGTGTTGTAATGTCGCCTTTGTAAAATCTTTGTATATTTTTTATAACACTGCGTCCCTTTTGGATTAAATATAAAATTGAATAGTCCTTTTTCTTTTGCTCTGTAATCGTTCCCTCCCCTGAAGCCATATACGCTACCAAAATTCAGGCGTCCGACCAGGCCTGTGTTATGTTTCAAATGTGGCCGGTGGTGGCAGAGAATAATAATAATTGGGCTATTGTGAAGCTGGCAGTAATCATACGGTGGTGTATACACCTATTCCATGAGTCCAGAAGTGTGTAGTGTGATGCCATACGCTTTCTGCTCGCTTGCTGATAGCTAAGTAGTGAGTAACCAGGATCGTGTGCTCGCGAATCCCTGCTCAATCCTGTGAATTCCTGACAAAGTGACGGCAATGGCGAGATAGTGCGGGATCTCCCTGGTCTCGTCCCTGTGCGTCCCTGACAAATTGGTGGCAGCGGTGGGATATTACAAAACATCAGTGGCGGGATTGAGCAATCATTCCTGTATATTATACATACATATATGACTCGCCCCCTGGGCCGTGGGGCACTCGGATCCGGGCAATAGGGGAACAATGGGGGTAGTAGTGGCTACCCGGTTCCGTGGCTCAGGGTGGTCAGACCAGTGGTAGTCCCTTTATAAGTTTTAAGTGATGTCCGACTACGCCACCCGTGGATTGCGGCTATTATGATCCGCCGCTGCAAGGCAGACCGCTGGGGCTGATGGTGTATGCAGCTGAGATAGTGTAACTCCCCACGGGAAGAGTGCAGCCCCAGGGCAGTGTAGTGGATGGTGGGGGTGATGGTGCAGGGCGTCCCAGTACCGTTAGTGCTGGCGAAGTAAAAAGCACAAAAACAACATGTTGCAGTCCAGGGTCTTTTACTCACAGTTTGTATACTCCAAGCCACTGCTGTACCGGTAGTGACTGCCCGAGCCGTGCTGCGTCCACCAGGTGAGGGGCTCGGTCAACCCCCAGGCAGTTCAGGAATATGGCACAGGACCCCCTTCTATCCTTTCTCTGGCCTGCCTCACCAGTGACCCACTTTTGTCCAGCTACCGCGGATCTGCGCGGTTAAACGTGGGCCCCGTTCCCCACTGTCCTATATGGAGCCTTCCTAGCAGGTTTGATGAGGTCTCGCACCAATAAATGATCACGACCTCCGGTCTTTGGCTGAGGGTAGTTTCTCCTCCACCAACTTGGGATCCGGTACCTGTTAGAACCTTGCTGTTAGGTTTTTTTTCCTTTGCTGGTCACATGACCTTGTTGGCCTATTTAATCCTGCTCCGCCCTTCTGGCTTTGCTGGAATTCATTGTATATCTACTTTCTAGCTAGCCTGTGCTCTGTATCTACTCTGTTAGTTTGCTTGGTCTACGGACCTCTATGTTCTATCTATTTTGTTTGTTCGTCTGTCTGCTACTATTTTTGTTAGGAGGTGTCCCATATTCCTCCCAGTCCTTAGTACTTGTAGGGATTCCCTCCCCACATCTATAGGTCTCCGTACAGACTAGATTAGGACTTTAGCAGGTCTGATCGCAGGATCAGGTTCCCTGTTACATCGTAGGGATTCAGCTGAGTCCTATAGTAGGGACAGATCTCCTCTCTTTCCTTAGCTTTGGTAGCAGAACATAACAGTAAGTCCAGCCTGCAAATTCTCTAAGGAAAGATTTTTTTTTTTTGTTCCATCATGGTGTCGGTTCAGGATTTGGCTAAACACCTGCAGGGACTCTCTCTGGAAGTGGCCGAGCTCCGTCAGCACGTGAGTAACTGTCCTGGAGCATATTTCTTGGAGCCTAAGGTATGTTTGCCGGATTTATTTTTTGGTGAACATCGAGAATTTTTTTCATTTAAAAATGCTTGCTTATTGTATTTTCGTTTGAGACCCAAGTCCTCTGGGGATGAATCCCAGCGCGTAGGGTTCATAATGTCACTTTTGCGCAAAGAGCCTCAGGAGTGGGCCTTTTCTTTGCAACCTAGTGATACATGCTTCAGATCAGTGGATAGTTTTTTTTCTGCTTTAGGACTATTATATGATGATCCTGACCGTGTGGCATCAGCTGAGACTGAGTTGAGACGTTTAAAACAAGGATCAGGTAATGTCGAAAAATATTGTACTCATTTTCGTCGTTGGTCCACTCAAATAGGGTGGAACGATTCTGCTCTGAAAAGTCTATTTCTTGCTGGGCTCAGTGAAAGGGTTAAAGACCTGCTAATTGCTTATCCTACACCTGAGGATTTGCAACAGGCTATGCAATTAGCTATACGGATGAATGGAAGACTGCTTTTAACACTCCTGTGGGTCATTTTGAGAATCTGGTTATGCCTTTTGGTCTTACTAATGCTCCTGCATTTTTTCAGAATCTGATTAATGACATCCTTAGACCTTTGATCGGTAAAAATGTGGTTGTGTATTTGGATGACATTTTGATTTATTCGCCAGATCTGGAGTCTCATTGGCGGAGCGTGCGTGAGGTATTACAGTTATTAATGGACAATTCGCTTTTTGCTAAGCTGGAGAAATGTGAGTTCGCTGTACAGAGAATTAGTTTTTTGGGCTACATTATCTCCAGCAAAGGTTTTGAGATGGATCCGGTTAAGGTTCAGGCTGTGCAGGAATGGCCTAGGCCTATTGGTTTGAAATCGATACAGAGGTTTTTGGGTTTCGCCAATTACTACAGAAAATTCATAAAAAATTTTTCTAGTATTGTCAAACCTCTGACTGATCTCACCAGGAAAGGTGCTGATGCGGTTCAGTGGTCTTCTGAGGCCATTGAAGCTTTTGTGTATCTCAAGGAGAGGTTCACCTCTGCTCCCATCCTTATGCAGCCTGATGTTACTAGGCCGTTTTTGGTTGAGGTTGATGCTTCCTCTGTGGGGGTTGGCGCAGTATTGTCTCAGGATAACGGGGATGGATTACATCCCTGTGCCTTTTTTTCAAAAAAAATTTCGGAGACTGAACTGAATTACGATATTGGTAATCGGGAATTATTGGCTATTAAACTCGCATTTGAACACTGGCGCCACTTCTTGGAAGGTGCGGAATTTCCCGTTCAGGTTCTTACGGATCATAAAAATCTGATATATCTTGATGCTGCCAAGCGCCTGAATGCCCGTCAGGCTAGGTGGGCACTGTTTTTCTCGCGGTTTAATTTCTCCGTTACTTACATCCCTGGTACTAAGAATGTTAAGGCGGATGCCTTGTCTCGCAGTTTTTCTCCCATAGTCGGTGCTGAGAAAGAGGAAAACATTTTACAAGAAGGTGTTGTGATAGCTGCTTTGGACTCCGTTTTGGAAGATGAGATTCTTAAAGCTCAGGAGAATGCCCCATCTAACACTCCTCATGGGAGGTTGTTTGTGCCTGGGACCTTTAGGAGAGATTTGTTTGTTGAGTGTCACGAATCTCGGTTGGCAGGTCATCCCGGAATCTCTGAGACCAAGAGACTGGTGGGTCGCAGTTTTTGGTGGCCTGGATGGCAGAAGGAAGTCATTAAGTGGGTGCGCCAATGTACTATATGTGCTAGATCTAAGTCCTCACATACTCCTGCTGCGGGGTTGCTTTGTCCTTTGGAGGTCCCCAGTGCTCCTTGGACACATTTGGCTATGGACTTTATAACTGACCTTCCCCCCTCTGAGGGTTTTACTGTCATCTGGGTGGTCGTGGACCGTTTTAGCAAGATGTGTCACTTGGTTCCCTTCGTCAAACTGCCCTGCGCTAAAACTCTCGCTAAGGCCTTTGTCAAGGAAATTGTCAGACTTCATGGCGTTCCTACTGACATTGTTTCTGATAGGGGTCCTCAGTTCGTGGCTCGTTTTTGGCGTGCCTTTTGTGACAGGTTGGGAATTCATTTGTCGTTTTCGTCCGGATATCATCCTGAATCTAATGGCCAGACAGAAAGGAAAAACCAGGATGTTGAGCAATTCTTGCGTTGTTTTGTGGCAGACAATCAAGAGGGGTGGTCTGAGTTTCTGCCACTTGCTGAATTTGCTCTGAACAATCATACATCTTCTTCTGCTGGTTGTTCGCCTTTTTTTTGTTGTTCTGGGAGACATCCGTCGTTTGGGTCGTTCTCCAAGTTGGGATCTGCCGTGCCTGAGGAGGAGAATTTTTCCGGTGATTTGGAAAGAGTTTGGACGGATGTGCGTGGTAATCTTCAGGAGGCCAACAGAAAATCTAAAGACTACTTTGATAGGAAACGACAGGAGGTTTTGTTCGCTGTTGGTGACATGGTTTGGTTGTCCTCTAGGAATCTGCGGTTGAGGATTCCTTCTAAGAAATTGGGTCCCAAGTTTGTAGGGCCCTTTAAGGTGCTTCAGGTTGTCAACCAATCTGCTGTTAGGTTGGAGGTTCCTACCTCCTGGAGAATTAATCCGGTCTTTCATGTCTCTCTGTTAAAAAAAGCTGTTGTGTCGGATGGTGACGCCTCTGCCTCTGTTCCTCCGGTGGTGGAGGACGGGGAATATGAAATTTCTCGCATCCTTGACTCTAGATGGTATAGAGGTAGTTTGCAGTATCTTGTGGCCTGGAAAGGTTTCGGACCCGAGGATAACTCTTGGGTGAGGTCAGATGATGTTTCCGCGTCCAGACTTATCAGAGTGTTTCACAGGAGATTTCCTGATAAGCCTGGTCCTAGGGGATCCGGAGGATCCTCTTAGAAGGGGGGGTACTGTTAGAACCTTGCTGTTAGGTTTTTTTTCCTTTGCTGGTCACATGACCTTGTTGGCCTATTTAATCCTGCTCCGCCCTTCTGGCTTTGCTGGACTTCATTGTATATCTACTTTCTAGCTAGCCTGTGCTCTGTATCTACTCTGTTAGTTTGCTTGGTCTACGGACCTCTATGTTCTATCTATTTTGTTTGTTCGTCTGTCTGCTACTATTTCTGTTAGGAGGTGTCCCATATTCCTCCCAGTCCTTAGTACTTGTAGGGATTCCCTCCCCACATCTATAGGTCTCCGTACAGACTAGATTAGGACTTTAGCAGGTCTGATCGCAGGATCAGGTTCCCTGTTACATCGTAGGGATTCAGCTGAGTCCTATAGTAGGGACAGATCTCCTCTCTTTCCTTAGCTTTGGTAGCAGAACATAACAGTACCCTTAATCTGCCTGACCCTTCACTCTGTATTCTCGTGGGTTCTTAGGGTCCCTTCCACCCTCTTGTTTCTGAGCCCTTCTACACTTTGGGTACTTCTCTTTCTTTGCTGTTCCTTTCTGTTTCTGTTCCTTTCTTCTGGCTCCGGCCTTCACTCTAGGCCTGCCTCGTGGAGCTGGGCCCAGACTGAGCCACAGCTCCCTGTCAGCCCTCTCTGGCTGAACTCCTTCTCTCTCTTCTCCTTCTGCTTGAACTCCCTAGAACTAAGATGGTGCCCACCTTATATACCCTTCCCTAGTGTGTGAGCTCAGGTGAGCAGCAACCAATGAGCTCCTACCTACGCTCAGAAACCGTCCCCTTCTGCTCCTACATCACTGGGTATTCCTCCCCCCTCCCCACTCCAGCCAGGGACATGGTCTGTCGTGCCTGCATTTCTGTCTAATGGGAGCACAGTTGAACTGTCCCCCAGAAATGGGGTGTGTGTGATGCATGCAGCTAACTGGGCCCTGGTCCATACTCCATCCTTACCCGGGAGTGGAATATCACACCTCTGGCAGAGGTGCAATACCCCTGTAGCGGCCGAACCCTCGGGGCGCTACATATACAGTACAGACCAAAAGTTTGGACACACCTCATTTAAAGATTTTTCTGTATTTTCATTACTATGAAAATTGTACATTCACACTGAAGGCATCAAAACTATGAATTAACACATGTGGAATTATATACTTAACAAAAAAGTGTGAAACAACTTTTGCTTTGATGACTGCTCTGCACACTCTTGGCATTCTCTTGATGAGCTTCAAGAGGTAGTCACCGGAAATGGTTTTCACTTCACAGGTGTGCCCTGTCAGGTTTAATAAGTGGGATTTCTTGCCTTATAAATGGGGTTGGGACCATCAGTTTTGTTGTGCAGGTGGATACACAGCTAATAGTCCTACTGAATAGACTTTGGAAGTGCATTGAGGTGAAGGGTACATTGCTGGAAAAGAAAAAAAAAAAAAAAAAAACTCTTTAAATCTCTTAGTTTGCGAGTGTGAACGAGCTGCGTGTGTCCGGAGCGTAAGTGTGAACGAAAGTAAGTGTGTGACTTGTTTTTCAGTGAAGAGGTATTTGGGAATCCTGCAGAAAATACCTGTGTGAATTGTGGTGAGTGCTGCATTGTGACCTGCTGAGTGCTTTTCTACCTGTTTAGATTTATTGGGCTTTTTAAAACCTATTTTCTCACTACAGTTTTAGTTTCTTAGCTTACTACCTGTGTATTTAAGGGTTAACTACATTGCACTAAAATCCTGAGGTGTAGATTTACTCACAAGGGGTTAATTAAGGGAAAGGGGTCATAATTAAGGGTTTATAAGGGGCAGCTGGTTGGACATCAAGTCCTTTGGAAGTGCATTGAGGTGAAGGGTACATTGCTGGAAAAGGAAAAAAAAAAAAAAAAAACTCTTTAAATCTCTTAGTTTGCGAATGTGAATGAGCTGCGTGTGTCCGGAGCGTAAGTGCGAACGAAAGTAAGTGTGTGACTTGTTTTTCAGTGACTTTGGATTCAGGGAGTTTGGAAGGGAGGACTTAGTATTGAATTGCTGACTGTATTTCATCTTTCTTTACTTTACTTTTTACTTAATTAATCCACCTGACCTACTTATCTGATTCCCCCGTCCATACTTGATACTTAATTGATCCCCCATCCATACTTTACTGATCCCCCGCCGATATCTAATTGATACACTTGCACATCCCTAATTGATCCCCGTCCATACACCTATATATAAATAATTGTGTTTTGTACTTGTATATATATACTGACTGTATCCCCATATTTAGAATGACGTCCATTTTGGCCGGAGCCGTGCAGTGTACATCTTGCGCAATGTATGCATTCCGTGAGCAACCGCTCGAGGATCCATACTGCTGCGAGAGATGTGAGCATATCGTGCACTTGGAAGCCCAAATTCTGGATCTAAGTGCTCAGATAGCGGTACTGAGGAGCATCGACAACATGGAACGGAGTTTGCTGCTCACCGAGCAGACACTCAATGGGTCAATACTGGGGGTGGAGCATAGAGGGGAAGTGCAGGCTGAACAGGCAGGGAGCTGGATAACAGTTAGGAGGGATAGAGGGAACAAGTATAGGAAGGCTGGTTCAGAACCGGCATTATTGGAGCACGACAGATCCTCTGACCGCCGGGGGAGTGTATGCTCCAGTAATGAGGGGGAGGGGGGAAGTGTAGGGCAGGCAAGACAGGTTCTGGTAGTGGGTGACTCTATTATTAGGGGGACAGACAGGGCAATCTGTCACAAAGACCGGGATCGCCGAACGGTGTGCTGCCTCCCTGGCGCTCGAGTCCGGCACATCGCGGATCGGGTTGACAGGTTACTGGGTGGGGCTGGCGAAGACCCAGCGGTCATGGTCCACATCGGCACCAATGACAAAGTGAGTGGTAGATGGAGGGTCCTTAAAAATGATTTCAGGGACCTAGGTAGGAAGCTTAGGGCAAGGACCTCCAAGGTAGTTTTCTCAGAAATACTACCAATCCCGCGAGCCACACAGGAGCGCCAACGGGAAGTTAGGGAGGTGAATAAGTGGCTAAAGAGTTGGTGCAAGGCAGAAGGGTTTGTGTTCATGGAGAACTGGGCCGACTTCGCGGTCGGCTACAGGCTCTACCGTAGGGACGGGCTGCACCTCAATGGGGAGGGTGCAGCGGTGCTGGGGAAGAAGATGGCTAATAGGTTGGAGGAGTTTTTAAACTAGAGACGGGGGGGGGGAACCAAGGAAATAGGTGGGATGTGAGGCAAGCAAGGGGGAAGGGGAGAAGTGAATATAATGAGGGTGGAGAGGGGGGTGGGGATAGTACAGTTAGATCGTTAGAGAAGAATAGGATGCTAAATAACCCCAAAGTTTTATCTTGCATGCTGACCAACGCAAGAAGCCTGACCAATAAGGCGGATGAGCTGCAGGCGCTTATATCGGAGGAGAGGTATGACATCGTAGGTATAACAGAGACTTGGCTAGACGATAGCTACGACTGGGCGGTAAATTTATTAGATTATAGTTTATTTAGAAGGGACCGGAAACAGGGGAAAGGCGGAGGAGTCTGCTTATATGTAAAGTCATGTCTAAAACCCAGACTAAGGGAAGATATAGGAGAGGGAGAAGAGGGGGTCGAGTCCATGTGGGTAGAGATAGAGGGAACTAAAAATAATAATAAAATATTACTGGGGGTCTGCTATAAGCCACCCAATATAACAGAGGAGAATGAGAATCTGCTATTAGGACAAATAGACAAAGTAGCAAAACATAATGAAGTGATTGTAATGGGGGATTTCAACTACCCGGATATTGACTGGGAAACAGAAACCTGTAGATCTCAGAAAGGAAAAAGGTTCTTGACAAATATTAAGGATAATTATCTCTCCCAACTAGTGCAGGAACCAACGAGAGGGAAGGCCGTGTTGGACTTAATATTGACTAATAGGCCTGATAGAATAACTGAGGTACAGATAGGGGGGCACCTAGGTAATAGCGACCATAATATTATCGACTTCAAAATGCCCTTCAGTAGGGTTATCAATAAGGGAACAACAAAAACATTAAACTTTAGGAGGGCGAAGTTTGATCAGCTGAAAGAAAACCTTCAACTTATTGACTGGGACAAAGTTCTTAATCAAAGGAATATGAATAGTAAATGGGAAACCTTCAAAAGAATTCTGAATACTCAGTGCGAGAGATATATACCGTATGGGAATAAAAGGGCCAGAAATAAGAGGAAACCAATATGGTTGAACAAGAACGTAAAAGGGGCGTTAAATAGCTAAAAAGAGGCATTCAAGAGATTAAAACAGGAAAACAGTAAGGAGGCACTAATGTGTTACAAGGAAAAAACGAGAACCTATAAAAAACAAATAAAAATAGCGAAGGAGGAAACAGAGAGACGTATTGCTAGGGAAAGTAGATCAAATCCCAAACTGTTCTTTACGTATATAAATAGTAAAAGGATTAAATAGGATAATATTGGACCGATAAAAAGTGAGGAAGGCAAAATCATAGAGAAAGATGAGGATAAAGCTAATCTATTAAATAATTTTTTTTCGACAACTTTCACAAAGGAAATAGAACTAACAGGAGAAATGAGAAGTGACAAACTTAATCCTCCACTAAGTATGACAAATCTAACCCAAGCTGGGGTACAGAAACGCCTCAGTAACATTAAAATAAACAAATCACCAGGACCTGATGGCATACACCCACGGGTACTAAGGGAACTAAGTAATGTGATAGACAGACCGTTATATCTTATATTTAAGGACTCTGTTGAGACTGGGTCTGTGCCACTTGATTGGCGACAGGCGAATGTAGTGCCAATATTCAAAAAGGGAGCGAAAAGTGACGCCGGAAACTATCGGCTGGTGAGTCTGACGTCCGTTGTGGGCAAAATTTTTGAAAGCTTCATTAAAGAGGCAATTACGGAGCATCTTGATGCTAATAATCTTTTAATCCCGAACCAACATGGATTCATGAGGAATCGCTCCTGCCAAACAAACCTGATTGACTTCTACGAGGAGGTTAGCTCTCGAGTAGATCAGGGGGAACCAGTGGATGTCGTGTATCTCGACTTCTCAAAAGCGTTCGATAGCGTGCCACATAATAGGTTGGTATACAAAATGAGAATGATGGGGCTGGGGGAAAATGTCTGCAAGTGGGTAGCTAACTGGCTAAAGGATAGAAGGCAGAGGGTGGTTATAAATGGAATATTCTCAGATTGGGTAAGCGTCACTAGTGGGGTACCACAGGGGTCTGTACTAGGCCCAATGTTATTTAATATCTTTATTAACGACATAGTCAAAGGGATAAATAGTAAAATATCAATATTTGCAGATGACACAAAGTTATGTAAAACAATTAATACAAAAGAGGACAGTGCAGACCTACAGAGGGATTTGGATAAGCTGGGTAGGTGGAGCATTAAATGGCAAATGAGGTTTAACGAGGAGAAATGTAAGGTCATACATATGGGAAGGAAAAATGGAAGTCACCAGTACTCACTGAATGGGAAATCATTGGGGAATTCAGAGATGGAGAAGGACTTGGGCATCTTGATTGATAGCAAACTAAATTGGAGTGCCCAAAGTCAGGCCGCTGCTTTAAGGGCAAACAGGGTAATGGGATGTATCAGAAGAGGTATAGATGCAAAGGATGAGAACATTGTTCTTCCACTGTACAAAGCACTGGTCAGACCACACTTGGAATACTGTGCTCAGTTATGGGCCCCAATATATAGAAAGGATATAAATGAGCTTGAAAAGGTACAAAGGAGGGCAACAAAATTAATAAAGGGAATGGAGGGACTGCAATACCCAGAGAGGTTGGCAAAACTAGGACTATTCAGCCTGGAAAAGAGAAGGTTGAGGGGGGACATAATAAATGTGTACAAATATGTTAGGGGACAGTATAGAGATCTAGCCCGGGATTTGTTCAAAAGGAGGGATATTACGGTAACAAGAGGGCATTCACTAAGACTGGAAGAGAAAAGGTTTCAGCACCAGCATAGGAAGGGGTTCTTTACGGTAAGAGCAGTGAGAATATGGAATTCACTGAGTGAGGAGACGGTAATGTCGGATTCACTACACCAGTTCAAGCGGGGACTGGATGCATTTCTAGATACCAGGCAGATTTCAGCATATACTTAAAAATAAAATAAAATAGTAGGTTGATACAGTGATTTATTCTGACTGCTGGTTTCAGAGTCGGGAGGGAATTTTTCCTCAGGTGAAGATTGGCCAAATCATTTGGGGTTTTTGCCCTCCTCTGGATCAACTTTAGCAATTACAGAACTAACAGGTCGAACTTGATGGACGCAAGTCTTTATTCGGCTTTACAAACTATGTTACTATGTTACTGCTAGAATTTGTATTATGGCAAGAAAAAAGCAGCTAAGTAAAGAAAAACGAGTGGCCATCATTACTTTAAGAAATGAAGGTCAGTCAGTGCAAAAAATTGGGAAAACTTTAAAAGTGTCCCCAAGTGCAGTTGCAAAAACCATCAAGCGCTACAAAGACACTGGCTCACATGAGGACCGCCCCAGGAAAGGACGACCTAGAGTCACCTCTGCTTCTGAGGATAAGCTTATCCGCGTCACCAGCCTCAGAAATCGCAGCTCAGATTAGAGACCAGGTCAATGCCACACAGAGTTCTAGCAGCAGACACATCTCTTCAACAACTGTTAAGAGGAGACTTTGTGCAGCAGGCCTTCATGGTAAAATAGCTGCTAGGAAGCCACTACTAAGGACAGGAACAAGCAGAAGAGACTTGTTTGGGCTAAAGAACACAAGGAATGGACATTAGACCAGAGGAAATCTGTGCTTTGGTCTGATGAGTCCAAATTTGAGATCTTTGGTTCCAACCACCGTGTCTTTGTGCCACGCAGAAAAGGTGAACGGATGGACTCTACATGTCTGGTTCCCACCGGGAAGCTTCGAGGAGGAGGTGTGATTGTGTGGGGATGCTTTGCTGGTGACACTGTTGTGGATTTATTCAAAATTGAAGGCATACTGAACCAGCATGGCTACCACAGCATCTTGCAACGGCATGCTATTCCATCCGGTTTGCGTTTAGTTGGACCATCATTTATTTTTCAACAGGACAATGACCACAAACACACCTCCAGGCTGTGTAAGGGCTAGTTGACCAAGAAGGAGAGTGATCGGGTGCTACGCCAGATGACCTGGCCTCCACAGTCACCAGACCTGAACCCAATCGAGATGGTTTGGGGTGAGCTGGACCGCAGAGTGAAGGCAAAAGAGCCAACAAGTGTTAAGCATCTCTGGGAACTCCTTCAAGATTGTTGGAAGACCATTTCCGGTGACTACCTCTTGAAGCTCATTAAGAGAATGCCAAGAGTGTACAAAGCAGTCATCAAAGCAAAAGGTGGCTACTTTGAAGAACCTAGAATATAAGACATATTTTCAGTTGTTTCACACTGTTTTGTTAACTATTCCACATGTGTTAATTCATAGTTTTGATGCCTTCAGTGTGAATGTACAATTTTCATAGTCATGAAAATACAGAAAAATCTTTAAATAAGACGGTGTGTCCAAAGTTTTGGTCTGTACTGTATATATTATAAGGGTGCTAGACTTAGTCATCCCCTTCTTGCCCAGGTCAGTTTTTGCTTTTGCACTTTATTTTCCCCCCTAGGAGGCTTTGTTTTTTTCTCAGACAAGTTAAAAGTTTTGAATGACTTTGTCCACTTTTACCATAGTAGTCTGACTCCATAACCAGGCTGTGAGTGTGGGCCTCTTGAAACATCGTTTCTATGGATATCTGAATTGAACCAGTGCTCACACAAAGTGTTTAATCAGATAGCTTCAACTCAACTGCAGGAGACACATATGAAGATTCCAGAAGGTTTATTTTCAAGCTTGAGTTTGTATTTACTATTTTGGGGGACATCCAACTTTTTGATCACATTTTTTGTCCGTTTTAGGGGAAGGCAAGTTGACCATAAAATTTCAAATCTGTTTTTTTTTAAATGTATTTATTTATTTAATTTATTTATTTATCTTTTTAGGATTTTCACCTTACAGGCAGGACTGGATTGTCGGGAGCGGCACTGGCTTTCCAAAAGGAAAACATTTTTTTTTCTTTAGCCCCCCTTCCGCGGGACCAGCATCTTTGCTGAGCAATGTGGTTGCAGGGTTGGAAGTTCCGGGATACATTTGTATTTGTGTCTGCAAAAATATAAATGAGGTCATGAGTGATGGCACTACCAGGATCAGCTCCTGAACCAAACCAACTTGCAGCGCAATGAAGTCAGTACAGCGCCGCAGAGCATGGGGCGATGTGGGATCACCAGCCAAAAGAAGGTAAGTACTCCCGGAGCTGAAGATATGGAGGTCTATTATTAGAAACAGAGGGACTAATTATGGGGAGGGGTAGGCATGGGGTAGACTCAGCTTGGAGAAGTGGCAGTATTGGGGGCTCAGTATAGAGAAGGGGCAGTATAGGGGGCTTTGCATGGAAAAAGGGCAGTATGGGCAGCTCTATATGTACTGATCCCTCTCTACATCATCATCACCATGATGATGATGATGATAGAAGTTAGCATCTGCTTTGTTTTCTTGGAATGCAAGCGCATGTATGTAGTAGCGGCTAGGCCTGAGGTGGTCAGCGTTTTGGCGCATATCCTCCGAGGATTGCTGGATGTTTTCCTGCTACTATCCCAGTTCTATAACTCCTGTTAAAACAAAGCTTCAGGTGATAAATGATGGATGAGGTAGTGGCAAAGGAGAAAGAGCAGGAGGAACAGGGACCATTCACATCAATATTAGGCCAGTCAACCACATATGTCTTGTAGGATATGTTTCTGTAACAATAGGAGCGGTTCGGCTACACAGTTATAGGGCATACAGTGAGTGCAATGCCTACCAAAAATTTTGAGGCACTCCAATGCCCCTTGGAAATGACATGGAGGTCAGAGGGCCTTAACTAAACCATTTTTTCCATTTATAGCAACTGGGTCTCCTGTACACTGTTGGCCTAAGCAGTGAATGGAAGGCTTTCCAAAAATTATGAGGAA
Source organism: Phyllobates terribilis (assembly GCF_046119375.1). Classification (NCBI taxonomy): domain Eukaryota; kingdom Metazoa; phylum Chordata; class Amphibia; order Anura; family Dendrobatidae; genus Phyllobates; species Phyllobates terribilis. Next base: position 70,928,795 of record NW_027362762.1, read on the forward strand.
CTGCAATGCCCCTTGAAACAGACGTGGATTACTAAAAACCTTCTACCCATTATTGGGGAGTGGGTCTCCCTTAGTTTTTGCCTTTTCATTGAAAAGCAAAAGCTGAGTAAAATTAGGAGAAAATGCAATGCCCGTTGGAAGAGTCGTGGAGGTTAGAGGTAATTAAAAACAACATTTCAATGCCCCTTGGAAGATCTGTGGAGATCAGAGTGGCTTAAGAAGACGCTTTTAATGCCCCTTTGAAGAGACGTGGAGGTCACAGTAGCTTAACAAGACGGTTTTAATGTCCCTCGGAAAAGACGTGGAGGTCCCAGTAGCTTAACAAGACACTTTTAAGGCCCCTCGGAAAAGTGGTGGAGGTCCCAGTAGCTTAACAAGACGCTTTTAATGCCCCTCAGTAGAGACGTGAAGGTCTCAGTAGCTTAACAAGATGCTTTAAATGCCCCTCGGAAAAGTGGTGGAGGTCCCAATAGCTTAACAAGACACTTTTAATGCCCCTCAGAAGAGACGTGGAGGTCCCAGTAGCTTAACAAGACACTTTTAATGGCCCTCGGAAAAGTGGTGGAGGTCCCAGTAGCTTAACAAGACGCTTTTAATGCCCCTCAGAAGAGATGTGGAGGTCCCAGCAGCTTAACAAGACGCTTTTAATGCCCCTCAGAAGAGACGTGGAGGTCCCAGTAGCTGAACAAGACACTTTTAATGCCCCTCAGAAGAGACGTGGAGGTCCCAGTAGCTTAACAAGACGCTTTTAATGCCCCTCAGAAGAGACGTGGAGGTCCCAGTAGCTTAACAAGACGCTTTTAATGCCCCTCGGAAAAGTGGTGGAGGTCGCAGTAGCTTAACAAGACGCTTTTAATGCCCCTCGGAAAAGTGGTGGAGGTCGCAGTAGCTTAACAAGACGCTTTTAATGCCCCTTACAGGAGCCATACAGTACTGCATCTTAAAAACATTATTCCCATTATTGGGGAGTGTGTCTCCCATAGTATTTGCTTATGCATTCCAAGCAAAAGCTGCCAAAAATTAGTATGGAGGAACTTGCAATGCCCCTTACAAGAGCCATGCAGTACAGCATATTACAAACATTATTCCCATTATTGGGGAGTGGGTCTCCCATAGTCTTTGCTTATGCCTTCCAAGCAAAAGCTGCCAAAAATAAGGACGGAGGAACTTGCAATGCCCCTTACAAGAGCCATGCAGTACAGCATATTACAAACATTATTCCCATGATTGGGGAGTGGGTCTCCCATAGTATTTGCTTATGCCTTCCAAGCAAAAGCTGCCAAAAATTAGGACGGAGGAACTTGCAATGCCCCTTACAAGAGCCATACAGTACAGCGCTTAAAAATATTATTCCCATTATTGGGGAGTGGGTCTCCCACAGTCTTTGCTTATGCCTTCCAAGCAAAAGCTGACAAAAATAAGGACGGAGGAACTTTCAATAATGACAACACGGACCACGGTCACCCTGGTGGTATAGTGGTGGTGGAAGCTGAGGAGAAGGAGAAGAACATAAAACAGCCGAAATGAGGAAGCGTATACCCATGTGTGGGTGTGAAGAGGTGCATGTGAATACACCTCCCGAAAAAACACAGTGGATTTTACTTTATGTTACTCTGCTGTCATTTGGTGGTGATGAGAAGTCTGGCCCAATCCAGCCCTTGTTCATTTTGATAAGGGTCAGCTTGTCAGCATTGTCAGTTGACAGGCGAGTGCGCTTATCAGTTATAATTCCCCCAGCAGCACTAAAAACACGCTCCGATAACACGCTAGCGTACAGAGCGAGTTCATTCCAAGTGTCCAGCTTGGATACCCAATAATTAAAAGGCACAGAGGAATCACGGAGGATGCTGGTACGGTCGGCAACGTACTCCCTCACCATATTTTGAAACTTTCCACTCCTTGTGAGAGTACCCCGCGCCTCAGGGCCTGTAAGCTGGGCGGGTCTCAGAAAACTGTCCCAGAACGTTGACAGTGTTCCCCTGCCTCTGCTGGATTGGAGTTGCCTCTCTCTCGCTTGTACACCTTTGTTGGTCAACGAACTGTGACCTCTGCCGCTAGCGTGTTCAGATGGGAACTTTTTTAACAGTTCTGCAGCAAGGGCCTTCTGGTACTGCCCCATTTTTGTAGACCTCTCCACCTCAGGAATAAGACAGTGAAAGTTCTCCTTGTAGCCCGGGTCTAAAAGTGTCCCCAACCAGTAATGACTGTCACCCAACATTTTGACAACGCGAGGGTCACGGTTAAGGCAGCGTAACATAAAGTCAGCCATGCGTGCCAGACTGGTAACGGGCAAGACTTCCGTGTCCTCACCAAGATGACGACTGACCATGCTCTCCTCCTCCTCCTCCTCCTCCTCACCCCTGTCCTCAGGCCACCCACGCTGAACCGACGGTATGACAGTTGTACAGGTACTACCGTCTACAGCGCATGATACAAGCTCCTGTTCTTCCTCCTCCTCCTCTCCCTCATTGTCCCCCAATGCACGTTGGGATGAGATGAGGCTGGGCTGTGTGTAATCGACCGCTACGGCTTCTTTATCCATCTCATCATACTGTGGCTGCAATGCCTCCTCTTTAATTCTCTGCAGGGAGTGTTGCAAAAGACAGACAAGTGGAATGCTGACGCTAATGATGGCGTCATCGCCACTCACCATCTGGGTGGACTCCTCAAAGTTTGTCAAGATGGTACAGATGTCAGACATCCAGATCCACTCCTGAGGTCTTATGTGTGGAGTCTGACCTGAATATCGACGGCCTTGTTGCAGCTGGTACTCCACAACTGCTCTCTTCTGCTCACAAATCCTTTGCAACATGTGGAGGGTAGAGTTCCAACGTGTGGGGACATCACACACCAGTCGGTGTGACGGAAGCTGCAAACGCTGCTGCAACACAGCAAGGGCGGCGGAAGCTGTAGTCGACTTGCGAAAATGAGCTGACAGGCGGCGTACTTTGACGAGCAGATCTGGCAACTCGGGGTACGATTTAAGAAACCGCTGAACCACGAGGTTAAGCACATGAGCCAGGCATGGTACATGTGTGATCTCGCCTCGCCTCAGAGCCGCCACCAGGTTACGGCCATTGTCACACATGACCATGCCTGGATGTAGGTTCAGCGGTCTCAGCCACAGATCTGCCTGCTCTTTCACAGCTGTCCACAACTCACAAGCAGTGTGAGGTTTCTCACCTAAGCTTAGGAGTTTCAGCACAGCCTGTTGCCACTTGGCGGAGGCAGTACTGCAGTGCTTCCAGCTTGTAACTGATGTGGTGATATCTGAGATGGAGGCTGAACATGAGGAGGAGGAGGAGGATGATGCGCAGGGGCTGTACACTGTGGGGGCAACTCTGAGTGACATAGGGCCCGCAATCCTCGGTGTGGGGAGGATGTGTTCCGTCCCAAGGTCCGACTGGGTCCTTGCTTCCACTATGTTTACCCAATGTGCCGTCAGGGAGATGTACCGTCCCTGGCCACAAGCACTTGTCCACGTGTCCGTTGTCAGGTGGACTCTCCCAGTAACTGCGTTGTTGAGGGCACGGCAGATGTTTTGGGACACGTGCTTGTGTAGTGCGGGGATGGCACACCGGGCAAAATAGTGTCGGCTGGGGACCGAGTACCGAGGGACGGCCACCGCCATAAGGTTGCGGAAGGATTCCGTCTCCACCAGCCTAAAAGGCAGCATTTCCAACGCAAGCAGTCATGAAATGTGCGAATTTAGGACTGTGGCCTGTGGGGCGTTGGCTGCGAATTTCCGCTTTCATTCAAAGGTCTGGGATATGGACAATTGAACGCTGCGGTGGGACGTGGACGTGGACGTTGATGCTGTTTCTTGAGAAACTGCCATAACAAGTGTAGACTGAGAGGAGGGGGCATCTTTGCATGCAGTATGGACAGGGGATTGCCTTGCACACACAACAGGGGGTTCTATTGCATGCACAACAGTGGAAGAAGCAGTGGTGACACCCGCTGACACTGGTCGTGGACCCTGGGGTTCGCTCCACAAAGTCGGGTGCTTTGCTGCCATGTGCCTGATCATGCTGGTGGTGGTCAGGCTGGTAGTTTTGTCACCCCTGCTGATGCTGGCATGGCAGGTGGTACAAATGGCCTTTTTGGGGTTATCAGCAGAGTCTTTAAAAAAATTCCAGACTCTGGAAGACCTACAGGTTGTACTGGCAACGTCCCTCGTGTTTGTGTTACGGGGAACTGGTGCCCGCCTTCTGTGTGCGGCCACCACACTGCTTCTTCCTGCCTGTTGGAGTACTCTGCCTCCCTCACCCTGTGTGCTGCTGGCCTCACTCTGCACTTCCTCCTGCCACGTTGGGTCAGTTACTAGATCATCCACCACCTCCTCCTCTTCCACTTGCGCACCACGACCCTCCTCCTCACTTCCTGGCAATTGTGTCATCGTCCAACTCTTGTGACAAATTGCCAGCGTCGACTTCCTGTGGCCGTGGCTGTTCAAATATTTGGGCATCGCTACATGGGATCTCCTCTTCTACCACTTCAAGCGGAGCAGGCGAGGGGCACAAATCTGGAAATGGATCAGTGAACAGCTCTTCAGAGTGTCCAAGTGTGGGATCAGTTGCTGTTTGACGACACTCGGCATGGTGGGAGGAAGGAGCATCAGGGTGAGGAGGAGTATGCGGTCGAGACTCACGGCTACTAAGAGTCGACCGTGTGTAAGACAGGCTGGAGGTGGTGGTGCCCAGGTAACAGGAAGTATTATCTGCTATCCAATTAATAACCTGTTCACACTGAAAAGTTCGCAATACTGGTGTTGTTCTGTGCTTCCCTAGTAATTCGGTCAAGAAGTGGGAGCGAGAAGATGTGGCGGTTGGTTGTGGCACATTTTCACCTTGGCCACGGCCCCGTCCTCTGCACGCACCATCACCAGAACGTCCACTTCCATGTCCCTTGCCACGCGCCTTGCCCATTGTAAAGGAAGTAAAATAGCTTACACTCGCACTATCAATGGAAAAAGGGTAATAAAAAGTAGATTAGAACCGTGGAAGAGGAAAATGTCACACTGTCACAGAATACTGGAGGTAGGGGGCCTAAGCTGACCCTAAGCTGGGGCCCTGACTAATCCCTCATCCTGGAGGTACTGTTAAAGGTACAGAGGTCCAGGCCGCCAGCGTAACCCCTACCTCCTGAGGATCCCTGCACCACAGTAATCTAGTCCTGAGAAGGACCCCGATCACAACAATAGGGAACCAGCAATAATATGCCCACACACAGTATTTAGACGAACGAGACAGTACAAGGGAAAAACCAAAACCACCTTGCATACAACTTCAACAAAACTACAACAGAGGGAACACCAACGGGAAAGGAGATAAATGATAAAGCGAGGAAAGGGAAATAACACTTTCAAATACACTTATCTCAGCAACTCCAAACACCACGATCCGCTCTGTAAGTCAGAATGAAAAGCTTTCACCGACACCTCACAAACAGACCTGCAGGAATATAAAGGAGTCTCACTAACGAAGCATTGATTGCAGCTGGGCGAGGCTGGACCTCAGCTAGCCCAGAGAGAGAGAGAATTAACTCCTTCACTGCCGAGAAAACACAAAGCACCAACAAGTCAGCTGCGAGAAGTCAGGCTGTGTACTCGTGACGATCTTCGTGGCAACACACCCGTGACAGTACCCCCCCTTCTACGAGGGGCCTCCGGACCCTCAGGGCCAGGTTTATCCGGGTGAGTCGTGTGGAAGGCCCGAACTAATCGGTCTGCGTTAATATCCGACGCAGGAACCCACATCCTCTCCTCAGGACCATACCCCTTCCAATGAACCAAGTACTGAAGGGACCGGCGATTAAAGCGTGAATCAATGACCCTCGATACCTGGAACTCCAAGTTACCATTGACAACCACAGGAGGGGGAGGTAAAGGTGACGGTACCACCGGCGCCACATACCTCTTAAGCAATGATCTGTGAAACACGTTGTGAATTTTAAACGTAGGGGGGAGGTCAAGACGGAATGCCACCGGATTAATAACAGAACTGATTCTGTACGGCCCGATGAACCTGGGACCCAGTTTCCAGGAGGGAACCTTAAGTTTAATATTCCTGGTAGACAACCATACCTGATCGTTCACACTTAGGTCCGGACCAGACACTCTCCTCCTATCAGCCATACGTTTGTATCGGTTCCCCATAGTATTCAGATTCTTCAGCACCCCTCTCCATACTGAAGCGAGAGATGAGGAAAATCGTTCCTCCTCCGGAACCCCCGAAGAGCCCCCCCTACTGAAAGTACAAAACTGGGGGTGAAAACCATATGCCCCAAAAAACGGGGACTTACCAGTGGACTCGCTTCGCCTATTATTGAGAGCAAACTCTGCCAGAGGTAGGAAAGAAGCCCAGTCCTCCTGGTTCTCTGACACAAAACACCGAAGATATGTCTCCAAGCTCTGGTTCATACGTTCCGTCTGACCATTGGTCTGAGGATGAAAAGCCGACGAGAATGACAAATGCATCCCCCGCCGTGCACAAAACGCCTTCCAGAACTTGGACACAAACTGAGACCCCCGATCAGACACCACCTCGGAGGGTACCCCGTGAAGCCTCACAATCTCCCCAATGAACACCTGCGCAAGAGTTTTAGCATTAGGGAGAGCCGGAAGAGCGATAAAATGTGCCATCTTGCTGAACCTGTCCACTACAACGAGTATGACCGTTTTACCCGAAGACGGAGGGAGGTCCGTAATAAAGTCCATAGACAGATGAGTCCAAGGACGCTCCGGGATCTTCAAAGGTAAGAGGGCCCCAGACGGACGGGTATGTGAGGTCTTAGAGCGCGCACAAACCCCACAGGACGCGACAAAAGTTACCACCTCTTTATGTAAGTTAGGCCACCAAAACCGACGCGAGAGGAGATCCACAGTTGCTTTACTCCCCGGGTGTCCTGCAAAAACTGAGTTATGGTGTGCCTCGATCACCTTTTGTCGCAACTGATCTGGAACGAACAGTCTCCCCGGAGGTCCAACAGGGGCGTCCCCCTGAGCCTCCAATATCTCCTCCTCCAGCTCAGAGCATACTGCCGAAACCACCACCCCCTCCTGAAGAACAGGAATCGGGTCGTCCGTATTCCCGGCCCCAGGGAAACTACGAGATAAGGCATCCGCCTTTACATTTTTAGACCCAGGACGATATGTAACGACGAAATTAAACCTGGTAAAAAACAATGACCACCTAGCTTGTCTGGGATTCAGACGTTTAGCGGACTCCAGATATAGCAGGTTCTTGTGATCGGTGATGACGGTGACCGGATGAACTGCCCCCTCCAAAAAATGGCGCCACTCCTCAAAAGCTAACTTAATGGCCAGGAGTTCCCTATTGCCGACATCGTAATTCCTCTCAGCGGACGACAATTTTTTAGAGAAAAAGGCGCACGGATGCCACTTACCAGGGGACGAACCCTGTGACAATACTGCTCCCACCCCTACCTCGGAAGCGTCTACCTCTACAAAGAATGGCTGAGACGCATCAGGTTGAATGAGTATGGGTGCCGAGGCAAAACATTTTTTCAAGGAGGAGAATGCTTGACAAGCCTTGTCAGACCACCTAGAAAAATCCGTCCCCTTTTTAGTCATGTCTGTGAGAGGCTTAACCACGGACGAGAAATTACGAATGAACTTCCGGTAATAGTTAGCAAACCCCAGGAAACGTTGTAGTGCCTTAAGATTCTCCGGCCGATCCCACTCAAGAACTGCCCGCACTTTCCCAGGGTCCATACGAAAACCGGACGCAGAAACCAGGAAGCCTAAAAACTGGAGTTCCTGTACGGCGAACACACACTTTTCCCACTTGGCATACAGTTTATTATCCCGCAAGATCTGTAACACCTGTCTAACGTGCTCCTGATGAGACACCAGATCCGGCGAGTAAATTAAGATATCATCCAGATATATGACAACAAACTGTCCCACCAGGTGGCGAAAAATATCATTAACAAAGTGTTGAAACACCGCCGGGGCATTAGTCAGACCGAATGGCATGACAAGGTTCTCATAATGCCCCTCCGGAGTGTTAAAAGCCGTCTTCCACTCATCCCCCTCCTTCATCCTAATCAAATTGTACGCCCCCCTGAGATCCAACTTAGAGAACCATTTGGCGCCCACGATCTGATTAAAGAGATCGGGAATAAGTGGGAGCGGATACGGATCTCGGACCGTAATCCGATTAAGTTCACGGAAATCCAGGCAAGGGCGTAGGCCTCCATCTTTCTTCTTAACAAAGAAGAACCCCGCGGCCACCGGTGAAGATGAAGGTCTAATATGCCCCTTAGCCAGACTTTCAGAAATATAATCCTTCATGGCCTGCCTCTCAGGACCAGAAAGGTTATACAACCTAGCTTTAGGTAACTTGGCCTCAGGGAGCAGTTTTACAGAACAGTCATACTCGCGATGAGGAGGTAGTTCCTGACACCCATTCTCCGAGAATACATCCTCAAAGTCTGCCAGAAATGGAGGTAAGACCCAAGGAGTAACCGCACCGATGACCGTGTTCATGCAGTTTTTATTACAGAATTTACTCCATTGGCTTATCTCTCTGGTTTGCCAATTAATAACAGGGTTATGCTTAGCTAACCAAGGAAGGCCCAACACTATAGGAGTGGGAAGACCCTCCAACACGTAGCAAGACAACAGTTCTTTATGTATTGCCCCCACTTGAAGTTTTACGCCATGCACAGCTTGCAAAAAACTTCCCTGACCGAGAGGCCTGGCATCGATCGAGAATATGGGGATGGGTTTAGCCAACTCACTCAATCGCATACCTTGAACCCGGGCAAACCGAGCATCAACCAGATTAGCCCCGGCCCCACTATCCAGAAGAACAGATATCCTCTCAGTTCTCGTACCCACCACCACCTCCGCCGGTACGAGAAACTGAGACGAACCTAGGGACGAAATACCTACTCCCAGATTGCCGTCCACCACACAACCTGGGATCAACAGTTTTTTCGACGACTCTTTACTCAGCAAGGGACGGGATGGACACCCCCCAATAAAATGTCCCTTTTTCCCGCAGAGGAAACACCTTCCTGTCTTATGGCGCACCACCGGTCCCCTTCCCCGAAATGATGTCCCTCCTAATTGCATAGGCTCCTCCGGACTGACCAGGGGAACCACCATATGAGGGGACCTTGTAAGAGGTGGAGACATTACAGGGGGTAGAGTTATCCCGCACCTCTCCCGAAGCCGTCTGTCAACGCGAATAGCAAGGGCCATAGCGGCTTCCAGTGACGCGGGAGAGTCATACTGTGCCAACACATCCTGTAATTTGTCGGATAAACCATGACAAAACTGGCTCCTAAGAGCCGGGTCATTCCACTGGGTGTCCGTGGCCCACCTACGGAACTCCGAACAGAATTCCTCCGCCGGACGATCTCCCTGCTGAATCCTACGTAACTTAGACTCAGCAAGGGAGATCCGATCTGGGTCATCATACACGAGTCCCAAAGCAGCGAAAAACCTATCCACTGACTGGAGAACTGGGGAGCTAGGGGGAAGAGAGAACGCCCAAGATTGTGGGTCCCCTTGTAGGAGCGAGATGACAATTCCCACCCTTTGTTCTTCACTGCCCGATGACCGAGGCCGCAGCCGAAAGTACAATTTGCATGCCTCCCGGAAAACAAAAAACTTGTCCCGCCCCCCAGTGAACCTGTCAGGGAGAGCTACTTTAGGTTCTGGTCCGGCTTGCTCCAGAGGATGCAAAACCTTGGACCTAACGTCCGCCAGCCCCATGGACAAACTCTGCAACTGCTGAGCTAGACCGGCTACTGGATCCATGGTAGCTGGAGAAAAACTAAGATGGTCGGTGAAAATGTCACACTGTCACAGAATACTGGAGGTAGGGGGCCTAAGCTGACCCTAAGCTGGGGCCCTGACTAATCCCTCATCCTGGAGGTACTGTTAAAGGTACAGAGGTCCAGGCCGCCAGCGTAACCCCTACCTCCTGAGGATCCCTGCACCACAGTAATCTAGTCCTGAGAAGGACCCCGATCACAACAATAGGGAACCAGCAATAATATGCCCACACACAGTATTTAGACGAACGAGACAGTACAAGGGAAAAACCAAAACCACCTTGCATACAACTTCAACAAAACTACAACAGAGGGAACACCAACGGGAAAGGAGATAAATGATAAAGCGAGGAAAGGGAAATAACACTTTCAAATACACTTATCTCAGCAACTCCAAACACCACGATCCGCTCTGTAAGTCAGAATGAAAAGCTTTCACCGACACCTCACAAACAGACCTGCAGGAATATAAAGGAGTCTCACTAACGAAGCATTGATTGCAGCTGGGCGAGGCTGGACCTCAGCTAGCCCAGAGAGAGAGAGAATTAACTCCTTCACTGCCGAGAAAACACAAAGCACCAACAAGTCAGCTGCGAGAAGTCAGGCTGTGTACTCGTGACGATCTTCGTGGCAACACACCCGTGACAGAAAACCACAGTTCTATTTCTCTGGCCTACACCCGACTCTTTTAAACAATCTGAACAATCAGGGAGAAAATATTACTGTTTTTCTTTACGGAAAAAATACCAAAAGCTGCATAATAGATATTTCTTACCGTGGAACAGCAAAACCACAGTTATAATTTACTGGTGTATGTATACCAGACTTTTTTAAATATATATATTTGCGGCTGAACAGTGAGCGACACACTCAAACTGTTTTTTTTTTAGATACAAATGGCCCAAAAGTGGATAATACAGAGGTTTGAACCATGGAACTGCAAAACCACACTTGTATTTCTCGGGCCTACACCAGACTATTTTTCAACAGATATATTAGTGTCTGAACAATCAGGAGACACTATTTATTTTTTACGGCAAAAAATGCAAAAAGCAGGATAATAGAGGTTTTTTACCGTGTAACAGCAAAAGCACACTTCTGTCTCTCTGGCCCACACCAGACTATTTTCAACAGATATATTTGTGTCTGAAAAATCAGGGAGACATTATTATTTTTTTCACGGCAAAAAATGCCAAGAGCAGGATAATAAAGATTTTTTACCGTGGAACAGCAAAAGCACACTTCTGTCTCTCTGGCCTACACCAGACTATTTTCAACAGATATATCTGTGTCTGAAAAATCAGGTAGACACTATTATTTTTTTTTTTACGGCAAAAAATGCCCAAAACAGGATAATAGAGATTTTTACCGTGGAACAGCAAAACCACAGTTATAATTTACTGGTGTATACCAGACTTTTTTAAATATATATATTTGTGGCTGAACAGTGAGCGACACACTCAAACTGTTTTTTTTAGATACAAATGGCCCATGGAACTGCAAAACCACACTTCTATTTCTCTGGCCTACACCAGACTATTTTCAACAGATATATTTGTGTCTGAAAAATCAGAGACACACATTTTGTTTTGGTGGGGGGGACACCAAAAGGTTAATAAGACGGGTATTTGTACAGTGTGAAGGAGGAAAAAAAAAAGAGGATTTAGATTAAAAAAAAGGATTTTTCCTGGCCCCCGAGACCTGGAGCTAAGTACAGCAATTTGACCAACAGGAGCACACAGGACTGTAATGCAGCGTTTACTGGTATAACCACTGCGTCTCCTATACAGCCTGCCTGCCTGCCTGATATGTGGGATGGATATTAGTCCTGAGAAGGACTGCTTGTTTGATCTGGCAGCCTTTACAGACCCTACACTAACTATTTTGCAGGATATATCTCTTCCTAAATCAGCAGCGCTCTCCCTACACTGTCTGATCCGGAGCGACTGTGTCCAAGATGGCGGCGCCCGGTTTTAAATACTTGAGGTGACGCTGTGCGGCCAGCCAATCACTGTAATGCCCACAAACAACATGGCTGCGGCATTACAGTGACTGGCTGGCAATCCCTGCATGTTCATTGGCTCTGTAAAGAGCGCCAAACATGCAGGGCGGAGACCCGAGCTCCCGCCCGAGTAACCCGGAAATGCTCGGTGCTCGCCGAACATCCCGAGTAGCGTGATGCTCGGGCGAGTACCGAGCAGTGTCGAGCCTGCTCGCTCAACACTATTTTTAACATATTCATTCTTTTCAGAACTCATTTTGCACTTTTTCAAACGGGTTACAGAACTGACCCATTTTTTAATTTTCATTATTTTTTACGTGGTCTTAGTCCCTCTAGGTAACTCAAACTCACTTGTTTTCACAAGAAGCTGCAATACTTTAGTTTTGTCTTATATTGTCAAATTAACAATCTCCAGGATGTCCAAACACAGGGAGGAGGGCATAAGACAGTCTGTACTTGCCATGCATGGAGCGTGCTCAGCTTCTGAGCCCGCTCCATACACCTGCACCCAACATATGATGTAAAAAGGGAGATTTCAGTTCAGCCAAAAGAGGTTTTTAACTGCATAAGGAAATTTTGTTTCCTGGGGATATAAATCTCTGCCGGTTATATGATGATCACAAGGCTGCAGGACTTGTTATATAACATACAGTTCCTATATGTGCAACTGTATGATCATCACATAAAGAGGACACATTTTTTCCCCAAGAAGTAAACCATCATGGTTTCTATTAAATGTCAGTAAGCAGAGATCTTGAATAATAGAAAAGTGCCAATTCATCACACCATTTCTGTGTTAGAAATAATTATCCCATTAGTCTTCCTGGGTAGACAGTCTGTGACCTAGGTGTGGTGCATGGAGTATGCACTGATTCGGCTTCCAGGTCAAAAAGCTCTCAATGGTCCAACATGGGATGTTCTCCAGCATCAAAGGAAAGTAGTTAAACTTAGCCTTTAATCATACAGGATACAAAAGATTGGCAAAATGTGCACATATAAAAAAAACAAAAGATAATTATTACATGTTTTGGGTATAAGCATTATGAGTTTCTATAATATGTGCTGTAGCAAAGCCAGGTAGAACATAGTTAAATCTTAGCATTGCACGTCTTGATTAGATTTGCCTGACTTGCTTTGACTAAGAACCAGTGTCTATGTTCATTAGGTATGTTACACTTCTGGATGGAGCAGAGTCAAGTGTGCTGCTGGTAAGTGAGCAGCCAAAACGTGAGCTATAGCTGAGAGAGAGAGAGACAAGTGAGAGTCTCTCTCTGAATACAGACTGCATGGGTCAGCTAGGAAAGCTGAGCAGTCTGTGTGTTGGAGCTGCAGAGAACGTCTGGCCCTGCAGCCTGCTCAGTGTGATCGGTGCCCAGAGTTCAACACTTGCGTTTGAAGCTGGAAGCTGCTGGAGCTCAGGCTGAATGGGACACTGAGACTGGTGGAATTGTGTTTCTTTTGTGTCTGCTCCAGGAGAAAGGACTGTAATCTGTTCAGGTGAGTCCGCACTGGCATATATGCCTGCTAAGTGAACTGTTTATTTGCTGTGATACCTTGTGCCCAGAAGAGGCTGTTTTTGGTTCTGAATCCCTTGGAGTTTTATGAAAGTAATAAAGCTGCACGTTTGAACCAAACCGCATTGCCAGTGTGAATGGTACCTAATGCCTACCTGAGAGCATGAATCCCTACAGTGCATATTTTGACAGTTTTTTTTATCATATATGATTAAAGATTAAGTTTTAACTTCTTTCCTTTGGTGCTGGAGAATATCCCTTTTTGGACTATTGAGAGATCTTGAAAACCATGATAAATCGATACAGAAAGTTAAAATGCAACACCCTTTAATGAAAATTGGAGGTTTTCTTGTTTCACTTTTAATAATTTATGGACATGTTTGTCATTGAATTATTAAAAGAATAATTCTTTTAAGTAACTACAAAATAATCCCCAGACTCATTTCCTAAGAAAAAAAAATTAATGTCTGAATCTATGGCTTGAGTATTTAAAGTGAGAGAGTGTTGTATTTATGAATATTTAATGACAAGTTTATTAATTCTGTGGATACTGTGTGTTCAAACTTCCGTATCCTGCGGTGCGGAGCTGGAGAACTTGGTCATCTATTGTTTGGTGATGAGCTTCGAAGTTATAAATTATGTAAATTAATCCATGCAATTTAATTGTACGCATTTAATGTTTTGTGCTTGGAACTTAATTATATATCTTTACTGTTTTATCAAATAGCATGCAGGAAAATCACAACTGTATAATACTTCATGGTTAGTTACAGACTAATGAGGATTAGCGCAGAGTATAGACTCAGAGCAATTTAATTTTATAAAATCAACATTCTCTCTAAAGAGGTTGTGTTATGAGGTCCAATAGAGTGTAGCAGTGTCCGAGAACACCGGAAAGCAGGAATCAAGTACTGCACAGCAGATAAATGGCAGAAACAAAACACTGTCTTTATTGTGTAAAAAGGGATTATTTGCCGGAAGATAAGAATAACAGTATTTACAATGATAATATTAATAACATGAGTATAAGAAGAAATAGCTGAAGCATGTCACAAAACTATGCTCCTGCAATGGCAATGAAAGTTCAATACAACCAGTACGAATCAAGTTTCACAAACTACTCTCAGCTAATTCACTATCTGGCTTTTCCGCTAATCGGGCCGTGCTGCTACAGCGTCCTAACTAAAGAAAACTGCACTAAACCTTAACACAGTTCAACACCGGTGTTTCACTCACAATTGTGCAGGTCAGGAACAGAAAGACAGCTGCTACTTGTTTTTATTGTAGCTGAGCCAAATGGGTTGCATTTGAGTTCTTTCTCCTGTATATTGGATCTTTTTCCCTCTGCAGGTCAGGCAAGTCTTGTTTCACTTTCAATGATGAGAGATGGCTGACACTCTGTGTTATCTGATACCTCAGGTCACCAATCTTCAGGGAAGCTGTTCTAGAGAAGTGATTCAGCTCTTTACTTTTGGACACAGTCCTGACAACAAATCTTGCAATAGTAAGTACTTTATCTTTCCCCAGAGAATATCAGTTCCTCTTTTTGTCTCTCCTTATCAGGACACAGGCAAACAACCTGTAAGTTACCTCAGACACACACAAGGTCTCTTTCACTTCCTGGTTCTCCTCCCTTCAACAGCACACACCAAAAACAAAAGCGGGGAGGTCACTAGTCCAAGAGCAATACCCAGAGGGGAGCATGGTCTCTTAAAGCCAAAGTGTCATTCAATGTCCAGTAAAGGCTGACCCCCTACATATGCACAGCTGTCTTCTAGATCTTTTGCACTTTTGATGGACTAGCGGCTCCCAACACATGCACAATGAGCTAATAAAGCCTTGGCAAGTAGACTTAGCTTTATTCTTCATGGACTGGAAGCTACCAGCCTATCAGAAGAAAAAAAATCACTAGAAGACAACTGCCTCAAGAACATTAATCAAGCCAAGTTCAGTGGGTCTTATTTTGCAATTAGTAGAACTTGCCATGTACAGAGATTACTTTCCATTTTTACACAAAATCACCTTTTTACATTGGTAAATAAAGACACTCTAAAACCTTATGAACTAATTGTGTAGCTACTGGTGGTGGTTTAGACTTGATAAACCTTTTGATTGCCCTTTAAATTTATAATTGTTTTAATATAATAATGTGCAAGTGGTGTGCTAGCTTTTGTGCTGAGCCCCTTTAAATATTATTGATACAGTGGCTCCTGTTGATCAGACTAGTTTGTCTACTACAAAATTAATGCAGAGAGACACCACCAACTAGAGATCAGCATGTCTGACAAAATTCAAATTCATATTTGTTAAGAGTCAGCCAGGGAATATAATTTGCATAGTATTTATTAAATGCAAATTAAATGTGCCTTGATTGCCAATAAAAAAAGCCATTTATTATGCTCTGGGGTCTACCAATCCCAAAGCAAAACAAATGAATGGATGAGGAAGGGGTTAAAAAACAATAAAAATTCACTCTCAACTAGCCTCTCATCTATCCCTGCAGCTCCCCACTGGA
This sequence comes from Phyllobates terribilis, assembly GCF_046119375.1. NCBI lineage: Eukaryota > Metazoa > Chordata > Amphibia > Anura > Dendrobatidae > Phyllobates > Phyllobates terribilis. The sequence goes on from NW_027362762.1 coordinate 70,944,636, forward strand.
CCTCTGCTGACTCTGCCCAGCACCAGTCTCTTCATCACTGTTCATCAGTGCTTCTGGTGTGGGCTAGTTCTCAAAGAACATTCTGATGTCATCACGTCAGAACGCAAGTTGAGGACTAGCTGAAAGTACTGGCAAAGACTAAAGAGGAGACCCCCTAGAAAGCCAGTGGAGGATTTTTGGGGAGGTGAAGCAGGAGCCTACAAAGCCACTGTAGGACCAACAGGAAGCGGCAGAAGGAGCCTAGAAAACAAGCAGAGGACCAACAGGAAGCTTCAATGGCACATGAGAGGCTAGGTGAGTATGATTTCTTTTATCTGTTTCCCTTTCCCGGCCTATTTTAATCCAGAAAATTGCCGGCGCTTACTATTTTTCTGAAATTGCACAAATCGAACTCTCAAAATTTAGATTTACCAGCATCTGTGATTTCTGGGAAATTCTAAATTAATTCAATTTTTTTCCATAATCAAGCTTAATTCACAAGCTTGATGGTTATAAGCTTTAACAATTAGGATACGACAATGAACCAACACTAACATCACTTTGCCAGCAGACTTTTGCAATTACAAGCAAACACCTCAGCAGCAGTTCCTTCACTCAGACACATTATATTTTTCTCTTTCACAATGTAGCACAGCACATACAGTATCCCCAGTGTTTGCCCCTTCTGTCATTTCTTTCTCTCTTCTGACAACTAGTAAATGTTTGCGGCCTTCTGACTCAGTTACTGATTTAAAGGGATTGTCCAGTCAAAAGTGATGTCTGCAGTCACTCTGTTTGACTGCAGACTTATGAATCCCCCCAGCGCACGCACTGTGCGCTGCGGGGATTTGCCGGTATAAGACTCGGGACCGGAGGCTATGTATGCGTTATACATACCCTTGGCAAGTGGGCATGGCCTTATTCTCAATGCACTTGTGTTGAGGGAGGCCGTGCCTTCTAGTCGGACGCGCCCACTGGTTATCCATGTCACTAGATGGGGCATGGCCTCGTATGGAGTGAGGCGGCGCTGAATGGCTGGGGGTATGTATAACTTATACATACCCTCCGTTACCGAGTCTGAAACCGGTTAATCCCCAAAGTGCACAGTGCACAGACTCATCAGTCTGCAGTCACACAGTGTGCTAGCAAACACAGTCTTCATTCACCGATATCAGCCTCTATGCTCCCATTTATGGTGATAAGTCTTGCACTGTCTCTACTCTCTTATCCAGCAAGACTAATTTTAAAGTTTATAACGTTGATCCGTGAAAATAAAAAAAACACTTTTTTTTATTTTCACAAGGGTAACAGGAGAAATTGGAACCCAAAAGTTGTTTTGAAATTTCTCCTGAGTACGCTGATACCCCAAAAGGGAAGGAGTGATGTTTTGGAATGTAGACTTTGATGGAATGGTCTGCGGGCGTCATGTCGCGTTTGCAGAGCCCCTGATGGAAACAAGTGCCCCCAGTGGAAACAAGTGCCCCCTTTTTGGAAACTAGACCCCCCAATGAATTTATCTAGATATGTGGAGAGCACCTTGAACCCCCAGGTGCTTCACAGAAAATTATAACGTTGACTTGTGAAAATAAAAAAATCACATTTTTGCCAGAAAAATGTTGTTTTAGCCAGAAAAAAAATATTTTCACAAGGGTAAAAGGAGAAAGTGGACCTCAAAATCTGTTGTGCAATTTCTCCAGAGAACGCTGATACCCCATATGCGCTTAAACAGTGGAAATGCCCAACAAGGGCCCCCTTTTGGAACTGATCTACTGTTTCCTGGTATAATGGCCACACATAGTCCTCCATACAGTATAATGCACCCCCATGGTCCTCCATATAGAATAATGCACCCCATGGTCCTCCATACAGTATAATGCACTCCCCATAGTCCTCCATACAGTATAATGCACCCCCATGGTCCTCCACACAGTATAATGCAGCCCCCATGGTCCTCCATACAGTATAATGCACTCCCCATAGTCCTCCAAACAGTATAATGCACCCCCATGGTTCTCCATACAGTATAATGCACCCCCATGGTTCTCCATACAGTATAATGCGGCCCCCATAGGGCTTAGTGCAGCCCTCATAGGGCATAGTGTAGCCCCCATAGGGCATAGTGCCCGCCCCATGTGGCTTAGTGCGGACCCCATAGGGTATAGTGCAGCCACAGTCCCCCAGTAATATGGGCACCACATTTAAATAAATAAATACACACTTACCGCTCCTCGTTCCCCTGCTGCTTCGGTCTCTGCAGCGCATCTCCATAGCTCCACTGCCTGACCCAGTGCGAGCAGGGTCAGACACAGAGGAGGAATTATGGGAGAGGGAGTGTCACATGACGCTCCCTCCTCCATCATTGCCTTCAACTGTATCGGCATCTTCTGGTACAGATGAATGCGGGTCGGGGGGGCAGCACTGGCTGTGTGTGGGGACCCAATGTGGGGGGGGGTGACATCGGGCCCCCCCGGCTCTCGGGCCCCATAGCGGTCGCGTGGCCTGCCACCATTGGCGGTACTCCACTGGCTGACAGATTTCCTTTAAGTGTCTGGGCCTCCCTCCCTCATGGGCCTCTGGGCAGTTAAACTAACTATATATGCGCTATGTCTGTCCCTATGTCAGTCTTTACTGACGTTATTGCATTATATTCATAAATCAGTAGCCACAGGATGAGCATCAACATTGATCCAGTTTAAATAAGGATTTCTGCAGCAGTGCATAGTACATAATATGGGAGAACTGAGCATAGAGTAGCTTCAAAACACCAACCTACCTATCAATTTTTACAGGAATATTATAAATTTACAATTAAATTATTGCAAATTTCAAGCCAATTTCTATTGATTTCTTCTCCGCGCGCACTGACTCATCTACGGCTATTCTACGCACGTGATGGAGTGAACAAGGCTATCCTTTGTGTGCTACAGATCACATTCAACTGCAGAGGTAAATGCAGCTTTTCATGTTTCCTCGGGGAGTGGAATCAATATGCGTGAAGGCATAAGGTTGTACATGGTGCAGCCATTAATATATTATCCTAATACCGAGATCACAAAAGTGGCTGATGGATATATGAAGAAGGACTCCCGGTTTGGGAAGGGGAAAGGCAAAAAAAAAATAAATTCTATTTCTTCAGATTTCTAGCCATAATGTTTAAAGCAACTAAAGCTGAAAATTGATTTCCACTTCTGATGGCTCGCGCTCCTCAGTGTTGTGTTACTGATGAGTGCACAGGAAGATATTCGGCACTGCGGTACGAGGTTCTGAACCACAGCCGTACAAAGAATTGTCTGTGTGTCACTCCAGTGAGACCGCACCAATGCCTCTCCGGTGCCATTACCCTCCGTCTACGTGCAGCCGAGCTTTATGTTCCATGGCCGGCATCGTTTCCCTGCATTTACATATCTGTCATCATTACCGTCCGTGTAATCTCCGGGCTCAGAAAATATCATTAGAATCATCCAGTAGATTAGCATTGTAAACTGTGCGTCTATCATGTCGCCTCCTCATCGGTCATCGCTGGGACGCGTGCAGATGGCACTTCACATTGCGGAAAGTAACGTTTCTTCAGGCACTCCGATGCCAGAAGCTCAAGATCGTGCAGAGATAAGCGGCTGTACTGAGGCGCTGCTTATCCCCTCTGGCAGAGGCAGTGTGCTACAGGTCACTGGTGAAGGAAGATCTTCAGAAGCTGTTGTCTGTGCTCTGCAGAACCTCATAATACCTCAGCTGCTGCAAGACCCTCATTATACACACCTCAGCTGCTGCAGAACCTCATAATACCTCAGCTGCTGCAAGACCCTCATTATACACACCTCAGCTGCTGCAGAACCTCATAATACCTCAGCTGCTGCAGAACCTCATAATACACACCTCAGCTGCTGCAGAACCTCATAATATCTCAGCTGCTGCAGACCCTCATAATACACCCCTCAGATGCTGCAGAGCCTCATAATACACCTCAGCTGCTGCAGAACCTCATAATACACCTCAGCTGCTGCAGAACCTCATAATACGCACCTCAGCTGCTGCGGAACCTCATAATACACACATCAGCTGCTGCAGGACAGCATAATACACACCTCAGCTGCTGCAGAACCTCATAATACACCCCTCAGATGCTGCAGAACCTCCTAATACACACCTCAGCTACTGCAGAATCTCATTATACACACCTCAGCTGCGGCAGAACCTCATAATACACCTCAGCAACTGCAGAACCTCATAATACACCTCAGCTGCTGCAGAACATCTTAATATACAGCTCAGCTGCTGCAGAACCTCATAGTACACCTCAGCTGCTGCAAGAGAGTGACTGAGGTCTCCGTTATAGGTAATAATATACCTATTCTGTACATTTTATAGACAAATGTCTAGTAGGTGGTGTGGCTACTCAGTGGCGTACTACCAATGCCGCAAGACCACACAGCCGCTATGGGGCCTGTGAGTCAGGGGGCCCTGTGCCAGAGCCGGCACCGGCGGGCCACCTCGCCTGTCACCTCACATTCAACTGTATCCTGGATGCTGATACAGTTTAAAGCGATGATGAAAGAGAGAGCTGTCAACTCCCTCCTCCATCATTCTTCCTTGGAATCTGATGTTTCAGTGTAGCGGGCGTGATAACGGCGCTACATGGCGCCCGCTGTGCTGAGATGTGTGGCGCTCAGAACGTTCGTTGCAGAGACCGGAGCAGCGGAGGATTGAGGAGGAAAGGTGAGTATTGTGTATATTTTTTTAAATCAGTGAGTACATTGTGGTGGCCATAATACTTTATGGAGGACTATGAGGAGAGCATTATACTATATAGAGGACTATGATGTGCATTATACTATATGGAAGAATATAGAGAGTGCATTATACTGTATGGGGCACCATGGGGAGTGCATTATACTGTATGGAGGACTATGGGGTGTGTTGTACTGTATGGATGACTATGGGGAGTGTATTCTACTATATGGAGGACTATGGGGAGTGTATTACACTGTGTGGAGGACTATGAGGAGTGCATTATACTATATGGAGGACTATGGGGAGTGTATTACACTATATGGAGGACTATGAGGAGTGCATTATACTATATGGAGGACTTTGAAAGGTGCATTATTATATAAGGATCACTATGGGGGTGGATTATTATATATGGAGGACTATGGGGGGCACATTATACCATATGGAGGACTATGGGGGCTTATTATACTATATGGAGGACTATGTGGAGTGCATTATACTATATGGAGGACTATGGGGGCTTATTATACTATATTGAGGACTATGGGGGTGCATTATACTATATGGAGGAATATGGGGCACATTATACTGTATGGAGGACTATGGTGGCTTATTATACTATATGGAGGACTATGGGGTGCATTATACTATATTGAGGACTATGGGGAGTGCATTATACTTTATGGAGGACTATGGGGAGTGCATTATACTATATAGAGGACTATGGGGAGTACATTATACTATATGGAGGACTATGGGGGTGTATTTTACTATATGGAGGAGTATGGGGTGCATTATACTGTATGGAAGGCAACGTGGGGCCCATTATTCTATATGCATATTTTAGCTGCAGAAAACACACAGCATCTTACAGTTTCAACAAAGTGGATGGGATTTATAGAAATCTCTTGCCCGCTGCGTTTTTTTTACACTTTGTAAGTTGACCTGAGGTGCAGGTTTGAAATTCGCTGTATCTCAATTCCTCTTGTGGATACGCTGAGTTTCATGTGCATATTTTTCCCGTGGATTTGCATTAGCTGCGGAAAGTCCGAATGTAAAAGACGCACATGTTTTTAGTGCGATTCTATGGTGGAAACACATCAAAAACGCATCAAAAAAGTTTTGTCAAAGCCAAATACGAGAGAGTATCAACAGCAAAGCAGCTTTGTTTAAGATATGACACCAAAAAACTCAGTGTCAAAAACACAATCAAAGCACATGTAAAAAAAACACGCATAAAAGCACAAGGAAAAAATACAAGTAACTTAATTTATTAAATATGTACAGAAATGGTGCAACCAACAACAAAAACTCATAAAAAACTCATTGTTGAAACGTCGCGTTGCCTTAATCAGCCTTTCCCAACAAAGCAGGTGCAGTAACTGCAATGGCAAGCAAACACAAAGATACAAAAACACACTTCGGGCAATATGTGCAAGAATAATATTTTTTGTGTTATAAAATTAATGACTGCAGTGGACTCACACAATTTGATCTAATAGTAAACTAGGAGTCATTTTATATCTTTGTTCGCTATTTCTGTGTACAGCGTTCAGCGTGACCCTCTTAACAAAAGCAAAAACTTTGCTAATTTATAAAGAATTTCCATATCAGCCCCAGTGTAAATTTATGGTATCAATCATTGGGAAATTCAAATTGGCTGACCTTGTTCCTGTCTGGGGTCTCTTGGACCCTCATCAGACATTCCAGCGAGATCTTGTGCATTTCATCAGACGACTTCTAATTCTGTTTCTATTTATAAACAAATCTCACTACAAGGAGCAAAAGATAGAAGAAGAATGAAAAACAAAAATGTTCCCAGTCCTGTTTTTATATCTTGCTTTTCAGCAGAGAAATTCATAAATGTAAATGATAGTTTTACCTTCATGAGAAAACTAACTACACCATTTTTGATTTCCTTGGCTTTATATTTTAGGACATAAAAAATACATCTGGTCCTTAGAAGGTTTTAAAATTAGGTGAATAAAACTTCAGATGATTAACACATGACAAATTACCCCATATTATTATTTATTTGCCCAAAACTAGGTTGAATGCAGGAACAGTGTGTGAAAAATTAAGTACACCCTTCAGATTTCCATAGGAAATAAAAATGTCGGGGTGCTTGTCATCAAAAACCCTCAATTAATTTTTCATCAGAAACTGTGGACACCTTTATAAAAGCAGAAGTTTTGGCAACTTGCTGGTCTGGAGCATTCAATCAAGTGTTAACACAAAGCCAAGGAGGAAATACATCAGCAATGGCCTCAGAGAAACAATTGTAGATGCCACTCAGTCAGGGCCGGCGTCAGCACCCGGCGCACCCGGGCAAATGCCGGGGCCCTGAGCAGGCAGAGGGGCCCACTGGCGGTCGCGCACCGCGCTGGGCTATGAGCGGAGGAGAGCGGTGTCAGCGCCCGCCCTTCTCCGCCGCTTGCTCAGGGCCCCGGCAGCCGGATACTTACCTCTCCCCGTGCCTGCTCAGATCCGCTGTCTTCCTGCTCTGAGCTCCCTGTGACGTCTCAGGTCAGAGGGCGCGGTGACGTCTTTTCACCGCGCCCTCCCCTGGCCGTCACAGGGAGCGCTGAGCGGGAAGACACCGACAACGCTGGCGTTCGGACCCGAGCAGCGGGCAGCAGGTAGCAGGTGAGGAGAAGGGAGGTGAGTATTTGATTTTTTTTTTTTAATGTATGGAGGCATGGGGCAGTATAAAGAGAAGGGGGGGGGCATCCTGCATGGGGCATTATAAAGAGAGAGGGGGACATCCTGCATGGGGCATTATAAAGAGGGGGGGGCATCCTGCATGGGGCATTATAAGGTGGGGAACAGCCTGCATGGAGCATTATAAGGGGGGGCAGCCTGTATGGGGCATTATGTGGGGGGGTAACAGCCTGCATGGAGCATTAAAAGGGGGGGGGCCTGTATGGGGCATTATGTGGGGGGTAACAGCCTGCATGGAGCATTATAAGGGGGGGACAGCCTGTATGGGGCATTATGTGGGGGGTAACAGCCTGCATGCAGCATTATATGGGGGCCAGTATCCTGTATGGAGCGTTATAAGGGGACCGGTATCCTGTATGGAGCGTTATAAGGGGACCGGTATCCTGTATGGAGCGTTATAAGGGGACCGGTATCCTGTATGGAGCGTTATATGGGGGCCAGTATCCTGTATGGAGTTTTATAAGGGGACCAGTATCCTGTATGGAACGTTATATGGGGGCCAGTATCCTGTATGGAGCTTTATAAGGGGACCAGTATCCTGTATGGAGCGTTATATGGGGGCCAGTATTCCGTATGGAGCCTTATATGGGGGCCAGTATTCCGTATGGAGCCTTATATGGAGGCCAGTATTCCGTATGGAGCCTTATATGGGGGCCAGTATTCCGTATGGGGCATAATATGGGGGCCAGTATTCCGTATGGAGCCTTATATGGGGGCCAGTATTCCGTATGGAGCCTTATATGGGGGCCAGTATTCCGTATGGAGCCTTATATGGGGGCCAGTATTCCGTATGGAGCCTTATATGGGGGGCCAGTATTCCGTATGGAGCCTTATATGGAGGCCAGTATTCCGTATGGGGCCTTATATGGGGGCCAGTATTCCGTATGGAGCCTTACATGGGGGCCAGTATTCCGTATGGGGCCTTACATGGGGGCCAGTATTCCGTATGGAGCCTTATATGGGGGCCAGTATTCCGTATGGAGCTTTATATGGGGGCCAGTATTCCGTATGGAGCCTTATATGGGGGCCAGTATTCCGTATGAAGCGTTATATGGGGGCCAGTATTCCGTATGGAGCCTTATATGGGGGCCAGTATTCTGTGTGGAGCGATTCACCGGTTTCTGAGCTATTGTGGAATTTACAATAGATATCACTCATGTAATGTAAGAAGTGAAATCTTTGCATTGTACTATATATATATATACTGTATATATATATATTTCTCCGCTGTATCTCTGCATCATGAATCGTGGTGTGTGTTAAAGGGGCCCACTGAGACTCTTTCGCCCGGGGCCCAGAAAAACCTGGAGCCGGCCCTGCACTCAGTTTGGGAAAGGTTATAGGGCCATTTTCAAACAATTTGGTGTCCATCATTCCACAGTGAGAGGGAATATTCACAAGTGGTCTATATTATAACAGTTAATGATCTTCCCAGCAGTGGACATCTCAATGAATTTACCCCAAAGTCAGACTATGCAATATCCAGATAAGTTGCAATAAACCTAAGAGCTACATCTCAGAGTCTAAAGGTCTCAGTGGGTTAAATGTTCTGTAACATAAAGGAGGTCCAAGGCCTTAAAAAATTAGTTAACTACGGAGAGCTCTGGAGTTAGGCAGTTGGGAAAAAGCCCAAGCCTGAGGGTCAGCCTGCTGCAGGGAGATGATGAGACCCGCAAGATGGCTCTCAGAACCAGATGAATCTGGGCAGAGCCTTAAATACATATGACAGCTTTCCTTAAAAGAAAAAAAGATTCTTGGGGTCACCTTAAGTACATAACTGGTCAAGAGTGTGCTGCAGAGGCTTGGGTCTGAGCAGTTTCATGATGCTGAAATCACTCTTGCATTTGATCAACCACCACTTTGAGGGAGTCCATAAATTGTGGCCAGAAGGCTTTTATATGATGACCCTGACGGAGTAACTTTTGCATAAAGTAATTTAAGAGTCCTCCTCCAGATGCGACGTACTGCTGAAGAATACTCAGACATGCAAGCCAGTTAAACTGTGACGAGGGTATTGTTCATGGTAGCCTGACAGCTGTTAATAGGAGTTTCACGGACAGGCTTAGCGCAAGCCACTACCACATCTGAGGGGTTGCCCTGGCCCTCAACCTTTAACCCAGCAAGCTGGTGGCAAGAAGGGTTGTCACTCCGGGCTGGAACCAAGAAGTTTAGTCGTGAACAAAATCGGAAATCAAGCGGGTGGTCAAAAAAATGAAACAAACGTTAGATGCTGGCCTCATTGTTACATGTTCAAGTTTATGACAGTACAATTTGAGCAAGACTGAACCAGCATGACTTATTTGAAGATTGTCAGGAGAAAGTCTTTTCTTTTTAAAAAGAAGATGATAGTAGGACTAAAGTTTTCAAAATGTCGTTTGGGCAGATGAGACAAAAGTGGAAATGTTTGACAATAATGTCCTTTGCTAAGTTTGGTGAAAACCAGACACGGTACAAACGCCTCAAACCAAATGTCAAGCACAATGGTGGAAGGGTGATAATTTGGGTTTGTTTTGAAGCCACAGGACCTGGGAAACTCAGTCATTGCTTGAACCATGAACTGCTCTATATACCAAAGTATTCTAAAGTCAAATCTGAGGCCATCAATCCAAAAGCTAAAACTTGGCTGAAAATGGGTCATGCAACAGGGCAATAAACCCAAGCACACCAGCAAATCTAGATCAAAATGGCTAAAAATAAAAAGAATCAAGCTGTAGTAATGTCCAGACCTCAACCCAACTGAAATGCTTTGGAGGGACCTTAGTTGAGATGTGCATGAATGAATACCCAGAAACATCAATGAACTCAAATAACGTTGTAAAGAAGAGTGGGACAAAATTACCCCAAAATGACGTGAGAGACTGATAAGGTCATAAAGAAAACTATTATTGCAAAAAGTTTTTCATGACTGTCTCTATACAAAAGCAAGTATACAGAATGCAGTTATAACAGTCACACATTTTGTCTGAGGGGCTCAAAGGCAGCAGAGAACATTAAAATAAAAGTCAAAATCTAGAGAAAATGCCAACTTGGCTTGGTTTTGCAGGACAGGGACAGTGATCAGGGTTGTCAACAGTCTAGAACTTCTAGGACAGAACGTAAAAATAGGGCACTTTTACAACCTGTCCATAAAAAAAAACGTAAGGTGTCTGTGATTTTTTTGAAGTTGAAGAGACATACAGATTATTTTGACTGTAATTATCATCATTTTACAGTTAGTGAATACAGCAAATGTATTCATATCAGAATTATGGGCTGTAAACATAGATCACTTATAGTCATAATGATTTATTATGGTTTTCCAATGTTTCCCCCCAAAAATTATCTGTTTAATTTTTTGATAAGCTGTCTAGAAAAAATATAAAAGTCAATTTGGGAACCCTGACAATGATTCAATGGAAGGAGTGAGGACATGAAGGAGTTTACAAAAGTAAGCAGACTGTAACATACCTGGCGGCGTCCTTGCATAGTGGTCCATCTCCCACTGTGCAAGAGCGCGCACTTGATTTCCAGTCCAGACTGCCACTCTGGCTTCTTTCCATGTTGTCTGCTTTGCTTTGCTCTTGCTGCTTAGGGTGACGCCCGCTGAACTTCCTGTTTCTTGTAGCTGCTGCAGACACACCCCTAATGCGTCCTCAGCCTATTGCTATCTGTCACCTGGTATTTAAACCAGCTCCTCCTTGGAATCCATGCCTGAGCATCTTGTTCTGTCAGTTGGCTTCTAGTCACTGATGTGCCAGGTCCTGTCTATGTTTCCTGCCTTGCGGTATCAGTTCCCGTGTCTGAACTGTGTCCTGTCTGTGCACTCTAGCCAGCTGTCTTTCAGCCTTTCCTGGAGGCTGTAATTCCAGGCCCGTGTGAACACGCTCTTAGCCTATTCGTCCCGCCCTCTGGGGGCCGCATACCCAGACTCGCTCCTGTATCTCGCTTCAGTAACAGTTCCTGTCTGAACTGTCTCCTAACCTGCTTCCTGTTTTTCTCTATGTCCGTACCTTCCCTTTCTCCTGCATTGTCTGAACCAGCACTTGGCTTTACCTTGGCTCGTTCCTGTATTTGTTGCAGTAACAGTTCCTGTCTGAACTGTCTCCTAACCTGTCTCTTGTTTTTCTCTATGTCCGTACCTTCCCTTTTTCTGCAGAGTCTGAACCTGCACCTAACTCCTACTCGTTGTCGCTGTACTTCCGTTTGTGAGTTTAGAGTCCACTCGCTACTTCATTGCAAGTATCTTGTGTGTATCTGGTTCTGCCTTTCCCTTCCAGTCTGTTCCGTGTGAACAGAGCCCTGTCTCCTCTGCCCTGCCTTGCTCGCTGCTCCGTCGGTTTCTGCCCGCTCTGCCTTGTTCACCTCTCCGGCGGTTCTTGCCTGCTCTGCCTTGCTCACCGCTCCGGCGGTTCTTGCCTGCTCTGCCTTGCTCACCGCTCCGGCGGTTCTTGCCTGCTCTGCCTTGCTCACCGCTCCAGGCGGTCTCGCTTTGCTCTGACCCTTTGCTCACTGCTCCGGCAGTCTTGCTCTGCTCTGACCCTTTGCTCACTGCTCCGGCAGTCTCGCTCTGCTCTGACCCTTTGCTCACTGCTCCAGCATCTCGCTCTGCTCTGACCCTTTGCTCATTGCTCCGGCAGTCTCGCTCTGCTCTGACCCTTTGCTCACTGCTCTGGCAGTCTCGCTCTGCTCTGACCCTTTGCTCACTGCTCCGGCAGTCTCGCTCTGCTCTGACCCTTTGCTCACTGCTTCGGCAGTCTCGCTCTGCTCCTACGCTTTGCTCACTGCTCCGGCAGTCTCGCTCTGCTCTGACCCTTTGCTCACTGCTCCGGCAGTCTCGCTCTGCTCTGACCCTTTGCTCACTGCTCCGGCAGTCTCGCTCTGCTCTGACCCTTTGCTCACTGCTCCGGCAGTCTCGCTATGCTCTGACCCTTTGCTCACTGCTCCGGCAGTCTCGCTCTGCTCTAACCCTTTGCTCACTGCTCCGGCAGTCTCGCTCTGCTCTGACCCTTTGCTCACTGCTCCGGCAGTCTCGCTCTGGTCTGAGCCTTTGCTCGCTGCTCCGGCAGTCTCGCTCTGCTCTGACCCTTTGCTCACTGCTCCGGCAGTCTCGCTCTGCTCTGACCCTTTGCTCACTGCTCCGGCAGTCTTGTCCTGCTCCACTCTTGCTCACCGCTCCTGGCGGCCTTGTCCTGCTCTACTCTCGCTCACCACTCCAGGCTTTCTCGTCTTGCTCTGCTCTTGCTCGCCGCTCTGGGCGGCCTCACTCTGCTGTTTGTCCACCGCATCTGCGGTTCTGTTCCTGAGTCCCAGTCTGTACTGGGTCCTATCCACTCTGTGCTCCAAGCTGTCGTACCTGCCAGTACCTCCCTGCCTGCATACCAGTCGTGCTTACCAGCATCCACCTGCCTGCATACCGGCCGTACCTGCCAGTACCTCCCTGTTTGCATACCAGTCGTGCTTGCCAGCATCCACTCATCTGCATACCAGCCGTGTCTGCCTGTACCCACCAGTCTGTGTGCCAGCCTAACCTGCCTGTTCCTGTATTCCCCGGTGTGGGTCAACAGCCGTGTCCGGGGTCTGACCTGGAGTAGCACCTGGTCCCTCTGCTCGGTTCCTCCTTGGTGCACTGGCGTCGTATGCTGTCGTGCGACCTTGGTCGGATCGGGAGGATACTTAGTTACGCCCCTCCAGGCATTCACTCTCCGGTACGGTCCAGTGGAATCACTATGTATACACGCACACGCCAGTCAGTCCGGGCGTGGGCATTACACAAACAGTGGGAAAATAGCTCTCCAAAGCAGAGACAGATTGGAAAAGGTCCCACATGTCTTCTCTTCATTTGCAAAGATGACAACCTGGGAGAGCTTTTCACTGTGTGAGGTCTGTCACTTGTAAGGAGATGACCAGCTGCCATGTTCCCTCTGAAGACATCAGTGCTGCTGTGGTATAGAATATGTATAATGTTTTCTTCCTGATATGTTTAATTGTGGGCTATAGTATTAATAAACGACCACAAGATGTCACTGTCTAGAATGTAGGTGAAAAGTGAAGTTTACCAGTAGCATAGCAGGCATTTATGACAGTGTGAGAGTTAACTATGTGTGAGTAAAGCCCATAGTGGGTGGGCACTTTAAGAATATCTGGGTAGTTTCCAGAAGCAGGAAGAGAATTCAGTCAGTAGTGTGCGATACTTCAGAGAACTGACAGGCTCTATACTGGCTGCTAGGGTAGATGTGGGCCTAGTTTCCTAAACAGTGGATGACCAGATGGAAGAATTCCTCCACAAGAGTCCCCTTAGCCAGCCTGGGAACCTCGAGAGAGTTGTCGGGGACCTAGGGGCACATTCTGTCTGCCAGCCTGCAGAAGAAGTTAGGACTGAAGTCTAGGACATGGAGAGAACTACGAACCGGATATACTGTCTTTGGTGTGGAAGATTCTCTAGGGCTAGAGAAGAAAGCGACAGAGATGCTGCACCTAAATTGTGAACCAGGGCTGAAGTTATATCAAGTACCTGTGGGAAAGATAACAACACGTTGGGCCTTATCCTTTATACCCGCCTGTAAATATTGTAAATACTGCCAGTTACTAAGTAAAGTTCAAGTTTTGCCATGAACTTTGGATTCATTGCTGCCCTGGTTCCAGAAGAGAAATTCCTGGAGTCAGAAGAGACCAGCTGGTCAGAAGTAAATGGAAAGCACCACATACACTGCAGCAAACCAGAGCGAGGACATACTTTGTCTGTAGGGTATCAAAGTGAGTAAGGGCTACAGCTCGCCCACGACTACCTCGCTGGGGCACCTTACATTCGGCGTAGTCGGCAGGGCGCAAACTCCCCGCATGAAGAAAATGGGGAAAAGCCGACTCAGAGCACAGATGGAAGAGTGCTGGAAGACAGGCGACCCAAGATGGCGGCCCGAAGTATGGATTCCAAAATGGCGACAGCGGTGGTAAAGAGAAGGAGAAGAACCGCCTATCATGGGAGTGGCATCCGAGAGTGTTCATCCCCCATGAGTTCCGGCCCAAAGAAGGATAGGCACAGCAGCCAAGATCTGTCCTATAAGGTATGTTGATGAAGAGGGCACGGCGCAAAGTAAGGCCCAGGCCAGTGACTGGCAGAGCGCTAAGGAAAGGGGTTTGGCTGAAGGCGGAGCTGCGAAGAGTGAAGTGTGATGCAGTTGCCATGTCAGAAATCCGACCTAGGAAGAGGAAGAGCCAGACGTGCAGGAAGCACATAGTCAGAGAGTTACTGGCGCCATTTTTGTCCTAGCACATGAGACATAAGGAGCTGGTGAAGACATTAGTTGTGATGACACACAGTGATCGCGAGTCAAGAGCCCAGCCTACATGGTGAATGAGCATTAACGGTGATGATGAAGAGATGGAAGACATGAGTGGTGAGAGTAAATATGGGGACTCGTATGCAGTGGACGAGTACTGGTGGGGATTTGGAGCCTTTTTCCTGCACTAGGGACTTGGTTACCATGATCAAGTTGTTCCAGAGATACTACCATCCCCAGTTATTGTGGCTGAGCCTGATGGGAGACACTCAGTGTGACACGCCCCCTGGGCCGTGGGGTGCTCGGTAGCCGGGCCGGTCGGTGCTGGGGATGTCACGGTGGCAGTGACCCGGACCGTGGCCCAGGGTGGTCAATTAAAAGGAAAGTAAAAGGGGAATAAAGTTTTTACAGATAATGTTCGTGACGCCACCTGTGGTATGCGGCTATATGGGGCCACCGCTGCGGTGCAGATCCTCTGGAGCTGATGGCGACGCAGCAGAGTTGGTTCAGCTCTCCACAGGCAGAGGTTAGCTCCAGGGCAGGAGATGGTGATTTTATGAGGTAGATGTTGTTGGTGAGCGGTAATGCAGGTGATGGCGCAGCAATTATTCGCAGACACAGTGGGGTGCAGTCTTCAGGTTTTACTCACAGTTGTTCAAGACTCCAGGTTACAAGGGCCAGTGTGTAACCTTCCACGTCGTCCTGTGTCCTCCAGGGAAGGGGTTCAGCAATCTCTCAAGTCTCTCAGGAGTACTTAAACGGGACCCGTTCTATGTGCCTTTCCCTGTCGTCTTCCCTGTGCAGGCCCTCACCCTCCTGCCCTGCGCCTCACAATCAGTGTCCCAAGCCAGTAGCCTCGGGCCTTGTCGGGCGACTTGCAATCCCCTGGACCCCATGCGGCCACCTTTTCGGCGATATAATTGTGGCTGTTGGCTGCAGCACCTTGAAAATGCAGCAGCCTTCGGTTATCTAGCTGAGCCTGGTTGTTCTCCACTAGTTAGGGGCCTGTCCCCTCTGCAGCCTGATCCCTCCATGCCGGTGTAGATTCGGGCGCATGGGTGGCTTCCTGTACTCACCGTACCCCTGGGATCCCCCCTGTTCCTCCTGGAGCCCTCCTCACTGCTCTTCTCTTCTCTCAGTCTCTCCTCCTGGGCCTCTCAGACTGGGCCCTGCTCCTTTCTCCACACCTCCTTAGCAGAACTCCTCCTGAACTCCTGCTCCCAGCTCTCTCTCCTCTGACTGAACTCCTTCTAGGTGGTTCCCCTTCCTTCTTATACTCCTTCTGTCGGTGCTCCCCTGAACTACTTCCTCCACCCACCTCCTCTACCTAGTTCCATCCTCCAGCTAGGGACCAGGGACTGTGCTCTCCATTAGGAGCAATATCGCCCATCCCTACTGAAGTGGAGTGTATTGGGTGTGGGTGTGTGGGTCCTGGGTAGTACTCCCTCCTTACCTGAGAGTTGGGTATCACACCTCTGGGTGAGATGCAGTACCCCTGTGCCGACTGAACCCGCAGGGGCGCCACAAGTTTACACCGCTCAAGGGACTGGAGAGTCTGTGACCACTCCAGACTACCAAGAAGAGGGGGAGTCCACTGCAGAATGTATGCAAGCCTCAGCTATATCCCATTCAGTAAGGCCGCACGCAGGCCAGCAACTGTTGCATGCTGCTCAGTTGCCAACCCAAAGAAACTGCGGTGAATTCCTCAGAAGCATTGAGCAGTGGTATGCACAGGATAGGAAGATGGTAGAGAAGATCCAGGGAGGACTTGGGCCTTGACTTCAATCTGGGAGCCTGATGCTGATGTGCAGGTATTTCCAGTGATGACTTCAGCTGGATGTGGCTTGTTTCTGCCTGAGAGTAGTCTGGAATAGTGTGGTGAGCGAATATGTTCAAAATCTGATCTCAAAAGTTAAATTCGACACGAATATGTCACATTCGGATTCGTGATCGGAAACGCGAGCATTTTTACTTCAATTCGGGAAAATCGGTATCATTCGGCAAAGAAGTGCGGGAAAATTATTGCTGTGTAATTACAGTGTTTTTAACAGTTTGGTTAGCATACATATGGAAATTTGACTGATAGTTTGAAAAAAATACATATAGCACAAAAACTTCATATAAACAATGTCATATTCTCCCTTTAAAGCAGAAAGTGTTGAACACTTACAGAGAACAAGTGAGAGCAGCGGGCACCAGCGACTGTGTGCTGTGTGATACCTTTGATTCCTTACTTTTCCATACATGTGTGCTTAGTTTGGAATAAGACAATTTGAGCTTTTAGCTAACTGTTTCGAATAATATAAGTATTTAAAAGCACCACTCCATGTTTTCTCTTGCAGCGCTGGAGCGTTGCAACCAATCCAAGCTCCCTGCACCTAGTCTGATGAGTGGGGGGGGAGTGTTTGATGAGTGGAGGGGTTGGGGAGAGTTCAGAAGAGCTCAGAGGAGCGGCGCACTTGTAATCTTTTTGTTTCTGTATCTTTAAGTGTGCAAATCGCGGCTAGCCAATCAGAGCGCAGGAAGCATCCACACTGTCCAGACACAAGGGCTTCTGCCATTGGCTGCTGAAATCACATGTCCTCTCTATATAAAGAGCAGTCATGTTCCCTCAGCGCCATTTTATGCATGTCACTGCTCACAGACACTGCTGCTGACTGCTCCTGTGTAAAGAGCGATTTTAGATACATAGATAAGCGGTTGTTTGTAAGTCAGATAGTTTAGATAAGTAGTCTGCTGTGTGCCTGTGAAATCGACCTTGCAGCACTTTTTTTTCTTATGTAATTACTGAGGTTCAGACAAAAACAGCAGGACCCATGGCATAGAGCTGTGTTGTGCACTGCTTGTATTGTGCTCTATGCACCAGTATCCCTTCAATCTATTTTTTCACTTGCTAATGTGATACAAGCAAGTCAGCAAGCCCTAGAAGTCCACATTTTCATTTAGTTGGGTTGAAATTCAGCTGTATGCAGACTCTGCAGAGCTCCTGAGTGCAGAGCACAAACTCTTTTTTTTTAATTTGCTAATGTGCAAGCTATAGTAGCCCACCTTGTCATTTTTGTGGGTGAAATTCAGCTGTATGCACAGTAAAAAATATATTTTTTTCTGTTGCTAGGCAGAGTCAAAATTTTTTTTTTCTGTTGCAAACGTGATACACTCTGCTATAAGCCACTTAGTACTTTAGTGGCATTGAACTTCAGCTCTTTTCAGAGAAAAAAATGTTAATTTTTCTGTTGCTAGCCAGAATCCCAAAAATATTTCTTTCTGTGACAAATGTGATAGAGTCTACCATAAGCCACCTAGTCCTTTTGTGGCGGTGAAATTCAGCTGTGATCAGAGCTTATGCAGAGTAAAAAAATCTATTTTTTGCTGTGACTAACGTGATACAGCAGGCTAGATCTGTGATTGAAATATCTTGGAGCATATATTCTATGTTATACAGGCCTCATCCAGAGTAAAAAAATACTTTCTTCTGTTTCTAACGTTATACAGCAGGGGACATTTCAGTTTGAAATAGTTTGGAGCATATCTTGTATATTATACAGGCCTCATCCACAATAAAAAATACTTTCTTCGGTTCTTAAAGTTATACAGCAGGGGACATCTCAGTTTGAAATTGTTTGTAGCATATCTCCTATGTTATACAGGCCTAACCCACACTAAAAAAGTACTTTCTTCTGTTCCTAACGTTATACAGCAGGGGACATCTCAGTTTGAAATTGTTTGTAGCATATTTCCTATGTTATACAGGTCTCATCCACAAAAAAAAACTACTTTCTTCTGTTAGTAACGTTATAAAGCAAGCCATATCTTACCTTGTCATTTAGTGCTGCTGAAATTCAGGTGTGTGCAGAGCTGTTGCAGAGGAAAAAATATAAATTTGTCTTGCTAATAGCGTGCTCCTACCACAGTATCTAGGCAACATGAGTGGGAAAAAGAGATGTCGTGGTGGAAGGGGGAATAGGATTGGTGTTCATGCCATACGTGGGGTAGGTGGTAATGTTAGTTAAAGCACTAGTGAACCAACACCGTCATGTTCTATCCGAAGACAACTGACAACTTCTGTTAGTGGACAGGCTACTCCACTCCCTCTCTTTGGCAGCTGCACATCGATACGCCTTGTTAATAAGGGCCAGAAAGAGCAGGTGCTCCAGTGGATGGCAAGCGCTCCTTCAAGTGGCCTCTCCTCTTCTTCCTCCACCTCAATATCACACACAGTACAGTCCACAGAGGTGGCACCCAATTACCCTTGCTTCCTTCGCGTCACAATCGTCCAACTGCCCAACTGACTGTAGTGAACCATAGATGGGCGAGTCTGCAGAACTGTTCAACCATTCTATACCATGGGCATCAGAAGTGTACTCCAAACATTCACAGAGTCAAGAGGAGGAAAGCATCTGCAACGTTGCCCAAATTTTTTTTAGGTTGGATTCGGGGCAGGACGATGTAGGGTCGGAGCAGGTTCCTGACCCTCGTCACCAGACTTTAACCACTGAGGAGGGAGGTGATCCTGAAGTGGGGTTACTCAGAGCCGGGTCAGATGTTGGGGGGGATGCAGTCACTGCCTAGACCCGTTCCGTGCTCAGGGCGGTCACATTAAAGATGTAATGGGCTTTCAGGGTTGAGTGGTATTTCGACTACGCCACCTACGGTTTCCGGTGATGGACACCAACGCTGTTTCAGTCCACTGAGGCCGGTGTTGCTGACAGCAATGATGGGACGGCTCCCCGCAGGTAGAGTGGGCCTCAGGGCAGTGTGAGGAGGGATGGTGGGTGCAGTGCCACGCAGTAAATAACAGGCTGAAACGGGGGGTGAAGTCATCCAGGGATTTTACTCACATTAAGATGAACTTTAGCCGCAAAGCTTCCCTCTGCTCCTCGCGGCGTGCTGCGGCCACCAGGAAGGGGGTCCAGCACTTTCCAGATAGATCAAGAGCACCTGTCAAGACCACGTTGGTGTGTTCCTCTCCTTCTCCCTCTCTTTCTCCTTCTCCTCCCTGCTTGTGTCCCCCTCCGGGATCCACTAAGCCGCCGGGCTTTTCCAACAGTGACGTAAAGTACACAGTCAGATATCGGGGGCCGGTCACCCCTCTTGCAGCAGGAGTCCCTCTGACTAGGCCAGAATGAAGGTAGCAGGTGGCGTATGCCGCTCCGTCCACATCCCCCTGGGATCCTTTTGCCTGTGGAGCTTGTCTCCTCCGCTCCCCTCCAGGCCTTCTTAAGTAGGGACCTTGACCGGGTAGAAACAGTGGTTAACTCTTGCCCGCTCCTCGTCTCAAGGCCAGAGCGCGAGGACCGTGTATCTCCAATCAGCTGCAGGTTCTAACAGAAAGCCACGTTCAGTGATGAAGATCACAATCAAAGACCATGAGCTTAAGATGGCTGAAGATTAAATATGATGCTATTAGTGCATCCTAAAAGTGTGTCGTCCACCCTCACCCACTACTAGGTTCCCCCTATCTTTGGTTCCCCCCCATCTCCTCTATCCCGGCTGGGGCAGCACCCTGGTGCCTTAAAGCCCCCCTCAGGACAGGAGTGGTGTAGTGTGTTGAGTGGTGAAGTAGGGTCCTGAGAAGTGCTCCATCCTTACCTTGAAGAGGAGATACCACACCTCAAGCTGAGGTGAAGTACCCCTGTGGCGACTGAACCCACAGGGGCGCCACACTGTCAGGGCAACAAGAGGAGAAGGGTCACTCTAAGTTTAAGGAATGGGATAACACATTGGATGATGACTAGGTTAAAGTTCCTAGTTGGTGTGAATCCAGAGTCACGCAGCCAAATAGCTCATCTGAGGAGGTGGAGGAGGAAGAAGAGGAGGTTACGTTTCACTCTACGTGTACTAGCACGAGGAGCACTGCATCCTAAGCCACAACTGTGGCCAGCAATGATCACGGGTCTATTGCTCGCAGGGGCGGCAAGGGTTGCCTAGCCTGGGCCTTTTTTGTCACCACAAAGGATAAGCCAATTCACGTTATCTGCAAACTTTGCAATGAAAAACTCAGTAGAGGGAAAAAGTGCAATAATTTGACTACTACATGCATGAACCCTCACATATGCAATCAACATGTGTTACGCTGGCAATCTTACTGTGCTAAAATGCGGACCAGCAGACCTCAACAACCATCAGCTGCCCCATCAACCGCATCCGCTGCTTCTTCCTCCTCTTCTATTACCGTGCCAAATATTGTCACGCAGGTCTCCCACTACAGAACCTCCGGTTTGTTTGCCTGCTCCAGTCAGGCTGAGTGAGAGCCCGTCAGCTGTAATGGAAGCGGATATGCCTGCTGTGTTTGTTACATCGAGCACACAACATGTTTCTCAATCCACCGTAACATCTGCGCCTGCACCTCACTCACGGTCCAGCAGTTTGTCTGGTTCACCGTACTCCACCCTCTCTTAGCACCACAGCCAGCCCTCGGTCCCGCAATTGTGGTCACGTAAAATATTGTTTCTTCTACACATGACAAAGCTAAGAGGTTGACCTCCACCATCTTCAATCTGTAGGCCACAGAAATGGTGGTGTTAGGCCCTAATTTTTTAAATGTGAACACTCCTGATTGTGTTTCCATCTGCTGGGTTGGCTCTAGTGGAAGAAGTGTCAGTCCCCATTATAATACTTATACTCTATTAAAATTAATTGTTTGGTGCAGATATTGTTCTCACAGCAGAAAACACGATAAAATAGAAATTGGTTTTCTTTCAACCATGGTATATAACGCAGGCTACATCTCAGCTTAAAATTCTTTGGGGCAGATATTGTTCTCCACACAGGGGTATACAGACATGATATACAGTAGTCTGCTTTATATACCAATTTTGAGTTTATCATGTCTGTGTACCCCTATGGAGAGAAAAATATCTCCCCCAAAGAATTTTAAGCTGAGATATAGTCTGCTTTATATACCAATTTTGAGTTTATTTCAGCTTAAAATTCTTTGGGGCAGATACTGTTCTCCACACAGGGGTACACAGACATGATAAACTCAAAATAGTTTTTCTTACTACCGTGGTATATAAAGCAGGCTACATCTCAGCTTAAAATTCTTTGAGGCAAATATTGTTCTCCATACAGGGGAAAAAAACAACGGTTTTAGCATCACCATCCCGCTTCTCTGTCTACTGAAACGCTCGCTGCTCACAGTTAAAGAGGAGGCATTGCAGGCAGAGCAAGGAACTATACAGCCCAACCTCATCTAATCTCAACGGGCATTGGGTGATAATGAGGAGGAGGAGGATGAGGAGGGAAACATGGACAGTCGTCCACTTGGTAAGGACAGGGAATCCTTGGCTGTCTTGGAAGTCTTGCTACCCCTCTTTTAGTCTGTGGGAAAGCTATATGAGTTTTGCTTAATGATGACCTTCAGTAGCCTAAACCGTGGTTTTGCTTATGCACATTATTTCTCAAAACGCATTGCAGATCAAGCCATTTCCCAACTCTGTAGTCATGAAATTTAAGGTGTAAAGAAAGATCTTTGTGTGTGACTAAGCACCACCAAGAAGTGTGAGATGATATTGGACGGGCTGCCATTGCTTATGGAACAAGCTGCATTAGAACCAGAGTAGATACGGTTTCCCTCTATGCCAGTCCTTTCACCGACCTAAAGAATATGGCTGAGGTGAAATACAACTGTCACCGAGAAGAAGTGTCAGACTGAAGAACATTGGGCCCATCTGAGGATTTGATTCTGAGGGCCCACCTTTCTCCCCCGCTCAAGAGCCCCATAGCAGCTGCAAGGTTTGTGCTATGAACTCTTCTGATGGAGAAGCAAGGGCCCACCGGAGGATTCTCATGCCTAAGAAAAGTCTGTGTGAAGGTTCCAAGACACTGTATGGCTGCTTTTTTACTGAGGAGGAAACCGGAGAACCTGGGGGAAACCCCCGCAAACACTGGGAGAACATGCAAACTACTTGCAGATGTTATTCTTGGTGGGATTTGAACCCAGGAACCCAGCTCTGCAAGCCTGCAGTGCTAACCACTGAGCCACTGTGCTGCCTTCTCTGTCCTCCCGGCTCTGATATCTAACATGCTGGAGAAACTTGCACCTACTGCCACTCAGTGTCTTCAGCTCCTTTGTGAGAAACTAATGTTTGGGGAGCCACTCAGTCTACCAAATAAAATTCCTGAGAAGGAAATTGTGGATGGCTTTGCTTCTGGTACTGGGTGCACTGCTAATACCATGGCGCGCCATAATTCACTGGAAATATTTCAGGTTGGTTGGAGACAAGCTCATTCCCACAGAAAAGTATCAGCAGCAAGCTAAGGAGATGGTCGCCTCTATCATCATAAAGAAGTTAGTTTGCTGTCTAGGAGACCAATCACCACTGCTGTCTACCTTGTGAACATTGTGTTGAAGATTGCAAGGTGTCACGGGTTTACTGTGACAAAGAGGAGCCAGAAGAAAGCAGCGTCTGATTCCTCCCACTCCTGCACTCATTAGAAGCCTTTCGCCTTTATTTTAATCGGTGCAAGGGTTAATCTGCTCAGTTGTGAGCTCCTGGAAGATTACCTTCATTTAGGCTCTCAGCATATTTGTCCTGTGCATCTCCCCTACTGTATAACTCTGTACCCCAACACATCAGACTCTTGCCTACCGTGGAAACCTTGAAAAGGAAGCTGAAGACCCACTTCTTATGACAAGCGTACAATCTGCAGTAGCATACCGCTGCACAACTAGCTGTACCCTGACCTACTGTATCCTCACCAATCCCTTGTAGATTGTTTGTGCACCCTTGCAGGCAGGGTCCTCTATCCTCTTGTACCAGTCGGTGACCCCTTTTCACATGCAAAGCGCCACGGAATAAATGTCGCTGTAATAAAAATAATAATTATAGTACTTGTACTCTGGGTCAATTGATGGCACTTTCCTGGTGTCTAGCCCTAATTTGATGTGTTTTGGCAGCTTTTGGGCCCGTTTGAAGGTGTTGTGTATGCATTTGTTCCCCCCCCCATTGAATCCTATGGCGTTCGGCAATGTTCGGCGTATATTCGACAAAATAAATTGGCAAATATTGCAAATTTGACTATCGTAATCCGAACCAAACATTAAAACATTCACTCATCTCTAGACTGAAAGTAGATGGAGAAATTCTAAGAGACACCTGAGCAGTGACCAAGGTGCCCTCTGGGCAGTTGCAGTTACTCAATTTGTCCAGCAGGCTATTTTGAGGGGTTGAGTTCCGAGGAACCCCTATTTAAAGGCTGAAGACCAGTCGAGTCTCAGGAAATGAAGTTTAAGGCTCCTCGCCTTTGTTATTTTTGGAAGGACTGTTGATACCTTCATGGTCAGAAGGCTTGTGTGTTTTTCCCAAAAAGTAATCAGAGGGAGTGTTCGAGATACCCTTGAGGCCAGGTGGGCCTGTAGTAGCCGCGGATGGCTGAAGGTTGGTTTGCTCTTTGCTTATTTCCCCCAGTTGTGGGGGTTTGCGCTGTGAGAGGGTTCTTCTATAAACCCTTCACTGGGGACCTTGCCCAACTAGTTGAGGACTTTATCCTAATGCTCTCATGGACTTTCTTCTATTTGGACTCTACCTTCCATGGACTGTGTCCTGGTTGTCAGGACCAACATTTCGGGAAGGGGGAAAGAATGACTTAATGTTTCAGCCAGGTCAGGAACCTTGAGAACTGTGCCCTTGGACAGGAAGGGCTGTTGCTGTGTTGGCCTGTAGAACTCTGTAAAATATGGACATGGACATTTGGTTCTGGGGTCCCAACTTAGTGGGAGTGGGGTCATGCTGACCCAAAGAAACAGAAAAGAAAACATCTGCCTTCCAGAGAAGCAAAGAATTAAGGTTTGTTTTCGGTTTTATGCATTGGTGTCTTGCAGGTTTTCCAGATGGTCAAGGACGACCATCATTAAAGAAGGGGGAGATGTAAGGAGATGACCAGCTGCCATGTTCCCCCTGAAGACATCAATGCTGCTGTGATATAGAATGTGCATGATGTTTTGCTCCTCATATGTTTCCTTGTGGGCTTAACAAACAGCCACAAGATGCCACTGTCTAGAATGTAGGTGAAAGGTGAAGTTTGAAAGTAGCAGGCATTTATGACAGTGTGAGAGGTAACTATGTGTGAGCAAAGCCCATAGTGGGTAGGCACTTTAGGAATCTCTGGGTAGTTTCCAGAAGCAGGAAGAGAGTTCAGTCAGTAGTGTGCGGTACTTGAGAGAGCTAACAGGCTCTATACTGACTGCTAGGGTAAACGTGTGCCTAGTATCCTGGACAGATGATCACCAGATAGAAGAATCCCTCCACAAGAGTCCCCTTAGCCGGCCTGGGAACCTCGAGAGAGTCGTCGGGGACCTAGGGGCACATTCTGTCTGCCAGCCTGCAGAAGAAGTTAAAACTCAAGTCTAAGACGTCGAGAGAACTAGGATCCGGATATACTGTCTTTGGTGAGGAAGATTCTCTAGGGCTAGAGAAGAAAGCGACAGAGATGTTTCACCTAAATTGTGAACCAGGGCTGAAGTTGTATCACGTACCTGTGGGAAAGATGACAACCCGTTGGGCCTTATCCTTTATACCTGCCTGTAAATAATGTAAATACTGCCAGTCACTAAGTAAAGTTGTTGTTATGAACTTTGTGTCCTCTGGATTCATTGCTGCCCCAGTTTCTGAAGAAAAAATTTCTGTAGTCAGAAGAGACTGGCTGGTCAGAATTAAGTGGAAAGCACCATATACACCGCAGCACACCAGAGTGAGGATATACTTTGTCTGTAGGGTGCCAAGGAGAGCAAGGACTACAGATTGCCCATGACTACCTTGCAGGGGCACCTTACATATTCTCCACCTGTCCTCCATGTGTAGTGTGGGGTCTGTCACTCTCTACCTGTCCTCAATGTGTATTGCGGGGTCTGTCTCTCCCTATCTGTCCTCCATTTGTAGTGTGGGGTATGTCACTCTCTACCTGTCCTCCATGTGTAGTGCGGCATCTGTCACTCTCTACCTGTCCTCCATGTGTAGTGTGAGGTCTGTCACTCTCTACCTGTCCTCCATGTGTAGTGCAGGGTCTGTCACTCTCTACCTGTCCTCCATGTGTAGTGAAGGGTCTGTCACTCTCTACCTGTCCTCCATGTGTAGTGTGGGGTCTGTCACTCTCTACCTGTCCTCCATGTGTAGTGTGGGGTATGTCACGCTCCACCTGTCCTCCGTGTGTAGTGTGGGGTCTGTCACTCTCTACCTGTCCTCCATGTGTAATGTGGGATCTGTCACTCTCTACCTGTCCTCCATGTGTAGCGCGGGGTCTGTCACTCTCTACCTGCCCTCCATGTGTAGTGTGGGGTCTGTCACTCTTTTCCTGTCCTCCATGTATAGTGTGGGGTCTGTCACTCTCTTCCTGTCCTCCATGTGTAGTGCAGGGTTTGTCACTCTTTTCCTGTCCTCCATGTATAGTGGGGGTCTGTCACTCTTTACTTGTCCTCCATGTGTAGTGAGGGGTCTGTTACTCTCTACCTGTCCTCCATGTGTAGTGAGGGGTCTGTCACTCTCTACAGGTCCTCCATGTGTAGTGAGGGGTATTTCACTCTCTACCCATCCTCCATGTGTAGTGGGGAGTCTGTCACTCTTTTCCTGTCCTCCATGTGTAGTGCGGGGTCTGTCACTCTCTACCTGTCCTCCATGTGTAGTGCAGGGTCTGTCACTCTTTTCCTGTCCTCCATGTATAGTGTGGAGTCTGTCACTCTCTACCTGTCCTCCATGTGTAGTGTGGGGTCTGTCACTCTCTACCTGTCCTCCGTGTGTAGGGTGGGGTCTGTCACTCTCTACCTGTCCTCCATGTGTAGTGTGGGGTCTGTCACTCTTTTCCTGTCCTCCATTTGTAGTGTGGGGTCTGTCACTCTCTACCTGTCCTCAATGTGTATGGCGGGGTCTGTCACTCCCTACCTGTCCTCCATTTGTAGTGTGGGGTCTGTCACTCTCTACCTGTCCTCCATGTGTAGTGCGGGGTCTGTCACTCTCTACCTGTCCTTCATGTGTAGTGTGAGGTCTGTCACCCTCTACCTGTCCTCCATGTGTAGTGCATGGTCTGTCACTCTCTACCTGTCCTCCATGTCTAGTGCAGGGTCTGTCACTCTCTACCTGTCCTCCATGTGTAGTGTGGGGTCTGTCACTCTCTACCTGTCCTCCATGTGTAGTGTGGGGTCTGTCACTCTCTACCTGTCCTCCATGTGTAGTGCGGGGTCTGTCACTCTCTACCTGTCCTCCATGTGTAGTGTGGGGTCTGTCACTCTCTACCTGTGCTCCATGTGTAGTGTGGGGTCTGTCACTCTCTACCTGTCCTCCATGTGTAGTGTGGGGTCTGTCACTCTCTACCTGTCCTCCATGTGTAGTGCGGGGTCTGTCACTCTCTACCTATCCTCCATGTGTAGTGTGGGGTCTGTCACTCTCTACCTGTGCTCCATGTGTAGTGCAGGGTCTGTCACTCTCTACCTGTCCTCCATGTGTAGTGCGGGGTCTGTCACTCTCTACCTGTCCTCCATGTGAAGTGTGGGGTCTGTCACTCTCTGCCTGTTCTCCATGTGTAGTGTGGAGTCTGTCACTCTCTACCTGTCCTCCATGTATAGTGTGGGGTCTGTCACTCTCTACCTGTCCTCCATGTGTAGTGTGGGGTCTGTCACTCTCTACCTGTCCTCTATGTGTAGTGTGAGGTCTGTCACTCTCTATCTGTCCTCCATGTGTACTACAGAGTCTGTCACTCTCTCCCTGTCCTCCATGTGTAGTGTGGGGTCTGTCACTCTCTCCCTGTCCTCCATGTGTAGTGTGGGGTCTGTCACTCTCTACCTGTCCTCCATATGCAGTGCGGGGTCTGTCACTCTATACCTGTGCTTCATGTGTTGTGCGGGGTCTGTCACTCTCTACCTGTGCTCCATGTGTAGTGCAGGGTCTGTCACTCTCTACCTGTCCTCCATGTGTAGTGCGGGGTCTGTCACTCTCTACCTGTCCTCCATGTGTAGTGTGGGGTCTGTCACTCTCTGCCTGTTCTCCATGTGTAGTGTGGAGTCTGTCACTCTCTACCTCTCCTCCATGTGTAGTGTGGGGTCTGTCACTCTCTACCTGTCCTCCATGTGTACTGCAGAGTCTGTCACTCTCTACCTGTCCTCCATGTGTAGTGTGGGGTCTGTCACTCTCTCCCTGTCCTCCATGTGTAGTGTGGGGTCTGTCACTCTCTCCATGTCCTCCATGTGTAGTGTGGGGTCTGTCACTCTCTACCTGTCCTCCATATGCAGTGTGGGGTCTCTCACTCTCTACCTGTCCTCCATGTGCAGTGTGAGGTCTGTCACTCTCTACCTGTCCTCCATGTGTAGTGTGAGGTCTGTCACTCTCTACCTGTCCTCCATGTGTAGTGTGGGGTCTGTCACTCTCTACCTGTTCTCCATGTGTAGTGCAGGGTCTGTCACTCTCTACCTGTCCTCCATGTGTAGTGCAGGGTCTGTCACTCTCTACCTGTCCTCCATGTGTAGTGCGGGGTCTGTCACTCTCTACCTGTCCTCCATGTGTAGTGTGGGGTCTGTCACTCTCTGCCTGTTCTCCATGTGTAGTGTGGAGTCTGTCACTCTCTACCTCTCCTCCATGTGTAGTGTGGGGTCTGTCACTCTCTACCTGTCCTCCATGTGTAGTGCGGGGTCTGTCACTCTCTACCTGTCCTCCATGTGTAGTGTGAGGTCTGTCACTCTCTACCTGTCCTCCATGTGTAGTGTGGGGTCTGTCACTCTCTCCCTGTCCTCCATGTGTAGTGTGGGGTCTGTCACTCTCTCCCTGTCCTCCATGTGTAGTGTGGGGTCTGTCACTCTCTACCTGTCCTCCATATGCAGTGTGGGGTCTGTCACTCTCTACCTGTCCTCCATGTGCAGTGTGAGGTCTGTCACTCTCTACCTGTCCTCCATGTGTAGTGTGAGGTCTGTCACTCTCTACCTGTCCTCCATGTGTAGTGTGGGGTCTGTCACTCTCTACCTGTTCTCCATGTGTAGTGCGGGGTCTGTCACTCTCTACCTGTCCTCCATGTGTAGTGCGGGGTCTGTCACTCTCTACCTGTCCTCCATGTGTAGTGAGGGGTCTGTCACTCTCTACCTGTCCTCCATGTGTAGTGCGGGGTCTGTCACTCTCTACCTGTCCTCCATGTGTAGTGAGGGGTCTGTCACTCTCTACCTGTCCTCCATGTGTAGTGCAGGGTCTGTCACTCTCTACCTGTCCTCCATGTGTAGTGTGAGGTCTGTCACTCTCTACCTGTCCTCCATGTGTAGTGAGGGGTCTGTCACTCTCTACCTGTCCTCCATGTGTAGTGCGGGGTCTGTCACTCTCTACCTGTCCTCCATGTGTAGTGAGGGGTCTGTCACTCTCTACCTGTCCTCCATGTGTAGTGTGGGGTCTGTCACTCTCTCCCTGTCCTCCATGTGTAGTGTGGGGTCTGTCACTCTCTCCCTGTCCTCCATGTGTAGTGTGGGGTCTGTCACTCTCTCCCTGTCCTCCATGTGTAGTGTGGGGTCTGTCACTCTCTACCTGTCCTCCATGTGTAGTGCGGGGTCTGTCACTCTCTACCTGTCCTCCATGTGTAATGAGGGGTCTGTCACTCTCTACCTGTCCTCCATGTGTAGTGTGGGGTCTGTCACTCTCTACCTGTCCTCCATGTGTAGTGTGAGGTCTGTCACTCTCTACCTGTCCTCCATGTGTAGTGAGGGGTCTGTCACTCTCTACCTGTCCTCCATGTGTAGTGCGGGGTCTGTCACTCTCTACCTGTCCTCCATGTGTAGTGAGGGGTCTGTCACTCTCTACCTGTCCTCCATGTGTAGTGTGGGGTCTGTCACTCTCTCCCTGTCCTCCATGTGTAGTGTGGGGTCTGTCACTCTCTCCCTGTCCTCCATGTGTAGTGTGGGGTCTGTCACTCTCTACCTGTCCTCCATATGCAGTGTGGGGTCTGTCACTCTCTACCTGTCCTCCATGTGCAGTGTGAGGTCTGTCACTCTCTACCTGTCCTCCATGTGTAGTGTGAGGTCTGTCACTCTCTACCTGTCCTCCATGTGTAGTGTGGGGTCTGTCACTCTCTACCTGTTCTCCATGTGTAGTGCGGGGT
Organism: Phyllobates terribilis; assembly: GCF_046119375.1. Classification (NCBI taxonomy): domain Eukaryota; kingdom Metazoa; phylum Chordata; class Amphibia; order Anura; family Dendrobatidae; genus Phyllobates; species Phyllobates terribilis. The sequence goes on from NW_027362762.1 coordinate 70,974,380, forward strand.
CTGTCACTCTCTACCTGTCCTCCATGTGTAGTGCGGGGTCTGTTACTCTCTACCTGTCCTCCATGTGTAGTGAGGGGTCTGTCACTCTCTACCTGTCCTCCATGTGTAGTGCGGGGTCTGTCACTCTCTACCTGTCCTCCATGTGTAGTGAGGGGTCTGTCACTCTCTACCTGTCCTCCATGTGTAGTGCGGGGTCTGTCACTCTCTACCTGTCCTCCATGTGTAGTGTGAGGTCTGTCACTCTCTACCTGTCCTCCTTGTGTAGTGAGGGGTCTGTCACTCTCTACCTGTCCTCCATGTGTAGTGCGGGGTCTGTCACTCTCTACCTGTCCTCCATGTGTAGTGCAGGGTCTGTCACTCTCTACCTGTCCTCCATGTGTAGTGTGGGGTCTGTCACTCTCTACCTGTCCTCCATGTGTAGTGAGGGGTCTGTCACTCTCTACCTGTCCTCCATGTGTAGTGTGAGGTCTGTCACTCTCTACCTGTCCTCCATGTGTACTGCAGAGTCTGTCACTCTCTACCTGTCCTCCATGTGTAGTGTGGGGTCTGTCACTCTCTCCCTGTCCTCCATGTGTAGTGTGGGGTCTGTCACTCTCTCCCTGTCCTCCATGTGTAGTGTGGGGTCTGTCACTCTCTACCTGTCCTCCATATGCAGTGTGGGGTCTCTCACTCTCTACCTGTCCTCCATGTGCAGTGTGAGGTCTGTCACTCTCTACCTGTCCTCCATGTGTAGTGTGAGGTCTGTCACTCTCTACCTGTCCTCCATGTGTAGTGTGGGGTCTGTCACTCTCTACCTGTTCTCCATGTGTAGTGCGGGGTCTGTCACTCTCTACCTGTGCTCCATGTGTAGTGCAGGGTCTGTCACTCTCTACCTGTCCTCCATGTGTAGTGCGGGGTCTGTCACTCTCTACCTGTCCTCCATGTGTAGTGTGGGGTCTGTCACTCTCTGCCTGTTCTCCATGTGTAGTGTGGAGTCTGTCACTCTCTACCTATCCTCCATGTGTAGTGTGGGGTCTGTCACTCTCTACCTGTCCTCCATGTGTAGTGCGGGGTCTGTCACTCTCTACCTGTCCTCCATGTGTAGTGTGAGGTCTGTCACTCTCTACCTGTCCTCCATGTGTAGTGTGGGGTCTGTCACTCTCTCCCTGTCCTCCATGTGTAGTGTGGGGTCTGTCACTCTCTCCCTGTCCTCCATGTGTAGTGTGGGGTCTGTCACTCTCTACCTGTCCTCCATATGCAGTGTGGGGTCTGTCACTCTCTACCTGTCCTCCATGTGTAGTGCGGGGTCTGTCACTCTCTACCTGTCCTCCATGTGTAGTGAGGGGTCTGTCACTCTCTACCTGTCCTCCATGTGTAGTGCGGGGTCTGTCACTCTCTACCTGTCCTCCATGTGTAGTGTGAGGTCTGTCACTCTCTACCTGTCCTCCATGTGTAGTGAGGGGTCTGTCACTCTCTACCTGTCCTCCATGTGTAGTGCGGGGTCTGTCACTCTCTACCTGTCCTCCATGTGTAGTGCAGGGTCTGTCACTCTCTACCTGTCCTCCATGTGTAGTGTGGGGTCTGTCACTCTCTACCTGTCCTCCATGTGTAGTGAGGGGTCTGTCACTCTCTACCTGTCCTCCATGTGTAGTGTGGGGTCTGTCACTCTCTACCTGTCCTCCATGTGTAGTGCGGGGTCTGTCACTCTCTACCTGTCCTCCATGTGTAGTGCGGGGTCTGTCACTCTCTACCTGTCCTCCATGTGTAGTGAGGGGTCTGTCACTCTCTACCTGTCCTCCATGTGTAGTGAGGGGTCTGTCACTCTCTACCTGTCCTCCATGTGTAGTGAGGGGTCTGTCACTCTCTACCTGTCCTCCATGTGTAGTGCGGGGTCCCTAACTCATCCGTATGATATATGCCTATGAGGCTGTGGAGTTGGTGTCAGGAGACCCGGAGCTCAGGAATCGCGGTCTGTACACATGAAGCTTGGATATGTGAGCCTCACCTGGTTATGACTGATTTTGTGTATAGATACAGTATATCCTTGTAATGTACATTTAGTGCTGTGTAATATGTTGGCACCATATGAATGCAGATTATTATTATCCTCTTCTATTTTATTCCGGATATTTTTAATCTCAGCTGCTCGTGAAAAGGATAATACATTTCTAGAGATAGTGGTAATGTAAAGCGGTTTTCTAGTATAAACTTATATTTGAACAAAGGCTTGTAAAGATGTAAAATATCTCACCCTCCCCAGGTCCAGAGCTGGCGCTCCATTGCTGCTATGGTCTTTGTTTACATGCTGGAGCAGTGACACTAATCAGCAAGGTCTGCAGCTTGTGCCGTCTACATCAGCAGAGCCACTGAGCTCAGTGATTGGCTGCAGCGGTGATGTCTTCTATAGTCAGTTTGTCATAGCTACAGCCTGTAAACAAAGATCAGAGCAGCGGTGGAGAACCAGTTCTGGACCTGGGATGGATAAGTTGAAGCTGTGTTTGTTATTTTATACCTATACAAGCCTTTGCTCAAATAAAAGTTTATCTTGGAAATATCCTTTAAGGCAGCAATTCCATTATCCAAAGGATCATCATCACCAAAGTGATTATTATACTATGAGACCCTTGAGGAGGTCGCGTTGGTCCCAATACATTTGCTGGGGAGAGAACCTGCAAAGAACCTATGTAGGACAATCAGGAAGGATGATAGTGGAAAATTGACCTAAGGGTTTTAGAAAGGGCCGAAAGTGGGAAACAAATACTAAGCTCTACTGTCCTGAGTAGCAAAACTTGGCACCTGCTTGTGATCAATTCTATGGGTTCGCCCTCTCTTCTAAGGTTGTATAATATAACATTTCCCACCCTCCTCCTTCTCTTGTGTTACTCTGTTTCTATAGGTCTAGTCATGACCCAGCAAGCTTTTATTGGCCCATGTTATACTCATACCAGATAGTAGAGTGTGGATCATCTATAAACCTTCAGAATATCACTCACTTGCCCTGTCTCCAGCATCGGACTCTACATCCTCCCTCTTCTCCAGATGTCATTCTTCTGCTAACCCATGGTGCACATCTGTGATCATATTCTAAGGCTTTACAGGTTGACTCATATAGTAGTGATCCACATGAGTATTTAGGTAATTGGCATCTAGGCCACGAATTTGTATTAAAGTCGACCCTGACATATCCAATTCTGCTGTTTCGTTTGGTTCTGCTATGTCGCTATAAGTGATTCCCCAGACATGCCCAGCTCTGCTGATCCATTGGCCTCTCCTACATTGCTACCAGTGAGTCTCCAGACAAACCTAAATCTGCTGTTCCATGTGACGCCTCTACTCAGAAAACCCGTGTTTTACCCTGGGTGTTGGGGGACTCGGTGTCGGGCCCTGCGTTGAAGAGATGGGACGCAGCCGTGGCCCGGGCCCGACCCGTGCTCAGGGCCGTCACATTAGAAAGAGATGGTGTGGGCTATTCCGGGTTGAGTGGCTGATTAACGACTACGCCACCTGTGGTGTCTTGTGAAGGGCCACCAGCGCCGCTACAGTCCTCTGAGGCCTGGTGTCATGGCGGCTAAAGTTCTCACTGCTCCCCACAGGCGGAGCAAGGCCTCAGGGCAGGCAAGGCAGGATGAAGGGGGATAGTAGTAGCGCGGGGAGTACGGGCACCGCGTCGCGTGGTATGGCGCGTAATGAACAGTCCGGAGGCCATAGGGGTGAACTTCCAAGGCATTACTCACTCAGAGATGTTAGCGGGAAGGCGACTCCCTGCTCCTCGCGGAGTCCTGCGGCCACCAGGGACGGGGGTCCGACTACCTTCGAGGAAGTCCAGTGTTTGGTAGCGACCCTGCACCAGAGTGTTCCTGCACTACAGACTTCACCCTTTCCCGTCTGTGCGTGTGTAGATAGGCCGGGTCTCCCTCTGAGCTCCTCTCAGGTGTAGGGGTCGGGTGGCAATTCCTCTCCATCCAACGCCCGGTGGGATCCTCAGGGCCTAACCGGGCTTTCCCGTCCTGGACGTGGAGTACATGGTCGGGTGTCGGGGGACGGTACCCCTCTTGCAGCCGGAATCCCACTGAATAGATCAGGTAGGCGAGGACAGGTGGCGTACTCCGCTCCGTCTGCATCCTCCCCGGGACCCATTTGCTAGGGAGCCACACTCTAAAGCTCCCGGGCCTTCTTGATCCTGGTCCTCGGCCGGGTTGAGACATTCCTTGTCTGCAACCTACCTCTCGTCCCAAAGATCGGGGTACGAGGGCTGTGTCCCATGCCGATGCAGGCCCACACAGGATCTGCGCTCCCGGAGGGAAGTCACATACACACAGTATTTTGACAGCACAGTGACAGCCGACAGACTAGCAAGGGCTAGACTGATGGACCACAGAAGAACCAACTAACAAGGACAGAAGGACCAAGATCAAAGATGGCAGTCTATTAAGTACTAGATTTGAAGTGCAACTAACTAGTGTTCCTCCACCCTCACCCACTAACTGGTTCCTACCACTTTGTGTTCCCCAGTCTCCCTGTAACCAGGGGAGCAGCACCTAGTGCAAACTAGCTCCCTCTGGTGGAGAAATGTGGTGTTGGATGCAAAAGGCTAGGTCACTACCATCACACCGGCCTTACCTCAGAGGAGGAACACCACACTCCATTGAAGAAGTGCAGCATTCCTGTGGCGGTCGAACCCTCAGGGGCGCCACATTCCACTTGCTCTGTTACATTGCTACAAGTGGTGAGTCTGCTGCCATTACCAGCTCTGCTGTTCTGCTGGTCTTTACTACATTGCTAGAAGTGAGACTCTTGCCATCACCAGCTCTGGTGTACTGCTGGTCTCTACTACATTGCTACAAGTGAGTCTCCTGACAAACCTAGATCTGCTGTTCCACTTGCTCTGTTACTTTGCTACAAGTGAGTCTGCTGTCATCACCAGCTCTGCTGTTCTGCTGGTCTTTACTACATTACTACAAGTGAGTCTCCTGCCATCCCAGCTCTGCTATTCTGCTGATCTCTGCTACATTGCTATAAGAGTCTCCTGCTATCCCTGTCTCCTGGTCTCTGTTACATTGCTGTAAGTGAGTCTCTTGCCATCACCAGCTGTATTGTACTGCTGGCCTCTACTACATTGCTTCAAGTGAGTCTCCTGACAAACCTAGATCTGCTGTTCCACTTACGCTGTTATATTGCTACAAGTGAGTCTCCTGCCATCCCACCTCTGCTGTTCTGCTGGTCTCTGCTACATTGCTACAAGTGAGTCTCCTGCCATCACCAGCTCTGCTGTACTGCTGGTCTCACCTACATCTCTACAAGTGAGTCTCCTGACAAACCTTGATCTTTTGTTCCACTTGCTCTTTTACATTGCTACAAATGAGTCTCCTGACAAACTTAGGTCTGTTGAACTGATTGACTCTGCTACACTGCTGCAAGTGAGTCTCCTTACGTATCCAGTTCTGCTGATCTGTTGGGCTCTGCTACAACACTGCAAATGAGTCTCCTGATATACCCAGCTTTGCTCATCTGCTGTGCTTTGCTACATAGCTACAAGTGAGTACTGACATCACCAGCTCTGCTGTTCTGCTGGACTCTACGACATTGCTCAACTCTAGAATCTTCAGCTTCCCTGTAGTCCAGCAGTTCCTCCAGCTGCTATCCAACACTATCCGTTACTTTTACTGGTTTACCTTTCTCCATTATTGTCATCTGTCCATAACTGGTCGTAGGGACTGAAAGCTTTGAGGATTCACCTCACCAGGTGAGACTTAACATTGAAATATTTTCTCAGGGACTATATCACTGACAGCCTGACCTTAGGATAGATCATCGGTATTTAATCAGTGAGGTCTGAGACTAAATGAGATGATATGCATAGTAATTAGACAGTTTTTTGACAAGCAGCACTCTCTAATCACTGGCATAATAACACAGGATTTCAGACTTGATCTGAATGCAGGACTTGACAAGAAGTAGGTTCCACAACATCAACAACCATCACAACCTTCATTCATTAGTCATTCTCTTCCCGCATCTTTGGTTATAGGTTTCTGAAGTTGTGAGATATGTTAAACATTATGCAAAATCACCACATAATGATCGTCTGGGAGAATGTGGAGAGGAACAGACACATGCACCAGTCATATAAATTCCGGTAATTTTTTATCAGCTGGATGTCTATTGTATCCCGATTCTATTTCTTTACACCGCTGTGTCTGAGCTTTGTTATATTTCTTGACTAGATTGAAAGAATTGTCCAAGCTTATACAAGTTAAAACGATTGGAAAAATTTTGCAACTTTCCAGTTTACCTTTATAATTACTTCTACAGAAAACCAAATCTCCCAGAATTCATCTTGGTCAGATGCGCAGAATTCGATTCAGTCGGAATAAAATCGGTCTAAATTCAAAGTGCCCTGATTGCTGTTAAAAAATGTTTCTGATGCTCTCCAGATCCCAAAATATAATAAATGGAGGGGAAAGAAAGGGCTACAAAATAATAAAACATTATACTCACCTGTCCTAAGCCCTCACCTTTTCTTATACTACCTTGCCAGAGGCACCCTGGAACTTTACATCAGTTTTCAGTTCTTCCGATGCCGAGGCGAATGGTTGGCACAAGTGATGCAAATTTATTCAAGAGGAATTGAATTCTACTCAAATTTCACAAAAAGCCACACTTTAGAAAATACGGATTTTTTGCAATTCACTGTGCTAATTCAGCAAAATGGTGGCTGGATTCCATTGCCCCTCTTGCTAAGCAGTAGAGGGTCAGAAAAAAAGTGAAAAAGAAAAAAAGAAAAACTTAATTAACTTCTCACCTTTCTAGTTGCTCCCTGTCTGGGTCTCCATGCGTCAGTCACACTGCATTTCCGGCCCGGTGTTTACCCTGGGCTGGGACTTGTCGTGGGCAGGACTCAGAAGACACAGGGCATGTACAGTTACCTCCAGATCCTGTGACTGGAAGTCCTGGCAACAGGTATGTCAGGCAGTGATCAGTACAGGCGCCGAGAGAGGTGAGCCGTGAGGCCATTTATTATGCTCTAGTGTTCGGAGAGTCCTCAGATCATAATAGGGAGGATCAAATTTCTGGGGAACATTTTTGCTGAAAATCTGCGTGATTTGGGGAATTTGAATTTTGCCAGATCCGCTCATCTCTACTTGTCCCCCGAGTGACTGTCAATCACTTGACTCAGGGCCATAAAGGAGCACCGGTAAAACCAAAGACCGGAGGCAGAGGCAGTGAAAGAACTCGTGAGGGCCTAGGACAGATGAGAATAATATATTTACTATGTTAACCCCTTCTCAGACCCCAAAAGAAGAGAGCAAAATGGCAGTTGGCATGTGAATCGAGTCCCAAAGTTTTCAAACTCTAGAGAGTCCAAGATTTGGGGGAAATTCTTAACAAATTTAATATGTTGTTGACCAATTTGCTCATCTCTAACTATTTTCTTATTAATGTTAAGGTCTTTTTTAATTCTTGTTTTCAACCAGCCCTAATCAGTCCCAACTGACTCAGGTCTATGGCTTGGCATATGAACATTTGTTAAAGCAAATTTCTAGTGAGAACTTAGTTATGATGTCAAGGATAAACCATTTACTTCACCGGACCTTGACTTTCAATTTGCCAATTTCCTCTAGTGTGTCTTACACTGGCTTTTATTAAGGACTCTGATTTCTCACAATACACATTCAATACATTTTTCTACCGACACATGTAGCATTAACAATGCCCGACAGAGCAGTCCAGTTGTCTTTCATTTAAAGTTGGTCATCTTAGCCAAGTAGAATACGCACCACACACCATGAACTCTTTTGATGGATGAGGGTCGGCCACAGCTTTTATTTAAAATTCAACCATTAAAACAGTTTATGTGTCAGATAAATTATCAGTATGTATGTAAGTAATATGCCAACCACCAACCTCCCGAAAGAGTCGGCCGTGAATTCCACTCCTTCATCTCCACAGTAACCATCAATCACCAGCTGTAACATAAAGAGTAGAGATGAGAGGATCTTGAAATTCGAATTTGCTGGCTTTGCCGAATGTTCGCGAATAATTCGATTTGCAGTGAATAAATTTGCATGAATTTCAATATTTCAAAATACCCGTAGGGGAAAGGAGAGAGAGAGGACCATTTGTGGATATGGGATGGACCCTCATTAGTGATGAGCGAGCATGTTCTGTTAACCCTTTCGGCGAGCATGCTCGGGTGCTCACTGAATATTTGAGACTTGCTCGAATGTTATGTTAGAGTCACTGTGTGTTCATGATTTGTGTCTGTTAGGCATTCCTCACATGTATTAAAGCTGTCAAACAAACAGGCATTCCTCACATGTATTAAAGCTGTCAAACAGTTGCAAATTATGCACACGGAGTGACTCACACTTAACAGTGGAGCACACTGAAGATACTCGGAAACCACCCGAGCATGCTCGTAAATCTTGAGTAACGAGCATGCTCGCTTATCACTAACTTTCATTCATTAACACATGACACAAACTACAGTACCTATATGGTCCAAATAAAATAAAATACAGAAACATAACATAACACATTATTTTAGTGGTCAAAATCACATGACTATAACAATCACATTGAGGCCACCATTACATGGTCATATTTTCGTTCTGTGAAAAAAAACCTGACAGCCCTTTGACCAATGTTGTACAATTGGGCTGTTCAGTAGAGATGAGCGAACCCAAACTTAAAAGGTGTTCATACCAGACAGTTATGTCCGATGCTAATTACCGAACATGGACTTCTCCCCGAAGTCTGTTGCAATGTTCGGAGTTCAGGGGGAAGAAGAGAGACAGAGATAGTATTTTCCAGATCAAAAGTTCGGGTCCTCATTGCTTTCAATGGGGTTTGAGTTCTGATTTAAGTTCAGGTACAGTTTTGGTACCCGAACCGAACTTTGGAATAAAGTTCGGGTCGGTTACCAGAACCTGAACTTGCATGGGTCCACTCATCCTCACTGTTCAGATGACATGTTTTTTTCATGGACCAAATCTGTGCTTGAAAAATATTGCCACATGCACCATTCTCTTCCATATTTCATATGCGACTCGCCCATTCAAGCCTATGAGTGTGCAAATAAAATCGGGTCCTATACAAACCAGCCGTATAGCATCCAGTTTTTATCTATACATTGCAATTATTAACATAGAAAACTAGATTTGGTCTTATAAATTTTAATAACTGCTGATGTATAAAAATAGATGCCGTATGATGACAATTGAGATGAAAAATCGTCCAGTTATTTTGGATGTAAATCGGATGATATTTTATATGTCCATGTGAACTTAGCCTAAGATTCCGGTGAAATGTTAGGCAATTAATTCTGAGATTCATGGATACTGTGAGATCCCAGAGATGCCTGATATTCCGCAAGTGGCGGGCAGCAATCCAGGAGCTCTGACTTGTATCTGCCATTTCTTCTAGTGAGAGAAAGAGGAAGAGACAGTGAGACAGGAAGTTATATCTCTTCATAAACTGCACCCTCCCAACAGTAAAACACCAAGGACACAGACAGACTCCTCTTTCTAAAAGGGGAATCACCCAGCCTAATTCCATCAACATAAGTATAGACAATGACTACTACAGGCATTGAGTGTCCCACCTTCCTACAGCCATGTGTTCCCTTTACTTAGCACTCCCAAGTTTAAATTTTACCATAATGTCATATGAACATGGCTGTTAGTATTAGTACTGGTTATTTAAATTAGTGATCTGTGTAAAGTAAACAATGCCTGACCAATTCAGATCCCTACAAATGTAAGAAAGTGAACAATGCCCTACCCATGTGTAAAAGTAAAGAATGGCCTACCAATGTGTGAAAATGAACAATGCCCTACCAGTGTGTGAAAGTAAACCATGTCCTCCTGGTGAATTAGGTAAACAATGCCCAACCAATCCAACTTTCCCCACTGTTTTTAAATTTGCAATTATGTATTTTTTCATGATCTCATGTAACCTTAGTTCACTAATGTACTTCATACACGAATCTAGGGGTTTTTTTTTGTTCAGAATAGTCACTATCTTTCCAGACATAAAGAACTTTTTCCCCTAAATAATTTGATCAAATTGCTCTTTTTTCCAAAAATGTTTTATGGTGTCACATACACCTTCCATTGGTGGCCTAACGCCTTATATTGTTCATGCTTGCAAGCTTGTAGCAAAGCTGAACTTTGGAATCCTGAAAAAAGCAGCAAAACCAGTGTTGTGGCTGCAGTTTTTTTTTTTACTACCAAGAGATCAGGTTTTGGCTGCAGAAGAAAGCAGCAAAAAAAGCAACTTGTGAACAATGTTTTACTTTAACGTCAATGTAAGGTACCATAAGGTTAGACAAAGCTAAGACCTTACACACGGGACTTGTATTACTTCTATGTAATATGGACCTATAGAAGTTCATGAGACGCTGCTGTACATATCCATGCCTCAGATTTCTTATTTAGATGTATTCAACATTCTCCATCAAATGTCATATATACAGAGGTATTCTCCTTAATAAACTGTGTTTTTAGATGAGATTATTTCCATACTATGGCACAGTTTGGATTGGAGCACCAGGTGGCAGCAGATAAAGTACCTAAGCTTCTGTAACATAGTGCTGCAGGGACTCCGTGTGCCCCTTCATGCACACCGCTCTGCCATGGCAGCATGCCAAATTCAGGAATGAATTAGTGTTTCCCTATAGAGTGAAAAGTCACAGCTGACTTCAAGCATTTGCAAGATTCCCAACCATGTCTTAATACTTCCAAAAGTTTTATAAAACTTGAGATTTTACCAAAATTTGCATTGGAGCTCGGGCAAGTAAATGACTATATTGTTCAACACCAGACTAAGAAAATTAGTAATGGTCAAAATAAAGACATCACTTCTTGGAAGTCATGAATAAAAGAGTCTACGGAGAATGACAGGCCTGAGGATGTAGAAGCAAACTATAAGAAAATATCTTTCTAATGAGGCTTGAATAAAGCGCCAATTACGACAGCAAAGAAAGGGTTTTGTCTTAGCGCACAGTGAATGCAGACTTCACCTGTCAGTCACACTGAAGTCTCCATCCGCAATGGTTACTTGTTACTCTTTTATTACTATCCCAAATTGTTCAGCGGCTGTGTTGAGCATTTACTCGCAGCTATTTTCCCCGAAAAAACACCCTATTGTATGTGATCATTCAATTAAAGTGAATGATGTTTGAAATTAACAGTATTGAAATGTGTAGTGAGACGCCGTTTGTCAGTATTCTGCATCCAACTACAATCGCCCCCTCCTGTATACAGATTTATCCGAAAAGAAAAGATTTCTTTACCACTTTATAACATCAAAGTGAGTTCTGAGTAGCAAACAAACTTCCCGAAAATGACGAGCGATGCAGAATGCATTTTTTTTTACAGCATGTACATAAATCAAATAAATTGTCCCTCAGCAACATATTCTGCTTGAGTACTAAAGAGTTTACCCTCTAGTGGTATGAGGATTATGTATGAGGAATATCTCCTAAAAAATATATATATATATATATATACATATATATATTTATATATATATATATATATATATATATATATATATATATATACGCTGCTCAAAAAAATAAAGGGAACACTCAAATAACACATCCTAGATCTGAATGAATGAAATATTCTCATTGAATACTTTGTTCTGTACAAAGTTGAATGTGCTGAGAACAAAATCACACAAAAATCATCAATGGAAATCACATTTATTAACCAATGGAGGCCTGGATTTGGAGTCACCCCCAAAATTAAAGTGGAAAAACACACTACAGGCTGATCCAACTTTGATGTAATGTCCTTAAAACAAGTCAAAATGAGGCTCAGCTTTGTGTGTGGCCTCCACGTGCCTGTATGACCTCCCTACAACGCCTGGGCATGCTCCTGATGAGGCTCAGTATTGTGTGTGGCCTCCACGTGCCTGTATGACCTCCCTACAACGCCTGGGCATGCTCCTGATGAGGTTGCGGATGGTCTCCTGTGGAATCTCCTCCCAGACCTGGACTAAAGCATCCGCCAACTCCTGGACAGTCTGTGGTGCAACGTGACGTTGGTGGATGGAGCGAGACATGATGTCCTAGATGTGCTCAATCGGATTCAGGTCTGGGGAATGGGCGGGCCAGTCCATAGCTTCAATGCCTTCATCTTGCAGGAACTGCTGACACACTCCAGCCACATGAGGTCTGGCATTGTCCTGCATTAGGAGGAACCCAGGGCCAACCGCACCAGCATATGGTCTCACAAGGGGTCTGAGGATCTCATCTCGGTACCTAATGGCAGTCAGGCTACATCTGGCGAGCACATGGGGGGCTGTGCGGCCCTCCAAAGAAATGCCACCCCACACCATTACTGACCCACTGCCAAACCGGTCATGCTGAAGGATGTTGCAGGCAGCAGATCGCTCTCCATGGCGTCTACAGACTCTGTCACGTCTGTCACATGTGCTCAGTGTGAACCTGCTTTCATCTGTGAAGAGCACAGGGCGCCAGTGGCCACTTTGCCAATCCTGGTGTTCTGTGGCAAATGGCAAGCGTCCTGCATGGTGTTGGGCTGTGAGCACAACCCCCATCTGTGGACGTCGGGCCCTCATACCACCCTCATGGAGTCGGTTTCTAACCGTTTGTGCAGACACATGCACATTTGTGGCCTGCGGGAGGTCATTTTGAAGGGCTCTGGCAGTGCTCCTCCTGATCCTCCTTGCACAAAGGCGGAGGTAGCGGTCCTGCTGCTGGGTTGTTGCCCTCCTATGGCCCCCTCCACGTCTCCTGGTGTACTGGCCTGTCTCCTGGTAGCGTCTCCAGCCTCTGGACACTACGCTACCAGGAGACAGGCCAGTACACCAGGAGACGTGGAGGGGGCCGTAGGAGGGCAACAACCCAGCAGCAGGACCGCTACCTCCGCCACAACTCGCATTGATGTGCCATCCTGGATGAGCTGCACTACCTGAGCAACTTCTGTGGGTTATAGAATCCGTCTCATGCTACCACGAGTGTGAAAGCACAACCAAAATTCAAAAGTGACCAAAACATCAGCCAGAAAGCATTGGTACTGAGATGTGGTCTGTGGTCCCCACCTGCAGAACCACTCCTTTATTGAGGGTGTCTTGATAATTGCCAATAATTTCCATCTATTGTCTATTCCATTTGCACAACAGCATGTGAAATTGATTGTCAATCAGTGTTGCTTCCTAAGTGGACAGTTTGATTTCACAGAAGTTTGATTTACTTGGAGTTATATTCTGTTGTTTAAGTGTTACAGTACCTTTATTTTTTGGAGCAGTGTATATATATATATATATATATATATATATATATATATATATATATACTGTATGTATATACGTTACTGTGCAAAATATTTAGGCAGGTGTGGAAAAACTGCTACACAGGACGAATGCTTTGGAAAATAGAAGTGTTATTAGTTCATTTTCATCAATTATCAACATGCAAAGTGAATCAACAAAAGAGAAATTGAAATCACATCCTTTGCCTTCTAAAATTAGTCAATTCTAGGTACACTTAACCACAAAGTCATTGACAGTTTGTGGTGGAAAAAAATTTCAGCATGCCTAGTTTGATCACATATTCAAATAGCACTCGGCCATGCAGGTCATTGAGTGCATAGAAACCATCTAACTGCACTCGGATGGCATCTGAGTGCAGTCCAAACTCCATGGACTTATAGAATGGAGAAGATGGAGAATTTTTTTTTCTCCATCTTCTTTTCATCGAAGAAAATCAGATTACATTTTCATCACACTCTGATCAAAGTGTGATCAGCATAATTGACCCGATTCTCTCGGATGAGAGAAAATACGGCCGTCTGCACCTAGCCTATGAGTAACTAGTTATACTAAACCGGTGACAATGGTCATCATTTTCATATGTAGATTTAAACACAGTCATTAAAGAAGCACTCCCATGAAATTTTTTTTCCATAATTAATTCTGTGTAAATTTTCATGTAGTATAGTGTTTGTGTGTTAATATACTCACCTACCACCAGTGGTGTAACAATCGCGGTCGCAGAGGGTGTGACCGCGACTGTGACCGTGCAAGGGTGGCCTATTTCAGCTGGATATGTGCCCCAGGATGATGATGGGGGACATTATAACAGGCAGGGGCCCAGTATCATAGGCGGATTATAATGAGGGCAATCTGGGCTACCGCCCGGGGCCCCGGGTCTCCAGGGGGCCCGGGGCTCCGGGGTGTCTATGGCCAGATTGCCTTCAATATATGTGCGGCGCCGCGGCACATACCGGCAGACAGTGGCGGGGGGCCCCCGGACCGCTCACCCAGCAGCGGCGCACGGCCGCTACTTCTTCTTCAGCCGGGCCAGCATTGCACCTGTTAACTTCCCTGTGTGCTGGCCCGGCCACGTCACTGCTAGGAGACACGGCCCTGTGCGCGGCCGTGTCTGCTAGTGTGACGTCACGCAGTGCACGCCCGGCCTTCACTACTACTTACCACCGGAGAGGAGCAGGAGGACTGGAGCCGGAGGATGGTGAGTGTGTGTGTGTGAGTGTGTGTGTGAGAGTGTGTGTGTGAGAGTGTGTGTGAGAGTGTGTGTAAGAGTGTGAGTGTGTGTGTGTGAGAGTGTGTGTGTGAGAGTGTGTGTGTGTGAGTGTGTGTGAGAGTGTGTGTGTGAGTGTGTGTGAGAGTGTGTGTGTGAGTGTGTGTGAGTGTGAGTGTGTGTGAGTGTGTGTGTGAGTGTGTGTGTGTGCAGGCAGATATCATTGTGTGATGTCTGTTTATATGTATTTTTGTGTTTCAAATGTGTTTATGCGTGTATGTATATGTCTGTATATGTTTGTGTGTGCGTGACTGCGTGTGGCCTCCCGCTATCTCTGGGGGGGGCGCCGTGCGGCCTCCTGCTGTGTATAGATGGCGCCGTGCGGCCTCCTGCTGTGTATAGATGGCTACGTGCGGCCTCCTGCTGTGTATAGATGGCTACGTGTGGCCTCCCGCTGTGTATAGATCGCTACGTGCGGCCTCCCGCTGTATATAGATGGCTACGTGCGGCCTCCTGCTGTGTATAGATGGCTACATGTGGCCTCCTGCTGTGTGTAGATGGCGCCGTGTGGCCTCCCGCTGTATATAGATGGCTACATGCAGCCTTCTGCTGTGTATAGATGGCTACGTGTGGCCTCCTGCTGTGTATAGATGGCGCCGTGCGGCCTCCCGCTGTGTATAGATGGCGCCGTGCGGCCTCCCACTGTGTATAGATGGCTACTTGCGGCCTCCCGCTGTGTATAGATGGCTACATGCAGCCTCCTGCTGTCTATAGATGGCTACGTGCGGCCTCCTGCTGTGTATTAATGGCACTGTGCGGCCTCCCGCTGTGTATGGATTGGGGGCCGTGCGGCCTCCCTCTGTGTATAGATGGCACCGTGCGGCCTCCTGCTGTGTATAGATGGCGCCGTGCGGCCTCCCGCTCTGTATAGATGGCGCCGTGCGGCCTCCCGCTGTGTATAGATGGCTACGTGCGGCCTCCCGCTGTGTATAGATGGCTACGTGCGGCCTCCTGCTGTGTATAGATGGCTGCGTGTGGCCTCCCGCTGTGTATAGATGGCTGCTTGCGGCCTCCTGCTGTGTATAGATGGCTACGTGCGGCCTCCCGCTGTGTATAAATGGCCACATGCGGCCTCCTGCTGTGTATTGATGGCTACGTGTGGCCTCCCGCTGTGCATAGATGGCTACATGCAGCCTCCTGCTCTCTATAAATGGCTACCTGTGGCCTCCCGCTGTGTATAGATGGCTACGTGCGGCCTCCCACTGTGTATAGATGGCACCGTGCGGCCTCCTGCTGTGTATTGATGGCACCGTGCGGCTTCCCGCTGTGTATAGATGGCGCCGTGCGGCCTCCTGCTGTGTATAGATGGCGCCGTGCGGCCTCCTGCTGTGTATAGATGGCGCCGTGCGGCCTCCCGCTCTGTATAGATGGCGCCGTGCGGCCTCCCTCTTTGTATAGATGGCTACGTGCGGCCTCCCGCTGTGTATAGATGGCTACGTGCGGCCTCCTGCTGTGTATAGATGGCTACGTGCGGCCTCCCGCTGTGTATAGATGGCTGCTTGCGGCCTCCTGCTGTGTATAGATGGCTACGTGCGGCCTCCCGCTGTGTATAGATGGCTACGTGCGGCCTCCTGCTGTGTATTGATGGCTACGTGTGGCCTCCCGCTGTGCATAGATGGCTACATGTGGCCTCCTGCTGTCTATAAATGGCTACGTGCGGCCTCCCGCTGTGTATAGATGGCTACATGCGGCCTCCCCCTGTGCATAGATGGCTACGTGTGGCCTCCTGCTGTGTATAGATGGCGCCGTGCGGCCTCCCGCTGTGTATAGATGGCTACTTGCGGCCTCCCGCTGTGTATAGATGGCTACATGCAGCCTCCTGCTGTCTATAGATGGCTACGTGCGGCCTCCTGCTGTGTATTGATGGCACTGTGCGGCCTCCCGCTGTGTATGGATTGGGGGCCGTGCGGCCTCCCTCTGTGTATAGATGGCACCGTGCGGCCTCCTGCTGTGTATAGATGGCGCCGTGCGGCCTCCCGCTCTGTATAGATGGCGCCGTGCGGCCTCCCGCTGTGTATAGATGGCTACGTGCGGCCTCCTGCTGTGTATAGATGGCTACGTGCGGCCTCCTGCTGTGTATAGATGGCTGCGTGTGGCCTCCCGCTGTGTATAGATGGCTGCTTGCGGCCTCCTGCTGTGTATAGATGGCTGCTTGCGGCCTCCCGCTGTGTATAAATGGCCACATGCGGCCTCCTGCTGTGTATTGATGGCTACGTGTGGCCTCCCGCTGTGCATAGATGGCTACATGCGGCCTCCTGCTGTCTATAAATGGCTACGTGTGGCCTCCCGCTGTGTATAGATGGCTACGTGCGGCCTCCCACTGTGTATAGATGGCACCGTGCGGCCTCCTGCTGTGTATTGATGGCACCGTGCGGCTTCCCGCTGTGTATAGATGGCGCCGTGCGGCCTCCTGCTGTGTATAGATGGCTACGTGCGGCCTCCTGCTGTGTATAGATGGTGCCGTGCGGCCTCCCGCTGTGTATAGATGGCTACGTGCGGCCTCCCGCTGTGTATAGATGGCTACGTGTGGCCTCCCGCTGTGTATGGATGGCTACATGTGGCCTCCTGCTGTCTATAGATGGCTACATGCGGCCTCCTGCTGTGTATTGATGGCACTGTGCGGCCTCCCGCTGTGTATGGATTGGGGGCCGTGCGGCCTCCCGCTGTGTATAGATGGCGCCGTGCGGCCTCCTGCTGTGTATAGATGGCACCGTGCGGCCTCCCGCTCTGTATAGATGGCGCCGTGCGGCCTCCCTCTGTGTATAGATGGCTACGTGCGGCCTCCCGCTGTGTATAGATGGCTACGTGCGGCCTCCTGCTGTGTATAGATGGCTGCGTGCGGCCTCCCGCTGTGTATAGATGGCTGCTTGCGGCCTCCTGCTGTGTATAGATGGCTACGTGCGGCCTCCCGCTGTGTATAGATGGCTACGTGCGGCCTCCTGCTGTGTATTGATGGCTACGTGTGGCCTCCCGCTGTGCATAGATGGCTACATGCGGCCTCCTGCTGTCTATAAATGGCTACGTGCGGCCTCCCGCTGTGTATAGATGGCTACATGCGGCCTCCCCCTGTGTATAGATGGCACCATGCGGCCTCCTGCTGTGTATTGATGGCACCGTGCGGCCTCCCGCTGTGTATGGATTGGGGGCCGTGCAGCCTCCCGCTGTGTATAGATGGCGCCGTGCGGCCTCCTGCTGTGTATAGATGGCGCCGTGCGGCCTCCTGCCATGTATAGATGGCTACGTGTGCTCAATATTAAGTCATACAATTAATGTAAGGCTATGTGCCCACGATGCAGAAATGCTCCGGATTTATTTTGAGCGTTTCTGCATCTCCCTGGCAGAAAAAACGCATGCAGATTGTACATGCGTTTTTCCTGCCAGGGACATGCGGATGTGAAGCGTTCTTCACTTGCATTTCTGCATGCGAGTTGTCAAGCGCTTTCCAAGCGATTTTAGCATCACTTGGAAAGTGCTTGACAACTTGGTCACACTATATAAATCCATGCAACCAGCATGGATTTATATACTGTGACTTTAAAGAATGGTAAAAAATAAAAAATAAATATATAATTACCTTCTGATGGCTTGCCGACGTCAGCGGTCGCGTGACCCGTTACATGACTAAATGACATCACGGCAGGTCCTTTTCAGACCATCGCGAGCTGCCAGCAAGCCAGGACGCATCGGATAAAGACACCGGGGACAATCAGAAGGTAAGTCTAATATTTATTTTTTATTTTATTCTTTTTGTTACAGGTGCTATGGTACCCGGGTCCGGAGGAGAGTCTCCTCTTCTCCAGACCCGGGTACCATCCGCACATTGAAACGCATGGAATCCGCATGTACAGATCCAGTGATACGTAATCCATGCGTTTCAATGAAAGTCAATTGCGGCGAAAACGCCGCGCTTCCGCAAAATGATTGGTAATGCTGCGGATTTTTCAGCAATGATAATCCGCAGCGGAAATTCCCGCAGCATGTGCGCAGCACATGTGGATTATCATTGGGGAACATGGCAGACCTTCTACCAAGTGTTTTTTAAGCGTTTCTGCAGCGGAATTGCTTAAAAAATGCATAGTGGGCACACAGCCTAAAAAAAATTATTATAATTAATATTGTGCCAAATTAATTTCACGTGAACTATCACATGATCTATCACAGGGGATCATGTGACATGTGATACATCAGGTGTGTGTGTGTGTGTGTGGAGGGGGGGGGGGGGCCCGCACCTTCTAAACTGCCCGGGGCCCTTGCTACTCTTAGTCCACCCCTGCCCAGGATGGAGGACATTATACCAGGAAGAAGCAGAGGATAGAGGACATTAGTAAAAGAAGGGGCTCAGGATGAAGGATATTATATCAGGAAGGAGCCCAGGATGGGCGACATTATTACTGGAAGGGGCCCATGATGGGAGACATTATACAAAGAAGAGGCCCATGACAGGGGGCATTATTATGAGAATGGCCCATGATAGGGGACATTATTACTGGAAAGGGCTCAATGATAGAGAACATTATACCAGGTAGGTGAATATATTAACACACACACTATACTATATAGACATATACACAGATTGATTCAAAAATCTTCATGGAAGGCTTCTTTAGCTGAAACAGAAACATCTGTGCTGGGAGTTTGAAACTGGGAGAAGATTAGTCCAACTCTGCTACAAAGCTATGGTTGTGGAAGACAATTTGATGTCACAGGTCAATTCATCATGGCAAGACTGAGCACAGCAATAATGAACTAATAAAGTAGCACACTGTAACACTGAGTATATAGATATGAAATATGAATAGCATAACTGCTGTAGAAACTAGAAATGAAAAAAAAATTTTGAAAATTTTTTTTAGCGCATGTAAATATGAAGTATGGAAAATGAATAGCATTACTGCTGTAAATAAATGAGAAATCTTAGCGCATAAATTGGCCAATTCATGTGTACCTGACAGCCGCGGTAAGGCGTTTCTCGATGTCAGGACCTATCAATGTGAATACCTCTCTAAGAGACCTCCGTCTGCTTATGTGTGGGAAAGACAGATCCTGATGCATTTAAAACCACCTGCGGCATGGGGGTGGGGGTGGAGTGCTCAGTCAACGCTGAATCTAGTAACAAAGAAAATGACGGCACTTCCACTTCAAAGACTAGGTGTGAACAGGTGCTTACTAAGAGCAGCTACCTCCATATATAATGAACTAATAAAGTAGCACACTGTAACACTGAGTATATAGATATGAAATATGAATAGCATAACTGCTGTAGAAACTAGAAATGAAAAAAAAAATTTGTTACAGTGTGCTACTTTATTAGTTCATTATATATGGAGGTAGCTGCTCTTAGTAAGCCGTCATTTTCTTTGTTACTAGATTCAGCGTTGACTGAGCACTCCACCCCCACCCCCATGCCGCAGGTGGTTTTAAATGCATCAGGATCTGTCTTTCCCACACATAAGCAGACGGAGGTCTCTTAGAGAGGTATTCACATTGATAGGTCCTGACATCGAGAAACGCCTTACCGCGGCTGTCAGGTACACATGAATTGGCCAATTTATGCGCTAAGATTTCTCATTTATTTACAGCAGTAATGCTATTCATTTTCCATACTTCATATTTACATGCGCTAAAAAATGTTTTCAAAAATTTTTTTTCATTTCTAGTTTCTACAGCAGTTATGCTATTCATATTTCATATCTATATACTCAGTGTTACAGTGTGCTACTTTATTAGTTCATTATATATGGAGGTAGCTGCTCTTAGTAAGCACCTGTTCACACCTAGTCTTTGAAGTGGAAGTGCCGTCATTTTCTTTGAGCACAGCAATAAGACACAAGGTAGTTATACTGCATCAGCAAATTCTCTCTCAGGCAAAGATTTTAAAAAAGACTGTGGGTTTCAGGATGTGCTGTTCAAGCTCTTTTACATAAGCACCCAGAAATGGGCATCGCTGAGGACTGTAGACAAAGCAGTCGGCCAAGGAAACTTAGTGCAGCAGGGGAAACACGCATCATGCTTACTTCCCTTCTAATCGGAGAATGTCCTGCAGTGCTATTAGCTCAGAAATGGCAGCAACCAGTGGGACTCAGCGACATCAATATAGCTATTTGTCTGGCCTTAAGTGGACTTCATGGAAGTGACGCCCCCCCTGGGCCATGGGGTACTCGTTAGCCGGGCCGGTCGGTACTGGGGATGTCACGGTGGCAGTGACCCGGTCCGTGACCCAGGGCGGTCAATTAAAGGGGAAAAGTAAAAGGGGAATAAAGTTTTTATAGAGATAATATTCGTGACGCCACCTCTGGTATGCGGCTATATGGGGCCGCCGCTGCGGTGCAGATCCTCTGAAGCTGATGGTGACGCAGGAGAGTTGGTTCAGCTCTCCACAGGCAGAGCTTAGCTCCAGGGCAGGATATAGTGATGTTATGAGGTAGATGTTTTCAGTGCGGTGTAGTGCATGGCTGGTGATGGCGCAGCAATAATTCCAGGACACAGTGGGGTGTCCTCTTCAGGTTTACTCACAGATGTTCAAGACTCCAGGTTACCAGGGCCAGTGTGTAACCTCCCACATCGTCCTGTGTTCACCAGGGAAGGGGTTCAGCAACTCTCAAGTCTCTCAGGAGTACTTAAACGGGACCCCGTTCTATGTTCCTTTCTCGGTAGTCTTCCCTGCACTGGCACTCGTCCTCTTGCCCTGCACCTCACAATCAGTGTCCCAAGCCGGTAGCCTCGGATCTTGTCGGGCAACATGCTGTCCCCTGGACTCTACGCAGCCACCTTTTCGGTGATGTAATTGTGGTGGTTGGCAGCTGCACCTTGCAAGTACAGCAGCCTCCGGTTATATAGCTGAGCCTGATTGTTCTGCACTAGTTTACGGGCCATTCCCCTCTGCGGCCTGATCCCTCCACGTCCATGTAAATTCGGGCACACGGGTAGTTTCCTGTGCTCACCGTGCCCCTGGGATCCCCTCTGTATCTGGAGCCTTCCCTCTGCTCCCGTCCTCTCTCTCCTGGACCTCTCAGACTAGGCCCGCTCTCCTCACTCATGAGAGGAGCTCCTTTTGAGCTCCCACTCCTCACTGCTTCTCTTCTGTACTCACACTGCACTCCTGCTCCCAGCACTGGAGCAGGAGACTGGCTTGTTCTAGAACCTTCTACCTTCTTTTTATACTCTTTCTGACGGTGTTCCCCTGAACTACTTCCTCCACCCACACCCACTACATGGTTCCCCCTCTCTTGGTTCCCCCCCTTCCAGCCAGGGACAGGGCTCAGCTGTGGATTTGTGCATCTTGCCCCTCCTGCTGGTCTGGAATGGTGTAGTGTTGGATGCAGGTGGGTGGGTCCCAGGTAGTACTCCCTCCTTACCTGAGAGTGGGGTACCACACCTCTGGGTGAGATGCAGTACCTCTATGGCGACTGAACCCACAGGGGCACCACAGAAAAATTAAAGCCATACATTTGACATGCAAACGAGCCCAAGCAACTAGACTATGCACGAAACATAGGAACCGGAGTGCAGAAAAATGTGCAATGTTTGGCTGTAATAGAAGGCAGTTTGTCATAAAGTGCTGGAGAGCGGCACAATAATGAGTCACTGCAGGAACAGTGAAGCATGGTGGAGGTTGCTTGCAAGTTTGGGACTGCATTCCAGCAAATGGATAAACACAGGCAGATACTTATCCATCATGTGATACCACCAGGGATCCCTGCAGCATTCCTTCAAAGCCCGTGTACAATTGTTCCTAGGAGAATTGAAGCTGTTTTGAACACAAAAGGCGGTCACACAAATATTGATTTGATTCATATTTCATTTTTGTTCATTTACTTTACGTTTTGCTAATTAAAAAAAACGCACTATTAACACTTCTACTTTCAAAAGCACTCTTACTGTACAGCATTTTTTCCACACCTGCTTAAAAATATTGCATAGTACTCTCTCTCTCTCTCTATATATATATTTGGAATCATCCCTGGACGAAGCTGTTTGTTGAGAAACGCGCGTTGGGGGAGGCAGAACATCACCTTTTATCTTGGCGTGGTACTATTGGAACTATGTGGTTACACTATGAACATGTTTTTTATTATTTTTTAATTTTGTTCCTTCTGATTGTACATGGATGTCTCTTTACTATATGCTGTAACTACATATCTCATGACCGCTTATTAGTCTTATTTATACAGCAAATTATATTGACAAGGTGTTGAGGTATCTGATACATATGTTATATCTATTTAGTATTTTGGACTACTTATTAAGTATTACACTTCGTTTTTTTCTGGCAAATATTGGAGGTGTCTTCACCATTAATGTAGTTACTTAAACATATATACCGTATAGCCATTCATTGGTCCTATTGAAACAGCTTATCATTACAAAAACATCTTTAGGTATCTGATACAAATGCTTTATCCATCTACCATTTGTATCTATGTACTACTTACTAGACTATAACATTTTATTATATGTATTGATGCGTCCATGATTATTGACTAATTTGTGCCACACACTGGGTGTTGTACTATGTGTATAGCCCTATAGTTACATTTATTATTCATTCCGCCAGATGACAACTTTGTATTTATTCCTCTTATAGTGATCATCCCCGGTTTTGCATTACCTGTGTTTCCCATTTTGTGTAACGTTGCTTATTATTATATGTCGGAGTCTTTCTACATGTTTTTAATAAAGATTGTGTTGATTTTATTGGCTTATATTGTTCTATATTGGTGTCCATGCATTTGTATGCATCAGAGCCTTATCATATATGGATTGTGTATATAGGTGTTCAGTACACTAAATGGTAAAATTTCAAAAGTACAACTCATCTCACAAAAAAACGCAAACTATCATATATCTATGTTGCTGGAAATATGAAAAAGGTACGGTTCTTGGAAGAAAGGGAGAAAAAGCAAAAACAGTAAAATGGAAAATCGCCATGTTGGGAAGGAGTTAAAGGGAATCCGTCAGTGGGATCATTCCTCCTAAGCCGTCTATATGCGCATGTAGGTCATAGGAAGTAGAATAAAATTATACCTTGATATCTGCGATCCGATGTCTGATTCCAGAGAAAACCGTGTTTTTACTAATATGTAAATGAACTGTTAAGATCTATGGGCTGGACAAAGATCTCCCTGAGAATCTGCCTCCAGAGCTTATTTTAAAATGCGGGAGTGTTACCAGTGTGAGACATGTAATGACTGACAGACTGCTGATTTACATGTCTCACACTGGTAATGCCTCCTTTCATTCAAACTAAGCTCTGGAGGCAGATTCCTGGGGAGATCTATGTCCAGCCCATAGATCTTAACAGTCATTTACATATTAAGAAAAACATAGATTTCTGGGGAACGGTTAATCAGATTCCCGATGTCAAGATATCATTTTATTCAACTTTCTATGACCTACTTGCCAACAGATTCCCTTTAGATGTTTCAATACTCTGTCAAGAGTTGTTTATGTTATTTATGCCTACACGTGGACACCCAGAGGCTGTGATGCAAATTTCAGCCTGTTGAGGTTTTGGCTCATGTGATGAGATTTTGTAATTAATTTTTTATCATGGGAAATTGGAGTCCTTAACGAAATTTAAGAAAAGATTGGGTGGATACATCTGTATGATGATGATCATGAATGCTGATTACAAGCCATCGAAAACTATTCTAAAGTGTTCATAATCAGTCTTTCAGGAGACGAGCAAAAGAATAGTTTTAATTAAAAAAAAGTCAGCTCTATTAACCACTGATCAGTCTACGCAAGCAGCGGCTCATGGACTCTCTTCTCTGAGTTGAGCACAATGACGAGTCAACATGATTAACATTCGAGGATGTTTGCGTAAATAAATTCCACCATCCCAACTAATAATTGTGATGTTATCTCTGGATAAGAGATCATTCATCAAAATATGTCATTCCATTTGTCTTGCTATGAAATCGGAGGCATACACAGGTTCTGTACAGTATTTCTTTGAAGGTTGCTCACATGGGAGCATCATGATGGTTGCTTTTATAGTTGTTTGCTTGTGTATTTCTGAGAGGGGTTTCTACTAATTAGCATATTAATGATCGCTAGCCCTCCGTGTATAATAATCTACGCATGCGCAATATGATTCTTTGTTACTCTCGCCATTCAAGGAGTTAAGTACTACTACCTTACGTCATGATGTGTTTCTCGAGACTTCCGCCCTTGTATGTGATCACATACGCATGCGCAGTGCAGTGTGAATTGACTTCCTCCACACACGCAGGCGTCACTTTTTTTGATCGTCATCACTTTGTATGAATTCCCATTGGATCTTATACATGTGACTGCTACCTTTCTTGTATGCGCCGTATACTATATTGCACATGCGCACTACGTCATGAGAGATGTAGAGAGGTATCTCGTGCGACTCGCCGCCAGCTGGTAATAATTACAATAATATTTATTCTTATATATAACCTTATCGGGCCAACACTCTTTGCACATTTGTCCCTGAGGTGGCCACACTTGTGGCGATACGCGTGGGTCCATTCCCTTCTTCTGCCTAATAATTGGCACATTTGCATTGTCCATTATGGACTTCTTGATCTCAGTTTTACATCTCTTTGCCTCTCTTTGTACCTTTTCAGGTCTATATATTTAATGAATTGCCATTCTTTATTATGTGTCATTATTCACATGCTTTTCCTTCATGGGGGATGTTCTTTAAGTTAGGTTATTTCTTCATTGGATATTTGTCAGTTGTTGCTGTTATTCTGCATTACAGCATTTTGATATTTTTCATTATTTGTTTGCTTTCATTTCCTCATCCCTTTCATGCATACTGGCACTTTATGTGATTGTACCTATTATCGTGATTTATTACATTACCAACATTGAGATATTTATTGTTCTTGTATTCATATTTTCCTGTGTCATTTGGTGGATCAGGGTGGCCACAACTTTATTATAAGTAGTGTGGTCAATTTTTTTGTAAGCTTTTGGGCTTTTCTAAATGTTTTTATTCATTTTGACTTGTTCATTAATAAAAATTGTGAATTTTCATTTTTTAGAGATTCCTTTGTATTGCATATTCTTGTTCTTGTTTCTCTTATTGATTCCCCATGTATGCAATCGGTTGATCCCTATATGTAATTTTGGCAGTGCCCGCCCTCAATTTTCATTTCCTTGAGGATTACGTTGAGGTTTCCGTCAGAATTCCAGAAAAACTGTATTCCGACCACGCCTGAAAAAGATGAATACTGCCAGGACAGAGACTAGACAGTGTTCACAGTGTCCCTATCGGCTTAATTCAAGTGATTGGCTCCGTCACGGCTCTGGTGGGGTTCCCATTGGAATACAGTTTTTTGGGGAATCCAATCAAAACTCCAAGTAGTGCTTGGGAACATTGTATAAGTGTGAACTTGGTTAGTGGTGTAACAGAGTTCCACAGCAATCTAGTAAAGCTTTGTTTGACACAGAGTCCCAAGACTAGGGCTGGCCAGTGGTGTAGCAGTGTTACCCTGTGATATAGAAGACCTGGCTTTGTCAGGAGGTTCTAGGAAAAGTAGTAAAATATTTCACAGAGGGGCATGGGCACAAACTACCTGAATACTCAAGTGGCCTATGGGGCATGGAAGCATGATGAAGAACAGAGAGAGACAGCAAGGAAGAGGATGCTGCGGCCAATTCTAGAGCCAAGGCTGGTGAGTAACAATGATTAGATCCTCATACACTAAACAAGTCCACAGACCCTTAACGATCTGGTGGAAACATGGTAGAGGGCTGAAATCCTCTATGACAATCTGTTACCACACAGATACCATAACATAATATACATGTCACGGAGTTGGAAAAAATACAGTTTGCCATTAAGCCGACAAAATAATCATCTTCATATTAATAGGGTTTAAGAAAAAAAAAACCTATAATATACTTTTCCAGTGAAGTATTTTAAATATTAAAAGGAATTTTCTTACAATCATTTTCTCAATGTATCCTTACCATTATTTACCACTTTTTTTTCCAATGGAGTAAAAAATACATTCAATGTCCTTTGACGTCAACCATTGCAGCCAAACTATGCTAAACACGTTGCCTGGATACATTACATCAGTGAAGGGTTCACCAGTCTCTTATCATAACTTCCATATTATAATATGGAAAATTGATCTTTAAATGTCATATTTTCTGTATCATTGCTCAATTTCATTTCTACCATAGGAGCATACAAAATAAATCACTCAGAATGCAGCCTGAAATCAAAGTTAAGTTGTAGAGGAGAGGAGTAATTTAACGAAATGCAAAGGTTTTGTTCGGAGTCGAGATTTCAGATTAAAGGAAACCTATTATACTTTAATATTCTTTTTAAAGTAACACTAAACACAGCAAATGTCCAAAAATATAAACAACATCCTAGCAAATCCTCCCCTAAGGTCCAATTTTCCATTGATCATGTTTTGACTTATATTACAATTATCACTGAAAAAATATTGTGCGTTTGTCTCAGCAGCTCTATCTATTGACTAACTTGTGTCTGACTGTAAGACAACTGACTACAGCTGGACTTTCAGGGAACAGGGCTTCAGTAACGACCAAGAAAGATGCCATTGAACAGCAGAGAATTAACCCAAGTGTTTTCTGCTAGAGTTCTACAACACTGTCTGTTTCAGGATCCCGCAGATAAAAAATGTATTCCTACAACCCGTGTTCCTTTTGGCCTATACATGGGACATTTTGAGTGCAGTGTGTAAAGCAGCCTATAACCTATATAATAAATATTTTATTATTTATCATGCATTGCATATATAGTGCCATCATATTGTCACGGGTGTGTCAGAAGTGACAGACAGTCGCCATGCAGTTCATTTCAGAAGATCTCTTCGTTTGCCATTACAGACACCATTTTAGATGCTGTCTCTCTAGGACCCAGCGGCTACCTCTGCTAGAGGGAGGTGCCGGCGATACTCACATTACCCCTTGTGAAGGCTTGGAGCACGTGCATTACTTCTTCCTCTCTGGAGCTATAAGAATGGGTGTTCATCTCTCTGAAGTAGACTAAGCTATCTTCCCTTGTTTGTTCCCCGCTGTTGTCTTTAGTTGTCAGTTGGGATCTAATAGTGCTCATCCACTTCCCTTCCCTAGCCAGTGCCAAACGCCAGGGAAAGACAGGGCAAGGTTTGGGTGCGGTGATTGGTGAAAAACCAATATAGGGACGTTAATGGAGACAGGGTGATATTAGATCAGCCTAAGAGGTCTCCACTCCCCCCCTTTCCCTAGAGTCTGGGCTTCCTGTCCCTCTTCCCTTTGTGTTGCACAGTCTTTTCCACAGCTTGCGTGACACATATTCTGCATCACTTTACAGACATTATCATCTCTGTCCCCATTGGGGTTCACTATATTCCCCATCAGTATGTCTTTGGGAGAAAACCTACGCAAACACGGGGAGAACATGCAAACTCCTTGCAGATGTTGTCTTTTGTGGGATTTGAACCCGGTACCCCAGCGCTGCAAAGCAACAGTGCTAACCACTGAGCCACCGTGCTGCCCAAATTTATGATGATTACTTTGGACTTCTGCAGTATGTGGAACCGATTCATCAAAGCTTTTTTACGCCATAATTTTGTCATAAAAAGCTTTGAAATGTTGCAAAATATTGGTAACTTTTGGTGTGTTCATGCCGTTTTCTACCAGCTCTAACAAAGTGTGCTAAGATGGAGCTGGACAGGGGCATGATGACCCTCACTCGGCAAATCCGTGACAAACTGCAGCGTTCCTTACGCTACAAATCTTCAGACTGGAGTAATATTTGTGGAGAGCACATAATTTTGCGCCTTGTCTGATTCATCAAGCATGTGCCTTTTAGGCTATGTTCACACATTGCGTTTTTTCAGCTTTTTTTATGCAGCTGTGTTTTACACTACAAGCAAAGTCTATGAGATTCCAGAAATCTCATCCACACAGCTTGGTTTTTATTTGATCAATATTTTGTGCTTTGAGTGCTTTTTGCAAAATAGAGCATGTCACTTCTGCGTTTTTCAGCGGTTTTTGTGCCAAAACCAGAATGAGATTTTTTTTTTCACTGAACCTTATGTACATGTGACGCACCCCTGGGCCTGTGTCGCGCAGCGTTGCGCACGCGGGAGCTTACCCGGAGCCGGATATGTTGAGGGTTGTAGTCTCGTGGCGGTGACCTGGTCCGTGCCCAGGGAGTCAGACTAAGTGGCGCTGTATTAGCGGTAGATGTTGTACGACTACGCGACCCGTTGAATGCAGCGAAGGAGCTGCCGCTGCAGGGCAGACCGCTGAGGCCGGTGGTAGGATTGTGCAGCGTGATAGTATCACCCCCAACGGGAGGGGTATGGCCTCAGGGCAGCCGACGTGGATGATGGGGGTAGCAGGAACCACTCGGAGACGGTACGGTGTAGTTCAGGGTCTTTACTGGTGACAAAGATAGACCCTCCCGGAGTACTGCTAGCGATTGGGGCCTGGTCAGTCCTTGAGCAGATGGGATCTCCCCTGGCCAGGCGGAGTTGTAGGCCTCCCAAACTAACTGTACTCTTCTGGCTACCTTGCTAGAGGCGGGTATAAGTAGCCCACGTCCCTGAGTGTACCGTGTGGTGCTCACCCGTATGGCCGGTGACTCGGGGCCTTCTAGTAGCTTCCGCTCCACGACGGCGGTGCTGGTCCCACGCGTGTGACCGTGCCTTCGGGTTTCTTGGCCAGAGGACCTGAAATCCCCTGCCGGTCGGTTTCTGCTGCTGGATTGGAGTTAGTCCCCACAGCCTCGGACTCCGGGTCCGGTGATAGCTTCTCAGTCAGGGCGAGCTCTGCAGCTGCCAGCCCCTGAATCCTTGTAGCACTGCGCCCACAGAGCTCCTGATGTTCTTTTCCTATATCTGCTTCTCTTCTCTGTCTCTACTTCTTCTCTACTCCTAACCCTGCCTCAGCCCTAGGTTTATATAGGGGAAGTCCTTCCCCTCCCAGGACCGGGCAGGAGGTGTGGCATGCATAGGATTCCTGACCAAGAGACCTCCCACCTGCTCTCAGACATAACATTGCTGTTACTGTGGAAACCAGACCCCTGGGGTGCCACATTCCCCCCTAGTGAAATTTAGTACTCCGGGACTAAACATATTTTTAAACATAACAAGGTATAAACAATAATAGTACAATAAGAAAAACATATAAAGATGGTCACGGCGTGTCCGCAACCGGGTGCAGTTTTTGAAGAAAAGCAAGGTGTCCATTTCACCAAAACAGGGAGACGTAACCAGGTAGGGGTCTGTCCTGCCCCGAGTCCTTAACAGTCTTTAGTCCATTCCTAGGTTACGCTCCAACCATGTACAAGGATTCCCGGTAAATCCACCAAGGACTCCTATAAATAACTAGAAACACATAATTATACACAAGCAACAAGAAAAACAGGTAACCACAAATAAAACAATTTATACACTTCAAATCCTCCAACGTGCGGGTAACTGGCCTCTAGTGGCCCTAGTGGACCTACGGAGCTGACTGTCTAGCCCTGAACTACAGGGTGTAGGAGCTGTCAAGGGTAAACTGGGCAGCTGTCTACCGGCTCTTTGACTCACTAGGGGTACGGCAGGCTCACTATAAGCAGAGGGTTGATCCTCCTGTTCTGCTTGTGTGGAGTCTTCTGCCTCCTGGACCGGCTGCTCTTCCAGCTCTTCCTGTTGCTCCGTAGGCACTTGGGATGCTGGTTGGAGGAACGTGAGGACGGGTACCACAACTGCACCATTGACTTGAGTCCAGGACCGAGGGAAGTCTCCGAGCACAGTACTAACCATATCTTCCCTTTCCTCTATGGGTCGATGGTCTTCTTGTTCCTCTTCAGGGTTCCGTAGCTGTTCAGGACACTTCTTCAGGTGATCCCGGGATACAATGGCTATGGTCTCCCCTCCGTCTTTACTGATGGTACAGACTTTCGGGTTCTCGTGGCTTGAGGGCAGTACGATGTACGGGTCCTTCTCCCACTGGTCGTCCAACTTGTGGAGCCGTCTTTTCCTCTTCAAGACCTGCTCTCCGGGTACCAGGGGAACAGCGGGAGCATACTGGTTGTAAGTTTTCTCTTGTCTTTCCCTAGCCTGACAGAGACTTCGCTCCACGCTCTCCTGTACTTTCCGGTACTGCTGCTGCCTCTCTGTGTCCCAGTCTGCTTCTGGTGAAGTGTCCTCGGGTGTCAGGACTCCCATTTCAAGGTCAACAGGTAACTTACCAGGTCTCGCCCTCATTAGGTAAGCCGGGGTACAGTTGGTGGAACCTACCGGGATGTGGTTGTATAGGTCCACTAGATCGGGCAGCTTCTCAGGCCACAGACTGCGTTCTTCCAGGGGCAACGTTTTCAGGAGATCCATTACCACCTGGTTCATTTTCTCACAAAGTCCATTAGTTTGCGGATGATAGGGTGTCGTCCTTATCTTCCGGCAGCCATACAGATTGCAGAATTCCCGGAAGACCTCCGCTTCAAAGGCAGGTCCCTGGTCCGTCAGCACTTGGTCCGGGTACCCGTGTGGACGGCAGAAGTGCTGCTGGAAGGCTCTAGCTGCTGTTTGAGCCATTAAGTCCTTAACGGGGACGACAACCAAGAACCGGGAGTAATGATCCACAATGGTTAACGCGTAGACGTAGCCACTTCTGCTTGGGGTCAGTTTTACATGATCCAAGGCTACCAGTTCCAACAGCTGCCGGGTGACGATGGACTGCAGGGGAGTCTTCTGGCTGGCACGGTCCTTCCTTCTTAGGTTGCACGGGCCACAGTCTCTGCACCACCTCTCGATGGTTCCTCTCATGCCTACCCCGTGGAACCGCCCACGCAGCAGGAACTCCAGCTTCTTCCATCCGAAGTGTCCAGCCCCGTCGTGGTATGCTTCCATCACCATGGCTGCGTCTCTCCGTGGCACCACTACTTGCCAGATTAGTTCATGCGTCCGGGAGTTAACCATTCTGCGGCACAACTTCCCCTTGTAAAGGAACAGTCGACTCTTCTCAGCCCACAGTTGCTTGGCTTCCTCCGGAGCGTCTGGGTCAAGGCGAGCCTCTGGCCGAGTCAGCATCTCCTTCACCAGCCGGACGGCAGGGTCACTGTCTTGCGTTTCCTCCCAGTTGTAGTGAGGCAAGGGGTTAAACGTAGCGGCTAGCTTACTCCTTACCCGATGGGAATACTGGATAGTCCCATGACGGTGGAACGCGGGGAGTTCGACTTCTTCCAGTCCCTCTGGATCTTCTCCTACGTCCGGTAGGTTTGGCATCCTGGACAGGGCGTCCGCGTTGGTATTGGAGCGTCCTGCCCGGTATTTGATTGTGAATTCGTAGTTGGACAGACGGGCCATCCATCTCTGCTCTAGGGCACCGAGTCTTGCAGTGTCCAGGTGTGTCAACGGGTTGTTATCCGTGTACACGGTGAACCGGGAAGAAGCGAGGTAGTGCTTAAAGCGTTCGGTGACTGCCCACACCACTGCCAGGAACTCTAGCTTAAATGAGCTATAATTCTCAGGGTTTCTTTCGGTGGGTCGCAGTTTTCGGCTGGCGTAAGCGATTACTCGTTCTTTCCCCTGCTGGATCTGGGACAGCACGGCTCCTAGCCCGATGTTACTTGCGTCGGTGTAGAGGATAAAGGGCTGGCTGTAATCAGGGTACGCCAGGATTTCATCCCCCGTGAGGGCCATCTTCAGCTGGCGGAAGGACTCTTCTTCTAACTTCTCCCATCTGAAGGGTGGCTTCTGGTTCTTGGCCTTCCAAGACTGGCCTATCAGGAGGTCCTGCATAGGAGCTGCCTTTTTGGTGAAACCGGGGATGAATCTGCGGTAATAGCCTACCAACCCGAGGAACTGCCGCACTTCCTTTACACTGGAGGGACTTGGCCATTCCTTAATTGCGGTGATCTTATCAGGGTCGGGAGCCACTCCATCAGCGCTCACCACGTGTCCCAGGTACTGCACCTTTGGTTTCAGGAGGTGACACTTGGAGGGTTTCACCTTTAGGCCGTAGCTTGCCAGAGCTTCGAACACTTCCGCCAGGTGTTTCAGGTGGTCCTCATACGTCTTGGAATATACGATGACATCGTCCAGGTACAACAGGACCGTCTCAAAGTTTCTGTGGCCCAGACAACACTCCATTAATCGTTGGAAGGTTCCTGGTGCATTGCAGAGTCCGAACGGCATGCAGGTAAACTCGCTAAGTCCCATCGGGGTGGTGAATGCGGTCTTCTCCCGGTCCGCCTCTGCTACAGGAACCTGCCAGTACCCACTAGTGAGATCCAAGGTAGAGAAGAAGTTAGCAGATCTTAAAGCAGCCAAAGACTCCTCTATCCTTGGTAAGGGGTACGCATCCTTGTGTGTGATACGGTTGATTTTCCGGTAATCTACACACATCCTCATGGTGTTGTCTTTCTTTTTGACTAAGACTAGTGGAGCTGCCCAGGGGCTACAGCTATCCCTGATCACCCCAGCCTCCTTCATGTCTCTAAGCATCCCCTTGGCGTGTTGGTAGTGTGCAGGGGGTACGGGTCGATACCTCTCTTTTATAGGAGGATGGTCTCCCGTGGGGATGTGTTGTTCTACCCCCTTGACTCGCCCGAAGTCTAACGGGTGTTTACTAAACACTCTCTCGTACTCTTGCACCACCCGATAGACTCCCTGTTTCTGGTGTGAGGGAGTGGAGTCAGTACCCAAATGTAGTTGCTGACACCAGTCCTCCATTGTTTTCTGAGAGCCGTTACCTTCCTCCGGGGAAGATGGAGGCAAGGGTTCTACGGACTGTATGGAATCTTGATTGATGGTATACAATTTGGCTAGCGTGGTATACCGGGGCAGGTACACTTCCCTCTTCCCGATATTTATTATGCGAACGGGCACCCTCCCATGGCGTACATTGACCACCCCCCGTGCTGTCAAAATGGTGGGCCTACTGTCTGAGTAAACTGGTTCTACCATTGCCTGGTAATCTCTTCCTCTCAGACCAATAGCTGCCCGGCACCAAATCATCATTTCACTTTTCGGGGGCATGGCAATAGGGAAAGGGTCACACATTCGCACGCTACCAATCTCACCACCGGAGAGTTCTAGCTGTTGCCGTCGCATCAGTGCCCGGATCTCTTTCTGGAGCACTCGCTGCTGGCCGGAGCTGGAGTTCTTGGCAACCTGCTGTAAAAGGAAAATCACCTCTGCAAGACAATTTTCAATTACATTAGTTCCTAGAGTTATCTTTGGGTGACTCTCGTGTTTGTCAATGTCTACAATGATCAGTCCCTGTGCTGCCAGTTCGACTCTACCGATTTTAATGGTCACCTCTTTAAATCCAATCTGTGGCACGGGCTGACCATTGCTGGCGATGATACTCAAGTCGTCGTCAGGGTAGCGGGTGATATCCGAGTCATTCCAGTACTGCTTGAAGAGCACGTACGGGATGGTGGTGACCTGTGACCCGGTGTCCAGTAGGGCACTCATAGGAATGCCATCCAGTACCACGGGTAAGACTGGACGTCCTCCCACATATTTGTCGCGCCAGTTCGATGGGCCTGGTGATCTTTTTCCTGGGGGTTGGCCCTCTACCCTAGGTTGTGCCAGTTTAAAGGACAGTACCTTGCCATATGTCCGGGTTGATTGCAGCGGCGGCAGATGGGTCGTCCGTCCTCGTTGTATCGGTCGCTGGGTCTTCCTCTGGCCGGTGGGGTCCTCCTTGGTCGACGCCACGGGATGTCCTCCGGTCCGGATGCCAGCTGGATCTTCCCTGGAGTGGAAACCTGTAAAGACTGCACAGTTCGGGTTAGCGCAGCAACGCTTTTAGCTAGCTCTTGGACCTGATGGTGCAGGTCTGGAGCCGGGTCATTGTTCAAAGCCTGCGCATCAGCTCCCACAGGCCCTGCCGACAAGGGCGCCGCCTCCTGGTGGTAAGTGGTAGTGGGGCGTCTGTGGGTCACAACGCCACCTGGTGCTGGTTCTCGGAGCACCCGGATGGCTCTGTCCTTGAACTGTGCAAATCCCAGATGAGGGTCCTGTAAGGCCATTGCCCGCAACTGGGTTCGGTGGGCATTGCAATATAAACCCTCTATAAATTGTTCAGTCAACAGCCTGTCCTCGTCTCCCACGCCGTCAGGGTCGGTCTGCTTAATGGCTCTCAGGGCCTCTTGTAGGTTCAGGGCATAGTCCCTTATACTCTCATGTGCCCGCTGTTTGCACCCGTAGAATCTAAGCTTGATCTCGGCTGAGGTGCGGGTATCAAAGGTGTCCCTCAGCCGGGTTAGTATCTCTGCGACAGTCCTCCTCCCAGGTGGCCAGGACTTTACCTCCCTTTGGGCTGCCCCGGTTAATTGGGCCACCAGGATGCTCACTTTTTGCTCCTCTGTGAGGGGATACACCTGGAAGAGGCTATCCAGCTTTTCTCTAAAGTCATGCAGGGTATGTGACTCCCCTGAGTACTGGGGTAGCCAGGCTGCCCCCGGGATATAGGGCATGGTGAAAGGCATGACCGCAACAGCGGTGGCGCTGGCGGGGGTTGAAGCGGTGAAGCTCTCCTCCGTATCCGACATCCTTCTCCCCCCTAGTGGACCGTGGCCTACCTTGCGATGATCCTCTTCCGTAGGCCGCGGCTCTGCAGTGGATCGTCAGGGTTGAGGACCTTCCGTCGCGCTCCTGTGACGTCGGCGTCTGCTGGGCTCCTTCCAGGACCTTACGCAACGTCCGGACGTGAGGCGGGGCTTCAGTTCTCGCGCGCTTTCGGAGTCCACGCCCCTCTTCTTCCCGCGCGGCGTCCTCAAGATGGCGTCCAATGGCGGGAAAACTCCACGGTTGGTGGGAAGAAGGCCGAAGATGGCGCCGAATGGCGGGAAAACTCCACCGATGGCGGGAAGGAAGCGGAAGATGGCGCCGGATGGCGGGAATCTTCACCACAGGTAAGTTTGAACAGTCTTTTTCAGGCACGCAGTACCCGGTGGTTGTGGGCACGAGATCCTGCCGACTACGCCAAAAGTTGACGCACCCCTGGGCCTGTGTCGCGCAGCGTTGCGCACGCGGGAGCTTACCCGGAGCCGGATCTGTTGAGGGTTGTAGTCTCGTGGCGGTGACCCGGTCCGTGCCCAGGGAGTCAGACTAAGTGGCGCTGTATTAGCGGTAGATGTTGTACGACTACGCCACCCGTTGAATGCAGCGAAGGAGCTGCCGCTGCAGGGCAGACCGCTGAGGCCGGTGGTAGGATTGTGCAGCGTGATAGTATCACCCCCAACGGGAGGGGTATGGCCTCAGGGCAGCCGACGTGGATGATGGGGGTAGCAGGAACCACTCGGAAACGGTACGGTGTAGTTCAGGGTCTTTACTGGTGACAAAGATAGACCCTCCCGGAGTACTGCTAGCGATTGGGGCCTGGTCAGTCCTTGAGCAGATGGGATCTCCCCTGGCCAGGCGGAGTTGTAGGCCTCCCAAACTAACTGTACTCTTCTGGCTACCTTGCTAGAGGCGGGTATAAGTAGCCCACGTCCCTGAGTGTACCGTGTGGTGCTCACCCGTATGGCCGGTGACTCGGGGCCTTCTAGTAGCTTCCGCTCCACGACGGCGGTGCTGTTCCCACGCGTGTGACCGTGCCTTCGGGTTTCTTGGCCAGAGGACCTGAAATCCCGTGCCGGTCGGTTTCTGCTGCTGGATAGGAGTTAGTCCCCACAGCCTCGGACTCCGGGTCCGGTGATAGCTTCTCAGTCAGGGCGAGCTCTGCAGCTGCCAGCCCCTGACTCCTTGTAGCACTGCGCCCACAGAGCTCCTGATGTTCTTTTCCTATATCTGCTTCTCTTCTCTGTCTCTACTTCTTCTCTACTCCTAACCCTGCCTCAGCCCTAGGTTTATATAGGGGAAGTCCTTCCCCTCCCAGGACTGGGCAGGAGGTGTGGCATGCATAGGATTCCTGACCAAGAGACCTCCCACCTGCTCTCAGACATAACATTGCTGTTACTGTGGAAACCAGACCCCTGGGGTGCCACACATGCATAATGAGACAAAAGGACAGTGAAAAAATGCACAAAAAATGAGCCAAAAAAACAAGCAAAAAAGCAAGAAAAATCCTGAACAAACCTTCTGCCAAGAGATCAGGTTTTGCTGCAGAAAACAAATGCTGAAAAAAAAGCAGTGTGTGAACATAGCCTTTATAGAATTGGCCTTGCACTCCACCCAATAAGCCCCCGTCTTGCTGAATGGGGGCTTATGTGATTTTGGACTGTTGCAACTCAACAGCAGTCCTAATATATTAATATTAGGACCGCTGTTGAGTTGCAACAGTCCAAAAAGTAGGAGTCTATCTGCCGTTCATAGTGACTTTTCAGCCATGTCACTTCATCACATCACCTTGTAAGCAGAGAAAACTGAGAATTGGAAAAAGCAACAGCACAGAGAAGAATAGTAGTAAGTTTATTGGAAAGTTTCTTATGTTTACATATTATAAACAATGGACCCTCTCATTACAACCCATTTAAAGGTTGTGTTCTTTGTTACAACAGATTTTTAGTGATCTATTGCATCTAAAATATAAATAGATGAACATTTTATGATAGGCTTGTTGGAAAATTGCATACATACACCTTTATGTTTACAGCACCTATACAGATCTATGCATTTCCATGGTTACAGACTGCAAGAAAAAAACAGTGTAGTCTGATTTTGAAGTTATATTACCCAAATTTTCGCTAATTGACCAAATGTATGTGGCAAGTATATTCAGGATGGAAAATGGACAGATGGGTCACTATCCCTGTTATTGCAGCTCAAATTAATTCACTTCAAGAGCATGAGCAAAAATCTATATCTATATATAAACTGTATAGATCCCCAATCGCGCTCCTGCATAGGCGCACTTTATTCTGCACTCAGCAGGTGCATGCGCACTATAGCACTTTATTCTGCCCTCAGCAGGTGCATGCGCACTATAGCACTTTATTCTGCCCTCAGCAGGTGCATGTGCACTATAGCACTTTATTCTGCCCTCAGCAGGCGCATGTGCACTACAGCACTTTATTCTGCCCTCAGCAGGCGCATGTGCACTACAGCACTTTATTCTGCCCTCAGCAGGCGTATGTGCACTACAGCACTTTATTCTGCCCTCAGCAGACACATGTGCACTATAGCACTTTATTCTGCCCTCAGCAGGCGTATGTGCACTACAGCACTTTATTCTGCCCTCAGCAGGCGCATGTGCACTACAGCACTTTATTCTGCCCTCAGCAGGTGCAAGTGCACTATAGCACTTTATTCTGCCCTCAGCAGGCGCATGTGCACTACAGCACTTTATTCTGCCCTCAGCAGGCGTATGTGCACTACAGCACTTTATTCTGCCCTCAGCAGACACATGTGCACTATAGCACTTTATTCTGCCCTCAGCAGGCGTATGTGCACTACAGCACTTTATTCTGCCCTCAGCAGGCGCATGTGCACTACAGCACTTTATTCTGCCCTCAGCAGGTGCAAGTGCACTATAGCACTTTATTCTGCCCTCAGCAGGCACAAGTGCACTACAGCATTTTATTCTGCTTTCAGCAGGCGCAAGTGCACTATAGCACTTTATTCTGCCCTCAGCAGGCGCAAGTGCACTATAGCACTTTATTCTGCCCTCAGCAGGCGCATGTGCACTACAGCACTTTATTCTGCCCTCAGCAGGCGCATGTGCACTACAGCACTTTATTCTGCCCTCAGCAGGCGCAAGTGCACTATAGCACTTTATTCTGCCCTCAGCAGGCGCAAGTGCACTATAGCACTTTATTCTGCCCTCAGCAGGCGCATGTGCACTACAGCACTTTATTCTGCCCTCAGCAGGTGCATGTGCACTATAGCACTTTATTCTGCCCTCAGCAGGCGCATGTGCACTATAGCACTTTATTCTGCCCTCAACAGGCGCATTTTCACTATAGCACTTTATTCTGCCCTCAGCAGGCGCATGTGCACTATAGCACTTTATTCTGCCCTCAGCAGGTGCATGTGCACTACAGCACTTTGCTCTGCCATCAGCATGTGCACTATAGCACTTTATTCTGCCCTCAGCAGGCGCATGTGCACTATAGCACTTTATTCTGCCCTCAGCAGGCGCATTTGCACTATAGCACTTTATTCTGCCCTCAGCAGGCGCATGTGCACTACAGCACTTTGCTCTGCCATCAGAAGGGCACAGCAAAGTACGCCTGCACAGGAACGCAATTGGCGGACACTGTGTCAGTGACGTAGGACATGACATCCACATGAAGCAAGGAAAGAGGACCAGGCTTGAGACCAGAGAAGAGGTGCTGGATCAAGACCAGAGATGACCGCACCCTGTGGGGGTATTTTAAAATAGATTTTTTTGGGCTATGCACAGGGCCGGCGTCAGCACCCGGCGTACCCAGGCAAGTGCCGGGGCCCTGGAAAATCAGAGGGGCCCAGCCGCCCACTCACTGTCGGGGCCCGGGCCCACACACCCACCCGCCCACTCACTGTCGGGGCCGGGCCCACACACCCACCCGCCCACTCACTGTCGGGGCCGGGCCCACACACCCACCCGCCCACTCACTGTCGGGGCCGGGCCCACACACCCACCCACCCACTCACTGTCGGGGCCCTGGCCGCTTCCTCGGCACCTGTTCAGGGACGCAGGCGCTGCTTGATTGCCGGCACTTCCCCCAGACATGGCCGCGCGCTGTCCGGCTGTGTCTGCTAGTAATGACACCGCAGGGTCGACGGCACTGCACCTTTAATTGTGCTTGTGTGTCGCTCCTGCCGCGTCATTACTAGCAGACACAGCCGGACAGCGCGCGGCCATGTCTGGGGGAGTGCCGGCAATCAAACACCGTCGGAGCGGAGGTCCTGCACAGATGGGCGGGAGGGGCCCGGACCCGACCGCAAGTGGGCCCCTCTGATGTTCCAGGGCCATGAAGTCTGTGACACGCCGGGGGCCCTGCACTGCCCCATACCCGAGGAGCTGCTGGACAGGACACTGGACCGGGGACAGGTGAGTGAGGCTTCCCCAATCCCCATATTAAAAATATTAGTAATGGGTCTGTGTGAGTGCATGTATGTGAATGTCAGTGTATATGACTGTGTATATATATTTGTCTGTTTTATCTATGTGTATGTCTGTATGTGTACATATGTCTGCGTACCGTGTGTGCGCACGCATATGTCTGCGTACCGTGTGTGCGCACGCATATGTCTGCGTACCGTGTGTGCGTGTGCATATGTCTGCGTACCGTGTGTGCGTGTGCATATGTCTGCATACCGTGTGTGCGCGCGCATATGTCTGCGTATGTGAAGGATGAGGGGGCAGGCTGGGCCATGTGTAATAAATAAATATATATATATATATGTATGTATATATATATATATATATATATTTATTTCTCCGCCGTATCTGTGCATCATGAATCGTGTATGTGTTAAAAGGGCCCACTGAGACTCTTTCGCCCGGGGCCCAGAAAAACCTGGAGCCGGCCCTGGTTATGCAGAAGGGGGTTGGAGACTCACATATATCTTCTAAGCATACTGTAAAACAGGCTGTAAAGGTGGCGGCAGTACTTTGTATTGGTAAAATCTGATGACAGTTTCCCTTTAAAAACTGATAAACAACACTGTATCCACACTCCCCAAAGATAAAAGGTTAAAAGGGTTGTCCACTACTATTCAAAATATCCCAATGTGTTTTTATCATGAAAAGAAGCTTCTTTCTAATTACCTCCCGATGCTGTTTCTGCCTGTGTTTCTTCACACCACCACCCCCAATGTATGGTGGCGCCGCTCGCGGGCATTGTCTGTGACGTGGGGTGGTTGCAGGGAACCTTGGGGGCCCTGGGGGGATACATTGGGGGGGTCAAGTGCTTTGTGATTGGTTAAAATTGCTTTAAATAGCTTACTTGATATACTTCACTATATCCTATGACTAAGGGCGTTTGGATGCCAGAAGCGCATCAGGTTTTTATATACTCTTTGGACTCCATGTTTTAATGAATCTTCAATAAAGCATGAGATAATTTTCATTCATAGTTGGACAGATGTGCCGCTTATTTCCCTTTCCTCTAGTTTTTATGGTTAATTAGGTCAAAAGTAGGGCATCAACATAGTAAAAACAAGAAAACAGAAAACTTCATCTGAAATCTGCTAACAAGCAATAGAAAATCATAGTGCTTTTACTTTATCGTCTCACAGGAGTGACGTTACTGCCATCGGAGAGAAGAGAAATCAAGCTGATGCCATGACTATTGAAGGTCTAACACACCGGACAGATAAAACAACTGTTTCAGCCCAACATTGAACACTTAACTAATTTCAGAAATTAATCCAAAGCAAAACCATTAAATAAAAGGAACTAAATCTTTGGACTGCTTCACTTTAGAGTTTCGTCCAGGAATGTGTGCAGATATATATCCGAGTCTCCTTTCACATTGCATTAGCAGGATGTTTCCGAGGTTTCTTTCAGGATGATTTCTAGACAGAAACCTTGGATGTATGCTTTCTGAAAAAGAAAGCTGCTTAGTGGCATCCATCACCCATGGTCTATAATGGCATCTCTTTGAGCAATATATCATGTAAAATTAATGACATATATGTTAAACAGTTGCCTGTGATGGATGCTATACAGTGGTATCTGTCACCCTTAGCTTGTCATGTGAAAAAAAATGTATACAGCGCAATAATAGAACTTTTGGCCTCTATCTGGTGAATGGAAGCCTATTGATCCATTAAGCATTTGCATTGGGATCTTTACTGCTAATGTAGTGTGAAAAAAGTCTAAAACAGTGACAACTGTAAAAGTTTTGAAAGTCGCAAAATGTAAGTACAGAGTGGGCCATTTATATGGATACACCTACAT
Source organism: Phyllobates terribilis (assembly GCF_046119375.1). Classification (NCBI taxonomy): domain Eukaryota; kingdom Metazoa; phylum Chordata; class Amphibia; order Anura; family Dendrobatidae; genus Phyllobates; species Phyllobates terribilis. The sequence goes on from NW_027362762.1 coordinate 71,015,706, forward strand.
TAAATGGAAATGGTTGGTGATATCAACTTCCTGTTTGTGGCACATTAGTATATGGGAGGGGGAAAACTTTTCCAGATGGGTGGTGACCATGTCGGCCATTTTGAATTCGGCCATTTTGGATCCAACTTTATTTTTTCCAATGGGAAGAGGGTCATGCGACACATTAAACTTATTGAGAATTTCATAAGAAAAACAATGGTGTGCTTGGTTTTAACAGAACTTTATTCTTTCATGAGGTTTTTACCAGTTTATGACCACTTATAAAATGTGTTCGAAGTGCTGCCCATTGTGTTGGATTGTCAATGCAACCCTCTTCTCCCGCTCTTGACACACTGATAGCAACACCGCAGAAGAAATGCTAGCACAGGCTTCCAGTATCCGTTGTTTCAGATGCAGCACATCTCCTATCTTGATGGTTTGGTGTGGTATATGGGGTACAAAGATAGTGGGGCCATTCTTCATCAATGGAAACCTCAATGCCACTGGATATCTGAAATTGCTACATGATGATGTGTTGCCCTCTTTATGCACTGAAGATGGCACGTTCCCTGAGTTTTTCCAACAAGATGGTGCACCACCACATTATGGGTGTCAGGTCCGAGAATTCCTACATGAACAGTTTCCTGGAAAGTGGATTGGTCGTCGTGGGCCAGTTGAATGGCCACCAAGGTCTCCTGATCTGACCCCCTTAGACTTTTATCTTTGGGGTCATCTGAAGGCAATTGTCTATGCTGTGAAGACACGAGATGTGCAGCATCTGAAACAACGGATACTGGAAGCCTGTGCTAGCATTTCTTCTGCAGTGTTGCTATCAGTGTGTCAAGAGTGGGAGAAGAGGGTTGCATTGACAATCCAACACAATGGGTAGCACTTTGAACACATTTTATAAGTGGTCATAACCTTGTAAAAAACTCATGAAAGAATAAAGTTATGTTAAAACCAAGCACATCATTGCTTTTCTTTTGAAATTCTCAATAAGTTTGATGTGTCACATGACTCTCTTCCCTTTGAAAAAAATAAAGTTGAATCCAAAACGGATGACTTCAAAATGGCCGCCATGGTCACCACCCATCTGGAAAAGTTTTCCCCCTCCCATATACTAATGTGCCACAAACAGGAAATTGATATCACCAACCATTCCCATTTAATTTCGGTGTATCCATATAAATGGTCTGCCCTGTAGAGCTCTGAGTTGTGCCTACACTTTGCAACCGTTGGCTTTTTCACGGCAGTTTCTCCCGGCTCTGACATAATAGATGGAGCTGGGGCAGGATGTGGTTGTGCTAACCGTTGCTTATCAAATTCATGATGAGCGGTGATATTTGCTACACCACAAATCTTACTCCGGCAGGGAATGGAGTAGGATTTGTGGTGGTAAACCACTCGTCCGACACTCCTGATAAATGAAGAGGCCTCTTCATAAATCAGAAGCGTCTGACTCCAGCATGCCCCCTCTTCAAGATCAGTATGAACAACGCCAGACTTGATGAGTCAGGCACTTGGATTCTGAGTCCGGAACAGTTCTTCACTATTATTGAACACTTTACCCTAATGTTTGTCACGCTATTAACTACTCCTAGACAAGCTGTGAGGCTGAGTAGTGAAGAGGTGGGTCAGATACCAAGAGGGTTCGTCATAAACAAAGGGGTAAGGTGTAGTCAGGTCACAGTCCAAGATCAGAATTCGGGGAAGGTAGCGGATCAAGATAAAGGGGCAAGGCAGACAGATGGTCAAAGGCAAGGTCCAAGGTTGGGCAACAAAGATCATATACAGGAAAACAGAGAACAGAGCAGGTGCACACCACTTGAGCTAAATAACCAGGTAATCACTCGAATAGCAGACACATTGAGGAAACCCTAGCATGCCCTGGCCCTGAATGGATGGCTGAACTGTCAGTCACTCAACATACTGACAGCTCAGCACGACCCAGCCTCCGATTGGATGGCTGAGCTGTCCATCACCATATTGACAGCTCAACACACCCCTGTCCTAGATTGGACATCTGAACTGTCATTCACTGCTTTCAGACACACCGATAGGTGGAGTCGTGACAATGTTTTCCTTAGATTAAACTTTTAAAAATTTTGTAATTTAGTCTATTAATTATGAATACTTCCATTCAGACTATTCCAGTTACCCTTTAAATCTAAACTTTCTATAACAGGGAATTAACCCTCATTTTAGGTAAAAAGTTCGTAAGTGAGCTTACATCTGTTAACAAATCAGTTAAACAATTGAAATAGCGTATTTTAGCGTAAAGATGTGCCGCCTTCCGAAAAGACTGAAACTAATCACACATTACCGAGCTCCTATCTCTCCAGTAACACGACCTTCAGCAATTTTCCTTATCTTCCCATCTTTCAGTCTCTCGCTTTGATCAAATATTTTCTTCACTATTCTTCTGTAGATAATGGATTTTGCCATCCTATGTGAATTGTGAAATTGGTATCAGCATCTTTTACATTAACTTTCTTCAACGGAACGAAGAAGAAGATGACGTCTTAAAGAGAAGCCGGCTCTATTCATTTGCACAGTGGAATCTGAATGGCGGAGCTCGTTTCGCGTGGCAATTTGCCAACCTCGGTGTAGACTGATAAATATGCATATTAAGGGCAAAAGCCATCGCAACTCATTATTTGCATTTTGCGTTTCCTTAAATTTCTGTACAGAGAATGTTGTCTAAACCTTTATGTTCTGAGGATGGAAGTACACGATGCATTGTTTCAAGACGGTTGCGCTTGATAAAAGTCTACATTTTTCCAGATAACAGATCGTCTTTGTTCCTAGAATAGGACTTTCATAAGAAAACATAAAATGAAACTACTCATGCCCAAAGGATTCATTAAAACCTGACGACAGCATATTACGCGCTTCCACCAAATTTATCAAACTGATCAAACTGGAAAATGTAATATGTTGTCTTACATAGAGGACAAGATCCATCAGACAAGAGAATTCTCATTAACCTTTATAGGTGGAAGATGTTTGATCAGAAAAGTATAGTTTATATAACATGTTGATAAATTGTTTTTTTTTTCTAGGCCATGGTGTTTTTACATTGATGAACCAGAAATTTCCAGGATATTGAACGGTCATGATATGATTACATAGTACGGTTGAAAAAATACGTCCATTATGTCCAACTGAGAGATGGAAGAGAATATTGAATAAAGGGAAGGGGTATAGGTACATCCATATTGCATGGCTCTAAAAAAACAAACTTTCCCTGACTGATTCAATGTTCAATAATTTTATATATTTTTAAGTATTTATGTTATTTTCTTTAATAAATTATCCCAAGCTTTTTTTCAAACCATCAATGTTTCCTAATATAACCAGCTCTTGAGGTTGGATGCTCCACAGATTAAAGGTTCTATGGTTGAGAAGGATTGTTTCCTCTGGAGATTGAACCTTCTTTTCCAGATGGAGGCAGTATCCTCTCGCCTTTTGATGGTCTTTTACATAGAACAGCTTTTGACCACATTTTTTGTATGGGCCATTTTAATTATGTTATTTTCTTCTAAGAAATCATCCAAGCTTTTTTTGAAAGCATCGATGGTTCCTACTATGACCAGCTGTTGAGGTCAGCTGCTTCAGATATTAATAGTTTCTATGGTTAAGAATGCTTGTCTCCTATGGAGATTGAACCTTCTTCTTCAGATGGTGGGAGGGTCCTCTTTTCTTTTGATGGTGTTTTACTTGCCACATGACGCCTGTCGGGGTTGAGTCATGATGCGGATGTTCAGGGCATACCCCATTTACATCATCCCTCATTGGACACTGGTCCAAGCATGTGACTGATTACCATGGCAATAAAAGATCCTGGAAGGTGTTTTACCATATATTCCCCATGAAGAAGCGGGTGATGTGAAGAGCGAAAAGCGCGTAGGGGACACAGGGGACGGGGGTCTCCTTTTTGGGCTGACTGACTCTCCGGTGCCTGCTTTTGTTATTGGTATGTTTTGGGACTTTACTTTTACTATGAATAGAACTTTGCAAGTAACGCATTGGTATCTACTCAGCATACCCTTTGTGGGATCATTATTATGTCTGTGCTCCACACACACAGTAGTGTTCAAAATAATAGCAGTCCAATATGACTAACCAGATTAATCACTGTTTTTGGTATAAATTATATTACCACATGTCAAACAATTTACCACTTGGTGCAGTAGATTCTAAGAAAATCAACAGTCTCCGCGTTCATGATCTGCAGTTTTCTGACTCTGTGTATTTGAATAATTAATTGTGTTCAAAGTAATAGCAGTGTGGAGTTCAATTAGTGAGGTCAATCATTCTGTGAAGAAACAGGTGTGAATCAGGTGGCGCTAAATAAGGGTGAAGCCAGCACATGTTGTACATACATTTCTCCTTGAAAGCCTGAGAAATATGGGTCGTATGAGACATTGTCCAGAAGAACAGCATACTTTGATTAAAAAGTTGATTGGAGAGGGTAAAACTTATAAAGAAGTGCAGACAATGATAGGCTGTTCAGCTAAAATGATGTCCAATGCTTTAAAATGGAAAGCAAAACCAGAGAGACGTGGAAGAAAACGGAAGACTACCATTGGAATGGATCGAAGAATAGCAGAATGGCAAAGGCTCAGCCAATGATCAGCTCCAGGATGATCAAAGACAGTTTCAAGTTACCTGTGAGTACTGTGACAGTTAGAAGACGCCTATGTGAAGCTAATCTCTTCACAAGAAGTCACCCCGAAAAGTCCCACTGTTAAAAAAAAGACATGTACAGAAACGGATACAACTAGCCAAAGAACACATCAACTGGCCTAAAGAGAAATGGAGAAGCATTTTGTGGACTGATAAAAGTAAAATTGGCGCCATTTTACGAGACCCGTAGCGACTCCATTTTTCATGATCTGGGGTCGGGTGAGGGCTTATTTTTTGTGCGCCGAGCTTATTGATATCATTTTGGGGTAGAGCCGATGTTTTGATCACCCGTTATTGCATTTTATTGCAATGTTGTGGTGACCAATAAACGTAATTCGGGCGTTTAGAATTTTTTTCTCGTCATGCCGTTTACCGATCGGATTAATTCTTTTGTTATATTGATAGTTTGGGTGATTCTGAATGCGGCGATACCAATTCTGAGGTTTTTTGCTATTGTTTTACTTTGAATGGGGCGAAAGGGGGGTGATTTAAACTTTTATATATTCTTTATCTTTTTAATATTTTTAAAATCATTTTTTTTTTACTTTTTGCTTGCTTCAATAGTCTCCATGGGAGACTAGAAGCAGCAATTACCTGATTGGCTCTGCTGCATACAAGCGATGAGCAGATCGCCTGTGTGTATGTAGCAGATTTGCTCACTTGCTATGCGCTCATAGCAATCTGGATATGACAACCCATCGGTGACCCGCGATCAAGTGACGGGGTCACCGATGGGCGGGGTAAGTGATGCGCTTCCGGCACGGCGCTGTTAAATGCTGCTGTCAGATATTGACAGCGGCATTTAACTAGTTAAAAGCTGCGGGTGGATCGTGATTCCACCCGTGGCTGTTGCGGGCACATGACAGCTGTATAAATCAGCTGACATGTGCCCGTTTTAGTGCGGGCTCAATGCCAGAGCCTGCGCTGAGCTGGGGATTACGACGTGGTGCGTACTATTAAGTACCATGTCGTAAAGGGGTTAAAAATATATATACACATTTCTCTTCATGTTTTGAATTAGAGAACAGTGTGCAGTATTCCCAGTGCATGGAAAGAAAAAACTAGTATAAAGATTTTATGCTTAACTCATAACACACTGCTATTATTTTGATCACTACTGTAGATACCTTTTTGGTGAGTGTTCTTAGTGCTGTAATATGTATTGGTGTTACCACTGGTGTGATATTCATGCTTGTTTTCTATCTATCCAGCAGACACCATATTATTGTGATTGCTCCTAGTTTTTGATATTATGCGAATTTGGCTCAGTCCACCTTTGGCACCTGATGAAGTCATCAGCCCAATTTTCTGTTAGTCATGCACTTTAATGTCTATTGTATGTTTTACATGTTTTTTAACATTTTTACTCATTAAAGCGTGTTACATTTTGAAGCACTTTAAGGCTACAAATATCCTCCTTCGTTCTATATGTAGCTTTATGGGGTCGCTTTTATGTTCACCTGGGACACTGTTCTCTAGTTGATTCCTTCAATATGTTTTTTTTGTACTTCTTGGGTTCCTGTTTACACATTGGTTGTATGTAACTTGGCCAGTATGGCCGTTACCTATCTCTTCTGTCTCGGATGCTCTGGAACTCTTGCCCTGGGCACTCTCTTCATCTTACGTCCTATGTGCCATTTAGGCCTGTTACCTCTATGAGTTATAAACTCAAGGCCATACTGCTAAGTGTCCTGACCCAGGACCCGTTTCCCGTCAATCACTATGTTCCTTCAGTTACTTGTCTTCTACTTCTTTGCTCAGGATCTCGCTATATTCTGTCTCCTCTCTCATTAGGGACACCCACATCATATGGCAGTGCTCACATCAGACCTTAGGTCCTCTTTCTATGCACACTGAGCCCTTTCTGCCCTCCTCACAGGAAACTGTCTCTTGTTCCTTCAGCTTAGCCCCTCCCACTCTGGGATAGTCCCAAACCATTAACTCTAATTGTTCCTGTCAACTACCTGTTGCTGGGCCAATTATAGCTTTATCACCAACAACACAGATCACTACACACATAAACATCATCATCAACACAAGTCACAATTCACATTATGCATCACAATTCACATAACACATTACAACAATTTACATATTCTTCAAGGAGGGATGTGGGCAGTATGTTCATCTCCTTACATATTCGCAAAATCAGTTACTAAACCACCCTCTGTAACAGTTTCACTCTGTCCGCATTATGTTAGGACTGTCCAAGCTCTGCGTTATAAAGCCCTTATCACATCCCACCTTCCACCTTCTGCTTAGTCTGAAGCAACCTGCAGCTGAGCTTCCCAGGTCTCTAACCACTAGAATTGGTTTATATGACAGCCATGACTGGATTTAGTCATAGCTCACCCCTCAGTGGCTCTATCCAGACTGACATGACATTATTTCCACCTCGCAAGCAGATTCTACCAGAGCTAAGGACACCTCAACTGACACCTCACCTGAAGGACACCTCACCTCACCTCAACTGACACCTCACCTCATCTTAAGGACACCTCAACTGACAGCGTATTCAGCCTACACCACTGCTAATGCTTGCACTGAGCTACGTAAAAGATTTTCTTTGTGGCCAAAACCTAGCCATTGAAAGAACATTGTCTTAACTCATTGTCTGCATAGGGAAACAGTCTAGCAGCTTCCTTTCTAAAGACTCGCCCAACTATCCCAACTGAACCTCCACAACAGCTTGACTTCCGACCCAGTGTCATGCCTCCCAGCCTCCAGCCCATCATCAATGGCAAGCCGCTCTAACCCTCCAGCACACCATCATTTATGATGACCAAGCCTGGAATGGTTTTTAGTTTACTGCAACCTCCCAAGGGAACAGACCTAGCCATGTCGCTGGCCAACTGCAGCTCCAATAGTCACCGATTGTCACTGAATGCAGACCATCTGTGCTCTTCCCTGTTGGTGTCAAACTTCTCTCATCACACCCATATTACAACAGTTTCCTGGCATAAAAGCTTTGATGAATTGGGCCCATATTCCTTTTTTCCAATCTGTCTTTATTTTCTTTTATGTACAGTACAGACCAAAAGTTTGGACACACCTTCTCATTTAAAGATTTTTCTGTATTTTCATGACTTTGAAAATTGTACATTCACACTGAAGGCATCAAAACTATGAATTAACATATGTGGAATTATATACTTAACAAAAAAGTGTGAAACAACTGAAAATATGTCTTATATTCTAGGTTCTTCAAAGTAGCCCCCTTTTGCTTTGATGGCTGCTTTGCACACTCTTAGCATTCTCTTGATGAGCTTCAAGAGGTAGTCACCGGAAATGGTTTTCACTTCACAGGTGTGCCCTGTCAGGTTTAATAAGTGGGATTTCCTGCCTTATAAATGGGGTTGGGACCATCAGTTGTGTTGTGCAGAAGTCTGGTGCATACACAGCTGATAGTCCTACTGAATAGACTGTTAGAATTTGTACTATGGCAAGAAAAAAGCAGGCAAGTAAAGAAAAACGAGTGGCCATCATTACTTTAAGAAATGAACGTCAGTCAGTCCGAAAAATTGTGCAAACTTTGAAAGTGTCCCCAAGTGCAGTTGCAAAAACCATCAAGCGCTACAAAGAAACTGGCTCACATGAGGACCGCCCCAGGAAAGGAAGACCAAGAGTCACCTCTGCTTCTGAGGATAAGTTTATCCGAGTCACCAGCTTCAGAAATCGCAGGTTAACAGCAGCTCAGATTAGAGACCAGGTCAATGCCACACAGAGTTCTAGCAGCAGACACATCTCTACAACAACTGTTAAAAGTAGACTTTGTGCAGCAGGCCTTCATGGTAAAATAGCTGCTAGGAAACCACTGCTAAGGACAGGCAACAAGCAGAAGAGACTTGTTTGGGCTAAAGAACACAAGGAATGGACATTAGACCAGTGGAAATCTGTGCTTTGGTCTGATGAGTCCAAATTTGAGATCTTTGGTTCCAACCACCGTGTCTTTGTGCGATGCAGAAAAGGTGAACGGATGGACTCTACATGCCTGGTTCCCACCGTGAAGCATGGAGGAGGAGGTGTGATGGTGTGGGGGTGCTTTGCTGGTGACACTGTTGGGGATTTATTCAAAATTGAAGGCATACTGAACCAGCATGGCTACCACAGCATCTTGCAGCAACATGCTATTCCATCTGGGTTGCGTTTAGTTGGACCATCATTTATTTTTCAACAGGACAATGACCCCAAACACACCTCCAGGCTGTGTAAGGGCTATTTGACCAAGAACGAGAGTGATGGGGTGCTACGCCAGATGACCTGGCCTCCACAGTCACCAGACCTGAACCCAATCGAGATGGTTTGGAGTGAGCTGGACCGCAGAGTGAAGGCAAAAGGGCCAACAAGTGCTAAGCATCTCTGGGAACTCCTTCAAGATTGTTGGAAGACCATTTCTGGTGACTACCTCTTGAAGCTCATCAAGAAAATGCCAAGAGTGTGCAAAGCAGTCATCAAAGCAAAAGGTGGCTACTTTGAAGAACCTAGAATATAAGACATATTTTCAGTTGTTTCACACTTTTTTGGTAAGTATATAATTCCACATGTGTTAATTCATAGTTTTGATGCCTTCAGTGTGAATGTACAATTTTCAAAGTCATGAAAATACAGAAAAATCTTTAAATGAGAAGGTGTGTCCAAACTTTTGGTCTGTACTGTATATTTTCATCAATGTTGTTCCACTCAGGAAGTAGGGTCAACTAGCAACAACTGTCCGCTTACCCTATAAACTGTAATTGAGTAAATGTGAGCCATCCAGTTGCACTACGGAGGCCTTAGCTTTCAACACATAAAAGTAATAAAGCAAAATGTTGTGTGATAGTGAGAAAGATTGAGATAACAGAATTTAAAATAAAAAATAATGTAATCAAAGTCGTAAAGGGGTCATTCTCAAATTCTTTAAATTCTTGAAAAAATGTTTGCGACAATTTACTTACTTTTGAAAATCTTCTTTGTTTTTAATAATGGAGGGATTTTAATTGTATTGTTTACTGCTCATTGCCTAGGCCACCTCTAAATTCTATCAGTGGTGGCTGGAGTCCTAAGCAAGGGGCGGAGCACTTACAAGCTATTTACAATAGAGTTTGCAAGCTCTGCTCTGAAGCTGGTTTCCGGCTAGCTTCAATGCTCCTGCACTCTTTGGATACTGTTTTGGAGAGCTCACAATTCTGGCAAAGGGAGCAACGATGCTGCTTGTCAGAACTGTCAATCAATCAGGAGAGCAGCGCCCTCCAGCAAGCAAGAAATCGAGATGGTGGGGAAAGGTGCAATCCTGTAACTAAATGATGAGAAAACCCCTATGTTAGTATTTGTATTCCGAGGTTTTTAGGGATCTCAAAAAACTTATTTAAGTGAGCGGAGCATAATGTGTGGACAGGCCTGCTCTCCTCTTAACCAAATGGCCTACAAAAATATTATGCAGGTAGGGTGGTAGGACTGCTAAAGAGTACACTGGAAACATATTTTATGAATTCTGAGTGTTCCCCTCTCCCTGCCCCTCTCTGCAGGGATTGACAGGTGGCGGCCGTGCATTGGTAATCACCCGTCAATCACTGTGAGGAGGTGGGGGAATATTACTCTCATGAATACACCGGACCCATAATTATGTGTCCGATGTGTGTTTTTTTTTAAATTTTCTGCATCAAAAGAGGAAAATACAACAGATTGATATATTATATTTAAAACGAAGTGAAATCTCTGACGAGCAGTGAAGGTGTCAGGATGAATTATACTCTGTACGGGGAGTATCCCTGAACAACTGCCAGTCACTTTACATTAGCCCAGATTTCCAACAAGAAATCATCAAATTAGCCGAACAGCAACAGAGAAGGGAATAAATTGCGCAGGTGAAAAAATGAATTAATTTCACATGCATGCTGCTCGTTTTACACACAGCCATTTCTCAAACCAGTGAGTTTAATTTGTAAACATAGTTTCAGATCTGCGATCATGGGAAAGTAAATTTAACACAAATTACTGAAATGAAATGGTCATGAACGAGGGTGTAAATGTTCTGGTCTGATGGCCACATTGGCAGATTTTACCACTCCCAAGTACAGCAATTAAACTTAAAGGGGTATATCCATCTTCAACTTTTATGGTTTATCAACAGTAAAGATATGTCCACCCTTAACCCCTTTACCCCAAAGGTGGTTTGCACGTTAATGACCAGGCCAATTTTTACAATTCTGACCAGTGTCACTTTATGAGGTAATAACTCTGGAACGGATCCCACTGATTCTGAGATTTTTTTCGTAACATATTGTGTACTTCATGATAGTGGTAAAATTTATTTGATATGACTTGTGTTTATTTTTTAAAAAATCAGAAATTTGGCAAAATGTTTGAAAATTTCGCAATTTTCAAACTTTGAATTTTCATGCCCTTAAGTGAGAGAGATATGTCACACAAAACAGTTAATACATAATATTTCCCACATATCTACTTTATGTCAGCACACTTTGGGAATCCACTTTTTTTTTTCTTAGGAAGTTTTAAGGGTTGACCAGAGATTTCTAATTTTTCCAACAAAATTTACAAAACCATTTTTTTAGGGACCACATCACATTTGAAGTGACTTTGAGGGGCCTTTATGACAGAAAACCCCCAAAAGTGACACCATTCTAAAACTGCAACCCTCAAGGTGCTCAAAATCACATTCAAGAAGTTTATAAACCCTTCAGATGCTTAACAGGAATTTTTTTTTAATGTAGAAAAGATTTAACTTTTTTTCACAAAAATTTTACTTTAGACCCAATTTTAATTTTTTTTTCGCAAGGGTAACAGAAAAAAATTGACCCCAAAATGTGTTATTCAATTTCTCCTGAGCATGCCGATACCCCATATGTGGGGGAAAACCACTGTTTGGGTGCACGGCAGGGCTCGGAAGGGATGGAGCGCCATTTGACTTTTTGAATGTAAAATTTGCTTGAATAATTAGCGGATGCCATGTCACATTTGGGGAGCCCCTGATGTGCCTAAACAGTGGAAACCCCCCAAAAGTGATATAATTTTGGAAACTACACCCCTTAAGGAACTTATATAGATGTGTGGTGAGCACTTTGAACCCCCCAAAAGTTGTTGTGCAATTTCTCCTGAGTACACTGATACCCCATATGTGGGAGAAAACTACAGTTTAGGCACATGTCAGGGCTCAGAAGGGAAGAAGTGACACTTTGGAATGCAGACTTTTATGGAATGGTCTACGGGCATCATGTCGCGTTTGGAGAGCCCCTGATCTGCCTAAACAGTGTAAATGCCCAACAAGTGAACCCATTTTGGAAACTAGACCCTTCAATGAATTCATCTAGGGATGCAGTGAACATATTGACACCTATTGTGCCTCACAGAATTTTACACTATTGGGCGGTAAAGAAGGAATAATTACATTTTTACCACTAAAGTTTTATTTTAGCCCCAGATTTTACATTTTTACACTTGGAAATGGGTAAAAATGGCACCAAAATTTGTCACACAATTTTTGCTGAATGTAGAAATACCCCATGTGTGGCTGTAAAGTACTGCTTAGCCACACTGGGAAACTCGGAAGGGATGGAGCGCTATTTGCCTCCTGTAACGCAGATTTTAATAGAATAGTATGCAAACTCCTTATACAGAGCCTTTACGTGCTAGAAGAATCCCCCCTCAAGTGACCCCATTTTGGAAATTATACTCGTTTGGAAATTTATCTACAGGTGTGGTGAGGATTTTAACTACATTGGTGTTTTCCAGAAACAAGCAGCAGTGGCTGTTGCTGAGTGAAAATTGCAAACTGCCATTGTAGTGACCAGTACATTGTAGTGACCAGTACATTATGCCCAGCTTGTGCTTCTGGAGACATGCACCCATAAATTAGGCGGGCTCTCATCGCTACCGAAATGCCAAACATGTGGACGCTAACTGCGGTTTAGGCACACTGTGGGACTCAGAAGGGAGGTGGGTATTGGTATTTGGGAGCACAGAATTTGCTGAATTTCTTTTGGGGGGCAAGGGCCATTTCGCTTTTACAGAGACTGTGTGCTACTAGTAACGTGGAAGCCCTCTATATTTTTCTTATCTGATGACGGACCTATGTGGGGACTTGCTTTTTTTGTGGATTGAGTCAAAGCTTTGATTGTGATCCAAAATGTTATGTAAAATGTTCCTATTTATCCTGTGCTCTACTCTGATATCGGGGCTTCCATTTAAATCTCCAAGTGACGGAATTTAGATGAAATCCCCAAGGAGTCTATTCACTATAATGAGTCAGCAGAGTTACTCTGGACTCTGTCTGGACTCTGTTTAGCGGTGTCCTTTTTTTCAGAGGTTCACAAAACTGTGGCTGATGGCACTTTTATGCACGCCTAATAAAAAGATGGACACCATGGGATCACTGTTATGTTCTGCTACCAGAGCTAAGGAAAGAGAGGAGATCTGTCCCTACGATAGAACTCAGCTTAATCCCTACGATGTAACAGGGGACCTGATCCTGCGATCAGACCTGCTAAAGTCCTAAGCTAGTCTGTACGGAGACCTATAGATGTGGGGAAGGAATCCCTACAAGTACTAAGGACTGGGAGGAAAATGGGACACCTCCTAACAGAAATAGTAGCAGACAGACAAACAAACAAAATATATAGAACACTATAGTACGTAGACCAAGCAAACTAACAGAGTTAGATACAGAGCACAGGCTAGCTAGAAAGTAGTTATACAATGAAGTCCAGCAAAGCCCGAAGGGCGGAGCAGGATTAAATAGGCCAACAAGGTCATGTGACCAGCAAAGGAAAAAACCTAAGAGCAAGGTTCTAACAGTACCCCCCCTTCTAAGAGGATCCTCCGGATCCCCTAGGACCAGGCTTATCAGGAAATCTCCTGTGAAACGCTCTGATAAGTCTGGACGCGGAAACATCATCTGACCTCACCCAAGAGTTATCCTCGGGTCCGAAACCTTTCCAGGCCACAAGATACTGCAAACTACCTCTATACCGTCTAGAGTTAAGGATGCGAGAAATTTCATATTCCCCGTCCTCCACCACCGGAGGAACAGAGGCAGGGGCGTCACCATCCGACACAACAGCTTTTTTTAACAGAGAGACATGAAATACCGGATTAATTCTCCAGGAGGTAGGAACCTCCAACCTAACAGCAGATTGGTTGACAACCTGAAGCACCTTAAAGGGCCCTACAAACTTGGGACCCAATTTCTTAGAAGGAATCCTCAACCGCAGATTCCTAGAGGACAACCAAACCATGTCACCAACAGCGAACAAAACCTCCTGTCGTTTCCTATCAAAGTAGTCTTTAGATTTTCTGTTGGCCTCCTGAAGATTACCACGCACATCCGTCCAAACTCTCTCCAAATCACCAGAAAAATTCTCCTCCTCAGGCACGGCAGATCCCAACTTGGAGAACGACCCAAACGACGGATGTCTCCCAGAACAACAAAAAAAAGGCGAACAACCAGCAGAAGAAGATATATGATTGTTCAGAGCAAATTCAGCAAGTGGCAGAAACTCAGACCACCCCTCTTGATTGTCTGCCACAAAACAACGCAAGAACTGCTCAACATCCTGGTTTTTCCTTTCTGTCTGGCCATTAGATTCAGGATGATATCCGGACGAGAACGACAAATGAACTCCCAACCTGTCACAAAAGGCACGCCAAAAACGAGCCACGAACTGAGGACCCCTATCAGAAACAATGTCAGTAGGAACGCCATGAAGTCTGACAATTTCCTTGACAAAGGCCTTAGCGAGAGTTTTAGCGCAGGGCAGTTTGACGAAGGGAACCAAGTGACACATCTTGCTAAAACGGTCCACGACCACCCAGATGACAGTAAAACCCTCAGAGGGGGGAAGGTCAGTTATAAAGTCCATAGCCAAATGTGTCCAAGGAGCACTGGGAACCTCCAAAGGACAAAGCAACCCCGCAGCAGGAGTATGTGAGGACTTAGACGCACCCACTTAATGACTTCCTTCTGCCATCCAGGCCACCAAAAACTGCGACCCACCAGTCTCTTGGTCTCAGAGATTCTGGGATGACCTGCCAACCGAGATTCGTGACACTCAACAAACAAATCTCTCCTAAAGGTCCCAGGCACAAACAACCTCCCATGAGGAGTGTTAGATGGGGCATTCTCCTGTGCTTTAAGAATCTCATCTTCCAAAACGGAGTCCAAAGCAGCTATCACAACACCTTCTTGTAAAATGTTCTCCTCTTTCTCAGCACCGACTATGGGAGAAAAACTGCGAGACAAGGCATCCGCCTTAACATTCTTAGTACCAGGGATGTAAGTAACGGAGAAATTAAACCGCGAGAAAAACAGTGCCCACCTAGCCTGACGGGCATTCAGGCGCTTGGCAGCATCAAGATAAATCAGATTTTTATGATCCGTAAGAACCTGAACGGGAAATTCCGCACCTTCCAAGAAGTGGCGCCAGTGTTCAAATGCGAGTTTAATAGCCAATAATTCCCGATTACCAATATCGTAATTCAGTTCAGTCTCCGAAAATTTTTTTGAAAAAAAGGCACAGGGATGTAATCCATCCCCGTTATCCTGAGACAATACTGCGCCAACCCCCACAGAGGAAGCATCAACCTCAACCAAAAACGGCTTAGTCACATCAGGCTGCATAAGGATGGGAGCAGAGGTGAACCTCTCCTTGAGATACACAAAAGCTTCAATGGCCTCAGAAGACCACTGAACCACATCAGCACCTTTCCTGGTGAGATCGGTCAGAGGTTTGACAATACTAGAAAAATTTTTTATGAATTTTCTGTAATAATTGGCGAAACCTAAAAACCTCTGTATCGATTTCAAACCAATAGGCCTAGGCCATTCCTGTACAGCTTGAACTTTAACCGGGTCCATCTCAAAACCTTCGCTGGAGATAATGTAACCCAAAAAACTAATTCTCTGTACAGCGAACTCACATTTCTCCAGCTTAGCAAAAAGCGAATTGTCCATTAACAACTGTAATACCTCACGTACGCTCCGCCAATGAGACTCCAGATCCGGCGAATAAATCAAAATGTCATCCAAATACACAACCACATTTTTGACGATCAAAGGTCTAAGGATGTCATTAATAAGATTCTGAAAAAATGCAGGAGCATTAGTAAGACCAAAAGGCATAACCAGATTCTCAAAATGACCCACAGGAGTGTTAAAAGCAGTCTTCCATTCGTCACCCTCCTTCATGCGCAACAGATTGTATGCCCCCTTAAGGTCAATTTTAGAGAACCACTTGGCCCCCATTAACTGGTTAAACAGATCAGGAATCAATGGCAGTGGGTAAGGATTGCGTACAGTAATTTTGTTAATCTCACGAAAATCCAGACAAGGACGTAAACCGCCGTCCTTTTTTTTTACAAAAAAAAATCCAACCGCCACAGGAGACTTAGAGGGCCTAATGTGACCGGCGGCCAAACTTGTCTGTATGTATTCCTCCAAAGCTTTCCTCTCAGGAATAGTAAGGTTAAATAAACGACTTTTAGGAAGAGTCGCTCCAGGGACAAATTCAATAGAACAATCATAGTCTCTATGGGGAGGCAAAACCTGCGATTCCTTCTCAGAAAAAACTCTCCAAAAATCCTGAATAGGAACAGGCAATTCTCCCCTATCCAAAGCTGCAATACGCCCGTTACAACACTTGTCATAACATTTATGGCTCCAGGATTTAATTTCACTGGTAGACCAATCCAGTACAGGATTGTGAAATTTTAACCAGGGCAATCCCAATATTACTGGAGAAGGCAAGTTATTCAAAACTACCAAATCCAATTTCTCATGGTGAACACCATTAATAGTGAGAGAAAATTCACAGACCTTGAGAGTAATATTCTTCAAAGGGGAACCATCCACAGAAACCACAGCAATGGGGGATGATAAAGGTTCGGGTTTTAAATTGAGTCTTTCCAAGAATCCCCCATCAATTACATTCAGAGTAGACCCACAATCAACAAACACCCGAAATTCCAATAATTTTTCCTGAGCAATCGTGGAAGCAGCTAAAAATACACCCTTGGAATTTAAACAGGCAATACAGGCATGACTGACCATTTTTTTTTCTTTCTTCATACGAAGCTCACAGCCTTTAATCAAATGACCAGATTTTCCGCAATAGAAACACAAGCCTTCAGAAAATCTGCGATCTTTTTCTTGAGAGCGAGGTGCCACCGATCCAATCTCCATCGGTTCACCACTGTTAGTACACACATTCTCATAACCAGAAACTGACATAGCAGAGGATTTGCTCTCATTAACCCTTGCACGCAGTCTCCTATCCACCCGTATAGCTAATTGCATAGCCTGTTGCAAATCTTCAGGTGTAGGATAAGCAATTAGCAGGTCTTTAACCCTTTCATTGAGCCCAGCAAGAAATAGACTTTTCAGAGCAGAATCGTTCCACCCTGTTTGAGTAGACCAACGACGGAAATGAGTACAATATTTTTCCACATTACCTGATCCCTGTTTCAAACGTCTCAACTCAGTCTCAGCTGATGCGACACGGTCAGGATCATCATATAATAGCCCCAAAGCAGAAAAAAAACTATCCACTGATCTGAAGCATGTATCACTAGGTTGCAAAGAAAAGGCCCACTCCTGAGGCTCTTTCCGCAAAAGTGACATTATGAACCCTATGCGCTGGGATTCATCCTCAGAGGACTTGGGTCTCAAACGAAAATACAATAAGCAAGCATTTTTAAATGAAAAAAATTCTCGGTGTTCACCAAAAAATAAATCCGGCAAACATACCTTAGGCTCCAAGAAATGTGCTCCAGGACAGCTACTCACGTGCTGACGGAGCTCGGCCACCTCCAGAGAGAGTCCCTGCAGGCGATGAGCCAAATTCTGAACCGACACCATGATGGAACAGAAAAATCTTTCCTTAGAGAATTTGCAGGCTGGACTTACTGTTATGTTCTGCTACCAGAGCTAAGGAAAGAGAGGAGATCTGTCCCTACGATAGAACTCAGCTTAATCCCTACGATGTAACAGGGGACCTGATCCTGCGATCAGACCTGCTAAAGTCCTAAGCTAGTCTGTACGGAGACCTATAGATGTGGGGAAGGAATCCCTACAAGTACTAAGGACTGGGAGGAAAATGGGACACCTCCTAACAGAAATAGTAGCAGACAGACAAACAAACAAAATATATAGAACACTGAGGTCCGTAGACCAAGCAAACTAACAGGGTTAGATACAGAGCACAGGCTAGCTAGAAAGTAGTTATACAATGGAGTCCAGCAAAGCCAGAAGGGCGGAGCAGGATTAAATAGGCCAACAAGGTCATGTGACCAGCTAAGGAAAAAACCTAAGAGCAAGGTTCTAACAATCACAGGCCAAACAGCGTCCACAGTGCCTCCATCTGCCTCATTACAGGGAATCTTCTGCCAGAGATTCCATCTGAATCACTTATTTCAGAGATTTACACGGAAACCCCGGTGTAAGCGCTCAGCGCAGAGCGCAGGATAAATGTGAGCCGAGCCATACTGCGATCTTTGGGAGTTCGGGAAGCAGAATGAACAAATCAGCAGCAGGTAAAGAATTGCTTTTATTTATATTTTACTCCGTTCCTCGTACGTTGTAAGTGATTAGGCGACTTCATTCTTCGGGTCGGTGCGATTACAGAGATTCCAGATTTATATCGGGTTTTTAGGTTTGGAAACTGTCACACACTAAAAGACGCTTTTTTTTGCAAAGACTAGTTTTTCCATCGCTATATTTTGAGACCTATCATTTTTCCATATTTCGGCTGACAGTAATGTAAGGGCTTGTTTTTTGTGGGACAAGTTGACATTTTTATTGGTACTATTTTCGGGCACGTGACATTTTTTGATCGCTTTCTATTCTGATTTTTGGGAGGTAGAATAAACAAAAACCAACAATTCAGGATTTTTTTTTTTGTTTTTTTTATGCCATTCCGCATGTGGTAAAATTGATAAGGCAGCTTTATTCTTCGGGTCAGTACGTTTTACAACGATAATACATTTATATTGTTTTTTCATGTTTTGGCACGTTACACAATAAAAACTATTTTATAGAAAGAACAATTTTTTTTGCATCGCTTTATTCCGAGAGCTATAACTTTTTTAGTTTTCAGATGATGGAGCTGTATAGCAGCTTGTTTTTTGTGGGACAAGATGATGTTTTCAGTGGTACCATTTTAATTTACATTCGTCTTTTTGATCGCGTTTTATTCCACTTTTTTGTTCGGCGGTATGATGATAAAGCACCGTTTTTTTCTTCGTTTTTTTTTTTTTTTTTTTACCGTGTTCACTAAAGGGGTTGACTAGTGGGAACGTTTTATAGGTCAGGTTGTTCCGGACGCTGCGATACCAAATGTGTGTACTTTTATTATTATTTTTTATTTATAATAATATTTATTTATGGGTCCAATATACATACAGTTGAAACCAGAAGTTTACATTCACTATATAAACAGACACATCTGCATGTTTTTCTCAATATCTGACATGAAATCAGAATAAACCTTTCCCGTTTTAGGTCAGTTAGGATTACCATCATTTTTAATATTTTCCAAATGCCAGAATAATGAGAGAGAGAGAATGTTTTAAGGCATTTTTATTACTTACTGCAGTCAATAGTTTACATACATTTCATTAGTATTTGGTACCATTGCCCTTAAACTGAATGACTTGGGTGAAACTTTTGGGACATCCTTCCACAAGCTTCTCACAATAGTTGGTCGGAATTTGGGCCCATTCCTCCTGACAGAACTGGTGTAACTGATCCAGGTTTGTAGGTCGCCTTGCTCGCACCTGCCTTTTCATCGCGGGGTCTCAGATCCAAGAGCAGAGGGGCTTTTGTCCCTCTGCTCACTCGCTAAATGCTACGATTGCAGAATTTAGGGTGTTAAAGTGCAGGGAGCGGTGCGGGCCCCACTCCTGGCACTGAGTGCTGGGGGTCAGCTGTCAGAATCAGCTGACACCCGGCGGCGATCGCGCCCACACAGCCTCTGTGCGGGCACGATCGCTGAGACGTAATGATACATATCTGGTTATCAAGGCCCAGGGCACAGGGAAGTATTATTACACATCACGTCAGAAAGAGGTTAAAGAGTAATTGTTGTTGTATTTTTTCCCCCCATAAATAATAGTACACACGAAAAAAAAAAAACGTTGTAATATATCTTATTAGAGAAATCTGCTTCTTTCTCCTCCTTGACTGATGTATCATTCTCAAAATTCTCAATTCACTAGTAAATTCTGTCTACAGGAATATAGACTTTCCCATTATTGAGATAGGAGTTGACAGTTAGTGCTCATAATGTTCTATGCAACTTGGAGCAGAAGGTATCTCTCTGCCTCTAGCTCCTACTCCCCTCACCATAGAATTTTAAAAGTACCAATAGTGATGAGCGAGTGTATTTGTTACTATTTGCTATTCGCACGGATTGGACGGTATTCGGGTTACTCGTTATATTGCGAGTATTTGTGTACTCACCTCCCTATATTCGGATGTCCCGCCCTGTTTTGGTGCCTCCTTTGCAGCCACTAAACATGCTGGGCTTCTTAACCAATCACAGTAATGCCGCAGACATCTTGGTTGTGGCATTACTGTGATTGGCTGGCCGCCCAGCGTCATAGGTTCTATTTAAGCCCTGCCGCCTCCATTATGTGCACATTGCGTCCGGAGCCTGCGTTCTATAAGCATAGGGAGAGATCACTGAGCTGCTGGGGAGAGTGTTTAGGCCTCTTGATAAAACAAAAGCCCTTTTAAGGGCTACCTGCAGTGTGTACTAGTTCAGTGTTTAAAGGAGCCGCTCACTAGTTCCATAATACCACCAAAAAATAGCACTTTTTAGAGCTGAAGGCACACAACAAAGTCAGATTACAGGGGAGAAGGTGTGTATTAGCTAGGGAGATGATAAAGTGTTCTTCCAGTGTCCATCTTAAAACAGCTCTTGTCAGAGGCAAAACAATATTTTTTCAGCACACACAGAAGGAGCACCGGTCTATTTTCCCTGCTGTTTTAGGGGTCAAAGCGTGGCTTCTGCTGTCCACATTAGTCCACATAAAAAGGTGGTTAGTGCCCAAAGCAAAGCAGTAGTCCAAATATTTCCTACTGCCTGCTACAAAGCACGCACCAGGCCATTTTCCCCGCTCTTTCTAGGGTGTCAGTCTGCCTTCTATCCACATTAGTCCACTTAAAAAAGCATTTAGTGCCCTACACAAAGCAGTAGTCCAAACATTTCCTACTGCCTGCTACCAAGCACGCACCAGGCCATTTTCCCTGCTATTTCTGGGCTAACAGCTTGCCTTCTGTCCACATTAGTCCACTTAAAAAAGCGTTTAGTGAGCTACACAAAGCAGTAGTCCAAACATTTCCTACTCACTGCTACCAAGCACGCATCAGGCCATTTTACTCACTATTTTGGCTGTGACATCTAGCTTGGCTTGTGCTATCAACATCTGAAAATCTGTCAACAAAACCCAAAATGGCAAAAAAGTCTGTTGTTAAGGGACGTGGACGTGGTGTTGTCAGTGGTGCACGAGAAGGCACTCAGTCTGTGTCAGGTCAGAAGAAACTTGATGCATCCACTATGTTCCTGGAAAAATTTCCAGGTCTGGAACATAAACGTGTGTGGAAGCCAGAAGAGTGAGAGCAGATTCTGTCTTGGATAGCAGACAAGGCCTCTATGCATTTGCCAAGCAGCAACAAATCTTCCACGACCACACAGTCTACTGTCGATACACAGAAGGCTGGCCCATCCAATCCTGAAGCTGGTTCTCCTTTCTCCCGCCATTATCAGTCACAGGAGACATATGACCCCAAGCTTGGCCACTCCGAGGATCTGTTTGGTACTTATCCTTTGGTTGGATCTGGCCTATCACCGTGCAGCATTGAAGAGGGACAAGAGGAGGTGGCATGCGTTGATGCTCAAGTATTTGAGGACCTACGGCCAGAAGAAAGCCACTTGGACGAACGTCATTTACTGTCTTCAGAGGTGGAGGCTGATGATGATGAGACACAGTTTCCATCAGTTTAGCCTACAATGTCAACTGGGAAGGAGGATGAGCTGGAAGACGAGTGGTCGATGATAAGTCCACTGATCCAATCTGTTGGCATGCATAGCCATGACAACAACACAGAGGAAGATGGATATGTAGCACCACCACAGGCACCAAGGGGTCGTGGCTTATCCAGACCGAGAACTGGGTCAACTGTTCCCAAAAGCACCCCTGCTGTGCTCCAAGTGAGGGAAAGGGGGAATTCAGCTGCTGTGTGGAATTTTTTTTCTGAAAGTCCTTCAGAGAAAAACATTGTAGTCTGTAGCATCTGCCATACCAAGTTAAACAGAGGCCAGGGCAAAGACAACCTGAGCACCACCAGTATGCGAAACCACATGGCAGCCAAGCACCCCAGTAGGTGGGCGGAACACCAGGGTACCAAATCTGCATCTGCAGGTCAAACCAATGCCATGTCACCTGGGCTATGTCCTTCAGAATCAGCTGTTCAGGAAGCAGGCGCTCATACCGCCTGCCCACAAGCTGCAGTTGCTCACACACAACAAACATCAACCACATCCACTTCCTTGTCCCAGAGAAGCGTTCAATTGTCCGTGCCTGAGAGCTTGGAAAGAAAGCGTAAACACCCAGCCATGCACCCACAGGCACAAATAATAAATTTGCACATTGCCAAATTGCTAGCTGTGGAGATGTTGCCGTTTATGCTCGTGGGAACACAGTCTTTCCGTGATCTCTTGGCTGTGGCTACCCCACGATACAGTGTTCCCAGCCGCCACTATTTTGCCCGGTGTGCTGTCCCTGCGTTACACAAGCACGTGTTAAACAATCTGAACCATGCTCTCACAAACGCCGTAACCGGGTAGATCCACCTAACAACAGACACCTGGACAAGTTGTTGTGGACAGGGATGATACATTTCTGTCATGGTACACTGGGTGAACCTGGTGGAGGGTGGGACAAAGGCACAAACTGGAACATCACACATCCCACCCACGCCAAGAATAGCGGGACCAACTTCTGTCAGTGTTTCCGCCTCTTCATATTCCACTTCCTCTCTCCCCTCCTACTGCTCCCCATCCTCTGCTGAATTACCCTCCCCATCACTGCCAAGCTGGGACCTGTGCAGAAGTGCATCGGCAAAGCGGCAACACGCTCTGCTGAAATTGATCTATTTAGGTCAGAAAGCACACACTGCAGCAGAGTTGTGGCAAGCTTTAAAACAACAGACCGATCAGTGGCTCTCCCCACTGCACATCCAACCCAGTCTGGTCGTCTGCAATAATGGGCGTAACCTGGTGGCGGCTTTAAATGTGGGCAAGCTGGTACACGTGCCGTGCATGGCTCACGTGCTGAACCTAGTTGTTCAGAAATTTCTGAAAACTTACCGTGACTTGCCGTACCTACTTGAGAAGGTGCGCCGTATTAGCGCCCATTTCCGCCATTCCTCTACCGCTTTTGCTGCTCTTACAGCGCTGCAAAAGCGTTTGAATTTGCCAAGTCACCGACTCATTTGCGATCTGCCCACACGGTGGAACTCAACATATCGTATGTTGGCGAGGATTAGTGAGCAGCAGAGGGAAGTAGCTGAATACCAGGTTCAACATGCCCGTCAGACTGAGAGTCAGCCACCACACAACAACTGTCGAGTGGGTGTGGATCGCTGACATTTGTGAGGTTCTTGAGAACTTTGAGTACTGCACCAACCTCGTGAGCAGTGATCAGGCTATTATCTGCGTAATCATCCCGCTGCTGTGACTCTTGAAACAATCACTGCATAATCTCAAAGAGGAAGCTTTGAGTGCCCAGCATGTTGGTTTGGAGCCAGATTTCCCAATGGGTGATATTACCCTGTCCAGCCAATATTCTGAGGCAACATTGAGTGATGAGCAGGAAGATGAGGAGTATAAGGAGGGAGAGGACTTGTTTTTCTGTGCTACCGATACACATTTTATCCAACTTCCTATACTGGTGGGCCACCTTTCTCGATCTACAGTACAAGGAGAAATTTCCTTCTCTCCTTTTGGAGTCACCAAAGAGTTTTACAATGGAATCGTTCAAGAGGGCCGTTGTAGATCAGTTGCTGAAAACATTACCCTCAGACAATGCTGGTGGCAGAGGTACCGGCTCTTTTCAACACCAAGGGATAATGGGGAGAGACACGAACACCAGCACCAACAGAGGTGGGTGGAAAATGTGCACAAATTGGGTAATTTTCAATAAACCAGCACAACAGCAAGGGCTATCTGTGCCTGTAACAATGCCAAGGAGGGATAAGTTGCAGAACATGGTCAAGGGGTACTTAAGTGACCATACATGCGTTCTTTCTGACGCTTCAGTTCCCTTGAATTATGTTGGTATATACAACAGATTAGAAGTTATTATAAATGAAAGGAGGACTTTATACTAACCAGACAGCAGATGGCGATAGTGTGTAAAGTTATATGCTTGCTGTAAATGAGGGGAGGAAAGCTCTCAATTGTTCGTTGTTTTTACTTCCTGTTTTTTTTTTTCTTTCTTTCCTGAATGTGTTATGTCAGCAGCACACGGACTGTGTGACACTGAATTGTATCTCATGTTTAACCAGTATGAAGTAAATACTGTTTACTCATGATATCTTGCTGATTGAAGCTCTCGTAAGTACAGTGGTGACTGTAAGAAGATGCACTCTGCGACAGGTTATGGGCCCAGGCCGGAACCCAGACACTAAAGCCCAGACACTACAGGCCCGCACTACAAGAGGATCCTGGTTTATAACCCCAGATAACGGAGCACACAGATAAGCTCTGTAAACAGAAGGAAATAAATCCAGATACAGAGTGACAAAGGAATTCATGATCCCAGGAGCTGGATATAATTACAGAGAATTCAATACAGGCAGGACATACAGGAACTATCAGCAAGAAGAAGAAAAACCAGGAGAATATCTTCAGTACAACTCTCTAAACAAGACTATATAAAGATGATGCGTAACACAGAACTGAAATTCACAGTAGCTAAACTGAATAGTGAAAATTATCAGTTATGGAAATTCAAAGTAGAGATGTTGTTATCTAAGGATGATTTATGGGAAGTAATTGTTACAGAAAGACCAGATCAAGATAATCAGACATGGGATAAGAAGAATAGACAAGCGAGAGCCACCATTAGCTTATTAGTGGATGATGCTCAATTAATACATATAAGAAATGAAGAAACAGCTAAAGGAATGTGGGACGAATTAAGAAAAGTGTATGAAAGACCTAGCTTGAATCCCAAGTTATTTTTATTAAGAAAGCTTTACAGTATGAGATTGAGTGCAAATGACGACATGCAGAAGCACATATTCTCAATGATGGAAGTGATATCACAACTAAGATCTATTGGTGAAGACATTAAAGATAGTCATGTAGCAGCTATATTATTGTGCAGTTTACCAGATTCGTATACAGCCTTGATAAATGCCCTTGAGACGAGACCAGAAACTGACATTACATTAGATTTTGTGAAAACAAGACTAATAGATGAATATCAGAGAAGAAAAGAACAAATAAATGATTCTTCAACTGAAAAGGACAGTGAAAACGCTCTTAAAGCTACAGAATTTAAAAAACCCTATAATAAAGAGACAAGAGAATGCTTCAGATGTAAGAAAAAAGGTCATTTAAAGAAAGACTGTACCATATGGAAAGCAGAACAACAAAAATTACAACATAAAAAGAATACACAGAAAGTAAAAAACACAATTTCCGATTCATGTGAGAATAATTGGAATGGCACATTTAAAGTAACAGACAAGAAATCATCACTTGGTTGGTTTATTGATTCGGGAGTAACGAGTCATATGACAAGTGACAAGAATTTCTTTACTGATCTTGATTTACATAATAAAGAAGCCATTTATCTTGCAGATGGAAGCAAAATAACCGCAGAAGGTATCGGACAAGGTATGCTAAATTGTTCAAACAAGTTCGGACAAGATTCAAAGATACTTGTACAGA
This sequence comes from Phyllobates terribilis, assembly GCF_046119375.1. Lineage (NCBI taxonomy): Eukaryota > Metazoa > Chordata > Amphibia > Anura > Dendrobatidae > Phyllobates > Phyllobates terribilis. Next base: position 71,041,325 of record NW_027362762.1, read on the forward strand.
ATGTGTTGTATGTTCCAAAATTGGAAGGCGGATTATTATCTGTGAAACGTTTAACAGCAAAAGGACTTACAGTAAAATTCAAAGACAATGGGTGTGCAATTATTGCAGGAAACAAGGTAATAACCAAAGTCAAGGCAGATGAACAATTATATCATTTTGACACACCAAAGGAACAGCTGATGGTATGTACACATGATCACAAAAACTGTATTCACATGTGGAATAGACGTCTAGGACATAGACACCCTGACAGTATAAGGGAACTACAGAGAAAATAATTGACAAAAGATTTAAAGATATCAGATTGCTCAATTACCGTAAGATGTGAATGTTGTATAAAATCCAAATTCACAAGGATATCTATTCCAAAAGAAAGTGAGATGAAAAGCGAAAGACCACTTGATTTGGTGCATACTGACGTATGTGGACCCATGAAAGTGACTACATCAGGAGGCAATAGATACATGTTGACTTTTATAGACGACTACTCAAGATACACAGTCACATACTTAATTAAGAACAAAAGTGAAGTTTTTGATAAACTTGTAGACTATGTAACAATATTGTCGTCACTGCATTCTTGGTCTTCTATCCTTTGGATTACGATATCGGAGAGAATGAAAACACAGGACAGGATGTTTGTGTCTAAACATACTCTAAACTTTATTATAAAACACAGGGCTAATATACACCCTGAAGGCAGGAAACGGATTTGCCATATATGGTTCGATTATACAGTTTAGCTGAACAAGCGAAAAAAGCTAGTTTCTGTATGCTTTAAAATATTTAATTAGACGTATCTGGTTATCAAGGCCATTTTATCTTCTTGCAAGAACACATTATTGCTACAAGAAGAAACATCTGGCCAGGGAGTACATGTTATCTTCTTAGCAAGGACACGCTATTGATACAAGAAGGAACATTTCAGCTTGCTGTTGTTTTGACCTAAAATAACTGTGAGACTTACATAGCATCGATGGGGCCTTTAAACTTGAGGGACTCCATCTTCTGCTATAACATTCCATCCTTTTGTTCCTTCATTTATCAATACGAATCTCCATGTTTTCTTTTAGTACAACGCTGAATACACATTAGAAAAAGCTTAAAAACCAAATAAACCTCAAGGCACATTAGCAAAACCTGAAAAATCGCTTGTACTATACCAGCCAACCACCCACCGATACCTTTAAACCAATTTGCGGGATTTAGAAAGGAAAATCTCTGTGTGGAATTATTGGCCAAAGTATCTGAACAGTTCACCCAAAAGTTTATCTCTTCCCATGAGACTGGAACAGCGAGAAAGGGTATGCTAGTGGATGTCACAGGGGCATGTGTACATATCCAACAATTAGCAACGATCTGGTTTTGCTCCTTTAGTCCATCGATTAGAGCAAGATGGTGTCTAATGAATCTATTGTCGTCTCCATCCATGGTGCCTAACCTAGTCCATGCACCTGTGGTCGCAAGTATGCAGGTAAGTATAAACAATGTCTTCATTCTTTGTCCGCTGGTTCTCCTAGTATCTTTTTGCAATGGGACGCGTGGATCCAGGTTTTTTTTCCCTCTAGCTTAACGGCTGTACTTGTGGTCAGCAGAACTTGAAAGGGTCCGTCAAACCGTGGATCTAGGCTTTTCCTCACGTGTCTTTTTATAACCACCCAGTCTCCAGGTTGCAGCGTATGGCTGCTAGAGTCTTGATCTGGATCTGGAAGAGAACTGAAGACATTATCATGTACTTGCTTCATCTTTTTGTGTAAAGCCCTTACGTAGGAACTTAGCACATGGTTGTTCATTTCTAATGCTTGTGGATAGAAACACCCTAGGCTGGGTACGTTGCCAAACAATATCTCATATGGAGTGAGTCCAGTCTTTCTATTGGGCATGTATCTTACTGAAAACAGAGCAAGCGGTAAACAGTCCGGCCATGGTTTTCCTGTCTCAGCCATGGCTTTCTGAATTTTTAATTTCAATGTCCCATTCAGTCTTTCCACTTTTCCACTACTTTGTGGGTGATATGGGGTGTGGAATGCTTGTTGAATTCCTAGAGCTGACATAACTTCATTCATTATTTCACCTGTGAAGTGTGTACCTCTGTCACTCTCAATTAGCTCTGGTACCCCATACCTGCAGACCACCTCCGCAAGCAGTTTCTTTGCGGTTGCCGCAGCCGTGGCTTTGGCAATCGGGAAAGCCTCTGGCCATCCTGAGAACAAATCAATACAGACCAACACATATTCCCATGATCCTGACTTTGGCAGCTGAATATAATCAATTTGCAGTCTCTGGAATGGATAGAGGGGCCGGGGGGGTGTGTTTGGGTGGTGTTTTAACTACTCTACCCTGATTATGTGTAGCACATATCATGCACCCTTGTACCAGGTTTTCAATACAGGTGGAGAATCCTGGTGCCACCCAATGTTTCTGCATCACACTCATCACACCCGTTTTAGATTGGTGTGTCGGCCCATGTAGTATCTGGGCAGCTGCTGGGTACAGTGCCCTTGGAAGGCATCGTCGTGTCCCTTTCCCCCATACCCCATTTGCTTCATTCAGGCATGTACCTTCCTTTAACCACTTATCAACCTCCTCCTTTTGAGCCTGAGCCTGCATTTGGGATAAGATGTCCTCCGACACAAAGGGGTTTTTAGGGGCACTTAACTGACGTACTGTTGACCCTTGTTGCGGCTTACAGGCTGCTGTTTTTGCCGCTGCATCTGCCATTGCGTTTCCTCTGCTTACCTGGTCGGTGCGTCTGGAATGTGCTCTTACCTTTATGACAGCTACTTGTTTGGGTAGTTGTAGCGCATCAATTAACTGCTGGACCACATCAGCATTCCTAATGGGGGGTCCTGCTGCCGTCAGGAAACCTCTTGACTTCTATATTGGACCAAAATCATGCGATATACCGAATGCGTACCTAGAATCTGTGTAAATGTTAACAATACTACCTTCCGCTAGTTTACAGGCCTCGGTTAGGGCCCTAAGATCAGCTTCTTGAGCCGATTGGTGTGGGAGCATTGGTTCTGCCTTGATTACTGCATTGAGGGAGACAACTGCATATCCAGTATGGAAGGTACCTGAATCGTCCTGATGACGGGATCCATCTACAAAAAATTCAAAATCTGCATTTTGTAATTCATGTTCAAATACAGTAGGTAAACCTGCCGTTTCTTGTGCCATCATTTGTACACAGTCATGAGGAACTTCCTCTCTTGGATCTTCCTTAAAAAGCACAGTACCTGACTCCTCCTTTAGATCCGAGAGAGGTAACAAAGTTGCTGGATTCAGGGTAGTACACCTCTGTAAAGAAACATTGGGAGGCATTAAGAGTGCACATTGTAACCTAAGATGACGTGCTGCTGAGAGGTGAGCGGGTTGCACTTGGTTCAATATAGTATAGACATCATGAGGTGTTAGAACGGTGAGCGGGTGGTCAAGAACAATGTCTGCGGATTTATGGAGTAATAGTCCAACAGCATGCAGAGCACGTACGCAGGATGGTGCACCTCTGGCTACCGCATCTAATCTGCCACTAAAATAGGCAACAGGTCTCTGATTATCACCGTTTGTTTGAGTTAAAACTCCTGCTGCATGTCCAGCTTGCTCATGAAGGTACAGAGTAAATGGGAGCTCATAATTAGGGGTACCCAAAGCTGGAGCGGCCAAAATACGGTTCTTGAGAGAATAAAAACAGTCTATTGCCTTTGATGTTAGTACAAAAGGTGTTGGAGTAAGACAGTCATAGAGGTGCTGCATTAAAACAGAGACGGCATGAATCCACTGTCTTCAATAGGAAACAAGTCCAAGAAAAGTTCTGAGGGCTGCAACATTAATTGGGACGGTGAATGCCTGTACTGCTTGTTTACGTGCATTTGTTAAATGACGAGCTCCTGGTGTAATGCAATGTCCCAAAAAGGTGACTGAAGATTTACAAAACTGAAGCTTATCTTTCGATGCCTTGCAGCCAGCGTGATAGAGAAACAACATAAGCGATATAGTTGCGTTATGACATTGTTTCCTGGAGGGGGCACAAATGAGCAGGTCATCAACATATTGCAAAACAACGATATGTGGTTCAGACCATCCCTCCAGTATTTCCTGCAGACTTGCAGTGTACATTGTGGGTGAATTCTGGGCACCCTGTGGCAACACTGTCCATGTATATTGACTGCCCTGGAATGTGAAAGCAAACAAGTACTGGCAGTCAGGATGTAATGGTACACTGAAAAATGCATTTGCCAAATCGACCACTGAAAAGCAAAGAGAGTTAGAAGGTATCTGTGACAGAAGAGTATGCGGGTTGGGCACAACTGGTGTTAGAAGTTCTGTGGCTTTGTTAACCAACCGGAGGTCATGGACCATTCTATATGCGGCTGGTTGTCCTGGCACGCTCTTTTTCTTTACTGGGAACAGGGGAGTGTTGCAAGGGGACTGGGTTTTGACTAGGACTCCTCTGTGTAGTAATATTTGGACTTGCTGGGCTATGGCATTCTCCTGAGCTGAGCTAAGGGGATACTGCCTCTGTTGAGGTAAGATTGCTCCTGGTTTTAATTTCACCATTACTGGTTGAACTCTTAACCTACCAACATCTGTGTTATCTGAGGCCCAAAAATCATGTGGTACAGCATGCTCTAATATCGGGGGAAACTCATTTGTCTCTTCTATGCTGGCAATATCTAGTGACATAATTTTGCAAAGGGTACTTGGTTTTAAACCTGGGGTCATGGTGACAGTGCCATTGGGATGATATTCAATATGTGCTTGTAATTGGGACAACACATCATTTCCCAATAGATTACATTGGCCTCGGGGCGATACCATGAGCTGGCTATGTACAGTAGCTCCTTGAATTTGCAGGGGAATTCTCTTAGTGACAGGAAGCAGGACAGACGGGGAATTGAAGGGGGTGGCAATGACATGATGTGAAAAATCAGTGTCAGTATATGGCCAATCACCTTGCGTAATTACTGAATTGTCGGCCCCCGTATCTACTTGGAAATCGATTTCATGTCCCCCTGGTAGGCTCACCTGCACTATACAACTGGGAGTTGGGGGTAAGGAGATGAGGGGGTTCATGTGCAAGCTACCCTCATCCTATGGGGGCGTTGTTTGGTCGGCTGGAGGACCCGTACTCTGAGCATTTGGATACGGGTTGGTCCTACAGTTCTTTCTAAAATGTCCTGGCTTTTTACATCCGTAACGCAGTTTCTGTCCTCCTCCTTCAGTCCGTCCTCTGCCTCTGTTGTTTCTGGGGGTCGTCTCTACTATATGTATTCTGGCAGCTCTTTTTGCCCGCGCTATGTCATGCTGTGCCCCCTGAGCTATTCTAGCTAAATCTTCTGCCTTCACTGATCTCCAGTCTGGTCTACTTGCTTTTACCTTCTCTGCAATCTCTTTCTTTAGTCCATTCATGAAAGCACTTGCTAATACCCTCTCACTAGTCTTATTCCCGGGGTTGAACCCCATTTCTGACCAGGTTTTCTTTAGTGCATAGAAATAATCCTTAGGATCTTCCTCCTTCCCTTGCACTCTATCTTCTAGTGTAACTTGCTTTTCTGCTTGCCTGTCTTGACATGCTTTTACCAACGCTGCTGCGAATAGGACTCCAGCTGCTGCATCATTAGATTCTGCATCTACGGGTCCGGTCCTATTGGCATACTGTTTTTTTGTCTCATCTATCAACCTATCATAGCGGGCTTCATCTGCCAATTTTCCCTTAATTACCCCCTTGCAGATCTATTCTAGTGGCATGGTACGTATCCTGTATGGTGGTGATCATTCTAGCGAAACCCATAGGGGACTGGGATGGGTCTGGCAGCTGGTAGATCAGTGCCAACTGCTCTGAAGGACTCCATGGTCTATATATTAACATTGTACGAGCTTCCTGACCTGGAACAACTGCATCCCCCCCTGCTGCTGCTGCTGCTGCTGCTCCCGGTGATCCTGGCACAACTACCGTCCTCATTGGGAATTGTCTAGCTGGGTGGGGTCTCGGTCCTCCACATGCCACACAGATGTCTACTGTCAAGGGGTTCTGCTGTCCACATCTGGGGCAAACGCAACATTTAGGTTCCTGGGAATTCTGATACTGGGGTGGGGGTGACGTCGGGGGCGGACAGGGAGGAAAATCTGTCATTCCGCTTTTTGTCAGTCTGTAATGTCCGTCTCCTAATTCTTCAATCTTTCCTTCAAAATAAGCGCATGCATTCATCCATACATCTACTGTCCCTAACAGACCCTTATCTTTCAGCCATCCATGATAGGAGTTAAAGAAGGATTTCCATTTCTCTCCATTCATCTCTCCATTCTCATTCATTCCCGCTTTACACAATATTTTGTCAATTCCAATCAGTGCCTGTTTCCCTTCTCTGCGTACTACTAAGTCTTTGGCTATAATGCCTTCCTTGGCATTTTGGTTCCCCATTTTTTTGGTTCTCCTCACCTAGAAGAGACTCCTCAGTCACTTAGACAATGGTCACTTAGACAATGGGCCACAAAGGTTTCTGAACCATTCCACTACTAGCCTCTCTAGGACTTATACGCCAGCCAGAAAAACAGACCAAAAACATCAATCCCGGGACACATCCACAACACAATCATTGGATCCATACTTTCATTCTTAAATTCTCCAAAGGATAGAAGGCAGGACTGATCTGAGGGGATTCTACTGGTTCAAAGGGACCTGAGCCAGACAACAATCTGTTGAATTACCTGGGAAGCCGACCGCTCGGGGAAGAGGGAGTCTCTTCTATGCAGTGATATAATTAGGTAGAATATAACAGTTATTCTTACCTCAGCGCTGTATATATCACCAACAGAGAGCCTCACTCGTCCCACGTCTCGGACCGGTCAAGCACCCCTGGGTAGATTAACTCAAGGTCCCTGTTCGGGCGCCAGCTGTCATCACTGCATTCTTGGTCTTCTATCCTTTGGATTACGATATCGGAGAGAATGAAGACACAGGACAGGATGTTTGTGTCTAAACATACTCTAAACTTTATTACAAAACACAGGGCTAATATACACCCTGAAGGCAGGAAACGGATTTGCCATATATGGTTCGATTATACAGTTTAGCTGAACAAGCGAAAAAAGCTAGTTTCTGTATGCTTTAAAATATTTAATTAGACGTATCTGGTTAGCAAGGCCATTTTATCTTCTTGCAAGAACACATTATTGCTACAAGAAGAAACATCTGGCCAGGGAGTACATGTTATCTTCTTAGCAAGGACACGCTATTGATACAAGAAGGAACATTTCAGCTTGCTGTTGTTTTGACCTAAAATAACTGTGAGACTTATATAGCATAGATGGGGCCTTTAAACTTGAGGGACTCCATCTTCTGCTATAACAATATCAAGTAACAAATTTCAAAGGAAGCCAATTGTCATCAGAAGTGATAATGGAGGTGAATTTACAGGTCACAGGATAGAAGACTACTTAAGACAAAATGGAATAGAACACCAGAAAACTGTTCCATACACACCTGAACAAAATGGAGTAGCAGAAAGAAAAAACAGAACTATTATAGAAATGATAAGATGTATGCTGACGGATTCCAAACTACCAGAGAAATATTGGGGTGAGGCAGCAATGACAGCTACATATCTACAGAACCAACTTTTTACCAGAAAACTCCATATGAACTATGGCAAGGTATGAAACCAAGTGTCAATCATTTAAAAGTTTTTGGATGTAAAGTTTTTATATTCATTCCAACAGAAAAACGTTTCAAACTTCAAAAGAGATCCATGGAAGGAATATTCGTTGGATATAGTGAAAATTGCAAAGGATATAGAATCCTAGATCCCAAAACAGACAGACAGACAGAGTTACGGTGAGTAACAGTGTGACATTCATTGAAGATTTAAATGAAGACATAATGATTTCAGTTGAAACAAAAAGTGAGAAAAATAATAGTGACATAACTGAAGAAATATCTGTTGAGAAAGAAGTAGAAATTAATGAAGAACAAAATACTGAAAGTGAAGAATCACAACTACAAACAGACACAGAACCAAGACGTTCAATGAGAGAGAACAAAGGAAAACCACCAAAATGTCTCTCATACAAGACAAGCATAAGAAAAATCTATGAGCCTACCTCTTGGGAAGACATATCTAAACTTCCTGAAGAAGAAGCTAATAAATGGATAGAAGCAACAGAAACAGAAATTAAATCCATGCATGATTCAAATACATGGACACTAACAGATTTGCCAGAAGGAAGAAAAGCCATAGGATGTAAATGGATTTTTAAAGTAAAATACCAAACAGATGGCACAGCTGAAAGATACCGAGCAAGACTCGTAGCTAAAGGGTATTCTCAAAAATATGGAGAAAACTATGATGAGACATTTGCTCCAGTTGTCAAACACACTACAATAAGAACTTTACTTAGAGTTGCAGCAATGAAACAGATGGAACTGAGACATCTGGATGTAAAGACAGGTTTTCTGAATGGAGATTTAACAGAAGACATTTACATGGAACAACCTCCAGGATTCAAAGATGAAAGAAATCCAAACAAAGTTTGCAAACTACAGAAAAGCATATATGGTTTAAAGCAAGCAGCTAAAGCGTGGAATGACAAAATCACGGAAGTACTTACAAATGAAAAATTTCAAAGAAGCAAAGCTGATCCATGCTTGTACACAAAAAGGCTGATTAATAGATGGATTTATGTACTCATATATGTAGACGACATTTTGATTTGTTTTAAGCAAGAAAGGGATAAAGAAAACATTCTAAAAATCCTGAACAACATTTCAAAATCAAAGACTTGGGAAATGTAAAACAGTACCTAGGAATACAGGTAGAAAGAGAAGAAGACGGAAGTTTCCTACTGAATCAAAATCACATGATTCAAGACATAACAGAAAAATTTGGATTAAAGGATGGAAAAACAGTAAAGTCTCTAATAGAAATTAATTATCTCAAAGAGATGAACAGTGAAAAAAATATTCTACCAAATAATGAAGAATACAGAACAGCAATAGGAAAACTACTGTATCTAGCGACTGTTACAAGACCAGACATCGCAGCAGCAGTAGGAATCCTGAGTATAAAGGTATCAAAACCAAATAAAGCTGATTGGAATGCCGTGAAGAGAGTAATGCGTTATTTGAAAGGAGCTAGCAATGTTAAGCCGAAATTACCCACAAGTGATAATTGCATTTTAACAGGATATGTTGATGCAGATTGGGCTGGAGATCCAACTGACAGAAGATCTACCAGTGGACATATTTTTTTTCTCTCAGGTAGACAAATATGTTGGACAAGTAAGAAACAGTCAATTGTGACACTGTCTTCAACAGAAGCAGAATATGTTGCCGCAGCACATGCGAGTCAAGAAGTACTGTGGTTAAGACAATTGTTGACAGAATTAGGACAACCACAGTTGGAACCAACAAAACTGAAAGAGGACAATCAAGGCTGTCTTGTTCTTGCTCAGATGGAAAGAGTCAATCCAAGAACCAAGCATATTAATGTGAAATATCATTTCTTGATAGATCATCAGGAACAAGGAGTCTTGAAGTTAGAGTATTGTCCTACTGAAGAAATGACAGCAGACATCTTCACGAAGGCGTTGAATGCTGATTAACACCAGAGACTAATAAAAAAGTTGGGTTTGATTGAATAAGTCCTTACTGTTGAGAAAGGGTGTTGGCATATACAACAGATTAGGACTTATTATAAGTGAAAGGAGGACTTTATACTAACCAGACAGCAGATGGCGATAGTGTGTAAAGTTATATGCTTGCTGTAAATGAGGGGAGGAAAGCTCTCAATTGTTCGTTGTTTTTACTTCCTGTGTTTTTTTTTCTTTCTTTCCTGAATGTGTTATGTCAGCAGCACACAGACTGTGTGACACTGAATTGTATCTCATGTTTAACCAGTATGAAGTAAATACTGTTTACTCAAGATATCTTGCTGATTGAAGCTCTTGTAAGTACAGTGGTGACTGTAAGAAGATGCACTCTGCGACAAATTATCGGATGTCTAAGCTGAACACTTGGCCCAACCTCTCTTAATATGCCTTGGAGTTGCTGGCCTGCCTGGCTGCTAGTGTGGTATCAGAGCGCGTTTTCAGTTTTGCTGGGGCAATCATCACTGATAGGCGCACACGCCTCTCCACGGAAAATGCAGACAGACTTACTCTGATTAAATTCAACAAGGACTGGATATCTCCACAGTTTGTAATCCCTCCAGATAACAGCAAGCCAAACTAAATTCACCAAAAATGCAGATTCATGCTACTGCTGTTAACATCACCACCTTCCCAAAAAAACCTGTTTCCTTCCTTCGTCAACCATGACTCAGCCCATAGGGCTAATTTTTACAAACCCTATGCACATTGAGAAGTGGACAAACCTGGAATGTACAGTGGTCCTACCAAACTAATATTTGTCATTGGAGGCCCTTGTCACAGGTTGTGCCACATTGTGATTGAGATAGGGGATACATATTCAATAGAAATGAACTGTCAGTCACCCTATTTGGCAAAAAAACATGCCTGACTTGTGACACATTGTGACTGAGATAGGGGATACATATTCAATAGAAATTTACACTGACTGTTGATGACTGACTGATGGCCCTCTGAAAACTTGAATTGAGGGCCACAACTACTACAGTACTCCATCGTAGATAATGTTTGACAAGGGAGGCCCTTGTCATGGAATCTTCCTGCACATATGACACAGCCCCCAGGTGTAATTTTTGGAAATACGATGCACATTCTACACTGGACCAAGTAGTACAGTATCAAGAAGTCTTCTCTTCCTATATAATCTGGGGAATATTGACAATCAAAATCTCTGAGCCATTTGGAGAAGCTTCTCCAACCCATCCTTGAGGGGGGGCACCATATACCCTTTGTCCATTGACTTTTACAAGTGATATATTTGAGCTCGTCATTCAGTTGACTAGTGCAGCTTTATTTTTCCGGTTCACAGAATTCAGCCATACCTGAGGATCGCAGGCCGTAGTCACTGCTACCTTCTAGTTCTCCATGTCTCTTGGCCTTTTTCTCTGTAGTCTCTGCCCTTAAAAGAGTTCAATAATAGCGTGAGGGCCTTACAGTATGAATAAGTGAGGGCACTCTCAAATGCACACAAGAGGGACCTCCAAAATTTCTAGAGGATGGCACTTCAAAATGTATGTTACAGGGCCACACGAGGGCTCTCACGTGGGCTTTCCTGCCTACTGCAGGCCCTCTGAACATTTGAATTTAGGGCCGCAGTATCACATGGTGGGCACATTGTAAACTGCTATGGAATATGTATTCCACCATCTGAGTGTCAATGATGGAGGGACCGCCCAAATGTCTAAGTAACAGCTGTCCCTCCAAAATGCATTTTACAGAGCCACCTGAGGCCTCTCAGGTCAAAGATCAACATACCTACTAATACGTTCTAGCTGTGCTTGTAAAGTGCTGGGGAATACGAACTAAAAATGATGTATGACAGAGGGACCTACAAAATGTATCAGGGCCCTCCCAATTGTAAAAGGTGAAAAAAGCCACAACAGTATGTGTGAACAAAGGCTAAAAGGGATATTTTTTGGTTTCTCTGGCTTATTTAGCCTTATAAAGAAGTGATTATGCAGGAAAAACTGTTTCTTAACCTTTTTGGCCTGTTAAATGCAATTTAGGTTATGTTTGGTAGTTGTTCTTGTGTGTCTGTAAAAGTGACGTAACACTGCGACAATCTTATTCCCAGAAACCATATGTGAGTCAGAAATCCATGCAGGCACATTCTCCAGGCGCTTTCCATTCTGTTTCGTCACTTTCCCATCCATTTCAGCCTTTTCCTCAGGCCCCCAGACATCTTTGTAGGGTCCAGCAGAAAATTACTCGCATTTCCCATTGACTTACATTGTACTCGCTATTGGGAATGAATACGCGATTATTACAAAGTACTCGTTACGAGTTTAGCGATTACGAATATTATGGTACTCGCTCATCACTAAGTACCAACTGTCATCTTCTATCTCAGTAATTGGAAAATGTGTCTTGATTGAATACATATTTTACCTAGGAATTGAGAGTGAAAGATCAGTCCAGGAGGAGAAAGAAGCAGATTTATCTGATAAGATATCTTACAAAGTCGCTTATTTTCCTGTGTACTATTAATTCATTAAATATAAGTTAAATCATTAGTTACTTTTTAACTTTTTTGAATGGCATTGTCTAACAAGTTTGCCCCATCCAGGAAAAAGTTTGTGTCAACAGTTGTTTTTTAACACTGAAATCTATGGATATTAGTTGGCTGATGGTTGGAATCCATTGCAGCACCCACTGGACGTCTAATTTTTTTTCATGTTTGTTTTACATCTTATCTCATACATCTCAGGATAAGCCAGGATTAGAAACGAATTAAAGGGAACCTGACAGCTGAGTCATGCTGTGTGAACCATGGGTAGTATGAATCAGACCAGGATCCATTATCTCAGCCAGCTGCAGTGTTTCACAGAAACCCAAGAGGTAGGTACCCACCAGCTTCTCCCTGCTCCTCTCTCCTAGACTAATAGGTTTCTCCCTATACATACAGTCAGTCTAGGAGCGAGACAGGGAGAAGCCATTGAGGACCTGCCTCTTGGACCATTTAACCTAATTGCATTATCCCTGAGTTAGTTTTAAGATCCCTGGTGGCTTAGGTGGTTTAATTCCTGGTTGAGTACAGTAAAGGGGTGGATATTTCATACCTGAGGTCTAGCAGTTACTCACCTCCAAAGGCTATAGGGGTTGTCCAAGCTGTAGCACGAAGCTGATCTTTGGACATCCAACTTCCTGCTTCCTCCCTGAAGTGAGATATTTGAAGGGAGGGTGTAGAGAAGATAGATGAGTGAGGGAGGAGATAGAGAAGAGAGCTGATTGAGGGAGTGGATAAAGAAGAGAGATGAGTGAAGGGGGGATAAAGAATAGAGTTGAGAGATGAGTGAGGGACGGGATAGAGATGAGAGAAGAGAGATGAGTGAATGTAGGGGATAGTGAAGAGAAGTGAGATATGAGTGAGGGAGGTAATAGAGAAGATAGATGAGTGAGGGTGGAGATAGAGAAGAGAGCTGATTGAGGGAGTGGATAAAGAAGAGAGATGAGTGAAGGGGGGATAAAGAAGAGAGTTGAGAGATGAGTGAGGGAGGGGATAGAGATGAGAGAAGAGAGATGAGTGAATGTAGGGGATAGTGAAGAGAGGTGAGATATGAGTGAGGGAGGTAATAGAGAAGATAGATGAGTGAAGGAGGGAATAGAGAACAGAGGTTAGAGATGAGGGAGGGAGGAGATAGAGAAGAGACATGAGTGAAGGGAGGGAATAGAGAAGAGAAATGATTGAAGGGAGGGGATAGAGAAGAGAGGTGAGAGATGAGGGAGGGGATAGAGATGAAAGAAAAATGATGAGTGAATGGAGGATTAGAGAAGAGAGATAAGCAATGAGTGAAGAAGGTTGAGTGAGGAAGGTGATAGAGAAGAGAGAAGAGAAATGAGTGAAGGGAGGGGATAGTGAAAGGAGGTGAGAGATGAGTGAGGAAGGGAATAGAGATGAAAGAAGAATGATTAGTGAAGGGTGGGGTTAGAGAACACAGATGAGTAATGAGTGAGGAAGAGGATAGAGAAGAAAGGTGAGAGAAGAGGAAGAAGATAGAGAAGAGAGGTGAGAAATGAGTGAGGGAGGGGATAGAGAAGAGAGGTGAGAGATGAATGAGGGAGGGGATAGAGAGAAGAGATGAGCGAGGGAGGGGATAGAGAAGAGAAGTGAGAGATGAGTGAAGGGATGAGTTAAAAAAGGGGATAGAGAAGAGAGAGGAAAGATGTGTGAGGGAGGAGTTAGATAAATGAGGTGAGCGATGAGTGAGAAAGGGTGAGTAAGGAAAGTGATAGAGAAAAGAGGTGAGGGATGACTGAAGGGAGGGGATAGAGAAGAGAGTTGAGAAATGATTGATGGGAGGGGTTACAGAAGAGAGGTGAGAAATGATTGATGGAAGAGGATAGAGAAGTTGGAGCAACTATAACTTTGCAGCTGCTCAGACTGCTCTGTGATCAGTCAAAGGTTTTCAGAATCCATGTGCCCCATCAGTCTCATGTGAAGTTTGCCAGTCGGCATAGTAACAGACTTTCTGTGATTAGAGGAGGCTTAAAGGATACATTGACCAGCAGGCACTCACATCTGTCTTCTAAAAGTTGGATTAATCATTTTCTTGGTGTCTTTCTGTACTATTCAGAAAGAGATAAGCATGTCAGTGGTTTAGGACTGCACATAACACATTGTATATCGCCCCCTGCCTGCAGGTGGTGCATTTCTACTAGAAAAGATGTACAGGTAGCTGTTGCATCCAGGTTCTGATGTCTGAAGGGGCCCCTTCATCACAGTGTTATAAATGACAAATTGTAGGTGGGAATTCTGTTTCAGATTTTGCATTGGGGCACTGGAGCTTCGAGTTGCAACTCAGGTCATGGACACCTGGTCAATGACTGGGTGTCTTTAAATACCATCAGATTTCCCAAAACAACGTGATTGTGATTGGTGGAAAGTTTAGACAATATCATGAATAAAAAGATTTAGGTGGTGGCAAACTGGGCAATTGTCTTATCGTACCCCTGATTATGGGATGCTCAAGATAAATTATTATAATTATGTGTCCACAACAACAATAAGGGGTAACGTTTCTCCTTGCGGAGAGTGACTTGTTAAGCATGTCAAAGTGAGGAGACTTTAAAGTCGCAATGCTCCTCTGGGAAATATGCAAATTATCTCTTAAGAGAGGAAGAGGACTAGAAATAGTCCTCTCTGAAGAGACAATTTGCATATTTCCCAGAGGAGCATTGTGGCTTAAAAGTCTTCTCACTTTGACATGCTTAACATGTCACTCTCCTCAAGGAGAAACGTTACCCCCCTTGGATACCGGTTAGACGCCTCTCACCCAGCCAAACCAGATCTCACACTTTGCACTGATGAGGGGAAGTACCTTGAAACACAGAGATTGCCAATTGACATTCTGATTTTAGCTTTTATCCTAAATCATGTGACAAGGCTCGTTAAAGAGTTGATATTGACTTTTAGGATTGCTACTTCCCTTAGGTGGCACTTAAGTTCGAGTTCTAGTCCTCTTCCTCTCTGAAGAGACAATTTTTATAATTATGTGGGAACGATCTGACAGTGCAAATGAATGGAGCAGTATGACACTCGATTGAAATGGGTAAAAGAGGTCTCAGCAGTCCGACCCCACTAATTCCAAAGTTATCATCTATCCTGTGGAAAGTCATAACTTCATATTAGGAGAATACTCCGTTTATACTGCCATGTGCATGAGATCTTACAAATCACCAACTCATTTTTTTTCCTATGGGGTGAAAAAAACATTTGAGAAGCTCTTCCCTGGTAAATCTCAAACTATCTACTTCGCAGCAAGGGGTAAATGTATTTTTGAAGCTTTTGCCAAGTAATAACCCGCTCTCTAATTGCTGATTTCTGAAGATGAAATAAATCCTATGAAATGTTTAGTAGTTCATTTGGGTTTCAAAGAGCTCATTCATTTGAGTGTCTGCAGCTCAATGTTATATCCTGCAGGGAACACAAACAATTGCTATAAAGTAGCATCTCCCAGATATACTGTACATATCTAACCATCACCAAGAGCCCGGACCATCGCTAGCACCCGGCGAAACCTAGGCAAATGCGTAGGCCCATGGCATCTGGGGGGACCATTCTGTTCAGGTTCAAAATTGCAAAATCTCCCGTGCACTTCATAAAGGGGCTGCAGAAGCAGGGGACCCCCTTTGTGGATGGGGGTCCTACGCATTTTCCCTGTTTGCCTGCCCCTAACACCGGCCCTGTCTTCTGCTGACACCCAAGTCTAATTTCTACGATCAGAACTAGCTCTGATTGTAGCAGTCTAACTTCTTAGGTACCGTATTTGAGAAGTTGGAAATTTGGGAAAATGTCTGTTCCACTGCCGCTTGCCCCTTCCAACCCACAACATGATTGCAGGGTGCTGATGGCATTTTCATGGCAGTCAGGGGATCATGATTGTACACTTGAGGGTGCAGTCAGACGGCCATCGGAAAGCAGTGCACGGACTAGTCATTGGCTCTCCCGACCCGAGAGTCACAGCTGCATAGAAATACATGAAGCTATCACGCTCAGGTCAGGAGAGCCGCCGGCCAGTCCGTGCACTGCGTTACGATCTCGTCTAATTTATACAGCAATTTGATTGCGCCCTAAGATATTGGAGACAGGTAATGAGTGATCCCAGGTTCAACTCCCTTAGGGGAAAATAATATGAATCAAGAAAAAAATTTAACAGATTTTTTAAAAAGATAAAAAAATATATAAAAGAACACATCACCCCCTTTTTTCCAAAGCAAATAAAATCTAGAAAATAAAAAAAAAAACTTAAAAATATTTGGTAAAACTGTGTTAACTAATAAAGCATTATAATATCTATCCCATAGGTTGAACGCTGAAATATAGAAAATTTTGCCTCCCCCAAAAATGTATAAAAATGTATAGAAAGAGATCAGAAAGTTTTATGGGCACCAAAATGGTAATGATAAAAACTACATGTTGTACCATAAAAAAAACAAGGCCCAATACGAAGCTTTCGACCAAAACATAAAAAGGTTATGGAAAACAAGAATGGATTGAAAGTTAAAGGGAATTTGTCACCAAGTTTATGCTACCCCATGATGTAGTAGCTGAGACCCTCATTCCAGCGATGTGCCACTTACTGGGCTGCTTGCTGTAGTTTTGATAAAATCACTTTTTTATCTGCTGCAGATCTACCAGATGTCTAAATTCAGAATTCTGTATAACCCCGCCCACACCACCGATTAGCTGCTTTCTGTGTATACTGTATATAGGCAGAAAGCAGCCAATCAGTGTTGGGTGTGGAGTTATACAGAGCTCA
The DNA here is from genome assembly GCF_046119375.1 of Phyllobates terribilis. Lineage (NCBI taxonomy): Eukaryota > Metazoa > Chordata > Amphibia > Anura > Dendrobatidae > Phyllobates > Phyllobates terribilis. The sequence continues at coordinate 71,058,232 of NW_027362762.1, forward strand.
TGAATATAGAGGACTACATGGCAGCAGGTTTACTAGTCCTCTAGTGATACTCTTCTGCTAATCAAACAGTGATTTTATAAAAACTACAGCAAGCAGCCCAGTAAGTGACACATCACTGGAATTGGGGTCTCTATATTATGCTGCTCTCAGATTTGGTAGCAAAAGCTTCGTAACAGATTCCCTTTAAGAGGGGCCCACTGGGACTATATTACCGAAGGGTCCCCATAAACCTGAAGAAGTCACTGCCTACCCCACCTGTAGCATTCAGGGTTGTAGCTGCAGGGAATGTAAAAGCAGTAACTGTGCCTGTGTTTTAGTGCCTGAAGATGCCCTAAGGTGCCCCCTCTGCCACATAAGAAGACAGCACTGATATACAGTGGGAAAAATGAGTATTTGATACACTGCCGATTTTGCAAGTTTTCCCACCTACAAAGAATGGAGAGGTCTGTAATTTTTATCGTAGGTACACTTCAACTGTGAAAGACAGAATCTTAAAAAAATTTCAGAAAATCACATTGTATGATTTTGACATAATTAAATTGCTTTTTATTGCATGAAATAAGTATTTGATCACCTACCAACCAGCAAGAATTCTGGCTCTCACAGACCTGTCAGTTTTTCTTTAAGAAGCCCTCCTACTCTGCACTCATTACCTGTATTAATTGCACCTGTTTGAACTTGTTTCCTGTATAAAAGACACCTGTCCACACACTCAATCCATCACACTCCAACCTCTCCACCATGGCCGAGACCAAAGATCTTGTCTAAGGACACCAGGGACAAAATTGTAGCCCTGCACAAGGCTGGGATGGGCTACAAGTCAATAGTCAAGCAGCCTGGTGTGAAGGCAACAACTGTTGGCGCAATCATTAGAAAATGGAAGAAACACAAGATGACTGCCAATATTCCTTGGTCTGGGGCTCCATGCAAGATCTCGCCTCATGGGGTAAGGCTGATGCTAAGAAAGGTCAGGAATCAGCCCAGAACTACAAAGGAGGACCTGGTCAGTGAGAGATCTGGGACCACAGTCTCAAACATTACCGGAAGTAACAAACTATGCCGTTATGGATTAAAATCCTGCAGGGCACACAAGGTCCCCCTGCTCACACCAGCACATGTCCAGGCCCATTTGAAGTTTGCCAATGACCATCTGGATGATCCAGAGGAGGCATGGGAGAAGGTCATGTAGTCAGATGAGACCAAAATAGAACTTTTTGGTATCAACTCCACTCGCTGTGCTTGGGGGAAGAAGAAGGATGAGTATAAACCCAAGAACACCGTCCCAACCGTGAAGCATGGTGGGGGAAACATCATACTTTGGGGGTGTTTTGGCCAAAAACCTCCTTGCCTTAATAACAGCATTGAAGATGGGTCGTTGCTGGGTCTTCCAGCATGACAATGACCAGAAACACAGCCAGGGCAACTAAGGAGAGGCGCCGTAAGAGGCATTTCAAGGTCCTGGAGTGGCTTAGCCAGTCTCCAGACCTGAACCCAATAGAAAATCTTTGGAGGGAGCTGAAACTCACTGTTGCTCAGGGACAGCCCCGACACCTGAAAGATCTGGAGAAGATCAGTATGGAGGAGTGGGCCAAAATCTCTGCTGCAGTGTGTGCAAACCTGGTCATGAACTACAGGAAACGTCTGACCTCTGTAATTGCAAACAAAGGTTTCTGTACCAAATATTAAGTTCTGTTTTTCTATTGTACCAAATAATTATTTCATGCAATAAAATGCAAATTAATTATGTAAAATTCATACAATGTGATTTTCTGTTTTTTCTTTTTAGATTCACAGTTGAAGTGTACCTACAATAAAAATTACAGACCTCTCTATTCTTTGCAGGTGGGAAAACTTGCAAAATCGGCAGTGTATCAAATACTTATCTTCCCCACTCTAAATGGTAGGAGTTTACAGAGCTCCCATAGTAATGAATGGAGAGAGCCTCTAGTCCTCTAGTTAATGTGGACCCCACCACAGGTAGTTATGGCAGATCCGATTTATGTGCCATAAATGTCCCAGATGTGAGCACCCCTTTATCTCATGCTTATATTTATTTATTGCAATTTTATGTATTCTTCACAGTAATTTTATTTTGTGTGACTACAGTCTTTGCCAAAGTTTTTGCGCTTGTAACTTTATGCAGCGAGGCAGTGTATTCCACATGTGATTTACGGAGCGATAACTGTATTATTTCATGATGTTATGAGTACACGCAGCCATGGAGCTTAGTAATTGGAGCATTAATTACAGTACCATTATCTCTTCGGCTGCTGCTTATGCCCTGACTTCAGTGCAGACAGTTTCCTCGCTTATTTACTATCGCTGTACGGAAGATGTTATTCGGTTCCTGGCTCTGATTCAAGTTAAATTTTAGAGAACTTACAAGACCTAAAGGCTACGACCACATTTGCAACCATTATTTTCATTATTCCAATGTGTCTGCATTTAAAAATAAACAACTTTGTATTTTGTTTTTGCTCAAAATACCGCTGTTTGTGTTTAACACCTATGCAGACTTATATACTGTATTTGTGTTTACATCTATGCAGACATACAGTTATATGAAAAAGTTTGGGCACCCCTATTAATCTTAAGCTTAATGTTTTATAAAAATTGGTGTTTTTGCAACAGCTATTTCAGTTTGATATTTGTAATAACTGTTGGACACAGTAATGTTTCTGCCTTGAAATGAGGTTTATTGTACTAACAGAAAATGTGCAATCTGCATTCAAACAAAATTTGACAGGTGCATAAGTATGGGCACCCTTATCATTTTCTTGTTTTAAATACTCCTACCTACTTTTTACTGACTTACTAAAGCACTTTATTTGGTTTTGTAACCTCATTGAGCTTTGAACTTCATAGCCAGGTGTATGCAATCATGAGAAAAGCTACTTAAAGTGGCCACTTGCAAGTTGTTCTCCTGTTTGAATCTCCTCTGAAGAGTGGCATCATGGGCTCCTCAAAACAACTGTCAAATGATCTGAAAACAAAGATTATTCAACATAGTTGTTCAGGGGAAGGATACAAAAAGCTGTCTCAGAGATTTAACCTGTCAGATTCCACTGTGAGGAACATAGTAAGGAAATGGAAGAATACAGGGACAGTTCTTGTTAAGGCCAGAAGTGGCAGGCCAAGAAAAACATGAGAAAGGCAGAGAAGAAGAATGGTGAGATCAGTCAAGGACAATCGTCAGACCACCTCCAGAGAGCTGCAGCATCAACTTGCTGCAGATGGTGTCACTGTGCATCAGTCAACTATACAACGCACTTTGCGCAAGGAGAAGCTGTATGGGAGAGTGATGCGAAAGAAGCCGTTTCTGCAAGCACACCACAAACAGAGTCGGCTGAGGTATGCAAAAGCACATTTGGAGAAGCCAATTTCTTTCTGGAAGAAGGTCCTGTGGACTGATGAAACCAAGATTGAGTTGTTTGGTCATACAAAAAGGCGTTATGCATGACGGCAAAAAAACACAGCATTCCAAGAAAAACACTTGCTACCCACAGTAAAATTTGGTGGAGGTTCCATCATGCTTTGGGGCTGTGTGGCCAATGCCGGCACCGGGAATCTTGTTAAAGTTGAGGGACGCATGGATTCCACTCAGTATCAGCAGATTCTTGACAATAATGTTCAAGAATCAGTGATAAAGTTGAAGTTACGCAGGGAATGGATCTTTCAGCAAGACAATGATCCAAAACACCGCTCCAAATCTACTCAGGCATTCATGCAGAGGAACAATTACAATGTTCTGGAATGGCCATCCCAGTCCCCAGACCTGAATATCATTGAACATCTGTGAGATCATTTGAAGAGGGCTGTCCATGCTCGGCGACCATCAAACTTAACTGAACTGGAATTGTTTTGTAAAGAGGAATGGTCAAAAATACCTTCATCCAGGATCCAGGAACTCATTAAAAGCTACAGGAAGCGACTAGAGGCTGTTATTTTTGCAAAAGGAGGATCTACTAAATATTAATGTCACTTTTCTGGTGAGGTGCCCATACTTATGCACCTGTCAAATTTTATTTGAATGCAGATTGCACATTTTCTGTTAGTACAATAAACCTCATTTCAAGGCAGAAACATTACTGTGTCCAACAGTTATTACATATATCAAACTGAAATAGCTGTTGCAAAAACATCAATTTTTATAAAACAATAAGCTTAAGATTAATAGGGGTGCCCAAACTTTTTCATATAACTGTATATATCTCTATGGCTACAGATTATATATTTTTTTAAAGAACTATGTATTTTATACAAAGGGAATCTGTCACCAGATTTTTGCTAATCCACCTGACAGCAGCATGATGTAGGGATAGAGATCCTGATTCTAGTGATGTGTCCTTTAGTTTACTGGGTGCAACAGTTTTGATAAAATCAGTTTTCTCTGCTGCAGATCAAGCAGAGCTCAGAATGTTAAGCCCTGTATAACCCCACCCCCATCACAGATTGGCTGCTTTCTGTGTATGACGCGCCCCCTGGGCCGTGGGGTACTCGGTGCTGGGTCAGTCGTTACGAGGGGAAATGTCACAGTGGCGGTGACCCGGTTCGTGACCCAGGGTGGTCAATAAAAGGGGATATTTCCTGGGGATTTATAGTTTCTATATACAGTTCGTGACGCCACCTGTGGTATGCGGCTATAGGTGGCCGCTGCTGCGGAGCAGATCCTCTGGAGCTGTTGTTAGTGCAGCAGAGTTGGTTTAGCTCTCCACGGGTAGAGCTTAGCTCCAGGGCAGTGTAGATGTTGTAGATATTGAAGTAGCGGTTATGGTGCAGTGTAGTGCAGGGGGTGATGGCGCAGCAGTAATAAGTAATAATTCACAGAGACAGTGGGGGTGCAATCTTCCGGATTTACTCACAGTTCTCACTTTGCTCCTGGTTACAACTGCAGATCATAACTTCCCACATCGTTCTGTGCTTACTCAGGGAGGGGTTCAGCCAACCCTCAGGTACCTCCGGAGTACATAACGGGACCCTCTTCTGTGTGTTCCTTCTGGCCGTCTCCCTGCACCTCACACCCAGTGTCCCAATCCAGTGACCGCGGACCTTGTCGGGCGACGTCTTCTCTGTCCCCTGGGCCCTCTATGGCCACCTTCTCGGTGAGATAGATGTGGCTTGTGGCTGCAGCACCTGAAATGCTGCACTCTCCGGTTACCTAGTTGAATATTGCAATTCTCACTAGTTAGGGGCCGGTCCCCTCTGCGACCCGATCCCTCCACCGCCTGGTAGATTCGGGCGTACGGGTGGCCTCCAGCACTGCCCTTACCCCAGGGATCCTTTCTTCACTCCTGGAGCCTTCTCTCTGCTCCCGTTCCTTCCTCCTCTCCTTCTCCTGGGCCTCTCACTAGGCCCGCTCCGCCTGAGCAGAGCTCCTGCTCCCAACTCTTCCTCTCACTGAAGACTCTCTCCTCAGACTGGAACTGAACTCTAGAATGTTCCACCCTCTCTTTTATATCACTTCTTATTGAACTCCCCTGAACTACTTCCTCCACACACACCCACTACATGGTTCCCCCTACTTTGGTTCCCCCCACTCCAGCCAGGGACAGGGCTCAGCAGGAAAGCGACGCATCTTGCCACTCCTGCTGGTCTGGAGTAGTGTAGTGTTGGATGCAGGTGTTAGGGTCCTGGGCAGTACTCCCTCCTTACCTGAGAGCGAGATACCACACCTCTGGGTGAGATGCAGTACCTCTGTGGTGACTGAACCCGCAGGGGCGCCACATGTACACTGTGCATAGGCATAAAGCTGCTAATCAGTGGTGGGGGCGTGGTTAGACCAGGAGGCAGGAGACACCTAATCCTGTAGTGATAATCTCCTGCTGAAAAAACACTGATTGTATTAAAACAGCAACACACAGACTAGTAAGTTACACATCATTGTAATCAGGGTCTCAGGTTCTATACCATGCTGCTTTTAGATTAGACTGTGCTGTGGTCCGAGGAGAGCCCGTAGGGACGTGACTAGGGACCTCGCCAAATCTGACCTGAGATGTATGGCAGCTTGACGACTCCGTGATCCGAGGAGGGACGAAGAAGGTGGATCGGGTGCTACTCCGGGACTGACCTCAGGTGGGTGGCAGCTGACCTCCCAGGGACAGGAGGCAGGCATAGGTAGGCATGGCTGATAGACAGGCAGGCGGGCATGGCTGATAGACAGGCAGGTATATGGAAATACAATTGATGAAACAAAGGATTTTGACTTGGCAGGACATCTGTCCATGAGCTGATTCTCAAGTCAATGTGGGCTATCAGGCTTAGTACAGACCTGAGTAGTCTCAAAAGCTTGTTATGTTTTGCTATCATTCCCGTTAGCCATTAAAAGATATCAACCACTGAGGACTCTCAATTCTGAATATATTCTGTACTGGCTAACATGGCACAAATATATTTTTCCAGTAATAAGTCAAAGTACTGACCTTAAGGACTCGTGCAGACGACCATTTTAATTGGAAAAGTGCTATCCTTGGTTCTGATGGATAGCACACCTACCCATGTTATTCAGAAATGTGCACAGCCCCATAGATTTTTTCCTCGGGAAGAGAGGTCCGAGGAAAAAAATTGTAGCTTGCACGATTTGCCTCCAATAATCGGATAGCACTCACCCATTCATATCTATGGATCCGTGAATAAAACCGGACTGCACTCAGATTGCATCCAAGTGTGGTCCAATTTTTATGGACTGGCATAATGGAGGAGGTGGAGAACCTTTTTCTTTTCTCTCCAGATGTGAGAAAAATCAGATCCCACTTTGATCAAACGCTGATAAAACTCTGATCAGTGTCTAATTAGTATAAATGGACCAATGTTCTCGGATGGAGAAAAAACAGTCATCTGCACCTGCCTTAGTAGAAATGTTGTGGGTGGACCTGAAGCGAGCAGGTCATGGGAAAAACCCAGCAACACACAGTAAAAGAGTTGAAGCTGTTTTGTAGGGAGGAATGGGCTAAAATTCCTTTAAGTCAATGTGCAGGACTAATCAACATATTGGAAACATTTAGGTTCAGATATTGCTGTATAAGGAGGTTACACCAGACTCTGAGAACAAAGGTTCACAAACTTTTGCCACTCATTGACGTGATATTATGTGAAAATCTGATGTAGATTTAGGTCAAATTGATGCAAAAATATGATAAATTCTGAAGGGTTCACAAACATTCAAGCACCACTGCATCTCTGTGCCGCTGCTATATATATATATATTGTCCATATAAGTCAAATTCTAAAGGAGGTTTAATCAGTTAGCGGCTCATGTAAATCGTTTTCCTGCCGTTTGCCTCTGTGAATTCCATAGTGGCTTGTAGAATGACTTTCATTTATTTTATGGAACAATAACCATTTTCCTTTCATTTCTTATAACAGAAACTTTGTATTCTCTTTATTGCACAAACATCTTATCGCATATTTGCCCTGAAATTTCATCAGAAAGCTCAGCTTCTGCTAGAAGCAATTTCTTAAAATACCTTCTGAATGTCTCAAGTCAGATACACCTGACTGCAAAAACTTGTTAATCAATGAGCTCCTTCCCTACAGCGCATCTAAGTATCCAATTATGTCAAAAACCTGTAAGCCTCTGCGGACTCTGTCCTTCACCTCTCGGTATTATCCAATAGATATTCTGATCTCAGGAACCTTGTTACTGCAATGTAAGACATACATATTGAACAAAAATATTATTTTGCCTTGTACTGTTTGTTCTTTTCATAAATGATACCTTCACATAATGGACATAGTGACCAGAAAGCCAGAGGCGTATAAGGGGGTGGTAGGTGGGACACGCACCCTGGTCGCAGCCAGCAGGGGGGCACCATTGGGGAGCCTAATGTAGCTGTACAAGGTGTCTCCCTGGCTGCGGCCCTTCCTGCCAGAGTAGGATTCGACTGTACTCAGAGCCAGATGTCAAACTGGCAACCAGCTCAGAGAACATGTATAACACCGGCTCACTGCATTCAATTGTACTCTCATCTTTCAGGTGTAAGTACAATTGAAGCTCTGACCGCTGGCACTTTCAGGGTTGGGACAATGTCAGCAGCGTGATCTGATCAGATCAGCTGATCAAACTGCTGACGTCACTCCGGCACTACAAATGTGATGGATGGCAGTAAAGTAAGTGCTCCAGTGGAGTCAAAGAAGCAGGCATGTTATTGGGAGGGTGGAGGAGTCTTGTGAAATGTCAGTATGGGGGGAAAGTCTGAAAGAACACTATGGGGGAGAAATGTGTGAGGACCAATGTGGGGGGAGGGAAGAAATATTAGGTGACAGTGTCAGGAGGGCAGTATGAGGGAACAGTATGGGGGAGAAAAGTATGAGTGGATAGTAAGGGAAGAAAAATGTGGGGGACAGTATGGGGGGAGAAAAGTGTGAGGGGACAGTAGGGTGGTAAAATGTGAGGGGACAGTATGGTGGAAAATCTGCTTTGCAGAAGAGGTAGCCAGTGATAAGCTAAGAACTCCAATGGAGCCGAAGAAACAAGAGTGTTATGATGGCGGAAGGTTTCTTGTGATGGGACAGTATGGGGGAGAATTGTGTTAGGGACAATATGTTGGGAAAAAGTGTCAGGGGAAAGTATGGAGGGGAATAGTATGAGGGGACAGTATGGGGGAGAGTGGGAGTGGTAGAAGACAGTATGGGGAGAAAGAGTGAAGGGGCACAGAAGAGACAAAGGATAGAGTGGTAGAACAGCATAGAGAAGAGTAGTTTGGGGAACAGTGTGAGGGCACAATGTACATGGGACAGTATGTAGAGGGGGGAGTGTGAGGAGGGAGCACAGTATAGAAATAGGGCATTATGGAGGGGCAGTGTATGGGGACAATGTGAAGGGGGGTCTGGTATGAAAAATAGGACAGTGTGGAGGGCCATGCACCATAAAAGAGATAAGGTGAAGGTCATATTTTGTGAAGAGAGCACAGTGAGAGGCAATTACATATTCAGGGGCATAGCATAGAGCAGATGTTTTTTCATCAGGAGCATTATAATCAGTCTATTATTTTTAATGGCACAGTATCAGGATGTGCTGCAGAAGACCGAAGAAGATGGAAGTCTGCAGAGATGATTGGTGGGTGTCATCATGGCACCTGGACAAGATGGAGAGGAAAAGAAAGAGAACAACTCCAATCAGAGATGATGTCATTGATAAGGTACCTGGACGAAAATGTTTATTTGTGATACCGACTATGTCTCATCAGTACTATAGTTCCTGTATGGTCTACAGTCTGATGATGATTGTAAAAAAACACTTGCATATGACCACAAGTATGCAATTTGCCTACTTCAGGTCACATTCTGACTAGTGATGAGCGAGTATGTTCTGTTAACCTTAAGAAACAGGCATTCCTCACATGTATTAAAGCTGTCAAACAGTCGCAAATCATGAGCACGGAGTGACGACAATATAACACCCGAGCATGCTGATGATTCTCGGAAAACACCCGAGCATGCTCGTAAATGTCGAGTAACGAGCATGCTCTCTCATCACTAATTCTGACTAGACTATTTCCAGCCTAGATCAATTCACTTGTATGGATATCGCTTACGTGTGGATACATGAGCTCTGCTTCCAGCGCCAGCACCAAAGAATCCATACAGCGCGCAGTGCTATCACAAGACCGGACAACCTCTTTAAGAATATACTAGAAGTTGTAGGTTCATGCGATACAATGGTATATGGGATTGACCTGACACAGCAATTGATCGCTATAATAAGCTTGGTTCTGTATATATGTACTGATAGTGCTTCTGGTGATGTATTTCTGTACTGTTGATGATTTTGGTGATGTATTCAAGTGCTGTTGGTGATTTTCGTGATGTATTTCTGTGCTGTTATATATGTAATATACTTAGTGTTGAGATTTTGCTCTCTGTTGGTTCCAGCACTATATGGCCACACAGTTTTAGATCAAAATCTATGTAAAAAAAACTGCATGTGAACATACTTTTGCACTTGGAAGGTTAAAATATATGACATATCTCCACCTTAACTTTTTAGCATTTATCTATAGGTTAACCTCTAATTTACTTGTAATTTTGTCTAGTCCTAAAACAAGGCTTACACAAGTGTGTTTTTGGCTAGTGCACTGTCAAAGGACTGCACACTGACCAATGTCAGTCAATATGGAAAAGCACATAAAAGATTTTCCACATGGACCCAAGGGGAAAAAAACACGGCATGCACTATGCGCCTCTGTTTTATGGACTAGAACAGTGCATGAAATGACAGGCAGCTCCTCTACTGGAGTGCACAGAGCTACATATGGACTCAATCATGTCTGCAGATTTATATAATGACCTGCTGCAGTTTACATTTGCATTATACCAAATTAAACTTATTTCTAAATTGTATTCACTTTTTTAGAAATGTGACAGCTTGGTGCAAAAGTGTAAAAAGTTTCAAAAGTGTTTGTGCAAATACCGCTCGAGGCAAATTTTATGGGTTTTTTTTGGCTCAAAAAACTGACATAGAGGGATGTAATTGCCACATGGCCAAAAACCACATTGCTAAAACACAGCAATTCCAGGTACACAATCTGCAGTTTTTGTCACAAGGGTTATGGCACAAAACATTGTATTTACAAGCACCCTAATGAAGTAATGCAAAGCTGACAAGAGTATAGGCTAAAGAAGTTATTATTGGTTCATATCTACTAATCACTGATTGCATATCTTTCATTCAGTCCCATTGCCCCAGTGTATAACATCCGGCCCTTTGTCCCCAATGTATAACCTCCACCCCCCCCCGCCCCCGGTGTATAACATCTGGCCCCTCGCCCCTTGGTGTATAACATCCGGCCCCTCGCCCCGGTATATAACATCCAGCCCCTCGCTCCCCCTCCCCGGTGTATAACATCCAGCCCTTCGCTCCTCCGGTGTATAACATCCGGTCCCTCATCCCCTCGTGTATAACATCCAGCCCCCAGTGTATAATATCCGGCCCCTCGCCCATGGTGTATAACATCTGTCCCTTCGCCCCTGGTGTATAACATCCAGCCCTTCGCCCCACCGGTGTATAACATCCGGTCCCTCGTCCCCGGGTGTATAACATCCAGCCTTCAGTGTACAACATCCGGCCTCTCGCCCATGGTGTATAACATCCGTCCCTTCGCCCCTGGTGTATAACATCAGCCCCTCGCCCCTGAGGTATAACATCGGGCCCCTCATCCCCAGGTGTATAAAATCCAGCCCCTCGTCCCTTGGGTATGACATCCATCTCCTCGCCCCGGGTGTATAACCTCCGGCCCCTCTCCATGTCGTCTGCGCTTCCTAACATGTGACAGAGCGGCTGGTGGTGCGGAGCTCAATGACACCAGCGTGGTCCTGTAATAGGAGCCACCGGGGTAACAAGTCCGTCCATGACATTTCTTCCCCCTTAAATCTTCCCCCATCACCTGTGAGTGATATTATTGAGAAGTGGAAGGAACTGCAGCAACTCAGCCGCAAAGTGGAGACTCCGTAACATTACGGAGTGAGGGGCCGAGGGCTGAGGAGCAGAGAGCAGAAAAGTCACCACCGCTCTGCTGACTCCAAAACTGCAGAGTCCAGACCTTCTCAGATATAACATCAGCACAAACACTGCGCCTTCTCCGGGAGCTTCATGGCCGAGCAGCTGCCTGCAGTCGTACATCACCAAGAACAATGCTGAGGGTCGGATGGAGTAGTGTAAAGCTGCCACCACTGGACTCTGGAGGAGACGTGTTCCGTGCAGTGAAGGATCGTACTTCTCTATCTGCGTCTGATGGAGGAGTCTGGGTTTGGTGATTCCAGGAGAACATTTTCTGCCTGACTGCATTGTGCCGCTGTACAGTTTGGTGGAGGGAGATAATGCTAAGGATTTGTTTTATTGGGATTGGCCTCGGCCCCTTAGTTCAAACTAGGGGTAAATCTTAATACTTCAGCACAAGAGATTTTGGACAGTTGTAGCTTTCAACTTTGTGGGACCTGTTTGGGGAAGACTAGTGATGAGCGAACGTGCTCGCCACTGCTTGGTACTTGCCCGAGCATCACTGTGTTCGACAAGCTCAATGAGTATTTCCGGGTTGCTCTGGCGGGAACTCGGGTCCCCTCCCTGCATGTTTGGCGCTCTTTAGAGAGCCAATGAACATGCAGAGATGGCCTGTAACGCACTGTAATGCCGTAGCCATGTTGGATGTGGGCATTACAGTGATTGGCTGGCCGCACAGCATCATAAGGTCATCAGGTCTATGTAAGACCTGGCACCGTCATGCTCCTCACAGTCTACCCCGGAACCAGGCAGAGTAGGGAGAGCTGCTGCTGAGTCAGGGAGAGATTTGCTTGTTTATAGTTAGTATAGGTATTCCACAACATATATATATAATATCCATCTGAAATAACAGTTCTTCTGAGGACTAATCCAGCTGCATATAATCAGTGGTAGGCAGGAGTTAGGCAGGGTTATGTCGCATGAGTGGGAAATTTATGGACTACGTCTGGACTCCCTGCAGTTTTCATATATTGCTGGTTGTTGCTGTGCAATAATGTTTACCTTCCTTATGTTTGTCCCTTCTCTTTCCCTGTCTCCCTCTCATGTGACTGTGTTGTAGCTAACACCTGCCTTCTTTTTCCCCTGTATTTCCTCATTCTCCATCTTGGCACCATCAGAAGCTCATGTGCTCTTAGCCTGTCTGAGTAAAGTTCCTTTTTACCTGCTGCTATGTATGCATTTTCACAAGATTTCCAAGAAAAATAAACCTTCTTCTGGATTCTTCACAATGTGTGTGCCTGCAGCTGAGTTGAAGCTATCTGCGACCATCGCCATTGTGAGTAAGGTGAAGACACCCCGTCTCACAGAGCTATATATTTACAGGCACAGCCGTGGGGACAGAATAGGCAGGCAGCAGTGTATGTGGCTGACTGCAGTGCATATAGCGCAAGAGGATCCATTGAACGTCCTGTCTGTTGCTGCTGTAATAATTACAGATATTTGTAGACATAGCCCCAGATATCAGGGGACAGGGCAATTTTCTATTTTATCTTAATCCTGGTTATTTGCTTAAAAAGCAATCCAGAGTACATCATTTTTCTGCTCCATTTGCTTGTTAGCACTGCAGAATACAGCCAGATCTGTTCTATATTTCAGAGATAAAAATCCAGAAATTTGAACTGAACGTAAAAAATATTGGCCTCCTTTTCCATTCTGTTGCAGTGTGTCGGTCAAGCTATTCACACTAGGTGTCTGTAAAGAATAGTATTAGTAAATTCCAGGCCTGCTATTTAAAACCGTGGTTCTCTGTCATGCATATCACCTATAAGAGTGTTCCAAAATCAGCCATTTTTTCCATTTTCATTTCGCTGCAGTGTGTCGGTCAAGCTATTCACACTAGGTGTCTGTGAAGAATAGTATTAGTAAATTACAGGCCTGCTATTTAAAACCGTGGTTCTCTGTCAGGCATATCACCTATAAAAGTGTTCGAAAATCAGCTATTTCTTCCATTTTCATTTCCGCTGTTGTGCGTGCACGCCAATCCCCTGTCCATGGCACATGCTAAGATGCCTCCCGCCCTTCACGTGTCGTTGCACACTCTCAACTAGCACTATCAGTAAGCATGTCCACGTCCTTGTCCCAGCACAGCGTTCAGTTGTCCCTAGTTGACCCAGTCTTTGGAACGCAAGCGCAAATACGCAGCCAACGCCCCACAGGCCACACTACTAAATTCACACATTTCACAAATGCTTGCGCTCGAAATGTTGCCTTTTAGGCTGTGGAGACGGAAGCTTTCCACAACCTGATGGCAGCGGCCGTCCCTTGGTACTCGGTCCCCAGCCGCCACTATTTCTCCCGGTGTGCCGTCCTCGTATTACACGAGCATGTGTCCCATAACATTAGCCGTGCCCTCAACAACGCAGTTACTGGGAAAGTCCACCTAGCCATGGACATGTGGACAAGTGCTTATGGGCAGGAACGGTACATCTCGCTGACGGCACACTGGGTTAATATAGTGGAAGCCGGGATCCAGTCAGACCTTGGAGCGGAACACGTCCCTCCTTACGCTGAGGATTGCGGGCCCTGCAGCTGATCCTGAAATTCCAGGAGTGAGCAGAGCAACAGGCCAAAGTTGACCGAGTGTCTGCTGAGCGACAGGCCCAAGCTGACCGAGAGAAGCAAGCAGAGCAACGAGAGGCTGCTGAGCGATAAGCTGACTGAGAGGCTGCTGAGCGGGAGCGACAGTACCAGCTGGAGCTAGCCCGGATTCATAAGGAGCCATCCTCCACGCAGACCTGTGAGTCCAACAGCGCCAACAGCTTTAAACCACGTCCTGAGCATTTTCCTGTGATGGAAAAGGATGGGGACTTGGATACATTTCTGCGAGGGTTTGAAAAAGCCTGTAGGCCCTGCCAGCTGCCCGTGGACCAGTGGCCCAGGTACTTAACTCCAGGGCTCAGAGGAAAAGCTCTGGAGGTGTTTGCTTTTCTCCCTTGAGACCAAGATGGAGACTATGAGGCCATCAAGCAGGCCCTGATAAAAAAGTACCAGCTGACTCTGGAGGTTTACCTGAAAAAGTTCAGAGCCCTCCAGCGTGGACCACATAACAGCTATGGCAATGTGGTAGATAGGCTCTGGACCAACTTTGAGCAGTGGGTCCAAGGACTGCCAATCAACACCTTCGAGGACCTGAAGGATTTGATGGTGAAGGACCAGTTTCTTCATCTTTGCCCTGTGGAAGTGAGACAGTTTGTGCTGGACCGGGAGCCAAAGAAAGCAGCCCAGATCTCGGATACCTATGAGGCCAACCGCACACCAGTGGTGCGGAAGTCAGCCACCAGCTGGAAAGGGGGTAAGCCGACAACCACCCCCAGTGTTCCAGCCAGCCGGCCCTCAGCGGGTCCTACCCCATCTTCCAGCACCCGGCCTGCATCGGACTCATGCCGGTGCTATACCTGTGACAAGACCAGTCACATCAGCCTCACATGCCCACAGAGGCAGAAGAAGAGTTGCACACCTAAGGCCCAGGGGCCTACTGCAGCATTTTTTTGTGGGTGGGGTGGTTGGGGGGGGTCTATGACAACTTGCAATCAGTCATCGTAGGTGTAACAGTCACTATGGAGCTCAAGGACACCAGAGCCGAACGGACCCTCATCCTCCCTGAGTTGGTGTCCCCTGAAGACCTTATCCCCGGGAAAACCCTGACTGTCACCGGGATTGGGGGTGTTCACCGTCCTTTGCCGATAGCCCAGGTTTTCCTAGACTGGGGTGCGGGGAGCGGGTTACTGGAAGTGGGGGTGTCTGAGAATCTCCCGACAAATGTACTATTGGGGACTGATCTGGGATGGTTAATTGCCCAATATGTTCCTGACAACCCGCCCAGATCTGGTAATGTCTGTGATGAAAATGCTGATTATGTGAACGATAATATGATGCATAATGATAATGTCTTCTAGTGAAGGAGTGCTCAGACATGTCGCCCAGCAGGGTGATGTTGCTGAGGACCCCTAAAACGGAGCCAGCATGGGTGCTAAGGGCGATGGGAGCAGGCATGTGGACTTTGAAGACAGCGGTCCTGTGCCGCCAACTAGTGTCACGACGGACTGTGACTTGGCCTGTCGTAGCTGTCCCATGATGAGCACGGCTCCTGAGGTATTGGGGGATGACGGGGAGGTGTACCTCCAGCCTGTCCGGCTGACGGTAAAGGGTTGTTGTCCTCCGGGGAGACTGCCTACATAGCCGCTGTCACCCGGAGTATGTGTACCCAGAACGCACGCGATGCGCTGCCTTCTGGGCCCTCATCCCCTGGAGGGACAACAGAACTGGCTGTAGACCCAGAGCCGGTCCCAGGAGTTCCAGGTGGAGTTGTTTGCGGGTTGTCCATGAGATTCCACTAGCTGGACACTTGGGGGTCCGCAAAACCAAGGCCCGGCTGTCACACCACTTCTATTGGCCCCAAATGGGGACAGATGTTGCCAAATACTGCCGCTCCTGTATCACGTGTCAACGAGTGGTGAAGTCGGGGCTGGCCCTCAAGTCTCCCCTGATCCCTTTGCCAGTGATAGAGGAGCCGTTCCAGAGGATTGCTGTGGACATCATTGGCCCGCTTGCCATCCCCAGCAGCTCTGGAAAACAGTTCATCCTTACTGTGGTAGACTATGCTACCCAGTACCCGGAGGCAGTAGCTCTGTCCTCCATTAGGGTCGATAAGGTGGCAGATGCCCTGTTGGCCATTTTTTTCATGAGTAGGATTTCCCAGGGAGATGCTTACGGACCAGGGACTCAGTTCATGTCTCGGTTAATGGAAGCTCTCTGTAAGAAAATGCAGGTGCAGCACCTGGTATCAAGTTCGTATCACCCACAGACCAATGGTTTGTGTGATCGATTCAATGGTACCCTTAAGCAGATGCTTAAGATGCTGGTTGAGTCCCATGGGTGCGACTGGGAGCGGCACCTCCCACATCTGCTCTTTGCTTACAGAGAGGTACCACAGGCCTCAACGGGGTCCTCCCCCTTTGAGCTCCTGTATGGCAGACAAGTCCGGGGGCCCCTTGGTCTGGTAAGGGAATCTTGGGAAGGGGAACTGAACTCACCCAAGTGTTCATCATAGAGTATGTCATGCGGCTCTGTGACAAAATGCAGGCAATGACGCAGCTGGTGCATGAGAATATGGTGCATGCCCAGGCCAGCCAGAAGCTGTGGTATGTCCGGAACGCCAGGGAGTGGGTGTACGAAGTGGGTCAGAAGGTATGCGTCCTAATCCCCATGACCCAGAACAAGTTTCAGGCGGTCTGGGAAGGCCCATACCCTATATGCCAGCGCCTCAATGATGTGAACTACGTGATGACCATTGACCACGCCAGGAAGAGGCATAAGGTCTTCCACATCAACATGATGAAAGCTCATCATCACAGGGAGGCCTGTGCCCTTCCTGTGTGTAGCATCCCCGAAAAAGGCAAGACAGAAGTCCTAGTGGACTTACTGGCCGCCACCCGGCGGTCCTTCACGGCACTGAAAACTGCACTGGCCAGTTCCCCATTTCTGTAGGCCCCGGACTTCGCCCGGCGGTTTGTAGTCCAAACGGACGCCAGTGCGTTTGGCCTGACTGCTCAGCCAGGTAAAAGGGCTAGAGGAAGAGCATCCGGTGATTTTCCTCAGTCACAAGCTCTTACCCCGGGAAGTGGCATACGCCACTGTGGAGAATGAATGCTACGGACGCAGCTTCACCATAGTGACTGACCACAACCCCCTCACCTGGCTGCACTGGGTGTCCGGTGATAATGGTAAACTACTGCGGTGGAGCCTGGCTCTACAGCAGTATGCTTTTACCATTCAGCACAAGAAGGGTAGTGAACATGGCAATGCCGACGGGCGGTCCCATCAAGGAGATACTGAGGAGGAAGGCTTAAGGGGCGATTTGTAAATCAGCTCCTACTCCACCTCAAAGAGGGGGAGAGGTCAGAGAAAAATGAAAATATTCTTTCTCCCCCTGAAGCTCCTCTCACCCCTCCCTTATGCATCATTTGTCAAAGGACCAAGAGCTGACACTTGGACCAACTGCTTCCATGCAAATTAACACACACAGCAGGAGTCACTTGTAGACAAATGAAGCACAAGGAACAGTGCTACAAAACCAATCAGCATGCGAGGGTATTTTCCCCTGGCAGAGGCAGGGGATAATTAGACACAGGCAAGACACAGGCTTGCGATAAATTTACATTGAGCTGAGGAAACGTTATTCTCAGGACGTCAAAGGGAATTTAACAGAGGACTGGAAGTCCGTCTGGAACATATACGAAATATGGAATATTGTGAGTTCCATAATTCTGATGGTAATGGGATCTATGTTTTTAGTGGCAGGGTCAGCCGGGGAACAGTGTGGATGGTTTCCCGTCACTGTAAGCCCCTCCTGGGAGCTGTGACGCAAAAGTACCAGGTAAATTCATAATAAAAAATATGGTATCACTTTTGGGCTTCTTCGATCAACCAGTGAGGAGTTATCAAAGAAGTTAGAGTTTTTAATAAAAACATGAAGGGTGGAGCCCAGCCCACATGATGTCAGCACAAGGGGCATGTGGGCAGGTCCACTCTTCGGCATAAAAGATGCAACTGAAGATTGATCCACATTCATTGCCAGGGGGTATAGAGACTATAAGCAACGGATCCTGTTCGATAACAGTTAAATCAATAAGTGGGGTGCCCCCCCTCCAGCTAAACAAAATTGTCTCTGCGATCTGTCTAGTAAGTAAGTCTTCTTTAATCCTGCTTATTTTGCATAACTGTATATTCTGTATTGTAATGTCCCCTTTTGTAAAATCTTGTATATTTTCCATAACACTGCCTCCCTTTTGGATTAAATATAAAATTTAATAGTCTTGTTTCTTTTGCTCTGTAATCATTCCCTCCCCCGAAGCCATATACGCTACTAGAACTTCAGGCCAGGCCTGTATTATATTTTAAACTCGGCCAGTGGTGCAGTGAATAATAACAATTGGGCTATCGTGAAGCTGACAGTGACCGTACGGGGGCGTATACACATATTCCATGCATTGGAATCCAGAGGTGTGACGCCATACGCTGATTGGTCACTTGCCGATACCTACGTAGTGAGTAGTCGGGATCGTGTGCTCGCGAATCCCTGACGAAATCCTGACAGAGTGACGGCAGCGGTGAGATATTGTGCGGTCTCCCCGGTGTCACCCCTGTCGCTGTGAAACCTTGACACAGCACATTCTACATCTCCTGCACCTCCTCCTCCTCCTCTTCAGCCTCCATCTCTGAAATTACCAAATTAGTTTCAAGCTGGAAGCACTGCAGCTCTGCCTCAGCTCAGGCAAGCGGCAACAGGCTATGCTGAAGCTAATATGCTTAGGTGACAAACCGTACAATGCTGAAGAGTTGTGGACAGCTCTGAAAGCTGGTAGATCTGCGGCTGACACCGCTGACCCTACAGCCAGGCATGGTCGTGTGTGACAATTGCTGGAACCTGGCGGTGGCTCTGAGGCGAGTCTAGCTCACACACGTACCATGCCTGGCCCATGTGCTTATGACGCGCCCCCTGGGCTGTGGGATACTCGGTAGCTGGGCCGGTCGATGGTGGGGGATGTCACAGTGGCAGTGACCTGGTCCGTGACCCAGAGCTGTCAATAAAAGGGGAAAAGTAAAAGGGGAATGAAGTTTTTATAGAGATAATGTTCGTGACGCCACCTGTGGTATGTGGCTATATGGGGCCGTTGCTGTGGTGCAGATCCTCTGGAGCTGATGGTGACGCAGCAGAGTTGGTTCAGTTCTCCACAGGCAGAGATAAGCCCCAGGGCAGAAAATAGTGATGTTATGAGGTAGATGTTGCTGGTGCTGTGTAGTGCAGGGCTGGTGATGGCGCAGCAATAATTCCAGGTTCAGTGGGGTGCAGTCTTCAGGTTTACTCACAGTTATCACTCTGCTCCTGGTTAAAACTGCCAGATTATAACCTCCCACGTTGTCCTGTGTTCACCAAGAAAGGGGTTCAGCAGCTCTCAAGTATTTCAGGAGTATTTAAACGGGACCCCATTCTATGCTCCTTCCTCGGTCGTCTTCCTGCGCTGGCTCTCACCCTCCTGCCCTGCGCCTCACAATCAGTGTCCTAAGCCATTGGCCTCGGGTTTTATCGGGCGACGTGCAGTCCCCTGGATCCTATGCGGCCACCTTTTTGGCGATGTAATTGTGGTAGTTGGCAGCTGCACCTTGTAAGTGCAGTAGCCTCCGGTTATCTAGCTAAGCCTGATTATTCTCCACTAGTTTAGGGGCCGGTCCCCTCTGCGTCCCGATCCCTCCACATCCGTGTAGATTCGGACGCACGGGTGGCATCCGCACTCTCCGTGCCCCTGGGATCCCCTCTGTCTCTGGAGCCTTCCCTCTGCTCCCGTCCTCTTCTCTCAGTCTTTCCTCCTGGGCCTCTCAGACCAGGTCCCTCTCCTCTGCTCTCCCGAGCGGAGCTCCTCCTGAGCTCCCACTCCCAACTGTCTGACTGAACTCTCTCCTTTCAACTGTCTCTAGAACCCTCCACCCTCTCTTTTATACTCCTACTGATGGTGCTCCCCTGATCTACTTCCTCCACCCACACCCACTACATGGTTCCACCCTCCAGCTAAGGATCAGGGACTGTGCTCTCCCTTAGGAGCAATCTCGCCCTTCCCTACTGAAGTGGAGTGTAATGGATGCAAGTGTTTGGGTCCCGGGTAGTACTCCATCCTTACCTGAGAGTCGGATACCACACCTCTGGGTGAGATGCAGTACCTCTATGGTGACTGAATCTGCACGGGCGCCACACTTAACCTCGTGGTTCAGCGGTTTCTCAAAACCTACCCAGATCTGCCGGATCTGTTTGTTAAAGTACCCCACTTGTGTGCTCAGTTTAGAAAGTCAGCTACAGCTTCCACCGCCCTTGCCGTGCTTCAGCAGCGTTTGCTGCTTTCAGCTCACCGACTGATCTGCGATGTACCCACGTGTTGGAACTCTATATTGCAAATGTTGGGAAGGATTTGTGTGCAGAAGAGGGCAGTTGTTGACTACCAGCATCAACAAGGCCGTCAGTATTCAGTTCAGACTCCACACATAAGACCTCAGGAGCGGACATGGATGTCAGACATATGTACTATCCTCCAAAACTTTGAGGACTCCACCAAGATGGTGAGCGGCGGTGACGCCATAGTTAGCATCACCATCCCGCTTCTCTGTCTTCTGAAACGTTCTCTGTTCACAATTAAAGAGAATGCATTGCAGGCGGAGGATGATGAGATGGAGCAAGGAACCATACAGGGTGATTCCACCCAGGCTCATCTCATCCCAACGTGGATTGGGTGACAATGAGGAAGAGGAAAAGGAGGAGGAAGAACAGGAGCTAGTTTCCTGCGCTATAGACGGTACTACCTGCACAACTGTCATACCGTCTGTTCAGCGTGGATGGCCTGAGGACAGGGAGGAGGAGGAAGAGGGGGAAGATGAGGATGAGAACATGGTCAGTCATCCTCTTGGTGAGGACACGGAAGTCTTGCCTCGGCAGTCTGGCACACATGGCTGAGTTTATGCTACGCTGTCTTTCCCGTGAACCTCGCGTTGTCCAAATTATGGGTGACAGTCATTACTGGTTGGTGACACTTCTAGGCCCACGCTTATTCCTGCGCAGGACAGGCCTAATAAAATGGTGCAGTACGAGAAGGCCTTTGTTGCGTAATTATTAAAAAAATCCCATCTGAAAACGCTGGTGGCAGAGGTCACAGTTTGTTGGACAAGAGAGAGACACAAATGCAAACCAGCAGAGGCAGGGCAACACTGTCAAAGTTCTGGGACAGTTTTCTCAGACCCTCTCATTGCACAGGCCCTGAGGTGCGGGCTACTCTCCCAAGGAGGGAAACATTTGGGAAGATGGTGAGGGAGTACCTTGCCAACCATATCAACATCCTCCGTGATTCCTCTGTGGCTTATAATTATTGGGTATCCAAGCTGGACACGTGGCATGAACTGGCTCTCTATGCCTTGGAGGTCCTGTCCTGCCCTGACGCTAGCGTTTTGTCAGAGCGGGTTTTTAGTGCTGCTGGTAGAATTATAACCGATAGGCGCATCCGCCTGTCAACTGAAAATGCTGACAGGCTGACTCTTATAAAAGTGAACAAGGGCTCGATTGGGCCAGACTTCTTAACACCACCGAATGATAGCAGCGTAACATAAACTCAAATCCAGAGTCTTTTCTTGGGAGGTCTAACTTTATTCCCATGCACCTCTGTCTTCACACCCAGACATGAGTATACGCTTCCTGATTTTGTCTATTTACTCTTGTCTTCCTCCTTCTCCACATCCTCCTCTATATCACCACCATATCTACCATATCACCATATCTATATCTCTTGCAAGGGACATTGGAGTTTCTCCAAATTTTTGACAGCCGTCGCATTCACTGCATATGTGTCACCCTGACCTGGATGCCACAAAATGTATTAAAGCTGTGTCTGAGAGCAAGGGGGAGGTTCTCTGGTCAGGGGAACATTAGCATGCAATGCCTCCTGTCTCAGGCCAGTAGGGGGGAGTTGGCTGCCCCTATAAAAGCTGGTGCTGGGGGCAGGGTTAGAGAGAACTGGAAAGCCTGTCTCAGCACTGAGATGTGTCCCAGAGTGGAGCAGGGACAGAAAGTTGATTGCACCTAAGAGGAAGTGTGGCAGGAGGAGAGCCACAAGCCAGAGACAAGAGGCGAAGAGAGCCTGTCTTGGCAGAGAAAAGACTTAACTTTACCAGACTTTGGTGTCTGAGGCTGGAAGGATTCCACATCCCCCAGCAGAGAACCAGTCCGCAAGGGACTGTACATTCCTTGGCCTAAGAAGCCTGGAGGCCCGGCCACAACCGAAGGGACCAGTAAAGCCGTACAAGGCTGGGAGCAGAAAGGAACCCACGTCGCAGGCCATACAGGCGAGAATACACGAAAAGCTTGGAAACGTGGGCTGTTACCCTATAACGAGGAGATAGCCAGAAGGAGCGCAGAAAGCACGGTAGGCCTACACCCTCACCCTGACCAGGGCCAATTTCCCCGTTGCTCTCAGACATCCAGGTCCCCTCCTAGCTGGGACTGTTTGTGGGTCAGTTTGCCTGTTTAGTAAAGACCCTGGACTGCAACCTGTTGTCTGTGTGCTCCTTGCTCCTCCAGCACTATCAGCACCGGGACCCGCACTACCATCACTCCCAACATTCACTATACTGCCCTGGGGCCGCACTCTTCCCGTGGGGAGTCACACTACCATAGCTGCACACCTCATCAGCCCCAGCGGTCTGCATGCAGCGGCGGTTCCTAATAACCGCAATCCACGGGTGGCATAGTCGGACATAAACATCAGTACATAACGGACTACCACTGGCCTGACCACCCTGAGCCACGGAACCGGGTTGCCACTACTACTCCCACCGTTTCCCTATTGCCCGGATCCGAGTGCCCCACGGCCCAGGGGGCGAGTCAGATTTGGCGTAGTCGGCAGGATTTCGTGCCCGCAACCACCGGGTACTGCGTGCCTGAAAAAGACTTTTGTAACTTACCTGTGGCGAAGTTTCCCGCCGTCCGGAGTCGTTTCCCGCCATCCGGAGCCGATTCCCGCCATCAGACGCCATCTTGGACCATTTCCCGCCATCCGCAGCTGCTTCCCGCCATCGTACGCCATCTTCAGGACACTGCACGGGAAGAAGAGGGGCGTGGACGTCAAAAGCGCGCGAGACCCGATGCTCCGCCCCACGCACCGACACTGCGCAAGGTCCTGGAAGGGAGAGAGAGCGACGCTGACGTCATCAGGACGCGACGCCAGGTCCTCGTCCATAGCAGCAGCAGCGGAGCCGCGGCCTACAGAAGAGGATCGTCGGAAGGTAGGCCACGCTTAACTAGGGGGGAGGAAGATGTCGGACACAGAGGCGCCCACTACCACCAACGCAGCTGCAGCAGCGGTGATGCCCTTTTCCCTGCCCTACATCCCTGGAGCGGCCTGGCTGCCCAAATACTCAGGGGAGCCCCATGCCCTAACTGACTTCAAGGAAAGGCTATACAGTTTGTTCCAGGTTTACCCCTTGACAGAGGAGCAGAAGGTCAGCATATTGACAGGGCAGTTAACTGGCGCAGCCCAAAGGGAGGTAAAATCATGGCCCACTGAGGAGAAAAGGACTGTGAAGGGTATTCTGGCCCGGCTGCGGGGTACCTTTGACACACGTACCTCCGCTGAGATTAAAATGAGGTTCTATGGATGTAAGCAGCGGGCACAGGACAGCATCAGAGACTATGCCCTAAATCTGCAGGAAGCCTTGAGGGCTATTCAACAAACTGACCCTGGCAGTGTGCAGGAAACCGATAAGCTGCTAACAGAACAATTCATAGAGGGTCTGCTGTCTAGCGCCCACAGGGCCCAACTGCGCCTCATGTACTTTCAGAACCCCGACCTGACCTTTGCCCAATTTAAGGACAGGGCCATAAGGGTGCTCCGTGAATCTGCAACCAGTGGCGCTATAAACCCCCGGCTCCCTGCTATCACCTACCACCAGGAGGCGGCGCCCTCCTCTATGGACTCCGTGGAGGCTGATGCACAGGCCCTGAACCAAGCCCCGTCGAAAAGGCCTGCACCACCAAGTCCAGGAGCTGACCAGGAGCGTCGCGGCGTTGACCAGGACCGTCCAGGCGTTGCAAGTGGACCCGTCAAGACCCATCGAGCTGGCTTCAAGTCCGGAGGATGTCCCGTGGCGTCGACAGAGGAGGATCCCGTCGTTCCGAGGGAGGCCCACAGACCGCTACGCAGAGGATGGACAGCCCATTTGCCGTCGATGCAACCAGCCCGGACACATTTCCAGGTACTGTAATTTAAACGGGTCCAACCTGGGGCAGAGGGCCGACCCCCAGGCATAAGATCACCAGGCCCTTACAATTGGCGTAATAAGTACGTTGGGGGGCGCCCGGTTTTACCCGTGGTGCTGGACGGTATCCCCATGAGCGCCTTGCTGGATACTGGGTCACAAGTAACCACTATCCCTTATGTACTTTTTAAGCAGTATTGGACTGATGCTGATATCACACGGTATCCAGACAGTAACTTGAGCATCATCGCCAGTAATGGCTTACCCGTGTCGCAGATGGGGTTCAAGGAGATGACCATTAAAATTGGTAAAGTTGAACTGCCGGCACAGGGAGTGATTATTGTGGACATTGACCGTCATGAAAGTCACCCTAAAATAACTGTGGGTACTAACATAATTGAAAATTGTCTTTCAGAGGTAATTGTAATTCTACAACAGGTGGCGGTGAATGCTAGTTCCAGCCAACAGAGAGTCCTCAACAAGGAGATAAAAGCCCTGATGAGACGGCAGCAGGTAGAACTGTCTGGTGGTGAGATCGGTAGCGTAAGACTCAGTGATCCATTCCCCATTTCCATGCCTCCCAAAAGTGAAATGATGATCTGGTGTCGGACTGCAATCGGGTTGAGAGGTAGAGACTACCAAGCCATGGTAGAACCCGTGTACTCAGACAGCAGGCCCACCATTTTGACAGCCCGGGGGGTGGTTGATGTCCGTCATGGGATGGTGCCGGTCCGCATCCTCAACATTGGGGAGAGGGAAGTACACTTACCCAGGTACGCTACACTCGCCAAACTGTTTGTCGTCGAACACAAAGCTATCAGGGCTGTGGAACCCTTGCCTCCATCTCCTCAGGTGGAGGGTAATGGCTCCCAGAAACAAAAGGAGGACTGGTGCCAGAAACTCCATGTGGGTGCTGACTCCACTCCCCTGCACCAAAAACAAGGAGTCTACCGGGTGGTACAGGAGTACAAGAGAGTCTTTAGTAAGCACCCGCTAGACTTCGGCAGAGTAAAGGGGATAGAACACCACATCCCCACAGGGAGCCACCCACCAATAAAAGAGAGACACAGGCCTGTACCCCCAGCACATTATCAGAACGCAAAGGGCATGCTAAGAGAGATGAAAGAAGCTGGGGTCATTAGAGACAGCTGTAGCCCCTGGGCAGCCCCTTTGGTTCTGGTCAAAAAGAAAGACGGCACCATGAGAATGTGCGTGGACTATAGACAAATCAACCGTATCACCCACAAAGACGCATATCCGCTGCCTAGAATAGAGGAGTCTTTAGCCGCACTAAAATCAGCTAACTTCTTTTCTACTTTGGACCTTACTAGCGGGTACTGGCAGGTTCCTGTGGCAGAGGCTGACAAGGAGAAGACCGCCTTCACCACCCCGATGGGACTGAGTGAATTCAACTGTATGCCCTTCGGGCTCTGCAACGCACCAGGGACCTTCCAGCGGCTGATGGAATGCTGTCTAGGGCACTGAAACTTCGAGACGGTCCTCCTTTACCTGGACGACGTGATCGTCTATTCGAAGACCTACGAGGACCATCTAAAGCACCTGGCCGAGGTGTTCGAAGCCCTGGCAGGCTATGGCCTGAAGGTGAAACCATCGAAGTGTCACCTGCTGAAACCAAAGGTCCAGTACCTAGGGCACGTGGTAAGCGCGGAAGGAGTGGCCCCCGACCCTGACAAGGTCACGGCAATCAAGAGCTGGCCAAGCCCCTCGAACATCAAAGAGGTGAGACAGTTTCTCGGGTTTGTAGGCTACTACCGAAGGTTCATCCCCGGGTTCACTAAGATGACAGCTCCTATGCAGGACCTCCTGATCGGACAGTCTAAGTCCAGGAGTCAAAAGCCACCCTTCAAGTGGGATAAACCGGAAGAGGAGTCCTTCCGCCAGCTAAAGATGGCCCTCACGGGGGATGAGATCCTGGCCTACCCTGATTACGGCCAGCCTTTCATTCTCCACACAGATGCCAGTAATGTGGGACTGGGAGCCGTACTGTCCCAAAACCAACAGGGCAGAGAACGGGTGATCGCATACGCCAGCCGGAAGCTGAGGCCCACCGAGAGGAACCCGGAGAATTACAGCTCCTTCAAGCTAGAATTCTTGGCGGTGGTGTGGGCCGTGACGGAACGCTTCAAGCATTACCTGGCCTCCGCAAAGTTCACCGTGTACACGGACAATAACCCGTTGACACACCTGGACAATGCAAGACTGGGTGCCCTAGAACAGCGGTGGATGGCCCGTCTCTCCAACTATGACTTCGTGATCAAGTACCGGGCAGGCAAAACCAACGCCAACGCGGACGCCCTATCAAGGATGCCTCACTTACCTGAAGGTGACGAAGACCCAGAAGAGCTGGAGGAGGTAGAACTCCCCGCGTTTCACCGGTATGGAGCCGCTCAACACTCTCACCGCGTGAAGGAGGAGGATCTAACAACTGTGATGATGAATCCCCTACCTCACCACAGCTGGGCCGAGACCCAAGATAGTGACCCTGCAGTCCGCCTGGTGAAAGATCTGCTGACCCGGGAAGACGCCCAGCTAGATCCACCGGACGCACGAGCTGACCTGGCAAGTCGTGGTCCCAAGGCGAGATGCAGCTATGGTCCTGGGGGCTTACCATGACAGAGCGGGACACTTCGGTTGGAAGAAACTGGAGTTCCTACTAAGAGGAAGGTTCTTTTGGGTCGGCATGGAAAAATGGTGCAGAGCCGTGGAAAAATGGTGCAGAGACTGTGGCCCTTGTCACCTAAGGAGGAAGGACAGTACCAGCCAGAAGACACCCTTGAGGCCCATCGTCACCACGCAGCCTCTTGAGCTGGTAGCTCTGGACCACGTCAAATTGGCTCCCAGCCGGTCAGGATACATCTATGCCCTGACAATCGTGGACCACTATTCCCGTTTTCTAGTGGTGGTCCCGGTAAAGGACTTGACAGCCCAAACGGCGGCCAGAGCCTTCCAACAATACTTCTGCCGTCCACACGGGTATCCGGAACAGGTCCTGACAGACCAGGGTCCAGCGTTCGAGGCTGAAATCTTCCAGGAGTTCTGCAACCTCTATGGCTGTAAGAAGATTCGGACAACGCCTTACCACCCACAAACCAACGGGATGTGTGAGAAGATGAACAATATAGTCATTGATCTCCTGAAGACGTTGCCCCTGGAGGAACGCAGCCTGTGGCCAGAAAAATTGCCGGACCTGGTAGACATGTACAACAATATCCCGGTGAACGTTACAAACTGCACCCCGGCTTACCTGATGCGAGCTAGACCAGGTAAGCTGCCCGTAGACCTGGAGATGGGAGTCCTAATACCTGAGGACACCTCCCCGGATGCGGACTGGGACACGGAAAGGCAACTGCAGTACAAGAAGGTACAGGAGAGTGTGGAGAAGAGCCTGGCCCAGGTGAGAGAGAGGCAAGAAAAACTCTTCAATCAACACGCCCTTGCTGGTCCCCTAGAACCTGGTGAGCAAGTCCTAAAGCGAAAAAGAAGGCTACATAAGTTGGACGACCAGTGGGAAAGGGAACCCTACACCGTACTGCAGTCTGACCACGACAACCCAAAGGTGTGCGTAATCACCAAGGACGGAGGAGAAACCACTAGTGTCGTCTCCAGA
This sequence comes from Phyllobates terribilis, assembly GCF_046119375.1. NCBI lineage: Eukaryota > Metazoa > Chordata > Amphibia > Anura > Dendrobatidae > Phyllobates > Phyllobates terribilis. Next base: position 71,086,143 of record NW_027362762.1, read on the forward strand.
GACCACCTCAAAAGATGCCCCGAGCAACTCCGTAGTGCAGAAGAGGATCAGAGTGACCTTGAACCCGCAGAGGACAAGGAAGAAATGATCAGCACCGTTCTTGGAGAGTTCCCTCAGTCCTGGACTCGCATAAATGATGCCATAGTGGTACCTGTCCTGCATTTCCTGCAACCGGCACAGCAACAACCAACACCAGAGCCGGAAGGTGAAGAGGAGCAAGCGGTTCCAGAGGCAGAAGAGCCTGTACCAGCAGCCCAGGAGAGTCAACCCTCTGCTGACAGTGAGCCTGCCATGCCTGCGGTAAGCCAAAGGACCCGCAGACAGCTGCCTGCCCTACCTGTACACCCAGCTAGTAGCTGTACCCCTAACGCTAGTGGGGAAAGACAGGTTGGTCCACCACCAGACAGTGGGCTACGTAGGTCAACCAGGAGCACAAAGGGACAGATACCCGCTCGCTGGAGAATATAGTGTGCAATAAGATTGTAAATAACCCTGTTGCCAAATGTTAAAATGTTTGCCAAAGTTACATGCATGTTTATTGATAGTGTGTTTCAGTTTCTTGCAGCTACCGTAAGGACTCACAGGTTATGGACTTTTTATAACCGGGACCTTGTGTGGACTGCATTCTGAGCCTAACCCAGGAATGAACTAAGACTTTAAAGGACTTGGGGTAGGACAGACCCCCACCTGGTTAAGGCTCCCGTTGTTTTTGGTGATATGGACACCCGGTCACAGACCACACTGTGACCTTAAGAACTCAATTTGTGCGTCGTCTGTCTATTAATGTTTTATGGTCATGCATATTGTTCTTGTTATTGTTTAGTCCCGGAGTACTAAATTTCACTAGGGGGGAATGTGTCACCCTGACCTGGATGCCACAAAATGTATTAAAGCTGTGTCTGAGAGCAAGGGGGAGGTTCTCTGGTCAGGGGAACATTAGCATGCAATGCCTCCTGTCTCAGGCCAGTAGGCTGGAGCTGGCTGCCCCTATAAAAGCTGGTGCTGGGGGCAGGGTTAGAGAGAACTGGAAAGCCTGTCTCAGCACTGAGACGTGTCCCAGAGTGGAGCAGGGACAGAAAGTTGATTGCACCTAAGAGGAAGTGTGGCAGGAGGAGAGCCACAAGCCAGAGACAAGAGGCGAAGAGAGCCTGTCTTGGCAGAGAAAAGACTTAACTTTACCAGACTTTGGTGTCTGAGGCTGGAAGGATTCCACATCCCCCAGCAGAGAACCAGTCCGTAAGGGACTGTACATTCCTTGGCCTAAGAAGCCTGGAGGCCCGGCCACAACCGAAGGGACCAGTAAAGCCGTACAAGGCTGGGAGCAGAAAGGAACCCACGTCGCAGGCCATACAGGCGAGAATACACGAAAAGCTTGGAAACGTGGGCTGTTACCCTATAACGAGGAGATAGCCAGAAGGAGCGCAGAAAGCACGGTAGGCCTACACCCTCACCCTGACCAGGGCCAATTTCCCCGTTGCTCTCAGACATCCAGGTCCCCTCCTAGCTGGGACTGTTTGTGGGTCAGTTTGCCTGTTTAGTAAAGACCCTGGACTGCAACCTGTTGTCTGTGTGCTCCTTGCTCCTCCAGCACTATCAGCACCGGGACCCGCACTACCATCACTCCCAACATTCACTATACTGCCCTGGGGCCGCACTCTTCCCGTGGGGAGTCACACTACCATAGCTGCACACCTCATCAGCCCCAGCGGTCTGCATGCAGCGGCGGTTCCTAATAACCGCAATCCACGGGTGGCGTAGTCGGACATAAACATCAGTACATAACGGACTACCCTGAGCCACGGAACCGGGTTGCCACTACTACTCCCACCGTTTCCCTATTGCCCAGATCCGAGTGCCCCACGGCCCAGGGGGCGAGTCACATAGGCAAACAGTATGGGAGACCCACTTCCTAATAATGGGAACATTGTTTTCAGGAGGCCTTCCGACCTCTACGTCTCTTGCAAGGTGCATTTGAGTTCTTCCAAATTTTAGGCAACCCTTCCATTCACTGCATAGGCAAACACAATGGGAGACCCCCTTCCTAATAATGGGAACATTTTTTTCAGGCCCTCCTCTACGTCACTTCCAAGGGGTATTGGAGTAGGTCCAAATTTTTGGCAGTTCTTGCATTCACTGCATAGACAAACAGTATGGAAGACCCACTTCCTAATAATGAATGATCCCAACCAATCAGAAGCAGCTACAACATATCATTGGTGAAGTCTTGACTGGCACTATAATATGTTACGCAAGCAGTGTTATTAAATTAATTGCCGCTTCTGCTCTGTACAATTACAATGCCGTACACTAACGGTCAAAAATTTGGATACACCTGTTCATGCAAAGATTTTCATTGTTCTTATTGCAATGTGAACATTGTAGCCTTAAACTGAAGGCAGGAAAACAACAAAGGAACATACAGTGGTGGCCAAAAGTATTGGCACCCCTGCAATTCTGTCAGATAATACTCAGTTTCTTCCTGAAAATGATTGCAATCACAAATTCTTTGGTATTATTATCTTCATTTAATTTGTCTTCAATGAAAAAACACAAAAAGAATTGTCCTAAAGCCAAATTGGATACAATTCCACACCAAACCTAAAAAAGGGGGTGGACAAAAGTATTGGCACTGTTTGAAAAATCATGTGATGCTTCTCAAATTCGTGTAATTAACAGCACCTGTAACTTACCTGTGGCACCTAACAGGTGTTGGCAATAACTAAATCACACTTGCAGCCAGTTAACATGGATTAAAGTTGACTCAACCTCTGTCCTGTGTCCTCGTGTGTACCACATTGAGCATGGAGAAAAGAAAGAAGACCAAAGAACTGTCTGAGGACTTGAGAAACCAAATTGTGAGGAAGCATGAGCAATCTCAAGGCTACAAGACCATCTCCAAAGACCTGAATGTTCCTGTGTCTTCCGTGCGCAGTGTCATCAAGAAGTTTAAAGCCCATGGCACTGTGGCTAACCTCCCTAGATGTGAACGGAAAAGAATAATTGACGAGAGATTTCAACGCAAGATTGTGCGGATGGTGGATAAAGAACCTCGACTAACATCCAAACAAGTTCAAGCTGCCCTGCAGTCCGAGGGTACAACAGTGTCAACCCGTACTATCTGTTGGCGTCTGAATGAAAAGGGACTGTATGGTAGGATACCCAGGAAGACCCCACTTCTTACCCCGAGACATAAAAAAGCCAGGCTGGAGTTTGCCAAAACTTACCTGAGAAAGCCTAAAACGTTTTGGAAGAATGTTCTCTGGTCAGATGAGACAAAAGTAGAGCTTTCTGGCAAAAAGCATCAACGTAGAGTGTACAGGAAAAAAAAAGAGGCATTCAAAGAAAAGAACACGGTCCCTACAGTCAAACATGGCGGAGGTTCCCTGATGTTTTGGGGTTGCTTTGCTGCCTCTGGCACTGGACTGCTTGACCGTGTGCATGGCATTATGAAGTCTGAAGACTACCAACAAATTTTGCAGCATAATGTAGGGCCCAGTGTGAGAAAGCTGGGTCTCCCTCAGAGATCATGGGTCTTCCAGCAGGACAATGACCCAAAACACACTTCCAAAAGCACTATAAAATGGTTTGAGAGAAAGCACTGGAAACTTCTAAGGTGGCCAGCAATGAGTCCAGACCTGAATCCCATAGAACACCTGTGGAGAGATCTCAAAATGGCAGTTTGGAGAAGACACCCTTCAAATATCAGGGACCTGGGGCAGTTTGCCAAAGAAGAATGGTCTACAATTCCAGCAGAGCATTGTAAGAAACTCATTGATGGTTACCGGAAGTGGTTGTTCGCAGTTATTTTGGCTAAAGGTTGTGCAACCAAATATTAGGCTGAGGGTGCCAATACTTTTGTCTGGCCCATTTTTGGAGTTTTGTGTGAAATGATCAATGATTTGATTTTTGCTTCATTCTCTTTTGTGTTTTTTCCTTGCAAGCAAATTAAATGAAGATAATAATACCAAAGAATTAGTGATTGCAATCATTTTCAGGAAGAAACTGAGTATTATCTGACAGAATTGCAGGGGTGCCAATACTTTTGGCCACCACTGTATATGGAAACAAGTAGTAAAGAAACGAACCAGATGATGTGTTGAATCTTAGATTCCTAAAAGTACCCCCCTTTTTCTGTAATGAGAGCTTTATACCCCTTTGGCACTCTCTCAAGCAGCTTCATCAGCTCGACACCTAGAATGCCTTCCAATAGGAAGGTGTAACATGGTGCAAGACGGTAGCCGTGTGCGAGGTACTCGACTCTTACACCCCCAGCATATGACATGAAAGTAGGGGTCCTGGTTCGGTGTATGGATTTGTGCTAAGGGGGCGCTATGCCCTTGCAGGCCACATGTTACCGATGATGTTGGTTGGCCAGGACCAGATATTGAGGACTTCAATGAGGGAGACCCATAATCAAAAATAAACAGTTTTTTACTTAACATAAACTTGGTAGGAACTGTGTACAATAAATAGCAGCTGTATAACTTCACAAACATTTCCTTTACAAAATAGAGCACCTTCACACACAATCTCTCTACTTCTTCCAAGGTTACTTGTTTCTGCCTCAAATTCCACTGTCTTAACCACAACCCAGCTCAGTCCAGTAAGTCCTAAACTTCAACTCGCGTTTTTGTGTCTTTATTTCCTCCTCGGGGAGCTTGTTTGCCACTATAGCCGATACTTAGCTTCTCTGCTTGCTGATGCCCTGAAACTCCCTCCTGGGGCATTCCATCACTCGTGTTCCCTTTTCTGTCCTGGCCTATTACCTCTCAGAATTGTAAACTTGGGATAATACTGCTAGGCATCCTGTCCCAGGACCCATCTCCAGTGCATTACTGTGTCCTTCGATCACTTTCCTTCCTCTACTCAGGATCTCGCTATCCACTGTCTCGGTCTCCACTTACGTCAGGGACACCCACATCATGTGGCTCTGCTCACTATTTAGACCACAGGTACCATGGGGCCTATCTGACTTACTACCAGGAAGTCCTCTCTGATCTTGCTACATAGCCCCTTCCTCTCTGGGCTAGTGCCAACTCTTTACTCTATCCATACCTACTCACTGCTGTTGCTGGGCCGAACACAACTGTGTCAGATAACAATGCAAAACATTATACTGCAGCACATCACAGCACATATCAACAAGGGGGGAACGTGTTCTTCCATCTTCCATCTTCTTACACAGGTATGTCTTGTCAAGAGTTTATTTGTGGAATTGCCGGCTTTCAGAAAGTGTTCACGACCATCAGGTGTGTATTGCAGAGGAAGTGTTGGTGCATAGCTCTATACTTTGCAGAGCCCTATTCCACACTTTTTCTAAATCCGAATAGGACTTAAGCTCATTCAGATGTCAGTAGTTTTTCTCATACGCAAACATCGGTCTGAGTTTCATTTGTGTTTTTGATTAGTCAGTGTCAGAAGTCAGTGTCATTTGTCACCATGAGAATTTGGTCATAGTTTCATCAGTATTCCTCAGTTGACAAAAAAAAAATAATGGAAGTTTCTCAAGCTTCTTCTATCCAACAGTCGGTAAAAAAAAATAGACAGCACACGGATGTTGTCCCAGTTTTTCCACAGACCCATAAACTTGCATTGGCAAGTTTGATACGAGATTTGGGTCAAAATCGGACATGTCACCTTGATTTTGCGTGGACCACTTGTCTGCAAAAATACACAGACGTGTGAACAGCCTCATAGAGTACAATAAGTACTATCCATGAAAAAAAAAGAGAACTAGTACGAGAAAGACTGACGTCTGAATGAGCCATTAGAAAAATATAAAGGGTGAGTGAAGCTGTGATCACAGTAAAAGGCCTCATTCTGGTGTAAATTTTTCATGTATGAGTTATATTTGTGAAAAACACAGATAGAAGACATATCTATTATAGTCACTTTTTGGTGTCGTTTTGTGTACTGAGTGGTCCACACAAAATCACAGAGACATATCAGATTTTGTTACAAGTCTTGGATCAGTCTCACCAATACAAGTGAAGGGGTCCATGGAATAAACGGACATCAACTGGATGTCATCGGTGTGCTGTCCACTTTTCATCTGTGAAAAAGCGAAACTTTGATAAAAAAAAATCATTGATGAAACTCGGAGTGATTTTTCCGTGTGAGAAAAATCGCTGACGTCTGAATGAGCCCTAACTAGAGATTAGTGCATCGAGTTTGAGTCGAATTTCCTAAAATTCGTAGTTTCACGAATATTTGAACATTTTGACATTCGATTCGCTGTTTGCAAAAGAAAAGAAACTTCCCTGTCAACATTTCTCACACTGCACAAATATCAGAGAGTTGGGTCACATGATTGCCACGCAGGTCTTCCCATAATTCCCTGTAGCTATGACATCTAGTGGATTATCATACCTTGTACAGTGATGGTCAGTACCTGAGACATCAGAGATCGGAGATGACCAGCAGAGCACAGTTTGTGTGGCAGAGTCATTGTCCATTTCCAGAGTCACTGGGTAAGTTTCTTTGTTCTGTAAAGTGTAAGCCCTTATGATCAGCGGTGTTCTCCCTCTCTTTCTTCTGTAGAGTGTAAGTTCTTATGGTAAGTGAGGCTTTCTTTCTCTCTCCTGTAGAGTGTAAGCTCTTATGGTCAGTGGGGTCCTCTCTCTCTCCTGTACAGTATAAGCTCTTATGGTCAGTGGGGTCATCCCTCTCTCTCCTGTATAGTGTAAGCTCTTAGGGTCAGTAGAGTCCTCTCTCTCTTCTGTAAAGTGTAAGCTCTTATGTTCAGCGGGGTCCTCTCTCTCCCATCTGTAGAGTGTAAGCTCTTATGGTCAGCGGGGTCCTCTCTCTCTACTGTACAGGGTAAACTGTTATTGTCAGAGGGGTCCTCTCTCTCCCTTCTGTAGAGTGTAAGCTCTTATGATCAGCAGGGTCCTCTCTCTCTCCTGTAGACTGTAAGCTCTTATTGTCAGAGGGGTCCTCTCTCTCCCTTCTGTAGAGTGTAAGCTATTATGGTCAGTGGGGTCCTCGCTCTCCTGTAGAGTGTAAGCTCTTATGGTCAGGTGGGTCCTCTCTCTCCCTTCTGTAGAGTGTAAGCTCTTATGGTTAGCAGGCTGCTCTCTCTCTCCTGCAGAGTGTGAGCTCTTATGATCAGTGGGGTCGTGTCTCTCTCTCCTGTAGAGTGTAAGCTCTTATGGTCAGCAGGGTCCTCTCTCTCTCCTGTAGAGTCTAAGCTCTTATGATAAGCAGGGTCCTCTCTCTGCTGTAGAGTGTAAGCTTTTTTCGTCAGTGGGGTCCTCTCTCTTCTGTAAAGTGTAAGCTCCTATGGTCAGTGGGTTTCTCTCTCTCTCTCCTGTAGAGTGTAAGCTTTTATAGTCAGCCGTTTCCTCTCTGTCTCTCTCCTGTAGAGTGTAAGCTCTTATGGTCAGTGGAGTCCTCTCTCTCTCCTGTAGAGTGTAAGCTTTTATGGTCAGCGGGGTGCACTCTATCTTTCTCTCTCCTATAGAATGTAAGCTCTCATGGTCAGTGGGCGTCTTCTCTCTCTCCTTATCATGTAGATTGTAATCACTTATGGTAAGTGCAGTCCTCTCTCTTTCTTTGCTCCCCCACGTGTATTTTATGAGCAATTACAAGCCGTAAATTGAATTTTTGGGGAAAATTCTCCAAAATTGGCAAATTCAAATTTCAAAAGATTCACTCATCTCTAAGTCTATCACATACTCCAGTTTGTTTAACTCATGTTTCTATAATTTTTTTTGGGCTCATATACCAAGAGGGTTCGTCATAAACAAGGGGGCAAGATAAAGGTGTAGTCAAGTCACAGTCCAAGGTCAGCATTCCGAGAAGGTAATGGATCAAGACAAAAGGGCCAAGGCAAACGGATGGTCAAAGGCAAGCAAGGTCCAAGGTCAGGCAACAAAGTTTAAATACAGGAAGACAGAGAACAGAGCAAGTGCACACACCACTTGAGCTAAGCTACAACAGGCATTAGCTGGAGGGACGCGCCTGCTAAATAGCCAGGTAATCAATTGAATAGGAGACACATGGAGGAAGGCCTGAAATGCCCCGGCCCTGATTGAACAGCTGAACTGTCCATCACTATACTGACAGCTCAGCATGCCCCTGTGCTAGATTGGACGTCTGAACTGACAGTCAGTGCTTCCAGACTCCAGACATTGCTTCCAGGCTGAATTGTGACAAAATCAGTGTAGGAACAGGGTGTCCAAACTTTTGATCAGTTCTGTATGTGTGTCAAAATGCATCACTTACTGGGCTGGTTACTGTAGTTTTGATAACATCTCTGTTTTATCATCAGGAGATTAGCACTAGAGAACTAGTAAACCTGCTGCCATGTTGGCCTCCATATTCATAAGCTCTGTATAACCCCGCCCACCACATCCGATTGGCAGTTTTCTGCCTATGCACAGTGTACACAAAAAGCTGTCAATCATTGGTGTGGGTGGGGTTATACAGAGCTCAGCATTCAAAGATCTTGAGATATGCAACAGATAAAACAGGGATTTTATAAAAATTTCAACACCAGTAAGTGACAGATCGCTGTAATCAGGGTCTCTGTCTCTACAATATGCTGCACTCAGATGTGGCAGAAAAATCCTGGTGACATATTGCATTTAAGTGGTTGTGTTTTCTGGTTTTAAAAAAATGAGTTTAAAAGAGAGAATGTTCCCCTTTCAGATCCCTCATCTATTCTATTTGTACCTACAAAGAGCATCTTTTGTTCAGAAGGAAGTGTTATACAGATGTATTACATGAACAACCCATTCAATGGGAATTGTGTAATACCTCATTTCGCCTGTGGGAGCACTGCAGGGAAAATTAACACCTACAGTCAGTTTTTCCAAAAAGATTCACCTGATGGCTGGTTGCAAAAGATCGTATGATCAGATTACAATGAGGCATCCCTTATAAACAAAGGATTTGGAAAGAGAAGCCCAATGGTCTCTTAATTCCCGTCTTTAGACTTGATGCGCACTGTTTTCGCCCTTCGCTATGTAGACAGTACTTCAGTATAATAAATTGGATCTTATGATGTTCTTCCTGTAACCAGATAAGTAATACATCCTATTACAGGCTATAATTATATTTGTTTGACTGTTTCCAGTAGTGGAGACGTCTGGGAAATCACTTAGGCTCTTGCTTATGTATGTAGAAATGAATTATACCTCCTTCTGACTTTTTTTTTCTTTTCCCAGTCAAAGTTCCCTCCAGAGTATTCACATAGAGATGATGAAGCAGCAACCATATTAATTGATTAAATGTTGTTGGGTCAACAAATTGTATATCTGTACCTGAAATAATCACCCTGCGGGTCTCATTAGGGCAAGCTGAAGTTTATATATCATATAAGTAATTAAAAAATGATGCACTTCATTCAAGTGGAACACAATAACTATATAATATCAGAGAAAGGAACAAAATTATCAATAATAGAAATGATAGAATTGATTAGATGCAAATAAAATTCATGTTGAATTTTTAGGAATTCGCTGAGCCTGCCAAAGTAGCTGATCCCATTTTACACTTTGCAGAAGATTGAATCAACCACAGGAGGCACACATGACCTCTGGTGTGGCCGGGTGAGCTTATGCCTTTAATGCTTTGCAGCTTTCACATCACATGGTATAGTACAGCCAATCAGGAAGAACTATCATAGCCAGTATAAAAGCAGAAGTAAGGATTGAAGCAGCTATTTCTTAGTGAATCTTGATAGTAAGAGTATGTTACAACTAAGCAATAGAGATAGGAAGAAAAAGCCGTAAAACACTGAATAAACCTTACAGATGGCCGGGTGAGCTGATGCCTTTAATGCTTTGCAGCTTTCATATCACAGGATATAGTACAGCCAATTAGGAAGGACTATCATAGCCAGTATAAAAGAAGAAGCAAGGAATGAAGCAGCTATTTCTTAGTGAATCTTGATAGTAAGAGAATGTCACAACTAAGCAATAGAGATAGGAAGAAAAAGCCATTAAACACATTATAAACCATACAAATAGTGTGTGACAGCACAGCAGTGGAAAAATTAGTGTGCAAGGAAAAAGTAATAATAAAAATGTAATTGATAGGGAGAGGGATAGGGAGACATCAGAGGGATCATATGTATTTTTTTAGGGAAATAGTTTTGATTGGCAGTGAATCAAATCAATGCAAATCAAATTTCCTGAGAAAATTCAGTGAAACTGGCAAATTCAAGTTCCAAAAGATTTGATTATCTCTAATTAAAAGCAATTAAGATAAGAAAATCTACTGATCGGGGGCTGGGATTACAGAATATTATCCTAGAGCTAGATGGCATAAAGTTCAGAACCATAATGGGTAAAATAATAACGGAGGGGATTTTACACCTTGTTGTTTGTGGTACAAGGGATCTGAGTGCACAGATTGCTAATAACAACCAGGCTGAGAGCACTGCAGAAAATGAATGAATTGTGAAGCCTATTGGATGTTTCTACATACAACTTGCTGCCTATTTCTTCTCAATCTCAACAATTCCATTCCAAAATAGTATATAATGTAGCATGCCTGGGTACTTATTGCTATGTGACTACCCTTTCTAACAATCCCTTTTGATTGTATAAAGGATTGCTGCATATTAAAAAAATATATATATTTTATAACGTTGGTAGTCATATGTTAATTAATGTGTGACTAGCCAAGGGGGTGTTATTTTCTCCATCCCACTAATTATGCTATCACCCCCCCCATAATGGCTGGCTGAGTCCTACAGTACGTCACCGCTGCCTCCATGGGCATGTGCACTGCGCTGATGAAGCTGGAGTGCATACACCCGGCTTCACTGCACATTATCAGGGAGTTAGAGATTTGCAAAGAGTTGACAGTGACGCTGCTCTTACAAATTATATTACTCATGCCCACAGGGGCATGATAATATGCTTGGTGAGATGACTAGTCGGGGGAAAACAACGACCCCTCAATTAGTTACTCACTAATTTTATTACTCAGCCCAAAACCTAATTCTATCCCTAACCCTAACACTAACCTTATTCCCATCCCTAACAATTTTTTTACTCAGCCCAAAACCTAACTTTATCCCTAACTCTAACTTTATCCCTAACCCTAACATTATCCCTAGCCCTAACACTAACCTTATTCCTATCCCTAACTTTAGTCCTAATTCCAAAATGTTTTGCTCCATTGATTTTGGTAATTATTAGTAATCATTTAGACCAGGGGTGGGGAACCTCAGGCCCGTGGGCCATTTACTGCTCGCGATAACGTTTTCTCCAGCCCCCAGGCAGATTCCCGGGGACCACAGTGCTTTGGCTGGGAGCTGTGTTTGACAGCCGTAAGCCCTTTACTTTCGTCTTGCTCTGTGAGCACGCGCGTGCAGCGTTCACTGCTTAATGCTGAGGCGTATGCAGGGAAAGATTATGTCCTGACACCACTGCCAGCGTTAGGATGTACCTTGTGGAAGGACTTAGTTTGTGATCTGTACAGCCCCCAAAGGATGGTATAAATATCCAAAAGGTCTTTGGCAGAAAAAAGGTTCCCCACCCCTGATTTAGACAATAAAAATGGAGTGCTAGGAAGGGTAATTACATAGCAATAAATACATGGTGGTGGCTTAAATCTTTAAATCTAGTTTTGTTAGCCAACGGAGTGTGATCCTTAAGCACTAAGCAGACACCCACAAGGTAGAGTTAATGGTTATGCCCTCTTGGCTAAAAAAAATAAATTTACATATAGGGAAGCATATGTTAGGATAGGAGAGGAGCAGGAACATGCAATCTCTTCATGAGTCACAGCTGTCTAACAGCCATGACATTTGCAGACGAGGCAACAGTAAAAGAAATGCAGAGCACGCCAAAATACTCGGTGAGCACCCGAGCGTGCTCGCCGTAAGAGTTAATGAAACATACTCGAATATCACTACTAGCTGCCACTTTCTAGATGGTGCGAGTTCAGCTATGGGGGAGAGCAGAGACCAGCGTGGGAAGCATTGGAGCCAAAGAGGAGGAGGATCACTAATAGGATTTTGACTTTTTTTTATGTTAGAAGATTCTATGCTGTTTTCAGAAATTCTTTCCTGGCTCCACAAGTCCTTGACTTGCACTCAGTCACATTTGCACTGAAAGCAGCAATATTACTTGAAGAAAGAATGTGAAGTGAATGATGCTCTCTTTATCCGGGCAGACTAGTAATCTTTATGCCTTTGAATCAGGTAATCTGATATACGGAAACATGAAATTAGGCTGAAAAAATGTCTTTCTGTATAAATGCTAAAAATTCTTGATAGCTAACATTTTGTGCAAAGCTGAAATTTTGTGATTGCAGAAGCAAAATAGTTTTTTTGTCATTTCAAATGTACATATAGTAAACGTAAAAACCTAAAGAAAGAAAACAGGAAAATTGCATAGATGAAAGCCAAGAGATACATAGTTTGCAAGCAAGAATAATTGCAATGAATTATTCAGGCGTCTAGTAGGTCATATTTAGACAACGTGAATGGACTAATTGACTACATGCAAGAAGACTTATTGCGTGATACTCAAAGGAAGAATTACATTAAAGGGTTCCCCAATGGTAAGTTGATTTTAACATGTCCCAATGTATTGACTCCCAATACATCACCTGTAATATGTAGTTTAGATTCCTTACAGCGCTGCCACTGGTGGAATGAGTCATTACATGGTAGTCATTGAAGTCAACACTCTTTTATAGCCATTTTTTTTGCTGTGGGTAATATATGGATTTCCTAAACACAGGACCCCTTTATTAATTTAGCATTTAAAGTTTGCTAAGAGGAGACACCCATTTTGATGTTCCCACTATAATGTTCACTTATTTGGTACTAAAATTACCTACAGAGCCAGAGACAGTCTTTGAAACCCCTATCTGCTCTTGCCAAGAATTGAGGATCATGGTACAGAGGACCCCCTTTTATTAACTCACAAATTGCCCAACTGGGTACATGGAACTATGATTTATAAACTAGTGTCTTTATAAAAGAAAAAAAAAAGCTATAAAATAGTAAAACAATTATAAAATGTAATATTTTTAATGATTCATAAATACAGGAGAACTATTTTAAAGAGGTTTCCAGATTCTGACAATTGATAGATGGCCTATCTAAGCTCTTGGTCCTTCTGTTCTATCAAGTGGTTGCAGCACTGCAAAAACTGCTGCCTCTGATCTTCCAAGTACTTAAATGGTCACTTTACTGGTGCTAAAGGGACCTCGTTTGCGACAGACACTGTTTGAAACCACTCTCTACTCTTGCCAAGAATTGAGGATCGTGGTACAGAGCTATTAACTTAGAATTGCCCAATGGAGTAAATGGAACTACATTTTCTAAATTAGTGTCTTTATAAAAAAAAAAAAGCTATAAAAAAGTTGAAATAAAAAATTGCATAAGTTTACATGTTTAATGATTCATAAATACAGGAGAACTCTTTTAAAGAAGTCTCCAGACTTTGAATTTTGATGGCCCATCAGTACCCAACTTATGGGGAATCAACTCAAGGATGACAGGTGGAGGGGAGGGGGGGGGTGCCGATCCCATCACTGTTATCACTTTGTCACAGATGATGGACGAGGCCACGGATTGCCTTGACTGCTAGGCCAGTTATTGGGGAACTCACAGTGAGCGTATGGGATATATACCTCCGATTCCAACGCATGTAATATATGAATATTTCCCGTTATGGTCACTGCCAACCCCACAATAACAAAAAGAACTGAACCACTACTAGCTGCCACCATCAACTGTTTATATAGGCTGATTGGACACTCGTTACAGGTAGCTTATGGCTTCAGTGATGCGGTTTACAGAGCAAGAGGAGCAGAGCTATTACATTTTATATATTTAATCCAGAAAAGTAGACAGTGTTTATAAAAAATGTAAAAAGATTATACAAAATGGGAAAAAAACAATACGATATATACAATTACATAAAATTAAAAGGAATAACGAAAGAGAATTACTGAACCTGATGTCACGAAAATGGCTCAGAACTTAGCTGAGGGAAGCATTCTGATTGGGAAAATGAACCACCCTCACAGAAAACTATGACTTCCACAATGACCAAGGACCCAAATATTGTTTTTTATTAGCTCCAGGTTATGCCCACATAACTCCCCTTGATTACCTCATGTGTGGACTGTTTGTGGGATGTGCTTAGCCCTTCAGAATTGTATGAGATCCCCAACTTACAGAATGTTCTCCCCCCTGGAGGTCCCAGGCAGTAGATATTGTCGTCATAATTCTTAGCGCGATTTTACCTTTACATAGAGACCAATATTCATCATTGGACACCCAAGACAGAGTGTCTACGAAAGATGCTTTGATGAGAGGAAGCTTATTCTTGGGAAGGCAGTTCTGCTCTGCGTAAACGAATCTCAAAGTCTTTTTCTGGAAGCATTTTCCTGCTGTAATTATCTGGTCACAGCAGGAGGCATCTGCTTCAAAGGAGGTCAAAGCTTCATCTCTCCCTCTATATCATCTGTTTTAATTAGTTTCTCTCTAACTAGCTATAATTAGTTACACATGTTCAATATGTAGTCCTACTTCAAAGGAGGGTGGAGTGTCAGCTCTTCTCCCTTCTGGAAATGTCTTATGGATTTTAATTTTTACTCTATGACAGCGCCTCTGTTGATCTGCTGTATCCAGAGGTTGTGGCACTCCAAAAAAAATGCAGCCTCTTTTGCTCAGTATACCCTGCACGCTATCTACATAGGGTTGACTGAGTTGAGTATTGTGCCTCTGTGACATTCAATTTAATTAATTTGGCACCCTTATATCTGACATAAAATGTTAAAAAAAAAAAGTTATATTGTACATTATTTTTTTTAATCTTTTTATTATGATGCTTTTGTGTTTTTTTTAATGTAACTTTTATTTCCCTAGCCCTAAACCTAACTCTATCCCTAACCCTATCGCTATCCCTAACCTTAGCCCTAACCTTATATCCAACCTTAACTTTAGTCCTAATTTCAAAATTTTTCGCTCCATGTCATTTGGCACCTGGGCAAGTGGCCACTCCATGCTAAACCATTGAGATAGCATGAAGGTAAATAAAGTGGAAGAGGCTTGAGCTCTCGCTCAGCACCACAGATAGTTGATTAGTAGGAGACTTCTTCTAACTCGATTTTAATACTCTATGCTAAGGATAGATCATCAATATTCTGACCCTGGAAAACTCCTTTGAGCTATGATCACACCGTACTGCGCTTGATATTTTTTCAATAAAATGACTTGGCTCGTGCCTTTTTCAGATCAATCCATATTCTCATTCAACATTCATTTCAGCCTAATTAGGGCAATGAATTTTTGAATTATACAAATGAGATTTCCACACAGGAGTGCAATCATTATAAAATTGTGATGGCAGCTAAAATAAAGGATCTTTTATATTTTCACAGATTAATTTTCAGGTTTTCACCCTTCAAATAACCAATCCTGTCTGCAGAGCCCTGATAATACCGTGATGAATCCTAAAGTACGTCCAGGAACAATGCGATATCACATCTCTATCCTTATGATATTTCAGGTAGAAATTTTTAGCTGGAGATGGTAAAAGATCGGCATCAAACCATGTATCATCATTTTCCTTCTTAAATCTATGATATATAAAATTACTCCACATAAATAATTGAGTACCTAGAACCTATGCAAATACATTTTATTAATTGTCTTGTATTAATCCTAAACCTGGATTATACTCCAGAGCGGCGTTCATAATTCTGCTGGCTTTCACAGCTGAAATCTCCCAGTATTCCTTGCTAAAGTCTATGTCTATACAAAACTTGTCCTGGAGGTTTGCAGTAAACTTATCGAGTGTTTCCAGGAGCACCTGGCAAAAAATGTGTATAAAGTTCAAAACAAAGGTTTCGGCTCCTTACCCCGCCAAAACTCGTTTAGGCCTCTTATTATAGGCTGTGAGTTCAGGCAGGAGATCTGCGGTCAGTTTGGGCATTGCGCTCCTTATACGGACTGTGAATATGGTATTCTGACAAATTCTATTTACTGTGGGAAGGGGATTTTAAAGGAGTATTCAGTAGAACAACAGTAGAATTCGATGTCAGTCATCAGATTCTACTGCATTGTATTCACTTTTAGGGAAGAGTCAGACGGCCATATAACTCGAACGAGGATCGCAACGCAATACAAGGACTGGCCGTCGGCTCTCCCGACCCGAGCGTCACAGCTGCATAGAAATACATGCTGTCACGCTCGAGTCGGGAGAACCGCCAGCCAGTCGGAGCACTGCAGTTCGATCCTAGTCCGAGTTATATAGCCTGTCTCTTCCATCATAGTCTACAGACTTTGAGTGCAGAAATTCTATCTATTACTATATGGTCACCACCTGGCGGCAATGTTGGGTGTAGTGTAGTGGTGATATCTACTGCTATATGGCTACTCCATCTTGGCTATGTTGGGTGTGGTATAATGGTGGTATATACTGCTATATGGTCACTCCATGGTGGTAATGTTGCGTGTAGTATAATGGAGGTATATACTGCTATATGGTCACTGCATGGTGGTAATGTTGGGTATAGTGGAATATTCTGGTCACTGTAGGGTGGTAATATAGGGTGTAGTGTAGTGGTGGTATCTACTGCCAAATGGTCACTCCTTGGTGGTAATGTTGGGCATTGTGTATCTACTGCTACTACTTGGTGGTAATTTTAGGTATAGTATAGTGAGGATAGCTAATATTATATGATTATTATAACACTATGCCGGCATTGCTGTGTGGCCCCCTCCCCTCCTCCCAGCAGGGATGCCGACATGCTCACTGCCCCAGCTAATGCAGTGTACTCATTCCCTGCTGTGCTTCCTCCTGCTCTGTGCATGCCGCACAGGTCTCCCGGCGGTGCGCCTAGTGAGCACTCTCTGTTTCTTAAAGGGGCAGCAAGCACCTTGAAAATGCCCCCAGCCAATAGCTGGGAGGCATTAAGTATTCATGCCATGCTCCTCATGCCTGAGCAAGATTTTCCATTTAGTAGTGTTGTGCAACTAGTGAGTTGCCAGGTCCCTGTATTCCGTACTGTGTTAGTCTGAACGTTTTCCTATATCCCATCTTGTGCAGCCCTGAATCCTAAAGACGCTTCGGCAGTTCCCGTGCCTTGAAGTTGCACTCACGGTACCTGAACCCTGAAACCGCTCCTGCGGTACCTGTACCTGGAGCGGCACCCAAAGTACGTGAACCATGACACCGCTCCCAGCGGTATCTTAACCTGACACCGCTCCCTGCTGTACCTGTGCCTGAGGCCGCACCTGCGGTACCTAAACCCTGACACTGCTCCCTGCGGTACTTGAGCCTGACACTGCACCTGCGGCTATATCTGCACCTGAACCTGATGCCGCACCAGAGGATTCAGAAGCTGTAGCCGTTGTGATGGTACTTGAACCAGCACCAGTGTCTTCCTGGTTAGCGTTTCAGAGTCCGTACAGTCGGAGCCTGTTCCAGTATCTGAATCCCATCATGTATGGTGACCCAGAATCCGCGCTATCTGAACAGTGTCCATATCCAGCCCTGCCAGTGACTTTGAGTCTGTGTAGTTCCGGTTCAGTTACCCAGAACCCATCCTGTCTGATTAGTGTCCGAATCTGGTCCTGCCAGTGACTACGAGCCCGTGTCTGCTATCCTGACCAGCTCTTGCAGTACTGGGGACTGCCTAGGAGTGGTAACTGGTGGCCACTTGCAGTTCAAGTCTAACTATCATTAAGAGCTCTAGCAAATACCAGGTATGCGCTTAGCTACACCCCTCCTATGTAAGCCCGGTTCGTGGCACAGTGGGTCCACGATCCACGTGTGTTATAGTCACTCCATGGTGGTAATGTTGGGCATAATATAGTGGTGGCATCTACTGCTATATGATCACTCCATGGTGGTAATATTGGGCATAGTATAGTGGTGGCATCTTCTGCTACATGGTCACTCTGTCTTCATCACCCTCAGCCCCCTACAATTCCATGGTGGTAATGTTGGGCATAGTATAGTTGTGGTGTCTACTGCTTTATAGTAACTCCATGGTGGTAATGTTGGGCATAATATTGTGGTGGTATATACTGTTATATGGACACTCCATGGTGGTAATGTTGGGCATACTATAGTCGTGGTATCTACTGCTATATGGCTACTTAATGGTGGTAATGTTGGCTGTAGCATAATGGTGGTATATACTGTTATATGGTCACTCCATGGTAGTAAATTTGGGTGCCATATAGTGGTGGTATCTACTGCTCTATGGTCACTCTAAGGTGGTAACGTTAGGCATAGAGAAGTGGGCCCATGTGCAAGAACAAAACATGGACCTTTTGCAGTCCAGTAGCTCATCATAATGCACAATTCCACCTGCTTTGGATGTAGAAGAGGCCCCCTTACCTCTTGGACCCCTGTTCAGCTGCCCAGGTAGCATCAATAGTATGTCCACTTTGATGGAGGGCAAATTTATTAGGTGAAACCTACAAAAGACAAAAAATATCTCATACCCTACCATCATTATATATAAATGTAAAGCTAAGTTGCATATGAAATATAGGGTATTTAGTGAACTATTTTTGATCAAAAAAAGTATACAAGCCGTCCCACCAGCGACAATGTGACCCTAAATTGGGACGGTCCTACACTGTCTATATTAAAAACCTTACGGTATATCAAAGTTGAAGTAATGCATATAAAAGGGTAGACAAATAGGACCGGGTCCCAATATCAGACCACCCAAGCCCGTGGTAAGCTACATATATACTAACCAGCTCAACAAGGGGGATGCCACACCCCTAATTTGCACAGAATGCAAACAAGACAAGAAACCAAGCAATGTGAACTGAGGTCTAAGATGGTACACATGCAAGAAATAGGAGCATGTTCACACTAGCAAAAAGATGCAAAACCTACAAAAGACAAAAAATATCTCATACCCTACCATCATTATATATAAATGTAAAGCAAAGTTGCATATGAAATAAAGGGTACTTAGTGAACTAATTTTGATCAAAAAAGGTATACAAGCCATCCCACCAGCGGCAAGGTGACCCTAAATTGGGACGGTCCTACACTGTCTATATTAAAAACCTTACTGTATATCAAAGTTGAAGTAATGCATATAAAAGGGTAGACAAATAGAACCTGGTCCCAATATCAGACCACCCAAGCCCGTGGTAAGCTACATATATACTAACCAGCTCAACAAGGGGGATGCCACACCCCTAATTTGCACAGAATGCAAACAAGACAAAAAACAAGCAATGTGAACTGAGGTCTAAGATGGTACACATGCAAGAAATAGGAGCATGTTCACACTAGCAAAAAGATGCAAAACCTACAAAAGACAAAAAATATCTCATACCCTACCATCATTATATATAAATGTAAAGCAAAGTTGCATATGAAATATAGGGTACTTAGTGAACTATTTTTGATCAAAAAAAGTATACAAGCCGTCCCACCAGCGACAAGGTGACCCTAAATTGGGACGGTCCTACACTGATCAAAAATAGTTCACTAAGTACCCTATATTTCATATGCAACTTTGCTTTACATTTATATATAATTATGGTAGGGTATGAGATATTTTTTGTCTTTTGTAGGTTTGTAGTGATATGCTTTCCAGTTATCAAGGTATAAAGGGTGGCCAAGGATCTTTTACCTAATAAAAGGTACATCGATGTATACCGGTCAATTGTGTGTGGCTATTGAAATATATAGTCACGTTGGCATTGCCATGTTTTTAATCCCTTAAGTACCTGGCGAGTTTCAGTTTTTTTGTTTTCATTTTTTCCTCCTTCTTCCAAGAGCCATAATTTTTTTTATTTTTTCGTCAATATAGCCATGTATGGGATTGTTTTTTGTGAGATGAGTTGTACTTTCAAATAACATCATTATTTTTATCATATAATGGACTGGAAAGCAGTAAAAAAATTTAAAGTGTGGCGAAATAGCAAAAAATGTGCAATTCTGCAATTGTTTTTTGGGTTTACTATATGGTAAAACTGACGAGGCAATATGATTCTCCAGGTCAGTACGAGTACGCAGATACCAAACATGTATACAATAGTTTTTATTTTATCTAAATGGCGGAAAAAAATTCAGAAATTTGTAAAGAAAAAATAAAGAATTTTGCTTATGTCTCCACATTCTGAGAGCCTTATTGCTTTCAATTTTCAGGAATATAGACCTGTTTTAGGGCTTATTTTTTGCGCACCAATGTTTTTATTGATAGAATTTTGTGTTAAATACAATGTTTTTGTTTTTATTACATTTTTTTCGTTTGTTATGGCGACTGAAGAACTGCAATTCTAGGGTTTTGATATTTTTTCTCGTTATGCCATTTACCGATCGGATTCATTTATTTTATATTTTGATAGATCGGACTTTTATGAATGCAGCGATCCCAAATATGTGTATTTTTTGTGCTTCATTTTTATTGTGGGAAAAGGGGAGTGATTTGAACTTTATATTTTTTTTCATTTGAAAATATTTTTTAATTACCTTTCACATTATTTGTTAGTCCCCTAAGGGAACATGAAGCTGCGATCGTCTGGTCACTTGTGCTGTATACATCGGTTCGTGAAAAGCTCATCACAAACATGGCATGAGCACAGGTAAGTGATGCTTTTTGGATCTTCGCTCCCTAACCATTATTACTGAATTATTAGTACGAGTTTGGAAAGTAAAATGTGTAACTTTACCTTTATAAGATTATACGGCGTATTCTGCTGTGCTCAAAACTAAACGCATTATATCCAAGTCTACAAACTTATAAAATTAATGTATTAAAATCCTATTACCCTAACAGCATGAAAACGAAGATGCAGCACCACGGTTGTACCTGTATCTAACCTCTATTTCATGGGTGAGATCAGTGGTGGACAACAGCGATATAAGCTGTGCTGTGTATTAAACATGTGCTGCTAGAATTAATGTGGTCACATAGGATCTTTGATGAGACTGCTGCGTATTAGTCTCTTCTAATTAACATTTTAAGCCTCAGTAAACTTCTAACACAATGGCTTTTGTTAAGTAAAGCGAACTTGTGTTAAAAGTTTCTTCATCTTCAGTCTCTGTAATAATTAGTACACCTTGCACTCTTTTTACTCTGTGTGGGTCACTAACTGAGGAAATTGAATACAAATTCAGGCCAAAGGCACATCAAAATTATTATTATGCCCTGTGGGTTTTTGTTTTCTGCTAATTGGGAAATAAAAACCATTGCTTCTAATGGATGATGTGTACGGAGACTGGTACAACGGGCAAAAGCCGGATACATGGTCACAGGTGGCAGCCGTGCCCGCTGCCGACCACACTGATAAGAGCACATGGTTGTGAGCGTGGGGGAGCGACATCTGGCTGTAACCTTCCCTTTTGGCTGGATGGTGGTGTGGTGTACCCGGTGATGTCGAAAAAAATTGGGAGAGGCAGTTAACCATTTTAAGGAACAGGGAATTTGTTCTATGAAGGTCCCAAAACCTCAGTGATTGTGTGCAAGCTTGACAGCTGTGCTGACCAAGCTACAAAGACATCTTAGTGCAACGTGTAACCTTATATACAGTAGACTTGATCAGGACAAGTGTTCTTGCAAATTCTTGTTTGGCTAGTTATCAGCATGTGTAAAAGGACCTTAAAAAGTGTAGTGTCGGCGTCCCTGCACGCTTCTTCCCTTCCCCTGCAGGGACGCCGACTCACTCACCGCCGTGATGCCCATCCCGCACCTCCTTCTGCTGCCCAGAGTCTGCGTACTGCTCACAAATCCCTGGGCAATGTGCTTAGGGCGCACGCTCTCCCAGTCTCTTAATGGGACAATGCACGTCGTCCTAATGTGTCCTCAGCCAAAAGCTGGGAGACACTTATTATTTAAGACACATCCACCTGTTGGGAGGTGCCTGAAAAGCATGTTATGTCAGTAGTCTACATGCTTGCTAGTTCTCAGGTCCCCTGTACCTGCCAGTCAGTTTACCTGTCCTGTATCTGCCTGCCCGTACTTGCCGTGTTTTCCTGTATCCAAGTCTTGTTTTCCTGTATTCCATCCATGTCTGCCAACACGTGCCTACCTGTACATCAGCCGTGTCTGCCAACACGTGCCTACCTGTACATCAGCAGTGTCTGCCAACACCTGCCTGCCTGTACATCAGCCGTGTCTGCCAGCATTTGCCTGCCTGCTTATCAGCTGTGTCCACCAGCACCTGCCTGTATACCAGCCGTGTCTGCCAGTACCTACCAGCCTGTATATCAGCCATGCCTACCAGTACCTGACTACCTGTATACCAGCCTTGTCTGCCAACACCTGCCTGCCTGTATATCAGCCATGTCTGCCAACATCTGCCTGTCTGTACATCAGTCGTGTCCACCAGCACCTGCTTGTACACCATCCAAGTCTGTCAGTACCTGCCTGCCTATCAGCCATGTCCGCCAGCACCTGCCTGCCTGCATATCAGCTGTATCCACCAGCACTTGCCTGTATACCAGCTGTGTCTGCCAGTACCTGCCTGCCTGCATATCAGCCGTGTCCGCCAGCACCTGACTGCCTGCATATAAGCCGTGTCCACCAGCACTTGCCTATATACCAGCCGTGTCTGCCAGTACCTGCCTGTCTGTGTATCAACCTGCCATTCTTGCTCGCACTCGCCGTGCCTGCCTGTAAACCTGCCACACCTGCTTGCAGCTGCCGTTACAGCTTCCTGCCCCTTTGGGGGTCAGCTGCCATGTGTCTGAGGTCTGTCCTGGAGTAGCACCTGGCATTCATCAGGAGCCAAGTCTAATCCCACCATCAGGGGCTCTAGCGAAGAGTTGGGTGTTTGCTTAGTTACGCCCCTTCTGGCTCTCCTCAGTCCACTGCACAGTAGTTCCACCACCCAGCCGATTACAAAGGGGTTTTCCACTATTAGGACAACCCCTTCTCATTCCTCATGCTTGGCCCTGTTAAAATTAAAAACATTTCAGCGGTGTTAGCACTCGCGTTCCCGGGGCTCACGAGCGGTTATTATGACACATGAGCCCTGAGCCCAATCAGCGTCGGCTTCACTGTCCCCACCTTAGGATAAATCAAACATCAAGAGAAAGTCAGAGATCAGCTGCAGCCCTTACTTCCTCTTGATATTCAATGTATCCGAAGGCGGGGACAGTGAAGCCGGCGCTGATTTGGCGCAGGGCTCACGTGTCATAACAACATCTAGTGAGCCTCAGGAACGTGAGTACTGACACTGCTGGAACAGTGCCTGCATGGGAGGTGAGTATAGGTATTTTTATTTTAATGGGGCCAAACAAGAGGAATGAGAAGGGGTTTTCCAAGTAGACAACCCCTCTAACTGTAGTGCACCACGTTTCTGCCTGGTTGACACACATTATTATTGATAGAAGTGATTGGAACCACAACATATTACAAAGTATTGTGCTCTCCCAACTACTTTGGGTCAAGCTTCATTGTACTTATATAACACAAGACTGAGTGTTTTTTGTCATCTCCATTGACCAGTGTTTGCAAGAAAAATTAGGAACCACTGGGAATGAACTGGATGACCGTTTGGGCAAGATAGGGACAACTAAAGATTCTAAAGAGAGAAAAAGCCACCTGTGCATACAAAACCATCATTCTCATTAACATGTCTAAAAAAATTGCCTCTAAATAGAGACGTTACAATATTTTTAACAATGTTCAAACGTGGTTGAAGAGGTCTACAAATGAGTTAAAATGAGATCATCCAAAGAAGAAAAAAGTGCACAAAGAGCTAAGTACAAAAATAATAATCTTTATTTTACATACAGATATAAAAGAATATATGGGGGGTTGGTTTATAAGTGAATATTGGCTAATAGCCAATGAAATAGGGCACCACAGATTGGCAGCATACAGGTACTTTATAATGTGAGCATAAATACTATTAAGATACTTAGCATTGAACCTTTGTAGAAACAACTATTAGAAGCTAGTACTGGTCTTAAATACATATTAAAGTGCTAAGAGCAGATCATATAGAGACCAAAGTGTAAGCAGCAATTAGTCCAGCTATAAACACTGCAGTTGTAACAAAACTCTACTAAACACTGTACCTGAGCGAAGCGATGGTGTCACTTCCCCTACGCGCGTTTAGGTTTGGCGTGCCTTCTTCTGTGTTAAAATGACCATGTGGTCAGTTCATATTTGCCAAACAGAGAAACATTATTAATTAGCAGCTCTCTACTCTGGTATGTGTATACAGGGTCAGACTGGGGTGTCTGGGGCCCACAAGAGGAATTGACTCTGGGGGCCTACACTACAGCTAAAGTATATGCAAATATCAGTTAGCCATTATCCCCATTAAAGTGGAGTATTGACTATAAAATACAGGTGGCTTCTGCATATCTACTGTGCGCCACCATAACTGTGATGTACAATCATGGTAGTTTGCAATATAGGGGTCCAACCATTGGGAACTGCACCGATAGGAAGAATGGGGAACTTTCATCTCCAATTGGGCACTTTAAAATGGAGTGGCAGGTCAAATGGCAGTGCTTAGCAGCCACTTAGGAAATGAATGGATCAGTGTTCGAGTCGAACATGTTGCTCCATTATAATGGGGTTAAACTTACCACTTCCTGCCAATCAGTACAGGCCCCATCAGTCGGACCCCCACCAACAAATAAGTTATCACTTATCCTGTGGGGAGGTGATTACTTGTTTTCATGGGAGAGTCCCGGTAAGTGTATCTCTGCTGCTGTGAAATAATGTCAAAAGGACAGGGAGGGAATAAACTTCTACGAATTAAATCTCTAATGGAAATTAAGAATCCTCTTTTTGTTAATATCAGATAGAAGAAGTGACCTCTATACACAATACAATCCACTGTAACAAGACCAATGTACCAATAATACCACATACAAGGGGGAAATACCACCACACCATGACCAAACCACATATTATCACCACATAGAGACCGAATAATGCCACATACAAGGGACAAATATCATAACACCTTGATCAGACCACATTTTACCACCACATAGTGACCGAATACTACAATACTGATCATTATTAAAAACTGCAATACTAATTATTACCACTTGTGACATTATACACAGAAGCTCTATATATTGTATATATTATTTAATATAGTGATCACCAGTGACATTATACACAGGAGCTCCACATATAGTATACAGTGTATAGTGTACAGATAATACAGTGATCAGCGGTGACATTATACACAGGAGCTCTGTATGTAGTGTCAGTGCACAGATAATAGTGACTCACCAGTGACATTATACATAGGAGTTCTGCAAATAGTATACAGTGTATAGTGTAAAGGTAATACAGTGATCACCGCTGACATTATACACTGGAGCTCTGTATATAATTTATAGTGTACAGGTAATACAGTAATCATCAGTGACATTATACACAGGAGCTCTGTATATAGTATACAGTGTACATGTAATACAGTGATCATTGGTGACATTATAAACAGGAGCTCTGTAAATAGTGTAAATGTACAGATTATATTGTGATTTACTGTAACGGGTCCGGGAGGCGGAACCTCTGAGCTACTATACAAGGGGGCGGCCCTTGTAAGGGAGCGGGTGGCAGTCTCTGGATGAACGGACAGGGAGATACGGCAAGTGATCAGGGCAGTCTCTGGGTGAACGGACAGGGAGATACGGCAAGTGATCAGGGCAGTCTCTGGGTGAACGGACAGGGAGATACGGCAAGTGATCAGGGCAGTCTCTGGGTAAGGGGTAGGTACGACCTGTGATGGCAGAGCCTCCGGGTAGGCTAGCAGGCAGATGGTAGATGGGTGCTCCCAGGTGAGCAGGCGAGAGTCTCTGGAATAGCAGGTGGTCACGGCACGTGACGGCGGAGCCTCCGGGCTGGCAGGCAGGCAGGTAACGGAGAAGCGCTCCCAGGTGAGCGGGCAAGAGTCTCTGGAATAGCTGGTGGTTACCGCAAGTGACAACGGGACCTCCGGGCTGGCAAGCAGGCAGGTAACGGAGATGCGCTCCCAGGTGAGCGGGCAAGAGTCTCTGAGATAGCTGGTGGTCACAGCACGTGACAACGGAGCCTCCGGACTGGCAAGCAGGCAGGTAACGGAGATGCGCTCCCAGGTGTGCGGGCAAGAGTCTCTGAGATAGCTGGTGGTCACAGCACGTGACAACGGAGCCTCCGGGCTGGCAAGCAGGCAGGTAACGGAGAAGCGCTCCCAGGTGAGCGGGCAAGCTGGTCCATAGACAGACTGACCGGAGTAGTAAGGCAGACCGTCGGACCTCAGGCAAGCAGGCAGGTAACTGATATGCGCTCCCAGGTGAGCGGGCAGGCTGGTCCTTAGACAGACTGACAGGAGTAGTAAGGCAGACCGTCGGACCTCAGACTGGCAGACAGGTAACAAGTATTCAGGCAGGAATCAGGCAGGTAACTGGCAGGTAACTGGCAGGTAACTGGCAACGGGACCTGAGGGCTGAAGCACAGGTGAGACACAGGTGCAAACAACATTGCTCGGGCACCTCCATTTTGGAGGAGGTGCCTTATATATGATGAAGTCCTCCGGCCATTGGCCGGGGACTCTTTAGGGCGGCGCGCGCGGCCCCTTTAAGAGGAGGGAAGCGCGCGCGCGCGCGCCCTAAGCACAGGGGCCGGGAAGGAGCGCGCGCTGAGAGCAGAGCAGGAGGAGGACGCCGGGACGGAGCGCGCGCTGACAGCAGAGCAGGAGGAGGACGCCGGGACGGAGCGCGCGCTGACAGCAGAGCGGGGAGAGGACGCCGGGACGGAGCGCGCGCTGACAGCAGAGCGGTGAGGGGAGCAGCGTCCCTGCCTAGCAGAGGGCAGGGACGCCAGCGCTACAGTACCCCCCCTTTAGGCCCCCCCTTTTTTAGGCCAGACAGAAATTTAGCTAGGATGAGAGGGGCATGGATATTCTCCCGGGGCTCCCACGTTCTCTCCTCAGGACCAAACCCCCTCCAATCTACCAAGAAAAAGGTCTTTCCTCTTACCCTTTTGGTGGCAAGAATGTTCTCTACCTCAAACTCGTCCTCAGCAGAAACCGGAGCAAGAGGCGTACCTGTAGACTTAGAAAAAGAGTTAAGTACCACAGGTTTGAGGAGAGATACATGGAAGGAGTTAGGGATCCGTAAGTTGGCCGGGAGTTTCAATTTATAGGCCACCGGGTTGATCTGACTGATAACCTCCAGTGGGCCGATGAACCGAGGCCCCAACTTATAGGAAGGGATCTTGAGCCGGACATATTTGGACGAGAGCCAGACTTTATCCCCAGGACGGAATTGAGGAGGATCCAGACGTCCTTTGTCAGCGTGCCTTTTCATACGCTCGGATGACAGAAGGAGTGCGGACCGGGTACTCTCCCATATGGAGGAAGACTCGCTCTTGTGATTGTTGTACGAGAATTCGGCCCTTGGCAGGAGATCCACCCAGTCAGAATGGTGAGCATTAACGAAGTGCCGGAGGTAACTGGTCAGGTTCTGATTGATCCGCTCCACTTGACCATTAGACTGTGGGTGGTAAGCGGAGGAGAAGTCCAGAGTGACGTCTAGCAATTTACAAGTGGCTCTCCAGAAACGAGAAGTGAACTGTACTCCTCGATCCGACACGATGTGACGGGGCAGGCCATGAAGACGGAAGATGTGGCGGATAAAGACTCTGGCCAGCTCGGGTGCAGACGGAAGACCTGGCAGGGGAATGAAGTGAGCCATCTTGGAAAAGCGGTCAGCGACCACCCAAATGACCGTACAACCGGCAGAGACGGGCAGATCAGTTACGAAGTCCATCGCTATATGCTGCCAGGGGGCAGCAGGTGCTGGCAGAGGAAGAAGGCGGCCGGCCGACAAGTGTCTCGGAACCTTGTTGCGGGCACAGGACACACAGGCAGAAACAAAGTCCATAACATCCTTGTGCAGGTTAGGCCACCAGTAGTGCCGGGTAATAAGCTGGAGGGTCTTTTTCTGACCGGCGTGGCCAGCTAGTTTAGACGAATGACCCCAGTGTAGGATCCTCTCCCGATCAGGTACCGATACGAACGTCTTACCAGGAGGGAGACAATTTAGACTCACGGAGGCCACCTGCATTACTCTGGCGGGATCGATGGGGCAGTCACATGGTCTACGAGGTGGTAATGTCTCTGCCTCCTCCATATCAAAGACATCAGCACAAGACCAATAAGGAATCGGAAGTCCAGGTAGATTAGCTGGGATAGGAGAGGGACGGACGGAATGGACGGGAACCAGACAGGTTTTATGACAGTCTTGTCCCCAGCGAAGGACTTCTCCGGTTTGCCAGTCAAGCACGGGTGCATGTCTCTGGAGCCAAGGCAGACCTAGCAAGAGGGCGTGAGAGAGTCCAGGCAGAACGTGAAGGGAGATACTCTCTGAATGCAGCATACCCACTTGCAGATTAATGGATTCGGTGATGAATTGGATGGGGCGAGATAAGAGGCCCCCATCCACGGCAACAACAGACAAGGGTACAGCCAGAGGTTTGGTGGGGATGCGGTATTTCTCCACCAGGGACAGTGAAATAAGATTTCCGGCTGCTCCAGAGTCAAGTTGGGCTAGTTCGGAATAACGATTCTCCCCGCAGATGATTGAGACAGACAGCAGCAGGGATGGAGAGGATTTATTTTTGTCTAGATCAAGTCCTCTGAGCGAACCTAGACACAGGCGTTCTCCCGACCTCTCCGGGCAGGCACGGATCCGATGCTCCTTACTGCCACAGTAGAAGCAGCTCCCCTCGGCACGGCGAAAGTCCTGACGGGATTTGACCATCTTGGTCTGGTCGACCTGCATAGGCTCAGGAGAGTGTACCTGGGGAGAAACGGAAGGAGTGACGGGTTTCAGAAAAGTAGGACCCAGACGTGGAAGCCCCTTTTCACGGGTGACCTCTTTGGCACGTTCCTGGAATCGTAGGTCAATCCGGGTGGCAAGAGTTATTAGGTCATCGAGAGTGGTAGGAATGTCCCGACCAGCAAGTTCATCTTTAATACGGCTGGACAGACCCTCCCAGAAGACGGATACCAGAGCTTCGTTATCCCAGGCCAGCTCCGAGGCAAGGGTGCGGAACCGTATGGCATATTGACCCACGGTGAGGCTTCCCTGACGGAGGCGTAGCAGAGATGATGCGGATGAGGTCCTCCGTCCGGGTTCGTCGAAGGCTTTCCGGAAAGCCGTGAGAAAGGCAGGCAAGTCGGACACCAGGGGGTCTCCTCTCTCCCACAGAGGATTTAGCCAGGCCAGAGCCTCCCCGGTGAGATGGGACATGATGAATGCAATTTTGGCTCGGTCGGAGTTAAACTGGTGGGACAATAGTTCAAAATGCAGGGTGCACTGATTTATGAAGCCCCGAGCCAGGACGGAGTCGCCTCCGAAGCGAGGAGGTGCAGAGAGCCGGGGTCCGGAAAAGGATACCATGGTACTGGCCGTAGTTGCAGGATCAGACAGGGTGTTCAGGCGAGTATTAACATTCCGCAGATGACCCAGGATGGCCTCCTGTTGGGACTTCAGACGGGACAGTTCAAGACAGAGGTCCGAGAGCGAGGGAGCTTGGGTGCCACCGGGTTCCATGGCCCGAGCAAACTGTAACGGGTCCGGGAGGCGGAACCTCTGAGCTACTATACAAGGGGGCGGCCCTTGTAAGGGAGCGGGTGGCAGTCTCTGGATGAACGGACAGGGAGATACGGCAAGTGATCAGGGCAGTCTCTGGGTGAACGGACAGGGAGATACGGCAAGTGATCAGGGCAGTCTCTGGGTGAACGGACAGGGAGATACGGCAAGTGATCAGGGCAGTCTCTGGGTAAGGGGTAGGTACGACCTGTGATGGCAGAGCCTCCGGGTAGGCTAGCAGGCAGATGGTAGATGGGTGCTCCCAGGTGAGCAGGCGAGAGTCTCTGGAATAGCAGGTGGTCACGGCACGTGACGGCGGAGCCTCCGGGCTGGCAGGCAGGCAGGTAACGGAGAAGCGCTCCCAGGTGAGCGGGCAAGAGTCTCTGGAATAGCTGGTGGTTACCGCAAGTGACAACGGGACCTCCGGGCTGGCAAGCAGGCAGGTAACGGAGATGCGCTCCCAGGTGAGCGGGCAAGAGTCTCTGAGATAGCTGGTGGTCACAGCACGTGACAACGGAGCCTCCGGACTGGCAAGCAGGCAGGTAACGGAGATGCGCTCCCAGGTGTGCGGGCAAGAGTCTCTGAGATAGCTGGTGGTCACAGCACGTGACAACGGAGCCTCCGGGCTGGCAAGCAGGCAGGTAACGGAGAAGCGCTCCCAGGTGAGCGGGCAAGCTGGTCCATAGACAGACTGACCGGAGTAGTAAGGCAGACCGTCGGACCTCAGGCAAGCAGGCAGGTAACTGATATGCGCTCCCAGGTGAGCGGGCAGGCTGGTCCTTAGACAGACTGACAGGAGTAGTAAGGCAGACCGTCGGACCTCAGACTGGCAGACAGGTAACAAGTATTCAGGCAGGAATCAGGCAGGTAACTGGCAGGTAACTGGCAGGTAACTGGCAACGGGACCTGAGGGCTGAAGCACAGGTGAGACACAGGTGCAAACAACATTGCTCGGGCACCTCCATTTTGGAGGAGGTGCCTTATATATGATGAAGTCCTCCGGCCATTGGCCGGGGACTCTTTAGGGCGGCGCGCGCGGCCCCTTTAAGAGGAGGGAAGCGCGCGCGCGCCCTAAGCACAGGGGCCGGGAAGGAGCGCGCGCTGAGAGCAGAGCAGGAGGAGGACGCCGGGACGGAGCGCGCGCTGACAGCAGAGCAGGAGGAGGACGCCGGGACGGAGCGCGCGCTGACAGCAGAGCGGGGAGAGGACGCCGGGACGGAGCGCGCGCTGACAGCAGAGCGGTGAGGGGAGCAGCGTCCCTGCCTAGCAGAGGGCAGGGACGCCAGCGCTACATTTACCAGTAATGTCTCTAATTAAAGTTGTTCATCTTTTGCAGACCGCTATCAGTTCCTCCAGGCAGGACTTGTCTCTGCCGAAAGTAAAACACACATGTATAGCTCATAACTTGTATAGCATGTTCCCCACTTTTTCCCCGTTTTCTACACTGCGCCAGATGAAGACAAAAAGTGACATAGTGCAACCCTGCACAGTAACAGGACCTTCATCTTGGCCCCCCCATGGAAAGCAATATCTTCAAAAGTAAATTATATTGCAGCAGTAATTGTGGCCCCTAATTTTCCCCTTCAGCAATTATGTCCCCCATTTGACACCATAAACTAATAATTATTAGTTAATTAGAAACATAGATTATAATATATGTTCTTCATTTTGGATCCCATACAGCAATTATGTCACCCATCCTGACCCCTTCCTGTAATAATGTCCTCCACCATTTAATAATGTCTTCATTCCTGTAATTATGTCCCCCATCCTATAATAATGCCCTCAGTCATGGTCCCTCCCTGTAATAATGTCTTCCATCCTGGGCCCCTTCCTGTAATAATGTCCTTCGTCCTGGGCCCCTTCCTGTAATAATGTCCTCTGTCCTGGGCCTCTTCCTGTAAAATGTCCTCCATCAAGGGACCCTTCTAGTAATAATATCTCTCATATTGGCCCCCTTCCTGTAATAATGTTCCCCATCCTGGGTCCATTCCTGTAATAACTGCCTCCATACTGGTCCCTTTCTTGTAATAATTAGTGATGGGTGAGCACTATAATGCTCGGGTACTCGATGCTCGGGTCGAGCAAATTGGAATGCTTGGGTGCTCGACCCGAGCAACTTGCCCAATTTAAGTCTATAGGAAACTCGAGCATTTTTCTGGCGGCTCCCCCCAGCGGTCTGCAGAGGGCCTAAAAATTGCCAAAATTGATGGGAACAGTGCTCAAATGACATGGGGACAGCATGAGGAAGACCCTTCAAAGCATTTCAGACTCCCAGGTCACTGCTGTGAACACCGTTGTTAGACGTATTATGCTACTTTTACGGACTCGCAATAAAACATACAAAAACTAAACCAAAATAGATTTTCCTGGGAAATATTTTAAGGAACATCTTTTCCAGGGTAATGACTGGTATATAAGGCAAATTAAATAACTAAAAACAAAAATGCTCCTCCACAACTTGGGCTATGTTCACACGTAGCGTTTTTGATGCGTTTTTGCACTTTTGCATTGCTTTCAACCGTGACAAATGCATTCACCGGGAAATGTCATTCTAACAATTTACAACCTTATATGGCCATGTGATGTGTGAGACATGATCAGACACATCCTGTTTCATTTATGAAGGAGGGACTCTGAAAGTTACAAAGCCTATTTTTATAGGACCATCAGGCGGCCTTTACTATTCTTAAAGGGCCAGCAGTCGGCCCTCGCTATTCTTAGAGAGCCATCAGCCGGCTATGCTTTGTTATTCCCATTACTAAAGAGTGGGTCTCCTATACTGTTATTTCGTATGCAGTGAGTGGCAGGTCGACCCAAAATTGGGACGCACCCCAATAACCCTTTGAAAATTTGGACACACCCCAATACCCCTTTGAAAAAACTTAGAGGAGGGCCTCCTGAAAACAATGTTCCCATTATTAGGAAGTGGGTCTCCCATACTGTTTGCCTATGCAGTGAATGCAAGGGTTGCCAAAAATTTGGAGGCATTCCAATGCCCCTTGGAAGAGATGTGGAGGTCAGAGGGCCTTCTGAAAACAATGTTCCCATTATTAGGAAGTGGGTCTCCCATAGTGTTGGCCTATGCAGTGAATGCAAGGGCTGTCAAAATTTGGGAGGCACTCCAATGCCCCTTGGAAGAGATGTGGAGGTCAGAGGGCCTCCTGAAAACAATTCTCCCATTATTAGGAAGTGGGTCTCCCATAGTGTTGACCTATGCAGTGAATGCAAGGGTTTCCAAAAAATTGTGAGGCACTTCAATGCCCCTTGAAAGAGACGTAGAGGGCCTCATGAAAAAATGTTCCCATTATTAGGAAGTGGGCCTCTCAATGTGTTTGCCTATGCAGGGAATGCAAGGGTTTCCAAAAAATTGGAGGCACTCCAATGCCCCTTGAAAGAGATGTGGAGGTCAGAGGGCCTCATGAAAAAATGTTCCCATTATTAGGAAGTGGGCCTCCCATAGTGTTGGCCTATGCAGTGAATGCAAGGGCTGCCAAAAATTGGGAGGCATTCCAATGCCCCTTGGAAGAGATGGAGAGGGCCTCATGAAAAAATGTTCCCATTATTGGGAAGTGGGTCTCCCATAGTGTTGCCCTATGCAGTGAATGCAAGGGCTGAAAAAAAAAATTGGAGGCACTCCAATGCACCTTGGAAAAGACGTGGAGGAGGTCCTCATAAAAAAATTTTCCCATCAGAAAGGAGCGGGTCTCCTATACTTGTAATGCCCATGCACTAAGTGTATGGGCTGACAAACATTTACCCCGGGGGGGTATACATGAACATACTGTATAAATTTTTTTATTTACGGGCATCATAAACACACTTTAAAAAATTATGTGGGTGTTATATCACAGACTACGGTCACCCTGGTGATATGGTGGTGGAGGATGAGGATGAGGAAAAGGAGGAGGACAAGAGCAAATTGCCAAAATCAGGAAGCATATACCCATGTGTGGGTGTGAAGAGGTGCATGGGAATACACACCCAAAAAAAGACACTGGATTTGAGTTTATGTTACGCTGCTATCAATTAGGTGGTGTTGAGAAGTCTGGCCCAATCCAGCCCTTGTTCATTTTTATAAGAATCAGCCTGTCAGCATTTTCAGTTGACAGGTGGATGCGCTTATCAGGTAATGATTCCACCAGCGGCACTAAAAACCCGCTCTGATAAAACGCTGGCGGCAGGGCAGGCCAGGACCTCAAAGGCGTAGAGAGCCAGTTCATTCCACGTGTCCAGCTTGGATACCCAATAATTATAAGGCACAGAGGAATCACAAGGGACGTTGGTACGGTCGGCAAGGAACTCCCTCAGCATCTTCCCAAACTTTGCACTCCTTGTGAGGGCACCCCGCGCCTCAGGGCCTGTGCGATGGGAGGGGCTGAGAAAACTCTCCCAGAACTTTGACAGTGTTCCCCTGCCTCCTCTGGAATGGAGTTATGTCTCTCTCAGCTGTACTCCTTGATTGTCCAATGAACTGTGACCTCTGCGGCCAGCGTTTTCAGAATGGAATTTTTTTAATAGTTCCGCAACAACGGCCTTCTAGTACTGCCCCATTTTTGTAGACCTGTCCGCCTCAGGAATAAGAGATATAAAGTTCTCCTTATAGCGTAGGTCTAGAAGTGTCACCAACCAGTAATGACTGTCACCCAAAATTTTGACAATGCGAGGGTCACGGGAAAGACAGCGCAATATAAACTCAGCCATGTGTGCCAGACTGCTAACAGGCAAGACTTCCGTGTCCTCACCAAGAAGACAACTGACCGTGCTCTCCTGCTCTTCCTCCTCTTTGTCCTCAGGCCATCCACGCTGAACAGGCGGTATGACAGTTGTGCAGGTAGTACCGTCTATAGTGCATGAAACTAGCTCCTGTTCTTCCTCCTCCTCCTCTTCCTCATTGTCACCCAATCCACGTTAGGTTGAGATGAGTCTGGGCTGTGTGTAATCACCCTGTATGGTTCCTTGCTCCGTCTCATCATGCTCTGCTTGCAATGCATCCTCTATGTTTGTGAGCAGAGAGAATTTCAGAAGAGAGAGAATCGGGATGGTGATGCAAATTATGGCATCATCGCCACTCACCATCTTGGTGGAGTCCTCAAAGTTTTGGGGGATGGTACAGATGTCTTACATCTATGCCCACTCCTGAGGTCTTTTGTGTGGAGTCTGAACTGAATACCGATGGCCTTGTTTATGCTGGTAGTCAACAGCTGCCTTCTTCTGCTCACAAATCCTTCCCAACATCTGCAATGTAGAGTTCCGACGCGTGGGGACATCACACACCAGTCGGTGAGCCAGAAGCTGCAAACGCTGCTGAAGCATGGCAAGGGCGGCAGAAGCTGTAGCTGACTCTCTAAAATGTCCACACAGGCGATGTACTTTGACAAGCAGATCCGGCAGCTCGGGGTAGCTTTTGAGAAACCGCTGAACCACGAGCTTAAGCACATGGGCCAGGCATGGTACATGTGTGAGCTCGCCTCGCGTCAGAGCCGCCACCAGGTTCCGGCCATTATCACACACGACCATGCCTGGCTGTAGGTTCAGCGGTATCAGCCACAGATCTGCCTGCTCTTTCAGAGTTGTCCACAACTCTTCAGCATTGTGCGGTTTGTCACCTAAGCATATTAGCTTCAGCACAGCCTGTTGCCGCTTGTCCGAGGCAGTGCTACAGTGCTTCCAGCTTGTGACTGATGTGGTCATTTCAGAGATGGAGGCTGAGGCTGAGGAGAATGATGTGCAGGAGCTGTAGACTGTGGGGGCAACCCTGATTGACCTAGGGCCCACAATCCTTGGCGTCGGGAGGATGTGTTCCGTCCCAAGGTCCGACTGGGTCCCGGCTTCCAGTATGTCAACCCAGTGTGCCGTCAGTGAGATGTACCATCCCTGCGCACAAGCACTTGTCCATGTGTCCGTGGTTAGGTGAACTTTCCCAGTAACTGCATTGTTGAGGGCATGGCTAATGTTGTGGGACACGTGCTTGTGTAATGCGGGGACGGCACACCGGGAGAAATAGTGGCGGCTGGGGACCGAGTACCGAGGGACGGCTGCCGCCATCAGGTTGCGGAAAGCTTCCGTATCCACAAGCCTAAAAGGCAACATTTCGAACACAAGCAGTCACGAAATGTGAGAATTTAGTAGTGTGGCCTATGAGGCGTTAGCTGCGTATTTGCGCTTACGTTCCAAGGACTGGGGTAGGGACAACTGAACACTGCACTGGGACAAGGATGTGGACG
Organism: Phyllobates terribilis; assembly: GCF_046119375.1. Lineage (NCBI taxonomy): Eukaryota > Metazoa > Chordata > Amphibia > Anura > Dendrobatidae > Phyllobates > Phyllobates terribilis. The sequence continues at coordinate 71,121,889 of NW_027362762.1, forward strand.
TGCTTTCTGATGGTGCTAGTTGAGAGTGTTCAATGACAGGTGCAGGACGGGAGGCATCTTGGCATGTGCCATGGACAGGGGATTGGCGTGCACACACAACAGCGGAACAAGCAGTGGTGTCACCCGCAGACACTGTTGCTGGACCCTGGGGTTCGGCCCACTTAGTAGAGTGCTTTGTTGCCATGTGCCTGATAATGCTGGTGGTGTTCAGGCTGGTAGTTTTGCTACCCCTGCTGATGCTGGCCTGGCAGGTGGTGCAAATGGCCTTTTTGGGTTATTGGCAGAGTCTTTAAAAAACAACAAGACTCGGGAAGCCCCAACAGTTGTACTGGCAACTTCCGTCGTGTTGGTGTTGCGGGGAACAGTTGGCCGCCTTCTGTCTGTGGCCACCACATTGCTTCTTCCTGCCTGTTGGGGTGCTCTGCCTCCCTCCCCCTGTGTGCTGCTGTCCTCGCTCTGCGTGTCCTCCTGCCAGGTTGGGTCAGTTAATATATCATCCACCACCTCGTCTTCCACTCCCGTACCCTGGTCCTCCTCCTGACTTTCTGGCAATTGTGTCTCATCATCGTCCACCTCTTGTGACATTTTCCCACCTTCGCCTTTGTATGACCGTGGCTGCTCAAATATTTGGGCATCGCTAAATGCAATCTCCTCTTGCCCCGCTTCAAGTGGACCAGGCGATAGGCCCGAATGTATAAATGGAAAAGTGAACAGCTCTTCGAAGTGTCCAAGTGTGGGATCAGTTGTCTCTGGGTACTCGGCATGGTGGGAGGAAGGAGGATCAGGGTGAGGAATATGCAGTCCAGATTCATGGCTGCTGAGACTTGACCGTGTGGAATACAGGGTGGTGGTGGTGGCTAAGTGACTGGAAGCATTATCTGCTATCCAACCAATAACCTTTTCACACTGCTCTGGGTTCAATAGTGGTGTTTGTGGTCCCCTATTAATTGGGACAGGAAGGTCGAGTGAGAAGATGTGGGTGTTTGTTGTGGCACAATTTCAGCTGGCCCACGGCCTCGGCCTCTGCTTGCACCATCACCATCACGTCCAGTTCCCTGTCCCTTGCCACGCGCCTTGCCCATTTTAAATGGTGGGCAATATCTTGCACGATCACTACAAATGGCTGAATTTGGAGCGAACTTATATGTGATCCATGTGACGGACAAACCACAGTTTTAAATAGCTGGCCTGTAGGTAACTATTTTTAACAGCGACCTCGTGTCAATAAGTTCGCTGACACACTGAAACAAAATTTTAATGGAGGCCAGAAATGGCAATATTTTCAGCGCAAATATATGTGATCCATGTGACAGGCAAACCACAGTTTTAAATAGCTGGATTTTTAGCGCTGTTATATGGAAAGGACATGTCTGTATTCTGCAGTGCCAACAAGCAAATGGAGCAGAAAAATGGTGTTCTTTGGATTGCTTTTTAAGTAAATAATCAGGATTAAGAAAAAAATATATATATTCCTGGCCCCTGATACCTGGGGCTATTGCTACAAATATCTGTAAAAGCACCAGCAGCAGACAGAACTGGAATGGACCCTCTTGCTATGTGTACTGCAGTCTGCTATATACCCTGCCTGCCTGCCTAGCACTGATATCTATACAGCTGGATTAGTCCTCAGAATGACTGTTAATTGAGATGGATATGTGTCTCTAATATAGTCTGGTATACCTAGGCTAGTTAATAAACAAGCAAATCTCTCCCAAGCTCAGCAGCACCTCTCCCTACGCTGCCTGATTGCGGAGTAGACTGTGACGAGCATGGCGGCGCCAGGTCTGATATAGACCTGATGATGCTGTGCGGCCAGCCAATCATTGTAATGCCACAACCAACATGGCTGCGGCATTACAGCGTGTAACAAACAATCCCTGCATGTTGATTGGCGTTCTAAAGAGTACCAAACATGCAGGGAGGAGACCCGAGCTCCCGCCGAGCACCTCCAGCAGTGAGATGCTCGGGCGAGCATGGAGCAGTAGCGAGCATGCTCGCTCATCACTAGTAATAATGTCTTCTATCCTGAGCCCTTTTATTTAATAATGTCCTCCATTTTGCCCCTTTATTTAATAATGTCCTTCATCCTGGGCCTCTTTTTTTAAATGATGTCCTCTATCCTGGGCCCCTATATTTAATAATATCTTCCATCCTGGGCCCCTTTATTTAATGATGTCCCCCATACTTGGCCCCTTTATTTAATAATGTCTCTCATCATGTGCCCCTATATTTAATAATGTCCCCCATTCTGTAATGTCCCCCATCTTGGGCACATTTATTTAATAATGTTCCCCATTCTGGGCCCCTTTGTGGAATAATGTTTCCCATCCTGAGCCCTTTCCTGTAATAAAGTACTCCACCCTGGGCCCCTTTATTTAATAATCTTCCTCATTCTGGCCCATTCCTGTAATCATTTTCTTCATTCTGATCCCTCCTTCTGCCACTTTTCTACAACACAGAAAATAAAAAAAGATTCTTGTCACCTGTCTGCCTCCGGGGTGGCGACATCTTCTTGCTGCTCTTTTTCCAGCAAGGACAAGGCGGCGCATGGCAGTTATGCCTGCGACTGGTGTGCCGACATCAGCTACTGGCCTATTGTAGGTCATTTTAGCTATTGTGGTACAGGAAACTAGTGGCTTTCAGCACCGCAATCCTTTTCAGTTGATACCAGCAGTGTTACCGATGGACCTCCTTTATGTCTTGCTCAGTGATCCACCAAGAACCCGGGGCCCACCAGAGGATTATCTGGTTTCCCAGTAGGTCAGTCCAACCCTTTGTGTATGACAAGTGATTGGCTGGGGACCATCTTTTTGATGACCATACTCTCCATTTGTACATAATAAAAGTTGTTGCCTTGATGAGACTTCTTTAAAGCATAGGACTATCCATTTGACCACACATTAGACTACACACTTGCCAAGTCCAAAAATCTAACATATAATGTACAGTTAATCTAAATGCAATTTTATATTTGACCTCTGAATGTTAATGATGACTCCATCTCTACTAAATATTGTCAGATATGAAGTGGAAAAGGGGATTGATTGTCATGGGAAAACCGGGCCACACGGGAACCTTAGCCCTTTCATCAAAGTTAAAAGTTTCTGTTTTCACAATTAGCTAAGAACAGGTGGAAATCCCAAAGCCAATTTTCACCACATTGGAAAGTTCAAATCTTGTTATGTCAGTAGAGAGCAAGATGACATGAAAGGCAATGTTTCCTATTCTATGGCCAGCTCCGAGCATTACATTCATCTTTTTGGTGACCTGATTTTATTAGTGTGATCTCCACAGAGCAGTTGAATGAAATCCTATAGGATAAACCCCCAATTACCCATCGGAGGGTTCATTTATGCTATTTCTATGGAAAAAAAAGTGTTTTTTCAAAGATTATAAAGTAAGAAATTCCATTTATATTTTCCACTTTCAAAAAGTTAACAACGAGAACCTGCCGGATACTATTTTCCGACTCACTGCTCTGAGCATTGCAAATCCCATCTCATAAATGATTTCTAAATAATTAATACAAAATCTGTTCATCTCTCAAAAGCCGACACACACAAAACCTACAGTAAATATATTTTATTTTATGTTTAACAAAAGGCCGAGTTTTTGAAAAGCTTTTTACAATACACTAAGGAATTTGTTAGGGGTGAACCCATCAAACTACCAGTCATCTTGACATTTTAGACTTTAATTTCAATATTGCAATAAGTTTCGTTAGTAAGAGGTGCTAAAGACAGTGGTTTATATATAGTGGTCTTAAATTCCGATGAACTATTAGCAACACCTTGGAAGGTAGATTTTGCGCACATCTCATTTTCGAGGCTGGACTTTGCTCCCTTCCCCTAAGGCTAAGGTTCTTTGATTTCTCCTTGGCCGCTTGTATAAGTGGCCTGATGTTTTTCAGTGAAATCATCTCCTAAGACCTTTTAAAATTAGACACAACCCTGAGTCTTCGTATCGAGACTGAAATGTGTTCAGTTGCTGTTTGGAGTTTGCCACCACTCAATGTCTTCTGCTGCTGTCATCTCCTCCAACTCCTGTGATTTCTACAATTTGCACCTAATGCTACTCAACACCTACTGATTAACCCATTTGTCGCATTATGAACTGATATTTAGCTACTACTTACTATGCTGCATTCATCTTTGTAAACTCCTATGATTACAACAAATTCTCAGACCTGCTGGTTAATTCATCGTTTGCAGTAAGCATCACAAACTGTTATTAGAGACATTAAGCTATTATCGGTTACAAATCCTGCTACCTACATCTGTTTGCTGCTTCATACTTGCCATTTTCATCTACATCTGCTGTCCTAGTTCTGTGGTTTAGACTGCGTGCCCACTATGCGTTTTTGAAGCGTTTTTGCTGCAGAATTTCCACAGCGAAAATGCTTGGTAATACGTGCCTCATGGTCCCCAAATTTCCGCTGCAGATTATCATTGCGGAAAAATCCGCAGCATGTCCATTAATTTTGCGGACACGCAGCGCAATTGCCGTCATTGACTTGCATTGAAACTCATATTATCCGTGTCAGCACATTTGTACATACAGATATTATGCGATCCAATGTGCGGATGATACCGGAGTCTGGAGAAGAGGAGACTCTCATCTAGACTCAGGTACCATAGAACCTGTTAAAAAAAGAATTTAAAATAAAAAATAAAGATTATACTCACCTTCCGATGGGCCCCCGGTGTTTTCTCCGTTCCGTCTGGTCTGTTGTATGGGTTGCGGTGGTGTGAAAGGACCTGCCATGATGTCATTTAGTCATGTGACAGGTCATGCGACCGCTGACATCAGCGGTTGCGTGACCTGTCACATGACTCAATGACGTCACCGCAGGTCCTTTCACACCACCGCGACCCATACAACAGACCAGACGGAGCGGAGAAAACACCGGGGGCCATCGGAAGGTGAGTATAATCTTTATTTTTTATTTTTTACCATTTTTATTCTTTTTTTTTTAACTATTACTTGGTCACACTATATAAATCTATGCCGGTTGCATGGATTTATATAGTGTGGCTAAGTTGTCAAGCACTTTCCAAGTGATGCTAAAATCGCCTGGAAAAGCGCTTGATAACCCGCATGCAGAAATCCATGCAAAAACGCTTGACAAACGCTTCTACCTGGCAGGAAAAACGCATGTACAATCCACATGCGTTTTTCCTGCCAGGGAGAAGCGGAAAAAATATGCAGCATTTCTGCATCGTGGGCACTTAGCCTTACGGTGTGTCTTGCCTGACTTGTTTGTCTGCCATCCTTCATAGCCTGTTGTCCAATTCCTTGCTGTTCCAGGAGCCTTCCAGTCTCCTGTACCAATGCCCTGGATGCATGTGTCCACCATGACCTGTGTCTTTGTGAGTCCACTTCACCAAATGAGCCTAACAGTAGATCTGGAAATTAAAAAAATATATAAAGTTGGCATGGGCCACATCTTAGTCATTAATATGGGTGTCACGTCTTCATTCTTTAATTACTGTTTTAGACCATTTTATATTAACTGCATCAACTAATTTACTCTTAAACTTCTGTTATGATATAGGGATTTCTTCTTGTCCCAGGATGTGGTGCAGGGTAGTTTTCCCAGGCTTATTCTTACAATAGCTATGGCTAAAAATCACAAGGTAAAGTTCACTCATGTCACTGTTAGGCCTCAGGTCAGGATCATGTACCCATGGTCATTGTGAGATTTAGCTTAGGTGCCTGAACATCTTAGATACAATAGGTTGTTTGTCTGGCAACTATTTTTCCTGACTCCTCTTTCCACATTAAAGGGAATCTGTCAGTAAGATCAACCCCAATGCCATATATATGGGCATGCAGTTCTTTAAAAGCTGAATCAATTGACACCTTTATATCTCTTATCTGTTGCTCCATTCCCAAGTAATCAAAGTTTTATTTCAATTGCAAATAAGGGGTTAAGTGCTCTGGGCATGATAGAGCACTTTTCGAGCTTCTGCCTCCCAAGTTTGTTTAGCCACCCAGCATAAGCCTCTTTAGCTTGACTGATAGTTCACTTCCTGATCTTTTTGCCTGGTGTCCAATATGGACAGTGAGCTATCCATCAAGCTAAAGAGGCTAGTGCTGTGCGGGGAAACCACTCCAAGAGGCAGAAGCTTGAAAAGTGCTCTGCCATGCCCAGTGCACTTAATCCACTTATTTGCAATGGATTAAAGCACTGGTTATTTGGGAATGCTGCAACAGATAGAAGATATAAAGGCATCAGTGGATTTAGTTTTTAAAGACCTGCATGCCCATATATGTGTTTTGATTGGGATGGTCTTACTGACAGATCCCCTTTAACTCTCAGTTGAATGTTCACATGTTTTCAATGGGGAACGCACAACAAATAGTTTGGGTTTCAGAATTCACATAGACCAATCCTTCCCATAAACATCATCTATCCTGGGAGAGTTTAAAGGCCCAATGGACAATAGATGGAGGGTCAGTTTCTCTAAAGTTATCAGATTTAGCCAAATTCAATCTAATGTGTATGTGGACCATAAAATTGGAAGAGGGGGGATAAGAAGAATTGCAAACTGTACTATATCTCGAAAATACCCTGTGCTGTGCACAAGAAGTCCTAAGGTTTCTCCTTAGCATATTCTCTAATAGCACGTGCCCATGGTTTGCCGATAATGTTTTCGAAGTGTGGTAGGGCAGGAGAATTGAAACAAAAGAATGTTTGTACTAATCTAGGGTTGGCTGAATTTTCATAACATGATAGTGATCAGACAGATAGACAGATAGTGGTCAGAGTGGGCACAGGAGTTGTCGTGAAACAGCCCAAATGAAATTTAAAATAAATGAAATCCCACAAAGAAGCCAAAGAACCTGGCAGTGTGTAGAAGTTAGGAGGAGAGTTAAGAATTAAGGGGTTGACCCACTATTAAATATCATTTTTTTTTATATAAATTCTAAAGTACTAACAGCATTTGCCAATCACTGTTAGAACCCTCCTGTTAGTTTTTTTCTATTTTGTGGTCACGTGACCTGCTGCCTATTTATTCCAGCTCCGCCCTTCTGGCTTTGCTGGACTTCAGTGTTACTTTGACTCTTAATCTAGACAGGTGCTTTGTACCTATCTCTATAGTTTGCTTGGTCCTTGGACCTCTAAGTATTTTTGTCTGTTTGTCTTTTTGCTCTGCTACAACTTCTTCTAGGAGGTGTCCAATTTTGTCCCAGTCCTTAGTAGTTTTAGGGACCCCTCCCTTATATCTATAGGTCTGCGTTCAGACTAGCTGAGGACGAAGGCGGGTCTGTTCACAAGGAACAGGGAATCAGCTTAGTCCTATTGTAGGGACAGTTTTCCTATCTTTCCTTAGTTCTTGTAGCAGATCATAACAGTAAGTCCAGCCCAAAATAAAAAAAAATAAAAAAAATCCTAAGGAAAGAGATCCGGAGATCAGCATGGTGTCTGTTCAGGAATTAGCTCAACGCCTGCAGGGATTGTCTCTTGAGGTGGCCGAGCTCCAGCAACACGTGAGTAGCTGTCCTGGAGCGCATTTTGTTGAACCGAAGGTAGGACTGCCTGATTTTTTTTATGGTAAACAACAAGATTTTTTTTCCTTTAAAAATGCTTGTTTATTATATTTTCGTTTGAGACCCAGGTCCTCTGGGAATGAATCACAGCGCATTGGGTTTATCATGTCACTTTTGCGCAAGGAACCACAGGGATGGGCCTTTTCTCTCCAACCTAATGATCCGTGTTTTAGATCAGTGGAAGATTTTTTTTCTGCTATGGGGTTGTTGTATGACGATCCTGATCGAGTCTCTTCTGCTGAGACACAACTGAGACGTTTAAAGCAGGGGTCAGGAGATGTTGAAAATGATTGTACACACTTCAGAAGGTGGTCTTCTGAAGTGAGATGGAATGATTCGGCGTTAAAATGTTTGTTTCTTGCTGGTCTAGGTGGAAGGGTTAAGGATCTGCTGATTGCTTTCCCTGCACCTGGAAACTTGCAAGAAGCCATGCAATTAGCTATACGGGTGGACAGGAGACTGCGTGCCAGGGTTAATGAGGAGAAAACTCCTGCTATGGCAGCTCCTAGTCATCAGAGGGTCTGCTCGGATGACGGAGAACCGATGGAGATTGGGGCAATGCCACTCCGCTCTCAGGAAAAAGACCGCAGGTTTTCCAAGGGATTGTGTTTTTACTGTGGTAAATCTGATCATTTTGTTAAGAACTGTGAGCTTCTGTTAAACAAAGAAAAAAAAAGGTCAGTTACCCCCGTATTGCTTGTTTAAACACTAAGGGAGTATTTCTTTCAGGGAGTACCTCATTGCAGGAGGAGTTGATTGAATTTCAGGTATTTGTGGATTGTGGTTCTACACTGAATGTGATTGATAAGAGGTTTTTGGAAAAACTTAAATTGGAACCTAAACCTTTGTCATCTCCTATTTCTGTGGTTGCTGTTGATAACACTCCTTTGAAATGTGTTACTCACAAGGTTGCTGCATTTCCCCTCACTATCAATGGCATTCACCAAGATATATGGTATTAAATAATTTACCTTCTCCAGTAGTGTTAGGTTTGCCTTGGTTAAAACTGCCCATTCCTTTACTGGACTGGTCTACTAATGAGATTAAATCTTGGAGTCCTAAGTGTTATGATAAATGTTGTAACGGTCGCATTGCTGCTGTGGAAAGAGGGGAATTACTTGTACCTATTCAGGATTTTTGGAAGGTTTTTTCAGAGGAGGAGTCGCAAATTCTACCTCCTCATAGGGACTATGATTGCACCATTGAGTTTGTTCCTGGAGCTACTCTTCCCAAGAGTCGCTTATTTAATCTTACTATCCCTGAAAGAAAAGCCTTGGAGGAATACATACAGACGAGCTTGGCTGCTGGTCACATTAGACCTTCTAAGTCACCTGTGGCTGTTGGATTTTTTTTTTGTAAAAAAAAAAAAAAGGACGGCGGTTTACGTCCATGTCTGGACTTTCGTGAAATTAATAAGATTACCGTACGCAATTCCTACCCATTGCCGTTAATTCCTGACTTGTTTAACCAGTTAGTGGGGGCCAAGCGGTTCTCGAAAATTGATCTCCAGCGGGCATACAATTTGTTGCGAATGAACGAGGGTGATGAATGGAAGACTGCTTTTAACACTCCAGTGTGTCATTTTGAGAATCTGGTTATGCCTTTTGGTCTTACCAATGCACCAGCGTTTTTTCAGAACCTTATTAATGACATCCTGAGACCTTTGATTGGTAAGAATGTGGTTGTGTATTTGGATGACATTTTGATTTATTCGCCAGATCTGGAGTCTCATTGGCAGAGCGTACGTGAGGTATTGCAGTTATTAAGTGACAATTCACTTTTTGCTAAGCTGGAGAAATGTGAGTTCGCTGTGCAGAGAATTAGTTTTTTGGGCTACATTATCTCCAGCGAGGGCTTTGAGATGGACCCGGTGAAAGTTCAAGCTGTGCAGGAATGGCCTAGACCTATTGGTTTAAAATTGATACAGAGATTTTTGGGTTTCGCCAATTATTACAGGAAATTCATTAAGAATTTTTCTATAATTGTTAAGCCGCTGACCGATCTCACCAGGAAAGGTGCGAATACGGTCCAGTGGACTACTGAGGCCATTGAAGCTTTTGTGTATCTCAAGGAGAGGTTCAGTTCTGCCCCCATCCTTATGCAGCCTGATAAGACCAAGCCTTTTTTGGTTGAGGTTGATGCTTCTTCGGTGGGGGTCGGTGCGGTTTTGTCTCAGGAGAACAAGGATGGGGTTCATCCCTGTGCTTTTTTTTCGAAAAAAATTTCTGAAACCAAACTTAATTACGATGTTGGTAATTGGGAATTGCTGGATATCAAACTCGCATTTGAACATTGGCGTCATTTCTTGGAAGGTGCTAAATTTCCCATTCAGGTTTTCACTGATCATAAGAATCTGATCTATCTAGATGCTGTCAGGCTAGGTGGGCACTGTTTTTTTCACGGTTTAATTTTTCGGTTACTTACATCCCGGGTACTAAGAATGTTAAAGCTGATGCTTTATCTCGCAGCTTTTCTCCCATGATTGGTACCGAGGAGGAGGAGAGCATTTTACAGGAAGGAGTTGTGATAGCAGCATTGGACTCCGTTGTGAAAGATGGGATTCTGAAAGCCCAGGTGGATGCCCCATCTAACACTCCCCTTGGGAGGTTGTTTGTACCTAGAACCTTTAGGAGAGAGTTGTTTGTGGAGTATCGTGAGTCTCGGTTGGCAAGTCATCCAGGAATTTCTGAGACTAAGAGACTGGTAGGTCGCAGTTTTTGGTGGCCTGGGTGGCAGAAGGAAATCATTAAATGGGTGCGTCAATGTACGGTGTGTGCTAGATCAAAGGCTTCACATGCTCCTGCTGTGGGGTTGCTTTGCCCTCTGGAGGTTCCTTGTGCACCTTGGACGCATCTTGCAATGGATTTTATTACTGACCTTCCTGTGTCCGAGGGTTTCACTGTCATCTGGGTGGTCGTGGACCGTTTTAGCAAGATGTGTCACTTGGTTCCTTTCATTAAACTACCCTGCGCTAAGACACTCGCTAAGGCTTTTGTCAAGGAAATTGTCAGACTCCATGGCGTTCCCACCGACATTGTTTCTGATAGGGGACCTCAGTTCGTGGCTTGTTTTTGGTGTGCCTTTTGTGACAGGTTGGGAGTCCATTTGTCATTTTCATCTGGATATCATCCTGAGTCTAATGGACAGACAGAAAGAAAGAACCAGGATGTTGAGCAGTTTTTGCATTGTTTTGTGGCAGACAATCAAGAGGGGTGGTCTGAGTTTCTGCCACTTGATGAATTTGCTCTTAACAACCATACATCCTCTTCTGCTGGGTGTTCTCCATTTTTTTGTTGTACTGGGAGACATCCGTCGTTTGGTTCGTTCTCCAAATTGGTATCGGCTGTGCCAGAGGAGGAGAATTTTTCCGGTGATTTGGAGAGAGTTTGGACTGATGTACGTTGTAACCTTCAAGAGGCTAACAAAAAGTCTAAGAAGTATTTTAACAGGAAACGTCAAGAGGTTTTGTTTGCTGTTGGTGACATGGTTTGGTTGTCCTCAAAGAATCTGCGGTTGAGGATTCCTTCTAAGAAATTGGGTCCGAAGTTTGAAGGACCATTTAAGGTGCTTCAGGTGGTTAACCAGTCTGCTGTTAGGTTGGAGGTTCCCTCCTCCTGGAAGATTAATCCAGTGTTTCATGTTTCCTTGTTGAAAAAAGCTGATGTATCGGATAGGGATGCCACTGTCACAGTTCCTCCGGTGGTGGAAGACGGTGAATATGAAATTTCTCGCATTCTTAATTCTAGATGGCATAGAGGGAGTTTGCAGTATCTCGTCGCTTGGAAGGGTTTCGGTCCCGAGGATAACTCATGGGTGAGGGCGGATGATGTTTCTGCTCCTAGACTTATCAGAGCGTTTCACAGGAGGTTTCCTGATAGGCCTGGGCCTGGAGGATCCGGAGGATCCTCATAGAAGAGGGGGTACTGTTAGAACCCTCCTGTTAGGTTTTTTCTATTTACCTGCTGCCTATTTATTCCAGCTCCGCCCTTCTGGCTTTGCTGGACTTCAGTGTTGCTTTGACTCTTAATCTAGCCAGGTGCTCTGTACCTATCTCTATAGTTTGCTTGGTCCTTGGACCTCTAAGTATTTTTGTCTGTCTTTTTGCTCTGCTACAACTTCTTCTAGGAGGTGTCCAATTTTGTCCCAGTCCTTAGTAGTTTTAGGGACCCCTCCCTTATATCTATAGGTCTGCGTTCAGACTAGCTGAGGACGAAGGCGGGTCTGTTCACAAGGAACAGGTTGCCCGCTGCATCGTAGGGAATCAGCTTAGTCCTATTGTAGGGACAGTTTTCCTATCTTTCCTTAGTTCTTGTAGCAGATCATAACAATCACGTATTTAAAAAATATCCGATCCAGTAAAGAGCTCTGACATTTACTAACTTAGCATAATGCCACCTGGTGTACAAAGTATACAGCAATGGGCACGTCAACCTAATGTTGTTGGTCACACATGCTCAGTCATGAGTTATTTATCTGCATAGTGATCCCCTGCTTACTGCAGAGCAGCCAATAAAAATAGCAATCTGTCCTGCTTGTCAGTAAAGGAACAGAACCTGCAGTACTATGGCAGTGTAGCTGAGAAGACTCCTCCTGCATGGGAGGTATAGTAGATAAGGACTATAGTGTCAGCTGCCAGAGGGGGAAGGAGGCTGATTCTGAGGTCGAGTTTAGTAGCTTAGAGAAAAGCAGTAAAAGGAGAAAAATGGAGGCACAAAAAAAATGAATGCTAGAAAACTTGCAAAGTGCAAAAGGGATTGTCCAACATCCTAAAAAGTTATTAAAAACTTTTTACCTGAGGTATAGCACCATACAGGAATGCTCCTGCTTCTGAAAGCTTCCATGTGTTGTTATCTCAAGCAAACCCTTTAGTTATTTCCATCTGAAATACGAAAAAAAAAAAAAAAAACTATTGATACTATTCATATATTTTCAGTAATCTATACATTACATTTTACAGTAACTGTCATGAGGCTCCGGTGCTTTGTCAGTGACTAATTATGTTTTACCTGTTCAGGGAAAGATCATTGTCCTTACTGTTCTTGAAAAATGCAATATCACAAAAATGAGGTAGACCGTACTCCCCAATGATGTCTATTCATGCTTAGCATTGGGCTTATTGTAAGGACAAGCTTTAGAGGAAAAAGCTTATGCAACCATTTTAATTACTATTCATATTATACTCCTGCGGCTGAAGTGACAGATTCCGACACAATTGTACAGTTTCTGTATTTCTATCTTCTACAAAACAGTTCAGTTGCTCGGTTAATACATTGTGTTACTTATCTCATGCGACACGAAATTCAGTATGATCGATCAGAGAATCGCATGTTTAAGTCCTGTGCTGGTTAAAAAGATTATAAAAGTATAAGGTTATGTGCACACGGTGCGCTTTTTATGCGTGTAAATACACTCGGAATTGGCCCCAAAAACACATTGCAAATCTTATCCCAGCATTTTCTATGAGATTTTTGCAAGATCTGTGCACATGATCAGGATTTTTCCCTACAGAATTTCATGTGCGTTAAAAGAAGCAGCATGTCCCTTCTTTGTGCGTTTTTGCCTGCGTTTTTCCTATACAATGCATTGGAAAAAAACGCATAGCAAATCAGCAGGCAAAAACGCATCAAAAACGCATGAAAATGCATCAAAAACGCTGCGGATTTTCCACAGCGTTTTTGCTGCCAAGAGGTGCAGAACCTTGCAGAAATGCTGCAGAAATTTCTGCAAGCAAATCCTGATCGTGTGCACATAACCTTACAGTTCCAGTAAAGTGAATAGGTTATACTTTTTTTTCACACTGCGGAAACTGACCTGCGGTGTGATTATGAATTCCACAACATGTCAATTTACCCTGCAGTAAACATGCGTTTTAGACTTGAATGAGATAAGGAAAATCTGCAGTTAAAAAATGCACATGCAACTAAAAATGCATGTAATGTCCTTTTTTTACCTTTAACACTACAACTCTTAGGCTATGTGCCAACATTGCGGACCTGAAGCATATTTTTTACGCTTCTCCCTGGCGGGAAAATCGCATGCGGATTTTACATGCGGTTTTTCCCGCCAGGTAGAAGCGTTTGTGAGGCGTCTTTGCAGCGTCTTTGCATGCATTTCCGCATGCGGGTTATCAAGCACTTCTCCAAGTGATTTAAGCATCACTTGAAAAAGTGCTTGACAACTTGTTCACACTATATAAATCCATGCAACCGGCATGGATTTATATAGTGTGACCAAGTAATAGTTAAAAAAAAAGAATCCGAATGGTAAAAAATAAAAAAATAAACTTTATACTCACCTTCCGATGCATTCTCTGCCCCGTCCGGAGTCTTGAGAGGCTCTCGCTGTTGTGTGCAGGACCTGCGGTGACGTCATTGAGTCATGTGGTGGGTCACATGACTCAATGACGTGGCAGGTCCTTCAGACTACAGCGCGACGGAGGGAAAACATCAGAAGATAAGTATAAACTTTATTTTTTCTTTTTTTTACAGGTTCTTTGGTAGCCAGGTCTGGAGGAGAGTCTCCTCTCATCCAGACCTGGGTACCATCCGCACATTGATCCCGCAGCGCTTCCGCAAAATTAATGAACATGCTGCGGATTTTTGACCGCAGCATATACGCTGCGGAAAAATCCGCAGCATGGGCATTGACATTGCGGAATGCCATTGGGGACCATGGGGTGCGGATATACATGCGTTTTACAAGCGTTTACGCTGCGGAAATTCCGCAGCATATTCGCTTGAAAAACGCTACGTGGGCACACAGCCTTACTGTCGCTCTTATTCATTCACATCTAGACTACTGCAACTCTCTTCTCCCTCTTACTAAACCCTGCCCTCTCAAATCCGTCCTGAATGCAGCAGCGAGGGTCATATTTCTGTCCAGCTGCTTCACTAATGCTTCTACCCTGTCCCAGACATTGCACTGGTTGACCATCCACTACAGAGTCCAATATAAACTTAAAACCCACAAACCTCTCCACAGTTCAGCACCACCCTACATCTCCTCCCTCATCTCTGTCTACCACCCTACCCGTATCCTCTCTTCCAATAATGAGCTACTGTATTTTTCAGACCATAAGACACACTTTTTCCCCCTCAAATTTGGGAGGAAAATGGGGGGTGCGTCGTATGGTCCAAATGTAGCTTACTGGGGAGTTGCGGTGGTGGTGAAGCAGGATCGCAGGAAGTAGGGTCCCTCCAACAGGAACCTGGTGGCGGCAGAAGCGGTGCGATGCTGCGGGCCCCGTATTGGCGGTCTCCCCCGCTGTAATCCTCTGACCACTCATGCCAAGGAACTGGGGAGAATGAGCAGGGCCCGGAGCTGTGCTGAGCTCAGGAACGGTGTCCTGTCATTCAGTGAGCTCCGCTCAGTGCAGGGCACCGCACTCCCCGGCTCCTTGGCATGAGCGGTCAGAGAATTACAGTGGGGCAGATCTCCGGACAGGTGAGAATAAGGATTTTATTATTTTATTCTTACTTTTACACAGGGACACTGCAGGAGCAGACACTACTTCTCCCAACATTGTCTCTTGATTGTGCTGATCACAGCATCGGCAGGGAACCATGATGAGGGCAGTGTTCAGCACCCGGTGCTTGGGAACAGCGCTAACTGTACACTGATTCCCAGGCGTCGGTACATTTTTAATTATCTTGTATTTAACTTTCTTAATGCCATTTCTAGTGTCAGTGTTCCCTGTTTAGTAGAAAATAGATTGAATTCTATGTAATCTGTTTAACCCTTATAGATAACGAGCTATTGAACCCGTTCTATGCCCGGGTGGCGAGCATTTTTATTGGTATATTTCCGGCGCCATTTTTTTAAGACACTGTGTCTGTGAATTTGCATATACAGTGTCTTTAATGAAAAGGCGAGGGACAGCGTGGCATGCACATGGGGTGAGTCTGGCACCATTTTATTTAAGTAATGTACTACAACGGCAACATAGTAGTATGCACGGTGCGGCCATAGGGGTAATGGAGATAAGCGGTGCATGTGCACTGCTATGTTGATGTTGTAGTACATTGCTTAAATAAAATGGCGTAGAGTCAGCGCATGCGCATACAATGCTAGCCGACGCCATTTTATTGAAGACACTGTAATTGTGAATTCGCAGACACTTAAAAAAATGGCGCCAGATAGAGCGTGCGCATGTGCTGACTTTTATTGAGGTATTGTACTACAAAATTAAAGGGATCCTGTCATCAGAAATAACACTATTATCATGCATATATGCGGTTAATGTGCAGGTTAATACCATTATTATGCTGTCCAGCGCCCGCACGCAGCCGAATGCAGCGGGGAGAAAATTAACTTTATTCCCCCCCTCAGCATTCAGTTTCAGCCATGAAGGTGGGAGCAGTGCCGGTTCGGTCACAGCTCTGAGTATACAGAGCGTCCCCTGTAACTGCACCCCTGGAACTGACTGACACTGGCTCTACATGGAGGCCGGCTGTCAGTCAGGGCTGGGCTTAGAGCGGCTGCTCTGTACTCTCAGAGCAATGACTGAACCAACACCAGGCTAGGCCCCATGACTGAAACCGAATGCTCCCCCATCCTGGTATATGCTCCCTCATCCTGGTATATGCTCCCCCATCCGGGGCCCCCCATTCTGTTATATGCTCCCCCATCCAGGTACCCCATCCTGGTGTGTGCTCCCCCTTACGGGTCTCATATCCTGGTATATGGTCCCCTCCATCCTTATATATGGTCCCCTTATCCGGGTCCCTCATCCTGGTATATGCTCCCTTCCCTTCCTGGTATATTCTCCCCCATCTGAGTCCCCAATTCTGGTATATGCTCCACCATTCTGGTTCCCCTTATGGTACATGCTCCCACCATCCTGGTATATGGTCCCCTTATCTGGGTCCCCCATCCTTGTGTATGCTCCTCCATCCAGGTCTCCCATCCTGGTGTATGGTCCCCCCATCCTGGTATATGGTCCCCTTTTCTGGGTCCCCCATCCTGGTATAAGCTCCTCTCCAATTCTGGTACATGCTCCTCCCATCCTGGTATATGGTCCCCTTATCTGGGTCCCCCATCCTGGTGTATGCTCCTCCATCCAGGTCTCCGTCCCGGTGTATGGTCTCCCCCATCCTGGTATATGGTCACCTTATCATGGTCCCCCATCCTGGTATAAGCTCCCCTCCCATCCTGATACATGCTCCCCAATTCAGGTCTCCCATCCTGGTATATGCTCCCCCATCCGGGTATCTCATCTTGATATATGCTCCCCAATCCAGGTCTCTCATCCTGATATATGCTCCCCCATCCTGGTATATGCTCTGCCATCTTGTTCCCCCATCCTAGTATATGCTCCACCATCCTGGTATATGCTCCCCCATCCTATTCCCCCATCCTGGTATATACTCCCCCATCTTGTTATATGCTCCCTCATCTTGGTAAATGCTCCCCCATCCTGGTATATACTCTCCCATACAGGTCCCCCATTCAGGTATATGCTTTCCCATCCTGGTATATGCTCCCCCATCCAAGACCCCCATCCTGGTATATGCTCCCCCATACTGATATATGCTCCCCCATCTGGGTCCCCCATCCTGGTATATGCTCCCCCATCCTGGTCCCCCCATCCTGGTATATGCTCTGCCATCCTGGTCCTCCATTCTGGTATATGCTCCCCCCATCCTGGTATATGCTCCCCCATCCGGGTCCCCATCCTGGTATGTGCTCCCCCATCCAATTCTCCCATCCTGGTATATGCTCCCCCATCCTAGTATATCCTCTGCCACCCTGTTCCCCCATCCTAGTATATGCTCCACCATCCTGGTATATGCTCCCCCATCCTTTTCCCACATCCTGGTATATACTCCCCAATCTTGGTATATGCTCCCTCACCTTGGTAAATGCTCCCCCATCCTGGTATATGCTCTCCTATACAGGTCCCCCATTCTGGTATATGCTTCCCCCTCCTGGTATATGCTCCCCCATCCAGGTCCCCCATCCTGGTATATGCTCCCCCATCCTGATATATGCTCCCCCATCTGGGTCCCCCATCCTGTTATATGCTCCCGCATACTGGTATATACTCCCCCATTATGGTCCATGCTCCCCCATCCTGGTATTTGTGCCCCTATCCTGGTCCCTTATCCTCGTATTTGTGCCCTCATCCTGGTCCCCCATCCTGGTATTTGTGCTCCCATCCTAGTATCTGTGCCCCATCCTGTTATGTGCTCCCCCATCCTGCCTGCTCTGCTGTTCTTCCATGCATATTAAAAAAAACACTCCTACTCACCTTTTAGGCTATGTGCCCACGATGCAGAAATGCTCCGTTTTTTTCCTGAGCATTTCTGCATCTCCCTGGCAGAAAAAACGCACGCAGATTTTACATGCGTTTTTTCAGCCAGGGACCAGCGTATGTCACGCGTTTTGCACATGCGATTTCGCATGCGGGTTGTCAAGCGCTTTTCCAAGCGATTTTAGCGTCACTTGGAAAAGTGCTTGACAACTTGGTCACACTATATAAATCCATGAAACCTGCATGGATTTATATAGTGTGACCAAGTTAATAGTTAAAAAAAGAATAAAAATGGTAAAAAATAAAAAAAAAATCATTATACTCACCTTCCGATGGCCCCTGGTCTCCTTCGCCAGTGTCTTCGGCGACTCGCAGTGGTGTAAAAGGACCTTCCATGACGTCATTTAGTCATGTGACAGGTCACACGATCGCCGACGTCAGCGACGCGTGACCTGTCAAATGACTAAATGACGTCATGGAAGGTCCTTTTACACCATCGCGAGCCACTGGGGAGCCAGGACACACCGTACAGGAAGGTGAATATAATGTTTCTTTTTTACTTTAAATTCTTTTTTTTTACAGGTACTATGGTACCCAGGTCTGGATGAGAGTCTCCTCTTCTCCAGATCCGGGTACCATCCGCACATTGAATCGCTTAATATCCGCATGTGCACATGTATACATGCAGATATTAAGCCATTCAATGCAAGTCAATGGCGGCAATTACGCCGCGATTAAGCAAAATTAATGGTAGTGCTGCGGATTTTTTCGCAATGATAATCCGCAGCGGAAATTTCCGCAGAATGTGCACAGCACATGCGGATTATCATTGGGGAACAATGCAGACCTTCTACCAAGCGTTTTTTAAGCATTTCCGCGGCGGAGTTACCGCTGCGGAAACGCTTAAAAAACGCATAGTGGGCACACAGCCTGACCCTCTCCCTTGCAGTGTGTCCTCGATCTCCGGCAAGGCTGGAGGAGGAGTGTGGCGCTTGTGCATAGTGCGATCTCTGGCGCCATTTTGTTGAAGACAAATTTGCACGCAGTGTCTTCAACAAAATGGCGCCGAAGATCGCGCTACTTGCATGCGCGAACTCCGACTCCACACTCCTCCAGCCTCGCTGGAGATCGAGGTATGTGTTCTAATGGCGCCGGAGATTGCGGTATGCGATCAGCACTTACGCATACCGCGGTCTCTGGCACCACAATCCTTCATCCTCGTCCTCCTCCCTCTCACCTGTATTGACTGATGTGTTCTTCTGTCTCTGGCCAGACTGCGGAGGCCAAACTTTTTTTTATAAATCGATAATGCAAATATAAAAGAATTTATAAAGTATCGGAGAAACATACTTTTATTCTCCACTTCTGGTACTTTTTTTTATCTCTTTCCCCTGCCTTCTGGACTCAACTAAAATACATCTAGGGCCGTGCTTACCAAAACCCATCCTCACGGCCCCCCCAACAGGATTTCTTTAGTATTGCATAGGTGAGAGAACCTGTGGTGGTTACTGATGCCTTCATAATAATTCCATCAACTGTGCAATACTAATGAAATCCTGAAAATATGATGTGTTGGGGGCCATGAGGACTGGAGTTTGGGAAACAATGAGCTAGGTCAAGGAAAGAATGCCAGCTCATTGAAGTATAAAATTACAGCTGCCTATTGAAATCTATGAAGAGGGCGGAGGAGAGTGAAGGAGTGAGTGACATACACACACAAAACAGTGCAGCTGCTTTCTAGTAAGTATTTGTCTTGCCACAGAGCTGGATTCACAGCTACTCTGCTCAGCATAGCATATAGCATACACCATGCTGCCACTATTGTTTCCGAACATGGAGAGACAGAAAAGCAGGAATCCGTTATGTCTGTGTGTGCTGAGTATGGTAGGCATTGTATCAGCTAGACTCCACTCACAAGCTCACAGACAACTGGAAATTATTGATAAAGCCATCAGAGGGGAAATTTGATGAAAAATGCAGCGTGATGCTAGTCACTACTCACGGGCAAGCCGTGGGGCAGAGTAGTTAAACATTTCAGGGTGAGATACCAAGAGAGCATGTTATAAACTAAGGGGAAAGACAAAGGCGTAGTCAGGTCACAGTCCGAGGTCAGAATACCAGGAAGATAGCGGATCAAAGCAAAGGGACTAGGCAAATGGAGTCAGAGCAAGGTACAAGGTCAGGCAGCAATAGATCACAAACAGAGCACTGCAGTACAAGGCAAACATGTACCACCAAGCAAATGCTACAACTGGCAGTGATCTGGGAAGCTCAGCACCTCCCAGTCTCAGATTGCATGGCTGAGCTGTCTATCAAAATAGTAACGCCCCTACACTAGATTGGACGACTGAGCTGTCACTCACCAAACTGACTGCTCAGCATGACCCTGATTTCATAGGGCAGCAAAACTGTCACTCACTGCCTCCAAGACACACTGAGCGGAGGAATCGTGACATGCAGAATGCAAATTATATTATGGGAAAAAATAGTGTTATTATTATGACTCGCCCCCTGGGCCGCGTGGGGAACCCGGAACCGGGCCTTTTGTGGGATGCTGGGGGTTGTAGTCTCCGTGGCGGAGACCCGGTCACGTGGCTCAGGGTGGTGAAACCAGTGGCAGTCTATTTATGGGGTTTTTATGGTTTAATGTCCGACTACGCCACCCGTGGATTGCGGTCAGGATGAACCGCAGCTGCGGGGCAGACCACTGAGGCTGGTGTTGTGAGTGCAGCAGAGTGTAGTACAACTCCCCACGGGAGGAGTATAGCCTCAGGGCAGTGTAGAGTGATGATGGTGGTTGTGGTGCGGGGCGTCCCAGTACTAGTAGTGCTGACGCGGTGAGAAAGCACAGAGACAAGGTGTTGCAGTTCAGGTTCTTTACTCACAGTTCTCATCCAGGTCACTTGTGCACAGGTAGGACCACCTGAGCTGTGCTGCGTCCACCAGGCAGGGGGCTCGGTCAACCCCCAGGCAATTCCGAAGTGTGGCACAGGACTCCCTTCTATCCTTTCGTCAGCCGTGCCCCACCAGTGACACTACTTCTGTTCAGCTGCCTCGGGTCTTCTCCTGGGAGGACTGGGTGCCCACTTCCCTGACCCTATGTGGTGTGCCTTCCTAGTAGGTGTAGTGAGGGGTCGCACCAGTAAATGATCACGACCACCGGTTCTTGGTTAAGGATTAGTCACCTCCACCAACTTGGGATCCGGTACCCTGTTCTGCCAACCCGTCACCCGTAATCTCCTGGGTCCTTAGGGTTCCTTCTGCCTTCGTGTCTCTGGGCCCTTCTACACTTTGGGTACATCTCTTTCTTTGCTGTTCCTTTCTGTTTCTGTTCCTTTCTGTTTCTGTTCCTTTCTTCTGGCTCCGGCCTTCACCCTAGGCCTGCCTCGTGGAGCTGGGCCCAGACTGAGCCACAGCTCCCTGTCAGCCCTCTCTGGCCGAACTCCTCTCTCTGCACTGTACTCAACTGAACTAAGATGGTGCCCACCTTATATACCTTCCCCTAGTGTATGAGCCCAGGTGACTTGCAACCAATGGGCTCCTACCTATGCCCAGAAACCGTCCCCTCCTGCTCCTACATCACTGGGTTTTCCTCCCCCCTCCCCACTCCAGCCAGGGACATGGTCTGTCGTGTCTGCATTACTGTACTAATGGGAGCACCGTTGAGCTGTCCCCCGGAAATGGGGTGTGTGTGATGCATGCAGCTAACTGAGCCCTGGTCCACACTCCATCCTTACCCGGGAGTGGAATATCACACCTCTGGTTGAGGTGCAATACCTCTGTAGCGACCGAACCCTCGGGGCGCTACAATTACATCTTATTTTAAACAGTCACCTGACATGACAGTTACACTGTAATACAATGCAAATTTACAAGCTATTTTTTTATATACACAGCTTTAGAGATGGCACTATGGAGACAGCTTTATTTCTTCTGGAAGTCAGCTAAATTGCATACTTTTTACCCAGTGGGCATTGGCTTGTCTAAAAGACTCCCTACATCAGATGCTGGTCTCCACAAGGAGGGCGAAAAATTACATTACATAGACCCATAACTACAGAACATTACATCCCTTAAGCAGAAGTTTGAAAACTTTCTGAGGTTCAAGGCGTAATCCATTTATTTAAATACCGTACATAAAATATAAGGAGTTTTAGAAGCTGCAATGTTCATCCTCACAGGTTCTTTCAGCATGACATCTGGCTGCTTAAACAGAAAAATGCACAAGAAGTAAAATGCCATGCAATATTGTAGGGGAAATACAGAACAGGGTGGTAATTGCATAAGCATAGTTTATGCTGAAATACTAAATTACATGTTTTACCAGTTCAAGTGCACTCGGAGCTGTCTAAGTGCTTTAAAAATAGCTGGTGAATTTGCATTTTATTAAATCTATGATTATGCGTTATGTTGGCTCTCGGAGATAAACACCTTTGTGCTACAGAGTAATTACGGTCAAACATGAAATTCTTCAATCCATTCATGGACAGACATATTCTAATTGTTTTCAATGTTTCTAAGCAAAGACCCCATAACTGAAGAAATTGTTATTATCGACATTATTGTAGGATTTTATGCATATTCATTTTAAGACATTGATGGGCCCAGTGTAAAGGTCTCATTAGTGCCCCCTTCTCCCATTTACAGTGGTTATTATTATGTTCTCATGTTAATCGGAATTTGTCACCAGATTTTTGCTATTTAATCTGAAAGCAACATAATGAAAGGGCAAAGACCCTGATTCCAGCAATGTGTCACTGACTGGGCTGCTTGTTCTAAGTTTCAATAAAATCAGTATTTATAAGCAAGAGATAATTACTGTAAGACTAGTTGCCTCCTGCTATGTAGTCCTCCTGCTCTGTGTGACCCCGTCCTTACCAGTGATTGGCAGCTTTCTGCCTACGCACAGTGTACACAGAAAGCTGCCAATCAGTGGTGTGGGCTGGGTTATTCAGAGTTCAGCATTCAGAGAACTGTTAGATCTGCAGCAGATAAAACAGTAATCATCAAAACTGCAGCAAGCAGTCTAGTAAGTACCACATTGCTGGAATGCTCTCTGCCCCTACAACATGCTGCTCTTGGATTACATAGCAAAACCTTCTGACATATTCTGATCATTAAAGCAGAAAACAATACTATATTTCATACAGTTTAGTGAGAACATTTTATTCACAGATATATAATTTTTCTTTCATTTTGTTTTTTTTCTTCATCTGGCCCTGACCGCTATGATTACTTCTTCCAACCGTGAGTCATCGCTGGAGAGTTTGTTGTTTAGACCCTTTGGCTCCTTACTTTTACAGCGCCTTCTTCATCTCTCCTCCACCCTTCTGCCATCCTACCCCTACACTTCGTGCTGTGCCTATGGTTGCCTTATTACTGTACATGCTGTAGCTTAGAAATAAATAGTGCCACAAAGATATAGTCATACCAAAATAGTAGTGCTAGACAGTGTACATAAAAAAATAACACCAAATGGACAGTGCAATTAGAAAGTGTCCCAGGCAAAAGTAGTGCCCTTGAGAACAATAGTGCTTAAATATTGATTTACTCAGTAATTTTGGCCCGTTTAGGCCTCATAGACTAATAATGTCCCCGTTATAGCAGTTGCTTCTAATGGCAACAACCCTAGAGGGTGATATCTCTGCTTTGGTGCACCTCAGTCTTTTTTCCAGTAGCCATACTGGCCCCACAATTTAGCCCAATCATGTGATTACCCTGATGCTGTCTTTCCAATTTCCAATTCTTTGGTCTCCATTAGACTGTCTCTGTGCAGCCTTACTGGCAGCACCATTGTCAGTTGGATTGTTATGGCCAGGATTCTTCAAGTTGGTGCCCTACAGGCCATCAGAGCTGGAGAGCATTATGGAAATGTCCGTCTAGCCACACAAAATCAGATTAGTCCTCTCTTTGGTTCTTCAGCAGAGTCAAAAATGGTGCCAGGCAAGCTGAAAGAGAGGTAGCATAAAGAAGGTGGATCGATCCGCATCAGTCAGTCTACTACCCAAGGGAATGTGGCCGGTGGCTGTCCACACTATAGATCTCACCTGAATTGGTCTTTTTGGCTCACTGCTCTGTTGCCATCAAACTAACAAACCAATAATATGCAAAAATTTTGAATTTAAATATTCCCCAATTATTTGCTACAGAAAATTAAGGGTCCAGAATTCTAAGAGTGCCAAGGAGTTCACAATGGAAAGCTATGGATTAACTCCACTGTTTTTCCAATGGATCTAAAATATGTGTGAAATGACATGTTGCGACTTCCTAAAATGGCGGAGAAATGCAAATCCATTGCAGAATGTTGCAGATTTTCACAGTAAGTGAACTGTAAAATTTGCTCCTGCAAATCACGGCCATAGAAACATGGCCAGTGAATGCAATAATATAATAATATGGAAAACAATAGCTTAGAAACAAAGTTTCCCATAGAATTAGGAGATACGTTTTAATAGTCAAGAACCTTTACTGTGTAAAAATGCAGAGGTGTGATGGTGTGGAAATAACAGCAGGTGACGAGAAGTGAAAACATTACTGTAATACTCAGACACAGGCAAGCATGGTGGCAGTTCCATAAAATGTATTCATGGTCTGGCCACAAGTGGTCTTCATGAAGAATTGTGGCTAAAAATACCTTTGATATGGAAACATGGTTAAGTAACTCAACTATGAACAAAGGAACAGAAAAATGGCAACAGGTGCCCTGGATTCCAGAGTTAAAATGTGAAATATTCAGCTGCAATAGAAGTCTATTTATTCTCTGAAGGGTTGAACAGTGGCACAACAATGAGAGTCTGCAAGAACAGAGAAGATCAGTAAAGATTCCTTAAAAGCTTGGGGCTTAATATCCGCAAACTGATGTTGCGATACTGGTGTAGCACTGCTGGAAACCAGTGGCCGAAGGAACATGAGTAGGAACAGCAAGTGGTAGTAGAAGTTCTTGGAGTTAGCAAAAGAGTTGTAGGAAACAATCCGTAGATACGTGAGAACAGTTTGGGTAAGAATGTTCAGGAGCTGGAGACTGGAACTAGGCTAACAGCTAGACACAATACAATTGTCATCTTAGTAAAGGGCAATTTCAGAACACAACAGCAGTCTCCAGTGGTAAGGAGTGGGATTGCAGCACAATTATTAAGAAGAACAATAGCAGCCACTAGCGGTCAAACTGTAGAAGGACAACAGGAATTCTGACATTGCTCCCCCTTTCAACAGCAGCCACCGGTCGATGCTTGGCTTGGTTTATATGGGTATTTTTGGTGAAACTCTTTAAGCTGTTGAGGAGCATTGATATTTTTGATATTGACATCCTCCCCTCTCGGGCCAATATTTACCTTTGTGCAGCATGCGTAGCTCCTCCAGAGTTTCCATACTTTGTATCCTTAATGGCAGCACCAAGGGAGACTCATTGGGAAGACACACCTTAAACTCCCACGTGGTCAGCAGCGTGATAGACTATGCCATCACAGATAAGGACCCTACAAGCATTGGCGCCCTTATAGTCACCCCATAAACACACCTGTCAGACCACAGCCAACTGCTACAATACATCACCAACTGAGAAAGGCCTCCAAGATAATCTGAAAATCCCAGAAACCTTCAGCACCACATGGGCACTGCCAATCAACCGCAAGAAAATTAATATCATGGTGTTCCGGGAAAGAAAGCAGAAACCAGCAGGCCATCCTCCCTCCATATTAGACAGCTGCTACCTGGGCCTAGAACTCAGCCAATCAGGGAGCTTTAGGCAAGCCATACAGTTGCTGAAAGACAAAAAGTGCAAAGCCTTCTATGCCATGAGAAGATGTCTGTTCCATCTGAATGCACTTGTAACAGTCTGGCTAAAAATCTTTGATACCATCATTGCCCCAATCCTTCTGTATGGCACCGAAGTCTGGGGTCCAGTCTCATACACAAACTGGTCAAAGTGGGACACTTGACCAACAGAAATATTCTACCTAAAGTTCTGTAAACAACTCCTCCAAGTTCATCGGAGCACATCAAACAGCGCCTGCTGAGCAAAGCTGGGCAGATTCCCGCTACACCTTGTGATCCAGAAGAAGGCGCTATCATTTAAGACTCATCTACAAAGTAGTAGTCTCAGCTCCTACCATCACAAAGCCTTACTAGATCAGGAAGCCATAGGAGAAGGAAGCCCTCCAACACAAATCACCCCAAACCACCTGACCAAGCCACCAACCTGCATGGCCAGAAAAAACGTGAAATTCGGAAGATGGTACACAAAGGAAAAGAGGAATAAGTATTTGATCACCTACCAACCAGCAAGAATTCTGGCTCTCACAGATCTGTTAGTTTTAATTTAAGAAGCCCTCCTATTCTGCACTCATTACCTGTATTAATTGCACCTGCTTGAACTCGTTACCTTTTTAAAAGACACCTGTCCACACACTCAATCGATCACACTCCAACCTCTCCACCATGGCCAAGACCAAAGAGCTGGCAAAGGACACCAGGGATAAAATTGTAGACCTGCACAAAGCAGGGATGGGCTGGGTAAGGCAAGAAGGTTGTTGAGAAGGCAACAACTGTTGGCGCAATTATTAGAAAATGGAAGAAACACAAGATGACGGACAATCTTTCTCGTTCTGGAGCTCCATAGAAGATCTCGCCTTGGGGGGAAAGGATGTTTCTAAGAAAGGTCAGGAATCAGCCCAGAACTACACGGGAGGACCTTGTCACTGACCTGAAGAGAGCTGGGACCACAGTCTCAAACATTTCCATTAGTAACACACTAAGCCATCATGGATTAATATCCTGCAGGGCAGGCAAGGTCCCCCTGCTCACGCCGGCATATGTCCAGGCTCATTTGAAATTTGCCAATGGCCATCTGGATGATCCAGAGGAGGCATGGAAGAAGGTCATGTGGTCAGATGAGAACAAAATTGAACATTTTGGTATCAACTCCACTCACCGTGTTTGGAGGAAGACAAAGGATGAGTACAATCAAAAGAACACTTTTCCAACCATGAAGCATTTTTGGGGGAAACATCATACATTGGGGGTAATTTTATGCAAAGGGGACAGGTTGACTGCACCGTATTGAAGGCAGGATGGATGGGGTCATGAGTCACGAGATTTGGGCATTTCAAGGTCCAGTGGCCTAACCAGTCTCCAGACCTAAACCCTATAGAAAATATTTGGAGGGAGCTGACCCTCAATGTTGCTGTCACAGGCAGGGCTGGTTCCAGATTTTCGTGGGCCTCGGGCGAAAGAGTCTTGGTGGGCCCCTTTAACACATACAACGATTCATGATGTACAGATAAGGCAGAGAAATATATATATATATTGTACAATGCCAAAGATTTCACTTACTTCTTACATTACATGAGTGATATCTATTGTAAATTCTACAATAGCTCAGAAACCGGTGAATCCTCACAGCGCACAGTGCAGACCGGACAGTATAGTCCTCCATACAGTATTATGGCACCACTAAGTCCTCCATACAGTATTATGAGCCCCATATAGTGCTCCATACAGAATAATGGACCCCTTGTAATGCTCCATACAGAATAATGGACTCCATATAATGCTCCATACAGAATAATGGACCCTATATAATGCTCTATACAGGTTACTGGCCCCCATAAAATGCTCCATACAGGATACTGGCCCCCATAAAATGCTCTATACAGAATACTGGCCCCCATAAAATGTTCCATACAGAATACTGGCCCCCATATAATGCTCCATACAGAATACTGGCCCCATAAAATGCTCCATACAGAATACTGGCCCCCATATAATGCTCCATACAGAATACTGGCCCCCATATAGTGCTCCATGCAAGCTGGCCCCCATATAATGCTCCATGCAGGCTGGGCCCTACATAATGTTCCATGCAGGCTGGGTCCCACATAATACACCATGCACGCTGGGCCCCATATAATACCCCATGCAAGCTGGGCCCCCAAATAATGCCCCATGCAGGCTGGGCCCCCATATAATGCCCCATGCAGGCTGGGTCCCATATAATGCCCCATGCAGACTGGGCCCCATATAATGCCCCATGCAGGCTGGGCCCCATGTAATGCCCCATGCTTCCTGGGCTCCATATAATGCCCCATGCATCCTAGGCCCCATATAATGCCCCATGCCTCCATACATGAAAAAAAAATAATAAAAAAAAAAAATACTCACCTCACCTGCTGCCGCTGCTCTCAACACTACCGCTGCTTTGCTCTGCTTCGGACTCCTCAACGTCGTCGTCTTCCCGCTCTCTGCTGCACTGTGACTGCTCAGCAGAGGGCGTGGTGGAAAGACGTCATTGCGCCCTCTGACCTGAGATGTCACCGTCAGGAGACGCGGAATACACAGGACCTGCGGAGGCACGGGGAGAGATAAGTATTGTGCCGGCCGAGGGCCCTGAGCAAGCGGGGGGGCTGGCATCGGACTCCTCCGCTCACGGGCCCCATAGCACGCCGGGGTGCCCGACGCCGAGTGGGCACTCCTGGCAGCTCAGGGCCCCGGCACTTGCCCGGGTGCGCCGGGTGCTGATGCCGGGCCTTGTCACAGAGAAACCTTTCATCTTTATATTAAATGGTGCAGGTTTCTTTCAGCAGTGCAGGGGTTAATCTGCTCAGTTGTGAGCTCCTGGAAGCTTAGCTGCATAAAGGCTCTCAGCTGTCCAGTGTTAGCCACTCCCCGCTACTATATATTCTGGGCTTTGGCTTGGAGTCATTGCCAGAGCTAGCTTATGCAGCATGGTTCTAGTGGTGTGGTGGAGTGTTGTTGTTTGAGAAGGCGTTTGGAGGATTTAAGCTAAGACTCTTGAGTGGTTTAGAGGTGTAATCCTCTTTTTCTCCTATTTTTTTTTTTACATATCCTCCACTCCCCGGTGTTTACCTCTATTGTCTGTGTGCATATATTTGTATGATTGGTATTTTCCTTTAGCCCTGTTTCTATTACTTTGTTAGTCTGGTTGGTGTACTGCCATGCACTACTACTCCCCTCTTCCCTGGGTGGGAGAAGGGAACAGACTGAGGGCTAATTGAGGATCTCAGACAAGGTACGTGGCCTCTGCGTTTTCACCATCCGAAGTAATCTGAGGAACAGGGCTAGCTAGGGTGCCCCTAGCGTTAGGGACAGGGAAGGAGCCCCTGGCCCTGGGATACCCGACAGCAGAGTCGTGACAGTTGCCCAGTGACAGCCTTGAAACCTGAAAGATCTGGAGAAGATCTGTATGGAGCAGTGGGCCAAAATCCCTGCTGCAGTGTGCGCAAACTTGATCAAGAACTACAGGAAACGTCTGACCTCTGTAATTGCAAACAAAGGTTTCTGTACCAAATATTAAGTTCTGTTTTTCTATTGTATCAAATACTTATTTCATGCAATAAAATCCAAATTATTTAAGAAAAAATCATACAATGTGATGCGAGCTCACACACGTACCATGCCTGGCCCATGTGCTTAACCTTGTGGTTCAGCGGTTTCTCAAATCCGACCCGGAGCTGCCGGATGTGCTTGTTAAAGTACGCAGCCTGTGTGCCCATTTTAGAAAATCACTACAGCTTCCGCCGCCCTTGCCGTGTTTCAGTAGCGTTTGCAGCTTTCGGCTCACTGACTGGTGTGTGATGTCCCCACGTGTTGGAACTCTACACTGCAGATGTTGGGAAGGATTTGTGAACAGAAGAGGGCAGTTGTTGAGTACCAGCATCAACAAGGCCGTCGGTATTCAGTTCAGACTCCACACATAAGACCTCAGGAGCGGACATGGATGTCAGACATATGTACCATCCTCCAAAACTTTAAGGGCTCCACCAAGATGGTGACCGGCGATCACGCCATAATTAGCGTCACCATCCCGCTTCTCTGTCTTCTGAAACACTCTCTGCTCACAATCAAAGAGGATGCATTGCAGGCGGAGCACGATGAAATGGAGCAAGGTACCATACAGGGTGATTACACACAGCCCAGCCTCATCTCATCCCAACGTGGATTGGGTCACAATGAGGAAGAGAAGGAGGAGGAGGAAGAACAGGAGCTAGTTTTATGCACTATAGACGGTACTACCTGCACAACTGTCATACCGTCTGTTCAGCGTGGATGGCCTGAGGACAGAGAGGAGGAGGAGAGCATGGTCAGTCGTCCACTAGAGGAGGACACAGAAGTCTTGCCTGTTAGCAGTCTGGCACGCATGGCTGAGTTTATGTTACACAGCTTTTTCCATGACCCTTGCGTCCGTTCTCAAAATTTTGGGTGACAGTCATTACTGGTTGGTGACACTTCTAGACCCACGCTACAAGGAGAACTTTCTATCTCTTATTCCTGAGGCGGACAGGTCTACAAAAATGGGGCAGTACAAGAAGGCCCTTGTTTTGGAACTATTAAAAAAATTCCCATCTGAAAATGCTGGCGGCAGAGGTCATAGTTCGTTGGACAACCAAGGAGTACAGACGAGAGATACACAATTCCAATCCAGCAGAGGCAGAGGAACACTGTCAAAGTTCTGGGAGAATTATCTCAGCCCCTCCCATCGCACAGGCCCTGAGGCGTGGGGTACTCTCACAAGGAGTGCAAAGTTTGGGAAGATGCTGAGGGAGTACCCTGCCATACCAATGTCCTCCGTGATTCTTGTGTGCCTTATAATTATTGGGTATCCAAGCTGGATACGTGGAATGAACTGGCTCTCTACGCCATGGAGGTCCTAGCCTGCCCTGCCGCTAGCGTTTTATCAGAGTGCGTTTTTAGTGCCGCTGGTGGAATTATAACTTATAAGCGCATCCGCCTATCAACTGAAAATGCTGACAGGCTGACTCTTATAAAAATGAACAAGGGCTGGATTGGGCCAGAGTTCTCAACACCACTGAATGATAGCAGTGTAACATAAATTCAAATCCAGTGTCTTTTTTTGGGAGGTGTATTCCCATGCACCTTTTCACACCCACACATGGGTATACGCTTCCTGATTTTGGCTATTTGCTCTTGTCCTCCTCCTTCTCCTCATCCTCCACCACCATATCACCAGAGTGACCGTGGTCCATGATGCAACACCCACATAATTTTTTTAAAGGGAGTTTATGATGCCCATTTTTTCATGAGGCCCTCTATGTCTCTTCCAAGGGGCATTGGAGTGCTTCCCAATTTTTGGCAACCCTTGCATTCACTGCATAGGCAAACACAATGGGAGACCCACTTCCTAATAATGGGAACACTGTTTTCAGGAGGCCCTCTGACCTCCACGTCTCTTCCAAGGGGCATTGAAGTGCCTCCAAATTTTTGGCAGCCCTTGCATTCACTGCATAGGCAACACAATGGGAGACCCACTTCCTAATAATGGGAACATTGTTTTCAGGAGGCCCTCTGACCTCCACGTCTCTTCCAAGGGGCATTGGAGTGCCTCCAAATTTTTGGCAACCCTTGCATGCACTGCATAGGCAAACACAATGGGAGACCCACTTCCTAATAATGGGAACATTGTTTTCAGGAGGCCCTCCTCTACGTCTCTTCCAAGGGGCATTGGAGTGCCTCCAAATGTTTGGCAACCTTTGCATTCACTGCATAGGCAAACACTATGGAGACCCACTTCCTAATAATGGGAACATTGTTTTCAAGAGGCCCTCTGACCTCCACGTCTCTTCCAAGGGGCATTGGAGTGCCTCGAAATTTTTGGCAACCCTTGCATTCACTGCATAGGCAAACATAATGGGAGACCCACTTCCTAATAATGGGAACATTGTTTTCAGGAGGCCCTCTGACCTCCACGTCTCTTCCAAGGGGCATTGGAGTGCCTCCAAATTTTTGGCAACCCTTGCATGCACTGCATAGGCAAACACAATGGGAGACCCACTTCCTAATAATGGGAACATTTTTTTTCAGGAGACCCTCCTCTACGTCTCTACCAAGGGGCATTGGAGTAGGTTCAAATTTTTGGCAGCCCTGGCATTCACTGCATAGGCAAACAGTAATCGAGACCCACTTCCTAATAATGGAAACATTGTTTTCAGGAGGTCCTCCTCTAAGTCTCTTCAAAGGGGTATTGGGGTGCGTCCAAATTTTCAAAGGGGTATTGGGGTGCGTCCAAATTTTGGGCAGCCTTGCCACTCACTGCATACGCAATAACAGTATAGGAGACCCACTCTTTAGTAATGGGAACAACAAAGCATAGCCGGCTGATGGCTCTCTAAGAATAGTGAGGGCCGACTGCTGGCCCTTTAAGAATAGTAAAGGCTGCCTGATGGCCCTATAAAAATAGGCTTTGTGACTTTCAGAGTCCCTCCTTCATAAATGAAACAGGATGTGTCTGATCATGTCTCACCACATGGCCAGATAAGGTTGTAAAGTGTTAAAATAACAGTTCCCGGTGAATGCATTTGTCACGGTTGAAAGCAATACAAAAGTGCAAAATCGCATCAAAAACGCTACGTGTGAACATAGTCCAAGGTGTGAAGGAGTATTTTTGTTTTTGGCTATTTATTTTGCCTTATATGCAAGTCATTACCCTGGAAAGAATGTTCCTTAACATATTTCCCAGGAAAATCCATTTTGGTTTCGTTTTTGTATGTTTTATTGTGAGTCTGTAAAAGTGGCGTAATACTCTGACAACGTTGCTGACAGCAGTGACCTGGGAGTCAGAAATGCTTCCAGGGGTCTTCACCATTCTGTTCCCATGTCATTTGAGCACTGATCCCATCGATTTGGGCAATTTTTAGGCCCTTTGCAGACCGCCAGGGGGAGCCGCCTGAAAAATGCTTGAGTTTCCCATAGACTTACATTGGGCTCGTTGCTCGGGTCGAGCACCCGAGTATTCCAATGTGCTCGACCCAAGCATCGAACACCCAAGCATTTTAGTGCTCGCCCATCACTACTTTCCATATCATTATTTTATACTTGAAAACAAACGAAATCTTTTCTGGGCCTTATGCTAAGCTCATATTCTATACAAATGTCTTTTTATAAGTCTCATTATCATTAAAGACAGGGTTACACTGACTGATAACACCTCTATATACAGTAGATAGAACAGGATCCACCATTCACAATAGGTGATGTCACAGCTCACCTCCTCCTCCTGTACAATGACTGAGAATACCTCTATATACAGTAGATACCACAGGATCCACCATCCACAATAGGTGATGTCATAGCTCACCTCCTCCTCCTGTACAATGACTGAGAACACCTCTATATACAGTAGATAACACAGGATCCACCATTCACAATAGGTGATGTCACAGCTCACCTCCTCCTCCTGTACAATGACTGGTAACACCTCTATATATAGTAGTTAACACAGGATCCACCATTCACAATAGGAGATGTCACAGCTCACCTCCTCCTGTACAATGACTGATAACACCTTTATATACAGTAGATAACACAGGATCTACCATTCACAATAGATGATGTCACAGCCCACCTCCTCCCCTCCTGTACAATGACTGATAACACCTCTATATACAGTAGATAAAGCAGGATCCACCATTCACAATAGGTGATGTCACAACTCACCTCCTCCTCCTTAGAACATGCTCAAATTTGAGGCTCAGATAATGGTTCTTTGTTTGTTCTTTTTAAAAAAAAAAATCAAACACTTTACCTGAAAAACTATAGATGAGAAAAAATCAAAACAAATCAAATTTTCGAAAACGTTTCGAAAATTTTGGATTAGCTAGAAGCTGAATTTTTCAGGATTTATTTAACATAATATGCTGACCATCTGTCTGCTATTTTGCTGGAGTCTTTGGGGGACTGGGAAGTGGTCAAAACATAATAATTGATTATACTCACCTGTCCTTGACCCATCTCGCATTTGCCCTGCTGCCGCATCTTCTTCGGTCCTCCAGTCACTCCATTCAGTCTTCTTTGAATTTTCCGGCACAGTGCATAGGCCTCACACAGGTCATGTGGGGCTCAGCATACATTATTGACCCCAATGACATGTGTAGTGCCCTACATGACTTCCTAGTCTGGGGACTGGAGAGAACAAGCAGGAGACCGAGCGGAGAGCTGCGGCACCAGGACAAGAGAAGGACGGGTCTAGGACAGGAGGACTTATAATCTTTCTATTTTTTAACCCCTTTTTTCCTCTCTGTTTATTATGTTGTGGGGGTCTAGAGAGACCTGAGAGCATAAGAAATATTTTTTCTGGTCACTTCCGATTAAGGAAAACTTTTATTCAGACTGGACAGCACAGTGCAACATCTGCAAGGAGTTTGTATGTTCTCCCCGTGTTTGCGTGGATTTCCTCCGGGTTCTCCGGTTTCCTCCCACACGCCAGTGACATACTGATAGGGAATGTAGATTGTGAGCCCAATGGGGACAGTGATGATAATATCTGTAAAGCACTGTAGAATTAATGGCGCTATATAAAAGCATAATAAATAAATAATACGCTGGCCGATTTGAACGAATACACCTGAATGTACTTTCGGGAGACTAGTTAAAATCTGGATTTAAACAATATGTCATTTTCTGATGACACATTCCCTTTAATTACAACCAGTGAGAATATAGGTTTATCTCTTGGGGAGTATAGAAACTTCAATAGGGGCCATATAAATAAAACTTAAAAAAAATCCTTTCAATATTCTGTATATACTCTCATATACATATACATTTATGTATATATATATATATATATAAATATATATATATATATATATATATATATATATATATATATACAGTACAGACCAAAAGTATTAATTAACACATGTGGAATTATATACTTAACAAAAAAGTGTGAAACAACTGAAAATATGTCTTATATTCTAGGTTCTTCAAAGTAGCTACCTTTTGCTTTGATGACTGCTTTGCACACTCTTGGCATTCTCTTGATGAGCTTCAAGAGGTAGTCACCGGAAATGGTTTTCACTTCACAGGTGTGCCCTGTCAGGTTTAATAAGTGGGATTTCTTGCCTTATAAATGGGGTTGGGACCATCAGTTGTGTTGTGCAGAAGTCTGGGGGATACACAGCTGATAGTCCTATTGAATAGACTGTTAGAATAGCTTCAAGTGATAGTCACCGAAAATGGTCTTCCAACAATCTTGAAGGAGTTCCCAGAGATGCTTAGCACTTGTTGGCCCTTTTGCCTTCACTCTGCGGTCCAGCTCACCCCAAACCATCTCGATTGCGTTCAGGTCTGGTGACTGTGGGGGCCAGGTCATCTGGCGTAGCACCCCATCACTCTCCTTCTTGGTCAAATAGCCCTTACACAGCCTGGAGGTGTGTTTGGGGTCATTGTCCTTTTGAAAAATAAATGATGGTCCAACTAAACGCAAACCGGATGGAATAGCATGCCGCTGCAAGATGCTGTGGTAGCCATGCTGGTTCAGTATGCCTTCAATTTTGAATAAATCCCCAACAGTGTCACCAGCAAAGCACCCCCACACCATCACACCTCCTCCTCCATGCTTCACGGTGGGAACCAGGCATGTAGAGTCCATCCGTTGACCTTTTCTGCGTCGCACAAAGACACGGTGGTTGGAACCAAAGATCTCAAATTTGGACTCATCAGACCAAAGCACAGATTTCCACTGGTCTAATGTCCATTCCTTGTGTTGTTTAGCCCAAACAAGTCTCTTCTGCTTGTTGCCTGTCCTTAGCAGTGGTTTCCTATCAGCTATTTTACCATGAAGGACTGCTGCACAAAGTCTCCTCTTAACAGTTGTTGAAGAGATGTGTCTGCTGCTAGAACTCTGTGTGGCATTGATCTGGTCTCTAATCTGAGCTGCTGTTAACCTGCGATTTCTGATGCTGGAGACTCAGATAAACTTATCCTCAGAAGCAGAGGTGACTCTTGGTCTTCCTTTCCTGGGGCGGTCCTCATGTGAGCCAGTTTCTTTGTAGCTCTTGATGGTTTTTGCAACTGCACTTGGGGACACTTTCAAAGTTTTCCCAATTTTTCGCACTGACTGACCTTAATTTCTTAAAGTAATGATGGCCACTCATTGTTCTTTACTTAGCTGCTTTTTTCTTGCCATAATACAAATTCTAACAGTCTATTCAATAGGACTATCAGCTGTGTATCCACCAGACTTCTGCACAACACAACTGATGGTCCCAACCCCATTTATAAGGCAAGAAATCCCACTTATTAAACCTGACAGGGCACACCTGTGAAGTGAAAACCATTTCCGGTGACTACCTCTTGAAGCTCATCAAGAGAATGCAAAGAGTGTTCAAAGCAGTCATCAAAGCAAAAGGTGGCTACTTTGAAGAACCTAGAATATAAGACATATTTTCAGTTGTTTCACACTTTTTTGTTAAGTATATAATTCCACATGTGTTAATTCATAGTTTTGATGCCTTCAGTGTGAATGTACAATTTTCATAGTCATGAAAATACAGAAAAATCTTTAAATGAGAAGGTGTGTCCAAACTTTTGGTTTATACTGTATATATATATATATATATATATATATATATATACAGTATATACAGTGGTGGCCAAAAGTATTGGCACCCCTGCAATTCTGTCAGATAATACTCAGTTTCTTCCTGAAAATGATTTCAATCACAAATTCTTTGGTATTATTATCTTCATTTAATTTGTCTTCAATGAAAAAACACAAAAAGAATTGTCCTAAAGCCAAATTGGATATAATTCCACACCAAACCTAAAAAAGGGGGTGGACAAAAGTATTGGCACTGTTTGAAAAATCATGTGATGCTTCTCTAATTCGTGTAATTAACAGCACCTGTAACTTACCTGTGGCACCTAACAGGTGTTGGCAATAACTAAATCACACTTGCAGCCAGTTAACATGGATTAAAGTTGACTCAACCTCTGTCCTGTGTCCTTGTGTGTACCACATTGAGCATGGAGAAAAGAAAGAAGACCAAAGAACTGTCTGAGGACTTGAGAAACCAAATTGTGAGGAAGCATGAGCAATCTCAAGGCTACAAGTCAATCTCCAAAGACCTGAATGTTCCTGTGTCTTCCGTGCGCAGAGTCATCAAGAAGTGTAAAGCCCATGACACTGTGGCTAACCTCCCTAGATGTGGACGGAAAAGAAAAATTGACGAGAGATTTCAACGCAAGATTGTGCGAATGGTGGATAAAGAATCTCGACTAACATCCAAACAAGTTCAAGCTGCCCTGCAGTCCGAGGGTACAACAGTGTCAACCCGTACTATCCGTCGGCGTCTGAATGAAAAGGGACTGTATGGTAAGATACCCAGGAAGACCCCACTTCTTACCCCGAGACATAAAAAAGCCAGGCTGGAGTTTGCCAAAACTTACCTGAGAAAGCCTAAAACGTTTTGGAAGAATGTTCTCTGGTCAGATGAGACAAAAGTAGAGCTTTTTGGGAAAAAGCATCAACATAGAGTGTACAGGGAAAAAAAAGAGGCATTCAAAGAAAAGAACATGGTCCCTACAGTCAAACATGGCGGAGGTTCCCTGATGTTTTGGGGTTGCTTTGCTGCCTCTGGCACTGGACTGCTTGACCGTGTGCATGGCATTATGAAGTCTGAAGACTACCAACAAATTTTGCAGCATAATGTAAGGCCCAGTGTGAGAAAGCTGGGTCTCCCTCAGAGGTCATGGGTCTTCCAGCAGGACAATGACCCAAAACACACTTCCAAAAGCACTATAAAATGGTTTGAGAGAAAGCACTGGAGACTTCTAAGGTGGCCAGCAATGAGTCCAGACCTGAATCCCATAGAACACCTGTGGAGAGATCTCAAAATGGCAGTTTGGAGAAGGCACCACTCAAATATCAGGGACCTGGAGCAGTTTGCCAAAGAAGAATGGTCTACAATTCCAGCAGAGCATTGTAAGAAACTCATTGATGGTTACCGGAAGTGGTTGTTCGCAGTTATTTTGGCTAAAGGTTGTGCAACCAAGTATTAGGCTGAGGGTGCCAATACTTTTGTCTGGCCCATTTTTGGAGTTTTGTGTGAAATGATCAATGATTTGATTTTTGCTTCATTCTATTATGTGTTTTTCCTTGCAAGCAAATTAAATGAAGATAATAAGACCAAAGAATTTGTGATTGCAATCATTTTCAGGAAGAAACTGAGTATTATTTGACAGAATTGCAGGGGTGCCAATACTTTTGGCCACCACTGTATACCATTATGTGCTCTGGTAACTAATAATAAGGGGACAAGCCCCAGCCCAAGTGTCTCAGTTCCTGTAATATATGCAGACACTCACAAACATTATCAGTTCCACCTATAAGGTAATGCATGCTCTGTGACAGCAGGTGGCACTGCAGCTGAAGTTTGCTCCCTTGTACTATTGGTGATAAGTGTAATAGTGTCAATTAGTGTCATACATTTTACTATTATTTACTGTTGGCAGAAATCAGCTACAAACCTAAACTATATAAATACAGCGAGTGAAACAAGTATTGAACATTTTATCAATTTTCTAAGTAAATCTATTTTTAAAGATGGTATTGACATGAAATTCTCACCAGATGTCGGTAACAACCCATCCAGTCCACACAGGCAAAGAGATCAAAGCATAGATGTCTATATATTACGTTATGTGTAATGATGAGAAATGACACAGGGAAAAAGTATTGAAAACATGAAGAAAGAGGTGCAAAAAGCCATGGAAAGTCATGACACAGGCTGAAATCTATCAGTAATTAGAAAGCAATCCTGCCACTTGTTGAAAAATAATATCAGTCGGTTCAACTGATGGCTTATAAAAAGGTGTCTCATTACCAAGGAGCCACACAAGAAACATCTCATGATGGGTAAAACCAGTGAGCTGTCTCAAGACCTTTGCATCCTTATTGTTGCAAAATATACTGATGGCATGACTAGGTGCTTCCCGCAAGATTTCAGACATAGGAGTGAAAAGAATTATCAGAAGAGTTGTCCAAGAGCCAAAAGCTACTGAAAAACCTGGAATCAGCAGGCATAATTGTTTAAAAAACAATGAATGCACTCAACTCCCATGGCCTGTATGCACACTCACCATGCAAGGCACCATTGCTGAACAAAAAGCATGGCATGCAAAATTGAACTCTTTAAATGACATTATATATACCATGTTTGGAGGCCAAAAGGCATGGCAAAAGTGTGGAGGTGGGGACATCATTGTGTGGGGCTGTTTTTCAGCATACGGCACTGGCAAACTTCATGTAATTGAAGGAAGGATGAATGGACAAATGTACTGAGACATTCTTGATAAAAATCTGCTGCCATCTACCAGGATGATGAAGATGAAACAAAGGTAGACATTTCAGCAAGAAAAAGATCCCAAATTCACAGCCAAGGAAACTGTCAATTGGTGTCAGAGAAAGAAAATAAAGCTGCTAGAATGGCCGAGCCAATCACCGGATATGAATCCAATAGAAAATGCATGTAAGGAACTAAAGCTCATAGTTTATAGAAGGAGACCACGGGACCTTCAAGATGTGAAGAGTGTTTGTGTGGAAGAAAAGGCTAAAAGCACACCTGAGCAATACCTGTGACTAGTTTCTCCACACAGGAGGCGTCTTGAAACTTAATCACCAACAAAGGCATTTGTATGAAGTATTAATTAAATTTCAGTAAGCGCGTTCAAAACTTTTTCCCTGTGTCATTTCTCATTATTACACACAACTACATTTATGAACATCTATGGTTTGATTTCTTTGACTTTGTGGATTGGACGGGTTGTTACCAACATCTGGTGAGAATTTCATGTCAATGGTACATTTAGAAACCTATTTACTTAGAAAATTGGTGAATTGTTCAATACTTATTTTGCCCACTATATTATGTTATTATATATCAACCTACAATAAAAACTTCACGACATCAATCACCAACAGCTTCCAATGTGTCATTACTAAAAACTAAGGAAGCGATAATCATAAATGTACAAATTTAGTTTTATTTCACACAAAAAAAAAAATTACATAATATACAAATATAGGAGATAAAACCACAATGGCATAAAATGCACAACTATAAGTGGATACAGAATAATAAAACACATGTGGGATGAATGATGCCGATATATAGTAAAATTGATAGGGCCCAAAAATAATATCCAAAAAATACACTTAAAGACTGTGGCCCCAAACACTAGTAAAATAATAATTAAAAATATAGTTAATAAAGATGCTACCAGTAAAGAATATTAAAAATTGATACAGACAAAAGTGATGGATGGTAAATAGTTATATCTATGCTAGATAGTTATATCCATCCAGACAAAAATAATATATAGATAGTAACTTGTTACTGTATATCTATACAGATAAAAGGGATATATAGAAGGTAACTAGTTCTATATATACTAGTTATTGCTGACCCATACTCCAGAGGCAAAGCTCCCTCTGCTGGCAGCCTTGGAGATAGCATAGTTATTGAAGAGTGGTGCAATCATGCCGCTGGTCCAAACTGTCAATCTTCAAGAGCACCCTGCCCCCACGGCAAAGCAGAAAGCTCTCCTGAAGACACAACTTGAGAAAATCCCTTCAGTGTGCCCTAGCACCATCTATAATGTGACATCTATAAACTCTGTTAGAGTATCTAAAAGTCATAATGACAATAGGTACTTACAGTCGGATTTTCTCATGGATTTTGGAGATAGTATAATATTTCATAAAATGCTAATTTAAAAAGCTAATTGGATAAAACTGGAAAAGTACAGTAGACTAAGGAAGGGCAACAGGAAACATAGCTTTATGGGGTGCAGACGTGGCAGTGCATGTAGCTGGCCGTCGTGAGGAAATTGCACAGGTTTATACAGATTCTCCATAAATTAGCCTTCCCTGATTAACAATACAAGCGGAGATATAGAATGTATGCTTCGCTTACCGGCATTTGCAAAACAAAATTCTGGACTTTTAAAATATATAAACACCTTCGCGAGTTTAATGCTTGAATTTTTGATTAAAAATCACTTTTGCTATTGAGTTTCATGAAACATTTTGCACTGTTCACCTTCCATAGCCGATCTGCTGCACTGTCAGTTGGTGCCTGCCGAATGAGTTAGCGACAATCTATCAGTAATTCCATTATTCTGATAGGGAAGGTTATAAATTGAAATTTTCTTCTTCTAAGCTCCTCTCAGCTGATTTATAATCACAAACTTTCACTAAAATCAGGAAACAATGAAAGTCTGAAACCTGCAAAAATCCGGTGGTTACTTTGTGTATTATCTTCAATATTTTGTGTCTCTCATCGGCCTCTCCTTACATTCATTGTTTCTTGATTTTAATTATCATTTTTTCAAATGTTGTTGTGTATTTCAATAAAATATTTATTGTTTTTTTACACTTATCTGATTCATGGAGTTAGACTTAGTTTATTCGCTGTGCTCTTATTTATATTTTAATTACTTTTTGGATTATAGGCTCCCTTAAAGTTCAACTAAACTCTCATGAAGTGAAAAAAGAGCTCAGAAGAATGAAGGTAAGATTTCATTCAGACGTTTGTGAAACGTTGTCCAAATATGAACTAGCAGGGAGTCTCTCAACCTGAGCTTAACTGACTCGTATACGTCTATGAGGCTGTCAAGTTTGGGTCAGGAGACCAGTGTCCAATCCATACATCACATTCTGTACTCGGACCACGTTTCACAGACGTCTGACTGATGCCTAAGTTCTAAACTTCCTGACAGAGCTCACTGATGGATCCTCAGTTAACTCACTCTACAGCCAGCAATAGGCTGTGTAATATAGAGGCTGTAGAAGGGAAATGGTTCAAACCTTATAAAGAAAACCAAAAGCAAAAAAATATATATTTCATCCAAAAATGCATGCATTTAATTAAAAAAAGATTATCCAGTTGTCCCGGTCACTTTAACCCAATGGATGCCTCGTAATTAAATATAAAATTACTGGGGTCCCACAAGTTGAGGAGGTTGTGATTACTTGATAAGGATGCAGAATACAAGGTAATAGAAGGAGAAGAAGAGCTTTACGCCCCCTCGGTTCTTAGTTTTGGCTTAAAGAATGTCCCCAGAAAAAGTATGTTTCTT
Source organism: Phyllobates terribilis (assembly GCF_046119375.1). Lineage (NCBI taxonomy): Eukaryota > Metazoa > Chordata > Amphibia > Anura > Dendrobatidae > Phyllobates > Phyllobates terribilis. The sequence continues at coordinate 71,163,593 of NW_027362762.1, forward strand.
GTTATTCTCCCGTGGGTGCTCTTTGTATCATTGTATCATACAACAGTTCTCCTTCATGCTTTGTGCTAGTCTGACATGGAGAAGTATTTTTGTAACTACTGTTCCTTTAACAAGATGCAAAAAAAAAAATAATCTGCATCAAAGCTGCCATGTGTGGATGCAGCCCAAGCATGACATTTTTTTTTATTATATTATTTTTGATTTATTGTGCTGCTTACTAAAGCTCAACACTTCTAACAAGCTTTTTTTATCATTATATATAATAAGCCTGTAGGGAAATTGTGGATTATATGATTTTGTCTTCCTCCTTAGCATGCAGCTCTCTTACTCACTGTATCATCACTCACTCTGAATATATTGTATTATAATACTATGGCAGAATCCATTAAAGCAAGGAACACCTCCCATATGCAGAAATGACAAAGACAGATCAACCACTGTGGATCGTGGGCTATCCAGATTAATTTTTTTTTAATCCATTGGTTTCCTTCTCATAAAAATAACAGATATTGCTGCCGTTTCAGCTCTGGCTGATGCTTCTGGTCTTTGATGATGGTGCTACAGCGGTGATGTCACATCACTGTTTAACCGCTGCAGTCAGTCACTGGGCTCAACAGCCTGTTGCCATCTAGCCCAGCTGGGGTATGGACTTTGTGCTGGGTATCCACTGATTGCATCCCCAGAAAAGTTTCCAGTAACAACTTCTGACGAATTGCAGATGTTTTCTTTGAAGCGAGTTACTAGAACTAGAGATGAGCAAATATATTTCAGGGGAATTGAATTCTAGTCGAAATTTGACAAAATTCTGCATTCGGCAAAATGCAGACGTAGACTGGCCTCGAAAAAACCCAAAATTGCAGATAACAAACACCTATCCACAATGCAGGTATTTGATGCACGCCAGTTTTCTGGCAGAAGAAAAGCACAAATTGTGGCACGTGCCATCTTTGCAACAGTTTTCTATGTTTTATGTTGCTGTAGCCACATTTTTAGAATGGGGTCGGACTTAGAGAAGGGGGTAGCCTTAGACAGACTGCCAAATTTATTATAATTTACCTAGAAATTGTTTGTGGTTTGCTGTTTATGGGTCCAAAATCATCCCAAGCTACTTCATTTCTTTATACATCTTTATACATTTTTTTTAATACAGAGCTCAATATTTCCTACATAAAAGTAGGTAACATGATGCAACCACCAATATGGATTACAGTGCTCAGCATAAATGAGTACACCCCAACAGATTTGTCAGAAAGCCTTTCGTTTCCCTTCAGAATCAATATTTTCTATGAGATACCATACTACAAAATGCTACCATAAATGTGGGTCATATCTAGGAAATGTATTTTTCTTCAGTGCTGGAGGCACAGCCGCACAACTTAGTAATTATGTATAATGTGCTCCATTTTGCTGCTTTTGTCCATAAAAGAGAAGAAAACGCAGGAATCCCTAATGTTTCTGTGTGTGCTATGCTACTCCAATAGCTCAGAAACAACTGAAAATTAGAGCTAGTAATTACAGGGGAAACACTGGTGAAAATACAGGATACAGGTCCAACAATGGCTAGAAATAGCATTATTTATGTACACACTTTAGTAAAGCCAGGTAGGCTATGGTTAAATCCTAGCTCCACAGGCTCTGATTATTTTCACCTGGCTTGCTCTGCATATAACAAGGCTATGTGTTCACCTTAGTCAGTGAATGTGACCTGAGTGGATTTGGAGTTGGTGCTAAAGAGAGAAACAAGATGGAATCTCTCTCTGAGAAGAGACTGTACAGGCCGTGTGCACCAAACTACAAATATCACTGATTATTATGGACAATAGCAGTTGTGTTTGACCGAACTGGGACTAGCTCAGCCATGTATGAGTAACCAGGGTCAATTGTGTTTAGTTAGAGCCTGGACGAGGCTAGGGATTTTGTGTTTAAGGTTTTGTTTTCGGTACTGTGCAACCTGTGGAAATAAATGTCACATTGTTTTCACCCAAGAATCCAGTGCCTGTGTGAATGCTACCTAATGCCTACGTGAGAGCATGAATTTTTACAACACACATAACTGCTTATTCTGAAAAGTCACTCAAAACGACAGATATGCTTTAAGAAATGAATAAATGCAGAATTTTGAGTTTATTTAAAATATTTTTTTCTCACAAAAGACATTTATCGCCTGTCCACGTGTCTATATGATGGGGGCCCTGTACCTGCAAACCCTACAATTGAAGTAAAGCAGATCTCCGTCCCTCTTGACTGTGGTTGGGATTGAACAATCAAGTGTGACCATACTGCTACAACCAGTCTCAGCAACAATGAGGAGCAACAGGGGATCATTAGCCTGTTCTTGTGGCCGGTGGCGGTCCCCAAAGAGTAGAGCAAAATGTCTTTCATGGGAAAATTTCTTTCTGTCAGGCAATTGTAGTAGGAAAATCAGATTGTTTTCATTGTACACCCGGAATATATCATCACTGTATATAGAATGTATATTTTATATACAGTATATATTGCTTTTGATGTGACATGACCGCCGTTGTGTGCCCAGGATAAGCAGCTCGATCTCTGCCGATCAAAGGACCTCATGGTCTCATCAGACAACATACATGATTCATTGCGGTCATCTTTGGACTACATCCAATCATGATTTAATGGACAGGATTAGAATCCAGATCCCGAGTCCGGCTTTCAGAATGAAAAGGCTGAAATTTCCCTTTGCATGTCGCTGCTGTTTAACAGTGATTAATGCAAATGGAATTTACAACCTGATCATCATGCAAAGCACAAGCTCCAGTTCAATAGATCCGCCCGTCGGCATGTAGATATTCAATGCCATATTCCCAGCGCCCAGGTCTATTTTTGGCCCCGCGTTTCGTTGTTCACCAAGGTCGCGTGTGTAAGTAAATAAACCATGTAAACCTTACTGCGATTGATAAAATATTTAATGGAGAACATCTTTTTTTAGTTGTGTTCAAATGAAATGTAATCTTTTAATTCCTGCCAGGTCCGCAGGCCCCGCGTTTTGTATACTAATAGAAGCCATGTGGTTTGGCTGGCAGGAACGAACCTACATTTGGTTCAATATCTGAAAACGCTGGGAAATATAAAGGTTCACGCGGTATAGAGGAGATCAAGTTATGAGAATGGAGAAAACTATGTGTAATCTGATTTAAAGGGAATTTTCCACAAAATAAAGCAGTGGCTGAGTGTGTTGCCAAGAGCAATTTATGCATCTGTGCCAGTCCACTTTTTTTTTCAAACTTTGTCATTTTGGCACAATCACTCACCCTTTAATAATGCCCTTCTTAGCCTCTATTAACCTTCAATTGCCCAGTAGTTCATATAATCGAGGTTGAGCATGTACGCTTCTTTATTTTTCACATTCTCTTTGCAGTATCATTATGTTGATAAGCCACGCATGCGCAAATTTGTATCGTCACATCTGGTCAAGCATACGCAGTACCTGGTCTCATTTTTCCCACTGAATGACCCACTCTCTTTCTCCAAGAAAACAGAATCGAGGTTGCGCATGCGCGCTTCTTTATTTTTCCCATTCTCTGTGCTGTATCAGTATGTTGATAAGCCACGCATGTGCAAATTTGTATCGTCACATCTGGTCAAGCATACGCAGTACCTGGTCTCATTTTTCCCACTGAGTGACCCAGTCACTTTCTCCAAGGAAACAGAATCGAGGTTGCGCATGCGCGCTTCTTTATTTTTCCCATTCCCTGTGCTGTATCATTATGTTGATAAGCCATGCATGCTCAAACTTGTATCCTCACATCTGATCGAGCATACGCAGAACCTGGTCTCATTTTTCCCATTGAGTGACCCAGTCACTTTCTCCAAGGAAACAGAATCGAGGTTGCGCATGCGCGCTTCTTTATTTTTCCCATTCCCTGTGCTGTATCAGTATGTTGATAAGCCATGCATGCTCAAACTTGTATCCTCACATCTGATCGAGCATACGCAGAACCTGGTCTCATTTTTCCCACTAAACAACTCACTCTCTTTCTCCAAAGAAACAGAATCGAGGTTGAGAATGAGCGCTTCTTTCTTTTTCCCACTCCCTGTGCTGTATCAGTATGTTGATAAACTATGTATGTGCAAATTTGTATGCTCACATTTGGCTGAGCATACGCAGTACCTGGTCTCATTTTTCCCACTGACTGACCCACTCTCTTTCTCCAAGGAAACAGTTGTCCCTTCTTAGGCTTAGTGCCCACGATGCAGAAATGAAGCAGAAATTTTCCTGAGCATTTCTGCATCTCCTTGGCAGAAAAACGCATGCGTTTTTTGCATGCGTTTTTGACGCGTATTTGACGTGTATTTGCATGCGTATTTGCCACGCGTTTTTCCAATGCATTGTATAGGCAAATACGCATGCAGAAACGCACAAGAATTGGTCATGTCCGTATTTTTTCTGCGAGTAAAATCTGCGCAGAAAAAATACGGACAATGTGCACAGAACTTGCAGAATGTCATAGGAAGTCATGGGATAAGGTATGCAATGCGTTTCTGGAGCGTTTACGCGCTGCAAATACGCACCAAAAACGCATCGTGGGCACACAGCCTTACAGTTAAGAGTCTCCGTACAGTACATTTCATGTTTCTGTGCTGCACAGGCATAAATCAGCATGCGAAGAAGTGTAACATGAGTTACCAATGAAATAAAGACTAAACATGAATATATAATTCAGTGACCTACCACTGTGTAAAACCATGCAGAAGACAATCTGATATATTATACAGTACAGGAACTGTGACAAATGTCGGAAGCAGTGCTCGCTCAAGCCGCAGCAGTACAACTCTGCAAGTAGGGGGGCGTATATAGAAATCATGGAGTACCATAGCAGAAGTTCTAACTGGGCCTCCCCCAAACAAAAAAGAGAAAAATAAAATTTGTCTGGGACACAGCAAAGCAGATCTCACAACTTTCCAGCCTTTACAAAGTAATTTTCCTCCTACCGAAATCATAGATTCCCCTTTCATTGCACCCATAAGGTATAATGTCAACAAAAGTGCCCCCCAAACACTATATGATACCCCACAGTGAATTCCTCCACAGTACCCTCCACACGCACAGTATGATGACCCTACTGTATCCCACCTCAACTCCCCCAGAAAAGTATGATGACCCCAACACAGTATGATCCCAAACTGTGACACCCACACAGCCCTCCATGCAGTATGTTGGACCCCACACAAAACTTCATACTGTATAATTGCTTGTTTACAGTATAATGGCCCCAACATAGCCCTTCATAAAGTATAAAGGCTCCCACATAGCCTTTCAAATATTATAATGGGCCCCACATAGCCTTCCAAATATTATAATGGCCCCCACATAGCCTTCCAAATACTATAATGGCCTTCACATAGTCCTCCAAATATTATAATGGCCCCCATTATAGCCCTCCAAATATTATAATGGGCCCCACATTGCGTTTCGTATACTATAATACACCGCATGGTCATCCATATAGTATAAAAGTTCCCACATAGCCCCCAGTACATTATAATGGACCCACATAGCACTCCAAATATTATAAAGACCCACATATAGCCCTCCAAACATTATAATACATTGCCTTCTGTATAGTTTAATGCACCCCGTAGTACTCCATATAGTATGATGCACCCCATCGTCCTACATATAGTATGATGTACCACATAGTCCTCCATATAGTATAATGCAAACCATAGTCCTTCATATCGTATAGCACATCTCATAGTCCTCCATATAGTATAATGCACCCTATAGTCCTCCATATAGTATAATACACCCTATAGTTCTCCATATAGTATGAACTACCACAATGTACTCATTGATTTAAAAAAAAAAATACAATACTCACCTCTCCGCCTCACTCTCCCGCTGCTCTGGTCTCTGCAGTGAACATTCTGAAGTGCCGCTCATCTCAGCGCAGTGGGCACCATGTAGAGACTTCATCTTATCCACGGCACTGAGACATCAGATGCCAAAGAAGAATGATGGAGGAGGAAGCGTCAGCTGACTCTCCCTCTTTCTTCATTGCTTTCAACTGTATTGGCATCCAGGATGCCGATACAGTTAAATGGCGATGATGGAGCCGGGGGGGAAGGGGGCGGTGCCGGCACTTGCCCCCAGGTCCCCCGGGCTCACAGGCCCCATAGTGGCTGTGTAGCCTGCCGCCATTGACTTTACATCACTGACTGCAAGTCTACAGGGGAGAAAGGCTGTAGACTATGAGTGGAAGGCAACTTAGGCAGCTCAAAGGAGAGGGAGGTGATGCAGCATTAATGAGAAGCAGTGGGCTGCTGGAAAATGTAGTGTGCCAAAAATAGATAAAACATATAAAGAAGAGTTGTTCCAGCACTCAACCAAAAATCCATAATTGAAAGGGAACCTGTAACCTCAAAAATCCTATTATAGAGGACACAGAGTTAATCAGCAGGTAAATAGCGTTACAATACTCCCAGGCTACCTTAATGTGGATTTCCTGCCACCTTCCAGTCATGAGGGTGTGCCCAGAGATTGGCTGCAAGTCACTGCTGACAGCACGGGTCACTATACCTTGATGGACGGCTCACTCTGCACAGATAAGCTGCAGGGCTGGCTGTCAATCAAAGTGTCGGGGCATGATTACACCCGCCGCTCAGAGTATAGTGAGTAGTGCTGTGAGCGGTGACTGTAGTCACTCTGGGTATGCTCCTATGACTGAAAGCTGGTGGTTTTGTAAGGTGCCCCAGCGAGGTAGTCGTGGGCGAGCTGTTGCCCCCTCTCGCTCTGGCACCCTACAGACAATACGTGTCCTCCCTCTGATGTGTGGCTGTGTATGTGGGGCTCTCCACTTACTTCAAACCATCCGATCGCGGCTGTCTCCAGGCATTTCTCTTCTGGGACCAGGGCAGCAATAAATTCAGAGGACACGAGGTTCTTAACCAGAACTTGGACTTTACTTGGGGAAGAGGAATATGTACAATATTTACAGGCAGTTATAATGGATAAGGCCCGACAGGTTATTATCTCTCTCACAGGCGCTGGCAACATCTTCAGCCCTGGTTTCCTCTTTAAGTGAAGCATCTCTGTGACTCTAATCTCTAGCCCAAGAGACTCTTCTGCAATACCAACAGTGATCTGGATCCGATATCTCTCCCCCAAGTCTTAGCCTGGAGTCCTATTTATCTTCCTCTGCTTCCTGCAGACTAGAAGTGCCCCGGGTCCTCAATACTTCCTTTGAGTTTCTCTGGCCGGCTAACAGGACTCTTCCTCTTGCGTAGGGAGACTTTCACACTGGTGATCCCACTGTCTGAGAGTATGGAGCTCCCGTCTACCCTAGCAGCCACTATATAGTCAGGCTGCCCGCACAGTTCACTGTCCTAACTCTTACTGAACATCTCTTCCTGCCTCAGGAAACTAAGCAGGGATTTTCTTAAGGTGCCCACCCTCTGTGAGCTGTCATCACTCAGTATTAACCCATCACTGTCTGTAACACTGCTAGCAGACTCAACCTGACATCTGCACCCAGGACAGTGGCATCTTGTGGCTGTTTACAGGTACTGCAGCCCACAAGGAATTATGCCAGGAACAAGCTCTATATCACTCAAGGCTTGATCAGGGCACTAAGTTCCCCCTACACTCTACTGACTGGACCACTAAAGCTAACCCCTTAGCTTGGTCTACCAACAGTTCAGAGAGGTCTAACTACGGGAACACTTTCTTTAACTACTTCAGTGCCAAAGGAAGGCTACGTCCTTCCCCACTATTACAGTTTCCGGGAGGACATAAGTTAATTTTTACCAGTAAGGCGGCCAGACAACATTGTAAAGCCAAAGTCACATGATCATATATTCTCTATACGAGAGAATCGGATCGATTACATTAATGAAACTCTGCTCAAACTCTGCTACAAGTTTAATGAGTGTGTCATCTTAGTGTAAACCCATTCTCTCGCATGCGAGAATTGGAGCACAGGTATGGAGAAGATGGAGGACTTAATTTCTCCATCTTCTCCATTGTCTGAACCCATGGAAATCAGACTTCATTCGGATGACATCTGAATGCAGTCCAATATTTTACACGCACCCATAGACTTAAATGGGTGCATGTCATCCGATTTGCGGATCCACTTGCACCATGCTGTGATTTTTTTTATCATGATGAATCGGCATGAGATAAAGAACGCAGAAACACACTGCCTCATAGTATAACATTGATCCGAGTGCTATGAGATAAAACATCAGATAGCACTCGGCCGTGTTATCCGCTTGTGTGAGCGAGCCCTAACGCTATTTATCTGCAGATTGACCCCATATCTGGAGGTAAATAACATTTTCCAAGGTGACAGGTTCCCTTTGAATACAATAATTTATTTCATCCTTTATAATCCATCTGTAATTTGATGCAGGTGTTAGTTTTGTAAATGAAAATTTACAGGGTGATTCCATAATTTTTCCTCAGGATTGAGTGATTCCATAATTTTTTCCCTCTGCTTGGTCTGAAAAAAAATACCCTTACTGAGTACCACATTTTTAATCTTGATTTCTTTTAGTGTTTATTAAAGCCCTAAAGTTGCCATTTGAAATGACTTTAGTTTTGTGCCATGTCTGTGATCTACTTTTTTTCATCAACATTAAACAACTGAATGAACATCCTCCGAGCCCCGTGATTCCATAATTTTTGCCAGGGGTTGTATATATACATATAAACACATGTGGAGTCTGTTACTTGTTTTTAACCATAGCACTTGTTTTTTTGTCATAACTAACAGGTATATCTGGAACTTCCAATTAAAAGCCCATTCATTAGTGTATGTCACAGCAAGATAAATATGCAAATAGCCTCTTCACAGAAAAAGAAGACAGGAACTCCAGTGTCACCTATTGGAAGTAGCAATCCTAAAAGTCAATATCGACTCTTTAATGAGCCATGTCACAGGACTTAGGATAAAAAGACAAACCAGACAATCCATCTGCAGACACATGTTTTGGATTGTTTGCTCCTCATCAGTGCAAAACAGGAGTTCTGGCTTGGGGAGAGTCCTCTGAGAGGGGCCTAAGAGAGAATGTTTCTCGTTATGGAGAATGCCAATCCGGTGTACAGAGTCCTATCGGCCATGTAATGTTCCTCTCAGAATTTAAATATGCAAATAGCCTCCATGGAGAGGAACAGAACATAAACACTAGAGCCATCTCTCAGTACTCGAGATGCTCGGAGCTCGCCGAGTACTTTCGAGATGCTCAGGCGGATGCTCGGGTCCCCTCCCTGGATGTTTTGCGCTATTTAGAGCACCAATCATGCAGGGATTGTCTGCCACTCACTGTATTGTCACAGCCATGGTGGTTGTGGCATTACAGTGATTGCCCAAATCGATGGGAACAGTGCTCACAGTGAAACATGAAAAGCCGGCAATTCATCAGCGGCATACACCGGTACCCGACAATTTAGAACAGAAAGAATGGAGCATCACACATAGATTAGAGAGATAGAAACATGTCAGTCACATATATAATAAGTACAGTGACAGTGTTGGTTACTGTACTTGTCATTTAGTGTTAAAATAAAGGATTTATTAAAAAAGAAATTGGCGTAGGGTTCCCCGTAATTTTAGTCTCTAGCGGAGGTTAAGCAGACGGCTGGGGCAGATGTTTGAAGCCTGGGAAGGGGGTAATACCCACGGAGCTTCCCAGGCTACTAATATCAGCCCCCAGCTGAATACCTACAGTGCTGGCCAAAAGTATTGGCACCCCTGCAATTCTGTCAGATAATACTCAGTTTCTTCCTGAAAATGATTGCAATCACAAATTCTTTGGTCTTATTATCTTCATTTAATTTGCTTGCAAGGAAAAAACACAAAAAAGAATGAAGCAAAAATCAAATCATTGATCATTTCACACAAAACTCCAAAAAAGGGCCGGACAAAAGTATTGGCACCCTCAGCCTAATACTTGGTTGCACAACCTTTAGCCAAAATAACTGCGAACAACCGCTTCCGGTATCCATCAATGAGTTTCTTACAATGCTCTGCTGGAATTGTAGACCATTCTTCTTTGGCAAACTGCTCCAGGTCCCTGATATTTGAAGGGTGCCTTCTCCAAACTGCCATTTTGAGATCTCTCCACAGGTGTTCTATGGGATTCAGGTCTGGACTCATTGCTGGCCACCTTAGAAGTCTCCAGTGCTTTCTCTCAAACCATTTTATAGTGCTTTTGGAAGTGTGTTTTGGGTCATTGTCCTGCTGGAAGACCCATGACCTCTGAGGGAGACCCAGCTTTCTCACACTGGGCCCTACATTATGCTGCAAAATTTGTTGGTAGTCTTCAGACTTCATAATGCCATGCACACGGTCAAGCAGTCCAGTGCCAGAGGCAGCAAAGCAACCCCAAAACATCAGGGAACCTCCACCATGTTTGACTGTAGAGACCGTGTTCTTTTCTTTGAATGCCTCTTTTTTTTCCTGTATACTCTATGTTGATGCTTTTTCCCAAAAAGCTCTACTTTTGTCTCATCTGACCAGAGAACATTCTTCCAAAACGTTTTAGGCTTTCTCAGGTAAGTTCTGGCAACCTCCAGCCTGGCTTTTTTATGTCTCGGGTTAAGAAGTGGGGTCTTCCTGGGGTTTTCCTGGGTATCCTATCATACAGTCCCTTTTCATTCAGACGCCGACGGATAGTACGGGTTGACACTGTTGCACCCTCGGACTGCAGGGCAGCTTGAACTTGTTTGGATGTTAGTCGAGGTTCTTTATCCACCATCCGCACAATCTTGCGTTGAAAGCTCTCGTCAATTTTTCTTTTCCGTCCACATCTAGGGAGGTTAGCCACAGTGCCATGGGCTTTAAACTTCTTGAAGACACTGCGCACGAAAGACACAGGAACATTCAGGTCTTTGGAGATGGACTTGTAGCCTTGAGATTGCTCATGCTTCCTCACAATTTGGTTTCTCAAGTCCTCAGACAGTTGTTTGGTCTTCTTTCTTTTCTCCATACTCAATGTGGTACACACAAGGACACAGGACAGAGGTTGAGTCAACTTTAATCCATGTTAACTGGCTGCAAGTATGATTTAGTTATTGCCAACACCTGTTAGGTGCCACAGGTAAGTTGCAGGTGCTGTTAATTACACGAATTAGAGAAGCATCACATGATTTTTCAAAGGGAGCCAATACTTTTGTCCACCCCCCTTTTTTAGGTTTGGTGTGGAATTATATCCAATTTGGCTTTAGGACAATTCTTTTTGTGTTTTTTCATTAAAGACAAATTAAATGAAGATTATAATACCAAAGAATTTGTGATTGCAATCATTTTCAAGAAGAAACTGAGTATTATCTGACAGAATTGCAGGGGTGCCAATACTTTTGGCCAGCACTGTAGCCTTTACTAGCTATTAAAATGGGGGACCCCAAAAAAAAACGACGTGGGGTCCCCCCTATTTTCATAGCTAGCAAAGGCTAGGCAGACCGCTGGGGGCTGATATTAATAGCCCAAGAAGGGTGCCATAAATATTTGCCCCCTCCCAGGCTAGAAACACAAGCAGTCAGCCACCCCAGAAATGGCGCATCCATAGGATGCGCCAATTCTGGCACTTAGCCTCGCTCTTCCCACTGCCCTGTAGTGGTGGCAGTGGGGTAATAGGGTTGGGGTTGATATCAGCTTATAATGCCAGCTGACATCAAGCCCAGGTTAGTAATGGAGAGGCGTCTATAAGACACCCCCATTACTAACCCCATAGTCAAAGTTAAAAAACCACAAACACCCAGAATAAAGTCCTTTAATTGAACTAAAGACACAATTCTTTAATGTTCTAAATTAAACTCTACTTACCGTCACGCCCATTCCAGCTGAAGCCAACGATCTCCTGCAATAAAAGTAAAATAATAAACCAACCTCATCCTTACCTTTCCATGGTTTCCAGGACGGTTCCAGTTCTGCTACATTGACATGACAGGCTGGATCGCAGCAGAACGCTGCCATCCAGCTTGCCATGCCGCAGACACTGAGAAGCTCCTTAGTGAAGCTCCTCAGTGTCTGGCTATGATGGCATCCAGATGAGCCGAGTTCATGTCCAATGAACTCAGCTCACCTCATGCACGTCACTGACAGCGTGGGAGAATTCTCCTGCGCATGCGGTGCCGGCAAATGATGTCACCGCTTGAGCAGGAGAATTCTCCCACGCTGGGACGGCATTGAGATGGCAGGCTGGATGGTAGCAGAACGCTGCCATCCAGTTTGTCATCCTTCAGAGACACTGAGGAGTGCAGGCAATGTCTCTGAAGGATGGCATGCTGGATGGCAGCGTTCTGCTACGATCCAGCCTGTCATTTCAATGCCATCCCAGCATGGGAGAATTCTCCTGCTCAAGCAGTGACGTCATTTGCTGGCACCGCGTGCGCAGGAGAATTCTCCCACGCTGTCAGTGACGCGCATGAGGTGAGCTGAGTTCATTGGACATGAACTAGGCTCATTTGGATACTGTCACAGTGAGACACTGAGGAGCGCAAGCATGACTGCGCTTCTCAGTGTCTGCGGCATGGCAAGCTGGATGGCAGCGTTCTGCTGCGATCCAGCCTGTCATGTCAATGTAGCAGAGCTGAAGCCGTCCTGGGAACCATGGAAAGGTAAGGATGAGGTTGGTTTATTATTTTACTTTTATTGCAGGAGATCGTTGGCTTCAGCTGGAATGGGCGTGAAGAGTTTAATTTAGAACATTAAAGAATTGTGTCTTTATTTAAATTAAAGGACTCTATTCTGGGTGTTTGTGTTTTTTTTTTACTTTCACTATGGGGTTAGTAATGGGAGTGTCTTATAGACGCCTCTCCATTACTAACCTGGGCTTGATGTCAGCTGACATTATAAGCTGACAACAACCCCAGCCCTATTAGCCCACTGTCATTGCTACAGGGCAGTGGGAAGAATGAGGCTAAGTGCCAGAATTGGCATATCCTATGGATGCGCCATTTCTGGCGCGGCTGACGGCTGGTGTTTCCAGCCTAGGAGGGGGCCAATATTCATGGCACCCTTCCTGGGCTATTAATATCAGCCCCCAGCTGTCTGCCTAGCCTTTGCTAGCTATGAAAATAGGGGGGACCCCACGTCATTTTTTTTTTGGGTCCCCCATTTTAATAGCTAGTAAAGGCTAGGTATTCAGCTGGGGGCTGATATTAGTAGCCTGGGAAGCTCTGTGGGTATTACCCCCTTCCCAGGCTTCAAACATCTGCCCAAGCCGTCTGCTTAACCTCCGCTAGAGACTAAAATTAAGGGAACCCTACGCCAATTTTTTTTTTAATAAAACCTTTACTTTAACACTAAATGACAAGTACAGTAACCAACACTGTCACTGTACTTATTATATATGTGACTGACATGATTCTATCTCTCTAATCTATGTGTGATGCTCTATTCTTTCTGTTCTAAATTGTCGGGTACCGGTGTATGCCGCTGATGAATTGCTGGCCGGCTTTTTTAAAGAGACGGGTGCATGAAAATCGGAGGGCACTAGTGTGTTCCAAGTGCCCTGCTATGTTTTTCATGCACCCTCCTATGTTCCCTGCCTGTCTGCCTCTATATCCTGCCTGCCTGATGTTTAATTGAGCACTGTTCCCATCGATTTGGGCAATTTTTGACCTTCTACAGACCGCCGGGGGGGACCGCCAGAAAAATGCTCTAGTTCCCCATAGACTTACATTGGGCTCGTTGTTCGGGTCTAGCACCCGAGTATTCCAATGTGCTCGACCCGAGCTTCGAGCACCCGAGCATTTTAGTGCTCGCTCATCACTACTTCTTATCCTACGTCAAGTGGCAAGGCTCATTAAAGGGTCAATGTCAAGTTTTAGGATTGCTGTTCTATTAAGGTGGCACTAGATTTCTAGTATCTTCCTCTCTGAAGAGGCAATATGTATATTTAAATTCCAGAAGAGCTTTGCATGGCCTATAAGTCTCTTTACTGTGACTTGGCACTGAAACAGGACCAAGTTGTATGAGGGGTAGCTCTGTTTACTAACAATAGTTATTAGGATATTGGTCTATTAAAAAAAAACACCATTGTGAGTAAACATTTTTAAAGTGGAGTTGTCACCAAATTTCACGATGCAACCTCCATATATTATAAAATAGATTTCTTGACCTGTTGAAGCTGGTGTACTTACTTAGAAAATCCAGGACAGAATAGAAAGTTAATCTTAATTTTAGGCAGGGAGTATTTTCAAAAAGGAACGAAACACTGTACAGCCATTTGGACATTGATTTTCATAGTAAGCACACTATCCCCATCAGGTCTATGAGACCTATTTCATAATTTTTGAAATCTGCATTGTGAAATCTGGTAACAGGTACGCTATAAATACGCCTCTTCATACAGGTATGAGATGACATGGGATGGAAATTGGAGTTTCCGGTGAAAGCTGTACGATGGATTTTTCCAAATAAAACGTCCTCTATTTGTATTTGCCCTAGGATACATTTTAGCTTTTCTAAGGTTACATTCATTTCAGTTACAGTCCAACTTTTTTTCAAGAAGAGCATTAGAGGAACTAGCTAGCGCCGTCCTTTCCTGACCTACATCATCAAATGCATAAAATCCATTATTAATCTAATATTATTTGGACCAAATTCTGGAACATCCATTTGAAAATCCTCCAAAATGAGTTTGCATTAAAGACAATTTAAAGATGCTGTCATATTTCTTGCTCCTTATAGAAATATGATCTCTTCTCATTAATGAGGCCTATTCAGGATTTATCAAAAGCGGGTGCAAATTTCCTCTATTTTTTTTTTTTTTTCAAGGTCATATTTCATTGATTTAATTTGCATTCAAATTGCCCAGGATTTGGCGTTCCATGGTGACTTGAATGATTTTCTATCAAGTTCAGCGAGAATATCTAATGAACATCCCCATATAAAGAACGTAATGTTAAAACTTAATGCTGTGACAGGAGAATGCAATTAATAGCAAAGTGGAAATGCAAACTGTAGGAGATAAAGAAAATAGAAAGGAAAGTGTGATTTATATACCAAAGCAGCTGTGTCAGACGCTCGGTAAATGAAAAATACCAAATAGGGGGATCTGCAAGAAATGAAAAGCGAACATGTGAGCAGCCTGTGAACACACACAGTGAATGTCTAGACAAACAGGCAGTGATAAAGCATAACGTGTGTATGTACTACTATATCTCAGGCCTGGACAGGGGATAGGCAGTAAAGGCACCTGCCTAGGGTGCCACCTCCTGCGTAACCGATGAGGGCACATTTCAGAGAAGAAAAAAACCCTGACATTTTTGAATGTCTGCGGCCACCTGTCACCTTCCTCCGTCCGCAGGCATTCAGCACAGTGACAGCTGGGCAGACAGGGGAGCAGTAGTCACTGACACCATTCACCCCTCTCTCGGCCTGCACCCTTGCCTTCGCTCCTTCCCCGCACTCAATTGTATTCCCGTCTGAAAGACACGAATACAATTGATGTTGACGCCGCCCGGCAAAGGAGCAGAGGAGCTGTAATCAGCTCCCTGCTTTGCCAGGAACTCCGGCACACACAGAGGACGTCGCGATTCAGTGACGTCATTGCTCCATCCAGCGTCCACTGCTGCACCATATGGAAGAGAAAGTGGTGCTGCACTGGACAGGGAGGCTAGATATGGAGCATTACAAGAGGGTCTGTGGGGACATAACAAGA
The DNA here is from genome assembly GCF_046119375.1 of Phyllobates terribilis. Classification (NCBI taxonomy): domain Eukaryota; kingdom Metazoa; phylum Chordata; class Amphibia; order Anura; family Dendrobatidae; genus Phyllobates; species Phyllobates terribilis. The sequence continues at coordinate 71,179,226 of NW_027362762.1, forward strand.
GGGTCATCATACTATATTGGGTGCTGTTAAGGACAATATGTTGGGGGCTGTGGTGACCATACTGTATAGGGTGCTGTGGGGGGACATTATATTATATATTGGGGGGCTGTGGTGGGTATCAAACTGTGTGGGTTGCTGTAAGGGCCATTATACTGTATCAGTGACTGGGGGGCCTGTTAACCTGCAGATTAACCGCATATCTGCAGGTTAATAGCGTTACTTCTGGTGACAGGGTCCCTTTAACATATTTTTTAATTTTTAGTGTTTGCTATTGTGGCACCCCAGGGGTCTGGTTTCCACAGTAACAGCAATGTTATGTCTGAGAGCAGGTGGGAGGTCTCTTGGTCAGGAATCCTATGCATGCCACACCTCCTGCCCAGTCCTGGGAGGGGAAGAACTTCCCCTATATAAACCTGGGGCTGAGGCAGGGTTAGGGAGTTCAGAGGGAGAGTTCAGCCAGGAGGGCTGACAGGGAGCTGTGGCTCCGGCTGGGCCCAGCTCCTGGGCCATGCCAGAAGTAGAGACAGAGAAGAGAAGCAGCTATGGGAAGAAACAACAGGAGCTCTGTGGGAGCAGTGTTACAAGGAGTCAGGGGCTGGCAGCTGCAGAGCTCGCCCTGACTGAGAAGATTTCTTACCGGACCCGGAGTCCGAGGCTGTGGGGACTAACTCCTACCCAGCAGCAGAATCCGTCAGGCAGGGGATTTCAGGTCCTCTGGCCAAGAAACCCGAAGGCACGGTCACACGCGTGGGACCAGCACCGCCGTCGTGGAGCGGAAGCTACTAAAAGGCCCCGAGTCACCGGCCATACGGGTGAGCACCACACGGTACACTCAGGGACGTGGGCTACTTATACCCGCCTCTAGCAAGGTAGCCAGAAGAGTATCGTTAGTTTGGGAGGCCTACAACTCCGCCTGGCCAGGGGAGATCCCATCTGCTCAAGGACTGACCAGGCCCCAATCGCTAGCCAGTACTCCGGGAGGGTCTATCTTTGTCACCAGTAAAGACCCTGAACTACACCGTACCGTCTCCGAGTGGTTCCTGCTACCCCCATCATCCACGTCGGCTGCCCTGAGGCCATACCCCTCCCGTTGGGGGTTATACTATCACGCTGCACAATCCTACCACCGGCCTCAGCGGTCTGCCCTGCAGCAGCAGCTCCTTAGCTGCATTCAACGGGTGGCGTAGTTGTCCAACATCTACCGCCGATACAGCGCCACTTAGTCTGACTCCCTGGGCACGGACCGGATCACCGCCACGAGACTACAACCCTCAACAGATCCGGCTCCGGGTAAGCTCCCGTGCGCGCGATGCCGCGCGACGAAGGCCCAGGGGCGCGTCAACTTTTGGCGTAGTCGGCAGGATTTCGTGCCCGCAACCACCGGGTACTGCGTGCCTGAAAAAGACTGTTCAAACTTACCTGTGGTGAAGATTCCCGCCATCCGGCGCCATCTTCCGCTTCCTTCCCGCCATCGGTGGAGTTTTCCCGCCATCCGGCGCCATCTTCGGCCTTCTTCCCGCCATACGTGGAGTTTTCCCGCCATTGGACGCCATCTTGAGGACGCCGCGCGGGAAGAAGAGGGGCGTGGACTCCGAAAGCGCGCGAGAACTGAAGCCCCGCCTCACGTCCGGACGTTGAGTAAGGTCCTGGAAGGAGCCCAGCAGACGTCGACGTCACAGGAGCGCGACGGAAGGTCCTCAACCCTGACGATCCACTGCGGAGCCGCGGCCTACGGAAGAGGATCATCGCAAGGTAGGCCACGGTCCACTAGGGGGGAGAAGGATGCCGGATACGGAGGAGAGCTTCACCGCTTCAACCCCCGCCAGCGCCACCGCTGTTGCGGTCATGCCTTTCACCATGCCCTATATCCCGGGGGCAGCCTGGCTACCCCAGTATTCAGGGGAGTCACATACCCTGCATAACTTTAGAGAAAAGCTGGATAGCCTCTTCCAGGTGTACCCCCTCACAGAGGAGCAAAAAGTGAGCATCCTGGTGGCCCAATTAACCGGGGCAGCCCAAAGGGAGGTAAAGTCCTGGCCACCTGGGAGGAGGACTGTCGCAGAGATACTAACCCAGCTAACCGAGGAGGAGCTGCAGTACTACCAATACGAGGAAAGCCAAGAGGACCCGGACGGGTCTGAGGACTACCCTCAGGAGGGAGCACAAAGAGGACATAGCTACTGAAGGGAAGTAGCGTGAATAAAGAGCTGTAAATAGTTACCCGTAAGGGTACAAGGACTGCTGCTAATTAAAATATGGTCCCCGTTGGGATTAGTGAATTGTTCCCCATGTGCCCCTATCTTAAACCAGGCTGAGGACTGTGAACAGCCATTCCTTATCCCCACAGGCTGAGGACAGTGAGCAGCCATTCCTTATCCCCACTGGCCGAGGACTGAGAGCGGCCATATCCTGTAAATAATTATGTGTTTCTAGTTATTTATAGGAGTCCTTGGTGGATTTACCGGGAATCCTTTGTACATGGTTGGAGCGTAACCTAGGAATGGACTAAAGACTGTTAAGGACTCGGGGCAGGACAGACCCCTACCTGGTTACGTCTCCCTGTTTTGGTGAAATGGACACCTTGCTTTTCTTCAAAACTGCACCCGGTTGCGGACACGCCGTAACCATCTTTATGTGTTTTTCTTATTGTATTATTATTGTTTATACCTTGTTATGTTTAAAAATGTTTAGTCCCGGAGTACTAAATTTCACTAGGGGGGAATGTGGCACCCCAGGGGTCTGGTTTCCACAGTAACAGCAATGTTATGTCTGAGAGCAGGTGGGAGGTCTCTTGGTCAGGAATCCTATGCATGCCACACCTCCTGCCCAGTCCTGGGAGGGGAAGAACTTCCCCTATATAAACCTGGGGCTGAGGCAGGGTTAGGGAGTTCAGAGGGAGAGTTCAGCCAGGAGGGCTGAGAGGGAGCTGTGGCTCCGGCTGGGCCCAGCTCCTGGGCCATGCCAGAAGTAGAGACAGAGAAGAGAAGCAGCTATGGGAAGAAACAACAGGAGCTCTGTGGGAGCAGTGTTACAAGGAGTCAGGGGCTGGCAGCTGCAGAGCTCGCCCTGACTGAGAAGATTTCTTACCGGACCCGGAGTCCGAGGCTGTGGGGACTAACTCCTACCCAGCAGCAGAATCCGTCAGGCAGGGGATTTCAGGTCCTCTGGCCAAGAAACCCGAAGGCACGGTCACACGCGTGGGACCAGCACCGCCGTCGTGGAGCGGAAGCTACTAAAAGGCCCCGAGTCACCGGCCATACGGGTGAGCACCACACGGTACACTCAGGGACGTGGGCTACTTATACCCGCCTCTAGCAAGGTAGCCAGAAGAGTATCGTTAGTTTGGGAGGCCTACAACTCCGCCTGGCCAGGGGAGATCCCATCTGCTCAAGGACTGACCAGGCCCCAATCGCTAGCCAGTACTCCGGGAGGGTCTATCTTTGTCACCAGTAAAGACCCTGAACTACACCGTACCGTCTCCGAGTGGTTCCTGCTACCCCCATCATCCACGTCGGCTGCCCTGAGGCCATACCCCTCCCGTTGGGGGTTATACTATCACGCTGCACAATCCTACCACCGGCCTCAGCGGTCTGCCCTGCAGCAGCAGCTCCTTAGCTGCATTCAACGGGTGGCGTAGTCGTCCAACATCTACCGCCGATACAGCGCCACTTAGTCTGACTCCCTGGGCACGGACCGGATCACCGCCACGAGACTACAACCCTCAACAGATCCGGCTCCGGGTAAGCTCCCGTGCGCGCGATGCCGCGCGACGAAGGCCCAGGGGTGCGTCACTATTATTATCATTATTTTTTTATTATTGTTATTTTTTTTTTTACCAATTTCTAGACCGCAGGATTATTCCCAGGCTCTTCCTTAATGTTAAAGAAGCCTTCCTCCCATCAAAGTTTTTATCCTCTTAACATATTGCAGTCATCATATTATATGTGTACTTACAATTTCCCCCTCCTACACAGATAATTCTTCTCTTTTCCATTAGGGCTATGACATCACGTGATAAAAAACAGACTAGCTGAATCCTTCTAAGCTCTGTGTAGAAACAGGAAGTCTCTTTTCCCTGCATGAGTCATCATTAGAAATAAAATTCTACATAACTACACAGAAAACTGTATTTGTGCTAATATTATTATATTATATTTTGAATTGTTATGTAAAAATGGATTTCACGTGGATGTTTTATGGAAGTATAAAATTGACATATGGATGACATGTTAATGGTACATGGATGACAATACTGCTGAAAAATTTTCTATATATTCTGGATGAAAATGGTCTTTAAATGAGTTTTCGCACTACCCATAGACAACAGTTAGTCGATCAGCTGACCAGCATTGTTCTGCATTCTCATGACCCCTAATATTGAATTATTTTGCTGGAGAATGCTACATCTTTTTGCCCAGTTTCTAGATAATTTGGCAAACAGGATGAATATTAGAAATGCTCCCCCTCTTTCCATACAAGGAGGAGCTGCTGTTGTAAGTGTACTACACTCCCTGACAGAAGTTATGTCGCTTATCCATGTTATGTAAATAAAAGCTTATAATCTGACGTTAAATTCATCCATTGGTTTTATAAATTACTCTTTTGAAAGCTGAAACCCTCCCAAATTTGGTTTAGGTAAAAAAAATAAATTGGCATCAATGCTGAAATGTTGATCATTTAATGAACACAGAATGGTCAGATTTTGGCAAGACAAAAGTTTTGTCGCCTGGTCATATAATGCACCCAATCCTAGTTTACATCCTCACCAGTGCTCAGTAAATGATCGGTTAATTAGTGGGTGTGTATAAAAAGAAACCCAGCACCCCAGACCTTCACTTGAACTGCAACTTGAGGTCTGACAACATGCCAAAAATCCACCCTGCGACCAAAGCCTTGATTATCAAGAGGCTGAAGACCAGATCCACTGCAGAGGTGGCTGGCACCTTTAATGTGTCTCTGCGCCAAGTACAATGAATTAAAAAAAGATTTGAAGAGATTGGAGATGTGTTTGATAAGCCCAGGTCCGGCAGACCCCGCAAGACAACTGCTCATGAGGAACGTTTGTTGGTTAGAGAATCCAAAGCAAGCCCCTCTTCCACTGCAGCAGAGCTCCAACAGGCCTGGTCACCTCAAGTCCCTGTGTCAACTAGAACAGTTTGTAGGATTCTGTCTCGAAATGGCCTCCATGGTCGAATCAGTGCCCAGAAGCCAGCACTAAACAAAAGGCAAATAAAAAAACTGTGTGGCATTTGCAAAGTCCCACAGCCTGCTAAACAGATGGACGCTGGAAAAGTGGCAGAAGGTGGATTTCTCTGAGGAATCTTCAGTAGAATTACACCACAGCCGCAGCAAATACTGCAGGAGACCTACTGGAGCCCGTATGGATCCAAAATACACCCAGAAAACAGTTACATTTGGTGGTGGAAAGATCATGGTCTGGGGTTACATTCAGTATGGGGGTGTGCGAAACATTTGCAAGGTGAAAGGCAATATCAATAGCCTAAAATATCAAGAAGTATTAGCTACCTCTTACATTCCAAATCATAAAAGGGGTCAAATTCTGCAGCAGGATGGTGCTCCGTCTCATACACCCATGTCTACAACAAAGTTCCTCCAGGCAAAAAAGATCAAGGTGCTCAAGGACTGGCCAGCCCAGTCACCAGACAAGAACATCATTGAGCATGTTTGGGGTAGGATGAAGAAGGAAGCTTGGAAGACAAAACCAAAGAATCTAGATGACCTCTGGAAGGCATGTAAGACTGCATTCTTTGCTATTCCTGATGACTTCAATAATAAATTGTATGAATCATTGTTGAACAACATGGATGCAGTCCTTCAAGCTCATGGAAGTCACACAAAATATTAAATATGATTCTAATAGCACCACAACTCCATTCACCAATGTTATGCCACATATATTTGTATTTTAAGATAATTATTTGTTTGAATATCACATTACTTTCTGTGGGCGACAAAACTTTTGTCTTGCCAAAATCGGACCATTCTGTGTTCATTAAATGATCAATATTTCAGCATTGATGCCAATTTATTTTCTTAACCTAAACCAAATTTGGGAGGGTTTCAGCTTTCAAAAGAGTAATTTATAAAAACAATGGATGAATTTAACGTCAGGTTATAAGCTTTCATTTACATAACATGGATAAGCGACATAACTTCTGTCAGGGAGTGTATGGACATTGTTGCCGTAGAGCATGGACGTCCTACTTTTATTGTGATGTGGGTGAGTTTAGAATTTAGCAGAAACCCCCTAAAATCCTAAAAGCTTTCAGGCAATTTTTGGACCTGGCATTGACCACTATTACCATGAGCATGAGGCTCAAAAGTGTGGTGGTGTCCACCACCATACATGTCAGGCTACTGGTGTTACACCACCACTCTCAAAGGCCACCATGGTGCAGAGCAAAAGATGGCAATGGCATCTAGTGAGGAGGTCTGTCCTCTTCCGCTAAAAGTCCCACTTTTATTCTTGTATGCAATAAAAGCCAGAGATTGGTTTGGAGATTTCTTGGGCAATGCCATGACAAGGCCTTCACAAGGGAGTGTTACATTGGTCCTACTCTCAGGATTAAGGTGTGTGGTGGCATATTGTAAGATAGCTAGACCCTGTAGTCTTCTTCATTCAAGGTACACTAATAACTCAACATTACATTGATTTGGTCATGGATCTAATGGTACAGCCATTTCTCCAAAGTGTTCCTGGAGCTATTTTTCATTTCAACACCAGGTCGTATGTTCCTGGTGCTACAGTGAAAGCAACCCCACAGCATTATGAATCCTCCACCATGCTTAACTGTTGATAAGGTGTTCTGTTCCTTATAAACTTCAGTGCGCCGTCTGTAAACAAACTGTTGACTTGCATTGCCAAAAAGCTATATTTTTGTTTCGTCTGTGCACAGAACATTTTCCCAGAAGGATTGTGGTTTGTCAAGGTACTCTTTGGCAAAGATCAGTCTTTCCTTTTTATGTAATTTCTTCAGTAATGGTTTCTTCCTTGGACTTCGCCCATAGAGCTCTGCTTGGTTCAGTGTGCGGCATATGGCACTTGTTGAAACCATGACCCCAGACTGTTCCAGTTTGGCCTTCAGGTCTTTGGATGTTTGATGTGGTGTTTTTGCCACCATTCGCACCAACCTTCGAAGACATCTCTTGTCAATTTTCCTCTTTCCCCCATCTCCAGGGAGGTTCTTGACAGTTCCATGCTTGGCAAACTTCTTAATAACATTGCACACTTTTGAAACTGGGATGCCAAGGTCTTTGGAGATGGCCTTATACCCTTTGGAAGTCTTGTGTTTGCTAGTAATAGCAGTTCTGATGTCCTCAGACCGCTCCTTTATCTTCACCTTTGTGACAAAGTAACGGGACCTACCATGTGGCTTTTTAAAACACTGAAATCATCATTCATTGACTAATTCATGTCACATGGGCACCGACAATTAATCATATATGAATCTCTTTTGTGATTTAGCACAGGAGCGTCAAAATGTGTTTCCATACTAAATTAATGTAAAGGGTGCCAATCAGTGATGAGCGAGCATACTTGCAAGTACTCGGTACTCGCCCGAGCATCTCAGTACTCGAGATGCTCGGAGCTCGCCGAGTACTTGCGAGATGCTTGGGCGGATGCTCGGGACCCTTCCCTGCATGTTTGGCGCTCTTTAGAGCGCCAATCAACATGCAGGGATTACCTGCCACTCACTGTAATGCCGCAGCCATGTTGGTTGTGGCATTACAGTGATTGGCTGGCCGCACATCGTCATCAGGTCTATATCAGACCTGGCACCGCTGTGCTCGTCACAGTCACTCCGGAATCAGGCAGAGTAGGGAGAGGTGCTGCCGCGTCAGGGAGAGATTTGCTTGTGTATTACGTAGTGTAGGGAGAAAAAACGTACATTACACATATCCATCTTAAAAAACAGTCCTTCTGAGGACTAATCCATTGGCAGAGATATCAGGCAGGCAGTGTATATAGGCAGGCAGTGTATTTAGCAGACTGCAGTGCATATAGCACAAGAAGCTCCATTCCAGTTCTGCCTTCTGCTGCTATTAGACATTTCTAGACAAAGGCCCAGGTCTCAGGGGCCAGGAATAATTTTTTTTTGGATCTTAATCCTCATTATTAGCTTAAAAAGCAATCCAGAAAACACAGTTTTTCTGCGCCATTTGCTTGTTGGCACTGCAGAATACAGCCAGGTCCTTTCCATACTACAGTGCTAAAAATCCAGCTATTTAAAACTGTGGTTTGTCCGTCACACGGATCACATATAATTACGCTGAAAATACTGCCATTTTTGGCCTCTATTCAAATTTTTTTTCAGTGCGTCAGCAAAGTTTTTGACACCGGTTTGCTGTTCAAAATAGATACCTACAGGCCAGGTATTTAAAACTGTGGTTTGTTCGTCACATGGATCACATATAATTGCGCTAAAAATACTGCCATTTTGGCCTCCATTCAAAATTTTTTTCAGTGTGTCAGAAAAGTTTTTGACACTGATTTGCTGTTCAAAATAGTTACCTATAGGCCAGGTATTTAAAATTGTGGTTTGTCCGTCACACGGATCACATATACGTTTTCTGAAAATTCTGCCATTTCTGGCCTCCATTCTAATTTTTTTTCAGTGTGTCAGCAAAGTTTTTGACACTGGTTTGCTGTTCAAAATAGTTACCTACAGGCCAGGTATTCAAAACTGTGGTTTGTCCGTCACATGGATCACATATACGTTTTCTGGAAATTCTGCCATTTCTGGCCTCTATTCTAATTTTTTTTCTGTGTGTCAGCAAAGTTTTTGACACCCGTTTGCTGTTCAAAATAGTTAACTACAGGCCAGGTATTTAAAACTGTGGCTTGTCCGTCACATGGATCACATATACGTTTTCTGGAAATTCTGCCATTTTTGGCCTCTATTCTAATTTTTTTTCTGTGTGTCAGCAAAGTTTTTGACATCGGTTTGCTGTTCAAAATAGTTACCTACAGGCCTGGTATTTAAAACTGTGGTTTCTCCGTCACACGGATTACATATAACTTTGCTCCAAATTCAGCCATTTATAGTAAGCGTGGAAGATATTGTCCTCCATTTAAAATGGGCAAGGCGCGTGGCAAGGGACGGGGTACTGGACGTGATGGTGATGGTGCATGCCGAGGCCGAGACCGTGGGCAAGCAGAAATTGTGCCACAACAAACACCCACATCTTCTCGCCCGACCTTCCTGTCCCAATTCCTAGGGGACCGCAGCACACCACTATTGAACCCAGAGCAGTGTCAAAAGGTTGTTGGCAGATAATGCTTCCATTCACTTTGCCACCACCACCACCCTGTCTTCCACACGGTCAAGTCTCAGTAGCCGTGAGTCTGGACCGCATATTCCTCACCCTGATCCTCCTTCCTCCCACCATGCTGAGTGCCCGGAGACAATTGATCCCACACTTGGACACTCCGAAGAGCTGTTCGCATGTAGCGATGCCCAAATATTTGAGCAGCCACAGTCACACGAAGGTGACTGTGGGAAAGTGTCACAAGAGGTGGACGATGATGAGACACAATTGCCAGAAAGTCAGGAGGAGGACCAGGGTGCGGAAGTGGAAGATGAGGTGGTGGATGATATAGTAACTGACCCAACCTGGCAGGAGGACATGCAGAGCGAGGATAGCAGCACACAGGGGGAGGGAGGCAGAGCACCCCAACAGGTAGGAAGAATCAGTGTGGTGGCCACGGACAGAAGGCAGGCAAACATTCCCCGTAACACCAACACAAAGGAAGTTGCCAGTACAACTGTTAGGTCTTACCGAGTCTGAATGTTTTTTAAAGACTCTGCCGATAACCCCAAAAAGGCCACATGATGAGGCACATGGCAGCAAAGTACCCGACTTTGTGGGCCAAGCCCCAGAGTCCAGGAACAGTGTCTGCGAGTGGCACCACTGCTTCTTCCGCTGTTTTGCATGCAAGCCAATCCCCTGTCCATGGTGCATGCGAAGATGCCTCCTGCCCTGCACCTATCATTGCACACTCTCAAGTAGCAGCATCAGGAAGCTTGTCCACGTCCTTGTCCCAGCGCAGCGTTCAGTTGTTCATACCCCAGTCCTTGGAACGCAAGCACAAATACGCAGCCAATAACTCACAGACCACACTACTAAATTACCAAATTTCACGACTGCTTGCGCTTGAAATGTTGCCTTTTAGGCTCATGGAGACGGAAACATTCCGCAACCTGATGGCGGCAGCCGTCCCTCGGTACTCGGTCCCCAGCCGCCACTATTTCTCCCGGTGTGCCATCCCCGCATTACACAAGCATGTGTTCCAAAACATTAGCCGTGCCCTCAACAATGCAGTTACTGGGAAAGTCCACCTAACCACAAACACGTGGACAAGTGCTTGTGGGCAGGGACGGTTCATATCGCTGACGGCACACTGGGTTAACATAGTGGAAGCCAGGACCCAGTCAGACCTTGGGACGAAACACGCTCTCCCGACGCCAAGGATTGCAGGCCCTAGGACAATCAGGATTGCCCCCACAGTCTACAGCTCCTGCACCGCATCCTCCTCAGCCAGCTCCTCCTTTTCAGCCTCCATCTCCGAAATGACCACATCAGTCACAAGCTGGAAGCACTGCAGCACTGCCTCGGCCATGCGGCAACAGGCTGTGTTGAAGCTAATATGCTTAGGTGACAAACCGCACAATGCTGAAGAGTTGTGGACAGCTCTGAAAGAGCAGGCAGATCTGTGGCTCACACCACTGAACCTACAGCCAGGCATGGTCGTGTGTGACAATGGCCGGAACCTGGTGGCGGCTCTGAGGCGAGACGAGCTCACACACGTACCATGCCTGGCACATGTGCTTAACCACGTGGTTCAGCGGTTTCCCAAATCCTACCCGGAGCTGCCGGATCTGCTTGTTAAAGTACGCCGCCTGTGTGCCCATTTTAGAAAGGCACCTACAGCTTCCATTGCCCTTGCGTGTTTCAGCAGCGTTTGCAGCTTCCAGCTCACAGACTGGTGTGTGATGTCCCCACGCATTGGAACTCTACACTGCAGATGTTGGGAAGGATTTGTGAGCAGAAGAGGACAGTTGTTGAGTACCAGCATCAACAAGGACACCGGTATTCAATTCAGACTCCACACATAAGACCTCAGGAGTGGACATGGATGTCAGACATATGTACCATCCTCCAAAACTTTGAGGACTCCACCAAGATGGTGAGCAGCGATGACGCCATAATTAGCGTCACGCTTTTCTGTCTTCTGAAATGCTCTCTGCTCACAATCAAAGAGGATGCATTACAAGCAGAGCATGATGAGATGGAGCAAGTAACCATACAGGGTGATTACACACAGCCCAGCCTCGTCTCATCCCAAAGTGGATTGGGTGACAATGAGGAAGAGTAGGAGGAGAAGGAAGAACAGGAGCTAGTTTCATGGGCTATAGACGGTACTACCTGCACAACTGTCATACCATCTGTTTAGCGTGGATGGCCTGAAGACAGAGAGGAGGAGGAGAGCATGGTCAGTCGTCCTCTTGGTGAGGACATGGAAGTCTTGCTTGCTAGCAGTCTGGCACGCATGGCTGAGTTTATGTCACGCAGCCTTTCCCATGACCCTCGTGTTCTCAAAATTTTGGATGACAGTCATTACTGGTTGGTGACACTTCTAGACCCACGCTACAAGGAGAACTTTATATATCTTATTCTTGAGGCGGACAGTTCTACAAAAATGGGGCAGTACCAGAAGGCCCTTGTTGCGGAACTATTAAAAAAATTCCCATCTGAAAACGCTGGTGGCAGAGGTCACAGTTCGTTGGACAACCAAAGAGTACAGGCGAGAGAGACACAACTTCAATCAAGCAGAGGCAGGGGAACACTGTCAAAGTTCTGGGAGAATTTTCTCAGCCCCTCCCATCGCACAGGCCCTGAGGCGCGGGGTACTCTCACAAGGAGTGCAAAGTTTGGGAAGATGCTGAGGGAGTACCTTGCCGACCGTACCAACGTCCTCCGTGACTCCTCTGTGCCTTATAATTATTGGGTATCCAAGCTGGATACGTGGAATGAACTGGCTCTCTACGCCTTGGAGGTACTGGCCTGCCCTGCCGCTAGCGTTTTATCAGAGCGGGTTTTTAGTGCTGCTGATGGAATTATAACTGATAAGCGCATCCGCCTGTCAACTGAAAATGCTGACAGGTTGACTCTTGATTATAGCAGCGTAATATAAACTCAAATCCAGTGTCTTTTCTTGGGAGGTGTATTCCCATGCACCTCTTCACACCCACACGTGGGTATACGCTTCCTGATTTTGGCTATTTGCTCTAGTTCTCCTCCTTCTCCTCATCCTCATCCTCCACCACCATATCACTAGGGTGACCGTGGTCCGTGATGCAACACCCACATAAGTTTTTTAAAGGGTGTTTATGATGCCCATAAAAAAATGTTTTTATACATTATGTTCATGTATATCCCCCAGGGGTAAATATTTGTCAGCCCATACACTTAGTGCATGGGCATTAGAAGGATAGGAGACCTGCTCCTTTCTAATGGGTGCATTTTTTATGAGGCCCTCCTCCACATCTCTTCCAAGGGGCATTGGAGTGCCTCCAAATTTTTGGCAACCTTTGCATTCACTGCATAGGCAAACACAATGGGAGACCCCCTTCTAATAATGGGAATATTGTTTTCAGGAGGTCCTTCGACCTCCATGTCTCTTCCAAGGGGCATTGGAGTGCCGCCAAATTTTTGGCAACCCTTGCATTCACTGCATAGGCAAACACAATGGGAGACCTACTTCCCAATAATGGGAACATTGTTTTCAGGAGGCCCTCTGACCTCCTCGTCTTTTCCAAGGGACATTGGAGTGCCTTCAAATTTTTGGCAACCCTTGCATTCACTGCATAGGCAAAAACAATGGGAGACCTACTTCCTAATAATGGGAACATTGTTTTCAGGAGGCCCTCCTCTAAGTCTCTTCAAAGGGGTATTGGGGTGCGTCAAAATTTTCAAAGTGGTATTGGGGTACGTCCAAATTTTGGGCAGCCCTGCCACTCACTGTATACGCAATAACAGTATTGGAGACCCACTCTTTAGTAATGGGAACAATAAAACATAGCCGGCTGATGGCTCTCTAAGAATAGTGAGGACTGACTGCTGGCCCTTTAAGAATAGTAAAAGCCGCCTGATGGCCCTATAAAAATAGGCTTTGTGACTTTCAAAGTCCCTCCTTCATAAATGAAACATGATGTGTCTGATGATATCTCACCCACCACATGGCCAGATAAGGTTGTAAAATGTTAAAATGACATTTCCAAGTGAATGCATTTGTCACGGTTGAAAGCAATGCAAAAGTGCAAAAACGCATCAAAAACGCTAAGTGTGAACATAGCCCAAGGTGTGGAGGAGCATTTTTGTTTTTGGTAATTTATTTTGCTTTATATACAAGTCATTACCCTGGAAAAGATGTTCCTTAACATATTTACCAGGAAAATCCATTTTGGTTTCGTTTTTGTATGTTTTATTGTGAGTCCGTAAAAGTGTCGTAATACTCTGACAACGTTGTTGACAGCAGTGACCTGGGGGTCAGAAATGCTTCCAGGGGTCTTCCCCATGCTGTTCCCATGTCATTTGAGCACTGTTCCCATCAATTTGGGCAATTTTTAGGCCTTCTGCAGACCCCCGGGGGGAGCCGCCTGAGAAATGCTCGCGTTTCCCATAGACTTACATTGGGCTTGTTGCTCGGGTCGAGCACCCGAGTATTCCAATGTGCTCGACCCGAGCATCGAGCACCCGAGCATTTTAGTGCTCGCCCATCACTAGTGCCAATACCAGTGACACAGCAAGCTTTAGGTTTTTCTATTCTCCCCCCCATTGTTTTTTTGTTTTAAATTATTGTTTCTCATTTGCTCTTTGTATTTATCACGAGTCTCTATACAAAAAACTGTTTCACTTGATTAATTTTTTTAAGAGATATTCCACATTATGTACTTAAGCTTCATGGGTGCCAATAACAATGAGCAGGACTGTATAGGGAATTGTGAAGAGGCAAGTTGCAATCACTCTCCATTCCATCCAGCATCCAGGGTATGAAAGAGCTTTTTCTTGAAAAATGGAAAATGATAGATATTGCAATATGTCGCCAACTTGCCTAGAAGACTTGGTGCTGTTACCTTAAAAATCATTGGTGGTCATACAAAATGCTATATGTAGTAGTATGTGATGTCTGGTGTACTCATTTTTGCATCAACTAATTTCAGTAAAATTTAACATTTTGTGAAGAAAGTTATATTGTTAACCTTACTGTTATGTTATGGGTTAAAACATGTTCTATGAAACTCAATATTGTCAAAATTATGACAATTCTTCTTGTGTTGAGTGAAGTGTGTGCAGTTCAGAAAAATCCAATGATTCACCAGTAACTTTCTTTGATCATTGCTATTAACTTTCATTTTTCTTCTCAATCCAACCCAGATCATCATGAAGACTTCTTCCACCCATGACTTGTCTCTGCAAAATGAAATATACAGACATCTTTGGCTTATTGCTTTTCCATCCTCATCTCATGTTTTCTCCACTTACAGAGCAATTTCATAGTGTTATGAGCATACATAGTATCCAAGACAGTAATGATGCCTGTTCCTAAACTGTAGTAGTGCCCCCTTAGTGTCTGCACACAGCAAAAATGCCCCATTTTTGTCTTCACGCATTAATAATACACCCTCTGTACCTCCACATAATGATTTTGCCTCCATAGAAATAGGGCACTCTCAGTGTTTCAATATTGTTACAGAGCCCCCATTGTGCATATATATAGTAATAATGCCCTTACTGTCCTTCCACTTAACAACTTTGCCTCTACATAGTAATGCCCCCACTGTGCCTCCACATAGTAACAGTGCCTTCATCTGTGCCTACACATTGTAATTATGCTCCCTTTGTGCATCCACATAATAATAATGCTTCGCTTTGCCTACACATAGTAATAATGAGCACTCTGTGCCTCTGCATAGTAATAGTGCCCCCTTCTGTGCCTACATAAAGTAATAATACCTCTTCTGTGCCTCCACATAGTAGAAATGCCCCCTCTGTGCCTACATATAGTGATAATACACCATCTGTGCTTCGATTTAGTAATAATACCCCAACTGTGCTTCCGCAAAGAAATAGTACCGCCATTGTGCCTACACATTGTAATTATGCCCCATTTGTGCGCCTTCATAGTAATAATGATCACTTTGATCCTCCACATAACAATAATGCCCCCTTTGCCTTTACATAGTAATACTGCTCCCTCTGTGACTTCATTCATGTAGGAATAGTGCCCCCTTCTGTGCCTAAACATAGTAATAATGCCCCCTCTGTGCCTTCACATATTAATATTGCTCCTCTATGCCACCACATAGTAATAGTGCCCTCTCTGTACCTACACATAGTAATAATACCCCTTCTATGCCTCCACATAGTAGTAATGCCCCATCAGTGTCTCCACATAGTAATAATACCCCTTCTGTGCCCCCACATAGTAATAATGCCCCATCTCTGCCTTCACGTAGTAATAAAAAAACCTGTGCCACCACATAGTAATAATGCCCCCCTTTGCCTCCACATAGTATTAATGGCCACTCTGTGCCTCTACATGGTAGTAGTGCCCCATATGTGTATATGTGTCTCCACATAGTAATATTGCTCCTTCTGTGCGTCTACATAGTAATAATACCTTTAACATAGTAATAATACCCTTTCTGTGCCTACACATAGTAATAATACCCCTTCTGTGCCTACACATGGTAATAATACCCCTTCTGTGCCTACATATACAACCCCTGGCAAAAATGATGGAGGATGTTCATTCAGTTGTTTAATGTTGTTGAAAAAAAGCAGATCACAAAACTAAAGTCATTTCAAATGGCAACTTTAGGGCTTTAAGAAACACTAAAAGAAATCAAGATTAAAAATGTGTTACTCAGTAAGGGTAATTTTTTGTCAATCGAAACAAAGGAGAGGATTATAAAACTCTTAAAAGAAGGTAAATCATCACACAATGTTGCAAAAGATGTTGGTTGTTCACAGTCAGCTGTGTCTAAAATCTGGACCAAATACAAACAACATGGGAAGGTTGTTGAAGGCAAACATACTGGTAGATCAAGGAAGACATCAAAGCGTCAAGACCAGAAACTTGAAGCAATATGTCTCCAAAACAGGAAATGCACAACAAAACAAATGAGGAACGAATTAGAGGAAACTGGAGTCAATGTCTGTGACCGAACTGTAAGAAACCGCCTAAAGGAAATGGGATTTACATACAGAAAAGCTAAACATAAGCCATTATTAACACCTAAACAGAAAAAAAACAAGGTTACAATGGGCTAAGGAAAAGCAATCGTGGACTGTGGATGACTGGATGAAAGTCATATTCAGTGATGAATCGTGAATCTGCATTGGGCAAGGTGATGATGCTGGAACTTTGTTTGGTGCCGTTCCAATGAGATTTATAAAGATGACTGCATGAAGAGAACATGCAAATTTCCACAGTCATTGATGATATGGGGCTGCATGTCAGGTAAAGGCACTGGGGAGATGGTTGTCATTACATCTTCAATAAATGCCCAAGTTTACATTGATATTTTGGACAGTTTTCTTATCCCATCAATTGAAAGGATGTTTGGGGATGATGACATCATTTTTCAAGATGATAATGCATCCTGCCAAAGAGCAAAAACCGTGAAAACATTCCTTGAAAGAAGACACATAAGGTCAATGTCATGGCCTGCAAATAGTCCGTATCTCAATCCAATCCAACCTGCAAAGCTGATCTGGCAACAGCAATCAGAGAAAGTTGGAGCCAGATTGATGAAGAGTACTGTTTGTCACTCATTAAGTCCATGCCTCAGAGACTGCAAGCTGTTATTAAAGCCAGAGGTGGTGCAACAAAATACTAGTGATGTATTGGAGTGTTCTTTTGTGAGTTTGTTTTTCATGATTCCATAATTTTTCCTCAGGATTGAGTGATTCCATAATTTTTTCCCTCTGCTTGGTCTGAAAAAAATTACCCTTACTGAGTACCACATTTTTAATCTTGATTTCTTTTAGTGTTTCTTAAAGCCCTAAAGTTGCCATTTGAAATGACTTTAGTTTTGTGCCATGTCTGTGATCTGCTTTTTTTCAACAACATTAAACAACTGAATGAACAACCTCCGAGCCCGGTGATTCCATAATTTTTGCCAGGGGTTGAAGTAGTAATGCCCCATCAGTGCCTACACATAATAATAATAATACCCCTTCTGTGCCTATACATAGTAGTAATGCTCCATCAGTGCCTACACATAATAATAATACCCCTTCTGTGCCTCTGACACGTCCCCCTGGGCCGTGGGGTACTCAGTAGCTGGGCCGGTCGGTGCTGGGGGATGTCACGGTGGCAGTGACCCGGTCTGTGACCCAGGGCGGTCAATTAAAGGGAAAGTAAAAGGGAATAAAGTTTTTAGGATAATAATGTTCATGACGCCACCTGTGGTATGCGGCTATATGGAGCCGCCGCTGCGGTGCAGATCCACTGGAGCTGATGGTGATGCAGCAGAGTTGGTTCAGCTCTCCACAGGTAGAGCTTAGCTCCAGGGCAGAAAATAATAAATTGTATGAGGTAGATGTTGCTGGTGCTGTGTAGTGCAGGGCTGGTGATGGCGCAGCAATTATTCAAAGACACAGTGGGGTGCAGTCTTCAGATTTTACTCACGGTTGTTCAATTCTCCAGGTTACAATGGCCAGTGTGTAACCACCCACGTTGTCCTGTGTCCTCCAGGGTAGGGGTTCAGCAATCTCTCAAGTATCTCAGGAGTACTTAAACAGGACCCGGTTCTATGTACCTTTCCCGGTCATCTCTTGCCATCTTGCTCTGCGCCTCACAATCAGTGTCCCAAGCCAGTGGCCTCGGGCCTTTTCGGGCGACGTGCAGTCCCCTGGACCCTATGCGGCCACCTTTTCGGCGATGTAATTGTGGATATTGGCTGCAGCACCTTGAAAATGCACCAGCCTCCAGTTTTCTAGTTGAGCTTGGTTGTTCTCCACTAGTTATTGGTCAGTCCCCTTCTGCGGCCTGATCCCTCCACGTCAGCATGAATTCAGGCACACGGGTGGCCTCTGCACTCACCGTGCCCCTGGGATCCCCTCTGTTCCTCCTGGAGCCCTTCTCACTGCTTCTCTCTTCTTTCTTTCCTTCTCCTGGGCCTCTCTGACTGGGCCCTGCTCATTTCTCCACTCCTCTTGAGCAGAGCTCCTCCTGAGCTCCTGCTCCATCTCACTCTGCACTCCTGCTCCAACCACTGGAGCAGGAGACTGGCTTGTTCTAGATCCTTCTACCTTCTTTTTATACTCCTACCCTCTGTGCTCCACTGATCTTCTTCCTCCACCCAACTCCTCTACCTAGTTCCACCCTCCATATAGGGACCAGGGACTGTGCTCTCCCTTAGGAGCAATCTCGCCCTTCCCTACTGAAGTGGAGTGTATTGGATGTGGGTGTGTGGGTCCCTGGTAGTACTCCATCCTTACCTGAGAGTGAGATGCAGTACCTCTGTGGCAACTGGACCTGCAGGGGCGCCACACTTCCACATAGTAATTATATCCCTTTGTGCCTCTACATAATAATATGATGCAGTTACTATTGAAAGCAATGTGGACTCACTGACACCAGTGTGCACTCCCCTATTTTATAATTTGGTCAGCACCCTGGCCAGTCTCAGCCTTTGCTCGGTGGTAGAAATGGCCAAGTGTGGCTGAGATTCAGATGAATAATTGACCACGTAATACATGTAATGACCTGTAGACCTGTATTCTAACAAAGCAACAGAAAAACTGAACATAGTTTCAGATTTTATGGCTTTTTAGACAACACACGCTAAAATTAAATAAAAAGCGCACAGAAAATACTCTGGATGAATAATTAAATTTTTGTGAACCAATAATGTCAGAACTCCAGTCTAATGAAACAAATTCAATATATTATCCTGACACGTTGACAGAGCCATTGACAAACTGTCCCTTAATTCTTCTCCTTCCCTCTGTTGAACTTGATGGATGTGTGTCTTTTTTTCAAAAATACTAACTAGCACAACCATCATAACCTCTGGGTGTACACACATACAAATAACATAAACAGCGACTAAGTATCCCAAAATCATGTGTTTGGTGGTTTTGAAACCCTTTCATGACGGGGCTACTTTTCGTTTTTGCGTCTTTTTTTCTCACCTTATTCCCAGAGTCATGACTTTTTCATTTTTCTGTCCAAATAGATGTTTGAGAACTTAATTTTTGCAGGACGAGTTGTGCTTTTGAGCAACACCATTTATTTGACTATATAGTGTACTGGAAAATGGGGAAAAAAATCCAAGCGGGGAGAAATTGTGGAAAAACGCAATTCTGACATTATTTTTTGGGAATTGTTTTTACGGCGTAAATTTTTGCTGAAAAAATGACTTTGCAATATAATTCTGCTCATCAATACGATTACGGTGATATTAAACATGTCCAGTTTTTTTATTATTTTAGTGGTGAAAAAAAAACAAATCTGAAGTTTTTTTTTTAAAAAATGTTGAGGTTGTCCCGCCATTTTCTGAGACCCGTAAAGTTTTCAGTCGATGGGGATGAGTGACAGCTTGTTTTTTTGCAGGGTGAGACAACATTTTTATTGATTTCATTTTGGGATAGACGTAACATTTTGATCACTTGTTACAGAATTTTTTGTGGTACTGCAGCAACCAAAAAAACATAATTTTGGTGTTCTTGATTTTTTTTTAAGTGTTTACCGATTGGGTTAATTATTTTTATATTTTGATTGGGTTTTTCTGAATGCAGCAATACCAAATATGTGTAATTTTATTTTATTATCTTTATTGTTAATAAGGGAAATGGGGGAGATTTGAAGTTTTTTTAAAATTTTTTCTAATTTTTATTAGTCCCCTTAGGGGACTTTAATCTGCATTTGTCTGATCGCTTGTGGATATACTGTATAAAGCAAGCTGCATATAGAATAACAATATGACAATTTTTCAGCTGAAAGACCCCAATCGTTGTCATCTTCTGTTGGGTCTCAAAATTGATCCTTCATTTTTTTTTACATTTTAATGTATTTATTAGTCCCCTTAGGGGACTTTAATCTGCAATTGTCTGATTGCCTGTGCTATATACAGCAATGCCACAGTATAGCTTTATGACCATATGCAGGTTTCAGTTGAAAGACACCAATAAATGTCATGTTCTGTTGGGTCTCAAAATTGATCCTTCTTTTTTTTTACATTTTACTGTATTTATTAGTCCCCTTAGGGGACTTTAATCTGCAATGGTCTGATTGCTTGTACTATATTGTGCAATACCATAGTATTGCTGCATATAGAATAACAATATGAACATTTCTTGCAGGGTTCAGCTGAAAGACCCCAATCGATGTCATCTTCTGTTGGGTCTCAAAATTGATCCTTCTTTTTTTTTTTACATTTTACTGTATTTATTAGTCCCCTTAGGGGACTTTAATCTGCAATGGTCTGATTGCTTGTGCTATATTGTGCAATACCATAGTATTGCTGCATTTAGAATAACAATATGAACATTTCTTGCAGGGTTCAGCTGAAAGACCCCAATCGATGTCATCTTCTGTTGGGTCTCAAAATTGGTCCTTCATTTTTTTCCACACTGATATACAATAATGATATCTCACAAAATATCTATGGCCCAAAGGCAGAAACAGTATGAACATCATCCATAATGCAATCGTTCTGCAGCACTAGTTTTACTAAAACAATTAGTTAACTTTACTAATTAATTAATATGAAAAAGTAGTTGCCTCGAAATTTATTACAGAAAGTCCATGTATAAATAACGAAGACTCTTTCTCCTTGAGATCTGCAATGTATGACTGAATTGAAAGGAAGGGATGCCGGCCAGGAAGAGAGAAGAGCACTAAAATAGACAAACAGTACTAGGAAACACTTTGCTGAGAGTGCTTATCAAAGACTATCGGAGACTCCTCTCTTTAATGCTAAGGACTCATTACTTCGAAATGAAGGGGTCTTTTGAGGGACAATTATTAACAACCATCTACAAAGAAAGCATTTAGGCAAGCAAAAATACCACAGTCTACAAAAAGAAAGATATAGCTCAGCCGAATACGAAGATGGCACCCATCCCAAATCAATTAAGCCTTATTACTGCGGAGAAGACGCTACACTTGCCTTTCCAAATCTTAAAAATGAAGACAAGTCAGTTTAACATCAGCAACAAGGAAATGAAAGAAATTATTAACAAGCACAAAAAAAATAATTTAAGGTGATTTAGAAGATAACATCGGGGAAAGTCGATGATCAAAGGACTCCTAAATCTTTTATGGCACCGTTATGTAGCCCCAGAATTAAGGAGGTCTTATCTGCAAAACTGTAACAATAGTTTTGTGAGACAGATTAGAAACATCTGGTGAGAATTCACATAAAAAATTTTATTTGACGTTTATGAAAACTGTAAAGAAAAAGATGAACTAGAAACGTGTGGAAGAAGTGAGCCGCGAGGAACGAAACAGAGTTGTGGAACTTGCAATACTTATCCTCAAAATACATTGTAATGGGTGGTGAAAACATGGCATGCAGGCCCAACGTGGCACACGTGAGAGAGTTTCTAGCACACCCTACATCAGCAGGTAACTGGGGCTTTTGGAAGGTGGTGATTAATGGAGGATGTCCAGCGATTCTTGGCATGACATTCAGAATTGCTATGACTGCTTTTTATTTCTGCTACTGACCTTAGACCAGAGTCCCAGTGGTTACCTTCATTTAGTTACCTTCATCCACCCATCTATAGTACCCTCATACTACTTTTTATTTATCACAGTTATAAGATTCCTATGGCTGGAACTCGTAAGAAAATCCTGTGACTAGCACCCTATTTTGGGGTTCTCTTGTTATGGTGGTCTTGTGGATGGCACTGTATTTTGGTGTTCTCTTGTTATGGTGGTCCTATGACTAGCACAGTATTTTGGTGTTTTCTTGATGTCATTTTTATTGAAGTTCTGTGTCTGGCACCACATTTCAGGGATGACTGGCACTGTATTTGAGAAGTCTTTTTGCTGTCACTCTTATGAAGGTTCTGTGGCTGGCACTGTGTTTTGGAGTTCTCTTGTTATGGTTGTTCTAGGGATGGCACTGACCTTGGTGGGTCTGCTCACTGTCACTCTTATGAAGGTCCCTTGTCTGACACTGTTGTTTGGGATTCACTTGTTATGGTGTTCCTGTGGATGGAACTGTATTTTGGGGTTCCCTTGTTATGATGGTCCTGTGGATGGTACTGTATTTTGGGGTTCCCATGTTATGATGGTCCTATGGATGGTACTGTATTTTGGGGTCATCTTGCTATGGTGATCTTGTGGATTGCCCTACGTTTGGGGTTGTTGTTATGGAGATACTGTGGATGACACTGTATTTTGCAATTCTCTTGTAAAGGTGCTTCTGTGGGTGTCTTGATGGGTCTTCTTGCTGTCACCCTTATAAAGGTCTTGTGTCTGACACTGTATTTAGGGGTTTTCTTATATAGTGGGTCTGTGGATCGCATTGAATTTGAGGTTCTCTTGTTATAGTAGTTCTGTGGATGGCACTGTTCTGGATCGGTCTGTTTGCTGTCACCCTTAAGGTGGCCCTGTGTTTTTCACTGCATTTGGGGCTCTCTTGTTATGGTGGCCCTGTGGATGGCACTGTATTTGGGGTTCTCTTGTTATGGTGGACATGTAGATTGCATTGTATTTGGGCTCTCTTGTAATGGTGGTCCTGTGAATGACAATGTATTTGTGTTTTTTTTGTTATGGTGGTCCTGTGGATAGTACTGTATTTGGGGTTCTCTTGTTATGGTGGTCCTGTGGATGGCACTGTATTTGGGGTTCTCTTGTTATGGTGGTCCTGTGGGTGGCACTGTATTTGGGGTTCTCTTAATATGGTGGTCCTGTGGATGGCACTGTATTTTGGGGTTCTCTTGCTATGGTGGTCCTGTGGATGGCACTGTATTTTAGGGTTCTCTTGTTATAGTGGTCCTGTGGATGGCATTGTATTTGGGGTTCTTTTGTTATGGTGGTCTAGTAGATGGCACTGTATTTGGGGTTCTCTTCTTATGGTGGTCCTGTGGATAACACTGTATTTTGGGGCTCTCTTGTTATGGAGGTCCAGTAGATGGCACTGTATTTGGGGTTCTCTTGTTATGGTGGTCCTGTGGATGGCACTGTGTTTGGGGCTCTCTTGTTATGATGGTCCTGTGGATAGAACTGTATTTTGGGGTTCTCTTGTTATGGTGGTCTTGTGGATGGCACTGTGTTTGGGCTCTCTTGTTATGATGGTCCTGTGGATTGCACTGTATTTTGGGGTTCTCTTGTTATGGTGGTCCTGTGGATCGCACTGTATTTGGGGTTCTCTTATTATGGTGGTCCTGTGGATGGCACTGTGTTTGGGGTTTTCTTGTTATGGTGGTCCTGTGGATGGCACTGTGTTTGGGCTCTCTTTTTATGATGGTCCTGTGGATGGCACTGTATTTTGGGGTTCTCTTGTTATAATGGTCTGATGGATGGCACTGTATTTGGGGTTCTCTTGTTATGGTGGTCCTGTGGATGGCACTATGTTTGAGGTTTTCTTGTTATGGTGCTCCTGTGGATGGCACTGTGTTTGGGCTCTCTTGTTATGATGGTCCTGTGGATGGCACTGTATTTTGGGGTTCTCTTATTATGGTGGTCCTGTGGATGGCACTGTATTTTGAGGTTCTCTTGTTATTGTAGTCCTGTGGATGGCACTGTATTTTGGGGTTCTCTTGTTATGGTGGTCCTGTGGATAGCACTGTATTTTGGGGTTCTCTTGTTATAATGGTCTGATGGATGGCACTGTATTTGGGGTTCTCTTGTTATGGTGGTAATGTGGATGGCACTGTGTTTGAGGTTTTCTTGTTATGGTGCTCCTGTGGATGGCACTGTGTTTGGGCTCTCTTGTTATGGTGGTCCTGTGGATGGCACTGTATTTTGAGATTCTCTTGTTATTGTAGTCCTGTGGATGGCACTGTATTTTGGGGTTCTCTTGTTATGGTGGTCCAGTAGATGGCACTGTATTTTGGGGTTCTCTTGTTATGGTGGTCCTGTGGATGGCACTGTGTTTGGGCTTCTCTTGTTATGATGGTCCTGTGGATGGCACTGTATTTTGTGGCTCTTTTGTTATAGGGGTCCTGTGGATGACACTGTATTTGGGGTTATCTTGTTATGGTGGTCCTGTGGATAGCACTGTATTTTGGGGTTCTCTTGTTATAATGGTCTGATGGATGGCACTGTATTTTGGGGTTCTCTTGTTATGGTAGTCTTGTGGATGGCACTGTATTTTGGGGTTCTCTTATTATGGTGGTCCAGTAGATGGCACTGTATTTTGGGGTTCTCTTGTTATGGTGGTCTTGTGGATGGCACTGTGTTTGGTCTCTCTTGTTATGATGGTCCTGTGGATGGCACTGTATTTTGTGGCTCTCTTGTTATGGTGGTCCTGTGGATGACACTGTATTTGGGGTTATCTTGTTATGGTGGTCCTGTGGATAGCACTGTATTTTGGGGTTCTCTCGTTATAATGGTCTGATGGATGGCACTGTATTTTGGGGTTCTCTTGTTATGGTAGTCTTGTGGATGGCACTGTATTTTGGGGTTCTCTTATTATGGTGGTCCAGTAGATGGCACTGTATTTTGGGGTTCTCTTGTTATGGTGGTCTTGTGGATGGCACTGTGTTTGGTCTCTCTTGTTATGATGGTCCTGTGGATGGCACTGTATTTTGTGGCTCTCTTGTTATGGTGGTCCTGTGGATGACACTGTATTTGGGGTTATCTTGTTATGGTGGTCCTGTGGATAGCACTGTATTTTGGGGTTCTCTCGTTATAATGGTCTGATGGATGGCACTGTATTTTGGGGTTCTCTTGTTATGGTAGTCCTGTGGATGGCACTTTATTTTGGGGTTCTCTTGTTATGGTGGTCCAGTAGATGGCACTGTATTTTGGGGTTCTCTTGTTAGGGTGGTCCTGTGGATGGCACTGTGTTTGGGCTCTCTTTTTATGATGGTCCTGTGGATGGCACTGTATTTTGGGGTTCTCTTGTTATAATGGTCTGATGGATGGCACTGTATTTGGGGTTCTCTTGTTATGGTGGTCCTGTGGATGGCACTATGTTTGAGGTTTTCTTGTTATGGTGCTCCTGTGGATGGCACTGTGTTTGGGCTCTCTTGTTATGATGGTCCTGTGGATGGCACTGTATTTTGGGGTTCTCTTATTATGGTGGTCCTGTGGATGGCACTGTATTTTGAGGTTCTCTTGTTATTGTAGTCCTGTGGATGGCACTGTATTTTGGGGTTCTCTTGTTATGGTGGTCCTGTGGATAGCACTGTATTTTGGGGTTCTCTTGTTATAATGGTCTGATGGATGGCACTGTATTTGGGGTTCTCTTGTTATGGTGGTAATGTGGATGGCACTGTGTTTGAGGTTTTCTTGTTATGGTGCTCCTGTGGATGGCACTGTGTTTGGGCTCTCTTGTTATGGTGGTCCTGTGGATGGCACTGTATTTTGAGATTCTCTTGTTATTGTAGTCCTGTGGATGGCACTGTATTTTGGGGTTCTCTTGTTATGGTGGTCCAGTAGATGGCACTGTATTTTGGGGTTCTCTTGTTATGGTGGTCCTGTGGATGGCACTGTGTTTGGGCTTCTCTTGTTATGATGGTCCTGTGGATGGCACTGTATTTTGTGGCTCTTTTGTTATGGGGGTCCTGTGGATGACACTGTATTTGGGGTTATCTTGTTATGGTGGTCCTGTGGATAGCACTGTATTTTGGGGTTCTCTTGTTATAATGGTCTGATGGATGGCACTGTATTTTGGGGTTCTCTTGTTATGGTAGTCTTGTGGATGGCACTGTATTTTGGGGTTCTCTTATTATGGTGGTCCAGTAGATGGCACTGTATTTTGGGGTTCTCTTGTTATGGTGGTCTTGTGGATGGCACTGTGTTTGGTCTCTCTTGTTATGATGGTCCTGTGGATGGCACTGTATTTTGTGGCTCTCTTGTTATGGTGGTCCTGTGGATGACACTGTATTTGGGGTTATCTTGTTATGGTGGTCCTGTGGATAGCACTGTATTTTGGGGTTCTCTTGTTATAATAGTCTGATGGTTGGCACTGTATTTGAGAGGCCATCTAGCTGTCTCCCTTATGAAGCTCCTGTAGATAGCGCTGTTTTGATGTCACTGTTCTGAAAGTCTTATGGCTGGTACTGAATTTTATAGAATAGATGATGTGTTATAATGGCCCTGTGTAACCTGTAGTAAGTTCCCCTCTGAGTACGCCTCCATGCCTCCATCAATACCAATTAACCAATATATGAAAGAAAAAAAGTACATTTAGAATGGGAAATCACTAGAAATATAGTAATATCATAAAACCGCTTCCGCAAATGTTCTTGCCCAAGACCAAGGACTTAATGGCTCAGATTCCAATGTGCTCACACTGGAATTCAGGGTCCCTTTTCTCATGTGTTTTTGTGATTTTCACTAGTGGGTGAAACATTGGAGGATAGTGGATAAATACATTATAGAGATCCTCGTTTTACATATTTCCATGCAATGTATCATCAGAAGAGGCCAAATTATTAAAATCAGTTATTTTTATAAACATATTGGTTAAATATTAATATGCTTTTTTCTCTCTCCAAAATCTCTGCAGTCAAGGGAGTTGCTCGCAATTAATTTTTTTCTAAAGAGAACCGACAAGCTGGGAATTTCTTTGCAGCATGTTGTAGAAGCTGAAAAAGATTGATAAAGAGGTTTGTTGGAAAAGTTTTGGTAGAAATTGTATTTTATTCCTTTACTGGACATCCCTGCTCTTCCAACAGTCATGGGGGTGGTCCTTAGCAGTAAAGGGGATGCCCCTAATCAGTGATTGGTCGCTATCTCTGTATACACACCTATACGGGAAAGACGGTAAATGATTGACTAGGACCACCCTCTTGACTTCTAAGTCCAGAGCGTGAAGGGATTTTAATGAATAACGGAATTTATAATAAAGTATTCCCAACAAAACTCTGTTCAGCTTCTCCTGCTTCCTATAGAGTAAAAGTGGCCATAGACATCAGATAGGAGCTGGCTGTATGATGTATGCCCTACACTAGGTGCCTATGGGATCATATGTATCAATAGTGTAGACAACTAGTGCAATACAATACTAGAGGTGGCTAGACACTGTAGTAGCATTCAACGGAACACACATTTGGCTGATAGGTATCTCTTCCGCCCCCTATACACAGGCACACTCAGTTCAATTGAGCATACATGTTTTTTAATGGAGAGAGAGTGGAGCTAGTGGAAGCTTATCTTCTGTAGGAACACAGGATAGGATGTTATAATTCAACATGCCCATTTCTTTTCTCCCCCTGAAATAAGCGGGTGCGGCCAACGTTAAGGTGAATCTATCACCAATGCACCATGATACAAACTGTATGCAATTTTTGTCAGAATAGCTGTATAATCCCCAAAACTAAAATGTACAATTATATACATCACCTAGGATATGTAAGCTAACTTGATTCTATAGGTTGTTACATTTGTCGCTTTTTAGAGAACCATTGATTCCATAGTGCTGTACATTCAAGGGGGTTACAAATAAAACACAAATATAAAATATGGTAGACACAGGAACCGTTTCTATTTAAGTCCGGCTGGTTTATTGCAATCCTCAAAAACCATATCAGCAGAAAACTTAAAGGGAATCTGTCACCCCCCGCGGACCTATCAGATCTCTAATATGGGCATACAGGTGATAGAAATGTGAATCTATACCTACCTGTATGGCCCATATTAGAGGTCTTCTTGCTTTGTAATAGCTTTTTTCATTCAATTAGTTCTGTGTCTGGCACCACATTTCAGGGATGACTGGCACTGTATTTGAGAAGTCTTTTTGCTGTCACTCTTATGAAGGTCCTGTGGCTGGCACTATGTTTTGAAGTTCTCTTGTTATGGTTGTTCTAGGGATGGCACTGACCTTGGTGGGTCTGCTCACTGTCACTCTTATGAAGGTCCCTTGCCTGACACTGTTGTTTGGGATTCACTTGTTATGGTGTTCCTGTTGATGGAACTGTATTTTGGGGTTCCCTTGTTATGATGGTCCTCTGGATGGTACTGTATTTTGGGGTTCCCTTGTTATGATGGTCCTATGGATGTTACTGTATTTTGGGGTTGTTGTTATGGAGATACTGTGGATGACACTGTATTTTGCGATTCTCTTGTAAAGGTGCTTCTGTGTGTGTCTTGATGGGTCTGCTTGCTGTCACCCTTATGAAGGTCTTGTGTCTGACACTGTATTTAGGGGTTTTCTTATATAGTGGGTCTGTGGATGGCATTGAATTTGAAGTTCTCTTGTTATAGTAGTTCTGTGGATGGCACTGTTCTGGATGGGTCTGTTTGCTGTCATCCTTAAGGTGGTCCTGTGTTTTTCACTGCATTTGGGGCTCTCTTGTTATGGTGGCCCTGTGGATGGCACTGTATTTGGGGTTCTCTTGTTATGGTGGACATGTAGATTGCATTGTATTTGGGCTCTCTTGTAATGGTGGTCCTGTGAATGACAATATATTTGTGTTTTTTTTGTTATGGTGGTCCTGTGGATAGTACTGTATTTGGGGTTCTCTTGCTATGGTGGTCCTGTGGTTGGCACTGTATTTGGGGTTCTCTTGTTATGGTGGTCCTGTGGATGGCACTGTATTTTGGGATTCTCTTGTTATGGTGGTCCTTTGGATGGCATTGTATTTTAGGGTTCTCTTGTTATGGTGGTCCTGGGGATGGCATTGTATTTGGGGTTCTCTTATTTTGGTGGTCTAGTAGATGGCACTGTACTTTGGGTTCTCTTCTTATGGTGGTCCTGTGGATAACACTGTATTTTGGGGCTCTCTTGTTATGGTGGTCCTGTGGATAACACTGTATTTTGGGCTTCTCTTGTTATGATGGTCCAGTAGATGGCACTGTATTTGGGGTTCTCTTCTTATGGTGGTCCTGTGGATGGCACTGTGTTTGGGGTTCTCTTCTTATGGAGGTCTTGTGGATGGCACTGTGTTTGGGCTCTCTTGTTATGATGGTCCTGTGGATTGCACTGTATTTTGGGGATCTCTTGTTATGGTGGTTCTGTGGTTGACACTGTATTTGGGGTTCTCTTGTTATGGTGGTCATGTGGATGGCACTGTGTTTGGGGTTTTCTTGTTATGGTGCTCCTGTGGCTGGCACTGTGTTTGGGCTCTCTTGTTATGATGGTCCTGTGGATGGCACTGTATTTTGGGGTTCTCTTGTTATGATGGTCCTGTGGATGGCACTGTATTTTGTGGCTCTCTTGTTATGGTGGTCCTGTGGATGACACTGTATTTGGGGTTATCTTGTTATGGAGGTCCTGTGGATAGCACTGTATTTTTTTGGTTCTCTTGTTATAATGGTCTGATGGATGGCACTGTATTTGGGGTTCTCTTGTTATGGTGGTCCTGTGGATGGCACTATGTTTGAGGTTTTCTTGTTATGGTGCTCCTGTGGATGGCACTGTGTTTGGGCTCTCTTGTTATGATGGTCCTGTGGATGGCACTGTATTTTGGGGTTCTCTTATTATGGTGGTCCTGTGGATGGCACTGTATTTTGAGGTTCTCTTGTTATTGTAGTCCTGTGGATGGCACTGTATTTTGGGGTTCTCTTGTTATGGTGGTCCTGTGGATAGCACTGTATTTTGGGGTTCTCTTGTTATAATGGTCTGATGGATGGCACTGTATTTGGGGTTCTCTTGTTATGGTGGTAATGTGGATGGCACTGTGTTTGAGGTTTTCTTGTTATGGTGCTCCTGTGGATGGCACTGTGTTTGGGCTCTCTTGTTATGGTGGTCCTGTGGATGGCACTGTATTTTGAGATTCTCTTGTTATTGTAGTCCTGTGGATGGCACTGTATTTTGGGGTTCTCTTGTTATGGTGGTCCAGTAGATGGCACTGTATTTTGGGGTTCTCTTGTTATGGTGGTCCTGTGGATGGCACTGTGTTTGGGCTTCTCTTGTTATGATGGTCCTGTGGATGGCACTGTATTTTGTGGCTCTTTTGTTATGGGGGTCCTGTGGATGACACTGTATTTGGGGTTATCTTGTTATGGTGGTCCTGTGGATAGCACTGTATTTTGGGGTTCTCTTGTTATAATGGTCTGATGGATGGCACTGTATTTTGGGGTTCTCTTGTTATGGTAGTCTTGTGGATGGCACTGTATTTTGGGGTTCTCTTATTATGGTGGTCCAGTAGATGGCACTGTATTTTGGGGTTCTCTTGTTATGGTGGTCTTGTGGATGGCACTGTGTTTGGTCTCTCTTGTTATGATGGTCCTGTGGATGGCACTGTATTTTGTGGCTCTCTTGTTATGGTGGTCCTGTGGATGACACTGTATTTGGGGTTATCTTGTTATGGTGGTCCTGTGGATGGCACTGTATTTTGGGGTTCTCTCGTTATAATAGTCTGATGGTTGGCACTGTATTTGAGAGGCCATCTAGCTGTCTCCCTTATGAAGATCCTGTAGATAGCGCTGTTTTGATGTCACTGTTCTGAAAGTCTTATGGCTGGTACTGAATTTTATAGAATAGATGATGTGTTATAATGGCCCTGTGTAACCTGTAGTAAGTTCCCCTCTGAGTACGCCTCCATGCCTCCATCAATACCAATTAACCAATATATGAAAGAAAAAAAGTACATTTAGAATGGGAAATCACTAGAAATATAGTAATATCATAAAACCGCTTCCGCAAATGTTCTTGCCCAAGACCAAGGACTTAATGGCTCAGATTCCAATGCGCTCACACAGGAATTCAGGGTCCCTTTTCTCATGTGTTTTTGTGATTTTCACTAGTGGGTGAAACATTGGAGGATAGTGGATAAATACATTATAGAGATCCTCGTTTTACATATTTCCATGCAATGTATCATCAGAAGAGGCCAAATTATTAAAATCAGTTATTTTTATAAACATATTGGTTAAATATTAATATGCTTTTTTCTCTCTCCAAAATCTCTGCAGTCAAGGGAGTTGCTCGCAATTAATTTTTTTCTAAAGAGAACCGACAAGCTGGGAATTTCTTTGCAGCATGTTGTAGAAGCTGAAAAAGATTGATAAAGAGGTTTGTTGGAAAAGTTTTGGTAGAAATTGTATTTTATTCCTTTACTGGACATCCCTGCTCTTCCAACAGTCATGGGGGTGGTCCTTAGCAGTAAAGGGGATGCCCCTAATCAGTGATTGGTCGCTATCTCTGTATACACACCTATACGGGAAAGACGGTAAATGATTGACTAGGACCACCCTCTTGACTTCTAAGTCCAGAGCGTGAAGGGATTTTAATGAATAACGGAATTTATAATAAAGTATTCCCAACAAAACTCTGTTCAGCTTCTCCTGCTTCCTATAGAGTAAAAGTGGCCATAGACATCAGATAGGAGCTGGCTGTATGATGTATGCCCTACACTAGGTGCCTATGGGATCCTATGTATCGATAGTGTTGCAAACTAGAGCAATACAATACTAGAGGTGGCTAGACACTGTAGTAGCATTCAACGGAACACACATTTGGCTGATAGGTATCTCTTCCGCCCCCTATACACAGGCACACTCAGTTCAATTGAGCATACATGTTTTTTAATGGAGAGAGAGTGGAGCTAGTGACAGCTTATCTTCTGTAGGAACACAGGATAGGATGTTATAATTCAACATGCCCATTTCTTTTCTCCCCCTGAAATAAGAGGGTGCGGCCAACGTTAAAGTGGATCTGTCACCAATGCACCATGATACAAACTGTATACAATTTTTGTCAGAATAGCTGTATAATCCCCAAAACTAAAATGTACAATTATATACATCATCACCTAGGATATGTAAGCTAACTTTATTCTATAGGTTGTTACATTTGTCGCTTTTTAGAGAACCATTGATTCCATGGTGCTGTACATTCGAGGGGGTTACAAATAAAACACAAATATAAAATATGGTAGACACAGGAACCGTTTCTATTTAAGTCCGGCTGGTTTATTGCAATCCTCAAAAACCATATCAGCAGAAAACTTAAAGGGAATCTGTCACCCCCCTCGGACCTATCAGATCTCTAATATGGGCATACAGGTGATAGAAATGTGAATCTATACCTACCTGTATGGCCCATATTAGAGGTCTACTTGCTTTGTAATAGCTTTTTTCATTAAATTAGTTTTGGAAAGCTTCGCATCCGAAATCCCCACCTATTAGGAAGAAAACTTGTGCACAGACACCAGGAATGCAGAGTGACTCACCGATGGCCGCGCACAAGTTTCCCACTCTACAAACCTACCCAGATGGCAGGGATTACTGCACCTTCTGTACAGGGTAAGTTGCGCAGGCACCGGATCCGGCCGGGAACTGCACGTCACAGGGTCCTGTGACGTGCAGGGGAGGGGGGAAATATGGAAAGTAAGCTAATAGGCGGGGATTTCTTGGCGTCCCCCAGACGCAAAGCTTGCCGAAACTAATTTAATAAAAAGCTAATACAAAGCAAGTAGACCTCTAATATGAGGCATAAAGGTAGGTATAGATTCACATTTCTATCACCTGTATGCTCATATTAGAGGTCTGATAG
Organism: Phyllobates terribilis; assembly: GCF_046119375.1. Lineage (NCBI taxonomy): Eukaryota > Metazoa > Chordata > Amphibia > Anura > Dendrobatidae > Phyllobates > Phyllobates terribilis. The sequence goes on from NW_027362762.1 coordinate 71,211,886, forward strand.
GTCCCAGGGGCTGACAGATCCCCTTTAAATACAGCCTTTGTCCACCACAATGTAAAACAAGTCCATACAATAGTGCTGGTTAGCCCACCTGGCTTTGAGTCCAGCTTCAATGTCCTTTAGCAAAGGCATTAAATCCAGGAGACCTGCAACCTCCATATACACACCATGTGTGAGACGAACAGCTCTCAATTTACCCAGTGAATCCCACCGAGGGGTGGAGATACGGTGGGCAGCCGTTCAGCTGCTCCTGTCAACCTGTCACGGCTGGTTAACCCCTTTTAGTCCTATATGCATTAAAGCATTACCTCAAGTTTATCTCCCAACCACTAGGTGTCTAACAGCCACCTTATAATATATATATATATACCGTATATTTTGGATTATAAGACGTACTTTTCCCCCCAAATTTGGGGGGAAATGGGGGTGCATCTTATAATTCGAATTGAGCGGTGGATCTTACCGGCTGCAGTGGAGCGGGGTCCCAGGGTCGCTGCTGCTGAAAGCTTCTGGCGGAGGCAGGAGTCAGGAGATGGCTGTGGGCCCCATGCTGGTAGGATGAGGTGTTCAGTGGTGTGGGGGCTCCGCCGACATTTTGCGAAAGCCGGAGCCCCGCACCTTCCATACTCATCTATGCGGTGGACTCCGGGAAAATGGCTGATGGAGGCAGCGCATGCTCAGATTGAAATCGGTAGCCGAGATCTCGGAAGCCATCTCCTGCCTCCGCAGCATCTCCTGCCTACGCCAACAGCGACCCTGCCACCTGGGACCCCGCTCCACCAACGCTGATTATAACACGCATCGGTTTATTAAAAAACATTTTTTTCCTATTTTCATCCCCAAAATTTGGGGTGCGTCTTATAACCCGATGCATTTTATAATCAGCAAAATATGGTATATACCGGTATATATTTTTTATATTTATTAAGCTTGCATTTTATTTCCTGCAGGCATAGATATTATCACTTGTGTAATGATAATGATTTAAAGTATTTTTTAAAATTTTATTTCCTTTTTTTTTTATATTAGTTAAAGAAAGAAAATTAGTAAACTTGCAATTTCCACACTGGCCACTTGGGCTATTTTAGACTGGTATTTCCTGTCCTTTCAGGAAGAGTTTTCAGCAGGCTCCTTATCATCAGAGGCAGGATTACAATGACAGGTAACACCTCTATACATAGCTGATGACACAGAATCCATCAATCACAATAAGCGATGTCACAGCTCACCTCCTCCCCCTTTCTTCACAATGACGTTTGCAGACGCTCATTAGATGCTTCAGTAGAAAAGATTGACACAAATCCTATCTATTGCTGCTAATGTGCGCAAATTTACTTAAGAGCAGGACTTAAAGTTTAAAAAAATCCCCAGTGGTCGGTGTGAAATTTGCAAAATTTTTAATATTATTTTTAGTACAGATGGAAAATATAGAAAAATAAGAGCACTGATGACATTTTTAAAAAATGCATTTAACACGAAAACCTGATTGAAAAAATATTTAATTTTCTTATGACTTTTCCTTTAAGTTTCAAGGAAAGGAGGAGACACAAGATGGATTGGAGTCGGAGACCAAAATATTCACAACTACTCGTGTCTTCAACTCACTTAGACTGAACCCTATGTTGCATTTTGCTAGAGGACATGATTGCGGCTGGTTTACCCTGTGGGTCGCAGCCATGTGCTTGCAAGATTTCTTCAAAAGTTTGCGTGGTATACAATATATGAACATTAACCCACACAATGCTGGAATCGTACATCATCACTGCAGGGTGGGATTCACCGTAGAGGCCCCTCTGCCACAGCAATAGTGCAGGCCTCATATCCCAGACGGACTTTCTCATCACAGAAAACATAGCCTAAATACGAAGCCGGGCCGGGAACAGGAGACCGGGCATGGACATCAAGTATGGAGAAACTACAAGTCTCAGCATGGCTTCTGCCTCTCTGCCTCTAATCCTTTGTAAGCATTTTATTTTCAGTGAGTGGTTTTAAACACTTGTTAAACGAGACATGACATTTTATAGCTTTATTTTTAAAACATTTTTGCTTGTGTTTTTTATTTTCCAACATTTGGACACATGTTTTCCCTCCTGTCTTTCAAGTCCTATAAAAGCCTACGAGGAAATGCCCGAAAAAGCCAAACCCGGGGCGCTGACCACCAAAACCTCAGAAACCAAAACGCTTTTCATGTAGTAAATGTTGTATTATGCTGTATCCCATATCTATCTATTTCATATCTGCCTATATACACAGCAAAGAAGACAGCAGCACCCCAAAATACAGAGGAAACGCAACACTGTATCCACCCCAATTCTCATGTCAGCTCATTCTAAGCATTTATCAAGTTATCTATCTATCTATCTATCTATCTATCTATCTATCTATCCCATATCTATCTATCTATCTATCTATCTATCTATCTATCTATCCTCTATCTATCTATCTATCTATCTATCTATCTATCTATCCCATATCTATCTATCTATCTATCTATCCCATATCTATCTATCTATCTATCTATCTATCTATCTATCTATCTATCTATCCCATATCTATCTATTATCTATCTATCTATCTATCCCATATCTATCTATCTATCTATTATCTATCTATCTATCCCATATCTATCTATCATCTATCTATCATCTATCAATCTATTATCTATCTATTATCTATCTCATATCTATCTATCTATCCATCTATCTATCTATTATCTATCTATCTATCTATCTATCTATCATCTATCTATCTTTTATCTATCTATTATCTATCTCATATCTATCTATCTATCTCATATCTATCTATCTATCCATCTATCATCTATCTATTATCTATCTATTTATCATCTATCTATCTTTTATCTATCTATTATCTATCTCATATCTATCTATCTATCTATCATCTATCTATCATCTATCTATCTATTATCTATCTATCTATCCCATATCTATCTATCTATTATCTATCTATATATCTATCATCTATCTATCTATGATCTCTCTATTATCTATCTATTATCTATCTATCTCTCATATCTATCTATCTATCTCATATCTACAGTATCTATTCATCCAACTATCTATCTATCTATTATCTATCTATCTATCTATCTATTATCTATCTATCTATTATCTATCTATCTATCTATTATCTATCTATCTATTATCTATCTATCTATCTATCTATCTATCTATCCCATATCTATTCATCTATCCCATATCTATCTATCTATCTATTATCTATCTATCTATTATCTATCTATCTATCTCATATCTATCTATTATCTATCTATCTATCTATCTCATATCTATCTGTCACACTTTTAAAGTGTGTATCTTCATATCTTTATTTCTCTCACTACCATTTATTTTTTTTATCTTTCTTTCTCCATCATTTTCTTTCTTTGCTTCTTGCTTTCTTTCTCTCGTTCGTTCCTTCCTTCTTTCTCTCTATCCTTCTTTATCCCTCATATTTTCTTTCTTTATCTCTCTTTCCTTCCTTTCTTTTATTCTTTCTTCCTTCTTCCTTCCTCCCTTCTTTTCCTTTCTTTCTCCCTCTCCTTCCTTCCTTCGTATTCCCAGCAGTAGCCATCTTCCACATCATTCTCTATACTCTACATTTACCTTCATTTCCACCACAACCCAATGATGACCACACTTATTAGGACGCTGCCCCTTGGCGGTACACACACATAAAAAAGTACCGAGTAAGCACCAGTTTTAGTAAATATCCCCCTAAACTTTTTTTTTTTAAAACCTATTCCTGGATTTTTCTTATGCCACGTTCACATGTTCAGTATTTGGTCAGTATTTCCCATCAGTATGTGTAAGCCAAAACCAGGAGTGGGTGATAAATACAGAAGTAGTCATGTGTTTCTATTATACTTTTTCTCTGATTGTTCCACTCCTGGTTTTGTCTTACAAACACTGATGTAAAATACTGACCAAAATACTGGACGTGTGAACGTGGCCTTAGTAAATGACAAATTGAATATTTCTAGATTTGAGGAACGCGGGCAGGGGCTGGGCTGCGGCTCTCCCCAGTATTCAGTATAACACCTTTGTATTCACATTACAGCTGGCACTGAAGCACTGAATAGTGAAGTGTGGGAGTTGGTGAACAGGGGGGTCAGCAGATTATTTCCTCTGCACTCCTTGCTTTGCCTTTGATTTAGTAGTTGAGGGAATGTGTTCCCTGGAGTTAGTTGTGAGCAGCCCCTGGCTTTTTTCCTGTTGTTCTCAGTCCTGTTTCCTTCAAGACTCTCACACACAGCAGCAGCAGCAGCAGCATTTATCCTCATCTGGGAGCACACATTAAATCCAGCTATGTGCTGTTTCTGCAGAAATGCATGCTGCACAGGGGGAGCTTCTCAAAGTCTACTAGATAGCAGCTGCAGAAGTCCTGCAATATTCAGCCTCCTTCTCCATTAAGGCTCCTGCCACAAGGACAACTTGCTGCAATTGATAAGAAGAAGCATTTTGGAATCTTGCAGCTTTCCAACCTGTTACTGCCAACACATTTCCTAGAAGGTTTTATTTTATTTATTTTTTTTTTCTTCTCCTAAGAAAAGAAGACATTTTGCAAGTTCTACCTGGAGCAGACATCCTCTTGATTCATCCCTACTGAGCATTTTCCCACTATTCCCAATGAGGTTTCCATTGCTGTTCAGTCTCATCTTTGCAAACTTCTGCAGTCAAGGAACTTTATCCCAAACTGGAACACTGAAAGCAATAAGAGGCTCCAATTTAAAGAGAGATGGTAAGTGTCTGTGTGGAGTCTTTGTCTTTGCATGGCTGCTGGGTTTCTTTAAGGTTCCTCCTTGGTGCTGCTGCTGCTGCCGAGTAATTTTAGGAAAAGTTGTGCTTGTGATTAACATGTCAGATTACTTTGCAGATTTACTGCCTGAGATGGAGATCTGTTTAGTTTTTTTGCTTGTGTGTTTTCACTTATCTCTACATGTGAACTTTTCCAAGTTATTAGTATCTGAGTTTATAGGATGTGAACATTCCTGGATGTTTGTTACTTTTGTATCTTTTGTGTATGGAGAACATTATGTATCAATAGAAACAACTGTTGTGAAAATGTTGGACCCCCTGTGATGTCAGGGAAGTCTTTATTTAAAGGTCCAGGACAGTGTTCTTCAACCTGTGGCTCTAGTTGTTGTGACACCACAACTCCCAGCAAAATCATGGATTTCTCTCTATTGCTACAACCTTATGGAGGTTTGCACCAAGCGTGCACGGACAACAGAGTGGTGCGCAGGACCCATCTATTGCAACTACAACTCCCAGCACTCTCTGCTGTTTGCATTAGGTCGTTAGCGTAGTGCAATACTTTCACCAGGTTGATATTTCTTCCAATACACCACTTTGGATGAATTTTGACAACTTTTGCTCTTCTTTATCTGATCACTTTATTTCTTCACTTGTTTATTTATTTTTTTTTGCTCACTGTTATTTTAAATTATCTATTTGTACCCCAAACTTTAAAGAGAACCTGTCTTGTAAAATAACTCTATTAACGTGTAGATATGGGGTTAATTTGTAGGTTAGACACCATGAGAGCCCCTCTGCCTGGAGGAAATGAACTTTATTCCCCCCTGACAGTGTTCAGCTTCCAGGTCCCGCCACGGTTTCTTGCACTGACTGACAGCCGGCTTAATGCTGGACCTGCTGTCAGTCAGTTGGGGGTGCCGTTACCTCCGCCGCTCTCTATACACTCACCAGTGACTGAAACCGAGCTGGCACTGCCTCTATTACTGGAAGCTGAACACTGCCGGGAAGAATACAGCTCATTTCCTCCTGGCAGCGGGGCTCTCAGTGCTATTATCCTGTAGATTAACCCCATATCTAAAGGTTAGTAGCATTTTTTTTTTACATGACCAGTTCCCTTTAAGGAGTGCTTAGTAAGACCAGGTAAGGTGCATAATCACATTAACACCATTGCTTCCTTAAAAAGGGAGATGGACCTCCTGGGCTGACAGTTATTTCCATTAGGAGCAGTGGTGTAACTTGAAGCTTGTGGCCTCCAATGCATGATCTCTAACAGGACCCCCAACTTTCACAGGTCTTAGTAATAGTTTTTTTCATACGGTGCAAAGGGACCTTTTAGGCCCCTCTAGTCTCCAGGGCCCAGGTGTAATTGCAACCCCGGCACCTACTATAGTTACACCCCTGATTAGGACTCATCCAGATGTACCAATTTTAGTCTATGGGGCTGATCACATGTTCATGTATTTTGCGAACCAAGTTTTTCATTCTAGTCACCTATAAAACATCCATTATTGTCTTTGGCCCCATGAAAAACGTGGACGGCACAATAATGGCATTCTACTTGCATCCCGGTTCCGTCTTTTTTTCCACTGACCGCTGGAAACCTTGTGAAACATCCATTTTTTAGATACAAGAAAAACTGACCTGATAAAATTCGGATCTCGCACAGTAATGGAATTTTGTACAATTTTTTTGACATACGAGAAAAAGCACTGAAGTCTGAATAAGACCTAAGGGCTTGTTCACACTTTGCGTTTTTACCACGTTTTATCCACACATTTTTCAAAAAACGCTGCAATTTACAATACCAGCAAAATAAATGACATTTCTAAAATCTCATGCACATGCTGCTTATTTTTTCCTTGCGAATTTTAACTGTCAATGCATTTTTTTCAAATCTGCACAATGACAGCGCACTCTCTCACCGTCTCAGATCAGTAGTAACGAGCCGGCAACAAAGCGCACTGTCAGTGTGCACTGAAAGACGAATACCCGACTTTCAGAGACATCAGTTATGGGGGCAGTGCTAGTCTCTGCACACTGGGTATTCGTATAATGCTCTGTTGCTGGCTCATTACTACTGATCTGAGCCGGTGAGGGAGCGCACTGTCATTGTGCAGATTTAAAAAACAATTTGGGAGTTCGCCCATTCAAATGAATGATTAAAAAATGGACGCAAAAAAAAAATGCATCAAAAATATGTGTGTTATAAGCAGTGTTTTTCCTGCCAACACTGTTTTTTTGGTGCAGAAAAATCTGGTGTGAATGCTCAATGTATGCACATAGCCAAAAAGGGTCTGAAATTTTAAAATGCCAACATTAAAATAGTCCAAGGCTTTGATCACATTGCGTTATGGTTTCATGTCATCAGGTTGTCAATTAGAAAAAAGTTGAGCTATTTTTAAATGAAAACTAAGGTTAGATGTCAATGGTTTCCATTGATATATATTACAAAATGAATCTGTCATATGGTAAAATAAAAAATGTAAAAAAAAATTGGGGGGGGGGGTGCTTATTCCTCTTTAAGTGCTGCCCCCCAAGTTGTGCTGCCCTAGACATGTGCCTGGTTTGCCTATGTGATATATGCACCCCCTATAGTATGGGAAAGGTTTCGTAAGATATATGACATTTTCTAAGAACCGAGCGAGGGGGTAATGTCCCCCCACAGCTACTTATGTAGAACAGTTATATAGAATGATGGTTGATGATGAGAGCAGACAGATAACTTCAGATTAATAAGTCACAGAAACACTATGGAAATTGTGTAAAGAAAAGAGAAGCAGTTGGAAAAATGTTAACTATGTGAGGGGGGAAACCGAAAAGCACATGGTGATCGGATTTCACGAGTTGCCAGGTACTGCCTGTGTGCTAGAAAGTTTGGGCTCTGCCAGAAAAAGTCCGGAATCTCTGCCCTGACTCTTGTATCTCTGTGTCTGATTGGTTTGAAGTCACTTAATCACTTTGTAAATGTTAATATCTTGCTGCGAGATAAGGAATCTTGTCTTATACTTCTGTTTACTGCTCATATGTTTAAGTACTTAACCTTCCTGAACTAGAGCAAAGTTTTGCCAGAAGAATGCAGTCATATACTGGATGCACTCAATTATTATTCCCACAGCTGGAGGATAATGAGAACATAGATCTATTGCTATAGAGAAAGGAGAATCCACCCGGAAAGAATCCACCCAAGTAGAAAACCTGCCTTACCCAAACCTAATCTAAGAGGTCCGACGGGTAGGTGGGATAGCAGAAACACAAGCTCCGTATATGCATGTGATAATGATGGATAGATAGATAGATAGATAGATAGATAGATAGATAATGATAGATAGATAGATAGATAATGATAGATAGATAGATAATAGATAGATAGATAGATATGGATAGATAGATAGATAGATAATAGATAGATAGATAGATAGATTTGGATAGATAGATAGATAATAGATAGATAGATAGATAGATATGGGATAGATAGATAGATAGATGGATAGATAGATAGATAGATATGGGATAGATAGATAGATAGATAGATATGGGATAGATAGATAGATAGATAGATATGGATAGACAGATAGATAGATAGATATGGATAGATAGATAGATGGATAGATAGATAGATAGATAGATATGGGATAGATAGATAAATAGATAATGATAGATAGATATGGATAGATAGATAGATATGGATAGATAGATAGATAGATAGATAGATATGAGATAGATAGATAGATAATAGATAGATAGATAGATAGATATGGGATAGATAGATAGATAATGATATAGATAGATAGATAGATAGATAGATAGATAGATATGGGATAGATAGATAGATAATAGATAGATAGATATGAGATAGATAGATAATAGATAGATAGATAGATAGATATGAGATAGATAGATATGAGATAGATAGATAATAGATAGATAGATAGATAGATATGAGATAGATAGATAGATAATAGATAGATAGATAGATATGAGATAGATAGATATGAGATAGAGAGATAGATAGATGTGGGATAGATAGATTCTAGATATAGATATATAGATATATATTGATAGATAATAGATAGATATAGATTAATAGATAGATAGATAATAGATAGATAACTATAGATTGTTAGATATGGATAGACTAATAGATATAGATAATAGATAAATATAGATTAATATATGGATTGATAATATATGGATAAGTAGATAGATATATGGATAGATAATAGGTAGCACCAGAGCAGTCCATAGGTTGTACTTGGCATTGCAGGTCTGTAAGATTAAAGTCAATGAGGCTGAGCTGCGTCGCTAGATGAGGAAAGTAATTTTCGTGGAGTTTTGTTGGCAGGACCTCAGTTCTTCTTACTTGGAAATGTACCAGTTCTTAATAAACCGCTGTGTAATGCTGATATAAAATGAAAGGGATTTCTTATGTTATTAAAGGGGCAGGGGGGACTGATCCTAAAGGTGATGATGTATAAATTCAACAATATTTGTAAACCTGTGTTGTGTGATTGTGCAGATTCCCATTGTCTTGTATTACATTGTGACACGAGCTCCAAAAATATTCGATGTGACAAATATCCCATAGCGGAGGAGATCTGGAGGAGGTGAATCCTTTGTCAGGCATTGTTGGATGCCGTGCAGTTCTATACTGGGGCAGTGTACTGTATTTCGGCACAGCTGGCCCCGAAACATGCAAATCTCAGAAAACCCAAGAACATATCGATGTCAGAGTAATTTCACAAGGCTCGCAGCCCGAACAGGTGCTGAGATTATGTGTGTACCGGATAGTGTCATCTGTGCTACTGCTTTGTGGAAATAGCTCAGTCCGAGTATCTGATTTAGCAGGATGCTTTTATAGGCAATTATTTTTAATTCCTACATGTTATAGAAATGCCGCCATGATGGCTCAGTGGTTAACATGATGGCTCAGTGGTTAACATGATGGCTCAGTGGTTAACATGATGGCTCAGTGGTTAACATGATGGCTCAGTTGTTATAACCGTTCTGTTCTCCTTCTTGCAAAAACTTTTAATTTATTTGCCATTGACAAAGGCATATTAGCACTTGTTTTCAATGACACCATTCACTTTACCAAATGTGCGAAATTAAGCAGACTAATTCCAAGTGAAGTGAAATTGTAAAAAAAAATTACAATTCTACCATTTGTGTTTTGTTGTTTTGTTTTAATGGCATTGATTGTGTAGTAAAAATCGCCTGGAAACATGATTCCTCAGGTTAGTACAATTACGGCGATAACAAACTTGTATATTTTTATATATAATATATATATATATATATATATATATATATATATATATATAAATATTTTATCTGTGATTAAAATAAAAAACAAATTTTGTTTGTGTCGCCATTTTCTGAGACTTGCAACTTTTTTATTACTCTGTTAATGGAGCTGAATGAGAGCCTGTTCTTTGTGTGGAGAGCTGACATTTTTATTGATACCATGTTGTGATACATGTGACCTTTTTGCTCACTTTTTATTGCATTTTTTAGGGAAATTCAGCGACCAAAAATGTCAATTCTGTTGTTTTTGACTCTTTTTTTCTTTTCTTTACAGCGTTTATATTATGGGTTAAATAATTTTAGAATTTGATAGACCAGATTTCTGTAAATGTGGTGATGCCAAATATGTTTATTTTTTTATTGTTTTTATTCTTAACTGTAGAAAAAGGGGGAGATTCAAACATCTGTGTTTTTTTATTTTTCAATACAATAATATTTAGAAAATAACTATTTTTTTTTTACCTTTTTTGATCTTCTATGGGACTCGAAACTGGCTTATATTTGATTGTTTGTTCTATATACTGTATTCAACACTAGTAATGTATAATGTAAACAGTCCCCTTTAAGGCCTAGTTCACACGTGTTTAAAACATACATGAAAAAATGTTCTCCTTGCATTACACAAATATCTAATGGGTGCTATTATTTTAAATAGAGCTCGATAGACTATGTGAAAACCGTATTTGTCCTTTCTAACTTCTTCTCTAGCGCACTTCAAGTCAGTGCAGTCTAGGAAATAATGTAAGACATCAGTTATCATTTTTCATTGTCATGTTTTTGGAAAGGGACTCTGAGTTCTGAGTGATAGGAAACAGTGAGTGGTTATTAATGGAACACACTCGGATTGGCTCATAGTTTACAATGGGGTACTACAGGGGTCAGTATTGGACCCTCTTCTTTTTATATTTTAAGATTTATTAATGACCTTGTAGGGGACATATAGAGAAGAATTTTAATATTTGCAGATGATGCTAAAGTTCGCAGGGTAATCAACACAAAGGAGGATAATTTAATATTTCAGAAGGATTTATGTAAGCTGGAGGCTGGGACTGAGAAATGGCAATTGTAGTTTAATGCACATAAATGTAAGGTCATGCACGTGGGCAGAGGAAATAAAATGTATAATTATGTACAAAATTGTAAAACACTGGGAAAAACTATCACTGAAAGAGACTTGGGTGCATGGATGAATGGCAAACTCTACTTTAGCGACCAATGCCAGACAGCTGCTGCCAAAGCAAATAAAATAATGGGATGCATGAAAAGTGGCAGATATGCTCATGACAAGAACATAGTTTTGCCTCTGGTGTGGACACACTTAGAATACTGGTACAATTTTGGTCTCCAGTGTATAAGGAGGACATAGCTGAACTAGAGCGGGTGCAGAGAAAAGCGACCAAGGTTATTAAGGGAATGGGAGGACTGCAGAAGACGGGTTATCAAACTTGGGGTTATTCAGTTTGAAAAAATAAAGACTTAGGGGCAATCTTATTACAATGTACATAACAGGGGACAGTACAGAAATCTTTCTAATGATCTTTTTACATTTTGGCCTGCAACGATGAAAAAGGGACATCTTCTACGTCTAGAGGAAAGATTTAATCATAATCACAGATGGCGATTCTTTACTGTAAGAGCAATGAGACCATGGATTCTTTACTGTACAAGCACTGAGACTATGGAACTCACCGCAACAACATGTTGTAATGGTCGATTCACTATTCACAATTCTCTAAAAAAGTACAAGTAGGCCCTGGATGCCTTTCTTGATAAATATAATATTACGGGTTATGGGCACTGGATTCTGTGATGGGGCGTTGATCCAGGGAACTCATCTGATTGCTGTATGTGTTGTTGGGAAGGAATTTTTCCCATAATATGGGGACACTAGCGTCTGATCCAGGTGGTTCCTGCCGTCTGTAGATTGAACTCGATGGACTTATGTCTACCTTCAACCTCAAAAACGATGATACTCCTGGACGTATCTCTAATATGTGCAATTACCAAATTATTGTGAATTAAATTTCTTAAAAAATATGTATTTTTATTTTACAGATCCGACATTATTTTTTTGTTTTATAGATGTCTCTGCTGTGTGCACTGAATCTGTTTGGAGTTTCGATAGTCAATTTCTGTGGGGTCTGTCGGTGCTATATGTGCCACCATATGGTGAATTCTTACAGCATATGTAATTCTCCATAATACGGCATCCAAGGGGCAAACCGAGATGATTATTTCTCGCTCACATTCCATATGAATTCTAACACGAAAATTATAGACATATGGACATACATGGGATTTAGACTTCCATAGATGAGGTATTAAGGCTCCATACAAATTAAATCTTGCTGAGACGTATTATCGCGGTTTACATGAGCCCTACATTGTGTTATTTTCTTACAGGTCATTAATTCTATTTACTGTTAACAATGGCACTGCTCAGATGCGGATGATAGGGGCAATACTAATGTACATAGGAAAGACAGGTTTGGGGGTCAAATATCTTTTAAAGGATCTACGGTCAGATTTAGTGATAGGTCAGAAAGGCCTGTTGTATGCAGGAGAACGACTTCCAATTAACGACTTCCTCGCTACTTCCTGACATCGCTACTTCCGTAAAAATAGAGGACCACAGATTGCTGATCTCCGGTGATCTGTTGAGAATAATGATATCATCTTGGTGATCACCAAATATGTAGCTATTTTAGATAAAGACACAAGTCAATGAAGGTTGATCCACTAGTTTATTGCTGTGTTTACTCCTGTGATACCTCTAGTTTATTGCTGTGTTTATTCAGAAGAAGGCAAACTCCTGTGATACCTCCTGTGATATATCTGTAAATTGTCATTTGGGAAAGGAAACTTACTGGGCTGCTTGCTGCTGTTTTGATAACATCCCTATTTCTCTGCTGCAGATCTAGCAGTTCTCTGAATGCTGAGTTGTATATTACTCCGCCCGCACCACTGATTGGTTGCTTTTTGTGTGCACTGTACATAGGCAGAAAGCTGCCAATCAGTGCTGGGGTTAGGTAGAGATGAGTAAATATATTCGAGTGGTATTGAATTGTACAAAAATCTGCATTTGCCAAAATGTGGACATTTTGTAATTCTGAACCATATAGGGCCATCAAAATGTTAAAAATAAAAAAAAATTACTTATACTCACCTTACCGCTCACCTCTCTGGCTCCTCCACTCCTCACCATCACCCATCCGGTCCTCGTATCTTTTGGTCGGCGCACTGAAACCTCCAGGTCCCTCATGCTATGCTGGGACTCCCGGCTCCGATGAGGCCTGGGACAGTTCTGTGTATGTGTGCAAGGTCACGTCATGCGTCATGAGGCGAATATAATGATTTTTTTTTTTTTTTTTACGGCCTACATTTATTGTACATACATGCACATACAATACCTATGCACACATTACATGCCCATTACACACATACGCATACACATTAGAAAAATAACACACACTTCTATTCATAATTATACAGAACGTATTCTTCAGACTGATATACCTTTACACACATTACACATATAAGTGCACAATATAAACACATGCATACATATAACACACACATGTATATGCATAGTTATACAGTACATTTTAATCAAATATACATACACACATTACAAACACATGCATACATATTACATACACATTACCTATACAAGGGCAGCACAGTGGCTCAGTGGTTAGCATTATACTGTGGCTCAGTGGTTAGCACTCCAGTCTTGGGGTTCAAATCCCACCAAGGACAACATCTGCAAGGAGTTTATATGTTCTCCCCGTGTTTTCGTGGGTTTCCTCCGGTTTCCTCCCACACTCCAAACACATACTGATAGGGAATGTAGATTGTGAGCCCCAATGGGGACAGTGATGATAATGTCTGTGCCTCTTCTATCCATCCTGACAGAGAGATACAACGTATGAAGTCACAACAGCCGACACCTGCAAGCTTTCCAGAGACGCTCATCCTGCACCCTCTTTCACATACTGTAGTTAAATAACTGAGCTCTGGGTAAATGTCCTGCCCTGCTTGCACCCTAATCTGTGCACCTTCATAAGCCCCTTTTTGCATTATGTGACTGTTCTGTGATGCCATTTATACAGGGTAGGCCATTTATATGGATACACCTAAATTAAATGGGAATGGTTGGTGATATCAACTTCCTGTTTGTGGCACATTAGTATATGGGAGGGGGAAAGCTTTTCCAGATGGGTAGTGACCATGGTGGCCATTTTGAATTCGGCCATTTTGGATCCAACTTTATTTTTTTCAATGGGAAGAGGGTCATGTGACACATCAAACTTATTGAGAATTTCATAAGAAAAACAGTGGTGTTGTCACGGGTGTGTCGCCACGAAGATCGTCACGATTACACAGCCTGACTTCTCGCAGCTGACTTTTTGGTGCTTTGTGTTTTTCGGCAGTGAGGGAGTTAATTCTCTCTCTCTCTGTGCTAGACGAGGTCCAGCCTCGCCCAGCTGCAATCAATGCTGCTGTAGTGAGACTCCTTCAAATGCCTGCCGGTCTGTTAGGGAAGTGTCGGTGAAAGCATTTCATGCAGACTAACAGAGCGGATCGTGGTATTTGGAGTTTCAGAGATAAGTGTATTCGGAGAGTTTTTTCCCTTCCTCGCTTTATCATTTATCTCCTTTCCCGTTGGTGTTCCCTCTGTTGTAGTTGTGTAGTTTTTGTATGCAAGGTGGTTTTGGTTTTTCCCTTGTACTGTCTCGTTCGTCTAAGTACTGTGTGTGGGCTTATTATTACTTGTCCCCTTTTGTTGTGATCGGGGTCCTTCTCAGGACTAGATTACTTAGGTGCAGGGATCCTCAGGAGGTAGGGGTTACGCTGGCGGCCTGGACCTCTGTACCTTTAACAGTATCTCCAGGTTGAGGGATTAGTCAGGGCCCCAGCTTAGGCCCCCTACCTCCAGTATACAGAGACAGCGTGACATTTTCACCGACCACTTAGTTTTTCTCCAGCTACCATGGATCCAGTAGCCGGTCTAGCTCGGCAGTTGCAGAGTTTGTCCATGGAGCTGGCGGACGTTAGGTCCAAGGTTTTGTATCTCCAGGAGCAAGCCGGACCAGAGCCTAAAGTAGCTCTCCCTGACAGGTTCACTGGGGGGCGGGACAAGTTTTTTGTTTTCCGGGAGGCATGCAAGTTGTACTTTTGGCTGCGGCCTCGGTCATCGGGGAGTGAAGAACAAAGGGTGGGAATTGTCATCTCGCTCCTACAAGGGGACCCACAATCTTGGGCGTTCTCTCTTCCCCCGGGCTCCCCGGCTCTCCAGTCAGTGGATAGGTTTTTCGCTGCTCTGGGACTCGTATATGATGACCCAGATCGGATCTCCCTTGCTGAGTCTAAGTTACGTAGGATTCAGCAGGGAGATCGTCCGGCGGAGGAATTCTGTTCGGAGTTCCGTAGGTGGGCCACGGACACCCAGTGGAATGACCCAGGTCTTAGGAGCCAGTTTTGTCAAGGTTTATCCGACAAATTACAGGATGTGTTGGCACAGTATGACTCTCCCGCGTCACTGGAAGCCGCTATGGCCCTTGCTATTCGCGTTGACAGACGGCTTCGGGAGAGGTGCGGGATAACTCTACCCCCTGTGATGACTCCACCTCCTACAAGGTCCCCTCATATGGTGGTTCCCCTGGTCAGTCCAGAGGAGCCTATGCAATTAGGAGGGACATCATTTCGGGGGAGGGGACCGGTGGTGCGCCATAAGACAGGAAGGTGTTTCTTCTGCGGGAGAAAGGGACATTTTATTGGGGGGTGTCCATCCCGTCCCTTACAGAGTGTAGAGTCGTCGGAAAACTGTTGATCCCAGGTTGTGTGGTGGACGGCAATCTGGGAGTAGGTATTTCGTCCCTAGGTTCGTCTCAGTTTCTCGTACCGGCGGAGGTGGTGGTGGGTACGAGAACTGAGAGGATATCTGTTCTTCTGGATAGTGGGGCCGGGGCTAATCTGGTTGATGCTCGGTTTGCCCGGGTTCAAGGTATGCGATTGAGTGAGTTGGCTAAACCCATCCCCATATTCTCGATCGATGCCAGGCCTCTCGGTCAGGGAAGTTTTTTGCAAGCTGTGCATGACGTAAAACTTCAAGTGGGGGCGATACATAAAGAACTGTTGTCTTGCTACGTGTTGGAGGGTCTTCCCACTCCTATAGTGTTGGGCCTTCCTTGGTTAACTAAGCATAACCCGGTTATTAATTGGCAAACCAGAGAGATAAGCCAATGGAGTAAATTCTGTAATAAAAACTGCATGAACACGGTCATCGGTGCGGTTACTCCTTGGGTCTTACCTCCATTTCTGGCGGACTTTGAGGATGTATTCTCGGAGAAAGGGTGTCAGGAACTACCTCCTCATCGCGAGTATGACTGTTCTGTAAAACTGCTCCCTGAGGCCAAGTTACCTAAAGCTAGGTTGTATAACCTTTCTGGTCCTGAGAGGCAGGCCATGAAGGATTATATTTCAGAAAGTCTGGCTAAGGGGCATATTAGACCTTCATCTTCACCGGTGACTGCGGGGTTCTTCTTTGTTAAGAAGAAAGATGGAGGCCTACGCCCTTGCCTGGATTTCCGTGAACTTAATCGGATTACGGTCCGAGATCCGTATCCGCTCCCACTTATTCCTGATCTCTTTAATCAGATCGTGGGCGCCAAATGGTTCTCTAAGTTGGATCTCAGGGGGGCGTACAATCTGATTAGGATGAAGGAGGGGGATGAGTGGAAGACGGCGTTTAACACTCCGGAGGGGCATTATGAGAACCTTGTCATGCCGTTCGGTCTGACTAATGCCCCGGCGGTGTTCCAACACTTTGTTAATGACATTTTTCGCCGCCTGGTGGGACAGTTTGTTGTCATATATCTGGATGATATCTTAATTTACTCGCCGGATCTGGTGTCTCATCGGGAGCACGTTAGGCAGGTGTTACAGATCTTGCGGGATAATAAACTGTATGCCAAATGGGAAAAGTGTGTGTTCGCCGTACAGGAACTCCAGTTTTTAGGCTTCCTGGTTTCAGCGTCCGGTTTTCGTATGGACCCTGGGAAAGTGCGGGCAGTTCTTGAGTGGGATCGGCCAGAGAATCTTAAGGCACTACAACGTTTCCTGGGGTTTGCTAATTATTACCGGAAGTTCATTCGTAATTTCTCGTCCATGGTTAAGCCTCTCACAGACATGACTAAAAAGGGGACGGATTTTTCTAGGTGGTCTGACAAGGCTTGTCAAGCATTCTCCTCCTTGAAAAAATGTTTTGCCTCGGCACCCATACTCATTCAACCTGATGCGTCACAGCCATTCATTGTAGAGGTAGACGCTTCCGAGGTAGGGGTGGGAGCAGTATTGTCACAAGGTTCGTCCCCTGGTAAGTGGCATCCGTGCGCCTTTTTCTCTAAAAAATTGTCGTCCGCCGAGAGGAATTACGATGTCGGCAATAGGGAACTCTTGGCCATTAAGTTAGCTTTTGAGGAGTGGCGCCATTTTTTGGAGGGGGCAGTCCATCCGGTCACCGTCATCACCGATCACAAGAACCTGCTATATCTGGAGTCCGCGAAACGTCTGAATCCCAGACAAGCTAGGTGGTCATTGTTTTTTACCAGGTTTAATTTTGTCGTTACATATCGTCCTGGGTCAAAAAATGTAAAGGCGGATGCCTTATCTCGTAGTTTCCCTGGGGCCGGGAATACGGACGACCCGATTCCTATCCTTCAGGAGGGGGTGGTGGTTTCGGCAGTATGCTCTGAGCTGGAGGAGGAGGTATTGGAGGCTCAGGGGGACGCCCCTGTTGGACCTCCGGGGAGACTGTTTGTTCCAGATCAGTTGCGACAAAAGGTGATCGAGGCACACCATAACTCAGTTTTTGCAGGACACCCGGGGAGTAAAGCAACTGTGGATCTCCTCTCGCGTCGGTTTTGGTGGCCTAACTTACATAAGGAGGTGGTAACTTTTGTCGCGTCCTGTGGGGTTTGTGCGCGCTCTAAGACCTCACATACCCGTCCGTCTGGGGCCCTCTTACCTTTGAAGATCCCGGAGCGTCCTTGGACTCATCTGTCTATGGACTTTATTACGGACCTCCCTCCGTCTTCGGGTAAAACGGTCATACTCGTTGTAGTGGACAGGTTCAGCAAGATGGCACATTTTGTCGCTCTTCCTGCTCTCCCTAATGCTAAAACTCTTGCGCAGGTGTTCATTGGGGAGATTGTGAGGCTTCACGGGGTATCCTCCGAGGTGGTGTCTGATCGGGGGTCTCAGTTTGTGTCCAAGTTCTGGAAGGCGTTTTGTGCACGGCGGGGGATGCATTTGTCGTTCTCATCGGCTTTTCATCCTCAGACCAATGGTCAGACGGAACGAATGAACCAGAGCTTGGAGACATATCTCCGGTTTTTGTGTCAGAGAACCAGGAGGACTGGGCTTCTTTCTTACCTCTGGCAGAGTTTGCTCTTAATAATAGGCGGAGCGAGTCCACTGGTAAGTCCCCGTTTTTTGGGGCATATGGTTTTCACCCCCAGTTTTGTACTTTCAGTAGGGGGGGCTCTTCGGGGGTTCCTGAGAAGGAACGATTTTCCTCATCACTCGCTTCAGTATGGAGAGGGGTGCTGAAGAATCTGAATACTATGGGGAACCGATACAAACGTATGGCTGATAGGAGGAGAGTGTCTGGTCCGGACCTAAGTGGGAACGATCGGGTATGGTTGTCTACCAGGAATATAAAACTTAAGGTTCCCTCCTGGAAACTGGGTCCCAGGTTCATCGGGCCGTACAGAATCAGTTCTATAATTAATCCGGTGGCATTCCGTCTTGACCTCCCCCCTACGTTTAAAATTCACAACGTGTTCCACAGATCGTTGCTTAAGAGGTATGTGGCGCCGGTGGTACCGTCACCTTTACCTCCCCCTCCAGTGGTGGTCAATGGTAACTTGGAGTTCCAGGTATCGAGGGTCATCGATTCACGCTTTAATCGCCGGTCCCTTCAGTACCTGGTTCATTGGAAAGGGTATGGTCCTGAGGAGAGGATGTGGGTTCCTGCGTCGGATATTAACGCAGACCGATTAGTTCGGGCCTTCCACACGACTCACCCGGATAAACCTGGCCCTGAGGGTCCGGAGGCCCCTCGTAGAAGGGGGGGTACTGTCACGGGTGTGTCGCCACGAAGATCGTCACGATTACACAGCCTGACTTCTTGCAGCTGACTTTTTGGTGCTTTGTGTTTTTCGGCAGTGAGGGAGTTAATTCTCTCTCTCTCTGTGCTAGACGAGGTCCAGCCTCGCCCAGCTGCAATCAATGCTGCTGTAGTGAGACTCCTTCAAATGCCTGCCGGTCTGTTAGGGAAGTGTCGGTGAAAGCATTTCATGCAGACTAACAGAGCGGATCGTGGTATTTGGAGTTTCAGAGATAAGTGTATTCGGAGAGTTTTTTCCCTTCCTCGCTTTATCATTTATCTCCTTTCCCGTTGGTGTTCCCTCTGTTGTAGTTGTGTAGTTTTTGTATGCAAGGTGGTTTTGGTTTTTCCCTTGTACTGTCTCGTTCGTCTAAGTACTGTGTGTGGGCATATTATTACTTGTCCCCTTTTGTTGTGATCAGGGTCCTTCTCAGGACTAGATTACTTAGGTGCAGGGATCCTCAGGAGGTAGGGGTTACGCTGGCGGCCTGGACCTCTGTACCTTTAACAGTACCTCCAGGTTGAGGGATTAGTCAGGGCCCCAGCTTAGGGTCAGCTTAGGCCCCCTACCTCCAGTATACAGAGACAGCGTGACAGGTGTGCTTGGTTTTAATGTAACTTTATTCTTTCATGAGTTTTTGACCAAAGTTTTTGCTGCACATCTCGTATTTTGATGGTATGGTGCGGTATATGGCGTACAAAGATAGTGGGGCCATTCTTCACATGCAACAAACAGGCAATCCCTGCATGTGGTGGGGCTGTTGAACAGACGCACGACATGCAGCTGCGGCCACTCAAACTTATTTTTCGAGCACACCTAAGTTACTCGGTTAGCACCCGAGCATGCTCGGATAACCATTTTTCCAACCACGCTCGCTCATCACTAGTAGGGACTTTACATTAGTAGCACCACTCCAGCACTGCAATAGAAAATACTCTGGAATGGTGCTTTAAAAGACCGCCGATCAGCAAATATGTAGCCAGTCGGTGGTTATTTTTGTGCAGTCATGTGCACCTTAACTAGATGATCCCACCAAAAGTGTTGGGATCGGCCAAGTATATTTCATGCGTGTGTCCAATTTTAGGCAAGTTGGTTAGGAAGGAAATCTAAACAGTCCAGGTCACAGACAGGTTTTACTAAGAAGTAAAAATTCTTCCCAAACCTTTTTTAATAGCTCAAAGGAATTGTCCACTTTTAGAAAACTATCTGCTATGAGTTTATAATGTAAAGTTTTCTGAAAGTGGAAAGCTCCTTTAATGTTAGAACTCAAATCTTTGCTGTATTTCCTATGTGTAAAAAGGAGGACAAGTATTACACCCTAAGCACCAGCCAGAGTTGCTGCATTGCTCACCATAAAGAAGATCTATGACAGTGGATTGCTGCACTCAGCCAAATGACACAATGGAGAATACACCATGATTCAGCACTGCGAGTATAGGAAATCAATGGGAATCACTGGCGGTGCTCATCATGCTGTTATTATATCTGTTCACTCTGTTTTGCTTATAAGGATAATACTAAAATGTATTGGGGTATACTATGTCGCCGGATACTCTAATTTCAGGTATTGGAGATTATCTTATGTAGCTGAGAGATGGAAGTTTATAGGCGGTACATAGAACGTGCTGCATGATACCCACAACATATATACGAAAAAAAACAAGAAAAAAAACAAAACAAAATGACCATATACCTTGTAATAAGTTAATAGTAATAGTACATATAAATAACATAGGATACTAAGTTAACACTATTTTGATCAAAAAAGTTTAAAAGAAATCCCACCGCGACAAGGTGTACCCAAATCGGGCATTGTCCTATCCTGTCTATAGTATTAAAACCTCACCTTGTGTCAGCCGGCCCCAATGTAGATAAGGGCAGAGCAGGACCTGGGTGCGACTGTGCAGACACCTGTCCATGGGAAGCTATGTAGATGAAATGCCCAGGTAGAAAAAGAGGAGCATCGCCCCTCTTGGTACAAAGTACAAGAAACTACACCAAAACCAAAGAAATAAGCCAGAGCATAACTTGGTATGCACACAAGGTATTTTCACAGACAAAACCCAAGAAAAAAACTCAATTAGCATAAGTAAATAGTAACAGTACATGTAAGTAACATAGGGAACTTAGTTAACACTATTTTGATCAAAAAAGGGTAAAAGCCGTCCTACCGCGACAAGGTGTACCCAATCAGGACAGTCTTATCATGTCTCTAGTATTAAAATCTAACCTTATGTCAGCCGATCTCAATGTAGATAAGTGCAAAGCAGGACAGGGACTCAACTGCCCATAGGAAGTTATATAGTTAAATGCCTAGCTCAGAAAGGGGTAGCCAGGCCTCGGTTTGTACAAAGTACAAGAAACTACAGCAAAAACAAATAAATGAGTTGGAGCATAAGTTGATATACATAGAATGTGTAAGAGCACGTTCACACAGAGATGGCTGAGATCGAAGAATGGTGTGAATGATATTATTCTGCCGAAGGCCATCTAAGCTGTTGGGCTTCGGCAGGAGCGTTCGTTCGGCCAAGTGCTTATGTGTTCTCTATGAGAAATCCCTCAACTGGCACGTTGGCCGGTGGCTTATCTCTCAGAAAACAAAGTGATCGGCCATCCGAAACTAGACATGCGAGATTGATATCTGTCCTGACCATCAGTCGGCCGGTGCCCCCATACACATTAGAAAGCCGGTCGAACCTGTTGATATTGGCGATTCCGCCTACATTAGTCTGATATGTATTGGGGGCTTTAGGCAAAATACTTTTAAATAAAGTGATTTACAGATTATTTATCATATACTATTATCTATCAGATGAGAACATGTTCTGACCCTACAGGGACCATCATATACATCTGTATAGTTGTGACACAGGTACTTTAGATGCAGTGGCACAGAAACACAGAGCAGCCAGTACAGGGTTAATAAACAGGGGGATTTATTGTATCAGGGTTAATTTCCACACAGGGAGTAACAGGGGAAATATGGGGACAACAAGGGAAGTAACAGGTAACAGGCTGTAACCAACAATCCAAAGTTTGGCTAGATGTAGCAGAGTCGAAACGGTTGTAATCGGCAGTTTTACACTTAGCTGACTCTTGTTCCCCACAAGGCAGTTGCCGGCTGATGCCGGTGTTGTTTTCTTCTGGCTTCCCCGCCTAAACAATGCTCCGTCTTCTGGTGGCAGCGGGCAGTTTGACCCGCTGAGCCCCTAGTCCATAACACTGCACCTCACTTGCTCGGCTTCATGGACCCTGCGTCTCTTCTCCCTCTAGTCGGGCTTGACTCCAACTGTCAACTGCCTGCTTTCCCGCGCAAACCTCCTTTTTCTTCCTCTTCCTAGACACGCCCCCAGCTCCTTGGTCACCTGACTCCTGAGCTCTCGCTCTGGACATGCCCCCAGCTTCCCGGTCACCTGACTCCTGTGCTCGCAGTCTGTCTTGCCCCTGCAACCAGAGGCATGGCCCCGGCAGTTCCGGATCACTTGTTCTGAAAGTACTTACACCCCAGTCTTCTCCCTTACATAGTGACCAATGAATGAAAAGAGGATAGGACAGCAGACTCGGCACTACTAGTAATTTCAATCAAATTAATGGAGTTACATATTGAGATAAATATTATTAAAGCGGTTGTCCACTACTTTATTATTGATGACCTATCTTTAGGCCAGGTCATCAATGTGTGATTGGCTGGGGTCCGATACCCGGCACCCCCGTTGATCAGCTGTTATCGGTGGCTGCCGGCTGGAAGTACTCACTTGCTGAGCTGCTCCGTCTAGTTGTAGTGGCCGCCACAGGCTACTACACATCCGCCTCCTATTGATTTGAATAGGAGGCAGATGTGCAGTACCAAGCCCCGGCCGCTACAAGTAGACGGAGCAGCTCGGCAAGTGAGTACTTTAAGTCCTGAGTCAGTTATAATAAAGTCACATGTGGTGCTCAACAGGAGACAGGCAATATCAAAAATAGGAACAGAGATAAAACTGTGGCCCTCACCTCGTGGCTAAAAAAATTACGGATGTAACCACAGATGAAGCGCTTGGCAGGATGAAACATCCGCTCTTTTTTCTGTCTGTATCCTCCGCCGGGTATGTAATAAAGGAATATTTTTTTAGCCACGGGGTGAGTGCCACAGTTTTTTTCTCTGTTCCTATTTTTTTTATCTGTATAGTGACTGCTTATAGGAATAGTCTCACCATTGCAATCTTTTCTGACAAAAAGCGGGCTAATTAAATACATGTAATACACAGACAAGCTGGATCCAACTATTTTTACATTTTAACATTTTTATAGTAGTAAAAAAAAAAACATAAAAGGAAAAACCTCCATATTAGGATTTAGAATGATCACGTTGACAATAACCTGTAACGTTTTCCCCAGCTTAAAGATCGGGACAACAGCATGGCCATTGTTTAAAAAAGCCCATAAAAGTACATAGTATACAGATAGCAAAATAATATTCTTATTCTAGAGAGATAACCAACAAAAATACCCAGAACTGGTAAAGGTCAGACATGGGAAATAATGTCTGCTTTATTCTCATGGGAAGAAAGCGCAAAAAATAGTGATGTTATTTTTCCTGTTTTCCTTCTATGTCTTGTATTATGACAATATCATTAAAACCCTGGAGCTTCCGATCAAAGGTGGGTGTACAAAGGCAGCCAGATGGCCCATAGTCAGAGGACTTCCTTCCCAATGTCCTGTGTGGGTTACGGAGGATATCCACCTACACTGTACCTCCTTTATAGATCCTCAGGACTTTACGTAATAATTACATCATGTATTTGTGTGCTTCATGGCTGCGTCCTGATCGCTATTTCTAGGGATGCGCAAATCTGAGGTCACATAATGTCAGAGAACTTCTACATTCACTTGGCAAGCCGTGAACATTTATATCAATACTACTGTAACACAGGTACTTTAGATGCTGTGACACAGAAACACAGAGCAGCCAGTACAGGGTTAATAAACAAGGGGGATTTACTGTAACAGGGTCAATCTCCACGCAGTAAGTAACAGGGGAAATATGGGGACAACAAGGGAAGTAGCAGGTAATATGCTATAACTGACAATCCACAGTTGGGCTAGATGTAGCAGAGTCAACATGGTTGTAATTGGCAGTTTTTACACTTAGCTGACTCTTGCTCCTGTTGCCGGCTGGTGCCGGTGTTGCTTTCTTCCGGCTTCCCCACCTAAACAATGCTCCGTCTTCTGGCGGCAGCGAGCGGTCTCCGGTTTGACCCGTTGAGCCCCTAGTCCATAACAGTGCACCTCCAGGGATCCTGCATCTCTTTTCCCTCTAGTCGGGCTTGGCTCCCACTGTCGCTTTTCCCACGCAAAAACTACTTTTCCACCCTCTTCCTAGACATGAGCTTAGCTCCGCCGGTCACCTGACTCCTCAGCTCTCTCTCTGGACACACTCCTAGCTTCCCGGTCACCTAACTCCTGTCTCGCAGTCTGTCTTCCCCCTGCAACAAGAGGCACGGCCCGGAAGTTGCGGATCCCTTGTTCTGAAAGTACTTACACCCCGGTCTTCCCCCTTACACTACCATGATAGAAGAAACATGGCCGACTATTTGCAGGAACAGCGCATCCTGTTGTACACCATTCTATGACAGGTGTAACAAATTGGTGGGCATTTTAAGGTACTATGGTAATTATCGCTATAGACAAAATAAATGTTATTTTCTAATTACAGGCTAATTATAGGTATTTAAGAATTTATTCATAATGACATTTTCTTTCTTTTTTATTTTATTTTTTCTATTTCCAGAAAACCCCTTTAAGTTAATTGGCTAGCCTGCAATATCAGAAATGGCCAATAGCCAAGAGTAGCAGTGCTTATTGAAAAAGAAAATTGTGATTTTCTAATCTAATACAATACATTTTTTAGGGGAGCGCAGTTTAGAAAACTCCTTTTTCATTTTTCAGATAAGTTAAATGGAGAGTACCCTATTAAAAGGGTTTCTGAGACGGTCCTAAAATGGCCCCATCACATAATTCAAGCAGCAGCCTGTCCTAATTATCTGTCCAGAACAAGCTGTAGTCTAAGGAAACACAGCTCCCGGGACCTGTGTCTCAATTGACAGAGGAGCTGTATGGTAAGCACACATACCGATCATGTGCTGGAGTAGCACTGGCCCCTGTCACATAATTCAAACAGCCACCTGTCCTAGTCATGTGTCAGGAATAGGCTGCAGTCTGAGAAAATACAGCTCCCGAGACCTGTGTCTTAACTGACAGCGGAACTGTATGGTGATCACACATACCGATGAGGTACTGGAGAAGCTCTGGCCCCCGATACATAATTCAAACAGCCACCTGTCCTAGTCATGTGTCAGGAACAGGCTGCCGTCTGAGGAAATACATCTCCTGAGACCTGAGTCTCAACTGACAGGGGAGCTGTATTGTGAGCACACATACTGATAAGGTGTTGGAGAAGCGTTGTCATAGAAAAATAAATAAATCTTCTCCTCGGCTGACTACACATAAGGACTGAGGTTGAAGAAAAAATACTTTGTGCTTAGTCAGCCGATGACTAGAAGCAAGCATATGCAGGGAGAAAATTAAGTTATATTCTCCAGCCATAGGGGCAATAGTCCCAAGCCTCTATATACATTGAGCGTACTGTTGTCACTTGCCATCCACCTTTTTTGACATTTAGCTGCGCAGTGTGTGCAGAACTGGTTGTCAGTTAAGGTGCAGGGTGAGTAATTACAGCGTGCTCTCTGTGTAGTAGGCAGTGACTGTAAATGCTCCCCACACCATCCTGGTGGCTGGAAGCCAGCGAGGCTCCTACAGTAAACCAGCCTAGCATGGAGGTGACAGGTTACCTTTAAATCCAAGTGAACTGCAAAATTGCTTGTTTTTACAAGCACTTTGCAATTTTACCTATGTAACAAGACGGGACTAATCTTATAAATATAGTAAGTACATGACATCACAAAATAGCAGTGTTTTCAGGTTGGGATTGTAGACTAATTATAATTTACTTCTGCAGCTTGGAGGAGATTTCGTAGAATTTTCCCCTTTTTTATTTTGGATGTAGGTGGGATAGTCTTAGTGCCAAATCTTCACTCTGAATACAAGCAGTGTTCCCTATGAGGCTCTGCTTATTTGTACAGTGGATATGTTGGCTATTTTATGTGAGTGCGTACATTCTCATATAGCTCAATTTAAAACAAGAACATCAGCATTTCTAATGATTCTACTAAAGCCTAACACTAACCTTCACTGTTTCTCCTTTGTTGACACTATAATGGTGACTTCCTTGAATTATTCCATGATATTATTGGTCATTGTCTACATAGAATTATCTCTAAAAATAAGCTGCCATCACCTAAAATCTGCAGAGAAGTCCGATAGTAAGTGTTCAAATTTGCAACAGCGCCTCCACAGGGGAAGCAAAATAGAATATGACCATTAAAATCAATAGAAAGTCAACATAAGACACAGGCATGGATGGTCCTCCAGAGGGAAGTTCTCGTAGATGACTTTTTCTGGTGCGAATGAACTGAGAATTTCCTAGTAGAATTTTTCAAAAACCCTTTAATGTAACTTTTTGGGCAAAATTGAGTATTAGGGTGAGTTCACACGATGCGTTTTTCATGCGTTTCCGCGGCGTTTTTGCAGTTGTGTAAACGCCGCGGAAACGCATGAAAAACGCATGGTAGAAGGGCAGCAATGTTCCCCAATGGAAATCCGCATGTGCTGTGCCCATGATGCGGATTTTTCCGCAGCGTAAACGCTGCGGTCAAAAATCCGCAGCATGTCAATTAATTTTGCGGAAACGCTGCTCTTTTGCCGCCATTGACTTGCATTAGACCGCATGGAATCCGCATCACTGTATATGTTGATGCGCTTTTCATGCGGTCATGTGCGGATGGTACCCGGGTGTGGATGAGAGGACTCTCATCCAGACCCAGGTACCATTAAAAAAAAAAGAATAAAATAAAAAATATATATATTCTCACCTTCTGACGGCCCGCGCTGCGTCCTGCCGGCTTCCCGGGCACTTCGCGGTTGAATGAAGGACCTTCGCTGACGTCAGAGTCATGTGACGGGTCACGTGACGCTGACGTCGGAAGGTCCTAAAGTCGGGGGCCATCAGAGGGTAAAGTATAGATTTATTTTTTATTTTTTGACATTCACACACTGTATAAATCCATGCCGGTTGCATGGATTTATATAGTGTGAAGTTGACAAGCACTTTCCAAGTGATGATAAAATCGCTTGGGAAGCGCTTGTCAACCCGCATGCGGAAATGCAAGTGAAGAACGCTTCATTTCCGCATGTCCCTGGCAGGAAACCGCATGTACAATCCGCATGCGTTTTTTCCTGCCAGAGAGATGCAGAAACGCTCAGGAAAAAATCCTGAGCATTTCTGCATCGTGTGCACATACCCTTAGGCTTTATCCAGTTTACTTTCCATCTTTCAATATATTTAACATTTCCGAAATTGTTGGGATTGTGATGAATTTTTAGAAGCATCCCCAGCAAATTTGAGGATGTCATGGCCAAAAAAAAGGTCAACCTCAGTCCAGTTCAGTTTAGAAACATTTCAAGGTGGGATTAGGGTGTTCTTACTTGGGGCAGGACTTAAACATCCCAATTTTGCCAACAGTGTTGTTTTTAATTAAGTCTTTTACCTACATTTATGAGATATGGGATTCTTATGGACGTCTTCCTCTTGATCGGAGTCAGCTTTGTGGTGGATTGTTTCCTTGTGTAACGCCATATGCTGACATCCCCTCCCACATGTAATGTATTGACATACCGTACAATGTACAAATAATTATACCGTACAGTTAGTGCTTGAAGGGTTTGTCTCGTCTTCGATCTTGAAGAACGCACTGCTCCCCTCCGGCACTTCTGAAGATTGGCAGTTCGAACAAGCTGCATGGTTGAGCCGCTGGTCCAAACTGCTGTACTATTCAATACTTCTATGCAGCTTTGAAGAAGAAGAAGCCAGGGCACTGAAACAATTTGGACAGCTTCTGAGCAGCAATTGCAAGCTGTATAGCAAGAAGATTGCAAGTACGTGCTCTTTGCCTAGGAAACTGGCCACATCTGATGGACTGCAGAGATGGGCAGTAAATAGACTTGGGCAAAATTATTTGAGTGGAATTGAATACTATTTGTATTTTTCAAAAATCCATATTTTCTAAAATGCGGATTTTTTGTAATTGCGCTCCGTGTGAATTTTGTTGCACCGTAGAAGGTTGGTAAAAGGTTAAAAAAATACAAAAACCTAATGCACACCTCAACGCTCACCTCCCTGGCTCTCCCCTGTATGGTCCTCAGCACATCTTCACGATAGGCTGGAACTTCTAGGCAAGGCATGACCACGTGCATTCCGGGCCTGGTCGCGGCTGTAAGTCCCAGACTAGAATGAGCATCATAAGGTTATGGGGCACATTCTAACTGACTTGCTGTGACTTTTCAATGCACATGTGCAGAGACATCCTGCTGCACCCTACATCTTGATACACCATAAATCTCCCATGTAAGAATGGCCCACAAGTTCTCAGTAAGGTTTCAGTCAGGTGATTGAAGGAGCCATTATTCTTCCTGTACCACTGCTTGAAGTAAGTGTCTTCAAAAAACTGGGAGTGGTTTTGGTAGTTGATTTTGAGTCCATCTTCAACCAGAAGAGGTCCAACTAGTTCATCTATAATAATACCAGCCCATAGCACTACCCCACCCTCCACCCTTTTGGCGTCTGAGTTGAAGTGGAGGTCTGAGCCTGTTACTGAACGAACATTTTGCTCATTTGTTGAGACATGTAGATAATCAGAAAGTAGAGATGATCAAGAATTGTTTTGATGTGAATTTTACGAAATTTGCAGGTCCTGGACAAATAAAACTATTTGTTATTCAATTAGAGCAAATTGCCACAAAAATCCCAGAAGCCTTTTTACATTGCAGAAAATTGCACCAGTAACAGAAGGCTGACGCGACCTCAGATGCTACCACTGGGCTTCCCCATAATGCTTTACAGCTATCACATAACTTGTTGTAGTGCAGCCAATCAGGATAGCCTATATAATAACTAGTGTTGAGCCACCCCCGTAGTGTTCGAGTTCGGTTCGGTTCGTCGAACACCCGTATGTTCGACGAACTGTTCGTCGAACTGTTCGACGAACACCTTCGAACACCGTTAAAACCAATGGCAGGCAAGCAAAAACACATAGCAACACATAGAAAACACATAGAAAACACTTCAAAGGTGTCCAAAAGCTGACAAACTGCTCAGAAGACACAACTAACACATGGAAAAGTGACAAGTACATATAGCCATGCGAAAAGAAAAGAGGTGGAGGAGTAAAAGGAGGGGGAGACACAGATATAGGCATGTCATGCCCTTCTAAAATCAAGAAATGCTGGAGTAAAAATCTAAAATCAGCCTACCAACACCCAGACGTCGTGACAAGAAAATTAAAAAAAGAAATATCTTTAGGTAGAATGGCGGTTCCATTCAGAACACTTTCCTTACAAGACGTAGTGGTATCCCCGTTGTGAGTTGTGCCAAAAACGGAACCCAATACATTCGGACTAATCCACCATTTGTCATATCCAAGGGGCAGGTCCGTAAACGACAACATCGACACGGAACCAAGTACAGTAGTATATACTGTACATCCTTTGACAAGGCAATCAGGCGGATCAAGAAGTTGGGAAGGGTCACCCTAATGGCCAAAACAGACATTGATGCGGCATTCTGGTTACTTACTACCTGTGCCTCCGAATAGTGTCCACCTATTGGGCTGCTTCTAGGAAGGAGCATACTATATAGATCGCTGTTTGCCCATGGGGTGCTCCAGATCCTGCTCACTGTTTGAGGCGTTTAGTTGCTTCCTCGAATGGGTTGTAATGGACGTTTCTAAGGGGGCACATATTATCCATTACCTCGACAACTTCTTATGCCTGCGCCCAAAAGATTTGCCACAGTGTGAATACACGCGGTAGTCCACCTGTGAGAAGGAGAACTGGAGGGAGAGCGGACACCACAGAACCGAGTGGTTAGATGGAGAACGGAAGAAGGAAAGAGGGCGAGGGAGGTAAGGGAGTACAGTGGAAGGCCGACCTGAGCTCCCCCACGTTCCTGCTGGGCAGGGAACAGCCCTGGGAAGAAAAGCCGCTTGCGCATCCCTTTGAGGTTACGGGCGCGAGCGGGCAGAGGGACTACGCTGGAGTGCGAAGCCGACACGGCCAGTCCGTTCCTGCCCATGCGACCTCCGTGTCGCCGGGTTTGTGCCAGAGCTGCGGTGGACCCTGACGGCCAGCCCCCTCTCCCAATACTGGTGCCTGTCCGCTGGTGGGTCGAGCCCCCCCGCGGTGGGGGGGAAGTAACATCTGCAGAAGAAAGATCATCTTCCAGCCAAAGTAAGAAGTCTACTTCTTTTCGTGGACAATGTTATACGATCCCTGTCTTACGGACACGCCCATCGCTACAAATTCCAGATGAGGCACAAAAACAGCAGGTGCTTCAATGGATATCAAGTGCTCCTTCAAGTTGGCTCTCCTCCACCTCAACTTCAACATCACAAATACTCCAGTCCTCAGAGGTGTCACCCCAATCGCACTTGCTTCCTCACAGCTCCCAAGTCTCCAGCTGCCCGTCTGAGTATGGGGTAACATAGATGGTTGAGTCTGCTGAGCTGTTTACTCATACTATAGCCTGGGAATCAGAGGTCTGCTCCAGAGCTTCTGTGAATCCAGACGAGGAAATGATCTGCACTGATGCCCAGAATGTTTATGAGTCGGATCCAGAACCAGACGCAGAAGGTTCTGAGCATAATGTAGACCCTCGTTCCCAAACTGTAACTCCTGTTGGTGGAGACAATCAGGAAGACGATGATGAGACTCAGATACCTGATTGGAGCGACAACTTGACTTTTCGGTCAGAGCAGGAAGAGGTTGGCTCTGAGGACAACGGGTGTGAGAACACACAGGGTGATGATGACGAGGT
This sequence comes from Phyllobates terribilis, assembly GCF_046119375.1. Lineage (NCBI taxonomy): Eukaryota > Metazoa > Chordata > Amphibia > Anura > Dendrobatidae > Phyllobates > Phyllobates terribilis. Next base: position 71,243,103 of record NW_027362762.1, read on the forward strand.
TGGAGATTCCACTTACTGTGAACCCACAGTCAGCCAGTCGATGAGGTCAGCAGAGGAGGTGGAGGAGGATGCTATTGACGACGAGGTTAGGTTGCGCCTTCCTGGACAGAGACGGAGTACTGGAAGCACGTCAACAACTGCATCCTCAACCACAACTCTGCCTCTGACCACAAGTCGTGGTGGCTCTTCAGGTCGCATGGGCTCTAAGCCTTGCATAGCCTGGGCATTTTTTGAGATCGATAAGGATGACCCAACTCGTGTTATCTGTAACATTTGTCACCAAAAGCTAAGTAGAGGCCAAAAAATCCATAGTTTGAGTACTTCATGCATGAACCGGCACATGGATATGAAGCATAAGTTACAGTGGGAAGCTCACTGTGCTACAATGCGGCCTAGTGGGCCAGGCCAACCACCGTCTGCCCCATCTTGTGCATCCGCGGCCTCTTCATCCTCTGTGACTGGGGGGACAGCAGTCACACATGTTTTTGGACGCAGACCTGCCACCTCTTTACCCGCAACAGCCAGTGTGATTGGCAGGTCGTCAGTTCATTTGGAAGTGGAAACACCTGCTGGTGTTGAGCGCTGTCCGACATCGAGAGCACCACCTTTGGATCAAGGCAACATAACATGTCCGCCTGCATCTTCCTCACAGACCCGTAGTTTGCCAGGGACACCCTACTCAACCCCGTCTAAACACAACAGCCAGCCCTCTGTCCCTCAGATGTGGACAAGTAAAAGACCATTTCCTCCTAGCCATGATGATGTACAATACAAAGTTATATTGTGGTACCGTGTTAGCCAGAAAAATTGATGTAAATACTTTTATGCCAAAAATGACAGAAGTATTCTTGTGGTGATACCTTTATTGACTAACCAGAAAAAAAAATATATATATATGCAAGCTTTCAGAGCACAGAGGCTCCTTCTTCAGGCAAGATTACAAATAAATTCATAAGACAAAAGGCACAGCATTTGAGTGATGTTACAAGACATTTGTTCATGAGGTGTAAGTTGTGATGCCTCCTACTGATAAGTTAGGGAGAGCTAATTAGTTTTTTTTTGTTGCAAAATGAGAGGCCTTGGTAATGTTTAATTATCTGGAGGTGTGAATTGTGTCCATGTAGTGACTCATAAAGCCAGGTGTTATATTTAGTCCTGTTGTCAGTGAATTGAACATCCTTATAAATCTGAATTCCCAAATTTTTCTTTCTCTGTTGCCCTTGAAGTGACCTTTTAGTAGAAGGCTGAGTTCACACGATGCGTTTTTAATGCGTTTCCGCGGAGTTTTTGCAGCTGCGTAAACGCCGTGGAAACGCATTAAAAACGCATGGTAGAAGGGCAGGAATGTTCCCCAATTGAAATCCGCATGTGCTGTGCCCATGATGCGGATTTTTCCGCAGCGTAAACGTGCTAAAAAATCCGCAGCATGTCAATTAATTTTGCGTTTCCGCATGCGGAATTGCCTTGCGTTTTTTATTGCATTGCAAAGGCATGTCGAAAACGCGCGATAAACGCTTGCGAAATTCCGCATGCGTTTTTCCTGGAAACGACATGCGGAAATGAAGCGCAAATTTTCCGCTTCATTTCCGCAACGTGGGCACATAGCCTTAAAACTTTTAGATCTTTCATACAGTGTCCCCGGCAAGGGAAATGTTTTCCCACAGGTGTATCCAGTTCATTCTTAATTGTGTGTCTGTGTAAATTCATTCTGGTTTGCAGCCTTTGCATAGTTTCTCCAAAATAAACTCCTTCTGGGCACTTTGTACATTGTATCATGTACACCACATTGGAGGATGTACATGAAAAGACATCCATGATATTGTAGTCCTGATTTGTGTTAGGTATGCAGACTGTATTTGATGGTAATATGTGGGTACAAGTTTTGCATTTTTTGTTTTTACATGGGAATGTGCCCGTCACTGATAGTGATGAGAGAAACACTTCTGACAAGGAGATTCCTCAAGTTAGGGGGCTGTTTGTAGGAGAGAAGTGGTATTTCTGGGAATATTTCTTTCAGTTTGTGGTCTCTGTGGAATATGGGTTGGAGATCAGCACCAATTTTCCTTAGGATGTTCATGTGGGGGTTGTATGTGACCACAAGAGGTACCCTGTTGTTGTCCTCCCTTTGTCTGTAATTCAGATCCTAGCCATGAGAAAGCTAAGAGGTTGAATTTCACCATCTGCAAGCTCTTGGCTACAGAAATGCTGCCTTTCCGCCTGGTGGACACAGAGGATTTTCGAGACCTTATGTCCGTCTCAGTGCCCCAGTACCAGATGCCCAGTCGGCACTACTTCTCAAGAAAGGTGTGCCTGCGCTCCACCAGCATGTCGCACACAACATCACCGCTTCTTTGAGAAACTCTGTGTGTGACAGGGTGCATTTCACCACAGACACTTGGACGAGTAGGCATGGACAGGGGCGTTACATGTTGCTGACTGGGCACTGGGTAACTATGGTGACAGCAGGACAAGGGGCTGCTGTCCAAGTCTTGCCTTCCCCACGAGTTGTGCGTCAATCCTCTTTATCTCGAAGTTCCTCCACTGCTTCTGCCTCCTCAACCTCCTCTCGGTCTTCCACCTGCACCCAAAGCCTGTCTGGTAATGCCACCTGCTTTCTAACTGCGCAGAAGGGATCCTGCACACCTCCTTACTATGCTGGCAGTAGGGCTCAACGTCTTCAGTGTTTACTTTGAAATGTCTGGGAAATGTGAGTCACACAGCTGAGGAGTTGTGGTCATCTCTGGAGAACCAATTTCATGAATGGTTGTCTCCACTGGACCTGAAACCAGGGAAGGCCGTGTGCAACAATGCTGCAAACCTGGGTGCGGCCCTTCGCCGGGGCAATGTCACACACGTGCCTTGTATGGCTCACGTGTTGAACCTGGTTGTCCAGCAATTTTTAGCCCACTATCCCAGACGAGATGGCCTTCTGCAGAGGGCACGGTTGCTGTGTGCTCACTTCCGCCGTTCGCATCCAGCAGCTCAACGACTTACATCTCTACAGAAGTCGTTGGGCCTGCCAGTTCACCGGCTAAAATGCGATGAGCCGACACGGTGGAATTCAACTCTGCACATGTTGCAGCGACTGTGGCAGCACCGACAAGCCCTGGTGCAATACATTCTGACGTATAGCCTGGGCCAACGAGATCCAGAGGTGGGGCAAATCACGCTGCAGGAGTGATCTCAGATCAGGGACCTATGAAGTTGACGTGCCCCCTGGGCCGTGGGGTACCCGGAGCCGGGCCGGTAGACGCTGGGGGTTGTAGTCACTGTGGCGGTGACCCGGTCCGTGACCCAGGGCAGTCAATCCAAGGGTAATTTGTATATATGGGTTTTATAATGTCCGACTACGCCACCTGTGGAGTGCGGCCAAAGGGGCCGCCGCTGCGGAACAGTCCTCTGAAGCTGGTGGTTTTTCAGCAATGGTATTATTACTCCCCACAGGAAGAGTGTAGCTTCAGGGCAGTGTGGGTGGATGATGGTGGTTGTAGTGCAGGGAGTCAGTAATGAACACAGAGTCCGTGTGATGCAGTCCCAAGATCTTTACTCACAGTTGTTGCAGTCCAGATTACAGGTACCAGAGCAATCTCCCCCGTCGTGCTGTGCGTACTCAGTGAGGGGCTCAGTCCACCTCCAGATAGCTCCAGAGTACTTAGCAGGACCCCCGTCTGTGTGTCCTTTCTCTGGCCTTCTCCCTGCACCTCACACCCAATGACACTTCTATCCGGTACCCTCGGGCCTTGGCGGGTGACGTGTGTTCCGTTCCCTGGGTCCTATGTGGCTACCTTCTTAGTGAGACTGGTGTGGACTTTGGCCTGCAGTACATGAAATGCTGCAGCCTCCAGTTTCTAGTTGAGCCTTGCTGTTTCTCCGCTAGTTGAGGGACCGGTTCCCCTTATCTGGCCTGACCCCTCTACCTCCTGGTAGCAGCGGGCGTACGGGTGGCCTTCTGCACGGCCCGTACCCCTAGGGTCCCTTCGGTTCCTGGAGCCTTCCTGCTCCCACTCCTCTCTTCTCTCCTTCAGTCCTGGGCCTCCCAAGCTAGGCCCGCCTCCGGAGCAGAGCTCATGCAGAGCCTCTGCTCCTGTCACTTCTCCTTTGACTGGCTTGCTCTTTCTAAGATGGCTTCCTATTTATACTCTCCCTGTCATGTGCTCCCCTAAGCTTCTTTATCCACCCACACCCACTACATAGGACCCTCCCACCATCTAGGGACCTGGGACTGTGCTCTCCCTTAGGAGCAATCTCGCCCTACCCCCACTGCGGGTATGTGTTGGATGCAGGTGTTAGGGTCCAGAGCCATACTCCTTCCTTACCTGAGGGTGAGATACCACACCTCTGGGTGAGATGCAGTACCTCTGTGGCGACTGAACCATCAGGGACACCACACACCCTTCTGCACAGTTTTGAAATGGCGACGAAGAAGTTTAGTGCTGACGACGATGCCATTATCAGCATGACTATTCCGGTGATTTACATGCTGGAGCACACGTTAAACAGAATTCAGAGTCAGGTGGTGGGACAAGAGGAGGTGGAGGAAGTAGGGGAGGAGTCGTATGCGGAAGGGATAACATCTCCAAGGTCCAGATGGTCGGCAGCACCAAGGCGGCAGGCATGGGAGGGTGAGGGAGAGGGATTAACCAGGGCGCATGGTAGCAGCCAAACTGTTGAGGAAGGTGCAGGAGCCGAGGAAGAAGTGGAGGACGAACTGGCGATGGGCATGTAAGACTCATCAGATGAGGGAGACCTTGATCACATTTCTGTTGTGCGAGGTTGGAGGGAGAGGGCAGAGGAAGGAAGCATGATTCTTACCTCGCTACCAACACAACAAGGACTTGGTCCTCCTGGATGCGCAAGACACATGAGTGCCTTCTTGCTGCACTACCTGCAACATGAACCTCGGATTGTCAGAATTCGAAGTAATCCCGACTACTGGCTTGCCACACTCTTAGATCCCCGGTACAAAAGTAAATTTGCCGAAATAATTCCTGCCATAGAAAGGGATTGACGCATGCAGGAGTATCTGCAGAGGCTGTTGCAGAATCTTACATGTGCTTTTCCACAAAACACCAGTGGTGCACGTAGTGAATCTCACAGTTCTAACTTGCAAACCGTGGGACTGTCGAGTCTTCATCACTCAAACCGTAACAGTAACACAGTATCTGCTGGTAACAGCAATTTTGTGGAATCGTTTCACCACTTTTTTAGACCATCCTTTGCAAGGCCACAGGAGACAAGAAGTCTGACACATAGTCAACGCCTAGAGAGGATGGTACAGGAGTATCTCCAAGTGAACATTGAAGCTATGACTGTGTCACTGGACTCTTGCTCATTTTGGGCTTCCAATCTGGAAAATTGGCCGGAGCTCGCCACTCACGCCTTGGAGATCTTGTCATGCCCTGCAGCCAGCGTTCTCTCTGAACGTATGTTCAGCGCTGCTGGTGGTGTGCTGACAGATAAGCGCACGCGACTGCCCACTGAGAATGTAGACAGACTCACGTTCATAAAGATGAACAAATCATGGATCCACAAGGACTTTTCTACCCCTGTGTCATCCTGGGGAGACTAAAAGCTTGAGGATTTGGTAAAATCACCTCACCAACCGTTTTAAGCAACTCTGGGGCAATTGATGCCACTTAAGTGGTGTCTATGCCACAATTTTTGGAAAAAATGGAGACTCTTTTTGGAGTCCCCTTGCTGTGTTTTACGTGACGTTGGCATCATCAATTCCAGGTGGGTTGGGTCGCTCCCCCCTCCCTTTTAACTGTAAGAAACTACATACACTATGGCTTGGGGTAACACAGATGGTTGAGTCTGAATAGCTGTTTACTCAGAGGTCTGCTCCAAAGCTTCAGTGTCTGCTAGTCAGCGTAGAATTTTTAACTGCATCTAGCCTAGGCAATACTTTGGGCGTAGTAGCCCAGCTGCGAAGCAAGCTGCACCGCCTGTGTATCTAATAAGAATTTTTAAATGCATCTAGCCTAGGCAGACTGTGGGGACCCCCAACCAAACCCAGACGCTCAGCCTCCCTACCACCTCCCTTTCCTTGACAATACAATAATGTAACTCTTACAACTGGATGGGTGAGGATCGGTCACAGCTTTATTAACTCTTTATACTCATTCTATTAGAAAGGCATTTTATTTCTAAAATAATTCTGCTTGTTGCAGCATGCCCTGTTTCTCCACACCGACAAGTTGGCCAACAAGTGTAAGTCTCCAACATGTCCTTTCTATTTCCAGGCCACGGAGGATCCTGCGTACTCGTATGCAGGACTCTGACCCCCATCCATCACTCTTAACGCTTGTTCCACTCCGTCCTGGAGTCCTGACAGGAATATGTCCAGTCCAATATCCATTAAGTGAACACCGTCGGGCCGTATGAGGCCTGCTTTATCTCCTTCCAGTTGTCGGTGTTGTATCACTACACCGCCTCTGTCTCTTATAAATTTTGCCATCCGAATATTTATTACCCGCCTTGTCCGTTCGATGGCCGTGATGTCTCGCGCACCTTGCCATACCGCTATCGGCACAATCTCTGACCATACTATAGTTAGTTTTATGAAAAATTCTCTGAAGCGCTCAGTGTCTAGTTTCATTATTGTCATTAGTTATGCGCTCTTGTGATGACCTAGGTCGTTTCCCCCGGCCTGTATAACTAAGATGACCGGACCTCTTGCCTCTCTCCCTACCTTGATTACCTCCATTAGTACCTGTGGCCATAGCAGGCCTCTAATACCTCTCTAGTTGAAATATGTGTAATGAAACTCTAATTTCCCCCGCCTGGGCGGACTTTCGCCCCTTTTTCTGCCCAATATATATGCGAGTGGCCTATCACCCACACTGTTGGCTTAGCGTCACCTGTAAAAGAAACAAACCACGTTAGGATAACAAGTCCGGTCTTATGTATCTCGCCAAACACGTGGATCGCCATCTCCCTATCCTCTGAACTTCCGTTTCTGACAGACCTGCTCTTGCTGCTTCCGTGGCCGCGGCTATGCGGAATGAGTATGTCCCGTAATCTTTGGGGTGGTTCCCTGCCGATGTTATGCATTTATTAAATATAGCTTGGAACTGGTATCTTGATAATGGCGTTCCATCAATGTGTGATAGGAAGAAATTACTTTGTGATCTGATGGTTATATATGTTTTTGCTATTGTTACCCGACTCAGTGTACCGTTTGTGGGTTGTAGAAGTACCCAAGTGCCCCTGCCCGCTGGAACCGTTTTCGATTGGCGTATGCGTAGACGTATTGCATTATTGTCTATGACTACGTCATGGTGTAATAAGCCTCCACTGGTGGTAATTTTGGATTGAGGGACTAATTTGCTTATGCATAGCGCCCCGAAGAAGGCGATCGCAAATGCAGTAGACAGTAGTGCTGCTTCAAATTGTGAGTGTCATGTTAATGGTGTTAGGGATATGATGTGAGAAATCAGTTTTAGTGACACGGGACGGGACGTCTACACTCCTGACTTGGCTGACCCCTTTTCCACCCTTTTATGGATTGTCTGATGATGAATCTCTTTGTCACATCTCCCCAATTCAGTAGTTGGAAGTGAAATGCTACTCCGGTTAGACACCGCTGCGCTGACGCCCCTGATATGCCCCTCATCATTAGCTGGTGGAGAAATTCTATGGTGACTTGTAATCTGGCTTGTTCACATTGGTCAACCCGTCTGCCTGCTACTAGTCGTGTCCACTCTTCCCATGCCTTACCGTATGCTTGCCACGTCGACGGGGCAACTGACGCTCTGATTAATGGCATCAACTATTTGCCACTAGATCCCATAGGGAGTGTGGGCAACTGTTGCCCGATGGGTGGGCGTTGGGGAGGAGCTCTGTGAAAATCTGCCAATTGAATTGTGATAAAGCGTTAGCAGCAGCTTTAGACCCCTCAGCATCGTGGCTAGCGTGGACCCATGCATTGTGTTTTAGGCACAGGAATGCTAGCCGGCGTAGACGGGAGAGACGATGATGCCATCTTATTAATGCAGTGCGCTAGGCTGATGTTTTTTGTTATGAAGCATATATTTTTGTTAGCCAGGAGCGCGTCCGATATTTCTATTGCTACCTCTATTGGGAAGAAAAAAAATTTTCCGGGCTAGATGCGGCTAAAAATTATTAGTAATTTCAAAGCTGGTGGAGTTTGGTATAGATGGCCTAATACAATGAGTACCACACACTGCTACTATGCCCAAAATTATTTTCCAGGCAAGATGCAGCTAAAAATTATTAGTAATTTGAAAGCTGGTGGAGCTTAGTATAGATGGCCTAATAGAATGAGTACCACACACAGCTAATATGCCCAAAATTATTTTCCAGGCAAGATGCAGCTAAAAATTATTTTGAATTTGAAAGCTGGTGGAGGTTAGTATAGATGGACTAATAGAACAAGTCCCACACACTGCTACAAGCCGAAGACCAAATATTTTTTCATAGCTAGATGCAGATAAAAATTATTTTGAATTTGCAACCTGGTGGAGGTTAGTATAGATGGACTAATAGAACAAGTCCCACACACTGCTACAAGCCCAAGCCCAAATATTTTTTCAGAGCTAGAGGCAGATAAAAATTATTTTGAATTTGTAACCTGGTGGAGGTTAGTATAGATGGACTAATAGAACAAGTCCCACACACTGCTACAAGCCCAAGCCCAAATATTTTTTTCAGAGCTAGATGCAGATAAAAATTATTTTGAATTTGCAACCTGGTGGAGGTTAGTATAGATGGACTAATAGAACAAGTCCCACACACTGCTACAAGACGAAATATTTTTTCAGAGCTAGATGCAGATAAAATTTTTATTGAATTTGCAACCTGGTGGAGGTTAGTATAGATGGACTAATAGACTGATGCTATGCCCAAAAGGTTTTACTTCACTAGGTGCAGTTAAAAAATTGGTATTCTATACACAGGTGGTGTAGCTTGCAACACAGATAGGCTACTCCACTGACTAACACACACTGCAAGAGGCCAAAAAGGATTTGCTTTGCTAGATTTAGCCAAATGCTGTGAAAAAACTTGCACAGCACTAAAACAGACCTGCCTGACAAAAAGTGATAGGAACTGATGTAACCTAGCCCTCAAAAGGACTGCAATTACAATTAGTCTTTACTCCCAACCTATCTATTTAAGAGCACAGACCTGCCTGATAAAAGTGATAGGAACTGATGTAACCTAGCCCTGAAAAGGACTGCAATTACAATTAGTCTTTACTCCCAACCTATCTATTTAAGAGCACAGACCTGCCTGATAAAAGTCATAGGAAATGATGTAACCTAGTCCTTAAAAGGACTGCAATCACAACTATTCCCTACTCCCAAGCTATCTGTAGATTTGTGCGAAAATTGGCTTGAAATTAACAAAGTATTGCGCACACAGCAACAGCGGTGCCATCTAACACGCAGCTGCAGCAGTGAGAAAATGGTGGCGACGGGGAAAATGGCTGGGTCTTATAGGGCAAGGACATGTGACATACACTGACAATGACACATGCTTGTGTGAAAAAAAGCAGTTCGCTCCGTGTGTGCGCTGCTGATAGGCTGACAGATTGCACCTCCCCACTGTAAATGCGGGAAAGAGAAAAAAAAATGGAGATCTTCATTATTTCTGCAGAGATCCATCCCCTGCCCCCCCCCCCCGCCCCGCTGTACACTCAAACTGCGTATTAACATTAATTTTCAGCATTACTGAGAAAAAATCCAGTTATGATTTTGGTGCACGAACAGTTATCGAACATAACCTCGAACAGCCGATTTTTTTTCAAATCGTTCGAAAAAAACAGCTCGAATTTGAGATTGGCGAACAGTTCGATTTGAACACCGCTCATCTCTAATAATAACCTAGGCAATGAACGCAGCATTTTAGGATAATTTTTAGACAGTGAGAGGACATTGGGGCTAACAGCTCAGTAATAGAGTTAGGGAAAAAAAAACACTAAAACACTGAACAAACACTCCAGACAATATTATGTTGTATAGCTGCAGTACTAAGGACAGTTGCCAGCAACAGTGCCAGACTCAGTGTGACTAATCAGTGTTATAGTGTAGCTGCCATCTGTACTTCTGCATTTGAATTACAATTCCAACTTTTTTTTTTCTTTCTTAATGCACTAGAAAGCAAAAGCATGACAGCACAATAGTTTTTACAGAACAAAAAAATCTGAAATCTGCGTCAAACAGTGTGCTTTATTATTATAAGTGACTGTACCTAGTTTTTGCATTTCTAGTGCAATCCTTTTTTGTGAGAAGGAGAGAATAATTGTTTTTTAAAAAATATAAAAGAAAATTCCAAAACTCCAAACATTTATCTGCGACTCTACCTCACAAAGTGTGCGTGTTGAAAACAATTTTTTTCTTTCTTATCTGTTTTGCTAGTCAAATTTCCCAGCCGTACTCGCCACACCAATACAACGCCCTTCTGCAGGTGTTGGCTTTTTGGATGTCAACTAATCTAGCATTTCTTATTTTGTCATTTTTGGGAAGGGGCATGAATGTTGTAAACATTTAACTGTGCATGTGTGTTTTTGAACAACTGTTTTATTAGTCCAATTTGACAACTGTACACATCACGCCTATATTGTGACCCGCTGTCAAATTTTGCTATCATATTTTAAAGGGGTATTCTCAAATTTGAAAGTTACCTCGAGAATGGAGCAATGGTTTATCATGCGTATATTTGCTGCATTCATTATTATGGACTGCTGAAAATATTGCATTCTGTTTATTTTAATTGGTTGACAAGATCCATTTTTCTCAGCTGCCTTTTATTAAGATTCAAGGGAGCTTAGTTGTCACATGACTGTTTGCACAGGCAAAAATTAAAGGGGTCATCTCAAAAACAACATATATCACCTATTACGGTAAAGGTAATTTATACAGTGGCATGTAAAAGTTTGGGCATCCCTGGTCAAAATTACTGTTATTGTGAACAGCAAAGCAAGTTGAAGATGAAGTGATCTCTAAAAGGATTACAGTTAAAGAAGACACATTTCCTTTGTATTTTAGGCAAAAAATATATATTTATATTGTCATTCTTTACATTTTAAAAATTACAAAAAGGAAAATGGACCGATGCAAAAGTTTGGGCACCGTTTGAAATTTTTGTGCTCAGATAACTTTGACCAAGGTTTCAGACCTTAATTAGCCTGTTAGGGTTATGGCTTGTTCACTATCATAGTTAGGAAAGGTCAAGTGATGCAAATTTCCCAGCATTATAATAACCCAGCCTCCTCTAATCTTGTGCCGAAAAACTGCAGCCATGGGTTCTTCTAAGCAGCTGCCTAGCACTCTGAAAATGGTGGAGGCCCACAAAGCAGGAGAAGGCTATAAGACGATGGCAAAGTGTTTTCAAGTTGGCCTTTCCTCAGTTCGAAATGTAATTAAGAAATGGCAGTTACCAGGAACAGTGGAGGTCAAGATAAGGTCTGGAAGACCAAGTAACATTTCAGTGAGAGCTGCTCGTAGCATTGTTAGAGAGGCAAATCAGAACCCCCTCTTGACTGCAAAAGACCTTCAGAAAGATTTAGACTCTGGAGTTGTGGTACATTGTTCTACTGTTCAGAGACACCTGCACAAATATGGCCTTCATGGAAGAGTCATCAGAAGAAAACCTCTCCTGCATCCTCACCATAAAATTCAGCATCAGAAGTATGCAAAATAACATCTAAAGAAGCCTGATGCATTTTGAAAAGAATTTCTGTGGACCGATGAGGTTAAAATAGAATGTGTGGAGAAAAAGAACATCTCACAAACCATTAAGCATGGGGGTGGATCAATAATGCTTTAGGGTTGTGTTGCAGCCAATGACATGGGGAATATTTCACGGGTAGAGGGAAGAATGGATGCAATGGAATTTCACCAAATTCTTGATGCAAACATAACTCCATCTGTAACAAGCTGAAGTTGAAAAGAGGATGGCTTCTACACATGGATAATGATCCCAAACATACATCACAAATCACAATAAACAATCTCAAAAGGTGCAATCTGAAAGTTTTACAATGGTCCTCACAGTCCTATGATGTGAACATCATTGAAAATCTGTGGCTAGACCTCAAAATAGCAGTGCATTAAAGATGACCCAGGAATCTCACAGAACTGGAAGAATTTTCCAAGGAAGAATGAATGAAAATCCCTCAAACAAGAATTGAAAGACTCTTGTCTAGCTACAAAAATCATTTACAAGCTGTGATACTTTCAAAATGGGGGGTCTACTAGGTACTAACCATGCAGGATGCCCAAACTTTTACATCAGCCCATTTTCCTTTTTGTAATTTTTAAAATGTAAAAAATGACAATATATATTTTGCCTAAAATACAAAGAAAATCTGTTATCTTTAACTTTAGGCCTTTTAGAGATCATTTCATCTTCAACACTTACTTAACTGTTCACAACAATAGTAATTTTAACCAGGATTGCCCAAACTTTTACATGCCACTGTATAGGGGTATGACAAAGAAAATGGGTCCCCTGTCCCCTGTATGAATAGATAAGTAGTAGGCACGAGTGACCACTTCTCCATTAACTGTCTATTGGATGTAGTTACGCATGCGCACTACTGCTTGCATCGACCCAACGTGAATAAGCGTTGGTCACTCGCGATTACTATCGCTTTCTTCACATGGCAGACCAATGTTCTTGTGATAAGTGGGGGCCCAGGAATCCGACCCTCAATGATCATTAAGTGATCTTGATGTTTTCCCTTTAACAAAAATATCTAAATATTTCAAAAAAGTTTAAACAATTCCGTGAAACTTACTGCAGAGTAATTTCTGACGTGTCCTCCTTACCGGACAGAAGGTTGTGACTCAACATCTTAATTTAGCTCGAATCAATATTTCATAATATAGGGCTTTAGAAACATCTTTGCTGGTAGAAATACGGGTCTGTTGTCTGCATTATGGGCCTTAGGATTGTCAGAAGGCATTAAGTTATCTTTTAGTGCATCTGAAAGTGACCTACAAAACCTTCAAGTGCATCAGATGCATTTGCAAACGCCTATATTCTTGTCAGTGAAGTCACCCGCCGCGCAGAACCGGAGTCTGGAAGAAGAAATTTGTTCTATCCGTTGACAGGTTTTAGACATCATTCATTTTTTATTTGAGGATATCTATAAAAGCCTCAGCCTGCAGATAAGTGTTACATAAGGAGCTGCCACTGTATACATCTATGCTATAGAGGACTACAAGAAATTCTGTCAAGTTGTTACAAATTATCCATTCAGCCATTGCTTATTTACTATATATCTTTTTTTCAAAATAGTAGAGTGACAAATGACAAAGCACCATTACACCCACATTGCAATTTTCCCTCAAGTGTTGTACAGTTCCAAAGTTCTGAGAACTTGCAGAAGTAGTAGTTGCACCCTTGCCCCGATGCCTGAGGGGGTCCAATGAAGACACCAGCATTATAAATGGCACATGGTATCATAGATTTGTAATTGGGACCAAGGATGGTCAACTTACACCTCTGGTTGCAGTATATTCCATAAGTTCTGCAATACATTGCTGCAAAGGTTTTCAGAAAGTGGTAAGATGACTGGCATCCATAATATTCCGACTCCATAACTAGGCTGCAAGTGTGGGGCTTTTGAGACAGCGTTTCTGTGGATGTCTGTATTGAACCAGTACTCACACATAGATACTTCATCAGATAGCTTGACTCGACTGCTGAGGAATGTATGAAGACTCCAGAAGTTTATTCTCAGGCTGAATTCTTTTATAAGGCACATTAGTAACAGCATTTGCTGCAACAACTGCAGTAGGTAAAAAGACAATTCTGAACCAGGGATGTACAGAGATGAACCTAGTAAGATGGCTGACAAACACTAAGGAAGGGTTTACTTACATTAGAGTTGGGCTACAGGGAGAGAGACAGGACAAACTTCTAAAAAGGGCAAACTAAGTCCATAGCACTGTCATTGTAGCTATATGCATTCAAATATGGGGGTGTAGTTTCAATTTGCCCGACTTTGGCTAAATGGACATGTGCTGAACTCCCCTGATGAAGCCCGCTTAGGAGAAACACATTAGAATAAGCACAGAGACAGTCTAGGTTATTTATTACATCCAAGGATAACTGTGGACTGCCCTCATTAGGGCGGGAGTAACTGGGACACACCAGGGTCATGTCAGCGCGTAGGGTTTTCTACAGGGACAGCCTTTGACTACCAAGAATGATGATCAGGAACCTGAGTGACATGAATGGAGATCCTAGGACAGCGCCATAACGTCTCTATGGGTGAGATCATCTGTTTTTTGTACTCCCTATTTTCATGGTTATTGCACAATTGAGGCTGTGACCCAGTGTATCTTTGTTTGGGGCGGGTCTGGTGTTATATGGACTGCCTCTGTTAGGACTGACCACCGTCAGCCTTTGATCTATTTTTATAAGTGTATTTGACTTTATATCACTGTGGTTGTTTATTACACACATTTTTTGGTATGGAGGGTCTGTAGGGCATGGACCACCTTTGATGCGACTGACCACTGTCAGTATAAGATTAACATCCATTGAGGTTTTTTTTATACCTATTGTTGTGTTTGCTACATTTATACTTGATATAGTTATTTTTAGGAACACAGAGATTTTTTCATGCATTTTTTCATATTAACATTAAAAGTTAAGTTTTATTAATACAATCTCTTTTGCTATTATTATCTTTATCTTGGATTCACATGGCTTATCCCCATAGATACTCGTGGATGAGGAAATTGATTTTGATCTCCTCTGTTTTTTGTTGTGCTTTTTGTGCACTCATCTGAGAGCAGCATCACGTAGAGGAAGAGACCCTGATTCCTGCGATCGATGTACCACTAACTGTACCAGTTAGAGTCTTTACATGTATCATGTAACAGAACTCAGAGAGTTTCCCAAGCCCACACTACTACTTTCTGTCCATTGTCTATTGACAGTGAGCTGCTCATCACAGGAGGAGGCGTGGTCGGACCAGAGCTCATGTGAACTGTAGTCCAGGCAGTAGTTATCTCCTGCTGATAAAACACTCATTGTATTGAAACAACAGCACACAACCTGATAAGTGACACATCACTGAAATCTTTATCTCAGACCCCATCTCATGCTGCCCTCAGATTTTATATAAAAAACCTGATGACAGATTTCCTTTAGAGGGGTATTCCAGTCCACATAAAATATCCATTAGAAAAGGGATTACTGCTACACTAGGGTTGATCCAGCCATTGAGCGTCCGACTGACCAATAGAATTAATGACTTTACTATGACTATGGTTAGGAGTTCAGTGGACTCCCCCAATCAGTATAGTAAAGGGGTTGCAGTACAAGTGAATTGGATGAGCTGCAGTTAATCTATTCTGTCTGTGTAAAGAATAAATGGGGTCCCTTCATTATGCTTATAGGTGGACCATAAAATGCCGGAAGTGTACGTATAAGGGCTAAGGCATTTCTAAGGGTGCTTTCACATTGCGTTTAGGCAACCGTTCAGTGGCTCACGTCGGGGCTTACAGGCGAACACCCCGCAAAACGGGATTGGGACGTAGGCGTCGATGGGGCCATAGACTATAATGGTGCCGACAGAGTGAATGAGCGCTCTGCTTTGCATCATTTTCGGGCGCGTATGCCTACTGGAGGCGGGAACTCAGATGTAGTAGATGCCCCTAGTAGACGTACCCGAAAATGATGCTCGTCAGAGGGCACAGTCGGCACCATTATAGCCAATGGCCCCATCGATTGGTTTGCAGAGGGTTCGGACATAAGCTCCAACAGTGCCACTGAACCAGTACCTAAACCCAGTGTGAAAGCACTGTAACCTTTACATGGACAGTAAGCCGTAATGTTATATGGAATAAGAAGAAAAGAGCAACAAAGACCTCACTAAATGACTGTGATAGGCCATATACACTGTATACACATCCCTGCCTAAAGGGGAGCACTGAGGATGTGGAAGTGCGGGGACAATAGATGAGGACACATAAAGGAAGGCCTCTATTGTGTCCTTCAGCAAAGAGAAGTAAAGGAGAACAGTGGGAGTAAATATCATGCGGTTCACAAGTCTTTGTAGTGCTCGGCCGCTGACCACCGTACCGAGCATTTGATGTAGTCAAGTCTTAGAACATAGGAAACAGGAAAACAAATATAGACACAGCACATAATAGCATCCGAATAATAGCGGGTCCCCCGCCTAAGATAAAAACAGAAAATATTAAGACTTTAGTTTCTATTATTCCGTCAGGTTGGTTAATTCCGTTCAACCAACTATAGACATGTTCACCCGAATTTCATTAAGGACCCCCCCTACGTGCAGCATATTCTCTAAAAGGGGATATGGACAGAGCTGTGATTAACCAAAGTTTGATACATTTTTTAAAAAAACACCTTGGAAACAGTGTGCCCATTAGACTAAGTACAGCCTAATGGCCACACTGTAAAATACTGACCAAATACTGAACGTGTGAACGAAGCCTAATAGTTTTTCTCTCTAAGGCCACGTTCAGTATTTGGTCAGTATTTTACATCAGTGTTTGTAAGTCAAAACCAGGAGAAGAACAATCGGAGGAAAAGTATAATAGAAACACGTCACCACTTCTGTATTTATCACCCACTCCTGGTTTTGGCTTACACATACTGATAGAAAATACTGACCAAATACTGAATGTGTGAACGTGGCCTTACATGGGTAATTTTGATCTGTGACTCAGATCAAAAACCTGAAATGTCTCTGTGACTTTTTTGTGGACGTCCATAAAAAAAAAAACACGGGCATGTGAACAGCCCCATAGATTATAATGGGCATGTGCCCTGTCTGTAAAGATGAAAAAATTGCAGAGGGCACGCAGATGATATACACTTCCATTTAATACAGTCTTAGGCTGGGTGCCCACGTAGTGTTTTTCAAGCGTTTATGCTGCGGAATTTGCCGGTTGCATGGATTTATACAGTGTGACCTAGTTGTCAAGCACTTTCCAAGTGATGCTATCGCCTGGAAAGCGCTTGTCAATCTGCATGCGGAAACGCATGTGAACCCGCATGTGGATCCGCATGTATTCTGCAGGAAAAACGCATGCACAATCTGCATGCGTTTTTTCTGCCAGGGAGATGCAGAAATGCTGCAGAAATTTTCTGCTTCATTTCTGCATCGTGGGCACATAGCCTTAATAGTCATAAACATCAACATAGTGGAGATATGTATCTCTGCTAACTAGATTGGATAGACCAATTGGGACAGAATTAAAACCTATATAAAAATATCCGACAAATAGGTCTTTGATGTAAATAAAAGAGACCTTTATTATAACAAGTAGGGTACATGGTGATACAAAAAAGGAGCACACACACATAATACTGACATGTTAAAACATACGGTTGATAGTAGTATACAGACAGGATATCAGAGCTCAATGTCAATGGAAACACTCTAATGACAGGATCCTTGGTAACTACCACTAAAACCTGCTACATTGGCAGGTTATCAATCCCGAATAACTACCACTGAAACCTGCTATGCTAACAGGGTATTACTATACACTTATAGCCAACTAGGCACAACCAGAGATATAGCCAGCAGTCTCTGTCTCTATCAGGAATAAGTACCATTTAAAAGTAGAACTAATTATTGATACATTGCATTCATTGCTTATCATATCCATATATCTAATTGTACATGATTATATAATATTCAAATGGTTCATACCTGGTTTATGAAACATATGCATTGTCTAGTAGCTCTAAGATCACTGGTCTAAGGGCATGCATATATGGAAAGTGGCTCTGGATTCAATGGTCCTGTTATTGGTGTGGTGCTCACCCCGACGCGCGTTTCAGTACGTCCTTCATCAGGGCGTGTCTGTAAAGAACACAGACGTGAATAACGGACGTCTGAATGAGGTCTTATTGGGGGGGGTCAGTCCCCATTTATTTTGCAGTATTCTAACAATAGGCTATAACATCATATATAGAAAGGGTAAAAGGGGTTACAAGTCACCCTTTATGTATCCTATGTAGTCCGGAGCACGGAGAATAAGCTCTGCCTAAGCTTGAAGAAATGGTGAGTGAAAGAGGAAAATCCTGCTCCACGGACGTGCAAACTTGTTTATTTGACTAGGTGTAACACACAGCAGATAAGATAAAACTTCATATTAGCATCTATGCGTTTCAGGTGTCACAGGACCCTTAATCTTTATGACACCTGAAACACGTAGATGCTAACATGAATTTTTATCCTGTGTCTTATACCTACTCAAAGAAGTTTGCATGTCCGTGGAGCTGGATTTTCCTCTTTCACCCACTAAAACATCATATGATGGGAATCCCCCATGACCACTGAGCCGTCATTCTGCAATGATCTCAGTGCAGACAATGGAGCTGCGCTCCGCACTATGGGGGACATCCAGGGGGATTCCGTGCATTGATTATTGCTTTTAGCCAGCATTGTTACTCAGCAAAAACAAAGAGGAGAAACGTTACTAAAGTAGTTCCATCAGCCCAGAAGGCTGAGCGGAAGCGAGGATGACAGTGCAGGAAGAAGGGACCAGCACACATTTCTATAGTAAATAATTAACAATAATGGGAAAGGAAGCACTAGAAACGCACACTTGCCAATTAATGACTAAACGAGGAGTCATTGAAGCCATGATGTAATATTGTATAACGTTTACCTTTAGTCTACCGTACTGAATAGTGTGTACTATGGGCGTCATCGTATGGAAATTTGCCTGTTATTAGCGATTTTTCGACCCATGCAAACAACATATTTTGGCCATGTAAAAATACGTCACTCTGCATTTGCAGGATATATCAGAACTCTGTGTCAGTAAATACTCTGAATATATACCTGTGACTTAAAGGGGTTGTCCGGAACTGACATATTGATGATCTAACAGTAGGATAGGCAATCAATATCACATCGGTGGGGTCTGACACCTGGTCCACCCACTGATCAGCTGTTACACTGGCGACGGACTGATATAAACAATGAGTGGAGCTGGAACAGCACGGCACCATACCGGACAACTACCGATCTGATGTTGAGGACATCCTACAGATCTTTACCCCTTTAAACCTCTTATGTATCCCACTGTATAGGCATAAAGTGACATATACCAGAAGCTTGGTCTGTATCTCCACAGAACACGTTTCCACTGCTCCAGAGTCAAGTGGTGGCGGCTTTACACCACTCCATCTGACACTTGGCATTGTGCTTGGTGATGTAAGGCTGCATGCAGTTACTCAGCCATTAAGTTTGTGTTCCAGTTTTTGTGCAATTAGTAATGTCTTGAATTTAGTAAGCTCTTCTGTCACACTTGTCAGTAAATCAATGGCAGTTAAGGAAAACCTTGACTTCCATGATGAGGTGTCCCAATACTTTTGTCCATACAGTATATGCACTGCTCAAAAAATAAAGGGAATACTTAAACAACACAATGTAACTCCAAGTCAATAACACTTCTGTGAAATCTACCTGTCCAGTTATGAAGCAGCACTGATTGTGAATCAATTTCTCCTGCTGTTGTGCAAATGGAACAGAAAACTGGTAGAAATAATCGCCAATGTAACGGATCCTGGTGGTGTAACCTCTGTGCTGCGGTGCAAGGAGAGACCAGAGGGGCGTAACTAGGTATCAACTCGGACTGACCAAGGTCGCACGGCGGCTCAATCGACTCCGTGACCAGGGAAAGACCGAGCAGAGGGACCAGGTGCTACTCTGGGGACCGACCTTGTATGAGAGCAGGTGACTCCCACGGGTCAGAAGGCAGGGACTGACCGGTACAGAAGATGAGCACGGCAGGCAGGCTGATGAGTGATCCAGGCAGACAGACTGGCTGGCACAGCAGGTAACAAGCAGGAGCCTCCAGGTAGGCTGGCTGGTAGGCACGGCTGGTAACAGGCAGGTGCTTCTAGGTAAGCGGGCTGGCAGGCTCGGCAGGTAACAGGCAGGAGCCTCCAGGTAGGCTGGCAGGTAGGCATGACAGGTAACAGGCAGGTGCTTCTAGGTAAGCGGGCTGGCAGGCATGGCAGGTAACAGGCAGGAGCCTCCAGGTAGGCTGGCAGATTGGCACGGCAGGTAACAGGCAGGTGCTTCTAGGTAAGCGGGCTGGCAGGCACGGCAGGTAACAGGCAGGTGCTTCCAGGTAAGCAGGCGGACAGAGCCCATAGACAGACTGGCGGACTGGATTGTAGGCAGACTTTCGGGCTGGAGAGTAGACAAGCAGAGGGACTGGACTTGTAGTCAGGCTGGCGGGCTGAACTAGTAGTCAGGCTAGCAGTGGGACCTGAGGGCTGAAGCAGAGTATCAAACACAAAGCTACAACCTTGCACGGGCACCTCCATATTGGAGGAGGTGCCTTTTATAGGGGAAGTCCTCCAGCCATTGGCCGGGGACTTTTTAGGACGACGCGCGCAGCCCCTGTAAGAGGGAGGGAGCGCGCGCGCGCCCTAAGCACAGAGCTGGGGAAGCTGCGTGCACCAGCAGCAGCTGCAGGGAGGCCAGAAGATGCCGGAGCAGGACCGCAGCAGTAAGTGGGACGGTGTCTCTGCCTGGCAGGAGGCAGAGACGCTGATGCTACAGCCAATTTGCAAGATACGCCCTATAAAGGAGCGGTTCTTCCGGTGGTGACCACAGACCATTTCTCTGTTCTCATCCTTTTTGGCTGTTGTTTAGGTCACCCCTAGAGGTACAGTAGCATGAGGCGGTGTCTACAGTACAACCCACAGAAGTTGCTCAGGTAGTGCAGTTCATCCTGGATGGCACATCACTGCAAGCTGTGGCAAGAAGGGTAGCTGTGTCTGTGAGCACAGTGTCCAGAACATGGAGCAGATACCAGGAGACGTGGAGGGGGCCGTAGGAGGGCAATAACCCAGCAGTACGACCGTTACCTCCTCCTTTGTGCAAGGAGGAACAAGAGGAGCACTGCGTGAGCCCTGCAAAATGAACTCCAGCAGGCCACAAATGTGCATGTGTCTGCATAAACGGTTAGAAACCGACTCCATGAGGGTGGTATGAGGGCCCGATGTCCACAGATGGGGTTGGGCTCACAGCCCAACACCATGCAGGACGCTTGGCATTTGCCACAGAACACCAGGATTGGCAAAGTCACCACTGGCGCCCTGTGCTCTTCACAGATGAACGCAGGTTCACATTGAGCACATGTGACAGACATGACAGAGTCTGGAGACGCCATGGAGAACGATCTGCTGCCTGCAACATCCTTCAGTATGACCGGTTTGGCAGTGGGTCAGTAATGGTGTGGGGTGGCATTTCTTTGGAGGGCCATACAGTCCTCTATGTGCTCGCCAGAGGTAGCCTAACTGCCATTAGGTACCGAGATGAGATCCTCAGACCACTTGTGAGACCATATGCTGGTGCGGTTGGCCCTGGGTTCCACCTAATGCAGGACAATGCCAGACCTCATGTGGCTGGAGTGTGTCAGCAATTCCTGCAAGATGAAGGCATTGAAGCTATGGACTGGCCCGCCCGTTCCCCAGACCTGAATCTGAGCACATCTATGACATCATGTCTCGCTTCACCCGTCACGTTGCACCACAGACTGTCCAGGAGTTGGCGGATGCTTTAGTCCAGGTCTGGGAGGAGATCCCACAGTAGACCATCTGCAACCTCATCAGGAGCATGCCCAGGCGTTGTAGGGAGGTTATACAGGCACATGGAGGCCACACACAATACTGATCATCATTTTGACTTGTTTTAAGGACATTACATCAAAGTTGGATCAGCCTGTAGTGTGTTTTTGCACTTTAATTTTGGGGGTGACTCCAAATTCAGGCCTCCATTGGTTAATAAATTTGATTTCCATTGATGATTTTTGTGTGATTTTGTTGTCAGCACATTCAACTTTGTACAGAACAAAGTATTCAATGAGAATATTTCATTCATTCAGATCTACGATGTGTTATTTGAGTGTTCCCTTTATTTTTTTGAGCAGTGTATATTACCATATTTTTCGACTATAAGACGCACCTAGGTTTTAGAGGAGGAAAATAGAAATAAAAATTTAAGCAAAAAATGTAGTCATGATGCCCTGTTAAGGGGGAGGGGGTCTGCTGCTGATACTGTTATAGGGGTAATGTCCCCCAATTCTGTTAATATCCCCCATCCTCGTATATATGGTCCCCTCCTTCCTGTTATGCGTGGCCCTCATCCCCATCCTGATATGCATGGCACCTCAATCCACCATCCTAGTATGCATGGTGTAGCACCCTGAGGATTCGGCTGCTACAGGGGTATTGCACCTCAACCCAGAGGTGTGATATTCCACTCCCGGGTAAGGATGGAGTGTGGAACTGAGCTCAGTTAGCTGCATGCACTACACACATCCCATTTCCGAGGAACAGACCAACGGTACTCCCACTTAGAAATGTGCAGGTACGACCGAGTCTGTTCCTGGCTGGAGTGGGAGGGGGGTGGTACATCCCAGTAGTGTAGGGGCAGATAGGGGGAGCAGCCTGGGTAAAGATAGGAGCTCATTGGGTGCTGGTCACCTGAGCTCACACATAGAGGGAGTATTTAAGGTGGGCGCCATCTAAGATCAGGGTCAGTCTGTGAGAAGTCAGCCTGTTGTAGTGAAGACTTTGCAGAGGAGTGGAAGAAAGCAGAGGAGCAGAGCAGCCCCAGGCCCAGAGTGAGAGAGGAGAGAACGAAAGACCCAGAGGGGGAGAAAGAAGGAACTCTGAGAGCCCAAATACAATCACAGGGTGAAGAGTTGGCAACAGGGTACCGGATCCCAAACTGGTGGGGGCTACAGCATACCTCAGCCAGAGACCGGAGGCCGTGGGCAGCATCTGCCACGGCCACCCACCATATCCACCCAGAAGGCAGACCACGCATAGGGTCAGGGAACCCAGAGGCAAGGGTTCGCCAACAAGAGGCCCGAGGGAGCCGGACTTAGGTGGATCCCTGGTGGGGAAGGCCAGAGACGAGGACAGGACAGAACGGGAGCTCAGAACCACGCTCCAGAACTACTTGGGGGTTGGCCGAGTCCAGGACCTGGTGGACGCAGCACGGCTCGGGTGGTCACTCAAGGCCGGAGTGACCGGAACATCTGCAGTAAGTAAAGAACCCTGAACTGCACAACCCGACTCTGACTCTCATTACCATCATCCCTGCACTTCCACAACCACCATCCTCTGCACCTGACCCCCTGAGGCTATACCCCTCCCGTTGGGGGTTATACTACCTAAGCTGCACAAACACCATCAGCCTCAGCGGACCCTGCTGCAGCGGCGGCCATAGTGACCGCAATTCAACGGGTGGCGTAGTCGACATAAAGAACTTTAGTAACATCAGTAAGGACTGCCACACACTGAGCTTGACACCCTGGGCACGGACCGGGTCACAGCCACTCGGAGACTACAACCCCCATCTGATCCGGCTCCGGGTATCCCCAACAACACTGGCCCAGGGGGCGCGTCACATGGCACCCCAATCCCCCATCGTGGTATGCATGCCCCCCCTCATCCCTCTTCCTGGTATGTATGGCATCCTTCATCCTGGTATATATGGCCCCCTCTTTCCTGTTATACGTGGCCCTCATCCTCATCCTGATATGCATGGCACCCCAATCCACCATCCTGGTATGCATGGCCCCCTCATCCCTCTTCCTGGTATGTATGGCTGTATGGCACCTTCATCCCTCTTCCTGATATGTATGGCACCTTCATTCCTCTTTCTGGTATGTATGGCACTCTTCATCCCTGTATGTATGGCCCCACTCCTACTGGTATGTATGGCACCCTTCATCCCTGTATGTATGGCCCCTCTCATGCCTCATCCTTATATGTATGGCCCCCCTCATCCTTGTATGTATGGCCCCCCTCATCCCACTTCCTGGTATGTATGGCACCCTTCATCCCTGCATGTATGACCCCCCTCATCCTTGTATGCATGGCCCCCATCATCCCTCTTCCTGGTATGTTTGGCACCCTTCATCCCTGTGTGTATGGCCCCCTTCATTCTGGTATGCTTGGCACCCCCTGATCCCCTTCGCGCTGCACAGAAAAAAAAAAGCAATTATACTCCCCTCCTCTCTCCTCCATCGCTGTGTCCCGCGCTGTGCTGGAGTAGTCACTGATCCCCACGCCGGGACTGCGTGTGTGGGGAGCAGTGACCATTCATTCTCCCTAACAGCGCGCACGCTGTAGCCGCAGCGCGGCTCCTGCTGCGCTCGGTTGTCAGCGTGCCCTCTATTAAAGTCCATGAATATTCACCACATCCAAGGGAGTGGTGAATATTCATGGACTTTTATAGTGGGCACACTGACCTCCGAGCTTAGCAGGAGCCGCGCTGCGGCTACAGCCTGCGCGCTATTAGGGAGAATAAATGGTCACTGCTCCCCACGCATGCAGTCCCGGCGTGGGGATCAGTGACTACTCCAGCGCAGCGCGGGACACAGCGATGGAGGAGCAGTGAATATTCACTTTCTTTAGTAGCGGGCACAGTGTAGGCTGCAGCAGGAGGCTGCTGCCTCCTGTGCCCCGCTCATCCCACGCTGCTGCTCCCGCCAGCACCCCACCACCCACTGCCACAGCAGAACATAGGTTCGGACTTTAAGACACACCCCCCACTTTCTTCCAAAATTTTGGAGGAAAAAAGTGCGTCTTATAATCCGAAAAATACGGTACTTATGTATCATATATGTGTAAGAGTGGTGAGCTGTGCTACTGTGTTCCTACCCCTCAAGACACCAATCACGTTAATATTGTGTAATGTGACTAGTGTCATGTGTTTCTATGGATTTAGTGTGTAATGTGATAAGTATTGTTAGCATAATATGCATAGTATGTGGCAGTGGTATAGGACATGTTGCTAATGTATAATGTTGATAGTGTACAGTATAAGGATAAGGACAATAAGCTTAGTACCTACTGTTATAGGATAGTAACTGTAGTTATCTCAAGTTAGAGATATAATATACAGTTAATGTTTGGGACTAGCCCACAGTGGGAGAACGTTAGCAACGGTAGAAAAGGCACTCACTTCCTGATAGATGAGGAGATAGGGAAGTATAGTCACAAGGTCAAGATCAAATGCAGTGGGCTGCTGGGGCCAGCATGTACCTATCGTTCAAGGCAGTGGGAGAATCCCATGCAGACATTCCGGTAAGGTCAGGAGCTCAAGGCCCGGCATGGGGGCTAAAGGGCGCATCAGGGGCTCTGGCGCACAGGGAAAGATGGACGCTGAACCGTGTGAAGGGAAGGTAGCGGATCCCGGGAGCACTGTGGGACTGGACAGGAAATCCCTGGGGCTGACAGAGCCAGTGGGCATAGGAATAGTCCAGGAGGAATGAATGGTAGGGCTGAAGATGTGTTGTGCCCTATTCTACATGCTACAACCTGATGAACTTGAACTGTCTAGAAAACTTCTGTTTGTTTGAAATGAACTTGGTGTCCCCTGAGTTGTGTGCGGCGGCTCCTCAAGATCGAGGCCTGGAGACAAGAGAGGCCTTCGGCTTACAAGTGAGTGTGATGCACCCCACACCTGACAGCACACTGGGACAGGGACATGCTTTTCCTGTAAAGTGTCAGAGCGTAACGGGAAAGCAACTCGGTCATGACTACCGCTCTCGGGCTACTTTACATATGTACCTAGTGTACATGTAAGCAAATTGTAAACCTGTTTTAAGTCTTTTGCTGGAGCTTTATGTAACAAAAATGATCCCACGGGATAAAATTCATTGATTTATGTGAAGTGAGTATGTTGGTAGGGAGCAGCAGACAGTTATGTAATGCTCAATTTACTGTGGGGGTTTACCGTCATCTGCAGTGGGGTTTAATTGGCCATCAGGGATATCTCTGCAAAAACTATTTTCTCTTATTATTTTTGCTTTGAAGTTTTTATGTTTTATCGAGAAATGTAACTGTACCGAGTCTTTCACTATTGTGCTGCATTCAACAATGGAAAACAATATAACTGCTGAAAACTTCTGTGCCCTTATGACTCACAGGAATTCAGTGTATAAAAATGTTGTTGTATATGGCGGCACCACTTCTTCATCAGATTCTCAGGAGACAGAGATCAAAGTTAATGACAGGCTAAGCTGGCAAAATTTGAATTCGGCAATTTGCTCGATTTGGGCTGGTAATTCCATTTGCACCTAATTTATTCCATGTGCCTCATTATGCTCCTGATTGACAGACTGGCTTAATGGCAGCATCGTGTATGGTGTCATTTTTCTGACACTCCGGGATGTGGGGCCTGCCATACGGCTTATGTCTTATACTGACATCCTTTCTCGGCTTGCAGCCAAAGGACCGGATGTGACCTTTGTGTCTCGGCATGTGTTCCAACCCGGATTTGTATGATGCTGATTAACTGGCCGGCTCACCAATAGTTCCGGATGTGACGTCATTATCGTTACGCCCTGACATGTGACGCATGCGTTCCAGCGTGCGTTCCACATTGGTATCCGGCCCTGGTATGGAATCATGGGACCGGATATGACGTATGCGTCTCAGGTGAGCGCCCCAACTCAGGTGGGAATGACAGCGTCCTTGCCTACTTTGATCCCCGCCTCTAGGGGTGACATGTGCACCTTCATTATGGGCGTGCTGAACTGGACGCACATCACATGGCTATTTTCCCCAGTCATTAACTAAGATGGTGGTTTCTTAATCTACATTTACACCTGGGGCAATTTAGATTGGACCAAACACAACTTTAAGTCACCTGTTTGTGATTTCCTTTGAATAACCCTGATATATATATATCCCTTCTACTGACTCCTTCCAGCACCCCCTTGCAGCATGTAGTGGAGTACGCATTGACTCCTAACATAGCAGAATAGCATAGCATCCAGCTTTGTCATGTACATATGTTTCGTGATGATTCCTGTAAAGGATGAAACGCGTCGGGACGCATGAGAGGCATATTGAGGGCAAGTGCAGGGTCTGTGTATTGTAGTGGTAGCTGTGGACAGTCCTTGTCAGGGCGGGAGCCTTTGGGAACAGGGCAGAGTAGTATTCCCCTTTAGGGCTAAATAGGGGCAGAACCATATGCCTTCATTGATATGCTGCTGCGTTTCCTTACGGATGATGGCTCCCTCCACTGAGGCAGCCCCAGGACTAACTACCACGGAGATTACTACAAATGGGTGAGGAAGTTCCGTTTTATATTTAATTTTTGTCTTATTCACCATTGGGATGATTTATATGGAGTGTATTGTCTTGCCTAACGGTAATGGGATGCACACCGTAGACCTACTCTGTCTAGTGACTGATATGCACATGGTTAGATACACTGAACATTGGGGTCACTAAACATACTCCTTGTATAGTTTTTTCCATATATAGATAGATGCATATTGATGTCTTTTCCATTGTTTAATGGTTTGAGAATGTTTCATATGAGTATTCATTATTGGGACAAGGAGTCAGCTCCATAGGCTAATTTGCTCTTCACCTTTGAGTCTCGCTCTCAATCCTTTTTGGTACAACATTGTCACTGTATTTTTGAGTATTATCATATACTTTTTGTCTTGGACATTGTTATACTTCTATATTGACCTTGATTAGGTCCTACTTTGGTTTTACTAAGTGTTGTATATTCTTAAATCTGAGAAATTACGTAGCCATATGTATTTACTATTAGAACTTTGAGATTAATGGGAACCTGACAGCTGATACATGCTGCATGATCCGCCATATATGTGAAACTCTGAAACGCTGCGGCATTTCAGAGAAAAATATATAGTTTAACAGGTGTCGGGGACTGAGCCATGCTGAAGAATAGTCGGACAGGCGGGTCCCATGCGGCTTCTCCCCACCTGCTGCCTTGGATTGACAGGTCTCTTCCTATACACTCACATAGGGACAGACCTGTCACTCAAGGGCAGAGGGTGGAGAAAATCCACCAGGGATCCGCCTTTCCGGTTAGTCTCTTGTGCGGCTCGGTCTCCGGCGCCTATTAAACTACATTTTTTACTGAGACAACATAGCGTTTCATAGTTAAACATATATGGCTGGGATTATTCAGCCACTGTCTGATAATTGCTGCCTGTGGATCGGGAAGCATGTATTAGCTGTCAGGTTTTCTTCCATGGGAAACGTGAAACTTCAGATCTTTGATGCATGCAATGTTTCATCCATTGAAATGTTTCTTACTTATATCTGTTACTAGCTATCGGGGTTGTCAGCTTTGGACAATTCCTACTTTTTTAGAGGGGTCTTTTGATGATACGCTGATCACAAAGTGTCCCCTTACTGGGAGCCCCAATGATAATGTCACGATTCCACCACTCATGGTGTCCTAGGGACACTGTGAATGACAGCTGTGCTGCCCTATGGGATCAAGGGCTGTCTGAGCTGTCAGGATTGTGAGTGGCAGAGGTGTGAGTGTTGTGATTGCTAGCTCAGCCATCCTATCTGACTGGGTCTGAGGGATCTCCTTTAGGTGTCGTCTATCCTGGGTAATTACAGGTCTATTTAGAACTCTGACAACAATGAGATCTTTGCCGATTGAAGCTCTGCTCAAATGGTGGGTGCTTGTCTGCTTTGTCAACAGAGTTATATCCTGATCTCCGTTGACAACCTTGGAATTACCTTTTGACCAAGAATTTGACTTGCTTCCTTGTCTTGACCCACTATTTCCCTGATACTCTGACCTAGAACTGTTACCTGACTATGCTTTTGTCTTTTCCCTTTGTTTATTATGAGCCCTGTTGGTACTGACCCCGGACCTCTTGACTATCCTGCCCCATGGTAAGTCCGTGAGTAGTGACTAGCCTCATATTGAGTGGTGATTAGTGTCACAGAGAAGCTGCTATCTCTGGGAAAGTTAAGAAATGTTCTGTATCCTTGCAGCACCACCACAGGAGAAACTAGGCATTACACCATGCCCATTCATGTCAATAGATTGCCTGGGTAATACAGGACAGGTGCTACCAAAATGTAAATTAGGTGTTAAGTGCTATGGGAGGGAGAAAGCACTTACCAAAACTCTGCCTCCTCAATTACTAACATTCTTGGCGCATACCTCTCTCTGTTGATCGATAGCTAATATACAACTGATGTCAGGCGCAATCGCCTGCGCAGCAGAACGCTAAAGCCCGTGTACTCTGAAGGGCAAGTAAGTGCACAGAAGCAAGGAGACCACTGATCTGCAATTTCCTGGCTGGCAAATTCTTTCATAGACTTAGGGGGCAAAGAAAAGCGCCTCTCTTGGCCAGAGGCTGTATGTGATATTGCTCACTGAGCTGCAGTACTGGAAGCAGCCTATGGACATAAGTGGCACTGTTACTGAAAAAAGCAACATCGAATCATATTTTCTAATCTCACACAATCCTTGCGCCGACGCATTGGAATCAGAGAGCACACCTCACTCTGCCCTATTGAACAGCCAGGGAGCTGGTGACTTGACTTTGCACTGCCGGTCTGATTCCACTGCGCCGGCACGAGACATCGGGCACTGTGTAGATAGTATAAAACACATTTTCAGAGGTATGTAGGGGCACCTCTGAGGATATAAAGGTATAAAGGACTTGTAGGAACCTCATTCACATCATCTTAATGATGATGGGCAGGGCACGAAACGCGTATACCAGGTGTATTTTTCTCTTTTTTCTTCCATTCAATATGGTTTTAATTGTTCTCAGTTTTTAAATATATGAAATAAACATGACATTTTAATCTACTTCCATTTTTGCGGATGCTAGACTTTCATCTCATCTCATGATGTTCTCATTGCCCAGGAGCCGATCTGGAGCCTCCATACACCGTACCCTCATTAAGGCTGTGTGCCCACTATGCGTTTTTCAAGCGTTTTTGCCGCGGAATTTCCGCAGCGAAAACGCTTAAAAAACGCTTGGTAATACGTGCCCCATGGTCCCTAATGATAATCCGCTTGTGCTGTGCACATGCTGCGGAAATTTCCGCTGCGGATTATCATTGCAGAAAAATGCGCAGCATGTCTATTAATTTTGCGGACACGCAGTGTAATTGCCGCCATTGACTTGCATTGAAACGCTTGATATCCGCATGACTACATGTGCACATGCGGATATGAAGCAATTCAATGTGCGAATGGTACCCGAGTCTGGAGAAGAGGAGACTCTCATCCAGACCTGGGTACCATAGAAACTGTAAAAAAAGAATTTAAAATAAAAAATAAAGATTATATTTACCTTCCGATGTCCCCCGGCCTCCTCAGCGATGCGTGCGGTGTGTTGGGTGGCTCGCGGTGGTGTGAAGGACCTGCGATGACGTCATTGAGTCATGTGACAGGTCACGCGACAGCTGACGTCGGCGGTCGCGTGACCTGTCACATGACTCAATGACGTCATCGCAGGTCCTTCACACCACCGCGAGACACCGGGGAGACCGGACGCAGCGGAGAAGGAGACCGGGGGCCATCGGAAGGTAAGTATAATCTTTATTTTTTATTTTTCACCATTCTTATTCTTTTTTTTTCACTATTACTTGGTCACACTATATAAATCCATGCCGGTTGCATGGATTTATATAGTGTGACCAAGTTGTCAAGCACTTTTCCAAATGATGCTAAAATCGCTTGGAAAAGCGCTTGATAACCCGCATGCAGAAATGCATGCAAAAACGCTTGACAAACGCTTCTACCTGGCAGGAAAAACTCATGTAAAATCCGCATGCGTTTTTCCTGCCAGGGAGAAGCGGAAAAAATCTGCAGCATTTCTGCATCGTGGGCACATAGCCTTAAGGTATTTCCCTTATCTGGAGAGCTGATGTTGCTGCTTCTTTTTTCTCTACTTGTGAAATGTGATCAGTTTTTGCTCTTATTTTTACTCACCTGAATATTTTCTTGTTTTTCTTTTTTAAAGAGATGTTTGGGTATTTTCTATTCAGTGTTCATTTTTACGGTCTGTACCATGGGGGCGTGGTTCATGGGATCCTCTGGGGCGTAACATCAGGCTACTCTGCATAATTACTCTGTGAGAACCGCCTCTTAGTAAATACCATAAAAGTATCACTGAATAAAAGGGCCCATATCTCTGGATTTGGCTGGTTTAAAAAATGAAAAAAAAAAATGAAATAATCATGGGAGGAGCGGGAATAAACTAAGAACTAAAACTGTCTTCTTTTGACTTGTTGATAGGTCTTTGTTAATTGACAGTACTTTGACTTACAGGGTCGCTAACTACAGATAGCACAAGAGATGAAATGACAAAAGGAAACATACGACCAAGCAGAGGAAGAACGTCTCACATGTTCATCATTACTAAATATTATAAATATTATAGACCTCTGAACAGTGGTGGGTGGAGGTCTTGGGAGAAGGATCCAGAATGCTTAGAGAAGAAGAAAAGGTTTTTGGTTAAACATTGAACAATGAATGACTCATTTCATGACTTGGGAATTGGGAGGAAATTATCATTGACAATGAGAAAAATAAAGTTTTAAATAAATAGTTTAATTAAGCCAACAAAGGATATAAATTCTGAGAGCCAGGAAGAGAATGAGGACATGAAATCCAATACATTGTAGGTCTAATGGCCAGGCATCGGCGTAGGTGGTGGGGCGTCCAGCTGGGGATGTTAAATATGTTTTGCATCTGGTGTGGAGCCGTTCACGATCCTGACACAGAAGTCTGGCCAAAAGACTTACATAATATTAAGTACTTGATTTTCAGACAATATAGGTCAGACGACACAATTCATATTAATCTTAAAGGGGTTTTCCACGTCATTGATATTGATGACCTGCCCTTAGGATAAATCATTGATGGGGTTTTCCGACACATGGCACCAGTTATCTGTTATCACCTCCGGCAGCGGCTGGATGTAAACAGTGTTCTGAGTAGAACACCACCGCTCCATCACATCTTTTAATGGCTGCTCTCAGGTACTGCAGATCAGCTGTTGTAACCTAATGGAGGTTATAACAGTTGATTGGTGGGGGTGCCATTGCCAGACACCCACCAATTGGATATTGATGATCTATTCCATGAAGAAGTCATCAATATCAATTAATAGGAAGACACTTTTAAATTAGCTTACATTAGACATGCTGGACCAAGAACTATGGTTTCATGGCTGGAGAAAATAGAGGTTCTTTGTTCCTGGAGATCAGGGGTGAGGGCTGGAGGGACATGTTTTCTGGGTGCCATGAGGAGATTCTAACAAGCCACTCTACCTCAACAAGAGAATATATAAGGCTAGAGTGCCAAACTGGTTTTCACATCCCTAGACGTGATGGTATATTGGTAGGATGTGCTATCATTTTTTTATCAATGGAAATCATCAAATGGTTCTTCAACCATAATGCCATAAAAGCAATAAAGGAAGACATAATCGTCTTGCTGATACCCTCCTGTCCCTATTCAAACTCTTCTTAGTTCCATACCAGATTGTACATGTGATCGCTGCAGCCGATCACTGTCTACGTCAGGACATTAATACTGGACTGAAAATTACAGAAACTAGTAAGAGACATGGAAGCGTTGGAATGGGAGGTGAAGATGTCTTCTTTTACTATTTTTGTAATATTTTAAGCTTTTTTTCTAAGAAATTCCCCTGTCTAGACAACCCCTTAAACTCTAGGACGCACGCTAGTCTTGAGATTGAAGGGGCTGCAGGGCTCCTTTCACTGTTGTTAGTTCTTAGATCCCTCATTTACAGGGCAATGGAAAATGGTTTCTGTTTCATGCATACCGCTGTTTACAAGCAAAAAGTATCACAAAGGCTTTTTACTAGAACTTTTCCCAAGGATTTTGCAGGATAATAATTTCTGGTATGACTGTCATAAATACATTCTGAAATAAGAGAAGAAGAATAAAGCTTCTATGAAACAGCAGACTCACTCAAGGATAAGTTGGAAACCTCTTGGAAGTTGAAGAGTCAATGACACGGAGTTCCTGCAGGCCTGTATTTCGGAGCTATAGGTGCCCCATATACCAAGATTTGGTGCCTCCAGGTGATACTACAGGTTATTCTTCCATCTGTAATAAACTCTCTGATTAGGGATGAGTGGACCCGTGGAAGTTTGAGTTCTGGTACCTGACCCAAACTTTATTCCAAAGTTTGGTTCACAGGAATATAAATCTCCAGCGAAGGATACAGGTTTCTATAAAACTTCAGTATTTATTGAACATCTTTAAAACTTGTGCGTTTCCTTCTTTAGTCACAAAACCAACGTGTTTCGGCTATGCCTTGCTCATGGTTAAAATTCAGTTTGGGTACCAGAACTGTAACTGAACTTGAACCAGAACCCGAATCCCATTGAAAACAATGGAGACCTGGGTCTGGGTAAGAAAAAAAAAATATTTTTCTCCAATAGACTTCTCTCAGAACTCCGAACATTGCAACACACTTCCGGGGACAGTCCGTGTTTGGCGTTTAAAAAAAGACACTAACTGTCTGGTACGAACGCCGAACTTTTAAGTTCGGGTTCGCTCATCTCTACCTCTGTAACGTGTCACACCTACTTTTCCATGGCGAAAATAGGTTTGTGTTTCGGCATGAATCAGAAATACAGTATGAACATCACAGATTGTAGAGTAAATAATAGTTTACTTTTATTAAACCATTAAAAGCATTGGTAGATCAATGCACCGAACGATACAATACATATGCAAAAGAAATAAAAGAAAAAAGTAAAATCCATAGTTTATGCCAACTGAAGTCAAGGAGCAATGCCTATTGGCAAAAGTATTAAGGCACCAATCTTAATGTTTGAGGGCACGATAGCACGGAAAAAAGTCTACTTCAGTTAGTATAAATATATATTTAACTCTGCCCCAATCGGTGGGGCACATAGAGCATTGATAATGGTTATTCTCAGTAAAAGGATAGTTGAGGCTAGCACCCTCAAGAGGACAATTAGTTACCTTTCTTATGCGCATACTGTCAGCTCTATGTACCAGTATAGACCATACAAAATCCAGGACA
This sequence comes from Phyllobates terribilis, assembly GCF_046119375.1. Lineage (NCBI taxonomy): Eukaryota > Metazoa > Chordata > Amphibia > Anura > Dendrobatidae > Phyllobates > Phyllobates terribilis. The sequence continues at coordinate 71,276,948 of NW_027362762.1, forward strand.
AAAACACAATGACATACAGTACAGACCAAAAGTTTGGACACACCTTCTCATTTAAAGATTTTTCTGTATTTTCATGACTATGAAAATTGTACATTCACACTGAAGGCATCAAAACTATGAATTAACACATGTGGAATTATATACTTAACAAAAAAGTGTGAAACAACTGAAAATATGTCTTATATTCTAGGTTCTTCAAAGTAGCCACCTTTTCCTTTGATGACTCCTTTGCACACTCTTGGCATTCTCTTGATGAGCTTCAAGAGGTAGTCACCGGAAATGGTCTTCCAATATTCTTGATGGAGTTCCCAGAGATGCTTAGCACTTGTGGAATTATATACTTAACAAAAAAGTGTGAAACAACTGAAAATATGTCTTATATTCTATGTTCTTCAAAGTAGCCACCTTTTGCTTTGATGACTGCTTTGCACAGTCTTGGCATTCTCTTGATGAGCTTCAAGAGGTAGTCACCGGAAATGGTCTTCCAACAATCTTGAAGGAGTTCCCAGAGATGCTTAGCACTTGTTGGCCCTTTTGCCTTCACTCTGCGGTCCAGCTCACCACAAACCATCTCGATTGGGTTCAGGTCTGGTGACTGTGGAGGCCAGGTCATCTGGCGTAGCACCGCATCACTCTCCTTCTTGGTCACATAGTCCTTACACAGCCTGGAGGTGTGTTTGGGGTCATTGTCCTGTTGAAAAATAAATGATGGTCCAACTAAACGCAAACCGGATGGAATAGCATGCCGCTGCAAGATGCTGCGGTAGCCATGCTGGTTCAATATGCCTTCAATTTTGAATAAATCCCCAACAGTGTCACCAGCAAAGCACCCCCACACCATCACACCTCCTCCTCCATGCTTCACGGTGGGAACCAGGCATGTAGAGTCCATCCATTCACCTTTTCTGCGTCGCACAAAGACGCGGTGGTTGGAATCAAAGATCTCAAATTTGGACTCATCAGACCAAAGCACAGATTTCCACTGGTCTAATGTCCATTCCTTGTGTTCTTTAGCCCAAACAAGTCTCTCCTGCTTGTTGCCTGTCCTTAGCAGTGGTTTCCTAGCAGCTATTTTACCATGAAGGCCTGCTGCAGAAAGTCTCCTCTTGACAGTTGTTGAAGAGATGTGTTTGCTGCTAGAACTCTGTGTGGCATTGACCTGGTCTCTAATCTGAGCTGCTGTTAACCTGCGATTTCTGAGGCTGGTGACTCGGATAAACTTATCCTCAGAAGGAGAGGTGACTATTGGTCTTCCTTTCCTGGGGCGGTCCTCATGTGAGCCAGTTTCTTTGTAGCGCTTGATGGTTTTTGCAACTGCACTTGGGGACACTTTCAAAGTTTGCCCAATTTTTCAGACTGACTGACCTTTATTTCTTAAGGTAATGATGGCCACTTGTTTTTCTTTACTTAGCTGCTTTTTTCTTGGCATAATACAAATTCTAACAGTCTATTCAGTAGGACTATCAGCTGTGTATCCACCAGACTTCTGCACAACACAACTGATGGTCCCAACCCCATTTATAAGGCAAGAAATCCCACTTATTAAACCTGACAGGGCACACCAGTAAAGTGAAAACCATTTCCGGTGACTACCTCTTGAAGCTCATCAAGAGAATGCCAAGAGTGTGCAAAGCAGTCATCAAAGCAAAAGGTGGCTACTTTGAAGAACCTAGAATATAAGACATATTTTCAGTTGTTTCACACTTTTTTGTTAAGTATATAATTCCACATATGTTAATTCATAGATTTGATGCCTTCAGTGTGAATGTACAATTTTCAAAGTCATGAAAATACAGAAAAATCTTTAAATGAGAAGGTGTGTCCAAACTTTTGGTCTGTACTGTATACCCAGTAGTAAGTAAATAAGTAAATAGTAATAGTATATATAAATAACATTAGGGTGCTTAGTTAACAATATTTTGATCAAAAAAGCATAAAAGCCATCCCACCACGACAAGGTGTACCCAATCTGGACAGTCCTAACTCTAGTATTAAAACCTCACCTTGTGTCAGACGACCTTTATGTAGATGGGGTAGAGCAGTACCGGGACACGACTGTTCAGACACATGCCATTGCCTATGGGAAGTTATACAGATGAAATGCCTAGCTAAAAAAGGAGGAGCCATGCCCTGTTTGTACACAGTTCAGGAAACGACAGCAAAACCAAAGAATTGAGCCAGAATATAAGATAGTATACGGGCAATGTGTAGGAGCACGTTTACACTGTGGCCATTTAAGATAAAAACAAAAAAAGCTTATACCCTATAGCAAGTAAATAAGTAAATAGTAATAGTACATGTAAATGACATAGGGTACTTAGTTATCAGTATTTTGATAAAAAAAAATTAAAAGTCATCCTACCACGACAAGGTGTACCCAATCTGGACGAGGAGGCCCCAGGCCCTTTTGGGTACACTTTGTCACGGTAGGATGAGGTTGTTTTATTTAAGTACCCTATTTTATTTGCATACAGTATAATATTACTATTCACTTATTTACTTACTATGGGGTATGTGCTCATTTTGTTTTTTTTCTTGGGTTTTGTCTGAGAAATGGCCACAGTGTGAACGTGCTCCTACACATTGCACGTATACTAACTTATATTCTGGTTCATTTCTTTGGTTTCATCATAGATCATAGTTAGTTCCAGCCCTATCGGGGAGAAACATGGAACATAGATAGTGTTTGGTATTGCGCCTCCTGATAAGGACTGTTGAGTAAGGCGTCTTGTGGCGGACGTTTGGTCACCTTGTCCAATAGAGCATACAGTTTGGGTTCACACATTGGTATAGGCCTAAATATTTTCATGGACCCATATTACACATTATGTATAATATGGTCATGAATGGCCTCAGAAAAGTCTCTGCAACATGTGCATAAGATTTATAAAACTTCATCCACTTGCCTGGGGTTGTAATAGGCATTACATTTTGTTTGTGCAGGTAATATCCACCCTCCGCGGTAGACCTTACCTTACCCTGCCTTGCCTCTGGTATAATCATCCCAAATTTTGAACAATGTTGACATCCCAAATTAGATGGTTCTTCTCTCGGGAAAACCCTACTCTCATTCCTACCCCATGTCTGACCGAGTCAGATCCTTTAAGATTTAGGTTTTACAGTTGACATCTATGTTTGGTTTTTATCATTTTTAGTTGGGCGCTACTTTACTTAGATTCTAACAGATATGACTCACTGCTGAACCTGGACATATTCTTATCTATTCATCATAAACAAAAATCAAATTTTCCTTCCCTGGCAGGAAAAAAATATATTAAGAATATTACTACAGCCGCTCTATTGTGTTTATTTCCTGGTGTATCATCTGTGGAATTTCGCTACTAAGGCGCCTCCTGCATCACTCTCTTATTGTTAAGTAGATAACAAAAAATTTGCAGGAGGTCATTAAGAAAGGTCAGACACCGCGCAATATCCTGCCAACGTCCAGTGTCTGCCAATGTCTCAGTTTATCAACATGACTCTACTTGGCTGACGGGTGCATGAGGCATTTATGGCGCAAAATGTTCTCAACCCACTAAGCACATACAGAAAATCACTTGTATCCAGATCCTTTAATGTAAGGTTCACTTTGTGTATTGTCGGTATTCCATAATCATTGCAGAGACTCTCCTGTGCTGACTTTTTTCCATGTGTGCCGCCATCTACATGGGTGATTATGTCTTTTAGGGCTCGTGCATAAGACCAATTTTTTATTGCATGAGTGCTATCTGTGGTTTCACGGATAGTTCTCTTCCCCATGTTATTCTATGAGGCTGTGCATATGTCCAAATTCGGAGACATGACGTAACTGATTTTAATCCAAGTGTTGACATCCGAGTGCAGTTCGACTTTCACGGACTGACAGAATGGAGAAGATTGAGAAACTTTTTTTTTTTTCTCTCCATATCCGAGAAAAGCTGGTACCACTCTGATCAAACTCTGACCAAAATCTGATCAGAATAATCAGACTATTTTTCTCGGATGGAGAGAAAATGGTCGTATGAATCTACCCTTAAGCTGATTGTGACTCAATGACCTTGACTGTGCCTATGTCTCTGACGTGCCCCCTGGGCCGCGGGGTACTCGGTGCCGGGCCGGTCGTTGCTAGGGGAGATGTCACAGTGGCGGTGACCCGATCCGTGACCCAGGGTGGTCAGTAAAAAGGGGATTTTATAGTTTTTATGTGCAAAGTTTGTGACGCCACCTGTAGTATGCGGCTAAAGGGAGCCGCTGCTGCAGAGCAGGTCTTCTGGAGCTGATGTTAGTGCATTAAAGCTGGTGTGGCTCTCCACAGGTAGAGCTTAGCTCCAGGGCAGTGTAGATGTAATAGGTGATGCTGGACGTTGTAGTGCAGGGGTGATGGCACAGACAATAATCACAGAGACAGTAGGGTGCAGTCCTCCGAGTTTACTCACAGTTGTTAAGTTCCTCAGGTTACAGGTTCCGGACTACAACTTCCCATGTCGCGCTGCGTTCACCAGGCAGGGGTTCAGCAAACTCCCAGGTGTTTCAAGAGTGCCTGACAGGACCCCTTTCTATGTGCCTTCCTCAGTCGTCTTCCTGCGCTGGCTCTCGCCCTCCTGCCCTGCGCCTCACAATCAGTGTCCCAATCCGGTAGCCTCGGGTCTTGTCGGGCGACCTGCAGTCCCCTGGACTCTCTTTGGCCACCTTTTCGGCGATATAATTGTGGTTGTGGCCACTGCACCTTACAAGTACAGCAAGTACAGCAGCCTCCTATTTATAGCTGAGCCTTGTAGTTCTCCACTAGTTTAGGGGCCGGTCACCTCTGCGGCTCGATCCCTCCACCGCCTGGCCGATTCGGGCGTACGGGTGGCTTCCAGCACTTCCCATACCCCTGGGATCCCTTCTGTTCCTGGAGCCTTTCTCCTGCTCCCTCTCCTCTCTCAGTCCTGGGCCTCTCGGGCTAGGCTCGCCTCCCGAGCAGAGCTCCTGCAGAGCCTCTGCTCCTTTCACTTCTCCTCCTCTGACTGATCTGACTGAGCTCTCTTTCCAAGATGGTTCCCCTTTTTATACAGCTTCCTTTCATGCTCCCCTAACTGCTTCCTCCACCCACACCCACTACATGGTTCCCCCTCACTTGGTTCCCTCCACTCCAGCCAGGGACCAGGGACTGTGCTCTCCCTTAGGAACAATCTCGCCCTGCCCTACTGAAGTGAATGTGTTGGATGCAGGTGTTAGGGTCCCGGGCAGCACTCTATCCTTACCTGAGAGTGGGATACCACACCTCTGGGTGAGATGCAGTACCTCTGTGGTGACTGAACCCTCAGGGGCGCCACATCTCAGTAAACAAATGGGCCATACAGGTTAGTTAGCTCTCCAAAGCCCCATCATGAATGGAGCAGAGATGGACATACTTGACTTCAGCTTCATTCGTTGTCCATGGCTTTTCCGGAAATAGTTCAGTTTGGTACTCAGCTTTCTTTAGCTGCCCAATAGACAAGGACGAAACATGGTTCTTGGGGTTCCAAAGTTCCGTTCTTTGCATTGCTGGGGTCCCAGTGGTCAAACCCTCAGCAATAAGCAAGTTATCCCCTATCCTCTTTGTAGGCGATAACTTGGTATTTTGGAATAACCTTTTAAAGAGATATTTATAAATCTTCATAAGAGCAAAATCTACTTGAAGCAGCAGGACTGGCTGATGTCTTATATGTATCGCAGCCTTTCCACTCTCCTCTGCCAGATGACGTCAGTGGAAAGAAGGTTCGGACAGGTTGAATTCTTGCTTTGGTCTCGAGACAGTTATGGTGCCAGAGGTGTCTGGCTGAATGTCAATAGGAAGGAACCTTGTCCCTCTTGTGTTGTTCTGGTCCACTATATTTAGTAACCCATATGTGCCCTGATCCATTTTGATATTTTCTTAAATTTCCAATATATCACTACTGTATATATCTCCTGTGGCATACAGGGACTTGCGCCCCCTAATCCTCAATAGCAAGGCTCAGATCCCATCTCTAATACATTTAATTGTCTTGCATATGAGTAAAAAAAGTCTCTTTGGACCTCATAATGGTTAAGGTGTTTCACCCGAATTCATGTCCTATATCATGAAGGTCTTTGATTATTTTGACCACACATGCTCTGTCGCATTGCCTCAAAAGACAATTTCTCATTGGTTGTTTTTTATATAAATTGTCTAAAGCACATGGGCCATGATCAAGGCTGCATTGTGTGTCGGAAACGCATTTGAGTTGTGTTCGTACACTTTCTGATGGATTTTACGGCTATTAGTTGATTAAGACGTTTTTAATATGGAGTGCTAGAGTTTGCATGGGACAACAGTATTCCTACTATAGAGGCAGACTGTCCAGTCAATAATTGGCATTGCGAGAGTGGTGCATATCCTTGTTGGTCTCATCACTGGGTTAATTTAATTAACGGGAAGACATGCAAGGGAAACAAAATTCAGGTCAATTTGCCTTGGGTAGCAGAACTCAACACCACAATGTTGGGTCCATTTTGATCATTGCGATGAGGCCCCCCATCTTTTATGTTTTTCACTGGTATGGGACAACTTATTTAAGTGATAATAGTTAAAGTCTGACCAGACATATAGATCTGACAAATCACACAATCCTCTAAAGGTGCCAATACACATTAGAGAAAATTTGGCCGAATGTGAGGACTTTGGTGGGACTGGATGACTGCCTTAAGTTTTTAAGTGACTTCTCAAGAGAGAAGTCACCAGCAGCGATTCCTAGCTGCAGCTCATTCACCTCTTCATGCATGGTTGGAGAAACCATGCATGCATGTATATAAGGGGTACATGAGGTACATCATATCTGATCACCTTGTTTCATCTCATGGAACCAATCCAGAACCAAGCAATAAAAATAGGACACAGAAACATTTACCGTATGCATTAAGTCTAGTGTATCAAGTCCCCTTCTGATTAATAATTCAGCTTTATGCAGTAAATATTCTGACTTTTATTTTCAAATTGTATCTTACTAACCAAATGAATATATCTCTCACAAGTCAAACATTTCATTATTGTTGATATATTCTCTGTCTAAATGTAATTATATTGCAGACACATTTTCCAAACATGAAAAAAAAACCCTCTGGAATGTCACTGGCCTGTGTGTGGTGTTGTGTTTTCAAGATACGAGACCACACAGGCATCGTGAACTGAATAAAAGCAAAAAACGACCGAGTTGAGTTATCCATCGCCTTCTTATTGAGGGTCCGGCTTACTGCCGTCTATTTACTGTTGTGGCCGAATGTGAGAACGTGTTTTTAATAAACAAGGATGGAAAAATTTGCAAAATATGTAAGTAATAAGTAAAGCACACTCGTGAGGCATACTTTTATAATTAATATTAATCTTTGGCAATATCATATTTTCATGGTGTGACCAGAGGCATGAAAATTTCGCAACCTTCATGCTCATTCCAAATAGTTCCATTTCCCACTGGTTCTACTGATTTATGAAGACATATGGTCGGTTTACTTAAGTCATAAATATGGCATGTGGGACTGCCATGGGATCTGACCTCATACCCACTTAAACAACTTCAGTGTTACCATATTGTCAATGTACCAAACAGGAGAATAAAGGTGACCACACATTCAAGAAACTTGCTGGATGAACATTTTATTGGCCAACAGATATTCCCTTCAAATCCCCCGACCATAACACATACATGTGCAAGTGCTCCACAATACCAAGAGGGAAAAAAACGACTGCCAGACACCTTCTGGAGCTGCCATACCTTTCCTGAGAGCAAAATGAAATAGCATGTTGAAATTCAACATGCCTGACTCATCTTCTCTGGACATCTTTGTTGGCGAGAAATTGAGACACCTTAGATGGTTAGAAATTCGGCCAATGTGTATGTCAGAGATGCCAAACCTTTTCTAGTCTGAAGTCCACATTGTCAGATTGATTAAGGGGAGCATTCAAACTTTAAGAAGTATTACCACCTGAGTCGTTTGTGGCATTCAAACAATGCTAATTCCAGTACAAGAGCTTCCTCTTATCTGGAAAATGAGGGGTCACCTTTTCCACAGTCCATAATCCAGAAAGGACGAGCTCTGGAAGAACTCTCCGATTAATATGAATAAAACTCTATTTGGCTTTGACATGTGATGCCTGTGTGGCACTCCAGAGAAGAATCAGAGAGTCCTTTTCTGCCTATGTGTGAGGATCCCACACTGTGCACCAAAAATACCAAACCTATTACCACCTACAAACTGCTCCACTTTTCTCTGACATGGATAATACAGTGAGCAGCTGCCAGACAAGAATGTGTATAACCAGATGGTTGGGGACTGTACAGATTAGCATTACAGGACATATGTGGCCTCCAGTCCGCAGGTTGTGCACCCCTAGAGTATGGCCAACTTTACAAACCAGCCTTGTTCTCCCACACTTCATTCTCCCATAATACATTGAGAGAGGAGAACTGCCACAACAAAGTACCAGTGGATTTGGATTCTCTAGTAGATTCATGCTCTATATGATAATGGACCCAAAATGTCCAGAAGACAAAACCTTATTTGGAGGTGGAATAATCTAATTTCTTATGGGTTGATGGAGAAAATAACCAAAGATCTTATGCTGCAGAAAACCATAGGTATTATTGATGTTACAGTATGACCTGTGTACAATGAGAAAATCAAAGAACATTACACAATAAAAGTGGATGTACGTACTGTCTTCATCTAACTATGGCTTTATTCTTCAGGGACTCCCAAGAACACTAAATCCCAGAATGACCATCGATAGGCTAAGCCTAAGGTTTAAACTCGCATGGCTTGGTTTTAACCTAATATTGTAATGGCACGCAGCAAATTCCTAAAGTATGGCTATGGCATCAAAAAATCCTGACAGTCAAGCATTGGCTTAGAGCATACAACTGCTAAATATTTTGTAGTATTACTTGACGTAGATAATTAAATATAGAGTTGGAGATTTAAAGAGAAAAACAATTGTGTTTAATTCTAGCATCTCATTTTGCACTATTACCATGGTGGGCCTCTACCAAGGCAGTTATATTCTAGACAGTGTCGTAACTAGAGTCCGATGGGCCCCGATGCAAAATTATTTATCTGGGCCCCCCCCCACACACACACTCACACATCCCCTGCCTCAGCATGTTGGTCAGATGTATGGGTCCTTGTAGCATTCTAAATCATATGTGGAAAAATGGTTCCCCCCCCAACCCTATTATGTAGTAATGTCTCCTATCCCGGGCTTGTTCTTGGTATATATGTTCCTTATCTTGGTCACCATCATGGTATATATGTCCATTATCTTGGTCCCCATCCTGGTATATATGTCCTTTATCCTGGGCCCCATCCTGATATATATGTCCCTTATCCTGGGTCCATCCTGGTATATATGTCCCTTATCTTGGGCCCATCCTGGTATATATGTCCCTTATCCTGGGCCCCATCCTGATATATATGTCCCTCATCCTGGGCCCCATCCTGATATATATGTCCCTTATCTTGATCCCCATCCTGGTATAAATGTCCCTTATCCTGGGTCCCATCCTGGTATATATGTCCATTATCCTGGCCCCATCCTGGTATATATGTCCCTTATCCTGGGCTCCATCCTGGTATATATGTCCCTTATCCTGGGCCCCATCCTGATATATATGTCTCTTATCTTGGTCCCCATCCTGGTATATATGTCCCTTATCCTGGGCCCCATCCTAGTATATATGTCCCTTATCTTGGTCCCCATCCTGGTATATATGTCCCTTATCCTGGGCACCATCCTGATATATATGTCCCTTATCTTGGTCCCCATCCTGGTATATATGTCCCTTATCCTGGGCCCCATCCTAGTATATATGTCCCTTATCTTGGTCCCCATCCTGGTATATATGTCCCTTATCCTTGGCCCCATCCTGGTATATATGTCCCATATCCTGGGCCCCATCCTGGTATATATGTCAATTATCCTGGCCCCATCCTGGTATATATGTCCCTTATCTTGGACCCCATCCTGGTATATATGTCCATTATCCTGGCCTCATCCTGGTATATATGTCAATTATCCTGGCCCCATCCTGGTATATATGTCCCTTATCTTGGGCCCCATCCTGGTATATATGTCCATTATCCTGGCCCCATCCTGGTATATATGTCCATTATCCTGGCCCCATCCTGGTATATATGTCCATTATCCTGGCCCCATCCTGGTATATATTTCCATTATCCTGGCCCCATCCTGGTATATATGTCCCTTTTCCTGGACCCCATCCTGGTATATATGTCCATTATCCTGGCCCCATCCTGGTATATATGTCCATTATCCTGGCCCCATCCTGGTATATATGTCCCTTATCTTGGGCCCATCCTGGTATATATGTCCCTTATCCTGGGCCCCATCCTGATATATATGTCCCTCATCCTGGGCCCCATCCTGATATATATGTCCCTTATCTTGATCCCCATCCTTGTATATATGCCCTTATCCTGGGCCCCATCCTAGTATATATGTCCCTTATCTTGATCCCCATCCTGGTATAAATGTCCCTTATCCTGGGTCCCATCCTGGTATATATGTCCATTATCCTGGCCCCATCCTGGTATATATGTCCCTTATCCTGGGCTCCATCCTGGTATATATGTCCCTTATCCTGGGCCCCATCCTGATATATATGTCCCTTATCTTGGTCCCCATCCTGGTATATATGTCCCTTATCCTGGGCACCATCCTGATACAGTGCCTACAAGTAGTATTCAACCCCCTGCAGATTTAGCTGGTTTGATAAGATGCAAATAAGTTAGAGCCTTCAAACTGCAAACGAGAGTAGGTTTTATGAACAGAAGCATAAATCTTACAAACCAAAAAGTTACGTTGCTCAGTTGAATTTTATTAAATTTTAATCATAAAAGTGTGGGTCAATTATTATACAACCCCTATGTTTAATATTTTGTGGAATAACCCTTGTTTGCAATTACAGCTAATAATCATCTTTTATAAGACCTGATCAGGCCGGCACAGGTCTGTGGAGTTATCTTGGCCCACTCCTCCATGCAGATCTTCTCCAAGTTATCTAGGTTCTTTGGGTGTCTTATGTGGACTTTATTCTTGAGCTCCTTCCACAAGTTTTCAATTGGGTTAAGGTCAGGAGACTGACTAGGCCACTCCAACACCTTGACTTTTTCCCTCTTGAACCAGGCCTTGGTTTTCTTGGCTGTGTGCTTTGGGTCGTTGTCTTGTTGGAAGTTGAAATTACGACCCATCTTAAGATCCTTGATGGAGGAGCGGAGGTTCTTGGCCAAAATCTCCAGGTAGGCCGTGCTATCCATCTTCCCATGGATGCAGACCAGATGGCCAGGCCCCTTGGCTGAGAAACAGCCCCACAGCATGATGCTGCCACCACCATGCTTGACTGTAGGGATGGTATTCTTGGGGTCGTATGCAGTGCCATCCAGTCTCCAAACGTCACGTGTGTGGTTGGCACCAAAGATCTCGATCTTGGTCTCATCAGACCATAGAACCTTGAACCAGTCTGTCTCAGAGTCCTCCAAGTGATCATGAGCAAACTGTAGACGAGCCTTGACATGACGCTTTGATAGTAAAGGTACCTTACGGGCTCGTCTGGAACGGAGACCATTGCGGTGGAGTACGTTACTTATGGTATTGACTGAAACCAATGTCCCCACTGCCATGAGATCTTCCCGCAGCTCCTTCCTTGTTGTCCTTGGGTTAGCCTTGACTCTTCGGACAAGCCTGGCCTCGGCACGGGAGGACACTTTCAAAGGCTGTCCAGGCCGTGGAAGGCTAACAGTAGTTCCATAAGCCTTCCACTTACGGATGATGCTCCCAACAGTGGAGACAGGTAGGCCCAACTCCTTGGAAAGGGTTTTGTACTCCTTGCCAGCCTTGTGACCCTCCACGATCTTGTCTCTGATGACCTTGGAATGCTCCTTTGTCTTTCCCATGTTGACCATGTCTGAGTGCTGTTCACAAGTTTGGGGAGGGTCTTAAATAGTCAGAAAAGGCTGGCAAAAGAGATCTTTAATCCACACATGTGAAGCTCATTATTCTTGGTGCCTGAACTACTTCTTAATACTTTAGGGGGACCAAACAGAATTCTTGTGGTTTGAGGGGTTGAATAATAAATGACACTCTGAATTAACTTTTAACGTTTTAAAAAAAAAAAAAAAAACAACAACAAAAAAAAATTTGCTGCAGTGCATTTCCCACTTCCAGGCTGATCTACAGTACAAATGTCACAATTCCGCATGTGTCAACCAGCTAAATCTGCAGGGGGTTGAATACTACTTGTAGGCACTGTATATATGTCCCTTATCTTGGTCCCCATCCTGGTATATATGTCCCTTATCCTGGGCCCCATCCTAGTATATATGTCTCTTATCTTGGTCCCCATCCTGGTATATATGTCCCTTATCCTTGGCCCCATCCTGGTATATATGTCCCTTATCCTGGGCCCCATCCTGGTATATATGTCAATTATCCTGGCCCCATCCTGGTATATATGTCCCTTATCTTGGGCCCCATCCTGGTATATATGTCCCTTATCCTGGCCCCATCCTGGTATATATGTCCCTTATCTTGGACCCCATCCTGGTATATATGTCCATTATCCTGGCCTCATCCTGGTATATATGTCAATTATCCTGGCCCCATCCTGGTATATATGTCCCTTATCCTGGGCCCCATCCTGGTATATATGTCCATTATCCTGGCCCCATCCTGGTATATATGTCCCTTATCTTGGGCCCCATCCTGGTATATATGTCCATTATCCTGGCCCCATCCTGGTATATATGTCCATTATCCTGGCCCCATCCTGGTATATATGTCCATTATCCTGGCCCCATCCTGGTATATATGTCCCTTATCTTGGACCCGACCCTGGTATATATGTCCATTATCCTGGCCCCATCCTGGTATATATGTCCCTTATCCTTGGCCCCATCCTGATATATATGCCCCTTATCTTGGACCCCATCCTGGTATATATGTCCATTATCCTGGCCCCATCCTGGTATATATGTCCCTTATCCTGGGCCCCATCTTGATATATATGCCCCTTATCTTGGACCCCATCCTGGTATATATGTCCATTATCCTGGCCCCATCCTGGTATATATGTCCCTTATCCTTGGCCCCATCCTGATATATATGCCCCTTATCTTGGACCCCATCCTGGTATATATGTCCATTATCCTGGCCCCATCCTGGTATATATGTCCCTTATCCTGGGCCCCATCCTGATATATATGCCCCTTATCTTGGACCCCATCCTGGTATATATGTCCATTATCCTGGCCCCATCCTGGTATATATGTCCCTTATCCTGGGCCCCATCCTGGTATATATGTCCCTTATCCTGGGCCCCATCCTGGTATATATGTCCCTTATCCTGGGCACCATCCTGGTATATATGTCTCTTATCCTGGGCCCCATCCTGGTATATATGTCCCTTATCCTGAGCCCCATCATGGTATATATGTCCATTATCCTGGCCCCATCCTGGTATATATGTCCATTATCCTGGCCCCATCCTGGTATATATGTCCCTTATCCTGGGCCCCATCCTGGTATATATGTCCCTTATCCTAGGCCCCATCCTGGTATATATGTCAATTATCCTGGCCCCATCCTGGTATATATGTCCCTTATCCTGGGCCCCATCCTGGTATATATGTCCATTATCCTGGCCCCATCCTGGTATATATGTCCCTTATCTTGGGCCCCATCCTGGTATATATGTCCATTATCCTGGCCCCATCCTGGTATATATGTCCATTATCCTGGCCCCATCCTGGTATATATGTCCATTATCCTGGCCCCATCCTGGTATATATGTCCCTTATCTTGGACCCGACCCTGGTATATATGTCCATTATCCTGGCCCCATCCTGGTATATATGTCCCTTATCCTTGGCCCCATCCTGATATATATGCCCCTTATCTTGGACCCCATCCTGGTATATATGTCCATTATCCTGGCCCCATCCTGGTATATATGTCCCTTATCCTGGGCCCCATCTTGATATATATGCCCCTTATCTTGGACCCCATCCTGGTATATATGTCCATTATCCTGGCCCCATCCTGGTATATATGTCCCTTATCCTTGGCCCCATCCTGATATATATGCCCCTTATCTTGGACCCCATCCTGGTATATATGTCCATTATCCTGGCCCCATCCTGGTATATATGTCCCTTATCCTGGGCCCCATCCTGATATATATGCCCCTTATCTTGGACCCCATCCTGGTATATATGTCCATTATCCTGGCCCCATCCTGGTATATATGTCCCTTATCCTGGGCCCCATCCTGGTATATATGTCCCTTATCCTGGGCCCCATCCTGGTATATATGTCCCTTATCCTGGGCACCATCCTGGTATATATGTCTCTTATCCTGGGCCCCATCCTGGTATATATGTCCCTTATCCTGAGCCCCATCATGGTATATATGTCCATTATCCTGGCCCCATCCTGGTATATATGTCCATTATCCTGGCCCCATCCTGGTATATATGTCCCTTATCCTGGGCCCCATCCTGGTATATATGTCCCTTATCCTAGGCCCCATCCTGGTATATATGTCCCTTATCCTGGGCCCCATCCTGGTATATATGTCCCTTATCCTGGGCCCCATCCTGGTATATATGTCCATTATCCTGGGCCCCATCCTGGTATATGTGTCCCTTATCCTGGGCCCCATCCTGGTATATATGTCCCTTATCCTGGTCCCCATCCTAGTATATGCCCCCCATTCTGTCGCTGCTCTTTAATGCATAGAAAAAAAATAAATGATTCTTTTCACCTTCCCACTACTCCCCCCCGCCTCGCGGCATCCTCTTCTGAAGCCGGCCGCTGACTTCAGCGTGCAAGTGACGGGAGCTCATGACATCACTGCCATGCGCCCCCAGTCACGTGCATGCTGATGTCAGCTGCTGGCTCCTGATTGGCCAACAGCCTGTATTGCAGAGCATGGACTTCTGCGCGACAATACACTTCAGCTGAATGTGCGTCTGAGGACACACATCCAGTTGAAGTTTGGCGGGCTCTTCACCCGCTTTATCCCAGATGCGACCTCTGTGACCGTAATCGTTGCTCCCCTGATTCTGGATACATTTCCATGTGCTGTAGTCCCGGATCTCTGAGGGCCTGTTAATGCAGTATTAATAGACTTTTTCCAAATATTTTTTTTTCTTTCAGGGTGGGCCAATACTTGATCAGTTAAAGTCTATTCCTCAGGACTCCTTGGCGCAGCCCCCTCAGGGTGTACACAGTCATAGCGTCTCTGGCTGCTGCACCCGGTACTGCAGTTTGGTCTCATTTACTTGAATGGGATGAAGCTGCGGCACCAGGTACGGTCGCTTTTATACAGAGATGTCCATTCCTAACTTGTCTCTAAACCTGACACATATTAAAATCTATGAATCGAGATGTTTACCAAACATGAAAAAAAACATGTATAAAAAGAAGACTTTTTACCTTTAGGGTAAAGATTATTTTTAGAGTAATTTTTACACTAATTTCTATTATGACTATAATTCCTAATTATTTTTTAGCTTGAAATAAAGTGACAATGAACCAAGTAAGCAATATTTTTATATTTTCATTAGCTACCAAATGAAACAACTATAACATCAGAACTTTCCCTAATGATTTCTTGTCTTGAGTTATCTCAGGGTGTTTTACATTTCTCATGTACAATGTTCCCTTTATCTGAAATGAAATGTATTGCCCTTAGAGAGAACACTATCGTATAGTAAATTAGAGCCTCAAATGAACCTTTTATATGTTACTAAGCGAGGCTTCCTCCATGCCGGACACAGAAGACTCTGTAATCGGAGCAGTTACATTTATTTGGGCTGAGATTTGCTTACTGACATACTTTCTATCATATGTAATCATGTGTTTGTGTTGGCTTACTGTGGTTAAAGGGGCATTGACTGCATACGTGGAAGAACAATGTAGTGTTTTTTGCTAGATATCTTCTCAAACATGGTCATGGTAAGTTGTAGGATGGCATTTATTCACACAGAACATCCATAATAACCTCTTCGAGATGATCATCCAAAATTACACGTCACAGATATCTGGTCTACTCTTGGCAGTGTCAGACTGAAGAACATTGGGCCCACCAGAGGATTTGATTCTGAGGCCCACCTTTCTCCCCCACTCAAGAGGCTTATAGCTGCTGCAAGGTTTGCGCTATGAACTCTCCTGAAAGAAAGGCCTGGGGCCCACCAGAGGATTCTCCAGTTCTCTGGTGGACCAGTCCAACCCTGGCTCTAGGGATGGTCTTCTAAACAAAAGTCTGTTGGACAGCTTTAGAGCAGCCTATTCACTGCAAATTGAGATCATCTCATACAGGTTATATCCTATATATTTTAGCATCTTCTTTGGGTTGTCATTTTAAACATGTTTCCTTACATTCTATGTACAGTACAGACCAAAAGTTTGGACACACCTTCTCAAAGATTTTTCTGTATTTTCATGACTATGAAAATTGTACATTTACACTGAAGGCATCAAAACTATGAATTAACACATGTGGAATTATATACTTAACAAAAAAGTGTGAAACAACTGAAAATATTTCTTATATTCTAGGTTCTTCAAAGTGGCCACCTTTTGCTTTGATGACTGCTTTGCACACTCTTGGCATTCTCTTGATGAGCTTCAAGAGGTAGTCACCGGAAATGGTTTTCACTTCACAGGTGTGCCCTGTCAGGTTTAGTAAGTGGGATTTCTTGCCTTATAAATGGGGTTGGGACCATCAGTTGTGTTGTGCAGAAGTCTGGTGGATACACAGCTGATAGTCCTACTGAATAGACTGTTAGAATTTGTATTATGGCTAGAAAAAAGCAGCTAAGTAAAGAAAAACGAGTGGCCATCATTACTTTAAGCAATGAAGGTCAGTCAGTGCGAAAAATTGGGCAAACTTTCAAAGTGTCCCCAAGTGCAGTTGCAAAAACCATCAAGCGCTTCAAAGAAACTGGCTCACATGAGGACTGCCCCAGGAAAGGAAGACCAAGAGTCACCTCTGCTTCTGAGGATAAGTTTATCCGATTCACCAACCTCAGAAATCACAGGTTAGCAGCAGCTCAGATTAGAGACCAGGTTAATGCCACCCAGAGTTCTAGCAGCAGACACATCTCTTCAACAACTATTAAGAGGAGACTTTGTGCAGCAGGCCTTCATGGTAAAATAGCTGCTAGGAAACCACTGCTAAGGACAGGCAACAAGCAGAAGAGACTTGTTTGGGCTAAAGAACACAAGGAATGGACATTAGACCAGTGGAAATCTGTGCTTTGGTCTGATGAGTCCAAATTTGAGATCTTTGGTTCCAACCACCGTGTCTTTGTGTGACGCAGAAAAGGTGAACGGATGGACTCTACATGCCTGGTTCCCACCGTGAAGCATGGAGGAGGAGGTGTGATGGTGTGGGGGTGCTTTGCTGGTGACACTGTTGGAGATTTATTCAAAATTGAAGGCATACTGAACCAGCATGGCTACCGCAGCATCTTGCAGCGGCATGCTATTCCATCCGGTTTGCGTTTAGTTGGACCATCATTTATTTTTCAACTGGACAATGACCCCAAACACACCTCCAGGCTGTGTAAGGGCTATTTGACCAAGAAGGAGAGTGATGGGGTGCTATGCCAGATGACCTGGCCTCCACAGTCACCAGAACTGAACCCAATCGAGATGGTTTGGGGTGAGCTGGACCGCAGAGTGAATGCAAAAGGGCCAACAAGTGCTAAGCATCTCTGGGAACTCCTTCAAGATTGTTGGAAGACCATTTCCGGTGACTACTTCTTGAAGCTCATCAAGAGAATGCCAAGAGTGTGCAAAGCAGTCATCAAAGCAAAAGGTGGCTACTTTGAAGAACCTAGAATATAAGACATATTTTCAGTTGTTTCACACTTTTTTGTTAAGTATATAATTCCACATGAGTTAATTCATAGTTTTGATGCCTTCAGTGTGAATGTACAATTTTCATAGTCATGAAAATACAGAAAAATCTTTAAATGAGAAGGTGTGTCCAAACTTTTGGTCTGTACTGTGTATTGGCAGATTCTCTTTATTTAATGAGTATTTAACAAAAAGGTGTCGGAAGCATGGCAAGGACTAGAGATGGGAAGGTTGATTCACGGAATCTGGTCCATCAGCCAGGTTGATCATATGTGGCCATTTAATGGGAGGTTAGTAAATCTCTTACCTTCCGGGATCCCCATTGTGGCTTGTGTTTGGCCGGGACTGACATGATGTCATCATCACGATGTGACACACAAATGACGTCACGTCATCCCACCTAATCAAAAATTGCACCGAGGAGCCCAGAAGGTAAGAGATTCGCGAGCCTCCTGTCCAGTGGCAAGAGACTACTGACCTGGCCGATGATTCGGAGTCCTGCGGATCGATCCTCTCATCTCTAGCTGAGACTTTATAGGGCAACTATAAGTGAAGGACAGCTGGGTATTACCCTTATCAGGGCGGGAGCTATATTAGAGTGAACAGGGACAAGCTAATGTAATAGGGTCAACTAGAGAATTTGTTGGCCTCGCTCTGGGACATTGTCCTCATCACTCCAACCTGATAGATCCTTTACCTCTTTAAAGACTTTGTAAGATTGAACCAGTTTATTAACGGATTATACTGCTGCGCTTTCTATATCTGTGATTACTGACGAGTCATAACTCTGAACATTTACCAGGACTAGTTTGTGTTTTGGCTTTGCTCACACAGTCCCACCATGAATAGGTGACTTTACTATTTGTAGAAGCCGTGAGATCCTATCGGTCCACCACCAATACTTGTGGTGTGTTTCACTTCATGTGTATTTTTATTGGTTTTATTGAGATATAATAAGAGTTAAGTTTTATGCTGGATCTATATTGATATTGCCTGTGTTGGTTTGCTAACGCATTGTTTTGTTGGATTATTAAAGGGAATTTGTCACCACTTTTTTGTTATGTTATCTGAGAGCAGCATGATGTAGGGGCATAGACCCTGATTCCATCGATGTGTAGCTTGCTGGGCTGCTTGCTGGTATTTGCATACAATCCCTGTTTTCTCTGCTGTAGATCTAGCAGAGCTCTGAATGCTGAGCTGTGTATAACCCCGCCCACACCACTGATTGGCAGTTTCCTGGGTACACTGTCCATTAAAAAAATGCTGCTAATCAGTGGTGCGGGCAGGGATACACAGACGAGTTGACTAGAAGGCACGAGACACCTAGTCCTGTAGTGATAATCTCCTGCTGATAAAACATCAATTTTATTCACATAGTAACAGCTCAGTAAGTGATACATTACTAGAATCACGGTTTCTGCCCCTTCATCATACTGATCATAGATTGCATAACGAAAAGCTGCTGACTTATTCCCTTTAAAGTAGGTTTATAAGACCATAGAGAAAATTGGAAGGAAAAGGGGGAAAGCGAAGAATAATTAGTTAGATTAAAGGTTCTACTCTCTACTCTTAAACGCCTAGTACAGAAGGTCCTGACATCCTCATGATGTAAGTACTTTTCCTGCTTGTTTGCAGCATTTACATGTGTCATTTATTACTTTTCCTTTAGGCTCCATATATCCTGAGATAAATGATGGGAGATTACCAGTTTTGAAAAAAACTAAATAACACAATGATTTTACAACACAGTTTTTGGGAGATGTTTATGCTATAAGTGTCTGTATGTGGCCACGTAATTGAACTGTAAATTGTGAGAAAATATAGTACTGTACATTACAAAATTTGTTGGAAGGTAAGGATTGACCCAGCGGTGTGCATAAAAATCATGGAGTCCCATGGCAGAAGACTTAATAGCCCCCACCTCACGCTACCGATTTTTAAAAAAATACTTGGCGACAGAAAAGCATATCTTACAACTTTGCAGCCCTTACAAAGTAATTTTGCTCCTATTGAAGCCCCTTATTGTTCCCACGCATTAAGATACCCTTTTCATGGCCCCCACAAAGTATGATGCCAATAAAAGTGCCCCCCAAACAGAGTATGATGCCCCCACAGTGAATCAGTACCCTCCACATGACATACACAATATGATGACCCTACACAGTCCCCTACACACAGTATGATGGCCCAGATGCAGGATATGGCCTTATAGTATGAGAGCCTCATACGGTATAATGGTCTTCAATGCAATATGATGGCCCCCACACAGCCCTGCACACAGTATAATAACCCTCTAATCATTGTAATGGCCCAACACAGCCCTCCAAACAGTATAATGGCCCCCACTAGCCCTCCAAAACAGTATAATGGCCCACACATACCACAAAAAAAATAAATTACTCACCTCTCCCCTTTCTCCCACTGCTCCGGTCTCTGCTGCCTGTGTTCTGCAGCTGTGCACAGCAGGCGCGATGTAGTGATGTCATCGTTCTCTCTACTCTGAGATGTCAGAGTTCAGACGTACACGGAGAATAATGGAAGAGGGGGCTTTGTTCCATCATTGCTGTCAACTGTATCCAGGATACAGATACAGTTAAAAGTGTGATGCCTGGTGGGGGAAGCCCGATACCAGCACTGGGCCTCCCGGCTCACAGGCCCCAAATGCTTCTGCATGGGCTGCCATTATTGGCGATACAACACTGGATTGACCCTTCTTATGCATTTTCTCACCACCCATTAAAATAAGGATGGCACTAAGCTAGAATGCTGCCGCCTCTTTTCAGCTACCTATATGGCAAAAAATGAAGGCAACTGCACTTTGTTGGCAGCGGATCATTCAGGATACTCTCAAAGTGTGTTGACAACAGAACAAAGCTTTAATTAGCTATAAACAGGTACAGATATGATAGGCTTCGTGGAATCAGGAATATACATATTATTATTATTTATTATAATAGCGCCATTTATTCGATGGCGCTTTACATGTGATAGGGATATACATAGCAAAAACATTTACATAATCTTAACAAAACGAGTTAGCGACTGGTACAGGAGGAGAGAGGACCCTGCCCGCGAGGGCTCACAGTCTACAAGGGATGGGTGATGATACAGTATCTTAAGTGTCTCTGTGCAGCATCAGCAGGCTGCTTCTCCTCGTATGCACAGACACAGGAAACTGAACACAGTCACATGGTCTTTTCTGTGTCTGAGCCTCTGGGGAGTTTTTTTTTTTTTTTTAACTTAATAGACAATACACAAACAGAGGAATAGAACATTTACATACACAGGAATGGAGTTGTTGCACTAAACATATTCCAACACCCCCACTCAACAACTACTTATCCTGTTCGTCCTATTGCGGTTCTGAAGTCCTCAAACTTGGCTCTTGGCAATGGTTTTGTCATACCATCAGCTAACGTCTTTTCAGACTCGCAATAGACAAACTCTAGTACACTACGTTCTACTAAATCACGTAAGTGGTGATGTTTAACGTCGATGTGTTTAGTCCTTGCACTAATCTTTTCACTGCTGGCAAGTTTAATACATCCTTGGTTGTCCTCATAGATAACTGTTGGCTGAGCTAGTGGCTTGCCGAAATCTTCCAAAAGTTGTTTCAACCAAATAACTTCTTGACTTGCATAAGCAGCTGACGCATATTCTGCTTCTGTAGAAGACAATGCGACTGACACTTGTTTTCTGCTGGACCAAGAAATTGAATTTTCTCCTAACTTGAACAAGTAACCACTTGTTGATTTCCGATCACTTGTATCTCCAGCCCAATCTACATTCACATAACCTCTGAGAGTGAGATCTCCTGATGGAGATAGCTTAAGATTTAGCCTTTGAGTTTCCTTAAGATATTGTAGAATTCTCTTAGTTGCGTTCCAGTCTCTTTTGCGTGGCTTGCTTACACATCGGCAGAGAATTCCAACTGCGGCTGTAATATCTGGACAAGTTGTGGTTGCTATATACAGAAGCTCCCCCACTGCTTGTCTGTAACTCTCATTGGTGGGTAGCAGATCTTCTTCTCCTTCCAACTTTAAGTAGGATGGATCCATTGGTGTTGACGCACCATTGCCTTCTGACAGTCTAAATTGGTTCAGGAAGTGTTCTGACCATATAAGAAAGGCGTCAAGCTGGGTTACCTTGTTTGGTCTTTCTGATCTCCTGACTGGAGGTTGACTTGGTTCTTCTGTTTCTTTCTTGCTGGCTTCAGAGCTTATCCAGACTTCAGTGTTTTCTTTTTCAGTGTCTGGGTTTGGTGATTGAGATTCTTGTTCTTGTTTCTTGGCTTGAATGACTGGTGTAACTTCATGGAATTTGAGCGAAACTGAGTTCTCATCAATCACTACATCTCTGCTGATTGTTACTGTGTTGGTCTCTGGGTGCAAGATTCTGTATCCCTTTTAAGTTTCGCTATAGCCCATCAGGACTCCTTGCTTTGCATGTGATTTCCACTTGGAACGTTTTTCTTTGGGAACATATACAAACATTTTGCTTACAAATATCCTTAGGTGCTTCAGGTTAGGCTTCTCACAGTTCCATGGAGTTTTATTTGTGGCTTTACCTGGCAGTCTGTTTTGAAGATAGCAAGCAGTCGTGATGGCTTCTCCCCAATACTTTGTAGGAAGATTTGCATCAAACAACATACTTCTTCCACTTTCACAGAGAGTGCGGTTCTTTCTCTCTGCAATGCCATTCTGTTGTGGGTTTATGGGATGGTAGTCTGGAACACGATTCCATTCTTTTTCAAAATGGTTTGCACCTTACCACTTGTATATTCAGCCCCATTATCTGCACGCAGGGCTTTTGGCATTCTTCCAAATTTGTTAAATACTACGGCAAGATATTCTTCAAGTTTCTGTGAAACTTCATCCTTACTGTGCAGCAGGTAGGCAACTGTATATCTGGAGTAGACATCAATAAATGTGAGAAAATATCTTTTCTTGCTAGGAGTTTGAACACTCATTGGACCGCAAATGTAGCACCCTGAGGATTCGGCTGCTGCAGGGGTATTGCACCTCAACCCAGAGGTGTGATATTCCACTCCCGGGTAAGGATGGAGTGTGGATCTGAGCTCGGTAGGCTGCATGCACTACACACATCCCATTTCCGAGGAACAGGCCGACGGTACTCCCACTTAGAAATGTGCAGGTACGACCGAGTCTGTTCCTGGCTGGAGTGGGAGGGGGGTGGAACATCCCAAGTAGTGTAGGGGCAGATAGGGGGAGCAGCCTGGGTAAAGATAGGAGCTCATTGGGTGCTGGTCACCTGAGCTCACACATAGAGGGTGTATATAAGGTGGGCACCAACTAAGAACAGGGTCAGTTGCAGAGAGAAAGTCAGCGAGCAGAGGAGAAGAGAGACCCAGAGTGAGAGAGGAGAGAGAGAGACCCAGAGGGGGAAACAGAAGAAAAGGACTCCAAGAACCCAACTTAAATCCCCGGGTGAAGAGTCGGCGCAGGGTACCGGAACCCAAGCTGGTGGGGGTAAAAACACTCCCCAGCCAGAGACCGGAGACCGTGGGCAGCGTTTGCCACGGTCACCCACCACATCCACCACGAAGGCATACCACGAGGAGGGTCAGGGAACCCAAGGCCAAGGGTCTCCCAACAGAAGGCCCGAGGGAGCTGGACCTGGGTGGATCAATAGTGGGGACGGCCAGAGAAAGGACAGAAGGAGAGCTCAGGGTCACGCTCCGGACTCGCTTGGGGGTTGGCTGGATCCAGAACCTGGTGGACGCAGCACGGCTCGGGAGGTCACTCGAAGCTGGAGTGACCAGAACATCAGCAGTGAGTAAACATCCTAAACTGCATAACCCGACTCTGTCTCTGATTGCCGTCTACACTGCATCACCACAACTCCCATCCTCTGCACCTGATCCCCCTGAGGCTATACCCCACCCGTTGGGGGTTATACCACCAAAAGCTGCACCTACACCATCAGCCTCAGCGGACCCTGCTGCAGCGGCGGCCATAGTGACCGCAATACAACGGGTGGCGTAGTCGACAATAAAGAACTTTATAACATCTGTAGGACTGCCACATACAACTGAGTTTGACACCCTGGGCACGGACCGGGTCACAGCCACTCGGAAGACTACAACTCCCATCTGATCCGGCTCCGGATATTCCCCCTAAAGAATATGGCCCAGGGGGCGCGTCAACTTTGGCGTAGTCGGCAGGATTACGTGCCCGCAACACCCGGGTACTGCGTGCCTGAAGAAAAGAACAAGTTTACCTCAAAAAGAAGTCTCCTGCCGGTTCCGGAGGGTCCCCGCCATCGGACTCCATCACAGATCGATTCCCGCCGGTTGTCCGCCATTAACAGCTTTTTCCCGCCATCTGCAGAGTTTCCCGCCACTGGGAGACGATTCCTGCCATTTCCAAAGGTTTCCCGCCTTGGAAGAGCGGACGCCATTATGGGCGTACCAGAGGGTGGCAAGAGGCCGCCTCCCATCGTGGGCCAGGACCGAAAATGGCGCCAAAAGTGGAAACCGCCCCCACCAACAGAGACTGTGATGCTAGAGGTGTCTGTCAGCGTGAAAGAACTGCCCCTGGAGCTGACAATCACCAAGTGGCCCCGGGACCGCCCTCGAAGTGGGAGGACTGAGAAGAAGAGAGCAAAGATGGGTGCCGCCTGGAGGAGTCTGGAGCGAGCGCACCCGGAGACAAGAAGCCTAGAGCTGAGTCCAGAAGAAGCTTACCCGGAGATGGGAGAAGAGCAGAGCAGCACCGGCCCGCTGGCCAGGAGCCTGCCGGGAACAGCAGAAGGAGAGCAGAGCAGCACCGACCCGTTGGTCAGGAGCCTGCTAGAAGCAACGACCCCACTAGGCCTAGTGGAGGTCCTAGCACAGCTCCCCCGAGACCGGGAGTGTGCGCAGACCGCTCTGGAGGGCCTCGCAAGGAGGATGGCCCGGGTGCAACGAGAGACGTTGGCGCAGTGGAGCCGAGAGATGGCCCAGCGGACCGAGACTCGTCAGCGGAGCACGCCACCCGAGATGAGGAGACAGACCGCCTCTGAGGATGGCGCAGGAGGACTCAAGGCCGGAGACGGCGCCGAGAAGGGAGCCGAACGAAAGGAGGCAGGTAAAGGGGACGTCTCTACCCCAAACCGGGAAACCGCGTACCTGCCCCAGCTCCCCGTCGCAGAGCCCGAAGTACCCCCTGCCGTGCCCGTAACCGCAACGTCACCGCCACAGACTAGGCCTCAACCGGAAGCCGCAGCCGCGACCCCTGTGACGTCACACGCCTCGACCCCGAGCGTGACCAAGCAGGAAGTACCACCAGCCTGGTCGCAAGGCCTAGTACCCCCGGGCACCGCAATACCAACAGCGCCCCCTACCTCCGCGGAGCCACCGGCCTGGTCGCAGGGCCAAGTAGCCCAGGGCGCCGCCGTCCTTACGGTGCCCTTCACTTTCCAGGTGCCCCAGGCCTGGCCGCAAGGCCTGGGCAACCCGGGCGCCGCCACCACCACCGCGCCCATAAAACCTAAAGTGCCGCATCTGGGAGAAGATCTGTTCGCCCAACACACATGGCCGGACGGGCAGCCCTTTGTCTGGCCCAGGGAGTACTACGAACAAGAGCTCCAAAAGAGGGCAAGGCCCATGTGTGAACCCCTGATCCCGGCTCCGAAGCCCGTGATAAGGATCTCGCCCCCGCTTGAAGAGACCCAATTTGAGTGGGACCCCACCGGAGAAGACCTAATGGGGTTCACTCAAGAAACGAGGGCAGCTGCAACGGAGCGTGCTGAGTGCTGCCGACAGCAGCTCGAGGAGTTTGCGAGGGAGCGGAGAGAGAGGCGGGTCCGGGAACAACAGGCCCAAATAAGGAGCGCCGAGCAGAAGAGCCGAACCAGGAGGGACCCCCGTGCAGCACACAGTCCCCGCACCACCGGGACTGTAATTAAGTTCAACATGCAGCATGGGTGGGGCTTCATCAGAGACTACAACACCCCCGGCGACGTCTTTGTCACGCGCAGAGATGTGGAGTCCCATCTGCCGGAGGGGCACAGAGGTCGTGACCTTTATATCGGGGACGAGGTCACCTTTACCCGGCACAAGTGTGCCAAAGGACCTTACGCCCTCCATGTGCATCGCCTGACAGAGGAGGAGCTGCGATGTGAGGAGGAAGAGCAAGAGGATCCGGACGGGTCTGAAGCTGAGATCCCCAAAGAAGGAGCAGGAGGAAGACGTTGTTGAGTACAGCGGAGTAGGTGCTGTAAATAGTTACCCGATCGGGGTATAAAGAAACTGTTACTGCAAATATAGTCCCCGTTGGGACCAGCTGAGTGAACTGTTTACCCGTTTACCCTTAATCCCACAGGCTGAGGACTGTGAGCAGCCATTCCCTTTCCCTCCTTACCTGGCCGAGGACTGAGAGCGGCCATATCCCCTGTATATAGTTGCGCGTCCTAAAGCGCCCCTACCGGTTTTACAGGAAAATCAGTTTTCCAGAGAGACTGTCGCACTTTACCCGGTCACACGTTGCACAGTGACCGGAGGAGAAGCAAGAGATGACGAGAATGTTTTATCTGAAAAGTTTTATATATATATAATGTTTTATATGTTTTATATGTTTATGAAAAAATTTGTATGTTTTGGTGTTGTTTTTGTCTTACAGCCCGAGGGCGTGCTGTGATTTACCAGGGGGGAATGTAGCACCCTGAGGATTCGGCTGCTGCAGGGGTATTGCACCTCAACCCAGAGGTGTGATATTCCACTCCCGGGTAAGGATGGAGTGTGGATCTGAGCTCGGTAGGCTGCATGCACTACACACATCCCATTTCCGAGGAACAGGCCGACGGTACTCCCACTTAGAAATGTGCAGGTACGACCGAGTCTGTTCCTGGCTGGAGTGGGAGGGGGGTGGAACATCCCAAGTAGTGTAGGGGCAGATAGGGGGAGCAGCCTGGGTAAAGATAGGAGCTCATTGGGTGCTGGTCACCTGAGCTCACACATAGAGGGTGTATATAAGGTGGGCACCAACTAAGAACAGGGTCAGTTGCAGAGAGAAAGTCAGCGAGCAGAGGAGAAGAGAGACCCAGAGTGAGAGAGGAGAGAGAGAGACCCAGAGGGGGAAACAGAAGAAAAGGACTCCAAGAACCCAACTTAAATCCCCGGGTGAAGAGTCGGCGCAGGGTACCGGAACCCAAGCTGGTGGGGGTAAAAACACTCCCCAGCCAGAGACCGGAGACCGTGGGCAGCGTTTGCCACGGTCACCCACCACATCCACCACGAAGGCATACCACGAGGAGGGTCAGGGAACCCAAGGCCAAGGGTCTCCCAACAGAAGGCCCGAGGGAGCTGGACCTGGGTGGATCAATAGTGGGGACGGCCAGAGAAAGGACAGAAGGAGAGCTCAGGGTCACGCTCCGGACTCGCTTGGGGGTTGGCTGGATCCAGAACCTGGTGGACGCAGCACGGCTCGGGAGGTCACTCGAAGCTGGAGTGACCAGAACATCAGCAGTGAGTAAACATCCTAAACTGCATAACCCGACTCTGTCTCTGATTGCCGTCTACACTGCATCACCACAACTCCCATCCTCTGCACCTGATCCCCCTGAGGCTATACCCCACCCGTTGGGGGTTATACCACCAAAAGCTGCACCTACACCATCAGCCTCAGCGGACCCTGCTGCAGCGGCGGCCATAGTGACCGCAATACAACGGGTGGCGTAGTCGACAATAAAGAACTTTATAACATCTGTAGGACTGCCACATACAACTGAGTTTGACACCATGGGCACGGACCGGGTCACAGCCACTCGGAAGACTACAACTCCCATCTGATCCGGCTCCGGATATTCCCCCTAAAGAATATGGCCCAGGGGGCGCGTCACAAACATCAGTGTGTATCAAATCCAGTGGCTGTGCAGATCTAGTGGTGCTCACTTTAGGAAAGGTTTTTCTGGACATTTTCCCTTTAAGACAGCTAGTACACTTCATCATTTGACTACATTGCTTGATTTCCACACCATTTGCAAGTTGACCTAGCTTCCTTATTGCTTCTGGGTCTCTGTGCCCAAGACGTCTGTGCCATATATGGATACAGTTCTTATGCAGATTTTGTCTAGCACTGTACACTCTTTCTTTGCATTTTAGCTGATAAAGTTCATTTTGGATTTTTCCTTCTGCAAGAGTGTGACCCTTCTTTGATATAATGTAGCTGTTGTCTTTAAAAGTAACTACATTCCCTTTTTGCGTAAGCTTCTTTACTGACAGAAGATTGCTTTCAAGACTGGGAACATAGAGAACATCCTTTACTGGGATCTTTCTGCTTTGTGCTGAGGAAACTGGACAGTGGAGGTAGCCGTCCCCTACTCCTTCTGAAGTCATATATTGAATATTAGCTAAGATGACCTTTTCTGACTGTCTTTCATCAAGGTCAGTGAAGAAATCCTTGTTATTCGTCATATGACTGCTAGCACCAGAGTCTATACACCACATATGCTTTGCTGATGAGCCTGTACTGGTATTAAATGCAGTTTCAACACATGCAGACTTTTCCTCTACAGCTGTTTTCACCTTTTGATCACTGTTCTGCTTTTTAAGCGGACTATATCTTGCTTTCCAAATTCTGCAGTCTGCGTTCTACAGACAAAACATTCACGAGTTTCCCTTAGATTGCTCTTATTTTTAGGAAAGTCCTGTGTCTTTAATGCTGTTTCTGCTCTAGATTCATTACTGCTGCTTATATTGTGTGTTTTTCGCTTGAATTAATCTACAAGCTTGCATTTGACATATTCTGGTGTGAGCTCATCATCTGGCCGTGCATCTAGTGCAGTGACAAGTGTGTCATAACTTTCTGGAAGACCACTTAATAGTAGTGAAGCAACATGAAAGTCTTTAATTTCTTCTCTAATGCCCCTGAGTTGCTCCACAATCTCTAGGGAGTTTCTGATATAGTCCTGCATATTCTGCCCATCACTTAGGTTAGACTGATACAGTTTTCTCATGAGATAAAGCTTATTGCTGAGATTTGATCTTTCATGCACTTTCTGTAATTCATCCCACATCTCTTTTGCAGTTGCTCATTTGCATATATGGACAATCTGATCATCAGCTACACTGAGGGAGATAGTGCTTTGTGCTTTCTGATCCTTCTCTAGCCAATCATCTGGTAATGGATGAGGCACTTGTTCCTGCGTATATTTCCACGTACCTTCTCTTATGAGCAGCATTTTCACCTTAAATTTCCAAAATTGATAATTCTGATTGGTGAGACTTTGCACTGAGAACTTGCAGTGATACCTGCTTGTGGACGTCTTCTCTGTTGCTCTGTGCTGCTTTTGCTTTGGACTTCCGTTGCTGTATTACTCTTCTGTGTCACTTCTGGGGTTCTGTGTCACGCTGGGGTTCTGCGTCACGCTGGGCCCATAACCTGTCGGTAGCGGATCATTCAGGATACTCTCTGTTGACAACAGAACAAAGCTTTAATTAGCTATAAACAGGTACAGATATGATAGGCTTTGTGGAATCAGGAATATACATATCTTAAGTGTCTCTGTGCAGCATCAGCAGGCTGCTTCTCTCATGCACAGACACAGGAAACTGAACACGGTCACATGGTCTTTTCTGTGTATGAGCCTCTGGGAGTTTTTGTTTTTTTTAACTTTAAAGACGATACACAAACCTAATGATGCGCCCCCTGGGCCGTGGGGTACTCTGTAGCCGGGCCGGTCGGTGCTGGGGATGTCACGGTGGCAGTGACCCGCTCCGTGACCCAGGGCGGTCAATAAAGGGGAATAAAGAAAAGGGAATATAGTTTTTATATATAATGTTCGTGACGCCACCTGTGGTATGCGGCTATATGGAGTCGCCGCTGCGGAGCAGGTCCTCTGGAGCTGTTGGTGACGCAGCAGAGTAAGTTCAGCTCTCCACAGGCAGAGCTAAGCTCCAGGGCAGTGTACAGTAGATGTTGTATGAGGTAGATGTTGCTGTGCAGTGTATTGCAGGTGATGGCGCAGTAATTATTCACAGACACTGTGGGGTGCAGTCTTCAAGCTTTACTCACGGTTTTCAGACTCCAAGTTACCAGCGCCAGGGTAACTGCCCACGCCGTCCTGTGTTCACCAAGGGAGGCATTCAGCAAACTCCCAGGTATCTCAAGAGTACGTATCGGGGCCCCAGTCTGTGTGCCTTCCTCGGTCGTCTTCCTGCACTGGCTCTCACCCTCCTGCCCTGCGCCTCGCAACCAGTGTCCCAAGCCAGTAACCTCGGATTTTGGCGGGCAACCTGCAGTCCCCTGAATCCTGTGTGGCTACCTTTTTAGCGATTTAGTTGCGGCTGTGAGCAACTACACCCTGAAAGTGCAGAAGCCTCCGGTTTCTAGCTGAGCCTTGTAGTTCTCCACTAGTTTAGGGGCCTGTCCTCTCTGCAGCCTGATCCCTCCATGTTCCTGCAGATTTGGGCGCACGGGTGGCTTCCGCACTCGCCGTGCCCCTGGGATCCCCTCACTTCTGGAGCCTTCCTCTGCTCCCTTCCTCTTCAGCCTTTCCTCCTGGGCCTCTCACTCTAGGCCCGCTTCTCTCTGAGCAGAGCTCCTACAGAGCTCCTGCTCCCTCTACTTCTCCTCTCTGACTCATCTCCTCTGACTGTTCTGACCACTCCCAAGATGGCTCCCCTTTTTATACACCTACTGAAGTGCTCCCCTAAACTACTTCCTCCACCCACATCCACTACAAGGTTCCACCCTCCAGCCAGGGACCAGGGACTGAGCTCTCCCTTAGGAGCAATCTCACCCTTCCCTCTGAAGTGGAGTATAATGGATGCAAGTGTGTGGGTCCCGGGAAGTACTCCATCCTTACCTGAGAGTGGGATACCACACCTCTGGGTGAGATGCAGTACCTCTGTGGCGTCTGAACCCGCAGGGGCGCCACATACCCCCCTGGTAAAACACAGCACGTCCGCGGGCTGGAACAGAGTAAAAACAAGGTACTTTAGACATACAAATTTTTTTTTAGATGCATCACTTAGAAGAATAACACACAACTTTTTCTTCCCTTTATGGGAGGCTCATCTTCTTAAACGTTACAGATTCCTATATCAGCTTACAAAACATTATAAAACTTTTTCCAATTAAATTCTCTTCACATCAATAAAACATTTTTCATATAAAACAATTTTCAACTCAATACAGTGAGATCCATAATCGGGTGTCCATCTCACTGAAGAAGGTGCAATTTTGAGGGACCCGTCCGAAAACCCTCAACGTAGGCCCTGGGTGTGGCTGCAGGGCATAGGTGATCCAGCTGCTGGACCATGTCTTCGGCCACGCCAAACGGGTTTTTGTTCTGTGATCTATATAAAACCAATAAGAAGCACATTAAGAAGTGCAAACTATATACAGTTTTAAACGTTTTTGGCTGCTCACAGTCCTCA
This sequence comes from Phyllobates terribilis, assembly GCF_046119375.1. NCBI lineage: Eukaryota > Metazoa > Chordata > Amphibia > Anura > Dendrobatidae > Phyllobates > Phyllobates terribilis. The sequence continues at coordinate 71,308,228 of NW_027362762.1, forward strand.
GCCTGTCAGTTCTTTGTGCCTTAACCGGGTACACTAGGCAAACAAACAAAACTTTTCAAACACGCAGCATTCCCGCTTTACCCTTACGGGTAACTATATACAGTTCAACTTTCAAACAGGGAGTTCAACAGTGGTGCTCCCTCCTGGGAAACACCTGTCCCCTGTAGGCTGGCCCAGCCGGGTCATCTTCCTTGGACTGCAGAGGCATGTCCTCCTCCTCCACTACCCTGTGCACATGGAGGGAATACCACCCGCGCTCTCCCTTATGCCGGGTATAGGTGACATGGTCACCAGGGTATAGGTCTCGGCCGGGATGTCCTTGCTGGAGGTGGGACTCCACGTCCGTCCGGTTGACAAAGAAATCCTTCGCCAATTGCGGCTCTCTGATGAAGCCCCACCCGGCTTCCAGGTCGAACTTCACGACAGTCCCTTCTGCACGGGGACTGGGTGTGGCCGGCTTGATCTTGCGGGCCCGGGTTTTGGCTTCCATGTTGCGGGCCTCCATCATTTCCCACTTTTTCTTCTCTGCGGTCAGCTTCCTGAGCTCCCACTCGCACTGCTCCTCCCTCCTGAGGGCCTCGGTCTTCGTTTCCCTCGGGAACCCCATGAGGTTACCCTCCGAGTTGTCCCACCTGTACGCTTCTCCTCCCTGGCAGGCAACCGAGGGTGCGGGCGTGGGTAGAAGAGGGGCTCTCTGCTGGTCCTCAACTTTGCTGACCAGTCCCACGCAGGGCGCCATTACACCCATGCGGGTGCGGGGAAAGGAGGTTCCTGTAGGTACCCCAGAAGCAGGTTGTCGCTGCAGGCGCCGGGGGCATGGGGTTCCTGCGAAGGGCCCAGGAGCAGAGTGGCGTGGCAGGTGCCTGGGGAAGGGGGTTCCGGTAAAGGGCCCAGGAGCTGGTCAGCGCTGTCAGCGCCCAGGGCAGGGGCGTCGTCATTACCTGCTCCTGCGGCCGCTCCATCACTGCTTGTCACCTCCTGGTCCAGGAGAGGCTCCGCCGAGGCTGGGGCGCTGTTGGTGGGATGAAGCGCGGACTGCTGCCGGGCCAGTAACTTCCCCAGCAGCTTTTCCTTCCAGATGGCGACTTCAGCCTGCTGGGCCTCCTCCATCCGCCGGCCAAGCTCCTGTACGTCATCGCGGAGGAAGCTTGTTTAGATATAACCCCCTCCAGATTGAGGGGTGATGCCGCAGGCTGCAGGCCACGGGCCGGAGTCTAAGGCTGGTCTTCCTCCATCGTGCCTGCCGGGTGTGGTCTGTCTGCCCTGCTGGAAACCCCCCCTGTCTCCAAGGTCTCTCTTCTCCTCTCCCCTTTCTGGGGCGGTTCCATGGCTGCTTGCTGTCGGCCACACCTGGGGGTGGCTTCCCCAGACTGATGGACACATCTAGGTAAATGGCCACAGGCGCATTGGGCGGGCTGCGCTTTTGGCGGCATTCTGGGACCCAGCCCACGATCGGAGGTTTCTTGTTGTCTTTTATCACGCACATAATGGCGCCCGTTCTTCTGGGGCGGGCGCCACATTCAGTATACAACACAGTCTCTAGGCACACAATAACCGGTTACAACGGTTTGGTTCGTATCCTGTTCGTGACGCCAAGTATGACGCGCCCCCTGGGCCGTGGGGTACTCGGTAGCCGGGCCGGTCGGTGCTGGGGGATGTCACGGTGGCAGTGACCCGGTCCATGACCCAGGGCGGTCAATAAAAGGGGAATAAAGAAAAGGGAATATAGTTTTTATATATAATGTTCGTGACGCCACCTATGGAGCCGCCGCTGCGGTGCAGGTCCGCTGGAGCTATTGGTGACGCAGCAGAGTTAGTTCAGCACTCCACAGGTAGAGCTAAGCTCCAGGGCAGTGTAGCTGTTGTATGAGGTAGATGTTGCTGTGCAGTGTATTGCAGGTGATGGCGCAGTAATTATTCAGAGACACAGTGAGGTGCAGTCTTCAAGCTTTACTCACGGTTTTCAGACTCCAAGTTACCAGCGCCAGGGTAACTGCCCATGCCATCCTGTGTTCACCAAGGGAGGGATTCAGCAAACTCCCAGGTATCTCAAGAGTACGTAACGGGGCCCCAGTCTGTGTGCCTTCCTCGGTCGTCTTCCTGCGCTGGCTCTCACCCTCCTGCCCTGCGCCTCGCAACCAGTGTCCCAAGCCAGTAACCTCGGATTTTGGCGGGCAACCTGCAGTCCCCTGAATCCTGTGGGGCTACCTTTTTAGCGATTTAGTTGCGGCTGTGAGCAACTACACCCTGAAAGTGCAGAAGCCTCTGGTTTCTAGCTGAGCCTTGTAATTCTCCACTAGTTTAGGGGCCGGTCCCCTCTGTGGCCTGATCCCTCCATGTTCCTGCAGATTCGGGCGCACGGGTGGCTTCCGCACTCGCCGTGCCCATGGGATCCCCTCACTTCTGGAGCCTTCCTCTGCTTCCTTCCTCTTCAGCCTTTCCTCCTGGGCCTCTCACTCTAGGCCCGCTTCTCTCTGAGCAGAGCTCCTACGGAGCTCCTGCTCCCTCTACTTCTCATCTCTGACTCATCTCCTCTGACTGTTCTGACCACTCCCAAGATGGCTCCCCTTTTTATACACCTACTGAAGTGCTCCCCTAAACTACTTCCTCCACCCACACCCACTACATGATTCCACCCTCCAGCCAGGGACCAGGGACAGTGCTCTCCCTTAGGAGCAATCTCGCCCTTCCTTCTGAAGTGGAGTGTAATGGATGCAAGTGTATGGGTCCCAGGCAGTACTCCATCCTTACCTGAGAGCGGGATACCACACCTCTGGGTGAGATGCAGTACCTCTGTGGCGACTGAACCCGCAGGTGCGCCACACTAGCAATAGAACATTTAGATACACAGGAATGGAGTTGTTGTTGCACTAAACATATTCCAACACACTTTCTATGCTGTAATTACCGGAAGTGGTTCTCTTAGAGGACCCCATTAATTTCCATTTAGAAATATACGCTTACATATCTGTATACAGACAATGAGTTTTCTATCACTGTACTGTAATTAGAGCCAAGCCTAGTTGTGTGGGAGTTTCCATTTGTTTTCATTGACTCCCCTGATATCTTGAGACAATTTGCCTATTTTCCTCTTCATTGAGTCAAAATATTTAGCATTTAAAGTATTATCGCGTCTTATGGTTCACAACAGACTATTTGCCTCAATGGCTTTATGATTTTGAGAAGAAAACTATGAGTACGTGGAGCAGAAGAAACACTCGCAGTAGTCACGACTAATGAATGGAATCATATTTTCTTTTGATGCCGCTTATCAGGAAGATAGATTCATTTACACGATTAATGGATTTGTCAGATGCTCTTTATATATGGGTGACACTTAAAAGAACTGAAGCACAATCACATCCGAGCATTTCAGGACATCAGTGGCTGCTTTTCAAGCCATTTTAAATAAACTTTACTAAGAACTGTTTTGGGATAAAAAAAAAAAGTTTTCAGTTTTAAACAATTTTTCTATTAAAGGGAATCTGTCATCAGGTTTTTGTTACCTCATCTATGAGCAGCATAATGTAGGAAAACAGACTCTGATTCCAGCAATGTATCACTTAGTTTACTGGGTGCAGCAGTTGTGATACAGTCAGCGTTCTTAGATGAATCATGCAGTAGAGCTGAGAAAGCTAACCCCGCCCACACCACAACTGTCTATTGACAGCGAGCTGCTAATCAGTGCTGGGGGCGGAGTTGGATCAGGAAGGACATGAGCTGTAGTCTGGCAGTGATAATCTCCTGCTTATAAAACACTCATTGTATTGAAACAACAGCACACAGCCTAATAAGTGACACATCACTGAAATCAGTGTCTCAGCCCCTACCTCATGCTACCCTCAGATTAAATAGAAAAACCTGCTGATAGATTCCCTTTAAATGCTTGTATAAATATAACAAACTTATCCAATAGTGCAGGTACTGCTACCAGACAATAAACCTGCCTATAACACCTAATTGTTACATTTTTTTAATAAAACCTCTTTTTTGTTAGATGGCTTAAAAAAAAGCACATCAAAGAGGACTTTCAGCTTTAAGTTGTATTGTGGGGGGAAATTCAGTTGCAAAGGTACGCCTCCACAGGAAATATAAAGCATTACATAGTATTTACTAAAATCAAAGGGTGAGGTCTTCCAGAGAGCCAGAAAGAGAGTCACTGCTTGTTACCACTCTCCTTACTTTACTTTTCCTATTGACTTCACATATCCCTGGGTGAATGGTGTGAGATATCCTGCACCCTATATCTCCTCCCTCATCTCAGTCTATCACCTTACCAGTGCTCTCTGAATTGCAAATGATCTAAGACTAACATCCTCCATAATCTGAACCTCACACCTCCATCTCCAAGACTTCTCTTGTGCTGCACCAATGTTCTGGACGATTCAACACCTAGCCCACATGTTTTTAAACGTGCTTTAAAAAACACATCTCTTTAGACAAGTCAATCACCTCAACTCACTAACCTAACTCTCCCGTGTTCCCTCTTTCTACATTTTTCTCAGACTCTCACCCTTCCTATTCATCTCTCTCTACATCCTCCAAGCATCCAATAGCACTTGGTAACTCACACAGGCCATGTTCACACTATCAGTATTTGGTCAGTATTTTACATCAGTATTTGTAAGTGAAAACCAGGAGAGGAACAATCAGAGGAAAAGTATAATAGAAATACGTCTCCTCTTTAGTATTTATCACCCACTCCTGGTTTTGGCTTACAAATACTGATGTAAAATACTGACCAAATACTGAACTTGTGAATATAGCCTAACGCAGATACTGGCTGCAGCTTATTTGAAATGCCCTATTTATTATAATGATGGCTGGATCGTACATGACAAGCACATTTTTACTATTGTGTCCCCCCCCTATTGCGTTATAGATTGTAGTTTGCCAGCAGGACCCTCACTCGTCCTGTAACTCCTGAACCACATGTTACTTTGTATTTATTATGTATATGTGGCACCCCAGGGGTCTGGTTGCCACAGTAATAGAAATATTATGTCTGAGAGCAAGTGGGAGGTTTCTCTGGTCAGGAGCCCTAAGCATGCAACACGGCCCACCCAGACCTGGGAGGGGAGGAATCTGCCCTTATAAACTGGGTCTGGGGCGGGATTAGGTCAGTTAGAGCTGGAGAGGGAAAGCAAGAACCAGGAGCTCTGTAGGAGCAGGAGCGAGTGCCAGAGGCTGGAAGCTAGAAAGCTCGCCTTGTCTGAAGACACTAAACCCGGACACGGAGTCCGAGGCTGTGGGGACATCCAGGTCCAGCAGCAGAATCCAACCGGCAGGGGATTCCATGTCCTCTGGCCTTAGAAGCCTGGAGGCACGGTCGCAAGCAAGGGACCAGCACCGCCATCGTGAAACGGAGGCTAACTGAAGGCCCCAAGTCACCGGCCATACGGGTGAGCACCACACGGTAGACTCAGGGACGTGGGCTACTTCTACCCGCATAGAGCAAGGTAGCCAGGAAAGAGTGCAGATAGTCGGGGAGGCCTACAACTCCACCTGGCCAGGGGAGATCCTACTTGCTTACAGACTGACCAGGCCCCTACTGCTAACCAGTACTCCCGGGAGGGTCTGTGTTATACCATCAGTAAAGACCCTGAACTGCACCACACGTCTCTGTGTTTCATCGCCGCACCAGCACCATTACTACTGGGACGCTCACACCATCACTCCCATCTTCCACACTAGCTGCCCTGAGGCAATACTTCTCCCGTGGGGAGTTATTCCATACTCGGCTGCGCAAACTACATCAGCCTCAGCGGTCTGCAGCGCAGCGGCGGTCCCCACTGACCGCAATCCACGGGTGGCGTAGTCGGACAATTATCACTATACTAAAATAGCTACTGGTTTGACCGCCCTGGGCACGGACCGGGTCACCGCCACGGAGGACTACAACCCCCAGCGATCCGGCTCCGGGTATCCCCCTGCACAGCACAGGCCCAGGGGGCGCGTCATATATATGTCGCTTAATTATAAAGTGCTGCGGTATATGTTGGCGCAATATAAATAAAATTATTATTATTGGGAAAAAAATGTTGTGATGCTTTGTTGTCGGCAGGTGTTTATGCTTTACGTGGCCACCCAGTAGTTGTGACTTGCAGCCTGTTGAGGGTTTTGTTCATGTTTTTTAGGGCGCAGTCAGACAGCCGTATAACACGGATGACGATCGCAACACAGTGCACGGACTGGCCGGCGACTCTCCTGACCGGGGCGTGACAGCTTCATGTATTTCTATGCAGCTGTCACGTTCGGGTCAGGAGAGCCGCCGGCCGATCCATGCACTGCGTTGCGATTGTTGTCCGTGTTATAAGATCATCTATCATAATGTGATAAATTGGCTTTCAATTAGAATTTGTATTCCTTGATGAAATTAAGAATGGACATCTCTCTAGATGTCTGTTAGATAAATATTTTATCACATTTTCCTTCTCTCTGCACATTTTTCTCTCTCCACTTTTGCTGAGTTGGTTGGCTGTGTCTGACTTGATGCCATATACACTGATCAATAAGATATCACTTTTTTGTAGCTAACTCTCCCCTGTTTAACGGGGTTATCCGGGACTATTTTATTTTTTTCTTATGGGCCTAAGTTGCTAACTTCCTGCCTGTTGTACCCGGTGCCGATCTCAGACAAGTCACGGACCGCTCCTGCCAGCGATTATGTGTGTTCCGGTGACGTCACGTCAACATGGTAGCTGCTTCTCTTCCATTCTGCTTTGTTGATGGGGAGTGATTGCCGACATCATGCAGATTGACAGCCGGCTCCCCGCTGCCTAACTGCAGGGAGCTGGCTGTCAACCAGCATGACGTCGGCAGTCATGCCCTGTCGACAGAGCAGTCCGCTAGAGGAAGAGCTGCTTTGTTAACGTGAAGCAGCAGAATCGCTGATAGGAATGGTCGGTGCTCGCTCTGAGCCAGCAGAAGAGGTGCGTAGTTAGCAATATCAGTTCTTAGTCCCACGAGAAAAAAATAAAATAGTCCCAGATAACCCCTTTAACTATGGCACTACAGAGTAATAAACTGCAGCTGCATCCCCCTCCTCCCACTTCCTTGCATTCTGTTTAATTTTTTACAGTAAAAGCATTTTGAGGGGACTGAGGGGGTTTCGGAATTACAGGGAAAATGACATGGAAACTGGCCACTGGACGGTAAAAAAGATGGCATTTTCCTCTAACAGGGCATGATACAAAGTTTCACATAGATATACCCCTTTGTATTATATTATTGATTTATGCAAAACATATCTTTACCGAAATGCTTTAAAGTGGTTGCTTGATGCTGAGAACATGATTTTTGTAGACATGGATGTTTTTAAAATAACCAATGGTGGTATACTCACCTCCCGTCACCGGGTCTGCATCGGTTTCCAGAAGTGATGTCCACACTGCCAGATACCAACAGGGCTGCCGAACCATGTGAGATTGTGTCATCAAGGAAACATCCATTGATGTGTTCTTCAAGTCACCCGACCACTGCAGCCAATCACAGGCTTTTCAGATGAGGCAGACATCGGTTTGAGAGCTCTCGCAGATCTCCAGATTTGCCTGTTCTGGATCCATGATGGAGACAACAGGTGAGCGCGTTAGTTATTTTGAAATCATCCATGTCTAAGAAAAAAATATTTTCAACGTCAGAGACCCCCTTTAATGTTTTATACAAATCACTTATTCCTCCAAAAATGAAAGAAAAGATTTCTACCTATCCGGCACGGAACTAGAATAATGTTTTTTTATTCCGACTATCCGTCACTAATGGGGAACACTGTGTTACAAATAGTTTTTAAGTGTATCAACATTGATTTTCTTTCTACTGAATCTCTAATCGTTGAAGGCCAAGTAATTCTCTAAGAGGATTATGGATATTATACATTTTTATTTAGACTATTTGTTGTTATTGAAACTGCTGAATTTGTGACAGATCACAGTCCATTCATACTAATATGCTACACTAAGCCTAAAACATTTGTAATAATGGAAAGATTTATGGAAACTGAAGAAATTAAGCAAGTGGCTTGTAGGCATGAATGCAAGTTGTGAACCATGGGTGTATATATTGGGGGTACAGAGGAAAAATTTGCACCCAAGTGCAGGTGCAATTTTTTTTTTGGGGGGGAGGGCATAGTCTACTTTCCACATAAGCTGGTAGGACCGTCTCCAATTTTATGTAACCCTTGGGTGACAGAGTCCCAATGGGCTTTTCTCCAGTTTCAATACTTCCTTCTCGCCTTCCTAGAGCTCTGATTTTTTTTATTTTGTTTTCTATAGAATTGAATGAGGTTTTTTTTATTGTTGTATGAACTGTAGTTTTTATTGGAACAGTTACGGTGTCCATACAACTTTTTCATCTCGTTTTCTAAAAAAAATTTCAGAGGCAAAATTTTGCTATTTTGATTTTTCTTTTTTTATGTTGGCACCCACTGTATGGGATAAATACTATCATATTTTATTACTTTGGACAGTTACTAGTAAGATCTTTTAACATTTCAGGAAAAGTAGGGCAACTTTAACTTTTAAATATTTTTAACATTTTTCATTGGGTTCCATGGGGGGAGTTGAACCTGTGTTCGGTTGCACTATACTGTAATATGGCAGTATAGTGTAAAATTACCATTCTCCTACGAAGCCTGGCCACAGCTGAACTTCATAGGTGTTTGAACACCATAGACATAGGGGTCTTCAGTAGGCCCTTGGCTGCCATGATACATCCATCTTACCCCTTTTTCGATCAGCTATATTTCACTATCTCAACTGACAGTGGCATTTTAAGGGTTGTAATGCTACAATTGGAGCTAAAGCACTTATACTGGGGTGCCAGCTGTACAATACAGCTGGCACCAGTGTTGTATGGAGCAGGCTCAGCTCCTGAGCCCGCTCAAAACACACAGTGCAGAGTGGAGTGAGCCACATTGGAAACTGGTACTTGCCAGAGGATTGCAAGGTGATTATCCTGGTCCTGGCAGATTTTGTACTGGACCTGGGAATTTATAATTACGCCTTCAAAATATTTCTGATTCCAAATCAATGATAAATATAGAAAAATACATGATACAATCATTTATTTCCACTTATTAAGCAATTTCCATGGCAATAATAGTTAGAATCATAGAATCATAGAATGTTACATTTGGAGGGGACCTCCAAGGTCATTGTGTCCAACCCCTTTCTCAATGCAGGATTCACTAAACCATCTCAGACAGATGTCTGTCCAGCCTCCGTGTGAAGACTTCCATTGAAGGGGAACTCACCACCTCTCGTGGCCGCCTGTTCCACTCATTGATCACCCTCACTGGCAAAAAGTTTTTTTTCTAATATCTAATCTGTATCTTCTCCCTTTCAGTTTCATCCCATTGCTTCTCGTCTTTCCATATGCAAATGAGAATAAGGATGATCCCTCTACACTGTGACAGCCATTCAGATATTTGTAGACAGCTATTAAGACGCCTCTTAGCATTCTTTTTTGCAAGCTAAACATTCCCAGATCCTTTAACCGTTCCTTGTAGGACATAGTTTGCAGTCCGCTCACCATTCTGGTCGCTCTTCTCTGAACTTGCTCCAGTGTTTCAATGTCTTTTTTAAAATGTGGTGCCCAAAACTAGACATGGTATTCCAGGAGAAGTAGAGGATGGGATAATTATTTCACATGATCTAGACTCTATGCATCTCTTAATATATCCCAGAACTGTGTTTGCCTTTTTTGCTGCTGCATCACACTGTTGACTAATGTAGTATACCCAAGTCTTTTTCACACGTGCTGATAGTTGTGTTATGATGCCTTATTATGTGCCATGGGGCAAAACTATGTGCATTTATTGCCAATTTCCATAAGTTTCCCACACAGTTGTGCACAACCTAGCTTCTTTAGGCAAAACACATTGGAAGTACTTGTTTCACCTATACCAGCCACGTAGTCAATTACTGTGTTTTAGAACTATGGCAATTTACTTCAGAATGCATGTGTCGTATTTGGTCGTGCTGTGCAATACTGTCACATCCTAAGAAAAACGTTACAGTCTATGAAGGAATTTCCCAAATGAGGCAGTCTTTATGGCATCTTCATTCCCCCATGTAGTTTTAGGCTGATCTCTCACCTTCCTCATGATCAAGGATACCCCATGAGGTGAGATTTTGCATGGTGCCCCAGATCGATGTCAATTGACAGTCATTTTGTATTTCTTCCATTTTCTTACTATTGCACCAACAGTTGTCTCCGTCTCACCCAGCGTCTTACTTATGGTTTTGTAGCCCATTCCAGCTTTGTGCAGGTCTATGATCTTGTCCCTGACATCCTTAGAAAGCTCTTTGGTCTTGCCCATGTTGTAGAGGTTAGAGTCTGACTGATTAATTGAGTCTGTGGACAGGAGTCTTTTATACAGGTGACTATGTAAGACAGCTGTCTTTAATGCAGGTAACAAGTTGATTAGGAGCGTCTAACAGCCAAATAAATTTATCTAATTTACACAATGTGATTTTCTTGGATATTCTACCTCTCAATGTTAAAATTAACCTACCCTTAGGCTGCGTGCACACGATGCATTTTTCATGCGTTTATGCTGCGGCATTCCGCAATGTCAATGCACATGCTGCGGATTTTTCCGCAGCGTTTCTGCAGCGCAAATAAATCCGCAGCATGTACATTAATTTTGCGGAAGCGCCGCCATTGACTTGCATTGAGACGCATAGAATCCGTGTCTCTACATTTGTACAAGCGGATTTTATGCGTCTCAATGTGCGGATGGTACCCAGTTCTGGAGGAGAGAAGACTCTCATCCAGACCTGGGTACCATTGTACCTGTGAAAAAAAGAATAAAATAATAAATAAAGGTTATATTCACCTGTCCGGCGGCTTTTCTCTGCTTGCCGGCAGCGCTTCTCCTTCCAGGACCTGAGATGACGTCGCGGTCATGTGACTGCAGGCTGTCTCGCGAGATGCCGGCAACCCGGAAGAAGCCAGGACGAGCGCGACAGCTCATGCGGCGGGGGATCGGGGGTGAGTATAGCTTTATTTTTTTATTTTTACGGTCACACTATATAAATCCATGCCTTTTGCATGGATTTATACAATGTGACCTAGTTGTCAAGCACTTTCCAAGTGATGCTATCGCCTGGAAAGCGCTTGTCAATCTGCATGTGGATCCGCATGTGAACCCGCATGTGGATCTGCATGTATTCTGCAGGAAAAACGCATGCACAATCTGCATGCGTTTTTTCTACCAGGGAGATGCAGAAATGCTGCAGAAATTTTCTGCTTCATTTCTGCATCGTGGGCACATAGCCTTAAAATTATAGACTGTTCATGTCGGCGGGCAAACTTACAAAAACAGCAAGAGATCAAATACTTATTTCCCCCACTGCATATGAGTTTCACTTTTTGTATTGAAGAACTGAAATTAATTAACTTTTTGATGATATTCTAATTTAGTGAGAAGAACCTGTATATTATTACATGCTGTGTATATACCGCCATAACAGATAACCATACAATAACTCCGCAGCATCGCATTTCAGTCCTATGTAAAACTACTGCAATATGCCGAACTTCACCCCGTAACTGTATATAGTGACATGTAAAATAAAGCTTTTCCTTCCCAGCGTGCTGGTTGTAGTTACAGTATGTGATGGAGAATTATGTAGCAATGCGGAGTCTGCACAAGAGGAGGTTTGTTATTGTAGGTTATGTGCCGACAGACCTCGCTATAGTATAAACTACGCCTTACTTTAGGCTACTCTGCAGCCGGGATCCTTTCTGTTATTCTTTATTTATCCTTTGGCTAAAATGTGTCTCACATTCTGCACATTATACTGTAATATTATCAATGTTCTGCTGGTTAAAAGGAACCTGCCATCAGGTTTTTATTGCCCCATCTGAGAGCAGATTAATGTAGTGGCGGAGACCCTGATTCCAGTGATGTCTCACTTATTAGGCTACTTGCTGTCATTTTAATACAATCACTTTTATCTGCTGCAGATCTAGCAGTTCTCAAAATGAGAAAAAGCCAGGGGAAAAAAAATGATCAGTAAGTCTAGAATCAAAGTGTAAGTTTAAAAAAATTATATTTTATTGAGGATCAGGAAGGCGTACGTTCAAAATGGTATCACAAAATATCAAATTATTAAAAGTATCAAAAATATAAAATGAGGATCCCATAAGAGCTAAATCTAATAAGTACGGATTTATATATTCTGCATGAAAACAAATCAATTTATAATTGTTACCATTGTATATTGCATTGTGCAGTCAATAGAATATGCAGCAAATATGTACTCAGTAGGGTGAGGTTATAACATCATATGTAGCACAATCATATGCCTCAAATAGATGCAAAGAGGGAAATAGAACAATGGTATGGTGGGTACTTACTGGTAGAGGGACCCTGAGCAAAGTGGCACCCACCCTAACGTGCGTTTCGGCATTGGACTTCGTCAGGGGGTGCCGCACATATAAATCCCTGCTTATTAGGTTTACCCCTTATGTGATACTTTTAATAATTTGATATTTTGTGATACCATTTCGCACTTGTGCCCCTGCCTTGTTGTATGTTTGTTATCTTCCTGATCCTCAATAAAATATCATTTTTTAATCTTACACTTTGATTCTAGACTTTCTGGTCATTTTTTTCCCTTGCTTTTTCTCATTAGTTAATTTTGCCAACTGTCTAGGTTGCCACCACTATCCCACATAGCTCATTCTATAGTGAGATAGGTGTGTTATTTTCATTACAAATTTCTTTATATAGTCATACTCCTATGTGTTCCCTTGGTATGCATTTACATTTCTCAGAATGCTGAGCTCTGTATAACCCCACCCACACCACTGATTGGCTGCTTTCTGTGTACAGGCAGAAAGCCACCAATCAGTGTTGGGGGGCGGGGTTATACAGAGCTCAGGACTATATGCAGCATGTTTACTTGTCCTCTAGTGATAATCCCCTGGTCATTGTATCAAAGCTACACTAAGCAGCCCAATAAGCGACACATCCCTTGAATCGGTGTCTTTGACCCTATATTATGCTTCGCTCGGATTAGGTGGCAAAAATCTGGTGACAAATTCCCTTTAGGCAAAGGTGGGTTCCAAGACCACCCTAGTTCCCTATTATAGAAATAACTGAATTTTTTTCATCCACTTGGAGCAAAGTATGTGAATTCTCAGCAATACTGAGCATCTCTGTGCAGTTTATTCTTTGACCTTATCTTTCGTGAGGAAATATTTATATATATATATCCATCATGTGGTTTAATACCCTTTCCATGACAGATATATACTGTACATTATGCTGTAGTTCCGCAAGATCAGTGGCTGGAGCCTTGCAGACACACATAGCCAAGAACCTGCTGAAAGTTGAGGGGATTAGTAAGAAGAACACTAGTCCTTTCAGTTTAGCCCCTTAGATGCCGCAGTCAATAGCATCTGCAGCTTCTAAGTGGTTAGACAATAAAAGGAAACTCAGTTCACTGATCTTCCTTTAACGTGTAGGTCATGGCAAGCAATAGTCTACATTATCAGTCCCCAACTAGTGTTACAATACTGGCGTAGCACTGCTGGAATCCAGTGGCCGAAGGAGCACAAGCAGTAAAAGCAAGCAGCATTAGAAGTTCTTGGAGTTAGCAAAGAAGTTGTAGGAAACAATCTGTAGATAGGTGAGAACAATCTGGGTAAGACAGTCCAGGAGCTGGAGAATGGAACTAGAATAAACAGCTAGACACAATACTCAAGCAATTAGTGAGAGATCCATGCAGCTTTAAGTAGGCCCAAAGAGGAAACTAGATGGATTCCACAGGTTCAGAATCTGCCATCTTAGTTAAGGGCAGTAACAGAACACAGCAGCAGTCTCCAGTGGTAAAGAATGGGATTGCAGCACAATAATTAAGGTGAACAATAGTAGCCACTAGTGGTCAAACTGTAGAAGGACAATGGGAATCCTGGCAACCTGTGGCTCGAGAGACACATGTGGCTCACAGGCCCATGATGTGTGGCTTGCAGCTACCTGCCAGCTTGGTGCATTAGCACCAGGTCTAACAAATAAAATGCACCAAGTCTAACAAATAACTATGAAAAACAGGTCTCCAGATGATGAATTTTGTGAGTAGTCCTGCACAGAAGAGCAGATCTGAATGTGCATTATCTGGCCTTGGGAGTTTGGAGATAATTTAAGTATGATAAGCTGAAGACCGGATTATACTACCTGTCAGACGAGGTGCTTCAAGCTGGATGCAACAATGTGGTGGGAGTGATTGTTACAAGAAAATTGTATTGTGGGATCTCTGGATCTTGGCATACTGCCTTGATATGATTTCTATGGAAAAGCTTTGGCTGTCGTTATATCAGTAATGGGGGCTCTGTGTGTCGCTACTCTGGGGGGGCCGGGAGCTGGATATGCGCCACTCTCTCTTAGACCTAAATGTAGCTCGCGACCCATTCTCAAAGCTGAATGTGGCTCTCAAGGTCAGAAAGGTTGGAGACCACTGGTCTTGGTCTAGATGGTGGCCACCTTAGTACTCTTGTTTGACATTGTAAAAGGCTTGAAGATCTTTTTGCAGCTTAGGGCAGAAAGTTAAATAGTGTCCTTCCCCCTTTATTCCTAACAATGTTGTCAGTATGAGCTAAACATTTGCGAGAACACTGCGGTTGCCATAAGAAAGGACCATAGCCGTCAATGGCGTTTGTCCTGATTTAGAAGGAGAACCCAAGATTTAGAAGCTGATACTAAAGAACACATCTTGTGCATATGCGGCATCTCCTGAAGTCGCAGTGTATTATGTCTACGTGAGTTACTTCTGGAGCCCAATGCTGCAGCCACACGCACTGTAACAAGCCTCTTAAGCTGTCAAGATGCTGACATTTCTGAGACGCACTGGCGTGACGTTAACTCTTCAGTACGTGTCTATAACTTCTGTCCTGAAGGTGAACTTCTCCTCGATTTGGATTCAGAACTGAATATCTTTAAATCTTCTCTGTTTTGATGACTAAGCTGAAGTGAGCTAACGATCAGCCAAGAATCCGGAGGATCATTATGTTCCATAACTGGATGCCAAATATATTAATGTAATGAACCTATATGCTCCACTCACCTAAAACTTATCTTCCCCCTGCCAAAAAATATATTACAGGATGCTGGCTTTAACTGCAGTGCTGTGGCATGAATTTTAAGTGGCTTTTTAAGTCGTATTTTACCTTTGTGATGTTGCTTATGTCAACTTATAATGCACCAAAAGGTTCTGGATTCCCGCAGCTAATACAATATAAAGTATACCGGTGTAAGGGAAACGTTAGCATTGCAGTATATCGTCACCAGGAATGCATACATGCCGCAGTATTTGGGTAAGTAGGGCTATGAGATATATTAGAACTACAATATTACCTGCTGATCACGGAATATTTTTAACAGCTTTGTTACTAACAAATATCCAAACTTAAAGGGAATCTGTCATTAGGATTGACCCTTCTAAGCCGTCTATATGGGCATCTAGGTCATAGGAAGCCGAATAAAATGATATCTTGATATCTGCGATCCAACATCTTATTCCAGAGAAATCCACTTTTTTCTTAATATGAAAATGAGCTGTTAAGATCTATGGGCAGGACATAGATCTTCCTGAAAACCTGCCTTCTGAACATGGACATGTGAACAGTCCCATAGACAGTAATAGATACAAGTGAACAACTGACGTCTGAATGAGCTCATAGAATGGTGGGATGAGTGCTCAGCCAGAAATGGAGGTGTAGTCACTACCCACAAATGTGTGCGCCGAAAAAAAAAACTGACCAGCACCTCCTGACAGAATGAAGTAAATGTGAACAGTTGCAAGCTGCAGTGACTGCATTACATGTAGTCCAGTGTATGGGCTCATGCATATGGCCATACTTTCAATCCTAGTGCGATTCAACAAAAATCAGACTGTACTCAGACCTATGTTATTCTATGGGGCCAAGCACATGTTTGATTTTTCCATGGCCCAATTAAAAATCACAGCATGCTCAAGTTGGATCAGATATTCGGTGCTCACTCAGCCATGCAAGTCAAGGAATCCATGGAAAACATTGGACTGCACTCAGTTGACATCTGAGTGAGGTCCGATTTACACGGACTGACAGAATGGAGAAGATAAAGACATTTTTTCCTGTATCTTCTCCTCATCTGAAAGAATTGGATCACACTATACTCACTACTGATCAGAGTGTGATTAGCATAGTCGACCCGATCCTCTCCGTCTGCACCTAGCCGATGACATATCTATTTATGTATACCTTTTTTCCTTCTTTGCTTCATTCCTTCCTTCCCCTTTATCTATAACTCTCAGGCTAAGTGAAATTCTTTCCAAATATGCAGGTCAGTAGTCCAGGGCTAAATCGAGAGGAGAGAAAAGATGCACTATATCAGTGGTCTCGGTATGGTCAGGTGGTCACAATCTCACTCTTAAAAGTTGTTATACTGTATATTCGGGGGACGTCCTTTTTATCTGGATCCCCAATAGGAATCTGCTTGTCTACTTGACTTTAATCTTTATCTAAAGGGTGGAAATGGAGTGGGTTCATCATTGGTTTCTGGATTTTGAGCAAAGTCTGATGAGCTGGTTACTGATCCTGACGGTGGAGAGAATATATTCAGCAGAATGGGCAATGGGGCAGCCGCATAAGGCTGGATACTCAGTGGTAGGCTGACGTGTTACATTTTCAACTTTTATTCTGATCTGAACATCTATAATCATCCGATATCTGAATGAAAAGATCTGATAGTTCTTTGCATCATATCTGATGTCTTCTGGTTCGAATGTTGACAAGTCCCATTTGACACCATTGTTTTATTCCAACAGAGAGCAATCTCCTTACCAGGCTGTACCAGAAAGAAGAAACCATCCACGTTGTGGGCAATGGCTGTATAAACAGCCCGCGCTTCCCTAACAGTTATCCCAGAAATCTGCTACTCACCTGGAGACTGGACTCTGCAGAAAACACCAGAATACAGCTAACATTCGACAGCCAGTTTGGTTTGGAAGAGCAAGAAAACGATGTATGCAGGTGAGTGCCAAATTCATGAAAGGAAAATGGGAAAAAATTTAATCCAAAGTTTGACCCTTCCCAATCGGTCACCTGCTAGCCAATATATCACTTTTTTTTATTATTATTATATAATATTTTATTTGGGGTAGTTTTTTGTAGAACTTAAAGGTCATGCAATATAATGGGGGCTTTTTTTTATTAAATTAATTTATTTACCGTATATTCCGGCGTATAAGACGACTTTTGAAGACTGAAAAATCTTCTGTCTAGTCTGGGGTCGTCTTATACGCCGGTAATGCTTTTGAACTTTCAGAAATTGACATGCGGGGATACTCTGGGGGTGTTAATAAGCTGCCGTGGCCGTATCCCTGCCATGTCGGAGTTAATATAAGGTGGAGGGAGTTAAAATACTGCGGCGGTAGGTCCAGACAGTCAGCGCTTCTGTGCTGAAACTGACACATCGCTGCGTATTCCCAGCTCCGGACACAGCGCAGGGCTTCTGTGCCGACAGCTTTCACTTGTCACAGAAGCGCTGCGCTGTGTCCGGAGCTGGGAAGTTCGCATCGCTTCTGTGACAATATATGAAAAGCCGGCAATTCAGCAGCGGCATAAGCCGGCACCCGACAATTTAGAATAGAAAGAATAGAGCATCACACATAGATTAGATAGATAGAAACATGTCAGTCACATATATATGAAGTACAGTGACAGTGTTGCTTACTGTACTTATCATTTAGTGTAAAGGATTTATTAAAACAAATAATAGTGTTTTCATGCACCGTCTCTTTAAAAAAGCCGGCCGGCAATTCAGCAGCGGTACCCGACAATTTATAACAGACAGAATAGAGCTTCACACATAGATTAGATAGATAGAAACATGTCAGTCACATATATATGAAGTACAGTGATAGTGTTGGTTACTGTACTTGTCATTTAGTGTTAAAATAAAGGATTTATTTAAAAAAAAATTGGCGTGGGGTTCCCCTTAATTTTAGGCTCTAGCGGAGGTTAAGCAGACAGCTGGGGCAGATGTTTGAAGCCTGGGAAGGGGGTAATACCCACGGAGCTTCCCAGGCTACTAATATCAGCCCCCAGCTGAATACCTAGCCTTTACTAGCTATTAAAATGGGGGACCCCCCAAAAAAAATGACGTGGGGTCCCCCCTAATTTAATAGCTAGCAAAGGCTAGGCAGACAGCTGGGGGCTGATATTAATAGCCCAGGAAGGGAGCCATGAATATTGGCCCCCTCCCAGGCTAGAAACACCAGCCGTCAGCCGCCCCAGAAATGGCGCATCCATAGGATGCGCCAATTCTGGCACTTAGCCTCGCTCTTCCACGCTGCCCTGGTGCGGTGGCAGGGGGTAATAGGGTTGGGGTTGATGTCAGCTTATAATGCCAGCTGACATCAAGCCCAGGTTAGTAATGGAGAGGCGTCTATAAGACACCCCCATTACTAACCCCATAGTTAAAGTTAAAAAAAACACAAACACCCAGGATAAAGTCCTTTAATTGAAATAAAGACACAATCCTTTATTGTTCTAAATTAAACCATACTTACCGTCACGCCCATTCCAGCTGAAGCCAACGATCTCCTGCAATAAAAGAAAAATAATAAACCAACCTCATCCTTACCTTTCCATGGCTCCCACAACAGCTTCAGCTCTGCTACATCGAGATGACAGGCTGGACCGCAGCAGAACGCCGCCATCCAGCCTGTCATCCCGCAGACACTGAGAAGCGCAGGCATGCTTGCGCTCCTCAGTGTCTCGCTGTGACGGCATCCAGATGAGCCGACAATGAACTCAGCTCACCTCCTGGACGTCCGTCACTGACAGCGTGGGAAACTTCTACTGCGCATGCGGGGAGCAGGAGAATTTTCCCACGCTGTCAGTGACGTGCATGAGGTGAGCCGAGTTCATTGGACATGATCTCGGCTCATCTGGATGCCGTCACAGTCAGACACTGAGGAGCACAAGCATGCCTGCGCTTCTCAGTGTCTGCCGCATGGCAAGCTGAACGGCAGCGTTCTGCTGCGGTGCAGCCTGTCATGTGAATGTAGCAGAGCTGGACCGGTCCTGGGAACCATGGAGAGGTAAGGATGAGGTTGCTTTATTATTTTACTTTTATTGCAGGAGATCGTTGGCTTCAGCTGGAATGGGCGTGATGGTAAGTATGGTTTAATTTATAACATTAAAAAATTGTGTCTTTATTTCAATTAAAGGACTTTATTCTGGGTGTTGTGTTTTTTTTAATTACTTTACTAGAAATTCATGGCGGTCATGTCTAATATTGGCGTGACCCCATGAATTTCGGGCTTAGGGCCAGCTGATAATGCCAAGCTGGCCCTAACCCCTTTATTACCCAGTGAGCCACCGCACCAGGGCCCTGGATGAGTTGGGTACAGCGCCAGAAGATGGCGCTTCTATGAACGCGCCATTTTCCGGGGTGGCTGCGGACTGCAATTTGCAGCGGGGGGGGCCCAGAAAGCTTGGGTCTCCCTGCGCTGCAGATTCCAGCCCCCAGCTGCCTAGTTGTACCTGGCTGGACACAAAAATAGGGCGAAGCCCCACGTCTTTTTTTTTTAATTATTTCATGAAATAATTAAAAAAAAAAGGGCTTCCCTATATTGTTGTGTCCGGCCAGGTACAAATAGGCAGCTGGTGGTTGGGGGCAGCCCGTTCCTGCCTGCTGTACCTGGCTGGACACAAAAATATGACGAAGCCCACGTCAACATTTTTGGGAAAAATTAATTACAAAATTAATAATAATTTAGGGACTGCATCTTTATTAACCCCTCAATTGTCATTTAGTGTTAAAATAAAGGATTTTTTAAAAAGAAAATTGGCGTGGGATCCACCATCATTATAGTCTCTAGCGGAGGTTAAGCAGACGGCTGGGGCAGATGTTTGAAGTCTGGGAAGGGGGTAATACCCACGGAGCTTCCCAGGCTACTAATATCAGCCCCCAGCTGAATACCTAGCCTTTACTAGCTATTAGAATGGGGGACCCCCCCAAAAAATGACGTGGGGTCCCCCCTATTTTAATATGTTTATGAGTGACAGTTTTCCTGCTATATACCTGCATGTCATAAGAATTTAAATTAAAAAAGGACCATGTTAAATTCAAATCTGTTTTTTTTTTATTTTTACCGGTGTTTGGTATGCGTTGGAAAAGGGGTAGTCTTATACGGTGAATATATCCTAAACTCTATATTTTAACAGGAAAGTAGGGGGGTCGTCTTATACACCAGGTCGTCTTATACGCCGGAATATACGGTAGTTAAAAAATAATTTTGGATTTTATTAAAACTTTTGGACTGCTTGGCTTCTATAGCCTACAGTTCAACTTTGATTTGGTCATAAGTCAGGTTAAAAGATAATTCAGGAGATGAGAAATAAGGTTTATAGACAACGCCCTGACAATGAGCTCACTGATGGATTCATTGGTAGAGCATTCTGCATTATGCTATGTATTTTGACTTATATATAGAGGCTGTAGAAGCCAAACAATTCATAGATAGAAACACATACATTAACTGAAACATAAACAGCTGTGCAGGAGGCTTAAAACTGAATGAGGAATAGTCAAACTCTGCTACAAAGGTGAGGTTGTGGAAGACAGTTTTCCGGTCACATGTTATACACCATGGCAAAAGCACAGAAACAAGAGAAAAGGTAGTTATACTGCATCAGAAATTCTCTCCCAGGCAAAGATGTTAAAGCAGATTGGGTTTCAAGATGTGTTGTTTAAGCTTTTTTGAAGAAGCCGCAAGAAATGGCCAGTTTTGAGGATGGTAGTCGCAGTGGTCGGCCCAGGAAACTTATTGCAGCAGATGAAAGACACATCATGCTTACTTCCCTTCAAAATCAGAAAATGACCAGCAGTGCCATCAGCTCAGAAATGGCAGGAACCAGTTGGACCCATCTACACCCATCTAATATTCAGAGAAGTCTGGTCAAAAGTGGTCTTCATGGAAGGAAGAAAGCGAGGGGTAAAAACGCACTCCGCTAGAGAAGATTATGAAGAAACGTCCAGTTGGACTGCAAGCAGAGATTTCACATACTGAGCTGAAAAAGGAGCAATGTCTCTGCATTGAAGTGATGCAGTGCAAGATAGAAAACAGCAGCAGAATCAGGGGATCTCCGGGAATTTTACAAATTATTTATCTACATTTTTTAGCAAGTGAAAGGTCCTCTTTAAGAACTATCTTCAGTATCAACAAGAAGAAAGAGTCCTGGAAGTGATGAAATGGTCTCTACAGATCCCTGATCTCATCATCATCCAGTTTGTATTACATGAAGAGACCTAAGGATCTGTATACACGACATCCACAGAATAGCTGGGGTTAGGTCTCCAAGATGTTTGGAACAATCTCCTTGCTGAGTTTCTTCAAAGTCTGATGGTCCAATATTGCATCTCTGTGAGTGGCAAAAGTTTGTGAATGTTTGCTTTCATAATCTGTTGACCTTCTTGTGCAGATTTAACTATACCCTTTCCGCTAACTTGCACATCGACTTGGAAATTTTTAGGCTATGAAGCAACTTCAACTCTTATATTGGAGGGTTTTCTCCCATGAACTATTTGCTTCAGGTCCTTCTGCATTTCTATAGGATCTTTAAGGTCAGGACTATGACTTGGCCAATCCAAAACTTTAACTGAATTCTTACTTAATCATTCTTTTGTAGAATTGTAGGTGTGCTTTGGGTCATTGTCTTCCTGCATGACTCATGTTCTCCTGAGATTGAGCTCATGGACAGATCTCCTAACATTCTCTTTAGAATTTGCTGATAAAATTCAGAATTCATTGTTGCATCAATGGTGGCAAGCTGTCCTGAATCAGTTGCAGCAAAACAGAACCAAACCATAATACTACCACCATGTTTCACCGATGATATGAGATTTTTATGCTGTAATGCAGTGCTTCTTCTTCTCGAAACATAACCCTTCTAATTTAAAACCGAAAGTTCTATTATTCATCCACAAATCATTGTTCCAATAGACTTCTCGTTTGTCCAGGTGATCTTTAAAAAATTGCAGAAGGTCAGGGCAGTGGCTCATTGGGCAGCTTGGTGGCACAGTGGTTAGGTAGTACTATAGCCTTGCAGCAATGGGGTCCTAGGTTCATATCTCACCAAGGACAACATCTGCAAGGAATTTGTATGTTTGCCCTGTGTTTGTGCGGGTTTCCTCCCAAAACTCTGGTTTCCTTTATACTCAAAGACATATTGATAGGTAATTTAGATTGTGAGCCCCAATGGGGCCAGTGATGATGATGTCTGTAAAGTGCTGTGGAATTAATGGCCGTGTATAGGCAAATTAAAAAAATATATATTTTTGGAGAGTCGAAGCTTCCTCCTTGCAAACCTGCCATACACACCATTGTTGTTCGGTGTCATCCTGATGGTGGACTCATTAGGTAATGTCAAAGACCTTTAGTTGCTTGAAGGTTAGCTTGAGTTCCTTTGTGATCTCACAGACTATTATGCTCTTTCCTCTTGGAGTGACCTTTGTTGGTCAAGCACATCGGAGGAGGGTAATAATAGTCTTGAATTTCCTTAATTTCTACACAATCTGTCTGCATGTGGTTTGGTGGTGTCCCAACTCTTCTTCAAGACCTCCTCTTCTGAGGTCTTCAGAAATTGTATGTGCCAAGATCCACTTCTACAAACGTGTTGTAAAGATCAGTTGTTGATAGATCCTTGTTCTTTACATAAAACAGATTTGCCAACTCACACCTGATTTTCATCCCATTGATTCAAAACATCAGACTATAATTTCACCTTCAAATTATCTGCTCACCCTAAAGGTTTACATACTTTTTCCACTTACAGACTTGTGATATTGATTAATTTCCCCCTATAAAAAGTGATAGCCTAATATTTTTGACTCATTTATTTAATTTTTGTGTGGAAATCCTCTGTAGATTTAGGTCAAAGTTATGCAAAAATATTAAAATTTTTGAAGGGTTCACGAACTTTGAAGCCCCACTGTATATGCAATGATGCCCAATAACTAAAGACCTAAAGACATATATAAACTGTTTAATTATGGCATTTAGGGGTGTAGCAGTAGCAGTCATACCTAGGCTTGGTGCCTGAAGAGTTCCAAAGATCTCTGGAAAAACAATATTATAGTAGTTGGTTGCCCTAGAGATTAATATATTAAAGGTTTAGTATAGCATACAGTTTATTGATTTTAATCACTTTGTTCTAAGTCTAGTGGGCAGTCTTATCACTGTTAATCCTTGATTTATTCCACCCAAAGGACTCCTAATTCCAAACAGAGCAAGGATTAAAATAAATAAATTGCAGATTACACTGAATATATTCCAGCAAAGCGATATATCTTTCTGCCACGTTTCTATTGGCTAATGAGGTGTAAGGGGTAACATTATTTATTTATTATTATTATTATTATTAATTTATATAGCGCCATTGAACATTTCTCCTTGTGAAGAGACGTTACCCCTTAGACCTCAGTCCAGAGCCTCTCACCTAGCCAAATCAGATCTCATACTTTGCACTGATGAGGAGGAATATCCCGAAACACCGTGTCTGCAAATTGACGTTCTGATTTGGCTTTTATCCTAAGTCATATTGCAAGGCTCGTTAAAGAGTCGATATTGACTTGTAGGATTGCTGCTTCCAACAGGTGGCGCTATAGAGTTCAAGTCCTCTTCCTTTCTGAGGAGGCAGCTTGCATATCTCTTGGTTAATAACATGCTGCTTTCAGAAAGGACAGCATGTTAAATTTGCACTGACTTCCCCAGGGATACTTGCTATTTTAGCATAGTGATAAACTGGACAAATATATGTTTAAGGATTAAGGTTGGTAAGAAAAAGCCCCAGGCTGTAAACCTGGGACCGAATCTTTTACTAAGTATTTGCACTTCTCCATATTGAAATTGCAGCATGAAGAAGGGAAAGTCATGAAGTAATGGAAATCACAGGGTAATAGCCATGTTACTGATATGCAAATGCTGAAAAATGGAAACAACAATTTTAAATTATCACTGTCAGAAATCCCTGCATTTACAGCCTTGGTTGCTATCAATGAGGCTATTAACGGTTATCTGAGGAATGTTTTGCAACGCTGAATCCACTTGGGCAAATCATCAAGATCTATGATTAACTTGTATCTGGAAATGCTGCAAACCAAGGTAGCATGTTAAGGACAGACAGGCTTCTCAGAGTAGCACGAGCAACATGCAGCCTGGCATTGTTGTGGTTAAAAACGGATCCTGGGACAATTTGGAAAAATGGAGGCACCACTGGTTCCACTGCTGATCCGTTCTGTACTGCAAGTGAAATTGGATGTCACATCCCAAGCCTAAAGTGTCAAAACAGTGTCTACACAACCTTCAGAAGTCATTTGCACGACATTGGTCTACGAGCCAGACGTCCGGTTACAGAGGTTCTAGTTAACTCATACCACCACTCTCAAACGCTATTATGGTGCAGAGGAAGATGGCAGTAGAGGCTAGAATGGAGGTCTATGCTCTTCAGTGATGAGTCTGGCATTTGTCTGTTGGCTAGCTTCTTCTCTGGTGCCCTTGGAGGACAGTTGGCATTACTCCTCTGGTGTCTTCTCAAGCTAAGTTAACCCCCTTTGTTCGTCTACCTTGTTATCTTTAGTTTATAGTGGGGCCTGACCAGTGCTTACCCCTCCCACTCCCTATCTATGGCCAAGCTCTAGGTATATCTAGGGTTTAGGGTCCTGCTCGGCGATAGGTGTGGAACCAATATAGGGACGGTAGGGTAGGCAGGGTTTTATTAGATCTGCCTAGGGGTCTCCACTCCCCCTTTCCCTAGTTTTTGGGCTTCCTCCCCCTCTTCCCTTTGTGTTGCACTTAGTCTTTCCCACACCTTGTGTGACATTTCATGAGGGAATGTCACACCACTCCTTCTGGGATTGTGGTGTGGGATGGCATAATGTATGATAGTCAGAACCCTCTAGTCTTCATTCTAAGGTACACTAACAGCTCGTCATTACATTGACTGGGTAGTTGAACTACTGGTAGAGCCATTTCTCCAAAGTGTCCCAAGAGGCGTTTTTTAACATGACAACACCAGGCTGCATGTTCCACATGCTACCGTGAGCAGACTGTGTAGCCTAAATGACCTACAATGGCCTGCAACATCTCCGGACTTGTCTCTCATCTAACCATTTCAAAGGGAGGTGGCAGCAGCGGATCTTGATGATTTGCCAATGGTGTATTTAAAGTAACAGAAATTCTAGAGCCATTAATAACGTAATTGAACATATGAAAAGGCGTATAATTGCGTGTATTTCTGCACTTGGAGCTCATAGTCTATACTGAATAAATCAAGATGTTTTGAACATTTTCTTTCCATTATATCAGTAGCATATCTATCCATCCTGTGATTTCCACAGTTATATTACTTTTCTTCTTGGTGTTGTAATTTCAATGTTTAGGAGCGTAGATACAGTATCATATACATTAACATGCTGGCATTGACATACTCCACTGACTTTCAGGTATGATTTTGTGGAAGTGGAAGAAGCTTCAGAAACAAGCACAGTCATACGTGGGCGATGGTGTGGACATAAAGAAGCACCCCCAAGAGTGACATCCCAAAAAAATGAAGTGAAGATCACATTCAAATCAGACGATCACTTTGTGGCTAAGCCCGGCTTCAAAGTTTGTTATTCTCTTGTGGTAAGTTTTGAGCTTTGTTCTTAAGTTTGTTATTCTCTTGGTAAGGAGCTGTGTGTTTCAAAAACTTTCCAAAACCTCCACCTTTAATCAACTCAGCATGTGAGTGATTGCCTATTCACTTTTTTACCCTTTTGCTGTTTTCGCCTATTATGTACCGTAGTTATGTTTTACCTTGAGCAGCCTAGAAAAAAATGTTACTAAATGGAAACCATCACAAGCTTTTGGTTCTGTCTGTATTTATTACACAATGGCTATGCTCGTGTCTGTGCTACAAATTGTAATTTTTTTTTTGCTGTGCCATAGGAGACGAAAAATAGAATTCACAGCATGGCCTATAAGTCTCCTTACGCAAAGTTGGTGCTCTCCAAAATGAAAAACTTTACCCCTTATATTTACTGACAAAGGAATCTCACTAAGCCAATCAGTTCTCTTGCTTTGAACTGATGAGGGGCTAAAATCCTGAAACATGTCTGCAAATTGAGTTTCTGGTTTGGCTTATTATCCTATTCCTAAGCCTTAGGAGAAGGCTCTTTAAAGGGTCAATATTGACTTTTTAGGATTTCTACTGCCGATCAGTGGCATTAGAGTTCCAGTCCTCTTCCTCTCTTAAGGGGCAAAGTGCAAGTGTCTTGCATCAACAGTGCCCAGTTGACTGTGCTGTGTGTGTCCTGCAGCAAATATGTCCAGGAACTTCTTCCTGACATCTATACGAATTGGAGATCCTACGACCACTGACAGCAGTTTTCCTAATGGGACAAGTGGTTGCTGCTTTCTCAGCTTTTTCTGTAACTCACATAAACTTTAACCTCTTGGCGACATTTGCCGTACATTTACGTCATGTGCACTTACTGTATAAAGCAGAATCTATAGCTGAGCACTCTGCATACAAGGAAGGTGCCAACTGGGCTATACTACCAGCAACTGCTGTGATTGCAACACAGCGACATTTAAGAGGTTAGCGCCATTAGAGTTTAGGGGCAGGCTTTATTTCTGACAATTATGTTTCCCCCCACAATACAATATTATGTGTTTTCATGGCAGCAGGGGGCCTACTGAAGACAATTATGTCTGCCATGTTACCTATGAAGTCCAGCCTATGGTTGTTAAAGGGAATCTGTCACCCCCTGGCACTTATCTAACCTCTAATATGGGCATGCAGGTTATAGAAATGTGAATCTATACCTACCTGTATGCCTCATATTAGAGGTCTTGTTGCTGTGAAATGTCTTTTCATTCAATCAAGTTTCTGATGCTGTGGAGCCAGAGCCTGGAAGAAATCCCTGCTCCTTTGTTAATTACAATGTTTCCCCCCTCCCCTGCATGTCACAGTGCCCAGATTTGGCTGCTGCAACTGCACATCACAGGGCACTGTGACGTGCAGGGGAGTGGGGAATCGTTATAATTCACACAGGAGGCGGGGATTTCTTCCAGTCTCCGGGACTGGAACTTATCATAAACTTATATGAATAAAAAGACATTTCACAGCAACAAGACCTCTAATATGAGGCATACAGGCATCAATAGATTTACATTTCTATCACCTATATGCCCATATTAGAGGTCAGATAAGTGCCAGGGGGTGACAGATTCCTTTTAAGGGCAGGTGCAGATAAGCGTATTTGCTGTTCAAGTGCAATCCCTCAAAACATCCGTTCACACCCGGACCATTGTTATTCTATGGGGTCATGCACATGTCCAATTTTTCCTCGCACAGAGACTGACCAATGAAAAAATCGCTGCATACCCGAGTTTGATCCAATATTCAGATCGCACTCGGCCATGCAAGTCAGTGAGAGTGTTGAAAGCATTGGACTGCCCTCGGATGACATAGTAACACAGTAACGTAGGTTGAATAAAGACCTGGGTCCATCAAGTTCAACCTTTCTCCCCCAATTGTACTCTTTACGCTAACACTACACTAACTTACTAACTTACTGGGACTAGTCCTTATAAATGTATCATTACCATTTTTATTATTGCTACAATTACAAATGAACCAGTTTATAATTTTTTAATTAGTTTTATTTTTTGTATTACTCTTATGGTATTACTAAAATCCCTGTACATAAATCTGTTGATCCAGAAGAAGACAAAAACCCTGGATACATTCAGCCAATTTGCATCACGGGGAAAAATTCCTTCTTGACCCCGAGAAAAGGCGATCAGTACAAGAACCCTGGATCAAAAGTACTACTATGGGTTTAAGATTTTGTCTAATTTAACTGTAGCCCACAATGTTATGTGTATCGAGGAAATCATCCAGTCCTTGTATAAAAGCTGTTATAGTGTCGGCCATCACTACCTCTTGTGGTTGGCATTCCACAGCCTGACTGCTCTGACTGTAAAGAACCCTTTCCTGTTTAGGTGCCGAAATTGCCTTTCTTCCACCCGTAATGAGTGCCACTGGTCCTGTGTAAGGTCTTTGGTAGGAATAAAGATTAAAATAAAATATAAAAAATATATATAAAAAGTTTAAATCACCCCCTTTTCTCCGAATGTAAATAGTAAAATATAAAAAAATAATCATATCTAGTATTGTATCTGGTATTAATTTGTGCATAATTGTCCAAACTATTAAAATATTAAAATATGGTTAACATCAAATGAAAAAAAGATAACTTCAAAATTGCAGAATTGGTCACTTCACTTCCCGTCAAAAAAAAGACTAAAAAAAAAAAATTTGTAAGGATCCCAAAATGGTAATGATTAAAACTACAGCTTGTCCAGCAAAAACAAGCCATGGAAAAAAATAACATAAAGTTGTGGACTTTGATGAGCTCAGATGAAAATACAAATCTCACCACCAACACCAACCAACCACCAATATGATTTCCAAAGTGGCTACTTTGATTTAAGTGAAGTAAATTGTTTGTGATTTCAAGGTAACACAATGGCATTTTTGTTTTTTTACTTAGTATTGTATGGCCAAAAACCAAGCTGAAAAAAAGGGAAAAAATGAAAGTGGAAAGTGAAGTCACATTTTCTGTTACCAACAGCAAAATGACAATTTATCTTCAGTTGCTGAAAGCCATATCGCCGGCACTTACTATTGTCTCTTTTTGCAAAAATGGGTGCAACGGCAGAATTGAAAACTGTAAGTTTCCCTTAGGGCAGAGACAGACTGCCGTATTTCTTTTGCAAGGATCGCATGGTAAACCTCCTTCTGGCCGGCACCTTGCTTGACAGCTGCACAGAAATACATCACGCTGTCATTCTCAGGTAAGGAGAGGTGCCGGCCAGTCCGTTCAGTGCGACGCGATCATCGCACGAGTTATACGGCAGTCTGTCTCTGCCTTAAAGCTTTGTTAACATGATGAGAATTTGGTGATTTTTTAATGTTGTGAATTTCTACAGCATTTCTGCACTTATTAAAGATGTTATTTTTAGGATAGGTCATCAGTCTCTGATTGGTGGTGTCGCTCCCTCTGATGAGCTGATCTCAGTGTCTGAGGCGGCCAGAACTGCTCAGTTATGGAGCTGTACAGCTCAGTCGATGGAATAGCGGCAGTGGTCGAGACTGCACATCTGCTCCCTATTCAAATCAATAGTGGGCTGATGTGTAGTACCTCTTTCGTCAACTGAGATGTGCTGTTCAGCTCTGTACCTGAGCAGTACTGGCCACCGCAGACACTAGGAACAGCGGAGGAGCCGGAAGTTGCACCGCCAGCGATCAGACATTGATGACCTATCTTAGGAATAAGCCATCAATGTTAAAGTCCCAGACAACCTCTTTAATAAGTGCAGAAATCTGCAACATTAAAAAGTCTCCAAATACTCATCCTCGCACGAGAAATACGGCAGTCTGTCTCTGCCCTTAGGGAAACTTACAGTTTTCAATTCTGCTGTTGCACCCATTTTTGGAAAAAGAGACATTAGTAAGTGCAAGCGATATGGCTTTCAGCAACTGTTGATAAATTGTCAAAAATGTTATCCATACAGTCATGCACTACATTTTAAGCAGCATTAAAAGAAAAGCACAGCGGGCAGGAGATTTCTATAAATCCCATCTACTTTGCTGCAACTGTAAGATGCTACATTTTTTGTTAGTTTACTTTGTACAGCAGTTGTGATATAATCAGTCTTTTCTCTGCTGCACATCTAGCAGAGCTCTGAATGCTGAGCTCTGTATAACCCCGCCCACACCACTGATTGGCAGCTCCATTGTGTATGGACAGAAAGCTGCCAATCAGTGATGGTGGCGGGATTGGACTAGGAGGCACGAGACATCTAGTCCTGTAGTGATAATCTCCTGCTGATAAACTATTTTATTGAAACCGCAACACCGCAACCGCAACATATTGAAACCGCAACACACAGCCTAGTAAGTGATACATCGCTGGAATCAGGGTCTCTGGCCCTACATTATGCTGCTCTCAGATTACATATCAAAAACTGCTGACAGATTGCCTTTACCGCAATAATAACATAAACTGACTATATTAAAAAAAATAGATCTTAACACTATTAGAAAGAAATACCAATCCATCATGGTACAGTTTCAGAGTATGTCCCCAGGCTTTTATCTTTAAGCATCAGCATGAAGGCTTTTATCTTTTTGACATGAGGAGACTGAATCGCATGTATGGGATTAATATATTCAGATTAATAGCATATGTTTGGTAACGTCTGTACATCCATAATAGGTTTCCACCTCCAAAAACTTCTGAACGCTCCCCCCCAACCCCGAGAGGTCCTGTAGGAATGCTCTGCATATGTTTCTCTCTTATTTATGCTCCATGTTGATAATCATGAGATTGATCTCTTGGATTGGTGAATACTCTGTACCGATCCTAGTGGTCACACGACCTCCATCTCAATCTCAGGTTGATATTTTAATTGAGCTCATAGAGTCACAAAATGTGTGGTAGGGGGAGTCCCTGGTCGTCATTTATACGTATGCTAACTTTATGTAGAGATAAAGACGTTTGTAGGTGCCACAATTATCAAAAATATATCTACGCTCCTCATCATTGAAATTGCAACACCAAGAATGAGGAATTACGGAAATCATGGGATGAATAGTCATGTTAATGATGTGCAGATGATGAAGAAACTGAATCAACATTTTCAAAACACTTGGACTGGCACTTGGGAAAATCATCAAGATCCTCTGTTGGCAGCTCCTATGGAATTGCCGATCAATGGCATCCCAGATGTGCTGGATGGGAGACAAGTCTGAAGACGTTACAGGTCATGGGAGCATGTTTAATCCACACAGGCTGCTCACAGTAGCATAAGCAACATGCAGCCTCGTGTTGCAAAATGGCTCCTGGGACACTTTAGAAAATGGTGAAAACCATTGGTGAAAGCCAGGCCAGGAAGGAGATGACAGGCCCGCTACCAACTTCTCCAGCATTCCATAAAAATCCAGGCCATAAAATAGGAATTGCTCAAGTCCTTAGACAACTATACTTTGCTAGATATATTCTGCTTTACCGGATTTCTTATACTTCACCTGCTGTTTCTTGAATGAGATATACGAGATACTTCCTGGAGTCTTAGAGAATCTTGGGGAAATATCACATTCCCGACCGCCTGTTCTGTCGCTATCTCACAAGTATTACATTTATGTAGAGCAGCCCTTAAACCAGGATCGGGGATCTCAACAACCAAAAAGACTGTAGACTCCATAACCTGTCTTACAGTGCCACTATGAGAGACTTCCCGGTGTTAAAGCCTGTCCTACAAATACGCCTAATGTAGGAGTGTGCCAGTCACTTGGTGGGGATTTGTTCTATGTCTTTGTAGGTAATGGTGACCACTACCTTGCTTAAAGAAAGATTGATTTTTGGGATATCTGAGTCTTACCAGTCCACTCACTAAAGGTTTTTGTTGCGGGTTTAAAGTAGACCTACTTCAAAATCCAAGCCAAAAAACATTGTGTGAACCCAGCCTAAGAGAGTCTCAGGAGGATTATTCTTGGAGTGAGATCTCAGGAGAGATGTCCTTTTTGTCCAAATTTCTCTGTCAGTTATCTCTGTCAGTTATCAGGATTGGTATTACCTCTGTTTAAACTTCTGTAGCCCAAAATATCTCCAGCCTGAGGACCTTCTCGCAGGGGAGGAATCAGGGAGCAGGTCTTTTTGGCTGTACAGGTGACTACCGCAGCTGCACTTGTTAATTCTTTCTGACATCCCATTTTATAACCGTCACATATTCCTACGCATGGTGCGGCGTTCAGTGCACTAATACCAGGCTCTTCCACTTGCTGACTGGCATGAGTTTGCAGGCACTGCTCCAAGGGTGACTTTCCAGAAAGCACTGAGAAGATAGGTGGACAACAGTTGCAGTAACAGCAATAATGGAGACAAACACCGTACTATGCAAACTATTTACCCTGGTACCTTAGCCACATCCCTTCCTGCCTCCACAGTCATTTCCCAACATTTCTTGTTTTTTACACTGCGATTTACTGACAAGACCTGGTAAAAGAAGGGGAATACCTTTGAGCAATCAGAAGGTTGGAGTCTAGGGGTGTCGAAATGGTCCCTTTACCCATATAAAAAGACCATTACTATTAAATAACCATGGTATGTCTTGGCCCTGTTGGAGACTTTGCATACGGGCCTATGAACTTCAAGTTACACGGGAACGCTCAGCTTTGCTGAGCATTCCTGTGTTCTCTGTGAGAGTGCCACTGTCTGACTCCTCTCGCAGACACTTATCTCTACACCAACAACAAAAGAACCCAACATTAGTATTCCAATGTTCCGATCCTTCCCTCACCCAACATCAACATTTGGAGACCCCCATTCTTATGAGAGTGTCGGCTTATCTTGCCGACATCAGGGTGTTCTTCTGACTTTTTTTTTAGGGTAAAGGAGGACTTTACTGTTTTATTTTCAGAGAAAGGCCACGGCGCCACTATCAGTATTTGGTCAGTATTCGGTCAGGAGTGGGAGTCGAAACCAGGAGTGGGTGATAAATGCAGAATTGGTGACTTGTTTCTATTATACCTTTTCTCTGATTGTTCTTCTCCTTGGTTTGGCTCCCACTCCGGAGTGAAAATACTGACCAAATACTGACCAAATGCTGATAATGTGGCCGTGGCCAAACAGTTGATTCAAATAAGAGCTCATGTACATAGAAGTGATTTTCTCATACGAGAAAATTGGTCTGAGTTTCATCAGAGTGTCATCAGAGTGTCCTAAGAGTTTCATAAGTTTTTCTCTAATGAGAAACAAGTAGAAAAGTTTTTGCACCTTCTCCTATGGCATCCAATTTTTTCACTGACCCATAGACTTTCGCTGTTGTGCTTGTTCCGACACTCGGATCAATATCGGACATGTCTCTGTGATTTTGCACTGACCGCTAGGTCTGCAAACAATCACGGACAAGTGAACAGCCCTATAGACCATCATAGGTGTGAGTGCTATCTGTGAAAAACATAGCACTAGTATCCAAAAAACTGACATGTGAATGAGCCCTAAAGATTCTGAAGAATACAAATATACAATCAGATATCCCACTGCCTAGATTGGGTGACTCCTGGATATTCAAAGATGCTAAAAGAGTAAATTTATTTATTTATTTATTTGTTTTTTAATAATTTTGTCCCACATGGAAAGTTATCAAACTTTTGAAGTTACTTTATTTAGGGATTTGTTTTCGTTCCTGTAAAAAAAAAAAAAAAAGCATGTCGGTGGCTTCCAAACCCCTGATTTTCCCCAGTCTGTTTACCTGCCTTTAGCAAGATTTGAAGTACAGATGATGGCAGTGAAAGGGTCAGCTCAGTACTTGAATCTCACTTTAGCTCCCATGAAAACCAGACGCACTCAGGTGTCATCCAGGTTCTCTCCGATTTTTTTTTTTCACCAACTTGCATTGCTGATTTTGCACAATTCTGATAGCACTCGTCTGAGAAAATCAGTTTGTGTGCACGAGCCCTAAACACAACACTCAGATCAGGAGACAGGTGCTGACCTTTTACTGCCATCAGCTGTGCTCCGAATGGAAAAGCAGGGGTTTGGAAGCAATTTTTCTGGGAGTGAAGACAAACCTCCTATTAGGCTGTGTTCACACATGTTGTGTTTTTCATCTTTTTTTGCTGCACATTTTTATGCAAATTTTCAGCTGCGTTTTTCAGCACCAGCAAAGTCTATGAGAAACCGGAATTCTCTTTTCAGACATCATGTTTTTTGTTGTTGCGTATTTTGTGCCTTGATTGGGTTTTTGGAATATAGAACATGTCACTTCTTTCAGCGTTTTTTCACCCATAGGAAGTAATGGGTGGCGAAAAAAACGCATCAAATACGCATCAAAATTTGCATCAGTGTTTTTTGATGGCAAAATAGAATGGGGTTCTTTTTTTTCACAGAACTTTATATACATGCACAAATAGAGACATAAGGACAGTGAAAAAAATGTTGAAAAAATGCATCAAAAAACGAAGCAAAACCTGCATTTTTGATGCAGCTGATTTCCTGTCAGAGATCAGTTTTGCTGCAGATTTGTGACGTAAAAAAAAAAACCAACATGTGTGAACATAGCCTTAAAGTGATTTACAAAGTTTCATAACTTTCCATACTGGACAAAATAATAAAGCAAAAAATAAAGTTTAGTTACTCTTCAAAGCCATATCAGTCTACCACAGTATCCATAGTTATAACTCATTATAAATCATATTTACATGTTGTATCAGAATATTTTTCACTTAGACACGTATTATAATACCATTAGACATACTTATATTATTGGGGGGGTGGCCCTTTAAGACATATACACTTAGCAGAATGTTCACAGTCTGCCTCTTTCCAGTCATGTATGACCATCCTTAATCTCTGCCACCCTGGGATTTTATGATTTTAACCCCCTGGAAGATGATGAATTGCCGTATATGCCCTCCATCTGGCCAGCAGAGGGGACAGTAAAGGTTATTCATTTCCTATAGGATAAATTGTAACGCGGGTTGTCATAGATATCTGCTCACTCCACCTACAGGGACTTATTTTTTTTCCCCGCAAAGCAAAAAAAAAGTAATAAAGTAAAGATAGAAGAGTTTATTACGCTCATAAATTGTTGTGTTTGCCGCCTCATCATCATTATATCAATAACAGTTTACTGCGGATTGTCTGAAATTGTCGTAGCAGATTGTTCCATTTTCTGCTGTCGATTTCCTGATTCGGTTATTTATTGGTAAATTAGCTTTCGAGATGAGAACAAGTGCAAAATATTCTCTAGGATTCAATTAGGAGGCGCGAAGCTTCAGATCTATCAGTCATCTAAATGTATCACTCATGGTGATGCGAGAGGCGGCTGGCGCCACCGCTGTTCCTCATATTCCAATGTTTCACTTAGACTGTGAGGAGCGATGAAATATAACAGAGGAGCGAGGCCGGAGCGAGGCCAGAGTGAGGCCGGAGCGAGGCCGGAGCGGAGCTGTCACTGCGGATTACCAGCCGTCTGATCAGGGTGTGATGGAAACCTACAGGTCCAACTATAGGACCTCTGCTATAATGCAGAGATTGGATGAGGTTATTGGCACCGTAACGTCCTTCTATAGGTGAGAATCATATGCACAGTGCCCCCATAACAGCACTAGCCATAGTGCCCATAGGATGATATGCACAGTTCCCCCATAACAGTACTAGCCATAGTGCCCATAGAATGATATGCAGTTCCCCCATAACAGTACTAGCCATAGTGCCCATAGAATGATATGCACAGTGCCCCCATAACAGTACTAGCCATAGTGCCCATAGAATAATATGCACAGTGCCCCCATAACAGCACTAGCCATAGTGCCCATAGAATAATATGCAGTTCCCCCGTAACAGTACTAGCCATAGTGCCCATAGAATGATATGCACAGTGCCTCCATAACAGTACTAGTCATAGTGCCCATAGAATGATATGCACAGTGCCTCCATAACAGTACTAGCTATAATGCCTATAGAATGATATGCACATTGCCTCCATAACAGTACTAGCCATCGTGCCCATAGAATAATATGCACAGTGCCCTCATAACAGTACTAGCCATAGTGCCCACAGAATAATATGCACAGTGCCCCCATAACAGTACTAGCCATAGTGCACATAGAATAATATGCACAGTGCCTCCATAACAGTACTAGCTGTAGTGCCCACAGAATTATATGCACAGTGCCTTCATAATAGTACTAGTCACAGTGCCCATAGAATGATATGCACAGTGCCTCCATAACAGTACTAGCCACAGTGCCCATAGAATGATATGCACAGTGCCTCCATAACAGTACTAGCCACAGTGCCCATAGAATGATATGCACAGTGCCTCCATAACAGTACTAGTCACAGTGCCAATAGAAAGATATGCACAGTGCCCCCATAACAGTACTAGTCACAGTGCCCATAGAATGATATGCACAGTGCCCCCATAACAGTACTAGTCACAGTGCCCATAGAATGATATGCACAGTGCCCCCATAACAGTAATATTATTATTTATTTATATAGCACCATTGATTCCATGGTGCTGTACATAAGAAGGGGTTACATACAAAATACAGATATCACTTACAGTAAACAAACAGACAAGGATAGACTGATACAGAGGGAAGATGACCCTGGCCTTGTGGACTTACATTCTACAGGAATGGGGTGGAGACAGTAGGTTGGGGGTTGCAGTAGCTCTGGTGGTGGTGATGCGGCAGCGGGGTCATTCCAGGTTGTAAGCTTTCTTGAAGAGATGGGTTTTCAGGTTCCGTCTGAAGGATCCGAATGTGGCAGATAATCAGACGTGTTGAAGCACAGAATTCCAGAGGATGGGGGATATTCGGGAGAAGCCTTGGAGGCGATTGGGTGAGGAACGAATAAGTGTGGAAGAGAGGAGGTGGTCTTGGGAGGACCGAGATTACGTGAGGGAATATATCGGGAGATTAGTTCAGAGATGTACGGAGGAGGGAGGTTATGGACGGCTTTGTAGGTCAGTGTTAGTAGTTTGAACTGGATACGCTGGAGGAATGGGAGCCAGTGAAGGGATCTGCAAAGGAAGGTAGCAGAGGAGCAGCGAGGCGAGAGATGAACCAGTCGCGCAGCAGAGTTAAGGATGGACTGGAGAGGTGCAAGAGTGTTAGCAGGTAGGCCACAGAGGAGGATGTTGCAGTAGTCCAGGCGGGAGATGATGAGGGCGTGCACAAGCAGTTTAGTAGATTGAGGGTCGAGGAAAGGACGGATTCTGGAAATATTTTTGAGCTGGAGGCGACAGGAGGTGGCGAGAGCTTGGATGTGGGGTTTGAAGGACAGGGCAGAGTCAAGGGTTACTCCGAGGCAGCGGATTGCCGGTACAGCGGAAAGAGTGATGTCGCTTATATAGAGTCATTACAAATATTCGCTCCAGTTCAAGTGTTTATTTCTGTTAATGTTGATGATTATGGCCAATGAAAACACAAAAGTCATTATCTCAGTAAATTAAAATAATTAACAAAAAACACCTGCAAAGGCTTCCTAAGCATTAAAAAAGGTCCCTTAGTCTGTTTCAGTAGGCTCCACAAGCATGAGGAAGACTGAAATAAGGATATGTGCACACGATGCAGAAATGAAGCAGAAAATTTCTGCATCATTTCTGCATCTCCCTGGCAGAAAAAACGCATGCAGATTGTACATGCGTTTTTCCTGCAGAATACATGCGGATCCACATGCGGATTCACATGCGTTTCCGCATGCAGATTGACAAGCGCTTTCCAGGCGATTTTAGCATCACCTGGAAAGTGCTTGACAACTAGGTCACACTATATAAATCCATGCAAATAGCATGGATTTATATAGTGTGACCCGAGAGAATGTATATACTTACCTCTAATGGCCCCCGGTGTCCTGCTTTACACTCCGTTCTCCCTCGCCGGCAACTTTGAATTGAAAGACCTGCCGACGTCAGCGTCACGTGACCCGTCACATGACTCTGACGTCAGCGCAGGTCCTTCAACTCACTGCAAGTGCCGGGAACCAAGCAGGAGCGCTGCGCGGGCCGACAGATGGTAAGTATATATATATTTTTTATTTTATTCTTGTTTTACAGATTTTTTAATGGTACCTGGGTGTGGATGAGACTCTCCTCTCCTCCACACTCGGGTACCATCCGCACATTAGAACGCGCCAATAACGCAAGTACAGATGCAGTCTTGCGGAATTGGCGCGTTCTAATGCAAGTCAATGGCGGCGAAAACGCCGCGTTTACGCAAAATTAATTGACATGCTGCGGATTTTTGAGCGCAGCGTTTACGCTGTGGAAAAATCCGCATGATGGGCACAGCACATGCGGATTTCAATTGGGGAACATTGCTGCCCTTCTACCATGCGTTTTTCATGCGTTTCCGCGGCGTTTACGCAACTGATAAAACGCCGCGGAAATGCATTAAATACGCATCGTGTGAACTCAGCCTAAATTAACTTTTTGATGATATTATAATTTTGTGAGATGCACCTGTACGACAGAAGGTCCTCTGCTCCCAATGCATTTCACTTGAAAGCTTTGTCAGAGGGTCTTTTCCAGCAAAAAAACACATGTCACCTGAAAAGCTTTGGCTGAGGATGTTTTCTAGCGAAAAGTGCGTTGGGAGCATTGTGTCTCCTGAGGTATTTTAGGTTGTTTACCTTTTTAGGTAATATTTGCATGGGGCCTTAATCATTGAACTGTAAGGGGCTCAACATTTTCTAATGGCTATAGAGGCCACAGAATGATGTTCACCCCTGTCCATGGGTCGTGTCTGCTGGTATTGCTGCTGAGCTGAACTAAAGTGAAAGGAGTTTAGATGCAATACTGCACACAACCTGGGGACAGGTATGGCGCTGTTTTCGTTTTGTTTGTTATATTAAATAGACATGATTTTAACCCTGGACAACCCCCTTCAAGGGTCTTAATACTTTTGCAATGCACTATAAAAATAGAAACAGACTTCCTGTTCTTGTTAGCAATTATAAGAAATAAAAAAATATTCGCTCCAGTTCCATGAGAAACAGCTCTGAAACTGATCGTGTAAATATTTGTACCGAAAAATACCTTCTACGGTTGACAAGATAAGCAGCTGCATAGATTACCAGCAACCGCTGCTGATTATTTATACAGCTTTTCATTCTGAGCCGCTGCGCTAACCTCGCTGATGTGGAGGGGGAAGGTTTTCTTTGAAACTGTGAATAGCTTTTACCTGGAAGTCTCATTTCACATGTTCTATCATTCCTCCGATATGACCTAGGTAAATAGTATTATTAGTCTCAACATGGATGTTTTGCATGGCTCTTCTAGGAATCTTCTCTCTGACGACACAACATGGTCAAAAATGTTGCGAAAATAGCAGCATGGCGCATCAATATTGTAATAAAACATCTAAAAAGGTTAAAGGGGTTTTTCTGTTACTGTAGTATTGATGTTCTATCAGTTCAGTGGAGGTCCGAATCCTGGCATCTCCACCCATCACCGATGCTGTAGAGCCCAGGATTCCCTCATTCTTTGGCTATGTTCACACGTTGCATTTTTACTGCATTTTTTTCTGAAGGCAAAACCTGCTCTCTTGGCAGTAAAGCTGCTTACAAAAAGCAGTTTTTGCTGCATTTTTCAGGATCCCAAAGTTCAGCTTTGCTTCCACCATAAAAGCATGAACACAGGTCACCAATGCAAGACATATGTGAAACCATAAAACCATTTTTGGAGAAAGGACAATTTGATCAAATTGTTTAGTGGAAAATGATTTTTATGTCTGAGAAAATAGTGACTATTCTGAACAAAAAAGTTAACAAGTTCATGAAAAAATACACAATTAGAAATGTAACAGCGGGGGGAGGTGAATTGGTCGGGAATAGTTTACCTAAGACATGGGCAGTGCATTGAGTTTGTAGGACACTGTTTACTTTCTCACTTTGGTCGGCCCTTGAGTTACTCAGGCATTGTTCAATTTCACACCTTGGTCGGCCAATGTTTACTTTACACATATCACTAATTTAATTAAACTGTACTAATCCTAACTGCCATCTCAGGTGACCAAGACATTATGGTTTAAACTTGGGAAAGTCACAAAACTAAATGTATTTCACATCCTGCTGTACCTGCTTTTTTTCACTAAACATGCAGCAAAACCTGATACCTGCGTTTTTTGCTGCTTTTTTGCACTTACTCATTGCTTTCTATGGGTGAAAAAACGCTGCAAAAATGCTGAAAAAAATACTGAAAGAAGTGACATGCTGAAGTTTGCAAAAACGCAGCAGTTTTCCAAATCAGTCAGGAAAAAAACAATGTGTGTGAATGAGATTTCTGAAATCTCATAGACTTTAATGGGACTGTAAAACGCAGCTTAAAATTTGCATAAAAAAAAATTCAGCCGAAACGCAACGTCTGAACATAGCCTTTGCTAGGAACGGCTGTGTATATTTTCTTATGGCCACGCCTGGTATTGCAGCTCGCATTTAACCCCCTCTTTTTTTCCTTTTTGCTTTTTCGTTTTTTCTCCCCTTCTTTCACGAGGCATAACTTTTCCATCAAATCGATGAAATAGCCATATGAGGTCTTTTATTCTGGGTCGAGTTGTGCTTTTGAATGACACCATTTACTTGATAGTCGTAGTGTACTGATGTACACTATTTTTTGATATGATGATTTGATAATATTATGTATTGAAAAATGGCAAAATGTTAACAAAAAAACAAAAAAAAACCCCTGCAATTCTCCATAGCTTTTTTGGGTTTTGTTTCATTGTACTGTAAAAATGTCCCAGCAACTTGTTTCCCCAGGTCAGTGGAATGATGGCGATACCAAACTTGTATTTTTATTTAGCAATTATTAATTATTACTATTATTTTTTTTTTTTAGTGGCTTAGAAAAATTCTTAACTTTATAAAAAAAAAATGTACATTTTTTTATAGATGTGGCCATTTCTGAAGACCCATAACTTTTTGTTTAGCTTTCCACCTGTAGAGCTGTATGAAGGCTTCTTTTCACATGCCGAGCTGTAGTTTTAATGGTACCATATTTTGGTACATATTTAACGATTTAGCGATACCCAATATGCTTATTTTTCTTTTTCTTCATTTGTTTAGAATCTCTAATTTTTTTTTACATTTTTTTTAATAGTTTTACTCAACTTTACTTACTTTTCACTTCATTTTTTCTTCTCACTGTATTGTCTATTCCCCAATACTCAAGTACTGCAATATGTAATACAAATCAGCCTGGGCCATGATGGCAGTGATGGGGGGCCGTCAGCGGGACCCCATCTGTAATGCCTGCCCTGGCAGTTAGCTCTGATTGTTGCTGTTAGAGGTGGATGCTGGCTGTATAAAACAGCTGACATCTGCCCTGAGCCCACGCCATATACCCGCTTTTGCTTTATGATGTAGCAGAATCCCCTGAGTATAACATTTTTTTCTTTTTTTAAATCCGCCATTCGTTTCCAAAGATATGGGATTTATTATCTAGTGCTAATTTTTATGATCTTTGCCAAGGGGGCGTGGCTCAAAGGTTACTGAGCCACCTAAAGGCACGCCCCAGAGGATCCTCTGAGACATGTCCACTTGGAAAGACATTAAAAAGTAGCACTAAATAAAAAGACCCATATCTCTGGAACCATGTGGT
This sequence comes from Phyllobates terribilis, assembly GCF_046119375.1. NCBI lineage: Eukaryota > Metazoa > Chordata > Amphibia > Anura > Dendrobatidae > Phyllobates > Phyllobates terribilis. The sequence goes on from NW_027362762.1 coordinate 71,349,451, forward strand.
GGATTTTAGAAAAATCATAACTCCTCCACAGCCCCAGCATACTTAAGAGAGCAGCGGGAATAAAAGAAGAGCAAAAAATAACCACTTTTGGCCTGGTGGAAAGTCCTCTTTAAGTGACCTGCAGTACCAGGCACAGCCACTACAGTACAGACCTGTGATCTTTTTTGGACCAGAGAACCCCTTTTGTCATCAGGGTAACTTATCCTCATGCCTAAGTGTATAACTCATTCTAAATGCCTTAGTAAAACATAAATATCATAGAGAAGGGGTCTCCTGCTTACAAGAGTGGTTTGATTCTGGAGGACTTGCCACTAGAGGGCGCTAGTTCAAATTTTCAAGCAGTATGCAGTGAGCTCCCTCTAGTGGCGGCTGCTGGTTATCAGAATTTTTTTTTCCAAATTTTGTCTATGCATTTGAGGTGTGTCTTTATATCAGAGAAAAATAATTATGACTATGTAAAGACATATTATAGCTGGGTTCACACATCATGCAAAAATTACCTCGTGGAACCGACCTAAAAACAAGCAAATCTGCAAAAAAAAATCGTTATTAATTAGATGCACAATTCTTTGTGTATTTTGGTGCAGATTTAGACGTGTTGCAGAAATTTCAGCATGGAATTCTTTCATCAGATTTGAAGAAACTGCGATACACATTGAATCGACACTGGATTTTTACTGTCTAAGTGAATGGGACTTGTTAAAGCCCTGTTCACTTGCGTATAGTTTTTATGGCATTTTCAACAGGTTTTTTTTATGGAATTTTAGTAAAAAAAAAAAATGCTACAATGAAGAAATGTGTGAATCCACTATTAAAAATGTATCAATACAGAATTTTCAATCTATTAAAGAGACATTCATTCACTTTATAGGGATTGTCCCATAAACTTTGTATATTACATATCCATAGAATAGGTGATAGTTTTATAATTGGGACCCCCCAAACATCTTTGAGCATGTGTGAACACTTCTCCATTAACTAAAATTTATATTCTCATATATACCTATCCGTCTATAGGAAACCCATAGTCAGTCCATGTATACGGACCGTCATCTGTATCCTGTATACAATTAATGGAGCAGTGGTTGCACATGCTCAGTAATTCTTCATTCACACCAGCACATTTGGGCTTACTGTCTTTTGGATCAGTTGGGGGTCTCCCCAGCTATTGTTTATGGGACAACCCCTTAAATGGAATCTGTCACCCAGTTTTTGCTACCTAATCTGAGAGCAGTATAATGTAGACACAGAGACCCTGATTCCAGCGATGTATCACTTACTGGGCTGCTTGCTGTAGTTTTGATAAAATTACACATTTATCAGTAGGACATTATCACTAGAGGACTAGTAAACCTGCTGCCATGTAGTCCTCCATATTCATGAGTTCTTAGTAACCCCGCCCCCAACACTGATTGGCACTGTGTACACAGAAAGCTGCCAATCAGTGGTGTAGGCGGGGTTATATACAGCTGAGCATTAGATCTGCTCTGTTAGATCTGCACCAGAGAAAATAGTTTTTAATCAAAATTGCTGCACCCAATAAAGTACGTGGTACATCACTGGAATCAGGGTCTCTGCTCCTGCATCATGCTGCACTCAGATGAGACAGCAAAACCTGGCGACAGATTCTCTTTAAGGCCTTAATCAGACGTCGGTTTTTCAGATGTTCTATCACTGTTTTTCCCCGATAGAACACCTACTGTACCTATTATAGTCTATGGATCTGTTCACATGTCCGTATTTTTTTGTGGACTGAGACATGAAAAAAAAAAATCAAGGCTATATGTCTGGTTTTGATCGGATTAATGGATCCAAATTACCCATATAGATCTATGGGACCATGAAAAATGACTGACTGCACATGGATGCCATCTGTATACTGTCCAATTTTAACATTGCAAAGAGTAAGCATAATTTTAATTTAATAAGTCAATAGTACACATTAAAATTTATGATATATCTGATGAGAGAAACCTACTTCTTTCTCCTCCTGGACTTATCTTTCATTCTCAATTCAAAATCTATAAAATCCTTATTTAGTGAAAACATATTTTCCCACTACTGACATAGGAGATTACGGTTGGTGCTTATAAAATTCTATGAAGGGGGAGGAGCTAGAGGCAAGTTCTCCTGAAGCGACAGTTCTCCATAGAACTTCAAGAGCACCAACTGTCATCTCGTCTCTGCATTTACTGAAGATGAAGATCTAAAATCTGTTATCCAAAAATTTACACGTTAATAGAGAAAATAATTTGACCTCTAAGTCCTCTCTAAACTTTTAGTACACAGAAGAGTAAACTTTTTTTTTGTTTTCCCATCTGACTTCATCATTAATATTCAGTTTCAATACATGGAATCATTAAAACATAAATGATTGAAAATGAACCTGAATTTGCATCCTAAATGGCTAATTAAAAATAATGATATTGCTTACCTATATTTGAACAAAGCACCAATGTTCTATACGTGAACTGTTCAATTTTATTGTACTCGCCGCTAAATATAGTCATTAAGAATTTTTCAGCTCAGCTCTGGATGCAGTAAGGGTCTTTAATCATGACAGATTTTTTCTTTTGTTGCACATAAAAGACATCTGTTACGGTCTTTTTTATTTTCGCATCTCATCTTTTGTCTGAATTCGTTATAGACTTGGCTACAAAATCCCTGATTATATGCGCAACTGTTTGACACACTTTAATGTCATTTTATTTTATTATATTTTATGTAATGTGTAATATATTGGCAGCAAGAAGCAGTGTCGGATTTTTCAAAGAGCACTTTTTGGGCTGTTTCCAGGGAACAGTATTTCCATACGGGAATAATCCCATCTTTCAATGCCCGAGAGCCTAGAAAGTAGGAGCCTAGTCTACCATTTGCTAAACCTGCCCTAAAAGGGCATTTAAAATAGAAAACGACCTTTAAAACAAAGTTTCTACATACATATTTAATAGGTGGTCATCAGTATTCCCAGACAGTGGTGCTGTCACGGTTGTATCAAGTGTGACAGACAGTCGTTCTGGATCCGGCTGTAGAAGGTCACTGTGCTTGTCTTTGCTGATGCCTTCTTGATCCTTTTATCTTTGTAGTTTAGTGATATTCTTCTCCCTTTAGGACCCAGCAATGACCTTCACCTTCTGCTCCTAATTGATACACCCTTGCTTGATGGGTAAAAAACTCTCAGGGTCTACAGAGAGTCACCACTGATAGTCCTATTTTCCTCTGTCCAGGCCTGGAGTACTAGTAGTCAGCTAGTTTCTTCTTGGAGTTCCCTCTGGGGATAGTTGGTGATCTCTCTAGTGTCTTCTCAAGCTAAGTGTATCCCCTTTGTTTGTTTACGTTGTTGTCTTTAGTTTCAGTGGGGCCTGACTAGTGCTCACCCCGTCCCCTCCCTACCTAGGGCCTAGCTCTAGGGATATTCAGGGGTTAGGTTTCCTGATTGACGCGGTAGGTGCGGAACCTATTTAGGGATGAAAGGGCAGTCAGGGTGATATTAGATCTGCCTATGGGTCTCCACTCCCCCTTTCCCTAGTTGTTGGGCTCCCTTCCCCCTCTTCCAGTCATTGTAAACTTGTTCCTTCCCTCACCCAGCATGAGAGGTGCTTCACAGAGTTTTCCATAGGTTTTAACTTTACTGTCCCTAATGGAATGCATTAGTAATTCATAAAATACAATTGTTACCAAAGTTTTATAGTTAAGCATGCATAACTTTGATTTTAAGAATCAGCTCTCATTTTATTGGTGGGTTCTTTCAGTCACAAGGTTACAGTTTACCCTGAAATTAAAGCAGAGATGGTAACCAGTTTGGAAGCACAGATTATTATAACTTTTGCAAAATGTCAACTGAACTCTCTTATTTCGGAAGGACCATCAGACCATCAATGGCGGGGTCCCAATTAATCCCTCTATTAAAGATGTTGGGTTTCAACATATCCAATCCTTTATTCTCAAAAGAAACTGCCACCAGATGTGTGTCTGCCAGTTGGATTTCAACATATCTGATCCTTGTGTCCTCAAGAGAAGTTGACGCTAGAGTTGTGCCTACCTGTTGAAATTCAACATGCCCACGGGTGTTTCAGAGGTGACAGACAGTCGCCCTGCGGTTGGTTGCAGGAGATCTCTACGTTTGGCATCACAGACATCTTCTTAGAGGCTGGCTGTCTCTAAGACCCAGCGGCTACCTCCCTCTGGCTAATTAGCTCCCTGGTCTGGGTGAATAAATAGCTGGTGTGTCTGAGAGGGAGGTGCTGGCGATATTCATTACTACTTGTGAGGTTTTAGTAAGAGCTGTACTTTGTTCCTCTCTGGAGCTTGAGGCCGTGTGCGCATTTGTTTGGAGTCGTCTAAAGCTAAGCAATTCCCCCCTGTTTGTTTACTCTTGTTGTCTAAAGAGTTTAGTGGAGATTGACTAGTGCTCATCTCCTTCCTTCCCTAGCCTTAGCCAAATGCCAGGGAAAGTCAGGGCGAGGCATGCGTGCGGCGATTGGTGAAGAGCCAATATAGGGACGGTAGTTGAGACAGGGTGACACTAGTCCAGACAAGGCGGTCTCCACTCCCCCCTTTCCCTAGTGTCTGGGCTCCCTTTCCCTCTTCCCTCTGTGTTGCACTAAGTCTTTCCCACACCTTGCTTGACAGCCCAATCCTTTTGTTCTTCAGAGAAGCATCCCGCAGAGCTGTATTTACAAGTTGGATTTGAACATGACACTTACCTGAATTCTTGAGAGAGGTGCCTACCAGCACCTTGTTTACCGCTCTCCATTGAAAATTAGTGCATACTCGTCCAAACTGAGTGTGCATGTTTATGGGGAGAAAAGCCAAATAACCATTGGCTGAACAGATGTGTAAAGTGTATGGCACCAACTGCAAATATATAATGGAACTTAACCAAAATAAATTAACTGGAGTATAAGTTGGTATGAATGCAAAATATAGGAATATATTCACACTTGTCATTAAACTGTTACGATTCATGGTTCTGTGCTCCCACCTGGGAATGGAGCAGGTCCAGTGCTACGCCACTCTGGTTGCAAGCGCCGCCATTTTCCTGACCCTGGAGGCATAGTTACTACGTGTACAGGGAAACTGTCCCAATCTTATGGAGCATCACGTTCTGGTGTTGTGGGATGCGTGAGATTGCAAGCCACCGTGTCTCTCACTGATTTCTCTGCCCGGGGAAGATGGGACGCTGTCTTCCCTGGTTGCCAGGCAACACAGGACGCTGTTTTGTCTGGCACTAAGCAATGGTGGGATTTTGTCCAGTTTGCTGTTGAAGCTAACAGGGAGTGGCTTTCTGGGGATGATTGGGAGGTAATCAACACATGATCATTAGGCAAGCTATACAATCCTGATCCCTGCTCAGTCCTTTGCTGTTTATTGCAGTTCCTATGTGCTTGGTGGTGAGTGGTGTTAGCATTATTGTTGCTATATTTTCAGAGGTTTTCTCATTTTCTCTTCTGGTTTCACTTCCTGGAGTTCTTGCAGAGGTACTCACCTGGTTCTTGACTAGGCACCAGCCGGGTCACCAGATGCCAGCTGTCTGGTGACAGTGGGCCTGGGAAGGGCTCTGCCAAAGTCTCCCTTCCATTTACTGGGAGCTGGGTGAAGAGTATTCCCGGCCCTCAAGGGCTCGCCTAGCTGGGCAGCTTGTGCCAAGTGCTTCTTTGCTGGTTTGGTGCCGGTCTTACTGGATCCCTCTGCATAGCACATAACATAAACAGACAAAACCCAAGATAGATAGAAATAAAATAAACATATACTCTGCTGTAAGTAGATAAGAAAAAGCATAGAAATAACATAGGGTACTTAGTAAACACCATTTTTAATAAAAAAAAATATACTGTATATAATGGAGTAGCAAATGTCACCAATCTTGATATCAACAGCTTTTGTTTCCATTATACTGTAGCCTATGCACTTTATTCAACAGACCTGAAAACGTCACTTATTTCTTATTCACAGTGTGACTGTAATTGAAAACTGTAGACAAAAATTTGCCCTAAGCAAAGCTGAAAAAATACAAGTCTAATACAAAAAAAGACCAATGGAGACTCCTAGGGAACAGGAAAAATCAATATGTGTATAAGTACAAATTCTGCACAGTAATAAATGATTACTTGCAATACTTACTGTACAGCGAGAGAACTGGAAAAACTGATTTTTATGAAAAGAAATGAGCCAAGCAATGGAGCTTACAAAGCAGTCCTGGCATCCACAGCTCAATTCACACATTCATATGTTCTGTATGGGGCTGATGTAAAAATAAAAATATGCAGCAGTTTGGAGTCATGGAGATCTCCATTATTTCCCCAGTGGCACAAGTCTGTATATTTTGGCATCGGTGCTGAATTAGAACAGTAGCCGGGGCCAGATTCAGAACACGCAGCGATGGAAGTTTGAAGTTTTTCTACATCTACAATGATAAATGCATTTTTTTTTATTCTTTAATTAAAATTCTAGCTTTGAAGTACACAACACTTTTTTTTTTATATAAATATCAAGGAATGAGAGTAACAAGCAAAAATGGAAGCAGTAAGTAGACCTAGATCAAATACCGTAACTGGTTTTACTTTTTACGGCATGTATTGACAGACTCGAGGGACATTTGCCGTAGCATAGGATCCAATGGTAATGGTTAGGCAAATATTCTTAAAATGCTATTTGTGCATTTCAAATATGTCTGGAGTCTTATTGGCCATACTCCATAGGGAAAAAATGTGCAAATGCAAATAAACTCTCTCCTACAACAAAAGAAAACCATATCAAGTAACCGCCACCTACAGTAGAAGAGGTTGTTACCATAGATGTCCATGTCTAAGTCATCTCTAAACTTTTAGTACACAGAAGAGTAAACTTTTTTTTGTTTTCCCATCTGAATTCATCATAAGTATTCAGTTTCAATACATGGAATCATTAAACATAAATGATTGAAAATTAACCTTAATTTACATCCTAAATCGGAAAAATAACTTTACCCTAGTCCTCTGCAGTTCGATCCATGTGATGAAGCCCCCTTCATACTGTTTGGGATATCTATGTAACACCCCTTTAACCTCCTCTGGGGGCAGGGTGTCTCTCACCTCAATATGGCACCCAAATCTAGCTGGGAGCACTAGGGGAATGCAGGCGGGTCTTCCTCTTATGCCAGGGGTCGACTCGGGAAACCTGAGTCCATATTCCATACACACTCTCAAGAGATGACATTGAAACACTTAACAGGATTATTTATAAGGGAATAAATGGTGAAACGTGCAGCAAAACAAATAATATTACATAATGTACAATACTGGAACAGGATGGGCTTTGCGGTAGGCCTGAATGTTAAGGAAGACACTTTGCTTTTAAATGACAGCAGGCACACTCCTAACTAATCAGGGTTAACCCACAAATGGCTGCAGCAATGCAAATAATACAGTCCGACATTGGGGCCCGGTTGCTGTGGATGTTGGCGCGCCTACAGGAATTGGTGGTGCACTAAATAATACAATGAGAACAAAATTCCTTCCACTGCTGGTCATGTTATAAATTCCTCATACGTGTGACCACAAGTCCCAGCATTGCTCCCTTACAAATAGCTCTAGTATAACTTCCTCATCATTGGAACCACAAGTCCCATCAGTAGCTACTCACTCCTTGGTGTAACAAGTCTGTAGTCACACAGGGTTCCTGCTCGGAGGTGCAGAATCCAGGTGCTTGGTGACACAGGGAATGAATTTCAGGATTCTTCTATAAAATAATCCAGGCAGGGGTGGGCAATTCCTGGTAATCTGGCTGGTCTGAAGTTGTGATGCAGTTCTAGGGCTCACTGTTCTCTCACACTGAGCTGCAGAGCTTTCAGAACTCCGTACTTTCCTGTCCTGGATCATCACTGTTTCTCCCCACCAATGGATAACAGCCCAGTGCAGTTAGCTCCTCCATTCTTCTCCAGCTTTCTCAGCCAATCAGTCATTTCCACTACTGCTGCTCGTCATTTTACAGGTTGAAAAAAGGCCATGGTTTCTGGGTGTGGTAGTCCAAGGCAATGCAGCAAAAGAGAGATTAATGTTTGCTACTATGAAGAACACTCTCATCCTTGCTGCACCTGTCTCAGCATACCATTCTCCTCCTATAGGGGTTATATTTAGAAGAATGAATGTCCAGAGAGGAAAAGGTAAGCAGTACCATGAGTCCTATGTCCTGTCAACAGTAAAGCATCCTGAGACCATTCAAGCATGGGGTTTCCTTTCATCCATGGAGCGTGCTCACCCACAATTTTCCCTAAAAACTTTGCCATGACTAAAGAATGGTATCTAATCATCCTCCAAGAGCAACTTCTTTGTATGATCCAGGAGCAAGTTATTGATGATCAACACTTTTTCCAGCATGATGGAACCATGTCACAAGGTAAAAGTGATACCTAATTGGCTCAGTGAACAAAACATTGTAATTTGGGTCAATGACCAGAAAACTCCCCAGATCTCAATCCCTTTGAGAGCCTGGGGACAAAACAGCTGAACAAAGAAAAACACAGAAATTGTAATAAACTCCAAGCACTGGTTAGGCAAAAATTAGTTGTCATCAGTCAGGATTTGGCCCAGAAGCTGATAACCAGCTGCCAGGGCGAATAGCAGAAGTCTGGAAAAATTATTGTCGGCACTGTAAATATTGAGTTTTTCCATAAAATTGATGTATTTGTCAATAAAATGTAAAAACTTATGAAATGCTGATAATTGTACTTAAGTAACTGTTACGATACTGGCGTAGTACTGCTGGAAACCAGTGGCCGAAGGAGCACAAGCAGGAACAGCAAGCGGTAGTAGAAGTTCTATTAACGACATAGTCAACGGGATAAATAGTAAAATATCAATATTTGCAGATGACACAAAGTTATGTAAAACAATTAATACAAAAGAGGACAGTGCAGACCTACAGAGGGATTTGGATAAGCTGGGTAGGTGGAGCATTAAATGGCAAATGAGGTTTAATGAGGAGAAATGTAAGGTCATACATATGGGAAGGAAAAATGGAAGTCACCAGTACTCACTGAATGGGAAATCATTGGGGAATTCAGAGATGGAGAAGGACTTGGGCATCTTGATTGATAGCAAACTAAATTGGAGTGCCCAAAGTCAGGTGGCTGCTGTAAGGGCAAACAGGGTAATGGGATGTATCAGAAGAGGTATAGCTGCAAAGGATGAGAACATTGTTCTTCCACTGTACAAAGCACTGGTCAGACCACACTTGGAATACTGTGCTCAGTTATGGGCCCCAATATATAGAAAGGATATAAACGAGCTTGAAAAGGTACAAAGGAGGGCAACAAAATTAATAAAGGGAATGGAGGGACTGCAATACCCAGAGAGGTTGGCAAAACTAGGACTATTCAGCCTGGAAAAGAGAAGGCTGAGGGGGGACATAATAAATGTGTACAAATATGTTAGGGGACAGTATAGAGATCTTGCCCGGGATTTGTTCAAAAGGAGGGATATTACGGTAACAAGAGGGCATTCACTAAGACTGGAAGAGAAAAGGTTTCAGCACCAGCATAGGAAGGGGTTCTTTACGGTAAGAGCAGTGAGAATATGGAATTCACTGAGTGAGGAGACGGTAATGTCGGATTCACTACACCAGTTCAAGCGGGGACTGGATGCATTTCTAGATGCCAGGCAGATTTCAGCATATACTTAAAAATAAAATAAAATAGTAGGTTGATACAGGGATTTATTCTGACTGCTGGTTTCAGAGTCGGAAGGGAATTTTTCCTCAGGTGAAGATTGGCTAAATCATTTGGGGTTTTTGCCCTCCTCTGGATCAACTTTAGCAATTACACAACTAACAGGTCGAACTTGATGGACGCAAGTCTTTATTCGGCTTTACAAACTATGTAGTAGTTAGCAAAAGGAGTTGTAGGAAACAATCTGTAGATAATTGAGAACAGTCTGGGTAAGAATGTTCAGGACCTGGAGACTGGAACTAGGTTACCATCTACAGTCATGGCCAAAAGTATTGAGAATGAGACAAATAGTAATTTTTCTAAAGTTTACTGCTTCATTTTTTGTAATGGCAATTTGCATATACTCCTGAATGTCAAAGAGTGATCAGCTTAACAGCAATTACTGTACTTGCAAAGTCAATATTTGCCCAGAAAATGAACTTTAACCCCCAAAACACATTTCAACATCATTGCAGTCCTGCCTTAAAAGGAGCAGCTAACATCGTTTTAGTGATTGATCCATTAACACAGGTGTGGGTGTTGATGAGGACAGGGCTGGCGATCAATCAGTCATGATTAAGTAAGAATGACATCACTGGACACTTTAAAAGGAGGCTGGTTCTTGGTATCATTGTTTCTCTTCAGTTAACCATTGTTATCTCTAAAGAAACACATGCAGCCATCATTGCACTGCACAAAAATGGCCTAACAGGGAAGAGTATCGCAGCTACAAAGATTGCACCTCAGTCAACAATCTATCGCATCATCAAGAACTTCAAGGAGAGAGCTTCCATTGTTGTCAAAAAGGCTCCAGGGCGCCCAAGAAAGACCAGCAAGCGCCAGGACCGTATCTTAAAACTGTTTCAGCTGCGGGATCGGACTACCAGCAGTGCCGAGCTTGCTCAGGAATGGCAGCAGGCTGGTGTGAGTGCTTCTGCACGCACTGTGAGGCGGAGACTCTTTGAGCAAGGGCTGGTTTCAAGGAGGGCAGCAAAGAAGCCACTTCTCTCCAGAAAAAACATCAGGGACCGACTGATATTCTGCAAAAGGTACAGGGAGTGGACTGCTGAGGACTGGGGCCAAGTCATTTTCTCTGATGAATCCCCTTTTCGATTGTTTGGGACATCTGGAAAACAGCTTATTCGGAGAAGAAGAGGTGAGCGCTACCACCAGTCTTGTCTCATGCCAACTGTAAAGCATCCTGAAACCATTCATGTGTGGGGTTGCTTCTCAGCCAAGGGAATCGGCTCACTCACAGTCTTGCCTAAAAACACAGCCATGAATAAAGAATGGTACCAGAATGTCCTCCAAGAGCAACTTCTCCCAACCATCCAAGAGCAGTTTGGCGCCCAACAATGCCTTTTCCAGCATGATGGAGCACCTTGCCATAAAGCAAAGGTGATAACTAAATGGCTCATGGAACAAAACATAGAGATTTTGGGTCCATGGCCTGGAAACTCCACAGATCTTAATCCCATTGAGAACTTGTGGTCAATCATCAAGAGATGGGTGGACAAACAAAAACCAACAAATTCTGGCAAAATGCAAGCATTGATTATGCAAGAATGGACTGCTAGCAGTCAGGATTTGGTCCAATAGTTGATTGAGAGCATGCCAGGGAGAATTACAGAGGTCTTGAAGAAGAAGGGGCAACACTGCAAATATTGACTTGCTGCATTAACTCATTCTAACTGTCAATATAACCTATTGGTACTCATAATATGATTGCAATTATATTTCTGTATGTGATATAAACATCAGACAAACACTAATAAAAACCAGAGGCCAGCAGATCATGTGAAAATATAATTTTGGTGTCATTCTCAAAACTTTTGGCCATGACTGTAGACACAATACTCAAGTAATGAGTGAGAGATCCATGTGGCTTTAAGTAGGCCCAAACAAGTTCAGAATCTGCCATCTTAGTAAAGGGCAATTGCAGAACACAACAGCAGCCTCCAGTGATAAGGACTGGGATTGCAGTACAATTATTAAAGGTGAATAATAGCAGCCACTTGTGGTCAAACTGTAGAAGGACTGCTGGAATTCTGACAGTAACCATAGAAACATCTGAATAAAAGATCTAAAAACACTGAAGTAGCAAACTGTGAAAACCAAAATTTGTGTCAGTATCAAAACTTTTGGCCACGGCAGTACATATAATCTACCAGAGAACATCTCACCAGTAGGGAGTAAAAGCTTAAAGAGAATCTGTCAGCAAGCTTTCACCGGCAAATCTATTGATCTGTGCATGTAGATCTTTCAAAGACAAGTCTGACAATACCTTTACATGGCCAGTTCCTTCCACTGCTACTGAGAAATCAGCATTTGAATTGATATAAAAATGTGGCTGAACAGCTATGTTAGTTCTGTAGCCTCTGTCACTCCAGCTCTATTCCCCACCAGCACCTCCTCCTCCTGCTTGACTGACAGTCTCTCTGCTGTGTGACTTCAGACAAAAGAGCTGTTAGTTAAGAAGGAGGAGGCGGCCCTGGGTGGGGATAAGAGCTGGAGTGACAGAGACTTCACATCTACCATAGCTTTTCAGGCTTATTTTCATATTAATTCAAAAGCTGATTTCTCAGTAATGGATGAATGGACCGGCCATGTAAAGGTATTGCTGGTCTTTGAAAGAGCTACATGCACATATAAATAGTTTTGGTGGGTGAAATCATGCTTATATTTCCTTTAATTATGAAAACCGTAAACAAAAAACTGAATATTTAACTTTATTTATTTATTTTACTCACTTATATAGCGCCATTAATTCCACAGCGCTTCACAGACATTATCGGCGCTGTCCCCATTGGGCTCACAATCTACATTGCCTATCAGTATGTCTTTGGAGTGTGGGAGGAAACTGGAGAACCCGGAGGAAACCCACGCAAACACGGGGAGAACATACAAACTCCTTGCAGATGTTGTTCTTGGTGGGATTCATGTAGTGTTGTAATCTGTAAGTAAGGTTGTCTATGTAGCTCGTTGTAAGCCTTTTCATGGATGGGATTCATTATTACCCCAGAACTGGGACTTAGGCCACGTTCACACCTTCAGTATTTGGTCAGTATTTTACATCAGTATTTGTAAGCCAAAACCAGGAGTGGGTGATAAATACTGAAGTGGTGACGTGTTTCTATTATACTTTTCCTCTGATTGTTCCACTCTTTGTTTTGGTTTATAAATACTGATGTAAAATACTGATCAAATACTGAACGTGTGAACTTGGCCTTACAGAGGTAATTTTCCTAGTTCTGCCTGGCCTTGATTCTACATTTAGTCATTCTCAATATTTTATCTCAAAGTGCACTAAGGGCCTGTGCGCACATTGCAGATTTGTCACGGATTTGTAATTTTTTTCTGTGCATTTGTCACGAAACCTGAAAGGTTTCCAGATGCCTGAAAAGTGAATAAGAATCCTGAAGTCTCGTGCACACGTTGCTTATTTGTGACTTGCAGACTTGATGCGGATTTAAATCTGCAGAATGTCAATTCTTTTGGCGTTTTTGCTGCATCTTTCACTCATAGTAATGAGTGGGGAAAAATCTGCACCAAAAACGTGGCAAAAATGCACGTATTATATGCTGCGTTTTTCCTGCCAAGAGACGCAGAAATGGTGCACAAATTTCCGCACCCCTGTTGTCAAGCCCTAGCCTATAGTGTCTACTGTACTTTTTTGTATTTGCGGTGAAGAGCTCAATATTAAGTTATTTGTGCAGCTATTTTCGTCTATGTTGACAGTGCGAATTTCATATTCCCAGTGGCGCACTTGCTCTTGTTTGGCAGAATACAAGCAGTTTGTGAATTAGGTTCCCTAAGGTAAAAATACTTTGGGAATTTGAGTTTTTCCCCTGCAGCTAGACTTGTATTACTACATATGTATGTAAGTATTATTACGTATTACTCACGTACACATGCCGCCATTGCATACTAAATGGGAAAACACTGGGTAAAGCTTACATGGAGAACTGCTTCTCAAGTTCGCCAAATCGAGTGAATTTTTCTGGAAAATTGGATTCGCATTGAAGTTATTTTCTGCAAATTAAATGTTCCTTATTATACTCTAGGGTCTCTATAGAGCATAAGAAGTAAAAAAAATACAAATATTACTTATCTCACTGTTTCCCTGTTCCTTTATCCTCGCAGCCCTCCGTCCGTTCCTCTGCTCCATTTCTTTACCTTTTACCCTGTCGGGCTCATTCTCTTCGGCCTCTTCACTCCAGGCTGTAGTTTCTGACTTGACTAGGCCTCTGACTTCATTGTGCGTCATGCAATCATTCGGGTGACGCACGTCGTGACATCACAACATACGCCACAACAGCACATCGCACAGTGACGTCCAAGGCCTAGTCAAGCCGGAAGTCATGACCGGCAGTGAGGAGGCCAAAGAGAATGTGTGCGAATGGGGAAGGGTAAGGAAGAGGCGCGGAGGACAGGACAGTGGGTGGCAGGGACAGCGGGACATGTTAGCGGTGAGGTATTATTATTTTTTTTTTAACTATTTGACTGTCTCTCTGCAGTTCAGCAAAATGGCAGCCACAGCTGACCGCCATAGTGATGATTCTGAAACCTGCCTCCTCAGCACAGGAAAGGGGGTGAAGGTGTGGTTCAAGCTTATCACTGTTTCCTCATACTACAGTGGATGGTATCTCGGATGCAGGAGGACTGGAATACCGGTATCAATGGAGGGGGCATTTTCTTTTTGATGCCAGGGTGGTGGGCGCTCTTTAAAATGGTTTGCCAGGGCAATAAGAAACAAATAGGACTTGACAAAAGCATAAAATGTGATTAATAAAAAAAAACAATTCCGGTGTTCCCCATCAGTCTTTATATGCTTGGCCCCAGCTATTTAAATAAGACCTGTCACTTGTCATAAATATATAATACTTTTTTTTAATGGCCTCCAGCTCAATCTTGAGCCTTGGTGACTTGATGGATAAACGATCTGTAGGAAGATCGATTTTCTGTAAGTCTAGATAGGTCCACCAGGGTCTTCTCTGCTGTTATGTGGATAGTATCGAGCCATCGGGTTTCTGATCTTCCTCTTTATCTTGTTCCTTCTGTTCTTCTGACCATGATGTCCTTCTCCCGTGATTGCCCTTGTTCCATGATGTCCTTCTCCCGTGATTGCCCCTGTTCCATGATGTCCTTCTCCCGTGATTGCCTCTGTTCCATAATGTCCTTCTCCCGTGATTGCCTCTGTTCCATGATGTCCTTCTCCAGTGAGTGCCTCTATTCCATGATGTCCTTCTCCAGTGAGTGCCTCTGTTCCATGATGTCCTTCTCCAGTGATTGCCTCTATTCCATGATGTCCTTCTCCAGTGATTGTCTTTATTCCATGATGCCCTTCTACCGTGATTGCCTCTATTCCATGATGCCCTTCTCCCGTGATTGCCTCTATTCCATGATGTCCTTCTCCCGTGATTGCCTCTATTCCATGATGCCCTTCTCCCGTGATTGCCTCTATTCCATGATGCCCTTCTCCCGTGATTGCCTCTATTCCATGATGCCCTTCTCCCGTGATTGCCTCTATTCCATGATGCCCTTCTCCCGTCATTGCCTCTATTCCATGATGCCCTTCTCCCGTGATTGCCTCTATTCCATGATGTCCTTCTCCAGTGATTGCCTCTATTCCATGATGTCCTTCTCCAGTGATTGCTCTCTTCGTATGATGTGTTCAAAGTAGGCAAGTCGTAGCTTGGTGATTCTTGCTTCCAGTGACGTCTGGCTTTATTTGCTCTAAAATTGATTTGTTTGTTCTTCTTGCCATCCATGGTATTGATAACATCTTTCTCCAGCACCACATTTCGAAGGCGACAATTCTTCTGTCTTATTTCTTTATCATCCAGGATTCGCATTCATATGCTACTACAGAAAAGACCAAACTATGTACGAGACATTTCTTCATCGCCAATTCAATGTTCCTTGATTTGAAGACCTTGTACAGTGACTTCATTGTTGATTTGCCCATATCTATTCTCCTATTGACTTCTGGTGTTGTTGCTGTATCTTGAGTGATCAACGACCCGAATAGGTTGAAGTCCTTTACACCTTCTAGTTCATCGTCATCCATCTCAAATGTGTTCCGGTTGTAACTGTCTGTAGTCAGTATCTAAGTCTTCTTTGTATTGAGTAGCAGTCCCATATTCAACCTTTCCATCTTGACACCCCATAATAAGTCCTTCATTCCATGTACACCGGTATATTTTCCCTGTTGTAATTGCTGCTGTTCTCCTGAATTCAGCGATGTTTTCCTTTTGTTCCTGGGCCTCTCCGTTCCTGAGATATATCCCCCTGTTCCTTATTTCCTTATATTTAAATCTAATCTTATTAGCCAATGGGGTGCGGTCATCATATCTTCAATTTGGAGTGCTCTTGAGGATCACAGCCATTTGGCTAAGTAGACTAGACTTGTATACAGGGAAGAGAAGGCCATTTCTCAAGAACGGAGAGGCCCAGGAAGAAAAGAAAAACAATGTCAGATTTAGGAGAACAGTGGAATTTATACCAGGTGAAAAATTACTTATTTATGGCAAATGACAAGTCTTGGTTAAAGGGATTTTTTTGCACCTTTAAATTGAAGCATCATTTTATGTCTACGGTAGAAAATAAATATATTTTGTACTAACTGAATAAATTAAGTATTTCATTATGGACCAGAGTTTGTGAAGTTAGAAATATCTGAAATTTACCTGCAAAAAATATATATTTTAAAGAGATCAAATAGTTGTATGCGAAACAAACTTTGTGAAAAATATTTTTTTAATGGCTATTAGGTTAAATATGAATAAAATGTGTTTGAATCACTATGGCCAAAAACAAATTAATGACTAAGTCATGTACTAAATGAACTATCTGATAATTTCTTCAGCTTTTTTTTTCTTTTTTTAAGGACAGGGTCGAATGATGAAAACTACATATGGTAACAACATCTGAGTCATGAGACTCAAAAATAGTCAGATTACAAAAAAAAAAAAAAAAAAGAAAACTTGACTTCTCATGTGGGAAAACATTTAAGATACTTTTGGCAGGATGAAGGTATTTTCTTGTTGTGAATCATACAAGGGGATAAGATGCATCGTTGGAAGTTGAAAACTGTGTCAGTTTAGTGGAAAAACAATGGAAACAAAAGTCTATGTGACAGGTCAGATGCTAAAAGAAAAAGTAAAAGATATTCTTAGAGATATCAGTTGTAAAACAGAAACAACGAAACAGTAAAGACAAAAAAAAAACAGAATTTCTATCTATGTATTTTTGAAAACATTAAACTCTCATAAATACCAAGTCAAAATTTGCAATTCAAAAATATTCATCACAAATGTAAAACCCTAAGTAAAATAAAGTGAAACAAATGTTAAGCGCACAACGTTTTTGGAGCCTTAACTGAGCTGAAACTGAGCAGAAACTCACCAAATCCTACTCCAGATCTCAAAACTCCTCAAAAACTTTGAGTTTCTGTTCAGTGGCTGTGTACATAGAACTTTTTAGGGAGTTTTTAGATCAGAAATTGAGTAGAAACTCTCCACATCCTTCAAAAACTTGGAGATTCTGCTTGGTTTCTGCTTAGAAATTAGTAAAAAAAAAGACTCCACGTGCACATAGCCGCTTTCTGATTCCAAAACTCTGGAAGAAGACTCTGGGAGCACATAGCCTGTGTGCACTAGTAGTTTTTCGATGAGGTTGGGGTGACGACTCGACAAAAAAAAAAAAACACTTTGAGCACATACCCTTAAAGGGGTTTAGAAGAGTTGTTTTCCTAAAGTCTTTATAGTCTTGAGACCTCGAGGTCTTGTAGGCCTTTGATTTGTTTGGATGCGAATTCCATCAAGATCCACCTCAAAGAAGTGACCTGCCTTTTTCAAAATCTCTTCAGGTCAGAAAACAGTCAAAAAAGTGTTCGCACGAACAGCAAAGTGGATTTTCCTTAGAAATGAATAGGAAAAGTTTTCCAAGTTCCTCAAAATACTTTATGTGAACATAGCCTTAGAACCTTTTAAAATTTGCATTATTTTTATGTTACATTTTCTCTGGTTTCATGAAAAACGGACTCATGCAGAATGCTGAGCTTTTATCACCATCTGAAATATACAAATTGGTAAAGTAAAGCAGACTTTTAATGGTCTTGAGAAGCCAATGGACTTTTCAGACTTATGGGTTTCAATTCAAAGCTAAGTTGACTTTTTCAGATATATGAAAAAAGATCTCATTGGGTGATATGCTCTGCGAATATAATGATGTAGCAGGGTAATAGGCATAAATCAGCAGTATATAAAAAGTTAGATGACTTACTAGTATAGTTCTATTACGGCAGGTGCCTCTCAATCCTGGATACTGACAGTTTGGCTTTCTACAGCTAAGTCAGACCCCTCCTCTTGACTATGCATGGGATGTGATATAGAAGGGGGCTGGCTTAGCTATTAAAATTGGAAGTCAATCAGCCCCCTTTACGAACAACTCCAGCCATGTGCCAACATAGGAAGAACTTTCTTGTGTCAAGCGCTGGACCAGAAGCCAAGTTGCTGGGACCTTACATTAAGGTGCTATCAGTGGACCAAGGAACTTAACAGAACTATATTAGGAAGCAATATAACTTACTATTTAAAAGGGTTGTCCAGTACTTGGATATTGATGACTTATCAGTGGGATAGGTCATCTCTATCAGATCAAACACTCAGAACCTCCACCGATCAGCTTTTATCAGCTTCGGCAAAATAGTGGACATCCCTTTGAAGCTAATTTATTAATATTTTTTTTCCTAGAAAACCCCTTAAATTTAACATTTGGTGAAGGAAGAAGTAAATAGTTGTTTTCTTTCAATCAAGTGGCTCCTAGAAGAATCCACAATCTCTTCGGAGTCCAAGAGCTCCAGGTTAAGAACCCATAGATTAGTGGTTTTGACACGTAATGAGAGAGGAGGTCTTGGTACATTGGATTAATTATTTAATTATCCATTTCTTACTGTGTCTGTTTGTTGGATCCAATTATCTGAGTTCAAAATGTACAACTGAAATCGATGTGAGAACAAGAGAACATACTAGGAAACTTGTGTCAGAACCTAAAAATACATTTTCTGTTTTCAGATGTTCTTGTTTAAGTGGTATTTTGCTGATGTGGTTGTCAAGTGCTTTCTGTATGAGTCATCACCAGGCACAATAATTAGATGACGGCTGTTGTTGTGCTGTACCGGCTCCTGCCTGGTACTGTTGTTTAATATCTGTATGCAGTGCCAATGTCTACTGTCATTTTGGACAAGAATATTTCGCCTTAAGGCAAAAAAGTAAAAGACTGTTTAATTTTACCCTTTATTACTTCTCTGTAAATAAATTGTAAATGAAATGTGCTGAGCATCTGCGTGTGGTGGGCTGCATGTTGGGACGATGGACTGATGGTGCACGGTTTGGTCCTAGTCTGATGGACTGGCAAGATGTGATGAGCTATGGTGCCACCGAGTCCATTTATATGTTATATTTCCATATTTGGATTAGGGCCACTAATTGGGAAACACAGTGTGCGTTGCTATTTTGCTGAACATTATATACTGCTGCTTTGATCATGGAATTTCTTTCACTCATATTGTATATTTGTTGTGTTTTTGGGGGGTATTAGTAAATATATATGTGTTTTTAATGTTTTTAAAGTGAGGTCTAATAAAATGTGCATTTTATACTATTTGTGGATTGAAGGTGTACACAATTGTATATGTACAGTCTCTTCTTCTCCTTTTGTGATTACTTGCAATTGGTACATTATGTCGCACCCTAATTTATTATATAGGTTGTGCATCCTTTTCCCTTAGTTCTCTTAGGTGGAAACTAACACAAAGAAATGCCGAATCAGCAAGGTCCTAGAAGAACCCGAAAAAAACCCAGCCCTAGTAGGAGGGTCACTTAGGAGTGGATAAAAGTGATTGGTTTGGTGCCAAGAGGTTGAGTACAGTTGGTCTTCTGGTAGTGCTTGGAGAAGTTACCGTTAAGCTTGGACTTCTCCATATCGGAAGTGTTTCTGGGCTCAAAGCCAGTGTGATTTGTCCTTTTTGAAGTGTCAGTTGCCTGGAGGCTGGAAAAGGAGTGACAAGGAGCCTGTCTATCTAGCAAGACCTAAAGAAAGTCAATGAGGAGCAGATGGTGAGCTGTTGTAGGGATCTGTGGCCTCCTTAGAGAGGTGCCTGATTTAGCCGTGATGACCAAGGACAGCTTGCATGGCTCTGTGTCGGGGTCTAGTCTGAGAGTGTCATGTCCTGAGATTGACAACTGTTAGCAGCATAGTACCACCTAGAGAGTATAATAACCATCAAGTTTACTGTGCATTGTACTGTGAACTGTAGCTATTAAGTGTATTGTGACTCTATACTGTGAATAACGGAAAGCCTTAGGGTGCTTTCCCATTGAGTTCTGTGTTCCCATCGGGGCATATGTCCGAAATCCCAAGCAAAACGGGGTCCGGACGTACAGTATACGCCGATGGGGCCATAGACTTTAATGATGCAGACAGAGCGAATGTGCTCTCTGACGTGCTTCATTTTCAGAAGTGTCCACCTACTGGAGGCGGACACCCAGATGCAGTCTACTGCATCTGAGGGTCCGCCTCCACTCAGTATCCTGTAATTGTATCTAGCCAGTGACCAGGAGCAGAACTGTTTATATTGGACTTGTTATCTCCTTTTTTATTTTTCATGACAGGTAACTGTTAGAGCTCTCCTGTTAGGTTTTTTCTAGTTTGCTGGTCACATGACCATTTTTGCCTATTTAATCCAGCTCCGCCCTCCTGGCCTTGCTGGACTTCATTGTATTTTCTACTCTTGAGCTAGCTTGGTACTCTGTTACCTTTCTCTGTTAGTTTTGCTAGGTCTTCTGACCTCTATGTTCTATGTTGTGTGTTTGTCTTTTACTGCTACAATTTCTGCTAGGAGGTGTCCAACTTTATCCCAGTCCCTAGTTCTTGTAGGGATCCCTCCCTTGCATCTATAGGTCTTCGAACAGACTAGCCGAGGACTATAGTGGGTCTGATCGCAGGATCAGGTTCCCCGTTACATCGTAGGGATCCAGTTTAGTTCTATTGTAGGGACTGATCTCCTGTCTTTCCTTAGTGCTTGTAGCAGATCATAACAGTAAGTCCAGCCCAAAAAATTTCTCTAAGGAAAGACCCCCAGTTTCCATCATGGTCTCGGTTCAAGATTTGGCTCAACGCTTGCAGGGACTCTCTCTGGAGGTGGCCGAGCTCCAACAACACGTGAGTAGCTGTTCTGGAGCACATTTTGTGGAGCCAAAGGTACGTCTGCCTGATCTATTTTTTGGTGAACAACAAGATTTTTTTTCTTTTAAAAATGCTTGTTTATTGTATTTTTGTTTAAGACCCAGATCCTCTGGTGATGAATCACAGCGCATAGGGTTCATAATGTCACTTTTGCGCAAGGATCCTCAGGGATGGACTTTTTCTCTCCAACCTAGTGATCCGTGCTTTAGATCAGTGGATAGTTTTTTTTCTGCTTTGGGTTTGTTGTACGATGATCCTGATCGTGTCTCATCTGCTGAGTCTGAATTGAGACGTTTGAGGCAGGGATCAGGTAATGTGGAAAAATATTGTTCTCACTTCCGTCGGTGGTCTGCCCAGGTCGGGTGGAACGATTCAGCTTTGAAAAGTTTGTTTCTTGCGGGGCTAGGTGAAAGGGTTAAAGATTTGCTGATTGCTTATCCCACACCTGGAAACTTGCAGGAGGCTATGCAATTAGCTATACGGGTGGACAGGAGACTGCGTGCAAGGGTTAATGAGAGCAAATCCTCTGCTATGTCAGCTCCGAATCTTGAGAGGGTCTGTGCTGACAAAGGAGAGCCGATGGAGATTGGGGCGATGACACCCCGCTCTCAGGAAAAAGACCGCAGGCTTTCTGAAGGTTTGTGCTTCTATTGCGGAAACTCTGGTCATTTTATTAAGAACTGTGTGCTTCGTATGAACAAAGAAAAAAAAATGGTCAGTTATGCACGTATAGCCTGTTTAAATAACAAGGGAGTATTCCTATCTGCTACTACCGCTGCTCAGGAAGAATTAATTGAATTTCGGGTATTTGTGGATTGTGGTTCTACTCTGAATGTGATTGATGGGGGATTCTTGGAAAAACTTAAATTAAAACCTAAACCTTTGTCATCCCCTATTGCTGTGGTTTCTGTCGATGGCTCTCCCTTGAAGAGTGTTACTCATAAGGTCTGTGAGTTTCCCCTCACTATTAATGGTGTTCATCAAGAGAATTTGGATTTGGTAGTATTGAATAATTTGCCTTCTCCAGTAATATTGGGGTTGCCCTGGTTAAAATTGCATAATCCTGTACTGGATTGGTCTACCAATGAAATTAAGTCCTGGAGCCCTAAATGTTATGACAAGTGTTGTAACGGAGGTATTGCTGCGGTGGAAAAAGGGGAACTACCTGTACCTATTCAGGATTTTTGGAGAGTTTTTTCTGAGGAGGAGTCACAAATTTTGCCTCCCCATAGAGACTATGATTGTACCATTGAATTTGTCCCTGGAGCGACTCTTCCTAAAAGTCGTTTATTTAATCTTACTATTCCTGAGAGAAAGGCTTTGGAGGAATACATACAGACAAGCTTGGCCGCCGGTCACATTAGGCCTTCCAAGTCTCCTGTGGCTGTTGGATTTTTTTTTGTTAAAAAAAATGATGGCGGTTTACGTCCTTGTCTGGACTTTCGTGAGATTAATAAAATTACTGTACGCAATCCTTACCCACTGCCATTGATTCCTGATTTGTTTAACCAGTTAGTGGGGGCCAGGTGGTTCTCTAAAATTGATCTCCGGGGGGCATACAATTTGTTGCGCATGAAGGAGGGTGATGAATGGAAGACTGCTTTTAACACTCCTGTGGGTCATTTTGAGAATCTGGTTATGCCTTTTGGTCTCACCAATGCTCCAGCATTTTTTCAGAATCTTATTAATGACATCCTTAGACCTTTGATCGGCAAAAATGTGGTTGTGTATTTGGATGACATTCTGATTTATTCGCCTGATCTGGAGTCTCATTGGCGGAGCGTACGTGAGGTTTTACAGTTATTAATGGACAATTCGCTTTTTGCTAAGCTAGAGAAATGTGAGTTATCTGTACAGAGAATTAGTTTTTTGGGCTACATTATCTCCAGTGAAGGTTTTGAGATGGACCCGGTTAAAGTTCAAGCTGTGCAGGAATGGCCTAGGCCTATTGGTTTGAAATCGATACAGAGGTTTTTGGGTTTCGCCAATTATTACAGAAAATTCATAAAAAATTTTTCTATTATTGTCAAACCGCTGACCGATCTCACTAGGAAAGGTGCTAATGCGGTTCAGTGGACTTCTGAGGCCATTGAAGCTTTTGTGTTTCTAAAGGAGAGGTTCACCTCTGCTCCCATCCTTATGCAGCCTGATGTGACTAAGCCATTTTTGGTTGAGGTTGATGCTTCTTCTGTGGGGGTTGGTGCGGCGTTGTCTCAGGAAAGCAAGGATGGAGTACATCCCTGTGCCTTTTTTTCAAAAAAATTTTCTGAGACTGAACTTAATTACGATATTGGTAATCGGGAATTGCTGGCTATTAAACTCGCATTTGAACACTGGCGTCATCTCTTGGAAGGTGCTGAATTTCCCATTCAGGTTTTCACTGATCATAAAAATCTGATCTATCTTGATGCTGCCAAGCGCTTGAATGCCCGTCAGGCTAGGTGGGCACTTTTTTTCTCGCGGTTTAATTTTTCCGTTACTTACATCCCGGGTACCAAGAATGTTAAAGCGGATGCTTTGTCTCGCAGCTTTTCTCCCATGGTCAGTGCTGAGGAGGAGGAGGAGAGCATTTTACAAGAAGGTGTTGTGATTGCTGCTTTGGACTCCGTTTTGGAGGATGAGATTCTTAAAGCTCAGGAGAATGCCCCTTCTAACACTCCCCATGGGAGGTTGTTTGTGCCTAGGACCTTTAGGAGAGGTTTGTTTGTTGAGTGTCATGAGTCTCGGTTGGCAGGTCATCCAGGAATTTCTGAGACCAAGAGACTTGTGGGTCGCAGTTTTTGGTGGCCTGGATGGCAGAAGGAAGTCATTAAGTGGGTGCGTCAATGTACTGTGTGTGCTAGATCTAAGTCTTCGCATGCTCCTGCTGCGGGGTTGCTTTGCCCTCTGGAGGTTCCTAGTGCACCTTGCACACATCTGGCTATGGACTTTATTACTGACCTTCCCCCCTCTGAAGGTTTCACGGTCATCTGGGTGGTCGTGGACCGTTTTAGCAAGATGTGTCACTTGGTTCCCTTCATCAAACTGCCTTGCGCTAAGACACTCGCTAAGGCCTTTGTCAAGGAAATTGTCAGACTACATGGCGTTCCTACTGACATTGTTTCTGATAGGGGACCTCAGTTCGTGGCTCGTTTTTGGCGTGCCTTTTGTGACAGGTTGGGAGTTCATTTGTCGTTTTCATCCGGATATCATCCTGAGTCTAATGGCCAGACAGAAAGAAAGAACCAGGATGTTGAGCAGTTCTTGCTTTGCTTTGTGGCAGACAATCAAGAGGGGTGGTCTGAGTTTCTGCCACTTGCTGAATTTGCTCTTAACAACCATACATCCTCTTCTGCTGGGTGTTCGCCTTTTTTTTGTTGTTCTGGGAGACATCCGTCTTTTGGGTCATTCTCCCAATTGGTATCGGCTGTGCCTGAGGAGGAGAGTTTTTCCGGTGATTTGGAGAGAGTTTGGATGGATGTGCGTGATAATCTTCAGGAGGCTAACAAAAAATCTAAGAGGTACTTTGATAGGAAACGGCAAGAGGTTTCGTTTGCTATTGGTGACATGGTTTGATTGTCCTCTAAGAATCTGCGATTGAGGATTCCTTCGAAAAAATTGGGTCCCAAGTTTGTAGGGCCCTTTAAGGTGCTTCAGATAGTTAACCAATCTGCTGTTAGGTTGGAGGTTCCTACCTCCTGGAAGATTAATCCGGTGTTTCATGTTTCTCTGTTGAAAAAAGCTGATGTGTCGGTTGGTGACGCCTCTGCCTCTGTTCCTCCGGTGGTGGAGGACGGGGAATATGAAATTTCCCGCATCCTAAATTCTAGACCAGGGGTCTCAAACACGCGGCCCGCGGGCCGCATGCGGCCCCTGAGGCTGCTTTATGCGGCCCGCAGGCACAGACCCCTTGACGATCCCGACCTGGTCCAGGAGGAGCCGCCGACAGCAGCGCTGAATTGCCGCACAGAGACTGTTTCCCAGCACTGCATTTCCAATGCCAGCCGCTGGCCAATCAGAGGCCAGCAGCTGATATCTGCGTGTCGGCGCAGCGAGTATGATGTCATTGCCATATGCAGATGTCAGCTGCTGGCCTCTGATTGGCCAGCGGCTGGCATTGGAAATGCAGTGCTGGGAAACAGTCTCTGTGCGGCAATGCAGCGCTGCTGTCGGCGGCTCCTCCTGGACCAGGTCGGGATCGTCAAGGGGTCGGACTCTGTGGTGCCTGCGGGCCACATCTGCAGGAAGGCCGCCGAGGGAACGGAGGACAGGTGAGAATCATCTTTTTTTTTTTCTATTTTATGTGTGTGAAGAACAGCACAGGGGGCACAGAGCCACAACATGGGGACCGGGATGGGGCACAGAGCCACAAGAGGGGACCTGGATGGGGCACATAGCCACAAGAGGGGACCTGGATGGGGCACATAGCCACAGGATGGGGTCCTGGATGGGGCACATAGCCACAAGATGGGGACCTGGATGGGGCACAGAGCCACAGGATGGGGACCTGGATGGGGCACAGAGCCACAGGATGGGGACCTGGATGAGGCACATAGCCACAAGATGGGGACCTGGATGGGGCACATAGCCACAAGATGGGGACCTGGATGGGGCACATAGCCACAAGATGGGGACCTGGATGGGGCACAGAGCCACAGGATGGGGACCTGGATGGGGCACAGAGCCACAGGATGGGGACCTGGATGAGGCATATAGCCACAAGATGGGGACCTGGATGGGGCACATAGCCACAAGATGGGGACCTGGATGGGGCACATAGCCACAAGATGGGGACCTGGATGGGGCACATAGCCACAAGATGGGGACCTGGATGGGGCACATAGCCACAGGATGGGGACCTGGATGGGGCACATAGCCACAGGATGGGGAACTGGATGGGGCACATAGCCACAAGAGGGGACCTGGATGGGGCACATAGCCACAGGATGGGGACCGGGATGGGGCACATAGCCACAACATGGGGACCGGGATGGGGCACAGAGCCACAACATGGGGACCGGGATGGGGCACAGAGCCACAACATGGGGACCGGGATGGGGCACAGAGCCACAAGAGGGGACCTGGATGGGGCACATAGCCACAAGATGGGGACCTGGATGGGGCACATAGCCACAAGATGGGGACCTGGATGGGGCACATAGCCACAAGATGGGGACCTGGATGGGGCACATAGCCACAAGATGGGGACCGGGATGGGGCACAGAGCCACAAGAGGGGACCTGGATGGGGCACATAGCCACAAGATGGGGACCTGGATGGGGCACATAGCCACAAGATGGGGACCTGGATGGGGCACATAGCCACAACATGGGGACCGGGATGGGGCACATAGCCACAAGATGGGGACCGGGATGGGGCACATAGCCACAAGATGGGGACCTGGATGGGGCACATAGCCACAAGATGGGGACCTGGATGGGGCACATAGCCACAAGATGGGGACCTGGATGGGGCACATAGCCACAAGATGGGGACCTGGATGGGGCACATAGCCCCAAGATGGGGACCTGGATGAGGCACATTAGTACAAGATGGGCGCCAGGATGGGGAACGTTGCCACAGGATGGGGACCTGGATGGGGCACATAGCCACAGGATGGGGACCTGGATGGGGCACATTAGTACAAGATGGGGACTTGGATGGGGAACATTACTACAAGATGTTTTCCATTATTACTATATGATGCTAATTGTAAGACAATATTACTGTATGTGGCCAATTGGGGGAAATAAAATTGTAAAAAAAATAAAAAAAATAAAATAAAGCATGAAAAAATATTGGGCACTAAAAATGCTGTTTTATATGTAAACTAAAGCAAACACAAAAAAGTGCACGTTTATTATCGCCACATCCATAACGACCCAAGCCATAAAAAAATAAACACGGCAAAAATGTTCAAAAGGTGTATACAAAAAAAATGGTATCACTAAAAATGTCACATTGAACAAAGAATGCTGCCCCCCAAATTCAAATTTTTTCCATGTGCGGCCCATATACCCAGCCGAGTTTGAGACCCCTGTTCTAGACGGTATAGAAGGAGTTTGCAGTATCTCGTCGCTTAGAAGGGTTTCGGACCCCTGGATAACTCATGGGTGAGGGCGGATGATGTTTCTGCTTCCAGACTTGTCTGAGCATTTCACAGGAGGTTTCCTGATAAGCCCGGTCCTAGGGGATCCGGAGGATCCTCTTAGAAGAGGGGGTACTGTTAGAACTCTCCTGTTAGGTTTTTTCTAGTTTGCTGGTCACATGACCATTTTTGCCTATTTAATCCGGCTCCGCCCTCCTGGCCTTGCTGGACTTCATTGTATTTTTTACTCTTGAGCTAGCTTGCTACTCTGTTACCTTTCTCTGTTAGTTTTGCTAGGTCTTCTGACCTCTATGTTCTATGTTGTGTGTTTGTCTTTTACTGCTACAATTTCTGCTAGGTGTCCAACTTTATCCCAGTCCCTAGTTCTTGTAGGGATCCCTCCCTTGCATCTATAGGTCTTCGTACGGACTAGCCGAGGACTTTAGCGGGTCTGATCGCAGGATCAGGTTCCCCGTTACATCGTAGGGATCCAGTTTAGTTCTATTGTAGGGACAGATCTCCTATCTTTCCTTAGCGCTTGTAGCAGATCATAACAGTAACATCTGTAACTATGTGTATTAAAGAGTTAGCCTCAACATCACAATGTGGTCTTATAATAATGCACTCATGTATTTATTAATTTGTGAACTCAATTTTAAATTTCCCTTTATTTGATATTACAGGATGGCGCTGTATATAGAGGCTGAGAGGAGTGGCGCTATTTGTAGAGAATCTAAAAGGAATGATATACTGCAGGATGGGGCTGCATATAAAGAGGCTGAGAGGAGTGATGTATTGTAGAATGGGGTCGTATATAAAGAGACTGAGAGGAGTCATATACTGCAGGATGTGACTATACATAGAGCGGCTGACAAAAGTGAATGACTCGCCCAGTGGAAATGGGAATTACTCGGTTACCCGGGCCTTTAGCCTTAAGGAGGTCGCGGTGGTCGGCTCCCGGGCCCGTACCCTGGGGTCCCTCTTTAAAAAGGCGTTGATAGATGTTAAGTTTTATTAAGGAGTTTGTGACGCCACCTGTGGTTTCTGATGATATTCACCAGCACTGTGCAGTCCACTGAGGCCGATGATAAGGCAGCTAGATGGTATGGCTCCCCACAGGTGGAGCTAGGCCTCAGGGCAGGGTAAGAATGGGGAATGCAGGACGGAGAGATTTGGCCTGGTCAGAGCAAGAACGGGGACGGACGCGACAGTCACTTCAGTACCTTTTACTGGTGGAAATTCAGGCACATCCCGGAGCACTGTAGGGTGAAGGGTGCATATCAGGATCCTCCCCAAAGAGCAGGTGTTATGCCTCCTGTTTCTTGCTTCTGCGTAGTAAGTTTCTGACCTGCCTGGAGCTAGGCCTAACTTTGTCTCTGTCCTGCGCTGGCTGACTTTGTGGTAGGGCCTTCTCTTGGAGCGCACGCTCCCGACTTACGGGGCCTATGTGTCTCCTGGCTCTGTTATGTATCAGCACTTTAGCGATCCTGGGACTTGTAGTTCTCCAGGGATTCCGGTTTATCTTACTGGGTCGTGGAGATCCCGGTAAGCTTCGGACCCGGTGTCCGGTAACTGCTTCTTCGGGGTGAGCTAGTTAAGCTCCTCTGCCCCCTATGTACTAACTCTCTCTACTCGCCTTCGGCCTACTCGGGTCCTCAATAGGCTACTCACACTAACGGCAGCGTGCCGCGTTTCACCGATCTTATGGCGCCGGCACACCTAAGCTCACCTCTCTGAGCTACGTCTCAACTGGGCTCAACTCTGTATTCAGGCTTGCACCAACTGAACTCTCCAGAGGAACTGCTGAGTCACTGAGCTCCACTGCAGACTGACCTGTTTCTGGGTCTCACTTTGCAGGAACTCATCAACGGACTTCTGCTCTCTGTCGACTCCAGTCTAGACTAACGGCTGCATGGCTCCACCTTCCCTTATATATCCCTAACGGGCTCCCTCTGGTGGTCTGAGGTGGAAGGTGGAGATGTGTGAATGGTTATGGGGGCCTCTTGTGGAGGGAATCCTTCAATACACCCTTCTAGGATTTGTGATACCAAGCGCAGCTGGGCGTCACATTCCCCCCTAGTTAAGCTCAGCACTCCCGGGCTGAAGTACATTTTATAAAACAATAACAATGGTAAACATAAGCAATACGAGAACAATCTTCCCTTTATGGGAGGCACGAATCTTAAACGTTGCATAATAATAACAAATGCAGAGTGTCCTCAGAATCCAAGTCTCCTTTGGTGAGGTTCCCACACAGGATGTCCATCTCACAGGGTAGAGTACTTTGGTAGTTTGGAGGGACCTGTCCTAAACCCCCTACGCAGGCCCTGGGGTGGCTGCAGGGCATGAAGATCCAGAGTTGGACCTCCAACAGAGCCACTCCAGACAGGTTTTTCTTCTGAAGTCACCTAAAGGGCACTCCGGGGAGCGCAATTATATACAATAAGAGTTTTTGGGCTGCACACAGTCCTCAGCCACGAAGTTCTTAGGTAAATAAGGGAGTAAAACAGGCAAAACACAAATTAATAGAAACATGCATGAAAATACACAATAACACAGTATAATCATACACAATACCCCAGGGGTAACTATCTTACTGTGTGTACCTATCAGGGGGTTTACCTCGCGTGCTACGTGCTGATCTGCGTAGTGCGGTGGTTTGTGGGGTGTCAGTGTCTGTATTCTCAGTTACTCTACCAGCTCTATGTGTGACCATGTTGTAAAACTGCCTTAACCTCTCTCTTGGACTGG
Source organism: Phyllobates terribilis (assembly GCF_046119375.1). Lineage (NCBI taxonomy): Eukaryota > Metazoa > Chordata > Amphibia > Anura > Dendrobatidae > Phyllobates > Phyllobates terribilis. Next base: position 71,379,204 of record NW_027362762.1, read on the forward strand.
CAAGTCTACCATTGACTGGGCCCTCTTGCTCTGCTCCTGCCAGGGATCCTTCATCCGGGGATACTTCTTGAGCTGGCTTTTCTACAGCACTTACAGGTTCAACTTGCTGTGGAGGGTTTTCTGGCTGTTCATAGAATTGGAGTACTGGAATGATTACTGCACCTCCTATTTGAGGCCAATCCGCTGGGAAGTCTCCTAGGTCAGTGTGGATCACTGTTTCTTTAGGTTCTTCCTGGATTGTGAGAGGCACTCTTTCTTGAGTTTTTAGTAGGTCTGGAGACAACTTTAAGTGGTCCCTGGACACTGTTGTAGACGTTTTTCCTCTATCTCGACTGATTATACAAGTCTTTTTGTTGTCAAACCTTGACGGTAACACAGTATAGGGGTCTTTTTCCCACTGGTCATCTAGTTTGTGGTTACGTCTTTTTCTTTTCAGTACTGTTTCACCTGGTGTAAAAGGTTCTGCGGGTGCGTTTTTGTTGTAGTGCGCCTCCTGCTTTTCTCTCACCCGAGTAAGACTGTCCTTGACACAAGCTTGTACCCTTCTGTACTGCTCTTGTCTGGTCTTGTCCCAGTCCTCAGTGGTCATATCAGCGTCAGGTTCAACAACACCAAGCTCCAAATCCATGGGTAGCTTTCCTGGCCTTGCCCGCATGAGATATGCCGGAGTGCAATTGGTGGAACTGACTGGTATATGATTATACAGATCCACTAAGTCAGGTAGTAGGTCTGGCCACTGGTTTCTCTCCTCAAGTGGTATGGTCTTTAGCAGGTCGATGACGATGTTGTTCATCTTTTCGCAGAGACCGTTGGTTTGTGGATGGTACGGTGTAGTTCTGATTTTTTTACAATCGTACAAACGACAGAACTCTTTGAACAATTCAGCCTCAAAGGCCGGGCCTTGGTCCGTCAGCACCTGCTCAGGGTAACCATGGGGTCTGCAGAAATACGCTTGGAACGTCTTTGCTGCTGTCTCTGCCGTCAGGTCTTTGATGGGGGCGACCACCAGGAAACGTGAGTAGTGATCCACCATAGTCAGAGCATAGGAGTACCCTGATCTGCTGGGGGACAGCTTGACATGGTCCAGGGCCACGATCTTCAGGGGCCGAGTCGTCTTGATGGGTTGCAGGGGTGCTTTCTGGCTACTGTAGTCTTTCCTTCTGAGGCTACAGGGTCCACAGTCTCGGCACCACCTCTCAATGGATCTGCGCATTCCTACCCAGTAGAATCGACATTTCAGCAGGGTCTCTAGCTTTTTCCAGCCAAAGTGTCCCGCCTGATCGTGGTAAGCTTTTAATACCATCTGGATGTCTGTCTTCGGGACCACTATCTGCCATACCATCTCATGACTTTTTGGATTGATGTACCTCCGGCACAGCTTCTCACGGTAAATAAACAGCCGGCTTCTCTCATTCCACAGCTGCTTTGCTTGGAGAGACGCATCCTTCTCCAGGGAGGCCCCTTCCAGCTGTTTAATGCGGCTGACAACCGGGTCGCTGTCCTGGGTCTCTTTCCAGCTGTGGTGAGGAAGGGGGTTTAACGTCTTTCCACGCTGCTTCCTGAAGGTTTTCTGCTCATGGATCATCCCATTCCGATGAAAGGCAGGTAGCTCTATCTCTTCCAGGTCATCCACTTCTTCTTCTGTGTCTGACTGGTGAGGCATCCTAGACAGGGCATCAGCGTTGGCGTTCTTGCGGCCCGCCCAGTATTTGATTGTAAATTGGTAGTTTGACAGCCGAGCCATCCATCGTTGTTCCAGTTCCCCCAACTTAGCTGTTTCAAGATGGGTCAAGGGGTTGTTATCAGTAAAGGCAGTAAACTTACTGGAGGCCAGATAGTGCTTAAACCTTTCAGTGATGGCCCAGACTAAGGCCAGGAACTCCAACTTGAAGCTGCTATAGTTCTCTGGATTCCTCTCAGTCAGGCGGAGCTTCCTGCTTGCGTACGCGATCACTTTCTCTTGCCCATTCTGCTTCTGACTTAAAACAGCTCCCAGGCCTTCGTTGCTGGCATCTGTATACAGCAGGAACGGTTGGCTGTAGTCAGGGTAGGCTAAGATCTCATCACCTGTCAGGATCTCCTTCATCTCCTGAAACGACTCTGCTTGCTCCTTACCCCAGTGGAATGGAGGGTTTTTGCCTTTGGGGGACTGTCCCACCAGGAGGTCTTGCAGAGGAGCTGCTTTCTTAGTGTAGTCCTTTACGAACCTTCGGTAGTATCCTACTAGTCCCAAAAACTGACACACCTCCTTGAGGTTTTTCGGCTCCGGCCACTTCTGGATGGCTGTGACTTTCTCCGGGTCTGGTGCTACCCCTTCCGGACTGACAATGTGCCCCAGGTACTGTACCTTTCTCTTGAGCAGGTGGCACTTTGAGGGCTTCAACTTCATCCCGTACCGGGACAGTGACTCAAATACCTCTGCCAGGTGTTTCAGGTGGTCCTCGTACATTCTGGAGTACACAATTACATCGTCCAGGTAAAGTAACACAGTCTCGAAGTTGCGGTGTCCCAAGCAGCACTCCATCAATCTCTGGAACGTTCCGGGGGCATTGCAGAGTCCAAATGGCATACTGTTGAACTCGCAGAATCCCATCGGGGTGGTGAAGGCCGTCTTCTCCCGATCCTCCTCAGCCACAGCTACTTGCCAGTACCCACTAGTGAGGTCAAGGGTGGAAAAGTAATTTGCAGACTTTAAGGCAGCTAGGGACTCCTCTATGCGTGGTAAAGGGTATGCATCTTTATGTGTAATGCGATTTACTTGACGGTAATCTACACACATTCTCATGCTCCCATCCTTCTTCCTCACTAGCACTAGGGGAGCTACCCAGGGACTACAACTATCCCTTATCACTCCCGCCTTCCTCATGTCATGCAGCATTTCCTTTGCCTTCTGGTAGTGAGCTGGGGGTATAGGCCTATAACGTTCTTTGATTGGGGAATGGTTGCCTGTGGGGATATGATGTTGAACCCCCTTAACCCTCCCGAAGTCTAGTGGATGTTTACTGAACACCTGCGAGTATTCTTGAACCACCCGGTGTACACCCTGTTTTTGATGGGTGGGAGTGGTGTCCGACCCAACATGGAGCTGCTGGCACCAATCCTCCACCTGGGTTGCAGGGTCATTATCCTCCACTTCTTCTGGTGAAGTTAAGGACTCCGCCTCGTGAATGCAGTTGTTATGGACAGCATGTAATTTGGCAACAGTGGCATAACGTGGCAGTTTGACCTCATCTTCCCCTAAGTTGAGAAGACGGACGGGCACCCTCCCATTATGTACATCTACCACTCCCCTGGCGGTTAAGAGCGTGGGTCTATGCTCGGAGCAAAGGGGTTCTACTACTGCCTGATAGCTCTGTCCTCTAAGACCTATGGCAGCTCTACACCAGATGAGCATTTCACTCATTGGGGGGACGACAATGGGTATGGGGTCTGTTACCCGCATGTTACCGATTTCACCATCTGTTAACTTTACTTGCTGTTGATACATCAGGACTCGGTATTCCCTCTGCAGCGCCCTCCTCTGTCTTGGTCTGGCAGTGTCGGCGATCTGTTGGAGCAAGAACACAACTTCTCCCAAACAATTACCAACAGTGTTAGTGCCAAGTACCATATACGGGTTTGTGTCATCAGGATTTGTCTCTACTACAATTAGCCCCTGGTCCTTCAGCTCCACTCTCCCCACCTTTACAGTCACATTCTTAACCCCGAGTAGGGTAAGGGGGAGTCCATTTGAAGCATATACTGAAAGATTTGGAGCTGGCGGACATAGATCGTCCATGGACCAGGACCTCTTGTAGAGGACGTCAGGCATGATGGTTACCTGAGATCCTGTGTCCAGCAGGGCGTGCGTCGGGATCCCGTCCAGTACAATGGACAGGAAAGGTCTTCCTCCGACGAACCTGTTGTACCAGTCTGATGGGCCTGGTGAGTTTACTCCTGGGTGTCGGCCCTTGGACCCAGGGTTTTCTCGTTTAAAGGACACTTCTGAGCGAGGTGTCCGGTCTTACGGCATCGGTAGCAGGTAAGGTCCCTCGGTGGACGGCGCTGGTCACTGGTCCTCGGCGAGGGCGGTGTTGGCCTCCTCCTCCTTCGCATCCAGGGGACATCCTCAGGGCTATCGGCTAACAGGATCTTCCCTCCTTCCTCGGGCTCCGTCCGCAGCTGCAGGGCACTCAGCACAGTGGTCAGGGTTTTGCTCAACTGACGCACCTTAGAGCGCAGACTGTCCAGTTCTTTAGGGGACATTGCTGGAACCTTAGCTTCAGCAGCCACTGGGGAAAAGGTGGGTGTAGCAGGCTCTGGGGTAACCCCACCCCAGTAACGTTGGATGGCATTTGTTTCCAGGGGCAGCAGTCCTTTTATAGCCATGTCCTTGAGATTGTCAAAGGTGGCATCTGGATGATCCAGGGACCACCAACGCACAGTCCGGCTCTCCTCTGGAGACCTCAGTCCCCGGACAAACTGTTCCTTCAGCATTTTGTTCTCATTTTCGATGCTGGTTGGACTAACCTGGTTCAGAGCTAGCAGGGCCCCTTGTAGGCGCCAGGCGTAGTCCCGAACATTGTCCTCCGGTTGTTGGGAACAGCTGTAGAACCTCATCCGGAGGTCCGCCTCAGTAAGGTCCTCAAATACAGTTTGTAGCTTTTGAAATATTGCGGACACTGACTCCTGGTCTGCGGCTGACCATGTTTCCACTTCCCGTTCCGCAGCACCGGTCAGTTGTCCTAATACAACGGCGGCTCTTTGTTTGCCGGTCATAGAGTACATGTCCAGGATACCACGTATCTTCCGTTTGAATCCAGACAGGGTATCTGGTTTGCTGTTGTACTGGGGGAGCCACTTTGCTCCAGGAATGTATGGTAACGTCATGGGAATGACGGGTGTTACAGGCGCTGCTGGTGGAGCGGTGGCTTCAGCCTGCTCATCGTCGGGCGCGGGTTGAACTTCAGGGACCTTGACCGGTAGGTCGGCATTCTGCTGCTCGTCGGACATCTTGGCGCCCCCCTAGTTAACCGTGGCCTACCTTCTGGTTTTTCTTCCGGTAGGCCGCAGCTCCGCAGGTGACGGTAGTCTTCAGGACCTTGCGTCGCTTGCGTCTTACGTCCAGTGCGTTCAGCGACGCTCCTTACAGGACCTGGCGCTTGTTAGTTTAACGTCGAAGCGTGGGGCATGTCCGGGACTTCACGCTCTTTTGCAGGTAAACCCCTAATTTTCCCGCGGTTACGCCCTTCAGTTTCCCGGCATTACGCCCTTCTTCTCGCTCGGCGGCCCAACAATGGCGGCAACCTTCACCACAGTCAAATGTATACAGTTCAGAATAAAGGCACACAGTACCCGGTGGCAACGGGCAAAACTCGGCATCGTTGCAGCGGGCACGGGCAATCCTGTTCGTGATGCCAGGAAGAGCTGACTCACCCAGGGGAAATGGGAATTACTCGGTTACCCTGGCCTTTAGCCTTAAGGAGGTCGCGGTGGTCGGCTCCCGGGCCCGTACCCTGGGGTCCGTCTTTAAAAAGGCGTTGATAAATGTTAAGTTTTATTATGGAGTTCGTGACGCCACCTGTGGTTTCTGATGATATTCACCAGCACTGTGCAGTCCACTGAGGCCGATGATAAGGCAGCTAGATGGTATGACTCCCCACAGGTGGAGCTAGGCCTCAGGGCAGGGTAAGAATGGGGAATGCAGGACGGAGAGATTTGGCCTGGTCAGAGCAAGAACGGGGACGGACACGACAGTCACTTCAGTACCTTTTACTGGTGGAAATTCAGGCACATCCCGGAGCACTGTAGGGTGAAGGGTGCATATCAGGATCCTCCCCAAAGAGCAGGTGTTAGGCCTCCTGTTTCTTGCTTCTGCGTAGTAAGTTTCTGTCCTGCCTGGAGCTAGGCCTAACTTTGTCTCTGTCCTGCGCTGGCTGACTTTGTGGTAGGGCCTTCTCTTGGAGCGCACGCTCCCGACTTACGGGGCCTATGTGTCTCCTGGCTCTGTTACGTATCAGCACTTTAGCGATCCTGGGACTTTTAGTTCTCCAGGGATTCCGGTTTATCTTACTGGGTCGTGGAGATCCCGGTAAGCTTCAGACCCGGTGTACGGTAACTGCTTCTTCGGGGTGAGGTAGTTAAGCTCCTCTGCCTCCTATGTACTAACTCTCTCTACTCGCCTTCGGCCTGCTCGGGCCCTCAATAGGCTACTCACACTAACGGCAGCGTGCCGCGTTTCACACATCTTATGGCGCCGGCACACCTAAGCTCACCTCTCTGAGCTATGCCTCAACTGGGCTCAACTCTGTATTCAGGCTTGCACCAACTGAACTCTTCAGAGGAACTGCTGAGTCACTGAGCTCCACTGCAGACTGACCTGTTTCTGGGTCTCACTCTCATCAACGGACTTCTGCTCTCTGTCGACTCCAGTCTAGACTAACGGCTGCATGGCTCCACCTTCCCTTATATATCCCTAACGGGCTCCCTCTGGTGGTCTGAGATGGAAGGTGGAGATGTGTGAATGGTTATGGGGGCCTCTTGTGGAGGGAATCCTTCAATACACCCTTCTAGGATTTGTGATACCAAGCGCAGCTGGGCGTCACATGATTTAATACAAGATGGGGCTGTGTATAGAGGGGCTGAAAGGAATGATGTACTGCAAAATGTTTGTGTCTATAAAGGGGCTGAGATAAGTTTAGCTGTTTTTTGCCTGTTACAGAGAGATCAGCAATATGAAAATGCATATGCTCTCCTATTAATCCTTTGTCATATACATAAAGCGAGCAGTATTTGCAGCTTTATGTCACTGATCTCTCTGCAGCAGGCAACTCTGGTTGTACATATAGGATGGAGCTATATAAAGAGAAGCTTAAAGGAATGATCTATTGCAGATTGGAACTGTATATAGAGCAGCTGAAAGCAATGATATACCGCAGGATGGGTGTGTATATAGAGGGAGTAGTTGACCTGTTTGTTGCCTGCAGCTGAGATATCAGTGATGTGAATCTGCAAATGTTGCTTTGTTGATGCAAATAGCAGAAGATAATCCTCTACCGTATGCATCAACAGAGCAGCATTTATAGTTTTGTGTCACTGATCTGTCATTGTCAGGCAAAAAACACAACTTTACACTGCCAAATAATTACATGCTTTGTTGTGGAGGAATACAGGAGAGTTGAACTTTTCTATATATATATCTATGTAAACCACACTGGCAGCTATATTGATGTAGATGGCAGGAGATGAAATCAGTCAGACAGAGTACCGTACAGGAGCAGAGAGTGCACAGAAAAATAAGTTAAATTCTACACTTAAATAAGGTTGATGATAACTTAGAGAGGTGGGCTAGTAAGACACACACAGGAGAGGGAGAGGTCTGCAGCACTGAGGAGAAGCAAGGTGTTCCTGGGAAATGTAGTTTTAGCAGATAAGAATAAGACCACCCATTCAGTTATGTCAAGCTAGAGGGGAAGAGATTTAAAAAGACACAAAGGTACAAGATATAAATGTTATGTTGGTCTTAGCCTGTATATTATCAATAAGTATGAATTTACTGTGCTTTGTTAAAAATAATGCAATTGTTGGAATAACCCTTTAATGAACTATGTACATAATATTGGAGTCTTATTTGGTAGAAGGGTCTTTGGAATTCTTCAGACACCAGAAACATGATCTGATTGATATTATCTATAGTGGATGCAGGTGTTTCAGTCACACCTGGACCCTAAAGCGTAGCGTGGCCCAAAAAAGGTCTCTTTGACTATTAAAGGTCATGGTAATTGAGGGAACTGTTGGAACATTCTGGTCTACAACCTTCAAGAGACGCCACTGAGTACCTCTAATATCTCCTGAGCAAAGTCATTGACTATAAAATGTAACGTCATTTATACAAACCAAATAAAAAGGTGGAAGCTCGTCTGATAGGTTCCCTTTAAATTCACTCATTGCCTTTTCACGCGCGGTTCCTCTCAATGACTCAGTGTATTAGCGATGCCATCCGAAATGTTTACTTACAGAGCAATGACTTTCGGTAGGAAATGTTTAAATTTTATTTTATATCTGGTATTAACATGAGGTTTATTCTAGAGGGACGGCAGCTGTTGTGCTTAACAGTCTCCGGAGAAGAGAAAATATGCCTGCGCTCTGGATTTTATTTCTGGCGATTATGCCGTGCAGGATAAGGACATATTGTTTTGTTTTGGTTGAATGTTGTTACTTAAATTCTTGTTTTCAGACAATTAAATAAATGTTTATTTAGCACAAAGTTCTAATCATATGCAAAGTAGACGGTCGTCCTACTCCACATTTTCCAGGTCCTGTTCACAATTGCTTGAAGTTGCAATTTTTGTCATTTTTTTTCTATTTATCTATTTATACTGGTAAACATTGGGATCATCAGAGGATATAAGTGTATATAATATAGATTTTGCCTGTATTGTGAGGGTTTTGGGAGCATCTTTTTGTCGATTTTCATGGGGTTCCTAAACATTCGTGAATGACCTGAATTTTGTGTTTGGAAGTACAATCTCTGGAAAAAATTATGGAATCACCGGGCTCGGAGGATGTTCATTCAGTTGTTTAATGTTGTTGAAAAAAAGCAGATTACAGACATGGCACCCAACTAAAGTCATTTCAAATGGCAACTTTATGGCTTTAAGAAACACTAAAAGAAATCAAGATTAAAAATGTGGTACTCAGTAAGGGTAATTTTTTTCAGACCAAGCAGAGGGAAAAAATTATGGAATCACTCAATTCTGAGGAAAAATTATGGAATTATGAAAAACAAACACACAAAAGAACACTCCAATACATAACTAGTATTTTGTTGCACCACCTCTGGCTTTAATAACAGTTTGCAGACTCTCAGGCATGGACTTAATGAGTGACAAACAGTACTGGCTCCAACTTTCTCTGATTGCTGTTGCCAGATCAGCTTTGCAGGTTGGAGCCTTGTCATGGATCATTTTCTTCAACTTCAACCAAAGATTTTCAATTGGATTGAGATCCGGACTATTTGCAGGCCATGACATTGACCTTATGTGTCTTCTTTCAAGGTATGTTTTCACAGTTTTTGCTCTATGGCAGGATGCATTATCATCTTGAAAAATTATGTCATCATCCCCAAACATCCTTTCAATTGATGGGATAAGAAAACTGTCAAAAATATCAATGTTAACTTGGGCATTTATTGAAGATGTAATGACAGCCATCTCCCCAGTCCCTTTACCTGACATGCAGCCCCATATCATCAATGACTGTGGAAATTTGCATGTTCTCTTCATACAGTCATCTTTATAAATCTCATTGGAACGGCACCAAACAAAAGTTCCAGCATCATCACCTTGCCCAATGCAGATTCGCGATTCATCACTGAATATGACTTTCATCTAGTCATTCACAGTCCATAATTGCTTTTCCTTAGCCCATTGTTACCTTGTTTTTTTCTGTTTAGGTGTTAACGATGGCTTATGTTTAGCTTTTCTGTATGTAAATCCCATTTCCTTTTAGGCGGTTTCTTACAGTTCGGTCACAGACATTGACTCCAGTTTCCTCCCATTCGTTCCTCATTTGTTTTGTTGTGCATTTCCTGTTTTGGAGACATATTGCTTTAAGTTTCCAGTCTTGATGCTTTGATGTCTTCCTTGATCTACCAGTATGTTTGCCTTTAACAACCTTCCCATGTTGTTTGTATTTAGTCCAAATTTTAGACACAGCTGACTGTGAACAACCAACATCTTTTGCAACATTGCGTGATGATTTACCTTCTTTTAAGAGTTTGATAATCCTCTCCTTTGTTTCAATTGACATTTCTTTTGTTGGAGCCATGATTCATGTCAGTCCACTTGGTGCAACAGCTCTCCAAGGTGTGATCACTCCTTTTTAGATGCAGACTAATGAGCAGATCTAATTTGATGCAGGTGTTAGTTTTGGAAATGAAAATTTACAGCGTGATTCCATAATTTTTTCCTCAGAATTGAGTGATTCCATAATTTTTTCCCTCTGCTTGGTCTGAAAAAAATTACCCTTACTGAGTACCACATTTTTAATCTTGATTTGTTTTAAAGTTTTGTAAAGCCCTAAAGTTGCCATTTGAAATGACTTTAGTTTTGTGCCATGTCTGTGATTTGCTTTTTTTCAACAACGTTAAACAACTGAATAAACATCCTCCGAGTCCGGTGATTCCATAATTTTTGCCAGGGGTTGTATAAGCATTTATTACATAATTTTCCCCATTGTGACACAACATTAATTTTGAACACTTGGCTGCTAAATTCCTGTGGTTTCAACTTTTCTCCAGGCAACACTTTATTTATTTTTTTAAAGTGACCGTCCAAAATATATTTGAAGAGGATCTTTCATCAGATTTAGCATGTTAAATTGGCCACATCATGGAATAATGTTTGCAGAGCTGATTTAAAACGTTTTAAAATGTTATTTCCAATCTCCGTTGTGGACATAGACACGTGGTCAAAATTATTGGTACCTTCTGTTAAAGTAAGAAAAACCCACAATGGTCGCTGAAATAACTCGAAACTGACAAAAGTCATTTTCAATTTAAATTTACTGAATATCAACTAATGAGAATCAGACATTGCTTTTGAATTGTGATCCAACAGAAAAAAGAAACTAATGAAACAAAAATGGACAAAAATGATGGTAACCTTAACTTAATATTTTTTTGCACAAAATTTTGAGGCAATCAAACAATTTCTGTAACTCTCAATAAGATTTCTGCACCTGTCCACAGGTATTTTGGCCACTCCTCGTGAGTATGGATGAGAGGACCCGTGGAAGTTCAGGTTCTGGTACCTCACCTAACTTTAGTCCAAAGTTTGGTTTGGCTTCCAGAACTGTACCCGAACCTGAACCCGAACCCTATTGAAATCAACGGGGACCTGAACTTTGAAGCTGGAAAATTTCTCTCTCATGCCTCCCTGGACTCGCAAACTGTAAAACAGTCTTCCAGGAGAAATCCATGTTCAGCACCGCACACTAGGTGTCCTGCACGAACCTCAAACTTTACAGTTAAGGTTCGTTCATCTGTACTCGTGAGGAAACTGCTCCTTATCTTAGATGTGAAGGCAAATTCTCCAGACTGCAGGATTCAGCTCCTTCCACTGATGTTCAACAGGATTTAGGTCAGGGTTCATAGAAGCCACTTCAGAATAGTCCAATGTTTTCCTCTTAGCCATTCTCTGATGTTTTCGGCAGAGTGTTTTGGGTCATTATCCTGTTGGAGGACCCATGACCTGCGACTCAGACCAAGCTTTCTGACACTGCGCAGCACATTTCTCTCCAGAATGCCTTGATGATATTCTTGAGATTTTATTATACCCTGCACAGATTGAAGACCCCCTGTGCTAGATGCAGCAAAGCAGCCCAAAAACATAACCGAGCCTCCTCCATGTTTCACAGTAGGGACACTGTTCTAGTCTTTGTTTACTTCATTTTTGCGTTTGTGAACATTAGAGCTGATAAGTCATCAAAAATCTCCAGTTTTGTCTCATCTGTCCAATACATATTCTCCCAGAAGCTTTGTGGCTTGTCAATATTAAGTTCAGTAAATTTCAGTCTTGCTTTTTTATGATTTTGCTTTCAACAGTGGTTTCATCCTCAGTCGTCTTCCATGAATTCATCTCTGATTGTACAGGAGGAGGAGGAGGTGATCTGTGACATCACCTATTGTGAATGGTGGATCCTGTGTTATCTACTGTATATAGAGGTGTTATCAGTCATTGTACAGGAGGAGGAGGTGAGCTGTGACATCACCTATAGTGAATGGTGGATCCTGTGTTATCTACTGTATATAGAGATGTTATCAGTCATTGTACAGGAGGAGGAGGTGATCTGTGACATCACCTATTGTGAATGGTGGATCCTGTGTTATCTACTGTATATAGAGGTGTTATCAGTCATTGTACAGGAGGAGGAGATGAGCTGTGACATAACCTATTGTGAATGGCAGATCCTGTGTTATCTACTATATATAGAGGTGTTATCAGTCATTGTACAGGATGAGGAGGAGGTGAGCTGTGACATCACCTATTGTGAATGGTGGATCCTGTGTTATCTACTGTATATAGAGGTGTCATGAGTCACTGTACAGGAGGAGGTGAGCTGTGATATCACCTATTGTGAATGGTAGATCCTGTGTTATCTACTGTATATAGAGGTGTTATCAGTCATTGTACAGGAGGCGGAGGAGGTGAGCTGTGACATCACCTATTGTGAATGGTGGGTCCTGTGTTATCTACTGTATATAGAGGTGTTATCAGTCATTGTACAGGAGGAGGAGGTGAGCTGTGACATCACCTATTGTGAATGGTGGATCCTGTGTTATCTACTGTATATAGAGGTGTTCTCAGTCATTGTACAGGAGGAGGAGATGAGCTGTGACATAACCTATTGTGAATGTCAGATCCTGTGTTATCTACTGTATATAGAGGTGTTATCAGTCATTGTACAGGATGAGGAGGAGGTGAGCTGTGACATCACCTATTGTGAATGGTGGATCCTGTGTTATCTACTGTATATAGAGGTGTTATCAGTCACTGTACAGGAGGAGCTGAGCTGTGATATCACCTATTGTGAATGGTGGATCCTGTATTATCTACTGTATATAGAGGTGTTATCAGTCATTGTACAGGAGGAGGAGGTGAGCTGTGATATCACCTATTGTGAATGGTGAATCTTGTGTTATCTACTATATGTAGAGGTGTTATCAGTCATTGTACAGGAGGGGGAGGAAGTGAGCTGTGATATCACCTATTGTGAATGGTGAATTCTGTGTTATCTACTGTATATAGAGGTGTTATCAGTCATTGTATAGGAGGAGGAGGTGAGCTGTGACATCACCTATTGTGAATGGTGGATCCTGTGTTATCTACTGTATATAGAGGTGTAATCAGTCATTGTACAGGAGGAGGAGGTGAGCTGTGAGATCACCTATTGTGAATGGTGGATCCTGTGTTATCTGCTGTATATAGAGGTGTTATCAGTCATTGTACAGGAGGAGGAGGTGGTAAGCTGTGACATTACCTATTGTGAATGGTGGAACCTGTGTTATCTACTGTATATAGAGGTGTTATCAGTCATTGTAGAGGAGGAGGAGGTGAGCTGTGACATCACCTATTGTGAATGGTGGAACCTGTGTTATCTACTGTATATAGAGGTATTAGAAAATAAAGCCTTGTCAATTCCAGATGCGGATCCAATGTACCCATATTCCATATCCCATATACCCTGATTATATGGTCGCTTGGGTAATTACACATAACATGTATAGTTGCCCACAGCTTTCTCCAGGGATTACAGGTGATCAATGGGGTGTCAGTTGCCAGAACTGATGCAAACATACAATACTAAAGCAGCTTCATACATTGGCTGACAAAATTTTTTATTTTTCCTATATTTTTTTTACCACAGGCTCAGCAAAAAAAATGACCTTTCTTCCATTATCCTTGTAAAGCATGACAGGGTTCTTAGCCGTATACTTACCACAAAATTAAACAGAATCCTCTGAGAGAGGGATGGAGAGAGCGTAAATAAATGGACTTTCCCACAAAATCAATACTCAGCAATTGTTTGTTGGCTCAGACAATGTCCTATTACTTTGTGCTGCTAAAAAATAAAAGGATTCAATTACAATAGTATTTCTGTGAACTACTTTAATTTACTACTGTACTTTAGTGATATATGCTATATACATTTTATATATATATATATATATATATATTTATATACACATATATAATTTATTGATATTTTAATGACCTTTGGCTCGATGTCGAGCCATGGCGACTTGATCGATGAACAATCTTGTAAGAAGATCGATCTTGTATAAGCCTAGAAATGTCCACCAGGGTCTTCTCCACCATTATCTTGATAGTATCAAGCCATCAGGTTGCTGGTCTTCCTCTTCATCTTGTTTCTTCTACACGATGTCATTTTCCAGTGATTGCGCTCTTCGTATGATGTGCCCAAAGTAGGCAAGTCGTAGTTTGGTGACCCTTGCTTCCAGTGACATGTCTGGCTTGATTTGTTCCAATATTGATTTGTTTGTTCTTCTTGCCATCCATGGTATTGATAACATCCTTCTCCACCACTACATTTCAAAGATGCCGATTCTTCTTCTGATTTGTTTCTTTATCGTCCAGGTTCCGCATCCATATGTTACCACAGAAAAGACCAAACTATGTACGAGTTGTGTCTTCGTCACCAGTGAAATATTCCTCGATTTGAAGACCTTGTCCATTGACTTCATTGTTGATTTGTTCATAGCTATTCTCCTATTGACTTCCGTTGTCGTCACTGCATCTTGAGTGATTATTCATCCGAGTATTTTTAAGCCTTTTACAACTTCTAGTTCATCGCAGTCCATCTCAGATGTGTTTCGGTTGTAACTGTCTGTAGTCAGTGTCTAAGTCTTCTTTGTGTTGAGTAGCAGTCCCATGTTCAAGCTTTCCTTCTTGACACTCCATAATAAGTCCTTCATTCCATCTACGCTTGTTGCTGTCAATGTTATATCATCTGCATATTTAAGATTGTGAATAATTCGTCCAACAATTTTGATTCTTTCTTTTTCGGCAAGTCCAGCCTGCCTGAAAATAGCTTCTGCATATAAATTGAAGAGAAATGGTGACAGGATGCCGCCTTGTCTGACGCCTCGCTCTACTTTGTACCATGCCATGTCGCCGCGTTCTGTTCGTATAGTCCTATCGTTTCCACAATCGGTAACCTCTCTCTTTTTTGGAACAGGAATAAACACTAGATCTTGTCCAGTCCTTGGGCCATTTTCCAGTTGTCCATATCTGTTGACACAGGTGTGTCTTTGTCTTTCGGCTTTCAGTTCAGGGCATGCAAAACTTTGAACAATGTCCGGCATTGGGCAACCTGGGAAATGAGGTAAGGAATTTCCAGAATATGCACTATAAGTGCATCGGTATTCATGGCTGAATACTGATAAATAGAACTGTGAACTCAAAAGAGTGGTATGTGCACCAAAAGCATTTTTAACTTCTTCTGGGGGCTGAGGGCAGCAACACCGTGATTTTTAACAGTTTTTAAATAAAAGAACAGGCATGTAAGAGGGTGACCGGGACGGTCATGCGCCTCTTCCCTATTAATGCACATAATGCTGTGTTCTATGTTTATATATGAGCATTCATATGATCTAATGTCTAATGGGTTACTTATAAGTTCAATATAGGTTGGTGCGGGTAGACTATTAGATTGATAGAAGAAGTAGTGCAGAGGTGGGCACTGTAGCACACAGAGTATGCAGTTATGGTTGGGAAAGAGTTAAGGGGTTTAGGAGCTGCTCCAGTGTGGGAGTGACAGGTTCAGTGAAGAACTGAGACACTTCCTGATTGCAGACAGTTCTAGTTGAGTGAGGGACAGTGACTAGTGAGGAGTGTCCAGAGGACACAGGAGAAAGTACAGGAGAAGGGTGTGTGTGTGTCACAGTCTGGGAGTTTTTGGACAACCGTATCTGGAAAGTAAATCCGAACATTCTAGACAGTGGGGACAACAGGAACAGATGTACATGGAGAGGTCAATGTGGGAACTTCACCTTACGTGCCAGGACAGGACAGCCTCATCAGGGAGGTGGATCCAAGCAGGTCAGGCAGTGGGACAGAGAATGGAGTTGCCCAGAGAGCTGGCGCGCTCGGCGTTGGTCTTCATGTCCAAATCGGTGTCCGTGACTTTCATCGCTGGTGCCGCTGTGTGTGAAGAGATCACATAGAGACTGTATCACTTGTTACTCCCTGCATGTGACTGTGGCTGCAAGTAGGGAAGTTTTTACGTGTTTAAGCTGGTCTGGTTTTCTTCTTCTGAAGGTTAAAAGACTCAACACCCAGGAAGGCGGGTCAGAAGTGAGTATGGAGGTCTCCTCCACCGAAGCACCACAACACACACACACCCAGGGATTCTCCAAGTTCCCTTTTTCTGTAGCGGGCCAGGGTGAGAATTTAATCACTGAAACTGATGTGCCACTCGCCACCGACTGCCACCCTGTCCCCCATCACAGGCACACTTTAATCATAAATCCACCTGCTAATAGATGTAAGACCTCTTGTGCTGCCAAAATAGTTGTGACTCATTGAGGCATGGGCTCCACAAGGTCTCTGAAGGTCTCATATTGCATCTGGAACCAAAACTTTAGAAGCAGCTACTTTCAGTCATACTAGTTGGACCTCCATAAATTGGATTTGTTTTTCCATTACATCCCACAAACGCTTGAACAGATTAAAATCTGTGGAATTTGAAGGAAGAAACGGGGCACTCCACTGTAATTAGGCGAATCAATGCTATGAAGAAGGGTACCTAGTCTTTAATAATGTTTAGGTAGGTGTTATGTGTTAAAGTAACAACCACATGAATGCCAGGATCCTACTTTTCCCAACAGAACATTGGGCATGGTGTCACACTCCCTCCGCCATCTATTTTCTCGCCCACATGATTTGAAGGAAATTTGATTCTCCAAACAAGGTGACCTTCTTCCATTCCATTATGAAACCTCACCATCATATCCATCAGTAATATTTTGGCCAATTTGAGCTTTAGTAGGTCTTCGATGGGATTGGACCAAATAGGATTTACTGGCACATCATAGATCTATGGGTGACCATGAACCAGACCCCACTTCAAAAGTTGTCCTTTATTTGGATAACTTTTGGTAGTTGACCCCTTAAGGAGCAGGGAATTTCTTTGTTTTACAATTCTGTTTTTTCCTCACCTTCCAAGAACCATGGCTTTTTTTTATTTTTTCTATCAACATTACCATATAAGGGCTTTTTCTTTTTTTTTGAAGAACCAGCTGTAGTTTTGAACAACACCATTCCTTTTGGTATACAATGTACTAAAAAAAGGGGAAAAATTCCAATTGGGATGATATGGTGAAAAATGCAAGTGTGCCATTGTTCTTTGGGTTTTGTGTTTATGGCGTTCATTGTGTGGGAGAAATGACCTGGAAAAATGATGGCCCGGGTCAGTATAAGAACAGTGCTACCAAACATGTACTGATTTTTTATTCTATTTAAGTGATGAAAAAAAAATCAGAATATAGTAAAAAAAAACATTTTTGCTTTAAGACCCATATTTTTTTTATGTTCATGGAGCTAAATGAGGCATTTGTTTTTTGTGTGGGGAGCTAACTTTTTTATTTATGCCAATCTGGTGTACATAGATGTTCTCATAACTTATTTTTACATCTTTTATATGACCAAAAAATGTAATTCTTCTGTTTTTAGTTTTATTCTCTCTATGGTAGTGAAGAATTAATTCCATATTTTAATAGATCTACAGATGCGGTGATACTAAATATGTTAATTTAAAAAATATATATTTTTTTATTTTTAATGGGTAAAAGGGAGAGGATTTGAATTTTAAATATATATATATTTTAATTTGTTTATATTTTACAAAAGGTTTTATAATTACATTATTCTTTAGTCCCCTTAGTTTGATCGCTTGTATGATATACTGCAATGCTGTAACGTGCGTTGCCTCGCTCAATATGCTTGTACTGAGCGAGGTCACACTCATCTAGACTGACGGGGCCAGAAGTATGCACATCGCATTCTTTTGGACACGTGACTGCCCTCTCCTGACGCTGGCAAATCCTGAGGATTCACAAGTCTGCAGGCATAAAGTATGACTACAAACTTCCAGGCCAAACCTGGGCAATCTCTTTAAGAGGATAAGTATTTAGAATATAACCTCTTTGAGATGACCATCCACAATAGCATTGAAAAAAAACATTATCGTGGACCCACTGTGCAGCGGCCGTAAGGGCCTAGGGTACTCGGTAGCCGGACCGGCAGTCTTCCAGGGAGGTCACGGTGGCAGTGGCCCAGCTCCGTGGCCCTGGCCGAGCAGATGAAGGGAGTATTTACAGGGGATTTGTAGTCTTTATGTGACGCCACCTGTGGTGTCTGGTCAGGGATGACCAGCGCTCCTGTGTGGGCCCTGGGGGATAGATGGTATATGCTGTGTGGGCCCTCAGGGATTAAGAAAGCTTACATGAAGGATGGTGGCGGGGGAAAAAGTGTGCAGAGAGCAGGGCGGCAGCAGTGATGATAGTCACAGTGGTAGCACAGCTGCGGGGAGGCGCAGCAGAAGAAGACAGACATGAGGAATGTAGTCCGGTTACCTTTACTGCAGAGAAAGCTGTGGAGTCCGGGGCACTGGTCACTAGGTCCAGGAGGGTCCGGTCAGCCTGGAAGCAATCGGAGTCCACCCCGTCAGGTGGGTTTGGAGGCCTGCCTGCTGCGCTTCTCCGTTGCGGGCCCTGCTTCCTGTGAGCTATCATGCGGTCCCTTTACTTCACTCCTGCCCTAAGCTCCGTACTAGCAGGCGGTGCGAACCTATAACGGGTACTGCCGTCTTGGGTGCAGCTCTGGGCCTCTGCTTGTGGCCAGGAAACTTGCAGTCTCCTGTCCCCCAGATTCGGTTGCCGGGACGTGCAATGCCCGTACAACCCAGGACTCTGGCGTCCTCTGCTCCGCTGCCTGGGGTAAGCTCTTCACTCCCAGAACTTTCTCCTTCTCTCTCTCTGCTGCTTTCTCCCCCTCTCTCTTCCCTCTCACACTCACTGACTAACTCCTCCCCCCAGCCAGAAAAGGCAGCTCCCCAAAATAGGGTGTAGAGCTCCCCCTTCAGGTCAGGGATCAGAACTTGTGTGTGCATGTGGGGTTTACCTGACATAGGAAGCTCCTCCTGCTTCCAAGCGTAATATCACCTCTGGTGAAGGAGGCAACACTACTGTGGCAACCGGCCCATGGGGCGCCACATTCCCCCCTAGTGTAGCACAGTACGTCCCGGACTGTAAAGACATAAGGGTGCAAGTTAACAATAAACAATTTCTTCCCTTTTGGGGAGGCGCATTTCTTAAACGATACATTATTATCAAGAATGCAAAAAGTACAAAAATATCAGAAAAATGCAAAATATAAACCACTCAACAAGGTGCCCTTGATAACGCCTATGCAGAGCGTCACCTCACCGGTTTGTAGTGCAGCTCGGTGGAAACCGCCCCAAACCACCTCAAACTTTGTCCCTGGGCGTGGCTACAGGGCACAAAGACCATGGTTTGACCTGGTTCTTCGGCCACGCCGACCATTTTTTTGAGGTCAGGGTTGGATGCGAAAAACCCTTTTGTTTTTTCATTGTCCTGGCCACACCTAGTCCTATGGCCCAATTGTCCATTAACAGGTTAGTATGTACACTTATTCAATTTAGCTTAGAAGTTTATACAGTAGTCTCTGTAGGTATTTTTATTCTTAGTGTTTACTGGGCACAAGCTTTTTCAACATTTTAACCTGGTCATATGTACATTTTCTAACTCTTATAATACTCTATAGACCATGCTTGTAACGAAGTGGGATCTGACATTGTGTACTACGCTGCGATCTACTTAACACTGGTGGTTCTGTTGACCTTTCTTGATCTGAGGTGTCTACTGCTGGTGTGGTAGGCTCACTGTGGACTACACTACGCTTAGTCTGACATAGCACAGGTAGGCTTGGTAGCCTTCTACGACTTCTTTGACTCACCATGGGCATGACAGATTCACCGCTAGCAGGGGGTAGATTCTCCTCATCTGCTGCTGATGAGGCATCTGTTTCTGGGGCCGACTGGTCTTCACGAGGACCCAAGGTCTCTGCTGTTTGTTGTGTAGTCATCGGTGGAAATGTCAAGACTGGTACCACCACTGCTTGGTTTACCTGAGTCTAAGACTGAGGAAATTCTCCTAATACGGTGCGGACCTTCCCTTCAACCTCTTCTATCTATTGAGGAGTGTCTTGACCTCTGCCTCTTTCACACAGTTGATCTGGGCACACCTTCAGGTGGTCTCTAGATACAGTCACATAAGTTCTCCCTCCATCTTTAGTAATGAGGCAAACCTTACTCTTGTCAAAGTGAGAGGGCAAGATGGTATATGGCTCAGCCTCCCACTGGTCATCCAGCTTATGAGTTCTCCTCTTTCTTTTCAGCACCTGTTCTCCTGGTGGTAAGGGAGTGGCAGGGGCTTGCTGATTGTAATCTTTCTCTTGTTTCTGTCTGGCTCGTAATAGACACTCTTCCACGCACTGTTGGACTTTACGGTACTGTAGCTGTCTTTCAGTTTGTGTCTTGCTGTACTGCTGCTGGTGTTAGGACACCCATGTCCGGGTCGATGGGAAGTTTACCTGGTCTTGCCCGCATCAGGTAGGCTGGGGTACACTTGGTCAAATTCACGGGAATGTGATTGTACAGGTCCACCAGGTCTGGTAACTTCTCGGGCCACCGGTTGCGCTCTTCCAGAGGTACGGTTTTCAATAAGTCAATCACCACCTGGTTCATCTTTTCGCACAGACCGTTGGTTTGTGGGTGATAAGGTGTTGTCCGAATTTTCTTACAGCCTTACAGGTTGCAGAATTCTTGAAATATCTCCACTGGGCCTTGGTCTGTTAGGACTTGCTCAGGATAGCCATGAGGTCGACAGAAGTGCTCTTGAAAGGCTTTAGCAGCTGTCTCCGCCGTCTAGTCCTTGACTGGTACAACCACTAGGAAACGGTAATAGTGGTCCACAATTGTTAAGGCATAGGTGTATCCTGACCGACTCGGAGACAGCTTCACATGGTCCAGGGCCACGATTTCAAGTGGTTGTCTTGTGATGATGGGTTGTAAGGGGGCTCTTTGGCTACCACGATCTCTTCGTCTTAGATTGCATGGGCCACACTCTCGACACCACCTCTCGATGGACCTTCTCATGCCCATCCAGAAGAAAAGCTCACGGATCAGGACCTCGAACTTCTTCCACCCGAAGTGTCCTGCCCCGTTGTGGTAAGCTTCCAGGACCATTGGTGCATCCTTTTTTGGAACCACCATCTTCCATACCAGCTTGTGCGTGCGGGAGTTGATGGTTCTTCTGCACAATTTACCTTCATAAAAGAACAACTTGGCTCTCTCCTTCCACAGCTGCAAGGTGGTGCATCCGGGCCTGGGGACGATTTGGCTTGGCTCAGCAGTTCTTTCACCATGTGGATGGCCGGGTCACTGTCCTGCGCTTCTGCCCATCCATGGTGGTGCAATGGGTTGAAAGAGACTTCTTGAACGGCCAACTGCTTGTTTTTCACACAATGGGAGCATTGGGAAGCACCCTGGCGGTGAAAGGCTGGCATCTCAATTTCTTCGAGGTCTTCCAAATCTTCTCTCGAGTCTGGTAAGTTCGGCATGCAGGACAAAGCATCGGTATTGGCGTTCTTGTTTCCTGCCGATATTTGATCACAAACTCGTAGTAAGACAGCCGAGCCATCCATCGTTGTTTTAGGGCAACAAGCTTCGCAGTCTCCAGGTGTGTCGGCGGGTTGTTATCCGTGAAGACTGTAAATCTAGAGGAGGAAAGGTAGTGTTTGAACCTCTCAGTCACTGCCCACACTATGGCCAGGAACTCCAGCTTGAAGGAACTGTAGTTGGTGGGGTTCCTTTCGGTAAGGCGAAGCTTCCTACTGGCATAGGCGATGACCCTCTCTTTGCCTTTCTGCATTTGAGACAACACGGCTCCTAACCCAATGTTGCTGACTGTTACGCACACGCCCGGACTGACTGGCGTGAGCATGATTAGTGATCCCACTGGACCATGAGCCGAGGAGTGCCTGGAGGGGCGTAACTAAGTATCAACTCGGTCCGACCAAGGTCACACGGCGGCTCAGTCGACTCCGTGAACCAGGGAGGAACCGAGCAGAGGGACAGGTGCTACTCCAGGTCAGACCCCGGTCACAGCTGTTGACCCACACCGGGGAATGCAGGAACAGGCAGGTTAGGCTGGCATACAGACAGGTGAGTACTGGCAGGCACGGCTGGTATGCAGATAGGTGGGTATTGGCAGGCACGGCTGGTATGCAGACAGGTGGACACTGGCAGGCACGGCTGGCATGCAGACAGGTGGGCACTCGCAGGCACAACTGGCATGCAGACAGACGGGTACTGGCAGATAGGAACACAGGCAGGATAGGGACCAGTACAGACTGCGACACTGGAACGGAGCCGCAGGTGCGATTGACAAGCATATACGCACATACGCATGATACCATCCTTCTTTTTGACTAGTACCAAGAGGGCTGCCCAGGGGCTACAACTTATCCCTTATTACTCCTGCCTCTTTCATTTCTCGCAACATGCTCTTGGCATACTGGTAGTGAGCCGGAGGGACAGGACGGTATCTCTTTTTAATAGGGGGGTGGTCTCCCGTAGGGATATGGTGTTGGATCCCTTTTACTTGCCCAAAATCCAGGGGGTTCTTACTGAATACCCTTTCGTATTCCTGGACTACCCGGTAGACCCCATCTTTCTGATGTGAAGGGGTGGAGTCAGTACCAATGTGCAGTTTCTGACACCAGTCCTCCAACCGTCCTGAGGAGTCGTTGTCCTCCGTCGTTTCAGACGGGTCCAAGGGTTCTACTGCCTGGATTGCGTTATTACTAACAGTAAAGAGCTTGGCTACTGTAGCGTACCTGGGTAAGTTGGCCTATTTTTCCCCACAATTTAATACTCGTATGGGTACCCTCCCCTTTCTGACATCCACCACCTCTCAGGCTGTCAGGATAGTGGGTCTGCTGTCAGAGTAAATGGGCTCTACCAAGGCCTGGTAGTCTTTGCCTCTGATGCCTATGGCTGCCTTACACCATATCATCATTTCACTCTTGGGGGTACGGGTCACTCACCCTTATGCTGCCAATCTCTCCACCGGACAACTCTACCTGTTGTCTTTGCATGAGTGCTCTAATCTCTTTGTGCAGGACTCATTGTTGTCCGGGGTTGGCGGTTTCAGCTACCTGCTGTAACAACACAATTATCTCACCAAGACAGTTTTCAATAATGTTTGTACGTAGGGTGATCATGAGATGGCATTCATGTTTATCAATGTCCACAATTATCAAACCCTGTGATTCAAGTTCCACTCTCCCCACCTTAATGGTCACCTCTTTATACCCCACCTGGGCAAGGGCTGACCGTTACTTGCTACTATAGTCAAGTCATCATCAGGGCGATGGGTAAGGTCAGTGTCAGCCCAATAGCGTTTATAAAGGATATGAGGCATCGTGGTCACTTGGGAACAGGTGTCCAAGAGAACGTTCAATGGAATGCCATCAATCACGACGGGCAGGATCGGCCGACCCCCTACATACTTGTCCCTCCAGTTGTGTGGACCAGGTTGCTTTACTCCTGGGGGTTGGTCCTCTGCCCCAGGGGTCGATTGTTTAACGGACTCCACCTTGCGATGTGACCCACCTAGTCGCAGCGTCTGCAGATGGGCCGCCCGGTTGGGTCGTAGCAGTCGGTGCCTCTTCCTTTGGTGCGGGTGGATGGGATCCTCTTCTGTCGTCGCCACGGCAGGTCATCCGTACTCGAGGCCAGCTGGATCTTCTCTGTAGGGGAAGACACTTGCAGATACTGCACTGTTTTTGCCAACGCAGCCACACTTCTGGTTAGTTCTTGTACATGTAGGCGTAAGTCTGCAGAGGGTTCGTTACTCAGTGTCAGGGTATCAGCCTCAACAGGTTCCTGGGGCAAAGATGCTGCCTCATGGTGGCAGAGTATTGCTGAGCATTTAGTGGGCACGGTATCACTAGGGGTCGTCTCTCGTAGCACACGGATTGCCCTGTCCTTAAATTGAGCAAATTTATGTCAGGGTTTTGTAAGGACATTACACGCAATTGGGTCTTATGCATGGTAGACAGCAGTCCTTCTATAAATTGCTCTGTTAATATCCTCCTCCTCCTGCACGCTGTCAGGATCAGTCTGCTTAATGGCTCGCAGCGCCTCATGGAGGTTGAGGGCATAGTCTCTCACACTGTCCTGCACCCTTTGTTTGCAGCCAAAGAACCACATTTTTATTTCTGCAGCGGTGCGGGTATCAAAAGTGTCTTGTAGCTTTGTTAAGATGTGCTTGACTGTCCGTTTATCAGTGTCCGGCCAGGAATTGACTTCCCTCTGCGCGGCACCAGTTAGCTGACCGATTAAAATGCTGACCTTCTGCCCTTTGGCCAAGGCGTAAACGTCAAACAGGCTACACAGTTTCTCTTTGAAATCGCTAAGAGTATGCGACTCCCCTGAATATTGTGGTAACCAGGCCGCTCCTGGGATATATGGCATAGACAGTGGCATTATGTGTTAGAACCCTCCTGTTTGTTTTTTTTCCATCTTGTGTGTTTGCGGTCACGAGACCATCTGCCTTTATATTCCAGCTCCTCCCTTTTGGCTGCGCTGGACTTCAGTGTTTGACTGTTTCTCTAGCCAGGTGCTTCGGTGCCTTTCTCTGTCAGTTCCCTTGGTCCTTCTGGGACCTCTAGTACCTTTTTTTCAGTTTGTCTTTTTGTGTTCTGCAACAACTTCTCTGTTTAGGAGGTGTCCCATTTTTGTCCCAGTCCTTAGTTCTTTTAGGGACCCCTCCCCTTATGCTATAGGTCTTCGTTCAGACTAGCCGAGGACTAAGGCGGGTCTGTTCGCTAGGAACAGGCAGCCCGCTACATCGTATGGATTCAGCTTAGTCTTACTGTAGGGACAGCTTTCCCCTATCTTTCCTTAGTACATGTTGCAGATCATAACATTATGGGGGCTGCGGCAGCACCTGCTGTTGGAACTTTCTCTAAGTTGGGCATCTTTCTCCCCCCCTAGTTCACCCTTGCCGGGGTAGGACTCACCGCTCCCGATGCTTATGTCGTCGCTCCCTGCACAGCCGGTCACCGAGACTGCTCTGCTGATCACTGTACAACCGCACTCTTGCTGCACAGCTTCTCACACTTGTGTTGTATTCACAGGACTGCAGCAGCTGGGAACGTCGGATGGGTGGATGGATCACACAGCACAGGGCTGCAACAGATGTATAGATGGGATCACACAGCACAGGGCTGCAGCAGATGTATAGATGGGATCACACAGCACAGGGCTTCAGCAGATGGATAGATGGGATCACACAGCACAGGGTTGCAGCAGCTGGATGGATGGATGGGATCACACAGCCCTCTGCAGGGGGAGGCGACAATCTCCCCCCTCAGTCTGATGCAAAGGGGAAGGCTGGCCTTTCAGCCTGAGTGGCAGACAACTCTGTTACAGTCTATGCAAGTGGTAGGGGCCTATTTTGGTGCCTTTTCCGAGGCTCCGCCCACGATGGGACACCCCACTTATCATTAACTCCGCATGTGCTACAGTAATGGCTGCGGTTTATACAGTTATACACAGTCTTTGTGGCACACAGGACCCGGTTAACAGAGTCCGTAAATCCTGTTTGTGACGCCAGTTGCAGCGGCCGTAAGGGCCTAGGGTACTCGGTAGCCGGGCCGGCAGTCTTCCAGGGAGGTCACGGTGGCAAGGAGTATTTACAGGGGATTCGTAGTCTTTATGTGACGTAACCTGTGGTGCCTGGTCAGGGATGACCAGCCCTGCTGTGTGGACCCTGGGGGATAGATGGTATAGCAGCTGGGATGAAACACTTCCCACGGGTGAAGCGAGTCCCCAGGGATTAAGAAAGCTTATATGAAGGATGGCGGTGGGGGAAAAAGGGTGCAGAGAGCAGGGCGGCAGCAGTGATGATAACCGCGGTGGTAGCACAGCTGCGGGGAGGCGCAGCAGAAGAAGACAGACACGAGGAATGCGGTCCGGTTACCTTTACTGCAGAGAAAGCTGTGGAATCCGGAGCACTGATCACTAGGTCCTGGAGGGTCCGGTCAGTCTGGAAGCAATCGGAGTCCACCCCGTCAGGTGGGTTTGGAGGCCTGCCTGCTGCGCTTCTCCGTTGCGGGCCCCGCTACCTGAGAGCTATCATGCGGTCCCTTTACTTCACTCCTGCCCTAAGCTCCATACTAGCAGGCGGTGCAAACCTATAACGTGTACTGCCGTCTTTTGTGCAGCTCCGGGCTCTAGTTATGCCGCTGTGGTGCCGGGCCTCTGCTTGTGGCCAGGAAACTTGCAGTCTCCTGTCCCCCAGATTCGGTTGCCGGGACGTGCCATGCCCGTACAACCCAGGACTCTGGCGTCCTCTGCTCCACTGCTTGGGGTGAGCTCTTCACTTGCTCTGCTCCCCTAAACTTTCTCGTTCTCCCTCTGGTGCTTTCTCCCCCTCTCTCTTCCCTCTCACACTCACTGACTAACTCCTCCCCCAGCCGGAAAAGGCAGCTCCCCAAAATAGGGTGTAGAGCTCCCCCTTCAGGTCAGGGATCAGAACTTGTGTGTGCATGTAGGGTTTTCCTGACCTGGGGAGCTCTTCCTGCTTCCAAGCGTAATATCACCTCCGGTGAAGGAGGCAACACTACTGTGGCAACCAGCCCATGAGGCGCCACAACTGCACTATGGCTTGTCCTACCCTGGAGGGTCAAAACTAAGCAGCTACCTGGTATTCACTGGAGCCTCTGATGGTGAGGTCAGGTTTGAGCAGCAGGTAGCTGCCAGGTACCTCTCCAGAGCAGTGTCCGGAGTTGTAGCAGCTGACCCTAAGGATCAGAGATGCTGGTTTAGATAGTGTCCAAGGCCGGACAGGACGACCACTGGTATGGGTTCAGACTGTGCAGCTTCTGGATAGCAGACAGAATGCCCACTTGGTACTGGTACAGACTGTGCAGTTTCTGGATAGCAGACAGGTCAGGTATGGAAGCCGGATACAGGTTAGACAACACAGAATTAGGATCGGGATCAGACTTAGCAGACAAAGGGACCTAACAACATGCAAGCAAGTAACTAACACAAGTGTTGTTCAGGCACCTCCCAACAAGTAGAGGTGTCTAAAGTAGTAAGCATTTCCCAGCTATTGGCTGGGGACACTTTAGGAGAGTGCATGCTGTCTCTTTAAGTGACAGGAAGCCCGCGTGCACCCTAAGTGGTTTGCCAGGGGATATGCCAGACGTGTGCAGACCATAGGGAGCGGGAGCAGAGGCAGGAGATGCAGATGGGCGGTCGGGGCAGTAAGTAAGTCCTTGCCGGGGAGGGGAAACGTAGGCATGCAAGGACGCCGGCGCTACAAAGAGGACTTGAATAGAGAAAATTGTCAGGCAAACAAAATAGTGCACACTAAATGAGAAAAACTCATAAATATAGTGATGGCAGAGAAAAATTATGTAAAGATGTAAAGTGACACTAAACGGCAAAATATACCAAACGGGGCTATAATATAACTAACATAAG
This sequence comes from Phyllobates terribilis, assembly GCF_046119375.1. Lineage (NCBI taxonomy): Eukaryota > Metazoa > Chordata > Amphibia > Anura > Dendrobatidae > Phyllobates > Phyllobates terribilis. Next base: position 71,406,348 of record NW_027362762.1, read on the forward strand.
CCTAATCACAAAATATATATAGTCAGACAAGGAAATCACAAAAATATTAAATCTTTATTAGAAACATATAGGTAGACACAATTTAAAAATAAAGGCACAGTGAGCAAACACTAGGGGCAACACATAACAGGAGGGGGTGAGGTAGATACACATAGTAAATAGAGTATATATGCAGCACCAATGATTAATCAATTGTAATTGGATAAAAATCCTATACAGGATTATGGGGCTGCAAACTCTTATAACAATAAATACTGAGGATAACCAAGTTAGAGAAATATATATATAGGTTTACCTGTATAGGTTTAATATTTTTATGATTTCCTTGTTTGGCTATATATTTTTATTTATAGGCTTATGTATATAAAGAGGACTTGAACTCTAGTGCCACCTCTTGGAGGTACCAATCCTAAAAGTCAATATCGACCCTCTAATGAGTCTTGACACATAATTTAGGATAAAGCCAGACCAGAGTCTCTGCTGACACATGTTTCGAGGTGTTTGCCTCACATCAGTGCAAAAGGTGAAAGGTTCAACTAGAGTTCATCATGAGTTCTTCCTTTAGTTTCCCTTACCGTCTATAAAGTTTTCACTTATGCTTTCACTTTAATACTCAGCTTTCACATTCTATTCAACCTTAATTTGTGAGGTCAGCAATACCCTGAAAAGTCATCAAGACTTAAAATTTCCCCCAAGTTTCCAGTTTGGAGACTTTTCACTGTAAGCTAGCTTTTCATTAATGTTACATCCCGTTGTCACAACGACTCCGATATTTTCTTAGGAGAGAACATTATGATTTGATTTCTCGCTAGGGAAGCCTTTTCTTTCCTCTGTCGTTTTGGGAATGTATTCAGGGAATAGTAAACTATTTATGTCTTCTCTCTGCTGCTTTCTCTTTGTTTAACTAATATTAAGAAAAATCATAAATTAAAGCAGACAAGTGGATTAAACACTATTCGTACCCTCATCACAGATCCTGTATAGTCCTTCTACTATATTTATCTGTTTATTTTGCCCTAAGGTACACAATGTGCCAGTTAAGGAAACAGGGGTCTCCCGGGACATTTCTCAATAATGGCGGCCATATATGGGGAAGGGAGACATAATCTGCTTTGACATGGATCATTAAGATGTCAGCGTGGTGAGATGTGTGTGGTCTCAGTCCCGTGCACTAGTTTTATTATGCCAAGTTGAACAGATGAAGCAGCAGGTAAATTAAGGACAGGGGAGTGCTAGATCGCCCTCGTTCCCGGTCTACCGCCTCACATCACGTAACCAATTACTCAAACAGAAGTTCTGCTCACTTCAATGTTATGAGTCTTTAGAAATATTAGATGGTAAGCAATAGCATATTGCTAAAATATGCCATTGGGGTCTCACTCTGGGACCACCATTAATTCTCCAACAAAAGTGGCAACAGTCCTGGTTTAGGGTCAGTGCTGTAGCTCCATGTGCAGCAATGCTCATGGCCATCTGCTTTTTTTGAGTCTGGGAAGAGATAGGAAACCTGAGCGGAGAACACACAAACTCCATACAAATGCTGCCCTTAATCAGATTCGACAATATTATATTGAATGAACCTTGTTCCCTTCATTTTTATGAAAGTTGGTCGGTCCTCTACTAATCATAAAGGGGTTGTTCACTTCTTGGACAACCGCTTCTTGATCTAAATGTTTGACACTGATAAAATAAAAAAGCCTATACTCACCTCCCGTGCCGACACCGTTCCCACCGTATCGGCACTCGCTCTCCCCAGGGCTCCCCATGCTGTTGCTGTGACACGTGACCCCGCCTCCTGTCAAATTGAACATGAAGAGGAAGTCCAGGCTGCAGATAATCTGACTTCCTCTTCATGTTCAATTTGACAGGAGGCGGGAACAGCGACGCCAGCTCTGATTGGGTGCCGGAATCACGCGTCACAACAACAGTCCAGGAATAAAAGGAAACCACTATGGATAAAAGACAGTACAAAGTTTAATAAGACAAAAACAAAGAGCATTCAAAATCTTGAAGGCTGAGAAAACAGAAATAGCATTTCATTTTCATAAAGACTGTTACGCTCACGCCCGGACTGACTGGCGTGAGCGTGATTAGTGATCCCACTGTACCATGAACCGAGGAGTGCCTGGAGGGGCGTAACTAAGTATCAACCCGATCCGACCAAGGTCGCACGGCGGCTTAGTTGACTCCGTGGACCAAGGAGGAACCAAGCAGAGGGACCAGGTGCGACTCCAGGTCAGACCCCAGTCACAGGGAGATGACCGGCTAACACAGGGTGAGCGGGTGAGCGTGTGAGGGAGATGACCGGCTAACACAGGGTGAGCTGGTGAGCGTGTGAGGGAGATGACCGGCTAACACAGGGTGAGCGGGTGAGCGTGTGAGGGAGATGACCGGCTAACACTGGGTGAGCGGGTGAGCGTGTGAGGGAGATGACCGGCTAACACAGGGTGAGCGTGTGAGAGTGAGCGGGTGAGGGTGAGCGTGTGCGTGTGGAGGTGAGCGTCTGAGCGTGTGCGTGTGGAGGTGAGCGTCTGAGCGTGTGCGTGTGGAGGTGAGCATCTGAGTGTGTGCGTGTGGAGGTGAGCGTCTGAGCGTGTGCATGTGGAGGTGAGCGTCTGCATGTGGAGGTGAGCGTCTGAGCGTGTGCGTGTGGAGGTGAGCGTCGGAGCGTGTGCTTGTGGAGGTGAGCGTCTGAGCGTGTGCGTGTGGAGGTGAGCATCTGAGGGTGTGCGTGTGGAGGTGAACGTCTGAGGGTGTGCATGTGGAGGTGAGGGTCTGAGCGTGTGCGTGTGGAGGTGAGCGTCTGAGCGTGTGCATGTGGAGGTGAGCGTCTGAGGGTGAGCGTCTGAGGGTGAGTGTCTGATGGTGAGCGTCTGAGGGTGAGCGTCTGAGAGTTTGAGGGTGAGCGTCTGAGAGTGAGGGTGTGCGGTTGAGGGTGTGCGGTTGAGGGTGAGCGTGTGAGGGTGTGAGGGGGTGAGGATGAGCGTGTGAGGGTGAGCGTGTGAATGTGAGCATGTGAGGGTGTGCGTGTGAGGGTGTGCGTGTGAGGGTGTGCGTGTGAGGGTGAGCGTGTGAGGGTGAGCGTGTGAGGGTGAGCGTTTGAGGGTTAGCGTGTGCGTGTGAGGGTGAGCGTGTGAGGGTGAGCGTCTGAGGGTGAGTGTGTGAGCATGTGAGGGTGTGGGTGTGCATGTGAGGGTGAGCGGGTGAGGGTGAGCAGGTGAGCGTGTGAGGGTGAGGGTGAGCGTGGGAGCGTCTGAGGGTGAGCGTCTGAGGGTGAGGGGGTGAATGTGTGCATGTGAGGATGAGTGTGTGAGGGTGAGCGTAGGAGCGTGTGAGGGTGAGCGTGTGAGGGTGAGCGTGTGAGGGTGGGAGCATGTGAGGGTGAGCGTCTGAGAGTTTGAGGGTGAGCGTCTGAGAGTGAGGGTGTGCGGGTGAGGGTGTGAGCGTGTGAGGGTGAGCATGTGAGGGTGAGCATGTGAGGGTGTAAGGGTTAGCGTCTGAGGGTGAGCGTCTGAGAGTTTGAGGGTGAGCGTCTGAGAGTTTGAGGGTGTGCGGTTGAGGTTGTGCGGTGGAGGGTGAGCGTGTGAGCGTGTGAGGGTGAGGATGAGCGGGTGATCATGTGAGGGTGAGCGTGTGAGGGTGAGCGTGTGAGGGTGAGCGTGTGAGGGTGAGCATGTGAGGGTGAGGGTGTAAGGGTTAGCGTGTGAGGGTGAGCGTTTGAGGGTGAGCGTGTGGAGGTGTGCGTGTGATCGTGTGAGGGTGAGCGGGTGTGAGGGTGAGTGTGCGGGTGTGCGTGTGAGGGTGAACCGCTAACAGCCGCCTTCTTGTTCTGAAATCCCGCGTCGCTGATTGGCCGCGGCCGGACCAATCAGCGACGTGGGATTTCCTGGACAGACAGACAGACGGGATAAGACAATTATATATATTAGATAAGAGTAATACAAATAATAAAACTAATTAAAAAAATATAAACTGGTTCATTTGTAATTGTAATAGTGCAGTAATAATAAAATGGTAATAATACATTTGTGAGGCCTAGTAAGTTAGTTTAAAGAGTACAATTGGGGGAGAAAGGTTGAACTTGATGGACCTAGGTCTTCATTCAACCTACGCTACTATTTTACTATTTTGCTGAAATGTATATACAGTAAGGCCATGTCCCCACTATCAGTATTTGGTCAGTATTCGGTCAGTATTTTTTCTCAGGAGTGGGAGCCGCCAAAACCAGGAGTAGGTGATAAATGCAGAATTGGTGACTTGTTTCTATTATACCTTTTCTCTGATTGTTCCTCACCTGGTTTTGGCTTGAACTCCTGAGATAAAATACTGACCTAATACTGACCAAATACTGATAGTGGGGCAGTGGCCTTAGTCAGCAGATTAAATTGCTGGCCTGGCAATGTATTGTTATGTTTTTCATGCATTTCTGCAAAAAGAATTGCGGGTTATTATTCAGGTCGGGTTTCTATCTTTGGCTGCTATCACACACTAAAAGACACTTTTTTTATTGCGCATCACCATATTTTGAGAGCTATAATTTTTCCATATTTCTGCCGACAGAGTCATGTAAGGGATTGTTTTTTGCTGGACGAGTTGACGTTTTTATTGGTACCATTTTCGGGCGCGTTTTTGATCGCTTTCTGTTCCGACTTTTGGGAGGCAGAACAAACAAAAGCCAACAATTCAGGAATTGTTATTTGGTTTTGTTTTTTAATGCCGTTTCGCATATGTTAAAATTGCTAAGTCAGCTTTATTCTTCCGGTCAGTATGTTTACAGCGGTACTACATTTATGTAATATTTTTTACAGTATGTTTTTAGCGCTTTTACATAATAAAAACTTTTAGAGAAAAAATAATTATTTTTTGCATCGCTTTATTTTGAGAGCTATAGCTTTTTAATTTTTCCACTGTTGCAGCGGTATGACAGCTTGTTTTTTTGCGAGACAAAATTACGTTTTCAGCGGTACCATTTTACCATTTTTATTTACATTTGTCTTTTTGATTGCGTTTTATCCCACTTTTTTCCAGCGGTATGATGAAAAAGCATAGTTTGCCTTTTTCTTTTTTTTTTCTACGGCGTTCACTGAAGAGGTTAACTAGTGTGACACGTTTATAGATCGGGTCGTTCTGGAGGCGGCGATACCAAATATGTGTAGTTTTTTTTGTTTACTTTTAATTTTTTTTACATGAAAATGTGTATTAATTAGTGTCTAAGGGGCAGCGTTTCTCCTTATGGAGAGTGACACACCAGGTGGCGCTATAGAGTACAAGTCCTCTTTTTCTCTGAAGAGGCAATTTGCATATTAATTAGTGTATATTAATTAAATATGTTTTCTTAATATTTAACTTTTTTTTTTTACTTTTTTAAACTTTTTTACTTAGTTTCTCTATGGAACTTTCACTTTTTTTCACAGGTATAATGCATTGCAATGCACCAGCATTGCAGTGCATTATACCTGTACAGAAAGCTTGCTTTGAGCTTTCCGTAGTTTGGTGACTGACCGATCACAGCCCTCTGGGTCCATGGACCGATGGCATGGGTCCCCGCAACTCTTCCCATGCCGCTCAGCTGTCACTGACATCTGTTGGCACTGAACTGTCACTGTGTTTTCACTCAGACTGATCGTTCAAAGTCATGATTGGCGTAGCACGTCATAGTGCGGGAACTGACACCATGACATTCTATGTCCATCATTGGTCGTTAAGGGGTTAATCTCACCCACAAAATCGGCAGCATGTCAATTTTTGATGCAAAAACGCGCCTTTTGGTGCTGATTTTTACCCATTCATTTCAATGGGGATCCTTAGGCCACTTTCCATCGATGAGCTTTTGGTGAGTTTTTGATGTTGCAGATTTCCTGTACCATTTCACCTATTAAGTAAATTCGGTCAGTTGCGTTTTTTCATTGTGTCTGTTAGTGTGTTTTTTTGTATGCTTTTTTTTATCACATTTTTGAAGCTGCATTTTTTGTCTATTGATAGTATGTCATGTTTTAGACAAATCTTCTTTGTTTTTTATACTTCCTGGTATTTGGCTTTGACAACATGTTATTGATATAGTTATGCACTGCTTGAATGCGGAAACTCACTAAAAATGCATGTGCTTTTTTGTACTTGCAAATTTTCTGCATCTAATGCAAGTCTGTGGGAAAAATCTGTATATAGACTTGAATAAAAGAGAAGCACAGTGGTCATGAGTTTTCTATTAATCCACTTTGCTGCAACTGTTAAAGCCTGCGTTTTTGACGCAGCGAACATACACAGTGCCAATCATGGACACTCGGCCTAAATCTACAAGATATACTGCTTTCAGAGCATTTCCACAACTAAAACACACACGAATAAGTGCAGAAAATATCTGCGGATTTTAGATGCAGAAACACGGGATTTCAGTTTAGAAAAATCTGCAGCAAAATATGAAACATTTGAACCTAACCTCAAAGAGCAGCAACTCATAAACTTCTGCACAACAAAAAATATCCAAACGTTTAGTTAAACTCTAAAAGATTATTATTTTGTAAACTTTCTATTTAATAATAAGTTGCATTTATTTTCTTTTTTTTACGGTGTACAAGTTTTGAATAGTTTTGAATAGTTTCTTGCTGCAGATATGGATTCATAACCTCAGGCAAGTAAAATGTGACACATTGAATTTGCATTTTTTATTTCTCCTAAGGTAAACAAGGAACATTTGGGATGATTTCAGATCCTGCAATGGTTCCAAGCAAAGTTGTTTGAGCCAGACGTGCGTGCAGCTGTTGGAAAGCAGAAATGAGCATTTCCACTGAGTACAGGCTGTTACTTCTTTTATAGTAAAGACTGATGAGTTAACAATGACATAAGATTCCGGGAGCAGGTGGCAGACTTCATTATCTCAACTATTCTGAATTACTGCCTGTCTATACTGATCAGTAATGGACTTGTGGAAGATTATATAAGGCCAATTACTAGATGACCACGTAGGGATTGTGTTTAGTTTCAGATGTAGCAGAGCTGAATTTGTCATTTTGCAAATTAAAGAAGATGTCACCTGGGCAAAAAAGGGCCAGTTCTTGCTCTTATTTTATTTCTGCTGCTTCCTTGAGCATTCCATACAGTTCCAGAGATATGGATTTCACTTAGTGTTAATTTTTTATGGTATGTACCTAGGGGGCGGTGCTGATAGGATCCTCAGGGGTGTGCCTTTAGGCTGATCTGCATAATTACCCTGTGAACCACGCCCCCATCCTTGGCAAGAAAAAGTCCAATATTTCTGGAACTGTATGGCTGATTTAAAAAAAAAATAAAAACGATTACTTAAGGAAATAAAATAAGAGCAAAAAGTGGCAGGTCCTCTGTAAAGGAGTCTGGTCATATGATAATGATGACATATCCTTGGATAGTAGTGGTCCAACACCACCCACCAACCAAGTATTACTAGTCCTGGTAGTAGTCGGATGTAAACTTTGGACAGAAATACACAGCAAAGATTCTATGTCTAGCAGACGCTGCTGGGTACTGCAGATCAACTCCTATTTCTCCTACGCTAAGAGGTGATCTGCAGAACCCGGCAGCGACCACTACAATCTGTTTACATGCAGAGCAACTAGAGGCAATGACAGGTAAATTGTGGGGGTCACAAGTGGAGGACCCGATGACCTGTCCTTGGGATAGACCATCATTATAAAAGTAGTGGACAACCCCTTTAAGATATCTTGCTGCATTGTGGTATGTGTACGCCTCCATTACGTCATGTCCTCTCTATGTATATACTATTATATATGGGATTTTTTTTTAAATTCCAGCGTTTGTCTAAGCTGCAAACATGATTAAACGCATCAGCAGTGATGCCATTAAAAGAATTGACATTAATTTGTGAACACTTGCATTAGAGTGAGTGAATAGTACATGATTACATGTGCTGGAGTAGCACCATCTGTGGGGAGCGCTACCTTTTACCCAGGTTTCTCTGAGTGACTTGCTGATACTATTGGGAATGAGTAATGAATAGAATTTCATTACTGATGATTGTGCTGATATTTCCATGACTTACTGACATGATGCCATATCATAGGAACAATTTCTGCTTATAGTTATATTCATAAAGTTCTTCGTATCACAATAGAGAAGTGATTTCTATTCTTTCTCATCTACTAGTATGAACTGTGTTTAAAATTATTTTCAGTGTTACTTGTAATACCATGCTTTACCACATGGTGTGCTGTTCACTGGAAAGATCCTATAGTATAGACTATAGAGTACAAAAGACATTCAAGCATGAAGGCTCGGACTGGCTGATGGGGGAACAAGTGAATCCCCCGGTGGGACCCACCCACACAAGCACTGCTTGGCACAATACACTTGATATATACAGTCCCAGGCAGCATCTACTTTATTTAACAAACGACCAATTTTATTATTTTATGGAAGCATATGTTGAAATTACATAAAAGAGGAGCAGCAATCCACATAGTATTATCCATCCATGGGCAATAATGTTTACATGTAAATGAAGAGTTGGCCCCCAGAATCAGTGTCACTAGAGGGCTCTTGCTACTCCAGTCATTCCAGGCATGTAAACTATAATATTCTATGGTTCCAAGCCATGGCTTATAGGTTTTCTCATAATATTAATTAAGTACAACTAATAATATTGTATAGTAAGGTGTGGTATTACAAGTAAAATCATATAGCATGTCATAGATAGATAGATATGAAATAAATTGTCATGAGTATACTGCAACAGAGAGGGGCCAAAAGACTGGTTTCACGTACTCCTGTACTGGTTAGAAGCACTTCACCATCGTATTAAACAGTGCAGGTTTATGCTAGCAGTGCAAGGGTTAATCTGTTGAATTGAGAATTCTGAAGCTTTCCTGTTTTGATGGTCTCAGCTGTTCAGTGTTGGCCACTCTCCTCTGCTATATATGCTTGCCTCTGGCACATAGTGTTAGTTCATACTGCTTGCTTCTGGAGTTGGAGGTATAGTTCGTGGTTGGAGGTGTTATTTTGAGATTTGTTCAGAAGACTGTTGCTTGGAGTTTTTGTGTGCACATCGTCATCCTCTCCTATTTGGTTTCCCCTTCCTTTAGCTCCCCGGTGTTCCACTCTGTTGTTTTGTGTGTGCATTTTGTATGATTGGTATTTTCATTTATCCCTGTCTGTCTTCCCTTGTTTGTCTGGTTAGTGTATTTCTATACACTTCAGCTTCCCACCTCCCTGGGTGGGGGAAGGGACAGCTAATGGTTGATATAGGAGCATAGCAAGGGACGTGACCCCGACGTCTTCACCATCAGAAGTAATCCAGGAGACAGGGATAGACTAGGGCACCACCTAGCTTGAGGGATAGGGAAGGAGCCTTTTTGCCCCGGGATATCCTGCAACAGTGCCATGACATAAATAGAAAGAATGATAGATAGACAGACAGATAGATTGACAGATATGAGATAGAGAGAGATAGAGATAGACAGATGTAAGATAGATATAGAGAGATAGATAGACAGATATGAGATAGATAGATAGATAGATAGATAGATATGGGATAGATAGATAATAGATAGATAGATAGATAGATATGGGATAGATAGATATGGGATAGATAGATAGATAGATAGATAGATAGATATGAGATAGATAGATAGATAGATAGATAGAAGAACTCTTCCTTCATTCCCAGGATTATTTATTTTCTACAGTTTGTACCTCTTGTACTTTGATCGGATTATATTGATCATGAAGCAATCACATCCTAGCTACTGCCATCACCTTATGAGATGCAATATCCCTTTAAGTTAAAGGTACACAGGTGTATGGGCTCTTACACTGATCTTTCAGCTTGCACTTTCGGCACTTGTTTCCGCACGATTGCCTGACATTGGGGCAGGACAGACCTTCTCTGTACCATGTAGCTGCCTGAACCCATTAGAAGCTAGGACACGGATTTACTGGGGCTTCCTTTTAATTGCCTGGTATTACAGCGAGGCCTTGAGTGCTCTGATTTACCCATCTCGATATTTATTGTGACATCTTTTGTACTTAACAAAACATAGAGTATCATTCACTTGACAATAATTGCTCATTTTATAGCGGTTTTCAGACATATTACATTTCGACGGGAAATTCTGTGCATGTGCATTATTGAATTTGCATAAAAATGCAATATCATGCCAAATATTTCATATTCCTCCCGCGTATGATCACATAAGTCTTCGGCGGTTTTCCATTACTGTTTATTTTCTTTCCCAAATGATAAAGCCTGAAGCAAAGATGTTTGTAAAGCAATTGCATGTCATCATTTGTATTTTGGCTACAGCAAACACGGCTTAGTAATATAAATCCAATTTTATACATATTATTTAGGAATATTCTTAAAATGGCACTACGTAAGCTGTAATAAACATGGAAATTATTCTGAGCATTGCTTTGCTGCTTCAGTTTTGAGGGAAATAGCTAAGTTTTTAATTCACCCCTTATCTAACATTGGTAAATCATAGTAAAAGATGTGTTTAGTTTTATTGAATTTCATCCATAAGATACCTACTGTATCTTACATCAGCAAAATTGTCCAATTTCTAGGGGCTTTATAATAGCTACAGATCGATCAATAGAGCTGTTGTTTTAGTGCCGCACTGAAATACTATCTTTGCACAACATGGCCCCACCATGTGAGCACGTGTATAGCGCTATTCGGACCCCTCATCGTTTCATTATGCATAAAGTGTCATTCTCATGACAGCATTAATAGAGTACACCGTTCCCCTACCACCCGGATTCCTGCTTCCTGATGGTGGTGTGCAGTGGCGTAACTAGAGTCCTGTTGGCCTCCAGTCAGTTGCACCTCCTCATTATGTAGTAATTTCCCCCATCCTGGGCCCCTTCCTGGTATATATTTCCCCCATCCTGGGCTCCTTTCAGGTATATATGTCCCCCATCCTGGGCTCCTTTCAGGTATATATGTCCCCATCCTGGGCCCCTTTCAGGTATATATGTCCCCCATCCTGGGCTCCTTCCAGGTATATATGTCCCCCATCCTGGTATACATGCCCCCCCCATCCTGGGTTCCTTCCTGGTATATATGTCCCCATCCTGGTATGTACTGTATGTCTCCCATCTTGGTATATATGTACCCCATCCTGGTATATAGGTACACCATCTTGGTATATATGTCCCCCATCCTGGGTACCTTCCTGGTATATAGGTACACCATCCTGGTATATATGTCCCCCATCCTGGGTTCCTTCCTGGTATGTATGTCCCTCATCCTGGTATATATGAACCCCATTGTGATATATTAGTCCCCCATCCTGGGTTCCTTCCTGGTGTATATGTCCCTCATCCTGGGTTCCTTCCTGGTAAATATGTCCCTCATCCTGGTATATATGTACCCCATCCTGGTATACAGTTAGGTCCATATATATTTGGACAGAGACAACATTTTTATAATTTTGGTTCTAGACATTACCACAATGAATTTTAAACCAAACAATTCAGATGCAGTTGAAGTTCAAACTTTCAGCTTTCATTTGAGGGTATCCACATTAAAATTGGATGAAGGGTTTAGGAGTTTCAGCTCCTTAACATGTGCCACCCTGTTTTTAAAGGGACCAAAAGTAATTGGACAGATTAAATAATTGTAAATAAAATGTTCATTTCTAGTACTTGGTTGAAAACCCTTTGTTGGCAATGACTGCCTGAAGTCTTGAACTCATGGACATCACCAGACGCTGTGTTTCCTCCTTTTTGATGCTCTGCCAGGCCTTCACTGTGGTGGTTTTCAGTTGCTGTTTGTTTGTGGGCCTTTCTGTCTGAAGTTTAGTCTTTAACAAGTGAAATGCATGCTCAATTGGGTTGAGATCAGGTGGCTGACTTGGCCATTCAAGAATATTCCACTTCTTTGCTTTAATAAACTCCTGGGTTGCTTTGGCTTTATCTTTTGGGTCATTGTCCATCTGTAGTATGAAACGACGACCAATCAGTTTGGCTGCATTTGGCTGGATCTGAGCACACAGTATGGCTCTGAATACATCATAATTCATTCGGCTGCTTCTGTCCTGTGTCACATCATCAATAAACACTAGTGACCCAGTGCCACTGGCGGCCATGCATGCCCAAGCCATCACACTGCCTCCGCCGTGTTTTACAGATGATGTGGTATGCTTTGGATCATGAGCTGTACCACGCCTTCGCCATATTTTTCTCTTTCCATCATTCTGGTAGAGGTTGATCTTGGTTTCATCTGTCCAAAGAATGTTCTTCCAGAACTGTGCTGGCTTTTTTAGATGTTTTTTTAGCAAAGTCCAGTCTAGGCTTTTTATTCTTGATGCTTATGAGTGGCTTGCACCGTGCAGTGAACCCTCTGTATTTACTTTCATGCAGTCTTCTCTTTATGGTAGATTTGGATATTGATACGCCTACCTCCTGGAGAGTGTTGTTCACTTGGTTGGCTGTTGTGAAGGGGTTTCTCTTCACCATGGAGATTATTCTGCGATCATCCACCTCTGTTGTCTTCCGTGGGCGCCCAGGTCTTTTTGCATTGATGAGTTCACCAGTGCTTTCTTTCTTTCTCAGGATGTACCAAACTGTAGATTTTGCCACTCCTAATATTGTAGCAATTTCTCGGATGGGTTTTTTCTGTTTTTGCAGCTTAAGGATGGCTTGTTTCACCTGCATGGAGAGCTCCTTTGACCGCATGTTTACTTCACACCAAAACCTTCCAAATGCAAGCACCACACCTCAAATCAACTCCAGGCCTTTTATCTGCTTAATTGAGAATGACATAACAAAGGGATTGCCCACACCTGTCCATGAAATAGCCTTGGAGTCAATTGTCCAATTACTTTTTGTCCCTTTAAAAACAGGGTGGCACATGTTAAGGAGCTGAAACTCCTAAACCCTTCATCCAATTTTAATGTGGATACCCTCAAATGAAAGCTGAAAGTCTGAACTTCAACTGCATCTGAATTGTTTAGTTTAAAATTCATTGTGGTAATGTCTAGAACCAAAATTAGAAAAAAGTTGTCTCTGTCCAAATATATATGGACCTAACTATACATGTCCTCTATCCTGGGTTCCTTCCTGGTATATATACCCCCATCTCGGGTTTCTTCCTTATATATATGTCCCTCATCCTGGTATATATACCCCCATCTTGGGTTCCTTCCTTATATATATGTCCCTCATCCTGGTATATATGTCCCCATCCTGGGTTCCTTTCTGATATATATCCCTCATCCTGGTATATATGTCCCCCATCCTGGGTTCCTTAATGGTATATATGTCTCCGCTCTGCTGCTGTTCTCTAGCGCATAAAAAACCCCGAAACAGTTTACTCATCTTCCCCCGCTCCCATGTCGTGATGCATCCTCTTCTGTAGCAGGTGCAGAGGCCAACAGCTGACATCGGTGTGCCTGATTCGGGCGACGTATGACGTCACTGCCATGTGCAGCCTACCGATGTCAACTTCCAGCCTATAATTGGCAAGCGGCGTGTATTGCTGTGCAGGGACCTGACGGGTTCTCTGCACCACAATACATTTCAGCTGAATGTGCAGCATACTTGAATGCAAATCCAGCTGAAATAGCTGCTGGCGTTGGAATGCCAGAGCCCTTCCCGAGCCTCTGCCCTTTGAGGTTGTTTCCCTGCCCTGCACCAGTCTTTTTAAATTTATTGATAACTCACTGTCTGAATTCCTTGTCTGACACTTGATGTCACACAGGCAATGAGCTATCAATAAAGCTAAATAGGTTGGTGCTTGGTGGGGAAAAAGCCTCTGGAGGCAGAGGTTCAGGAAGTGCTCTGTCACACCCAGGGTGCTTAGTGCCTCATTTGCATAACAATTAAAACACAAATTTCTCATAAATGCAGCAACAGATAGAAGATATAAAGGCGTCAATGGATTTTGCATTCAAAGACCTGCATGTCCAAATATGCATTCTGGGGGTTTGATCTTATTGACTGATTGCCTTTAATATTCAGGTTTGTTTTTTTTCATGAAATCAAACAAGTGACATTTGAGAAGAGCCAGTTATAGCCATGCATCATATATACAAATTATGTATTTTTCCCTTAATCTCTTGGCAGGAGTTATGTTTTTATAACAAAGCATAAAATGCAATTATGTAAAAATCTGGTAAGATCGCATTAATTTATCTCCCATCTCTCAGTGGAGCCTTATTTCCAGCAATCCTGTTATTTCATGGTCTTTTATAGCAGCCAAGTCTGATTGCCAGAAAGGCTATTCAAATCTAACAGTAGAGATTTTATCCCTTGCCGCAGCTTTTGTTTAAATTCTTTTTCCTTTCCTTTCAGAATGATTTTCCGCCTGCAGCATCGGAGACAAACTGGGAATCTGTCACAAGCCCAGTCTCAGTAAGTAATACTGTGTGTCACTCTGTAGAATAATAGAAATGCGTGCACTATTAAATAAACCGTGCGTTCCCAGTTATTATCTGTATCGCCGGGGTAAAAATACAGAGGCAAGAATTACGGTTTGATTTGAAACAGATTCTATGAAATTAAAAATGGAAACGGAAAGTAAGAAAAAAGTCTCTGTTAAGCCGGCAACACACATTAGATGGCTCTTGGTCGAACGATGCTATGGTCGATCGTTCGACTGACAGCCATCTCAGCCGACTTACCCATAAATGAGTGCTCCTGTGTTCTCTTTGGGAAAGACGCTAACTGACAAGTTGGTTGATGGTTTATCTCCGGGAGATCAATGTGATCGGCAGTCCAAAATTGGACATGCGCGATCGACATCTCCTCTGACCATCAGTGGGCCGGTGCCCCCTTATATATTAGACCATCAGCTGAACCCATCAATATCAGCAGGTTCGGTCAACATTAGTTTAATGTGCATAGGGGCCTTTAGATGGACTACTTCATATGGGCATTCTCAGTTCTTAGACCCCCAAAAATGAGAAACATAGTACACTGACAAAAAGACACTTACGTAGTTGTATGGTAGGACTCGGAAAGATGAAAAGAAAGAGCAGTGCTCCCATGGAATAGCACATTCATGATATAGGATAAGTAATCACCCCACTTCTAGGCTCCCTGATCACCTGAGTTGTACAAGTGATCCAGCACAGTGATAACTTTTAACCGAGGCAGCTCCTGATCAAAATCGGTCAATTCATGAAATGCCCATAGCAATTGTGCATAGTTTGTAGAAAAACGATGAGTGGATAGCCCCACCGTTTGAAACTATTGGAGACTTTATTGACAACGTGTTTCAAGACCGAACTGGCCTCTTCATCAGGTCATGATGAAATCTTCTGTCATCTCATATAAAAAAGACGCGAAGCACAGAAGGTGTTGCCCCCACATTGTCCACCATCCACAATACAATATCTAGACAATCTATTTATTTTTTGGAAGGGAACTACCTTCGAGACTCAATCTTTTGTCAAAAAGCTCAAAAATAATGATTTGGGTCTACATTTCAACAGAAAAGTTTTCTGGAGGATATAGAATAAAGATGGGAGAATTGGTTGGCAGTAGTCCGGACCATCAGCAAGGTCAGTGACTTCTGGAAGAGAAGCTTGCGAATTTCCTTACCTCCCGGCATTCCTGAGTCTTCTTTTGAGTAACCGGGCTGGCACAACGTCATCATTGTGGCGTGACACACACAACGTTGAACCTGCCTAGCTAATCAAAAGAAGAGCTGGAAATGCAAGTAGGTAAGAAGATTGCAGGCCTCCCATTCAGAAGTTACATATGACCTAGCCAATGGACCAAAGTCCTGCAAATCGAATCATCCATCTCTAATATTGACCAAAGGTTTGTCACAAAAACCCATTTCAAGGCGAGTAATAGCAGTAGTTACACTATGCACAATAGCGCACATCACAAACTGTGATTAAATAATATTCCCTTTGATCAATTCCAAAGAATAACAAAAAACTGGACAACGCTTGTAGACTTCAAAGATCAAACATAGATCCTCGAGAAAAAATTTTGAGAGAAAAAATATCCAATAAGCCTTGTTAAGGGACTTCTTCAAAAACTAAGATCCCTCTAACAAAAAAGAAAAGCCTATCTATTCAGGGTTGGTAGTCCGAAAGAGGAATTACAATTTGATTACAAGATTCAATATTGCCGATGAGAAATACAAAGTGTTATACTGAAACACTGAGAAATCCTTCCTAATAAACCAAAGATATAGGTGTAGGAGATTTAGGAGTCTGAAATCACTTCCAGCTCTCAGTAGACCCTCGAAGCTCAGTCTATTAGTAAGTCCAAGCCAAATTGATCATATAAATGTCATTCGGCCAAATGTTTCTGCTGTGCTAATATGAATCATGGGGTAAATGCAATATATGCTGTGGTCCCAAATGAACCTTTCCTCATTAGTGACCCTATAGATTGCTCAACCATGTATTTTATATATGTATTGACAAGCCAATGCAGACTGCAGTACGTGGGCCGTACAAAGCAAACATTAGAAAACACCATTCCAATACAAAAAATAAATTTCTTGCACATAGCGTATCAAAACATCTTACGCTGTATCACAATAACAATTTTTCCTTCATTAAAATCACATCTATCGAACAAATCAAAAAATATATAAATAATTGGTTTTCTAAACTATAAAATGAAACTTATTGTATCTATAGATTCCAGAGTCTGGTCCCGAGCTTAATGATATGGTATATTAGATAACCTTATAATTATTCATTTTTTTTCTCTTTTTTTATTTCTCAGTGTTGCATATACCAGTCGTTCCCCCTATTAAACTATGGACCAATTTACTTCTCAAAACGACACATTTTTTTTTTACATCTTTTGTATTTTTTACACTTTTTGACTTAACCTTTCATTCATCTGGAAATTCTTTTTATATGGCACACCTTCACCCATTTCTTTTTCTTTCTTTTTCAGTTAGTTCACTCCCCCTTTCCTGTTCCTGCTTCCCTTTTCTGCCCTTTTTATCCACATTATCAACTTTTTACTTTGTAGATCTTGGCTTATTTTGTTCCTTACTGACCATCCATCGGATAAACATGGACAGCATTGACATTTTTTTCCCTTTTGGTCCCATCTTGGCTTCCAAAGTGCCAATCTTTCCTAGCAATGATGATGTTTCTCATCCAGTAGCTCCCCTCTGCTCCAGTTATCCACCATCCATTACCGGAAACAGTCTGCCGTAGATATTCTTTGGGAAATAGTCCAAATTTCATCAACCAAGGTTCCTCAACATATTACACAATTTAACATTGTTGTTTTTACAGTTCATGGTTTCTTTCTTATAACTTTGATCATTGAATACATCATTTAACTTAATTATGGGCAGGCACCTTCTGTGCTTCATGCCTCTATAGATGTTTATATCATGACCTGACGAAGAGGGCAGTCTGCTCTTGAAACGCATTGTCAATAAAGTCTCTTATATTTTCCACTCATCATTTTTCTCCACATCATCCACATGTAGTTATAAAAGTTAATTCAGCACTCATCACCTCTCCTTGTATTTCTTAAAAGTAGAGATGGACAAATCGAATTAGTTCCGAATTTCCCCAAAAATTTGAATCCACCAGAATCCGAATCCAACAAATTAGCAGCTGGCCAAAACTAATTTTGAGGGATTTGTTCATCATTCATCTCTACCCATAGTAGATCTGGAACTTCTTTTCTTAAAATTATGTGTTGTCTGGTTTTATTTCATTATCTTTCTCTCACTGTATGAATAAATTGTTAACTGGGGGGTGCTCTTGTCTGAAGTGCCATGGTGTTCAACATGTTTTTTGGTCATTTTGAATACCAACAAGACCCATACCTCAGACACCTATGTTATGGCTTGTCTAATCATGGCACCCTTCTAGCTAAAAAGTTGTGCTACACATTTAGCGTGTTCTTGTGGGAACATCTTGGACTCATGGAGACAAGACTACCCAACAAGAAATCAGCAATGTTATATTAATAAATACCTCCTGTAAAATTGTCCTTAGGATGCTTTGGGACAGTTAGTGATGACCATAGTGGCTACCATCTACTATATGGGGTATATCAATTCATGTATTGTACATGTACTGTCTCACTGATCAGCTTAATACCCTCATATCCAGTTTCGGTATTTGGGACCATTTTTTTTGTTAAATGGATGTATTTTGGGCTAAAAATAATTTTTTTGTTTCATTTAAATTGTTGCACCGTTTGGCTTCTACAATTTGATTATTTTCCTGAACATTGGGGTTATCAAACAGCAAAATATTATTTTGCTCATGAATAAATCTAAAATAATAAACTGAGGCTTATTCAGCACTAGCACCCAATGTGGCTCCAATGGCTCATGTAGTCAACTTGGGCAGAGCCGCTGAGTTCAGTTATTGGCTGCAGCGCTGTTGAGGTGACATCAGAGCTGCAGACAATAACCGACACCGGGTGCAGCGTGAGAGACTCCGTGCTGGACCGAGGAGAGGGAGCAAAGAACAGTTTATTTTTTAAAAACAATCTGCAGGTGGGGGAGAGGGGCTTTCTGAAAAAAGTAAACTCCTTTAACTTTTTAGCCGCTAAGGAAACAAAAAGCTTATAAAAACCAAACGTTGCAATATTGTTAATGAAATCTAATGGCAAAAAATGTTTTTAGCCCAAAATATATTGATGTAAGTGAAAAAATAATAAGATGCTCTTGAAGGTGTCATCTCCTTGAAGGACTTTTACAAAACTTCTTTTCGTTTTCATGAGATTCATACAGGTATATGAAAAAGTTTGGGCACCCCTATTAATCTTAAGCTTAATGTTTTATAAAAATTGGTGTTTTTGCAACAGCTATTTCAGTTTGATATATGTAATAACTGTTGGACACAGTAATGTTTCTGCCTTGAAATGAGGTTTATTGTACTAACAGAAAATGTGCAATCTGCATTCAAACAAAATTTGACAGGTGCATAAGTATGGGCACCTCACCAGAAAAGTGACATTAATAGTGAGTAGATCCTCCTTTTGCAAAAATAACAGCCTCTAGTCGCTTCCTGTAGCTTTTAATGATTTCCTGGATCCTGGATGAAGGTATTTTTGACCGTTCCTCTTTACAAAACAATTCCAGTTCAGTTAAGTTTGATGGTCGCCGAGCATGGACAGCCCTCTTCAAATGATCCCACAGATGTTCAATGATATTCAGGTCTGGGGACTGGGATGGCCATTCCAGAACATTGTAATTGTTCCTCTGCATGAATGCCTGAGTAGATTTGGAGTGGTGTTTTGGATTATTGTCTTGCTGAAAGATCCATCCCCTGCATAACTTCAACTTTGTCACTGATTCTTGAACATTATTGTCAAGAGTCTGCTGATACTGAGTGGAATCCATGCGTCCCTCAACTTTAACAAGATTCCCGGTGCCGGCATTGGCCACACAGCCCCAAAGCATGATGGAACCTGCACCAAATTTTACTGTGGGTAGCAAGTGTTTTTCTTGGAATGCTGTGTTTTTTTGCCGCCATGCATAACGCCTTTTTGTATGACCAAACAACTCAATCTTGGTTTCATCTGTCCACAGGACCTTCTTCCAAAAAGAAATTGGCTTCTCCAAATGTGCTTTTGCATATCTCAGCCGACTCTGTTTGTGGCATGCTTGCAGAAACAGCTTCTTTCGCATCACTCTCCCATACAGCTTCTCCTTGTGCAAAGTGCGTTGTATAGTTGACCGATGCACAATGACACCATCTGCAGCAAGTTGATGCTGCAGCTCTCTGGAGGTGGTCTGAGGATTGTCCTTGACTGATCTCACCATTCTTCTTCTCTGCCTTTCTCATGTTTTTCTTGGCCTGCCACTTCTGGCCTTAACAAGAACTGTCCCTGTGTTCTTCCATTTCCTTACTATGTTCCTCACAGTGGAAACTGACAGGTTAAATCTCTGAGACAGCTTTTTGTATCCTTCCCCTGAACAACTATGTTGAATAATCTTTGTTTTCAGATCATTTGACAGTTGTTTTGAGGAGCCCATGATGCCACTCTTCAGAGGAGATTCAAACAGGAGAACAACTTGCAAGTGGCCACTTTAAGTAGCTTTTCTCATGATTGCATACACCTGGCTATGAAGTTCAAAGCTCAATGAGGTTACAAAACCAAAAAAAGTGCTTTAGTAAGTCAGTAAAAAGTAGGTAGGAGTATTTAAAACAAGAAAATGATAAGGGTGCCCATACTTATGCACCTGTCAAATTTTGTTTGAATGCAGATTGCACATTTTCTGTTAGTACAATAAACCTCATTTCAAGGCAGAAACATTACTGTGTCCAACAGTTATTACATATATCAAACTGAAATAGCTGTTGCAAAAACACCAATTTTTATAAAACATTAAGCTTAAGATTAATAGGGGTGCCCAAACTTTTTCATATAACTGTAGACGGCTAGTAGCACTGGAAGTCAGCGGTTAGTTATAGTTGACTCCAAAGGGAAGTAATGTTGGTGTTCACAGGCCCTCATCATCACCATGGTCAATTTTTAAAGCAGAGGAAGCACTTTCCCCCATGTTGTAAAGTCATGAAGCACTTTCCCCATGCCCTAAAGTCATGAAGCACTTTCCCCCATGCCGTAAAGTCATGAAACACTTTCCCCATGCCATATAGTCATGAAGCACTTTCCTCCATACCGTAAAGTCACGAAGCACTTTCCCCCATGCCGTAAAGTCATGAAGCACTTTCCCCCATGTTGTAAAGTCATGAAGCACTTTCACCCATCTTGTAAAGTCATGAAGCACTTTCCCCATGCCATAAAGTCATGAAGCACTTCCCACATGCCGTAAAGTCATGAAGCACTTTCACCCATGTTGTAAAGTCATGAAACACTTTCCTCATGCCTTAAAGTCATGAAGCACTTTCCCCATGCTGTAAAGTCATGAAGCACTTTCCCCATGCTGTAAAGTCAATAAGCACTTTCCCCATGCCATAAAGTCATGAAGCACTTTCTCCATGCCATAAAGCCATGAAGCACTTTCCGCATGCCATACAGTCATGAAGAATTCTCCCCATGCTGCAAAGTCTTAAAGCACTTTCCTCGAAGCACGTTCCCCCTATGCATGAATAGTTTTGTTTACATTCAATAGGACTTCAGGAGAACTTGATCAATCTTTGGGCACACGTTTTAGGTCTGCAACCCTAACCTATGGTTATCAAGGAGATGGCATAGGGCAGGGGTGGGGGGGAAGAGATAAGTGAATGCTGAAATCACTCTCTGTAGTACTCTTATAGAGCAGAACCCTCTGCTTAGTTTATTTACAATTATGTTCTGCTTTTCATTGAGGCCAGCACTTTCTCCCCTAATGCAGGATAAAAGATAGTTGATGTAATTGGCTACAGAGGTGATAACTTGAGTAAAAAAAAGAAATGGAGAATATCTATTGTTAATAAATGGCTAGGGATTGTTGAAGATTGGGGGACAAAACCAACTGTCATGGATCAAAACTGGTAGAATGTTCCATGAAAAGTCCTGCCTTGGGCGCCAAGATAACTTACCCTGGTCATACAGATTAGAGATGAGCGGTATTCGACTCGAACTGTTCGCCAATCTCAAATTCGAGCTATTTTGGGCGGTGTTCGAGTCGTTCGACGAACTCGAACGATTTGCAAAAAATTCGGCTGTTCGAGGTTATGTTCAATAACTGTTCGTGCACCAAAAGCGTAACTGTATTTTTTCACAGTAATACTGTTAATTAGTGATGAGCGAGCATGCTCGCCACTGCTCGGTACTCGCCCGAGCATCTCAGTACTGGAGATGCTCGGAGCTCGGCAAGTACTTTCGAGATGCTTGGACGGGAGCTCTGGTCCCCGTCCTGCATGTCTGGCGCTATTTAGAGCACCAATCATGGAGGGATTGTCTGCCACTCACTGTAATGCCACAGCCATGGTGGTTGTGGCATTACAGTGGTTGCCCAAATCGATGGGAACAGTGCTCACAGTGAAACAAGAAAAGCCGGCAATTCAGCAGCGGCATTCACCGGTACCGACAATTTAGAACAGAAAGAATGGAGCATCACACATAGATTCGATAGATAGAAACATGTCAGTCACATATATAGTAAGTACAGTGACAGTGTTGGTTACTGTACTTGTCATTTAGTGTTAAAATAAAGGATTTATTAAAAAAAAAATTGGCGTGGGGTTCCCCGTGATTTTAGTCTCTAGCGGAGGTTAAGCAGACGGCTGGGGCAGATGTTTGAAGCCTGGGAAGGGGGTAATACCCACGGAGCTTCCCAGACTACTAATATCATCCCCCAGCTGAATACCTAGCCTTTACTAGCTATTAAAATGGGGGACCCCAAAAAAAATGACGTGGGGTCCCCCCTATTTTAATAGCTAGCAAAGGCTAGGCAGATAGCTGGGGGCTGGTATTAATAGCCCAGGAAGGGTGCCATGAATATTGGCCCCCTCCCAGGCTAGAAACACCAGCCGTCAGCTGCCCCAGAAATGGCACATCCATAGGATGTGCCAATTCTGGCACTTAGCCTCGCTCTTCCCACTGCCCTGTAGCGGTGGCAGTGGGGTAATAGGGTTGGGGTTGATGTCAGCTTATAATTCCAGCTGACTTCAAGCCCAGGTTAGTAATGGAGAGGCGTCTATAAGACACCCCCATTACTAACCCCATAGTCAAAGTTAAAAAAAACACAAACACCCAGAATAAAGTCCTTTAATTGAAATAAAGACACATTCCTTTAATGTTCTAAATTAAACCCTACTTACCGTATCGCCCATTCCAGCTGAAGCCAACAATCTCCTGCAATAAAAGTAAAATAATAAACCAACCTCATCCTTACCTTTCCATGGTTCCCAGGACAGCTTCAGCTCTGCTACATTGACATGACAGGCTGGATTGTAGCAGAACGCTGCCATCCAGCTTGTCATGCCGCAGACACTGAGAAGCTCCTCAGTGAAGCTCCTCAGTGTCTCGCTGTGACTGCATCCAGATGAGCCAAGTTCATGTCCAATGAACTCAGCTCACCTCATGCACGTCACTGACAGCGTGGGAGAATTCTCCTGCGCTCACCGCTTGAGGAGGAGAATTCTCCCACGCTGGGATGGCATTGAGATGACAGGCTGGATCGCAGCAGAGCGCTACCATCCAGCTTGTCATCCTTCAGAGACATTGCTAAGCGATCGATTTGGGCAATTTTTGACCTTCTGCAGACCGCCGGGGGGGACCGCCAGAAAAATGCTCGAGTTTCCCATAGACTTACATTGGGCTCGTTGCTCGGGTCGAGCACCAGAGTATTCAAATTTGCTCGACCCGAGCAATGAGTACCCGAGCAATTTAGTGCTCGCTCATCACTACTGTTAAACTATGTTAATAGACAGTTTCAGTGTAGAGTGGGCGGGGGGAGGGGCAGGGGATGGATCTCTGCAGAAATAATGCCGATCTCCATTTTTTTTTTCTTTCCCGCATTTACAGATTTACAGTGGGGC
Organism: Phyllobates terribilis; assembly: GCF_046119375.1. NCBI lineage: Eukaryota > Metazoa > Chordata > Amphibia > Anura > Dendrobatidae > Phyllobates > Phyllobates terribilis. The sequence goes on from NW_027362762.1 coordinate 71,429,726, forward strand.
GGTGCAGTCTGTCAGCCTATCAGCAGCGCACACACGCAGTGAAGTGCTTTTTTTTCACACAAGCAAGGGCATGTGTCATTGGTCACATATGTCACATGTCCTTGCCCTATAAGACCCAGCCATTTTCCCCGTCGCCACCATTTTCTCACTGCTGCAGCTGAGTGTTAGACGGCACCGCTGCTGCTGTGGGCGCTATACAGTATAACTGTGTGAATTGCGAGCGAATTTCCAGTTACATAGAGAGATAGGTTTAGGGAGTAGGGACTAGTTCTAATTGCAGCCCTTTTGAGGGCTAGGTTACAGCGGTTCATTGCACTTTTTGCCAGGCAGGTCTGTGCCAGTGCTGTGCAAGTGTTTTTCACAGCATTTGGCGAAATGTAGCTCAGCCAATCCTTTTGGGCCTGTAGCAGTGTCTATTAGTCATTGGAGTAGCCTATCTGTGTTGCAAGCTACACCACCTGTGTATCTAATACCAATTTTTTACTGCATCTAAGCCAACCAATCCTTTTGGGCCTGTAGCAGTGTCTGGTTGTCAGTGGAGTAGCCCATCTGAAGCAAGCTACACCACCTGTGTATCTAATACCAATTTTGTACTGCATCTAACCCAGTAAATCCTTTTGGGTATAGTAGCAGTGTGTCGTAGTCAGCGGAGTAGCCCACCTGTGAAGGAAGCGACACCGCCTGTGTATCTAATTCTAATTTTTTACTGCATCTAACCCAGGAAATCTTTTTGGGCCTAGTAGCAGTTTGTGGTAGTCAGCGGAGTAGCCCACCTGTGAAGGAAGCGACACCGCCTGTGTATCTAATTCTAATTTTTTACTGCATCTAACCCAGGAAATCTTTTTGGGCCTAGTAGCAGTGTCTCGTAGTCAGTAGAGTAGCCCACCTGTGAAGGAAGCTACACCGCCTGTGTATCTAATTCTAATTTTTTACTGCATCTAACCCAGGAAATCCTTTTTGGCCTAGTAGCAGTGTCTGCTAGTCAGCGGAGTAGCCCAGCTGTTTTGCAAGCTACACCGCCTGTAGATCTAATTACAAATTTTTAACTACATCTAGCCCAGGCAATACTTTGGGCCTAGTAGCAGTGTCTGCTAGTCAGCGGAGCAGCACAGCTGTTAAGCAAGCTACACCACCTGTAGATCTAATTACAAATTTTTAACTGCATCTAGCCCATGCAATACTTTGGGCCTAGTAGCACTGTCTACTAGTCAGTGGAGTAGCCCAGCTGTTAAGCAAGCTACGCCACCTGTGCTTTGGACACTTATTTTTTTCAAAGGAAATGCTTCGGGCCCCCGGGACACTCAGTCAAGAGCATCGGGGAGGCGCCCCAAGGCAAATGGGCTGGGACTGGCGATAGCACGCCTTGCGGCGGACCGCCAAGCTCGATCCTTATAAAAGCTTTTTAACTGCAGCAGCTTTAGTGGACACTACTGGAGCTGGAATTACCGCGGCTGCTGGCACCAGACTTGCCCTCCAATAGATCCTTGTAAAAGGATTTAAAGTGTACTCATTCAAATTACAGAGCCAATTTAAATTACAGAGCTTAGACCTGCCTCCACCGGGGGGGGTCTCGACCCACCAGCGGACAGGCACCAGTATTGGGAGAGGGAGGCAGGCTGTCAGGGTCCACCGCGGCTCTGGCACAAACCCGGCGACACGAAGGTCGCACGGGCAGGAACGGCCTGGCCGTGTCGGCTTCGCACTCCAGCGTAGTCCCTCTGCCCGCTCGCGCCCGTAACCTCAAAGGGATGCGCTAGCGGCTATTCTTCCCAGGGCCAAGCAGGAACATGGGGGAGCTCAGGTCGACCTTCCACCGTACTCCCTTACCCTTACTCCCTCGCCCTCTCTCCTTATTCCGTTCTCCATCTAACCCCTCGGCTCTGTGGTGTCCGCTCTCCCTCCAGCTCTTTCCTTCTCACAGGTGGACTCCCTCTTTTGGGCCTAGGCATAAGAAGTCGTCGAGGTAATGGATAATATGTGCCCCCTTAGAAACGTCCATGACGACCCATTCGAGGAAGCAACTAAACGCCTCAAATAGTGAGCAGGATATGGAGCACCCCATGGGCAAACCGTGATCTATATAGTATGCTCCTTCCCAGAAGCAGCCCAATAGGCAGACACTATTCGGAGGCACAGGTAGTAAGTAACCGGAACGCCCCTCCATGTCTGTTTTGGCCATTAGGGTGCCCCTTCCCAACTTCTTGACCCGCCTGATTGCCTTGTCAAAGGATGTACAGTATATACTACTGTACTTGGTTCCACGTCGATGTTGTCGTTTACTGACCTGCCCTTTGGATATGACAAATGGTGGATTAGTCCGAATGTATTAGGTTCCGTTTTTGGCACGACTCCCAATGAGGATACCACTACGTCTTGTAAGGAAAGTGTTCTGAATGGAACCGCCATTCTACCTAAAGATATTTATTTTTTTAATTTTCTTGTCACGACATCTGGGTGTTGGTAGGCTGATTTTAGATTTTTACTCCAGCCTTTCTTTATTTTAGAAGGGCATGACATGCCTATATCTGTGTCTCCTCCTCCTTTTACTCCTCCACCTCTTTTCTTTTCGCATGACTATATGTGCTTGTCACTTTTCCATGTGCTAGTTGTGTCTTCTTAGCAGTTTGTGTTTCTATGTGTTTTTGCTTGCCTGCCATTGGTTTTAAAAGTGTTCGACGGTGTTCGACGAACCGTTCGATGAACCATTCGGCGAACATGCCAGTGTTCAACGAACCGAACCCGAACACTACGGAGGTGGCTCAACACTAATACAGATATCTCCTTCTTTATTTTTCCTTGGCACAAAATGACCAGCTTTGGAAAAAGTTTGGTTTTGTCTTTATTTTGTCACCCAGTAGCTGATATGTGAATTGCAATCTGACCTGAAAATGTATTGAACGTGTTTTGTGAGAAATTGCAGTCCTTAAGAAAAATTGGTAATGGCGGCCACATCTGTGCCTAGAAGAGGAATCTTGCATTGCTCATATCCTATAAGCGATTATTTTACATTCATATCACTATCTTGAAGATGAAGAAATTGCCTATAAATTATAGCATTTAGTACTGTCTCCAAAGGCTAATTGCTCTAAATTTTTATGTGCATGGGTTTTAGGGTTAAACTGAAATTAATGATTCCTAAATCACTATCATATACGGTAATTAGGGAGCATCGGCATCACTTCCATATAATTTAGATGAATGAGATGCTAGCTGTACAGGCTGGTATCAGTCCATATTTCTGGGTTATGTAAGAAATCTTGGCTTACAAACAGTCGTGTCTATGTAAAAATATATAATTCTGGCTCGCGGTAAGGAGTCAATGTACAGTAGAAGAGAAGCGCGCGCCGATTACACTAAAGCTTTATTTTCCCTGAAATGGCAATGACAACAACAGAATAAAGGTTCACTGCGCAGTGCACGTTTCAGCCATAAAACAGACCGTAGTGACCTGACCGGAGATCTTTCCGGGAAATCACCGTGTTCTCTTGGACTAAAGTTTTATGATTCATTTACAATGTTTTTTAGAGTTTTGTTAAGTATCTAATTTGTGTGAAGTGAGTAGAGATGTTGGCTCGGACTGTTCCCACCATTGCCTGAATATTTAAAACAGAGTAAAGGGATTGTCTACATAAAAAATCATCAATTTCTAATTATTCATTTTATATGATGTCACAAAATCCATGCAACGGGCCAGCGTTCATCCTTCACAACCGGCTGATTTTTCCTTTTTTTTTTTTTCGTTTTCGTTTGTTCCTCCCCTTCATCCAAGAGCCATAACTTTTTATAACTCCATCCACATTGCCATATAAAGGCTTGTTTTTTGCGAGACAAGATACTTTTGAAGGACATCACATGATGCATGAGAAAGTGGGAAAAAAATTCGTTGGAATTCTCACGCACAATTTTTTTGTGTTCTTTTGTTTTTAATTTACCATGTTCACTATACAGTAAAACTAACTTAGCAATATGATTCTCCAGGTCAGTATGAATATGCAGATGCCAAACATGTCGAGTTTTTTCTTTAAGTGGTGAAAAAAATTGGGAAATTTGTAAAACAAAAAATTTTTGCCCCGTGATTCACCATCCTTTTTCCTGTTTGGTTTGAATATGTTTCTTCACACCGGCGTGTAGGTCAGTGGTCGGAGCAGCAGCCATTCATTCTTACAAGTACGGAGTTGTGCCAGGTCACAACCCAAGCAGGTGATCATATACAATCCTTTGCTCGCTGTGTTTTATATTGTGGGTAACACGCTTTTCTCTTTTTCATTTCACAACCTTTATTCATGGCAGTGTTCTTAGGAAAAATTTTGAGTGAGCCCACTCCATGGATGAAAAACCCACCTGCATGAATAGTCTCAGGATGCATTGGCATGACACAGGACTCATGTTAGCGCTCACCTTTTCTTCTCCAAGCAATTGTTCTTCCAGATATCCCAAACAGTCTGAAGGGGCTTCATCAGAGAAAATAAGTTTATTGCAATCCTCTGCAGTCAATCCCTGTACTTCTTGCCGCATGTCATTCTGCCACAGATGTTTTTCTTGGCGAGAAGTGGCTTCCTTGATGCCCTTCTTGTCACCAGTTCAGCCTGCAAAAGCCTTCGCTTCACTGTGCGTGCAGATGCACTGACTCCTGCCCGCTGCCATTCTTTAGCCAACTCTGCACTGGTGTTGAACCCAGAACTGATCCTTGCATTTCCCGACTTTCTTGGGTAGCCTGGAACCTTCTTCACAGCAATTGGGCCTCTCACTTTGACATTTTTGATGATCTAATAATGTTGATTTAGGGTCAATTTTTCAAGCAACAATGTCCTTGTCTTTGTCTTTAAAGTCCTCCAAATGTAAAGCAATGATGACTGCATGCTTTTCATTGTAGATAACCATGGTTAACTGAATATTAGTCATGGGCAAGCACTAAAATGCTCGGGTGCTCAATGCTCAGGTCAAGTACATTGGAATACTTGGGTGCTCGACCCGAGCAACGAGCCCAATATAAATCTATGGGAAACTCGAGCATTTTTCAGGTGGCTCCCCCCGGCTGTCTGCAAAGGGCCTAAAAATTGCCCAAATTGATGGGAACAGTGCTCAAATGACATGGGAACAGCATGGGGAAGACCCCTGGAAACATTTCTGACTCCCAGGTCACTGCTGTCAACAATGTTGTCAGAGGTATTATGCCACTTTTACGGACTCACAATAAAGCACACAAAAACTAAACCAAACTTGATTTTCCTGGGAAATATGTTAAGGAACATCCTTTCCAGGGTAATGACTTGTATATAAAGCAACATAAATAACCAAAACCAAAAATACTCCTCCACACCTTGGACTATGTTCACGCTTAGCGTTATTGATGCATTTTTGCACTTTTGCATTGCTTTCAACCGTGACAAATGCATTCACCAGGAAATGTCATTTTAACATTTTACACCCTTATCTGGCCATGTGGTGTGTGAGATATCATCAGACATATTGTGTTTCATTTATGAAGGAGGGACTCTGAAAGTCACAAAGCCTATTTTATAGGGCCATCAGGCGGCCTTTACTTTTCTTAAAGGGCCAGCAGTCGGCCCTCACTATTCTTAGAGAGACATCAGCCAGCTATGTTTTATTGTTCCCATTACTAAAGAGTGGGTCTCCTATACTGTTATTGCATATGCAGTGAGTGGCAGGGCTGCCTGAAATTTGGACGCACCCCAATACCACTTTGAAAATTTGGACGCAACCCCTTTGAAGAGACTTAGAGGAGGGCCTCCTGAAAACAATGTTCCCATTATTAGGAAGTAGGTCTCCCATTATGTTTGCCTATGCAGTGAATGCAAGGGTTGCCAAAAATTTGGTGGCACTTCAATGCCCCTTGGTGGAGACGTGGAGGTCAGAGGGCCTCTTGAAAACAATGTTCCCATTATTAGGAAGTGGGTCTCCCATTGTGTTTGCCTATACAGTGAATGCAAGGGTTGCCACATATTTGGAGGCACTCCAATGCCCCTTGGAAGAGACGTGGAGGTCAGAGGGCCTCCTGAAAACAATGTTCCCATTATTAGGAAGTGGGTCTCCCATTATGTTTGCCTATGCATTGAATGCAAGGGTTGCCAAAAATTTCGAGGCACTCCAATGCCCCTTGGAAGAGACGTGGAGGTCAGAGGGCCTCTTGAAAACAATGTTCCCATTATTAGGAAGTGGGTCTCCATAGTGTTTGCCTATGCAGTGAATGCAAAGGTTGCCAAAAATTTGGAGGCACTCCAATGCCCCTTGGAAGAGACGTAGAGGAGGGCCTCCTGAAAAAAAATGTTCCCATTATTAGGAAGTGGGTCTCCCATTGTGTTTGCCTATGCAGTGAATGCAAGGGCTGCCAAAAATTGGGAGGCACTCCAATTCCTCTTTGAAGAGACGTGAAGGAGGGCCTCATAATAAGTGTTCCCATTAGAAAGGAGCGGGTCTCCTATACTTGTAATGCCCATGCACTAAGTGTATGGGCTGAGAAACATTTACCCCTGGGGGGTATACATGAACATACTGTATAAAAAATTTTTTTTACGGGCATCATAAACACCCTTTAAAAAAATTATGTGGGTGATGCATCACGGACCACGGTCACCCTGGTGATATGGTGGTGGAGGATGAGGATGAGGAGGACAAGAGCAAATAGCCAAAATCAGGAAGTGTATACCCAAGTGTGGGTGTGAAGAGGTGCATGGGAATACACCTCACTAAAAAAGACACTGGATTTGAGTTTATGTCACGCTGCTATCATTTGGTGGTGTTGAGAAGTCTGGCCCAATCCAGCCCTTGTTCATTTTTATAAGAGTCAGCCTGTCAGCATTTTCAGTTGACAGGCGGATGCGCTTATCAGTTATAATTCCACCAGCGGCACTAAAAACCCGCTCTGATAAAACGCTGGTGGCAGGGCAGGCCAGGACATCCAAGGCGTAGAGAGCCAGTCCATTCCGCGTATCCAGCTTGGATACCCAATAATTATAAGGCACGGAGGACGTAGGTACGGTCGGCAAGGTACTCCCTCAGCATCTTCCCAAACTTTGCAGTCCTTGTGAGAGTACCCCGTGCCTCAGGGCCTGTGCGATGGGAGGGGCTGAGAAAATTCTCCCAGAACTATGACAGTGTTCCCCTGCCTCTGCTGGATTGAAGTTGTGTCTCTCTCGCTTGTACTCCTTGGTTGTCCAACGAACTGTGACCTCTGCCGCCAGCGTTTTCAGATGGGAATTTTTTTAATAGTTCCTCAACAAGGGCCTTCTGGTACTGCCCCATTTTTGTAGACCTGTCCACCTCAGGAATAAGAGATATAAAGTTCTCCTTGTAGCTTGGGTCTAGAAGTGTCACCAACCAGTAATGACTGTCACCCAAAATTTTGAGAACGTGAGGGTCATGGGAAAGGCAGCGTAACATAAACTCAGCCATGCGTGCCAGACTGCTAACAGGCAAGACTTCCGTGTCCTCACCAAGAGGATGACTGACCATGCTCTCCTTCTCCTCCTCTCTGTCCTCTGGCCATCCACGCTGAACAGATTGTATGACAGTTGTGCAGGTAGTACCATCTATAGCGCATGAAACTAGCTCCTGTTTCTCCTCCTCCTCCTCCTCTTCCTCATTGTCACCCAATCCATGTTGGGATGCGATGAGGCTGGGCTGTGTGTAATCACCCTGTATGGTACCTTGCTCCATTTCATCGTGCTCCGCCTGCAATGCATCCTCTTTGATTGTGAGCAGAGAGCATTTTAGAAGACAGAGAAGCGGGATGGTGATGCTAATTATGGCGTCATCACCGCTCACCATCTTGGTGGAGTCCTCAAAGTTTTGGAGGATGGTACATATGTCTGACATCCATGTCCACTCCTGAGGTCTTATGTGTGGAGTCTAAACTGAATACCGACGGCCTTGTTGATGTTGGTACTCATCAACTGCCCTCTTCTGCTCACAAATCCTTCCCAACATCTGCAGTGTAGAGTTCCAATGCGTGGGGACATCACACACCAGTCTGTGAGCTGGAAGCTGCAAACGCTGCTGAAACACGGCAAGGGCGGCGGAAGCTGTAGCTGACTTTCTAAAATGGGCACACAGGTGGCGTATTTTATCAATCACATCTGGCAGCTCCGGGTAGGATTTGAGAAATCGCTGAACCGCGAGGTTAAGCACATGGGCCAGGCATGGTACGTGTGTGAGCTCGCCTCTCCTCAGAGCTGCCACAAGGTTCCGGCTATTGTCACACACGACCATACCTGGCTGTAGTTTCAGCGGTGTGAGCCACAGATCTACCTGCTCTTTCAGAGCTGTCCACAACTCTTCAGCACTGTGCGGTTTGTCACCTAAGCATATTAGCTTAAGCACAACCTGTTGCCGCTTGGCCGAGGCAGTGCTGCAGTGCTTCCAGCTTGTGACTGATGTGGTCTTTTCGGAGATGGAGGCTGAAGAGGAGGAGGAGGCTTAGTAGGATGAAGTGCAGGAGCTGTAGATTGTGGAGGCAACCCTGATTGACCTAGGGCCCGCAATCCTTGGAGTCGGAAGGACGTGTTCCATCCCAAGGTCCGACTTCGGTCCCGGCTTCCACTATGTTAACCCAGTGTGCCGTCAGCGACATGTACTGTCCCTGCCCACAAGCACTTGTCCACGTGTCCATGGTTAGGTGGACTTTCCCGGTAACTGCGTTGTTGAGGGCACGGCTAATGTTTTGGGTCACATGCTTGTGTAATGCGGGGATGGCACACCGGGAGAAATACTGGTGGCTGGGGTCCGAGTACCGAGGGACGGCCGCCGCCATCAGGTTGTGGAATGCTTCCATTTCCACAAGCCTAAAAGGCAACATTTCGAGCGCAAGCAGTCGTGAAATGTGTGAATTTAGTAGTGTGGCCTGTGGGGCGTTGGCTGCTTATTTGCGCTTGCATTCCAAGGACTGGTATATGGACAACTGAACACTGCGCTGGGACAAGGACGTGGAAGTGCTTCCTGATGCTGCTACTTGAGAGTGTGGAACGACAGGTGCAGGGCAGGAGACATCTTCGCATGCACCATGGACAGAGGATTGGCTTGCATGCACAACCGCGGAAGAAGCAATGGTGCCACCCGCAGACACTGTTCCTGGACCCTGGGGTTCAGCCGACAAAGTCAGGTGCTTTGCTGCCATGTGCCTGATCATGCTGGTTGGTGGTCAGGCTGCTAGTTTTGCCACCCCTCCTGATGCCGGCCTGGCAGGTGGTGCAAATGGCCTTTTTGGGGGTTATCGGCAAAGTCTTTAAAAAACAACCAGACTCGGGAAAACCTAACAGTTGTACAGGCAACTTCCTTCGTGTTGGTGTTACGGGGAATCATTGACTGCCTTCTATCTGCGGCCACCACACTGCTTCTTCCTGCCTGTTGGGGTGCTCTTCCTCCCTCCTCCTGTGTGCTGCTGTCCTCGCTCTGCATGTCCTCCTGCCAAGTTGAATCAGTTACTATATCATATCTTCCCTGGTCCTCCTCCTGACTTTCTGACAATTGTGTCTCATCATCGTCCACGTCTTGTTACACTTTCCTACGGTCGCCTTCGTGTGACCGTGGCTGCTCAAATATTTGGGCATCGCTATATGCGATCTCCTCTTGCCCCGCTTCAAGTGGACTGGGCAAGAGGACTGAATCTATAAATGGAAAAGTGAACAGCTCTTCAGAGTGTCCAAGTGTGGGATCAGTTGTCTCCGGTCACTCGGCATGGTGGGAGGAAGGAGGATCAGGGTGAGGAATATGCAGTCCAGACTCACGACTACTGAGACTTGACCGTGTGGAAGACAGGATTGTGGTGGTGGCTAAGTGACTGGTAGCATTATCCGCTATCCAACCAACAACCTTTTGACACTGCTCTGGGTTCAATAGTGGTGCGCTGCGGTCCCCTAGGAATTGGGACAGGAATGTTGTGCGAGAAGATGTGGGTGTTTGTTGTGGCACAATTTCAACTTGCCCATGGCCTCGACCTCGGCTTCTGCATGCACCATCACCATCACGTCCATTTCCCTGTCCCTTGCCACGCATCTTGCCCATTTTAAATGGAGTACAATATCTTCCACGCTCACTACAAAAGGCTGAATTTGAAGCGAAGTTATATGTAATCTGTGTGATGGAGAAACCACAGTTTTAAATACCTGGCCTGTAGGTAACTATTTTGAACAGCAAACCGGTGTTAAAAACTTTGCTGACACACCGAAAAAAAAATTGAATGGAGGCCAAAAATTGCAGTATTTTCAGTGCAATTATATGTGATTCGTGTGACGGACAAACCACAGTTTTAAAGAGCTGGATTTTTAGCGCTGTAATATGGAAAGGACCTGGCTGTATTCTGCAGTGCCAACAAGTAAATAGCGCAGAAAAACTGTGTTCTCTGGATTGCTTTTTAAGCAAGTAATGAGGATTAAGATCCAAAAAAAAATTATTCCTGGCCCCTGAGACCTGGGCCTTTGTCTAGAAATGTCTAACAGCAGCAGAAGGCAGAACTGGAATGAAGCCTCTTGTGCTATATGCACTGCAGTCTGCTATATACACTGACTGACTGTATATATACACTGCCTGCCTGATATCTCTGCAGATGGATTAGTCCTCAGAAGGACTGTTTGTTGAGATGGATATGTGTAACGTACTTGTTTTCTCCCTACACTAGCTAATACACAACCAAATCTCTCCCTAGCTCAGCAGCACCTCTCCCTACACGGCCTGATTGCGGAGTAGACTGTGACGAGCATGGCGGCGCCAGGTCTGATATAGACCTGATGACGCTGTTTGGCCAGCCAATCACTGTAATGCCACAACCAACATGGCTGCGGCATTACAGTGAGTGGCAGGCAATCCCTGCATGTTGATTGGCCCTCTAAAGAGTGCCAAACATGCACAGAGGGGACCTGAGCATCCACCCGAGCATCTCGCAAGTACTCGGCGAGCTTTGAGCATCTCGAGTACTGAGATGCTCTGGCGAGTACCGAGTACTTGCGAGTATGCTCGCTCATCACTACTGAAGATACAATAATTTCAAGCACCAGCCCCCTTTTAAGGCATCCAGTCTGCTCTGCTAACACAGGCATTGGATTCTTGTGTCTTTTATTTCCACAGGTTGCACAGCACCGAAAAACAAAACCATAAACACAAAATCCCTAGCCTTTTCCAGACGCTAACTAAACAAAATAGCCCCTGTCTACTCAGACATGGCTGAGCTAGTCCCAGTTCAGTAAAAAAAAACAGCTATTGTCCATAACAACTTGCAGTTTGGTGCATACAGCTTGGGCAGTCTTCTCTCAGAGAGAGATTCTGGCTTGTCTCTCTCCAGCTCCAATATAATCCACTCTGGTCAGTTTCCCCCAGCTGACTGCCTAAGGTGAACACCTAGCCTGGTTATATGCAGGGCTAGCCAGGTGAACCAGCAGTCAATGCAATAGCAGAAAGGAATATATGGATAATTCTGCTGCGCTGCTGGCCTTAAAGGATATACAGTGGAGATGATGGTGTTGAAGAAAGAGAAGTTTTATTACTCCATCAGGAGATGCTGGTTACTGAAATATTTCAAAAACTGGCACCAAAGGCTATAAACAATCCCACTGGATATTAGGATCCTCTTACTTCCACCTGGTTTCTCTTGATTATACAGCAATACTTTCTCTCCATTCCGTTTTTTTCTCCCAGCATCTCTCTCTGTGTGCGAAGCGTTGCCGATAAAAGATGCAGGCGGCGGCAGGTGAGTATAACATTAGGGGCAGGGACTTTATTTTAGAAGCACCACTCGACCGAAAAAATACCGCTGGAGTGGTGTTTTAATGCAAACTACCACTAATAAAACTGAACCAGCAAACTTTTTGAAAACCAAAATTTGTGTATTTTGAAAATTTGGCAACTGTGGCAAGGAACAATAGAAGCAAAGCTGTGATTCTTGTCATTATGTAAGAAACTAGAGAAAAATGATCATACATACTGTAACACTCTGGCTTTTTTACTATGTATTTATTTTATATATACACTATCGTTCAAAAGTTTGGGGTCACCCAGATAATTTTGTGTTTTCCATGAAAACTCATACTTTTATTTATCAAATGAGTTGCAAAATGAATAGAAAATATAGTCCAGACATTGACAAGGTTAGAAATAATGATTTTTATTAGAAAGAATAATTTTCTCCTTCAAACTTTGCTTTCGTCACAGAATGCTCCCTTTGCAGCAATTCCAGCATTGCAGACCTTTGGCATTCTAGCTGTTAATTTGCTGAGGCAATTTTGAGAAATCCCCCCCATGCTTCCTGAAGCCCCTCCCACAAGCTGGATTGGCTTGATGGACACTTTTTGCATACCATACGGTCAAGCTGCTCCCACAAAAGCTCAATGGGGTTGAGATCTGGTGACTGCTCTGGCCCTTCAGTACAGATAGAATACCAGCTGCCTGCTTCTTCCCTAAATAGTTCATGCATAATTTGGAGGTGTGCTTTGGGTCATTGTCCTGTTGTAGGATGAAATTGGCTCCAATCAAGCGCTGTCCACAGAGTTTGGCATGGCGTTGCAAAATGGAGTGATAGCCTTCCTTATTCAAAATCCAATTTACCTTGTACAAATCTCCCACTTTACCAGCACCAAAGCAACCCCAGACCATCACATTACCTCCACCATCCTTGACAGATGGCGTCAGGCACTCTTCCAGCATCTTTTCTGTTGTTCTGCGTCTCACAAATGTTCTTCTGTGTGATCCAAACACCTCAAACTTTGATTCGCCTGTCCATAATACTTTTTTCCAATCTTCTTCTGTCCAATGTCTGCATTCTTTTGCCCATATTAATCTTTTCCTTTTATTAGCCAGTCTCAGATATGGCTTTTTCTTTGCCACTTTGCCCTGAAGGCCAGCATCCCGGAGTCGCCTCTTCAATGTAGACGTTGACACTGGCGTTTTGCGTGTACTATTTAATGAAGCTGCCAGTTGAGGAGCTGTGAGGCGTCGATTTCTCAAACTAGAGACTCTAATGTACTTGTCTTGTTGCTCAGTTGTGCAGCGAGGCTTCCCACTTCTCTTTCTACTCTGGTTAGAGCCTGTTTGTGCTCTCCCCTGAAGGGAGTAGTACACATCATTGTAAGAAATCTTCAGTTTCTTGCCAATTTCTCGCATGGAATAGCCGTCATTTCTAAGAACAAGAATAGACTGTCGAGTTTCACATGAAAGTTCTCTTTTTCTGGCCATTTTGAGAGTTTCATAGATCAAACAAATGTAATGCTCCAGATTCTCAACTAGCTCAAAGGAAGATCAATTTTATAGCTTCTCAAATCAGCCAAACCTTTTTCAGCTGGGCTAACATACTTGTGCAAGGGTTTTCTACGGTTTTCTAAACATCCATTAGCCTTCTTACACAGTTAGCAAACACAATATACCATTAAAACACTGAGTGGTGGTTGTTGGAAATGGGCCTCTATACACCTATGTAGATATTGCAATAAAAACAAGACGTTTGCAGCTAGAATAATCATTTACCACATTAACAATGTATAGAGTGTATCTCTGATTCATTTAATGTTAGCTTCATTGAAAAAAATTGTGCTTTTCTTTCAAAAATAATGAAATTTCTAAATGACCCCAAACTTTTGAACGGTAGGCTATATATATATATATATATATATATATATATATATATATATATATACAGTACAGACCAAAAGTTTGGACACACCTTCTCATTTAAAATTTTTTCTGTATGTTCATGACTATGAAAATTGTACATTCACACTGAATTATATACTTAACAAAAAAGTGTGAAACAACTGAAAATATGTCTTATATTCTAGGTTCTTCAAAGTAGCCACCTTTTGCTTTGATGACTGCTTTGCACACTCTTGGCATTCTCTTGATCAGCTTCAAGAGGTAGTCACCGTAAATGGTCTTCCAACAATCTTGAAGGAGTTCCCAGAGATGCTTAGCACTTGTTGGCCCTTTTGCCTTCACTCTGCAGTCCAGCTCACCCCAAACCAAACCATCTTGATTGGGTTGAGGTCTGGTGACTGTGGAGGCCAGGTCATCTGGCGTAGCACCCCATCACTCTCCTTCTTGGTCAAATAGCACTTACACAGCCTGTAGATGTGTTTGGGGTCATTTTCCTGTTGAAAAACAAATGATGGTCCAACTTATCGCAAACTGGATGGAATAGCATGCCGCTGCAAGATGCTGTGGTAGCCATTCTGGTTCAGTATGCCTTCAATTTTGAATAAATCCCCAACAGTGTCACCAGCAAAGCACCCCACACCATCACACCTCCTCCTCCATGCTTCATGGTGGAAACCAGGCATGTAGACTCCATCAGCTCACCTTTTCTGCGTCGTACAAAGACACGGTGGTTGGAACCAAAGATCTCAAATTTGGACTCATCAGACTAAAGCACAGATTTCAACTGGTCTAATGTCCATTCCTTGTGTTCTTTAGCCCAAACAATTCTCTTCTACTTGTAGCCTGTCCTTAGCAGTGGTTTCCTAGCAGCTATTTTACCATGAAGGCCTACTGCACAAAGTCTCCTCTTAACAGTTGTTGAAGAGATGTGTCTGCTGCTAGAACTCTGTGTGGCATTGACCTGGTCTCTAATCTGAGCTGCTGTTAACCTGCGATTTCTGAGGCTGGTGACTCGGATAAACTTATCCTCAGAAGCAGAGGTGACTCTTGGTCTTCCTTTCCTGGGGTGGTTCTCATGTGAGCCAGTTTCTTTGTAGCTCTTGATGGTTTTTGCAACTGCACTTGGGGACACTTTCAAAGTTTTCTCAATTTTTCGGACTGATTGACCTTCATTTCTTAAAGTAACAGTCTATTCAGTAGGACTATCAGCTGTGTATCCACCTGACTTCTGCACAACACAACTGATGGTCCCAACCCCATTTATAAGGCAAGAAATCCCACTTATTAAACCTGACAGGTCACACCTGTGAAGTGAAAACCATTTCCCGTGACTACCTCTTGAAGCTCATCAAGAGAATGCCAAGAGTGTGCAAAGCAGTCATCAAAGCAAAAGGTGGCTACTTTGAAGAACCTAGAATATAAGACATATTTTCAGTTGTTTCACACTTTTTTATTAAGTATATAATTCCACATGTGTTAATTCATAGTTTTGATGCCTTCAGTGTGAATGTACAATTTTCATAGTCATAAAAATACAGAAAAATCTTTAAATGAGAAGGTGTGTCCAAACTTTTGGTCTGTACTGTATATATATATAATTTTCAGCCATGACGACCTGATGGATGAACGTTCTGTAGGAAGATCTATCACGTACAAGCCTAAATAGGTCCACCAGCGTCTTCTCCGACATTGTCTTGATTGCTGATCTTCCTCTTCACCTTGTTCGTTCTATTCTTCCGACCATGATGTCCTCCTCCAGTGATTGTGCTCTTCGTATGATATGTCCAAAGTAGATAAGTCATAGCTTGGTGATCTTTGCTTCCAGTGACATGTCTTGCTTGATTTGTTGTTCCAAAATTGATTTGTTTGTTCCTCTTGCCATCCATAGAATTATCAACATCCTTCTCCAGCACCACATTTCAAAGGTGTTGATTCTTCTTCTGTCTTGTTTCTTTATCATCCAGGTTTCGCATTCATATGTTACTACAGAAAAGACCAGACTATGCACAACATACATATATATAGTCTTTCAAATGTGGTTGTCCTGCGCAAGGAGTCAGATTTGACACTGAAACATGCTGACAAATCGCCTTTAATTAATTTGTTCTATGATTTGTTCCTGAGTTAGCATCGCACTTGAAGTCCGCCTACTCTGGATTTCTATTTTTTATGAATATCAGGAAAGTGTATATACAGTGGTGGCCAAAAGTATTGGCACCCCTGCAATTCTGTCAGATAATACTCAGTTTCTTCCTGAAAATGATTGCAATCACAAATTCTTTGGTATTATTCTCTTCATTTAATTTGGTTGCAAGGAAAAAACACAAAAGAGAATGAAGCAAAAATCAAATCATTGATCATTTCACACAAAACTCCAAAATGGGCCAGACAAAAGTATTGGCACCCTCAGCCTAATACTTGGTTGCACAACCTTTAGCCAAAATAACTGCGAACAACCACTTCCGGTAACCATCAATGAGTTTCTTACAATGCTCTGCTGGAATTGTAGACCATTCTTCTTTGGCAAACTGCTCCAGGTCCCTGATATTTGAAGGGTGCCTTCTCCAAATTGCCATTTTGAGATCTCTCCACAAGTGTTCTATGGGATTCAGGTCTGGACTCATTGCTGGCCACCTTAGAAGTCTCCAGTGCTTTCTCTCAAACCATGTTATAGTGCTTTTGGAAGTTTGTTTTGGGTCATTGTCCTGCTGGAAGACCCATGACCTCTGAGGGAGACCCAGCTTTCTCACACTGGGCCCTACATTATGCTGCAAAATTTGTTGGTAGTCTTCAGACTTCATAATGCCATGCACACGGTCAAGCAGTCCAGTACCAGAGACAGCAAAGCAACCCCAAAACATCAGGGAACCTCCGCCATGTTTGACTGCAGGGACCGTGTTCTTTTCTTTGAATGCCTCTTTTTTTTTTCCTGTACACCCTATGTTGATGCTTTTTCCCAAAAAGCTCTACTTTTGTCTCATCTGACCAGAGAACATTCTTCCAAAATGTGTTAGGCTTTCTCAGGTAAGTTCTGGCAACCTCCAGCCTGGCTTTTTTATGTCTCGGGGTAAGAAGTGGGGTCTTCCTGGGTATCCTACCATACAGTCCCTTTTCATTCAGACGTCGACGGATAGTACGGGTTGACACTGTTGTACCCTCGGACTGCAGGGCAGATTGAACTTGTTTGGATGTTAGTCAAGGTTCTTTATCCACCATCCGCACAATCTTGCGTTGAAATCTCTCGTCAATTTTTCTTTTCTGTCCACATCTAGGGAGGTTAGCCACAGTGCCATGGGCTTTAAACTTCTTGATGACACTGCGCACGGAAGACACAGGAACATTCAGATCTTTGGAGATGGACTTGTAGCCTTGAGATTGCTCATGCTTCCTCACAATTTGGTTTCTCAAGTCCTCAGACAGTTCTTTGGTCTTCTTTCTTTTCTCCATGCTCAATGTGGTACACACAAGGACACAGGACCGAGGTTGAGTCAACTTTAATCCATGTTAACTGGCTGCAAGTGTGATTTAGTTATTGCCAACACCTGTTAGGTGCCACAGGTAAGTTACAGGTGCTGTTAATTACACGAATTAGAGAAGCATCACATGATTTTTCAAACAGTGACAATACTTTTGTCCACCCCCTTTTTTAGGTTTGGTGTAGAATTATATCCAATTTGGCTTTAGGACAATTCTTTTTGTGTTTTTTCATTGAAGACAAATTACAAGAAGATAATAAGACCAAAGAATTTGTGATTGCAATCATTTTCAGGAAGAAACTGAGTATTCTCTGACAGAATTGCAGGGGTGCCAATACTTTTGGCCACCACTGTATAATGAGTATCTAGTAAAAAAAAAGCCATAATGATATGTACGGTGTTATTTTCTATTCTATTAACATGACTTTTCTCTAGTTTCTTACACAACGACAAGAATCACAGATTTGCTTCTATTGCTCCTCGCGGCATTCTTGATGGCTTGCTATGTGATATACTGTAGATCATTACCGAGTCGCAGCACTGGAAGAAATATTCTTTTTGGGAATTTAGCCTGAAATGGAAGAACCACACAATTTAGAAAACAATCCCAAGCAGAGGTTGATGTCAAACTGCCAGACTATTTCTGTCATGTACATTATCTAGTTTGGCAGCGAGTGCCTGGACAGATGTATTGGCGGGATCACAGCTGTCCTGCATGCTGTCATGTGAAATAGCCTGTGGCTCTCTTTTATGAGTTAATCTTAGCCGCTTTGCTCCGCTCTACCAACATATTCGCTAATTGCACTTTTTTTGATTTATATCTCATAAACAATTTAATACCTGGAATGATAACTCCTGGAAGCTCAGCAAGTAAACACACGGAATGTGATAAATAGCGGCCAAGGCGCTGAATGGAGAATAGGCCAATTAATTGCCGCCTGTACCTTTGCCGCCATGAGTAATACTGATGACTGCTCCGTTCTTTCATTAGGTAATTTGTGTCTGGTCACTATGTTCCTCCAAAATAATTACAAGTGAAGAAATAAAAATATGGAGTAGTTACATATGAGAAATATAATTGCTTGGTAGTGATCCCCAGAGCTGCAGAGAAAATGAAGGAAGGCAATTTGCAATTTGGCAGGGGATCATAATAAGTGCATGGATTGCAGTATGGGTAAGGTATAGGAAAAGATTTGAACAGGATTACAAAAATTGCTCATTTTGAAAAACGGCGCCGTACTAGTCCAAAGGTTGTGTGTAGTATTGCATCTAAACCTCAATTATTCAGTAGAGATGAGCCACAATACCTGACACAACCTATTGACCAATGAGGCACTGTGTCCTAAAGTAAGCAGCCATGCACAACCCTTACTGGGAGAAAGGATAAAAGCAGAGGTTCCTAGGGGGAGGAGTGAAATAAAGCTGGGGTGAGAAGTAGCAATTTTACTGCCCAAATTGAACTTAAGGTGAAGATTTTTTAGTTTCAAGTGCTCTTGGATATCACAGCAGTTTAGTGGAAACAAGTAAATGAATATTTGGTTAACGTGGTATCATAAGTGTGACTAAGTCATGAGTCATTAAGTCACCAATGTCTCAGATGAATCATATGATTCTATGATTCTTCTGAGACATTGGCCCTTGTTAGATAAGGTCCCCGGAATTAGGCAAATAGGTGTTATCCTCAGGGCTCCTTTACATTGTTGAGGGCTATTTTGAGACCAAAATCAAAATTTGCAAGCTAATTGAATGAAAGTGGCTTCATGGACCCCTTTCACATATTGGTACATTATGGTACATTAACATTTTTGGGGGGTTTTATATAATGACATTTTTAATGTATTTAGAGAGGAGCAGATCGATCTGCGGAGGATTGAATCTGAGTTGAACTTCCTGAAGAAAAAAAAACTTCCCCCAGAGCCATTTCCCACACTGCTGAAGCATCAGAGCGCGGGCTAATGCATTTTTGCGTGGCTGCGCAGGTCTCCCCATACTGCCCTGCAGCTATGACATCTAGGGGATTATTACACCTTTGACAGTGGAGGTCAGTACCAGGGTCATCACGGATCAGCGGATGACAGAGGAGCACAGTTTGTAGAGCAGAGTTGTTCTCCATCTCCCGAATCACTGGGCAAGTCTCTCTCTTCTGTACAGTGTAAGCTCTTATGATCAGCAGGGTCCTCTCTCTCTCTCTTCTGTAGAGTGTAAGCTCTTATGATCAGCAGAGTCCTTTCTCTCCTGTAGAGTGTAAGCGCCTATGATCAGCAGGGTCCTCTCTCTCCTGTAGAGTGTAAGCTCTTATGATAAGCAGGGTCCTCTCTCTTCTGTAGAGTGTAAGCTCTTATGGTCAGCAGGGTCCTCTCTCCTGTAGAGTGTAAGCTCTTATGATCAGCGGGGTCCTCTCTCTCTTCTGTAGAGTGTAAGCTCTTATGGTCAGTGGGGTCCTCTCTCTCTTCTGTAGAGTGTAAGCTCTTATGGTCAGTGGGGTCCTCCCTCTCTCCTGTAGAATGTACGCTTTTATGATCAGTGGGGTCCTCCCTCTCTCTGTAGAGTGTAAGCTCTTATGGTCAGTGAGGTCCTCTGTCTCTCCTGTAGAGTGTAAGCTCTTATGGTCAGCAGGGTCCTCTCTCTCCTGTAGAGTGTAAGCTCTTATGGTCAGCAGGGTCCTCTCTCTCCTGTAGAGTGTAAGCTTTTATGGTCAGCAGGGTCCTCTCTCTCCTGTAGAGTGTAAGCTCTTATGGTCAGCAGGGTCCTCTCTCTCCTGTAGAGTGTAAGCTCTTATGGTCAGTGGGGTCCTCTCTGTCTTCTGTAGAGTGTAAGCTCTTATGGTCAGTGGGGTCCTCTCTCTCTCCTGTAGAGTGTAAGTTGTTATGGTCAGTGGGGTCCTCTCTCTCTCCTGTAGAGTGTAAGCTCTTATTGTCAGCGGGCGACGGTTGGGATAATTCTTCATTCCTTGTTCACAGTGTTATCCTACCTGTTGTTCTTCATTTGTTTTGAAACTACCTCTCCCATCATGTTCTGGGCGTGATGGTAGTTGTAGCTTCCACGTTGGGGAACACTTCCCTGTAGTCATGGTTTAGATTCTCTTATAAAAAGAAACATAACAGTTGTAATTAGATGTACCGTCCTTCGAGAATGAGAAACAAGCCTGCACCAGGACAGTGGACAGTGCATGGAATCAATTAGATAATGTATCCGGGAATTACACACAGTCATCTAACAGACCAAATCAATAACATAATTGGTGGCTGAACTAGGAAAAAAAATAGATCAAACATCTTCCATATGTAAGTAATTCACATTGGATGTAAATCAGAGAAAAGTTATAAAAATACCAAGACTCAAAATATCATGAAATGTATTAATTGTCATTGAATTTCCTAGGGGGTTGGACTTGGTGCTATTGGTTAGGAATTTAATAAGCTTGCCTTTTTTGTGTGTGGAAGGGGGCAGGTTCACGTGTAAAGTTTCATTCCAATATTGTTTTTTTTTTTATTTCACTATCCATTAGCTATCAGTAATGTATGTTCAGTGTATGTATTAAAATACTGCCGTCTTCTGCCGTTTCCAGCGCTGCGCCGATCCCTCTTCTGCAAAATGTGACTGCAGCTATGACTGGCCGGCTCACATCGCTGACTGCAAGTTCCTCTTTTAATGTAAGCCTTAGGCCATGGCCCCGCTATCAGTATACGGTCAGTATTTGGTCAGTATTTTTTCTCAGGAGTGGGAGCCAAAACCAGGTAAGGAACAATCAGAGAAAAGGTATAATAGAAACAAGTCACCAATTCTGCATTTATCACCCACTCCTGGTCTTAGCTCCCACTCCTGAGAAAAAATACTGACTGAATACTGACCAAATACTGATAGTGGGGCCATAGCCTTAATCTGAGTCTCATAGTCTTAAATTGAGAAAGTGACTTCCAGTGGTACAGAAGACGCTGTAGTGAGCCGAATGGTCAGAACTGCAGTCACATGTAGCTCTGGAAATGGCAGAATACAATGGCTGGTAAGTATTTAATGAATGCATTGAACATGCATTAATGATATCTAAGGCTATGTTCACACTAGGCGTTTTTTCAGCATATTTTTTTTCAGTGTTTTTTTATGAAAATTTTCAGTTGCGTTTTACAGTAGCAGCAAAGTCTATGACATTTCAGAAATCTCATGCACACATAATTGTTTTTGTGTCATCAGTATTTTGCGTTATGCATGTTTTTTTGCACAATAGAGCATGTCACTTCTTTCAGCGTTCTTTTCTGCATTTTTTCCTTCATTCTTTCAGCTTTTTTCACCCATTGAAAGTAGAGGGTGGTGAAAAAACGCTGAAAAAACGCCTAGTGTGAACATAGCTATCAAGTTTTGCTGCATTTTTAGTGAAAAAAGCAAGTACAGCAGTATGTGAAACTCCATTATTTTTGTGATTTTACCATCTTGTCTTGGTCACCTGAGATGGCAGTTTGGATTAGGACAGTTTAGTTAAATTAGTGATTGGATACAAAGTAAACATTGGCTGAGCTAAGTGTGAGATTGAACAATACCTGTGGCCCACGGAGGTGTAAAATTGAACAATCTCTGAGCAACTTAATGGCAGACCATAGTGTGAAAGTAAATAGTGTCCTACAGACACAATTCACTTCCAGTGTTTTAGAAAAACGATTCCTGTTAATGTTAATGTTACTGTTACACTTGTAATTCTGGTTACTATGGTTTCACATATGTCTTGCATTGGTGACCTGTGTTCATGCTTCTGTGGTGGAAGCAAAGCTGATCTTTGGGATCCTGAAAAACGCAGCAAAAATACACCAAAAAATGCACCAAGATCTGCATTTTTGATGCAGTTTCTTTCCTGCCAAAGGATCAGGTTTCACTGCAGAAAAAAAACGCTGAAAAAAAGGCCTAGTGTGAACATAGTCTAGCAAATAGTGAATTAAAAAATGCTAGAGTGCTACTTAAGTGCTATTGTGTTGTTTTTTGTTAAAAGTACAGTGCACTGTTCCTGTGCTTCCCATACACATGCTATTGGCCCTGTATTCATCACCACAATTCTGGCGTAAAACTATTTGAAATGTTTAGTGATTTTTTTTTTTTTGTCTTTTTTTCACCAGTCCCTGCAGTGCCAACTTAAAAAACTTTTTGAAAAATTAGTGAAGCTTAGCCAATAGGGAACGTGGCCAAGCATGGTTGTCATATTAATCATAATTTGTGCCACGGAGGTAGCATAAATTACAGCACAAATGTACCGCAGTCTTTGACTGGCGTATGATGGCTGAAAAGTGTGACAAATTAATTTAGAAGTGCACACCTCTTAATGAATTTGGCCCACCTTACTCCATTGCGCTCATCATCAAGACTAGCGGTCTTGATGAATCGGTGCCTTAATGTTTTTAATTTGTCTGGTTATGTCGTTGTGTTGTTTTAAAAAAGGATCCTGTCACCTGATTTATGCTGCCTAAACCACGAGCAGCATGAATCAGAGCCCGGCCGCATGATTGCTCCCAGGTATATTTTTCTTTGAAACACTTTGAAAGTTACAATACTTTAAAGATTCAACCGGAGAAGAAACTATTCCTATTACCGCTACTGGTGATTGACAGGTCTCTCGCGATGGAAGAGACCTGTCAATCATCTCTTGAAGAACTGGAAGAAGCCGACTGGGGTGGCACCGGACTAGTCTTGTCTCTTCCTATGGTTCATGGTCAGATCTTTAGGGTACGTTTTCACTTTTCAGAGAAAAATATATCTGTCTGCATTCTTGCTCTGATTCATGCTGCCCAGGGTTTGGACAGGTTATGTATAAATATATATAGACTGTATATATTTTATTCCTTTTTTTTTTCTTTAATTTACATATACATATATTGTGCATGCAATGTATACATATTTCCATTTTGTGCTTTGAAACGTTATATTTCCTGAGGTCAGAGGTAACCCTCCGATGCTTCCTGCTCTTTAGAGAGTGCACCAGATGTTTTATGGTTATGCCGTTCCACATGATTTACAATGTTCCCAAAGATACTGAAAAATTAAGCCAAAAGCAGAATATTTTCTTTTTTTTTTTCTAAACTTATGTCTAATAGAGATGTTATCGTTGACTCTCTCCTATTTTTAGGGAGTCTCCTATCATTCGCCATCAGTCACAGACTCCACGCTCACCGCGGAGGCTCTTGACCAGACTATCGCTATGTTTGACACTGTTGAAGAGGTACTTAAACACTTCAATCCTGACACATGGCAAGAGGACTTGGAAAATCTATACACCGATACATCTCAATTTCGTGGAAGAACATTTCAAGAAAGAAAATCTAAAGGTAAAAGAGAATTGATAAACATGATTCAATAAAAAGACGAGAAAGCGAATCAAAGAGGACACTTAGTAGCTGTTTTGACCAGATTATCTTCAATACGTAGCTCTGGGTTTTAAGCAAAGTACATTGTCATTTAATCCATTGCTGTAATGGAAATATTCTCTCCATTGAGTGAGTTCTTGAGGAGCTTGTGAAGGGCTTCTGCTTGTACACAGCAGCCTGTCTGACAAGGCCGAGCTGCAGGAAGGAGGGAGAGAGCTGCTGCCTGAACCATTGGTGAGACAGGAGGTGTGACACTCCCTGTTGATACAGTACTTAAAGGGCTTTTCTGGGCACTCAGATTAGTAAAATATCAGAAATTAAGAAACGTTATAATGTACTTGCTATTAAAATTCTGACATTCCTGAGCTGTCACATGTGGTGGTGTCACCTCCAAATTCTTACTTTCTGCTACGGTCTGTTCACAGTACAGAGTAGAGAGATTTCATGAAATCCTAGAATGTTAGAGTTGGAGGGGACCTCCAGGGTCATTGTGTCCAACTCCCGGCTCAATGCAGGACTCACTAAACCATCTCAGACAGATGTCTGTCCAGCCTCTGTTTGATGACTTCCATTGAAGGAGAACTCACCACCTCTCGTGGCCGCCTGTTCCACTCATTGATCACCCTCACTGTCAAAAAGTTTTTTTTAATATCTAATCTGTATCTTCTCCCTTTCAGTTTCATCCCATTGTTTCTCATGTTTCCAAGTGCAAATGAGAATAAGGATGATCCCTCTACAATGTGACAGCCCTTCAGATATTTGTAGACAGCTATTAAGTCTCCTCTTAGCCTTCTTTTTTGAAAACTAAACATTCCCAGGTCCTTTAATGGTTCCTCGTAGGACATAGTTTGCAGTCCGCTCACCATCTTGGTTGCTCTTCTCTGGAATTGTTCCAGTTTTTCGATGTCTTTCTTAAAATGTGGTGACCAGAACTAGCCACTGTATTCCAGATGGGGCCTGACCAAGGAGGAGCAGAGGGGAATAATTACTTCACGTGATCTAGACTCTATGCTTATTTTGATACATCCCAGAACTGTGTTTGCCTTTTTTGCTGCTGCATCACACTGTTGACTCATGTGCAGTCTGTGATCTATTAGTATATCCAAGTCTTTTCACACATGCTGTTGCTTAGTTCTATTCTTCCCATTCTATAGGTGTCATTTTCGTTTTTCTTGCACTTCTCCTGGTTAAATACCGTTCTATTAGTCACGCCCATTGTTCAAGCTTATCTAGATCCTTCTGAACCCTTTCTCTCTCTTCTCTAGTGTTAGATATCCCTCCTAGCTTTGCATTGTCTGCAAATTTGATTATTTACCTTCAGTTCCCCTATCTAGATCATTTATAAAAATGTTGAACAACACTGGTGCCAAGACAGAGCCTTGTGATACCCCACTTGAAACACTCTTCCAATTGGATGTACACTTGTAAGAGTGTTTCTAGTGGAGTGCCACAGATTTGCTGTCTGTGCTTTAAAGGCTCAGCCTGCGCTTTGCCGTGAGCTCAGAATGGTGATGTCAAAGGGGAGAGGCCTGTGATCCATGTTCACATTTGAAATCTGCAGCATGTTAATACTTGTTGTTGATTTTTACAGCAACTTTAGAATTGAATAGGATAAATTTTGCTAAAATCTGCTCCAAAATCTAAAGATGGTGATTTTTCTTTTTGCGTTTTCACCTTGGAATTTATGCTAAAATCCACAATAGACAATCTTGGATTGTGCCACACAGCTGCTTCCTCTTATGGTCACTTGTTGGGGAGCACAACCCTTGACCCTGGATCTTTGACACTGGATCTTTGACACTGGATAGGTAATAACTTGTTGATCACTGGGTGTCTGACTCCTGGGATCCACACCGATCGGCGGAACAGGGAACTTTTATCCCTGTTAGGACTCATTCACACGTCCGATTTTCTCGTATAAGTGCTATCCATAGTTTTCACGGATAGCACTTTTACCTATGATTGGACATGTGCACAGCCCCGTATAATTTTTTTTTCCTCGGTCCAAGTAGTCCACAGAAAATAAAGGAGACCTGTCCAATTTTGATCAAAATCGGCAATGCAGAAAGTGGAGAAACTTTTTTTTTCTCAGCACGTACAAGAAAAACTGATGACGCTCAGACCAAACTCTGAACAAACTCAGATCAAAGTCCGAGAAGCTTATTTACACTGGACAACCCCTTTAATTCTGCACACACGGGAGGACAAATCCTCATTAGGTAAATGATATGACGCAAACATAAAACATGACTAGGATCAATATTAGCCTCAGCTTACACAAACAGAGCCAATCACATCAGTAAGCGCTAGCGTGTCTCTGGCACTGATAGAGGTTTTCCATTACTCATAAAACATGACACAGTGACTGGTATAGGAAGCCCATGCCAAGTGGCACCATGCCTCCTCCCCAGTGCCAATACAACAGGCATAAGTATAGTTTCTTAAACAGACGAGAACCATTTCATGGTAACTTTTATATCATACGTTAATGAAAAAAAAAAACAGAAAAAATGTAATTGCATGAATATATGTTTTGCAGTGAATCTGGACAAGCTAAATGATGATGTCAAGAGATACAGCTGCACTCCGAGGAACTTCACAGTAAATCTTCGGGAAGAGCTGAAGATCACTAACGCCGTGTTTTTTCCACGGTGCCTCCTTGTTAAACGATGCGGAGGAAGCTGTGGCTGTGGGAGTCCTTATTCCAAATCTTGTATATGCACTTCAGGGAAAACCATGAAAAAGTATCACGAGGTAATGATATCCTTTAGGTCAATAGATAGAAGCTGGAAAAATGTAAAAATATTATAAATGGTGGTCCATATTTTATATTGTTCGATAAACTCTGAAGCCCCATCTGCCTGCAGTGCTAACTTGAAATTCTGGTGGTTGTATGTGAATATTTTTGCAATATATTCCATTGAGAGAGATTAATTATCAGGGCTCGTGCACATGACCTTAGTTTTGGTCCAAGTGCGGATCCGTCAGAATATCAGATCGCACATGGTTTTTCCTCGGACCAAGATGTGAGATCCTTGGATCGCACTTGGCCTTTCATGCCTATGAGTCTGTGGATAGACGGAATGGAGAAATGTTTGTTTTTTTAATTCTCAGAGAAAATCAAAGTCTGATGAGAAAAATTGGACCATTTTTCTCAGATGGAGAACATGCGGTCATCTGCATTGGCCCTAATAATCAAATTCTGTGGGCATAATGGTTGCTGACTATGGGTAGCACGGGATAGATGGAATTGTTGGTGGGCTGAGTATTGGTTAGATTACCAATATAGTTATTTTTTTTTTTTTTTTACTACCTTTAAAACTTTTTATCTGAATACTGGGGTTAAAAAAAATAATAAAAGAAGCTATACTCCCTAGTCCAAGCACCAGAGGCTCCAGTGTAGACCGCTCTGGTGTTCTCGTCTGAACAGGAGGTGATGAAGTTCCATATTTGGGGTCACCTTATTTTTAAGACCTATTACTGGCTTCAGAGATCATATGTGTCTAATGGGACATCATGGGTAGAGACCATGAGAACGGACTGCACTAGAGCCATGAAGGCCACAGCCGGTGAGTTTAGCTTCTAATATTATTTTCCAACAAAAAAGTCGGGCAAATCCTTTAATTATGATTTTCTCCCATGCCCAATCCTCATGGAAGACATCACTTTGTTGCTTCCTGTTTTATATTGACAACTTAGTGGACACCCTATGACCTCACACACGTCTATGAGCAAAAGTGAATGTAACTTGTAAATGCCCTTACTGAAAGACTTTGCTAAACCTCCTTATTGAATTGCACAAATCTACATCTAAGGCCACAGTCCCAAGATCAGTATTTGGTCAGTATTCGGTCAGTATTTTTCTCAGGAGTGGGAGCCAAAACCAGGTGAGGAGCAGTCAGAGAAAAGGTATAATAGAAACAAGCCACCAATTCTGCATTTATCACCCACTCCTGGTTTTGGCTCCCACTCCTGAGAAAATATACTGACCAAATACTGATAGTGGGGCCGTGGCCTAAAAATCACTTTTAAAATTGTTTTTTAATTACAAAACTTGCACAAAAATTTCACCATTTAACTTTTGCATCTTCTATTTATCATAGTACAACAAAAGCTGCAGAATTCTGTCCACATCCAAATCCACCAGAAATCTTCTCTGATGGCTGAGTCTCCAGCGGCTCCATGGTTCTGAGTAATCATCTAAGCTCAATTCTAATGAAACCATACTTGATCAACTTTGATTTGATTAGTATGAGTTTAGAGAATTGCTATTTAGTAGATTCGAGCAATAAGATCCACAGGACTTTGGTCAAGTACGTTGGCAGCCGAACTAGGACTTGTGGACCTCCTCTGCCAGGATCGTGGGCTACTGAGCAGTAGAGATGGGAGAATCGATTCTCAGGACACCGGTCCACTTCAGGCCAGTATTCTGTGAACACCGGATGGAAGCCCTGTGAATCGCCATCTACCTCCCGTCATTCCTGGCTCCTATTTTAATTAGCCAGGCTGGTGTGACGTCTTTTTTTTTGTCACCCCGCAACGATGATGTCGTGTAAGCCCAGAACAGCCGGGGATGAGGCGATTTCCAGAGCTCACGTCCATCAGTCACAGAACAGTGACCTGGACCTGAGTCCTACAAAGTGGTTCTCCCATCTCTAGTGAGTAGACTTCACCCAATATCATGACATAGCAGGGCCTGATAATGAAAAGAGGAGCCTAGGATGCCGGCATTCCAGTGCCAACTGAGGTAGTCCGCACTGCTTTTATCTGGTTGCCATTAACTATTGATGTAGGCCCCAGTCTAGGGTCCTGCAAATCTTTTTGCTTAACTCTATTACTTGGACAGGAAGCACTTTTAGATTTAGATACAGGTAAACCCACCTATAGGACTTAGTTGCTTCTACTTTAAATTTTCTGAATAGGTCACAACAAAACTCTTACATGTTAAGAGATTTAATTTAGATGAATACTCCTATCATAGTTATTTTTTTTTTGCTTTTATTTTTTTCTTAAGGAAGCCCTCCTCCTCCGATCAAAATTGTTGTCCTCTTAATATATTGCAGCCATCATATTATATAGCACTGAGTTACAATTGCTCATTTTGTCTTTCCACCCAGCTAATTCTCCTCTTTTCCATTAGGTTTATTACATCACGTGATTAAAAAATAACTAGCTGAATCCTTCTAAGCTCTATGTAGAAACAGGAGGTCAATTTTCCCTGTATGAGTCAACAGTCACTGCAAAAGTCCCACGCAGGGGGAGAAGGGAGCAGCTGGGTCAGGAGTTGAAGAAGGGAATGATAAATGCAGGGACAAGAGACTTTTTGTTTACATATAGAGCAGAGAAAAGAGAAGAATCAGCTGGGTAGAAAGGCAAAATGAGAAATTGTAAGTACACAGTGCTATATAATATGATGACTGCAATATATTAAGAGGATAAAACTTTTTTTTAACAATGTCTTAAAAAAAATAGCAGCATAGCAGATTGCACAATCCCTAAGAGCAAAATTAGAAAACAGTGAAAAGAATACAATGTAAAATACATACAGTACAGACCAAAAGTTTGGACACACCTCATTTAAAGATTTTTCTGCATTTTCATGACTATGAAAATTGTACATTCACACTGAAGGGATCAAAACTATGAATTAACACATGTGGAATTAAATACTTAACAAAAAAGTGTGAAACACCTGAAAATATGTCTTATATTCTAGGTTCTTCAAAGTAGCCACCTTTTGCTTTGATGACTGCTTTGCACACTCTTGGCATTCTCTTGATGAGCTTCAAGAGGTAGTCACCGGAAATGGTTTTCACTTCACAGGTGTGCCCTGTCAGGTTTAATAAGTGGGATTTCTTGCCTTATAAATGGGGTTGGGACCATCCGTTGTGTTGTGCAGAAGTCTGGTGGATACACAGCTGATAGTCCTACTGAATAGACTGTTAGAATTTGTATTATGGCAAGAAAAAAGCAACTAAGTAAAGAAAAACGAGTGGCCATCATTACTTTAAGAAATGAAGGTCAGTCAGTCCGAAAAATTGGGGAAACTTTGAAGAAGAAACTGGCTCACATGAGGACCGCCCCAGGAAACGAAGACCAAGAGTCACCTCTGCTTCTGAGGATAAGTTTATCCAAGTCACCAGCCTCAGAAATCGCAGGTTAACAGCAGCTCAGATTAGAGACCAGGTCAATGCCACACAGAGTTCTAGCAGCAGACACATCTCTTCATCAACTGTTAAGAGGAGACTTTGTGCAGCAGGCCTTCATGGTAAAATAGCTGCTAGGAAACCACTGCTAAGGACAGGCAACAAGCAGAAGAGACTTGTTTGGGCTAAAGAACACAAGGAATGGACATTAGACCAGTGGAAATCTGTGCTTTGGTCTGATGAGTCCAAATTTGAGATCTTTGGTTCCAACCACCGTGTCTTTGTGCGACGCAGAAAAGGTGAACGGATGGACTCTACATGCCTGGTTCCTACCGTGAAGCATGGAGGAGGAGGTGTGATGGTGTGAGGGTGCTTTTCTGGTGACACTATTGGGGATTTATTCAAAATTGAAGGCATACTGAACCAGCATGGCTACCACAGCATCTTGCAGCGGCATGCTATTCCATCCGGTTTGCGTTTAGTTGGACCATCATTTATTTTTCAACAGGACAATGACCCCAAACACACCTCCAGGCTGTATAAGGGCTATTTGACCAAGAAGAGGAGTGATGGGGTGCTACGCCAGATGACCTTGGCTCCACAGTCACCAGACCTGAACCCAATCGAGATGGTTTGGGGTGAGCTAGACCGCAGAGTGAAGGCAAAAGGGCCAACAAGTGCTAAGCATCTCTGGGAACTCCTTCAAGATTGTTGGAAGACCATTTCCGGTGACTACCTCTTGAAGCTCATCAAGAGAATGCCAAGAGTGTGCAAAGCAGTCATCAAAGCAAAAGGTGGCTACTTTGAAGAACATAGAATATAAGACATATTTTCAGTTGTTTCACACTTTTTTTGTTAAGTATATAATTCCACATGTGTTAATTCATAGTTTTGATGCCTTCAGTGTGAATGTACAATTGTCATAGTCATGAAAATACAGAAAAATCTTTAAATGAGAAGGTGTGTCCAAACTTTTGGTCTGTACTGTATATACAGAACCAAGAGCACTGGCAGCACCCGGTGCATATCACTATACACTTCTCTGATAAAGTGAATAGCGACCAAAGTTTATAGCCTCTTCTCATCTGGCCATACATGGTTAGTTCATACGGTGTTGCTGGATGATCAAACTTTTGGAGCAATTAAATTCTGTTTCAAAAATTGTATGCCGATGCCATCATCTTTACACTTAACCCCTATGGCCAGATATGTCAACCAATTGGGTCTATAAATAAACATATGTGTGCAGTATTCATGTCTTATATCTAATAGGCAGGGGATGTGCACACGTAGGTAAAAACCTCATCTGCTTTTTCATTTCGCTCTTGCTACAGAATACAATTTACGTTGCATATAATTCCCTGCACCTAAACCTAAAACCATTATATAGAGCATAAAATCTTTGAATATCAGCTCTGTGATCAGCCAGTCAAGCTGTCCAATTTCCACCTTGTTCAAATACTCCTCGGCTGTCTTGTCTGGGAAAAAGTGTTTGCCAATTCATTTTTTCTCCTCTTATCAGCACAGCCCATATACCATGCTCATGTTTTTTAATATAAAACACAGGGAAAATCCCACAGCTGTCAGAGGGCTTGTTAACTTAAATGCTGTCCAAATCTCTGTTCTCATCCCAGGCATGCACTTTCCTTTCCTAGAAGAAATAGATTTTTTTTCTAACCAACGATCCCACTAGTGTCAGTCATTTCATTTTACCCCGGTTTCAATAAAATATAGATGAAAATTGTTGTGTGCCTTGAGGCATTTCTCTATTCTAGGAGAAGGGGGTGATTATTGTAAAAACTCTATGTATAGCGGAGTTAGATAAGGGATAGATAGACAGATAAATACAGTAGATAGATATGGAAAAGATACAAAGATAGATAGATTAATTTTTGCCCTCCCTTTATCCTTTTTTTCTTCCAAGAGCAATATTTTTTTTATATTTTCATTGACATTATTTTAATTTCTGGGGGTTTTTGTTGGGCAATTTGTAGAATGAATTGATACCATTCATATTACCATCTAATGTACGGAAAACAGGAAAAAAAATTCCATGGGAAATGGTGAAAAAAAAATGCAGTTCCGCCATTGTTTTGGGATTTTGTTTTTACGGTGCTAATTGTGCGGGGAAAATGAGCTGGTAATATAACTTTTCAGATCAGTACAAATACGTCGATACTAAAATTTAACTTTTTTTTATTTTAGTGGTGTAAAATACAGAAATTTGTAAGAAAAAAAATGTTTTCTTCTGGAGACAATTTTTTAAATTTTCTGTGTTTTTTGCATGGCGAACTGCAGTTTTTATTGATATATTTTGGGGGCGCATACAATGATTTGATTGGCTTTTTATTGCATTTTTTGGGGCAGCTGCAGTGATCAAAAAATGTTAATATTGGCGCTTCCATTTAATTTTTTTTTTTTTTGCTTTGTGATGTTTTCCATTCAGGTTATTTCATTTTATATTTTGACAGATTAGACTTTTACAGACGTGATGATATTGAATATGTCTATTTATTTATTTTAATTTTGGGGGGAAAAGGAATGTGGGAACATTTTTAGTTTTTTATTTTTGAAAATTCTTTTTCTTTATTTTCTAGTTTTTACTTTTTGTCTTTATTGCAGCCTTATTGCACTTGAGCCTTCGATTGCATGGTAGCTTGTTCTGTATTTGGATATACAGCAGTATTGCTGTACTGTATATAGTTAAAATCACAGCCTGCTACGGAGAATCGCAAGGAGGCCGATAGGCAGCATTGAAGGAGTTAGCAGCAATGCGATCTAAGATCACAGCCTGCTTATATATGTAGATGCCAGCTGTATACCACAGTCGGCATCGGTAAGTTTTGTTACGGGCTCGTATAGTCCAAAGACTTTCCAAACTTTCCCGGTGAGTTAGTGTGAGTTAATTCTAATTTAAAAATTGAAAGTGTAGTGACATAATTTAAAATGTGAGGTTTAATCCCATGCAGTGGTAAATGTATGGGATTAAAGCTCCTGCCCCTGCAATCAAACACAGCCAGGGACATGAAAGAGACGACTGAAGCAGTTTATTACATTTCTGCAAAATCTATGCATCACTTGATCCATTAATCATATAATCTCTAGGTGTCTACCTGGCGTGGTGGACCTAAATCCTCTCTGCCAGTAACATCTGTCACTGCAGTGGACTGCTTGTCCCTGTAACTGAGGATCCACTTACAGTGGAAATATGCACAATAAAGAAATAAATAGGTCAAGATGTAGTAAAAAAAAAATCTTTTGACTACATTTTGTCCCCTTTACATCGCATTGAATTTTTTTTGGAGTGACAAAAAAAACATAGTTGACCACTTATTGCTCCCTAAAAAAAAACATACGAAAGAAGTTTTTTTTCTACATTATTCTCTACGGGAGACGTATTAAAACTGAAATTAGTAAGATACCATACTTCTAATGCTTCAGTAGTATTTAAAACCGGTTTAAGAAAAATAATTTAAAAAACAGATTGGTTTAGGTTGTTTTTTTTTTTAAACATGTATTCACATTGTCAGGCTAAGTTTCAATTAACACAGCGCTCTCAGCTGAGGAATAGTCAGGCTTTCTGTTGAAATCTCCGAAAAACTGTATTCCAATGAGGACCCCATCAGAACTTCACAGAGCCATTCATATGTATAAAGTCGATGGAGTCACTGTGGATTTTTCTGGCAGTAGTCATCTTTTTTCAGACATACACAAAAACAAAGGTAAACCACCTTAACTGACACCTTGCTCTGCATTATATGTGTCAATCCAGGTTCTGGAGAATGATTACAGCCGCTCACTGTGTAATGAGCAGTGACTGTAACTTGGAGAAAGAGGCTGCAGGGAGAATAAAAGTTCAAGTTCTCCCTGTAGCCGCTCTTCCAGGAAATTGGCCTAACATGATTAAAATGCTATTTACTTGCAGATTATTATTTTATCCCAGGTAAATCAATTTTTTTTTAGCTGGCAGAGATTTAGAGATATGCTTTACATCAGCCAATAAACTTTGGATGTTCACTGACTTCTATAGTAGAGTGTTATGACCATGCTCTGTGATCTGTGCAGAGGTCATTGTGCAGGGAGGGAGAGGAAAAATAACAAGTATGTATATATTTTTTTTAAATTGTTTTTTCTTTTACCTTTTACAATTTAAATAAGTATATTTGGATTCTACTTAACAACAAAATCCTTGTTCGTGATTTAATATATCTGCTCCTGCATATAAATATAGTTTCCATAAGAAATCATTCTACATATAATTTCTAATCATTATGCCAAAGTAACACGCGGTTGACGTCATAATAATTAAGTAATCCAATAATTGTAATCTTCTTATAGAGAAAAATCTGCTTACCATCAATTATTTTAAGAATGTCATTTTCGATGAAAAAAAACCAAAACGGATTCCTAGTTAATTTGCTGCACGTTCAACAAAACTGCGTCAAAACAGCTCTTTTCAAATTAAAAAGAAAGTGCAATAATTAGAAGATTCCGCTCATTATATGCCTAATAACACAGATGATTTATACTCAGTAATTAAATAGAAGCCATGCTTACAACCCTGCATTTATTAATTATTTTATTATTATCAATTTTTTTTTATTTTTACTACTATTTAATTCTGTTTGGAAATTAGCATCTTTGATACAATATGTGAAAAGTAATATTTTAATTGAACATAATGGATTTCATTGTGGAGATATTTACCATACGATTCTAACTTTAAGAGATATGCGAAATACGTTGTTCTTCGTCTTATCATACGATTAGATTAACATCTTTCAAGTCAACATCAAATCGGCCATGGCCTCATTTGTTTAAAGGATTAATCTCTTAATCTTCTTAAATTTTAAGGCCAGGAATTTTGATTAAACAGATATTATGCTTTTGAATGGATATCCCCTCACCACTGGGGCATTTAGTATAATACGGTATATTTATCAAACATGGGTAAATAATTGTTCTCGACTGATGAGTGAAAAAAGCATGTATTCGGAAATTTTTTGAATTAATTCAAAATAAGCGTACACCCTGCTATAAATAAGTAATTAATTAGGAATAGTACATATAAATAACATAGGGTACTTAGTAAATGTGTTTTTTGATGAAAAAAAAAGCGTAAAAGCCATCCCACCATGACAAGGTGTACCCCAATTGGGATTTTTGCTACCCCATCTGAGAGCAACTTGTTGTCATGCACAGTGTAGCAAAGACAAAGTGCAACACGAAGGGTTGAGGTGAAGGAAGGCCAGACACTAAGGAAAGAGGGAGTGGAGACCTCCTAGGCTGATCTGATATCACCCTGTCTCCCTTACCATCCCTATATTGGTTTCACACCAATCGCCGATCAGGATCCTAAAACCCTGTATCTCCCTAGAGCTAGGTCCTGGCTAGGGAAGGGGGGATGAGCGCTAGTCAGTCCCCACTAACAACTAAAGACAGCAAGGAGAGACAGACACGGGGGAAAGTAACTTAGCTTGAGCCGACTTCAGAGAGTTTGCACACACGGCCTCTTAGCACCAAATAGGAAGTGAGCAGACTGCAACAGCTTCAAGCCTCTAAAAGAGGTCATGTGAATATCACCGGCACCTCCCTATAGCAAACAGAAAGTATTTAAACACCCAAGACTGGGTGTCAGTTAGCTGGAGGGAGGTAGCCGCTGGGTCCTAGAGTGAGACAGATCTAAGACGGTGTCTGTAATGCCAAACGAAGAGATCTCCTGCAACCAACTGCCGGGCGACTGTCTGTCACATCTGAGACACCCGTGACACTTGATATACGGACAGAGACCCTGATTCAAGCGATGTGTCACTTACTGGGCTACGTGGTGCAGTTTTGTTAAAATCACAGTTTTATCAGCAGGAGATTCTCACTAGGACCTGTTGCCAGGTAGTCCTCCATATTCATGAGCTCTCTATAACCCCTCCTACACCACTGATTGGCAGATTTCTGTGCATAGGCAGAAATTTGCCAATCAGTGATGTGGGTGGGGTTATACAGAGCTCAGTATTCAGAGAACGGCTAGATCTGTAGAAGAGAAAACAGGGATTTTATCAAAACTAGAGCAAGCAGCCCAGTAAGTGATAATCACTGGAATCAGGGTCTCTACATCATGCTGCTTTCAGATAGGATAGCAAAAATATGGTGACAGATTCCCTTTAACTTGGATTTTAAGTTTAACTTGGTTTTTAGCATCAGCATTTTCATCACGAACAATCTAATATCATAGGGCAATAGTTATATAATAATGTTCTGCCACTTTTATTGTGCCCTTTGTAGGTGCTGAAGGTCATGCCAGAAG
This sequence comes from Phyllobates terribilis, assembly GCF_046119375.1. NCBI lineage: Eukaryota > Metazoa > Chordata > Amphibia > Anura > Dendrobatidae > Phyllobates > Phyllobates terribilis. The sequence continues at coordinate 71,465,586 of NW_027362762.1, forward strand.
TCGCATACAGTAAGAAAAAGACTAAAACCAAGACTATGTCTATAGTAGACATCCAGCTGGAGCACCACGAGAAATGTGAATGCATCTGCAGTTCTCGACCTCCTCGATAAGAACAAAGGAAGAAAAGGAGAAATCATTTTCATGGACTTTTGTTGAATTTTCATTAGTTTCCTTATTGATATCAGGATTTCAATAACTACCATCTAATATGTGTTGTGCTCAGGATGCAGTGTTGCATATGGAAATTATTATTTTCCAGAACCTTCTAAAAGCAGAAATAGATTCTTGGTCAATGTAAAAGAGTCATTAAACGCTGAAGAACTGCTAGTAACAAACACAATAATACAACTCTTTTTGGAACCCATTATTGCTAAATATGTTTAGTGTTTAGATTGGGGTTCCTTTGGTCCACCAAAAGAGATGATGATGATGAGGGTGCTTTTTTTTTCTTATACAGAACATGTGACATCCAATTTTAATCACATTATAATCGTTGGTGTTATCATTGTACAGGACATATCTATAATATCTAGATGGTTATTTGTGAGCCATCCCGTAAGTCAAAGTCCCTGATGGAAAGTGATTGGCTTCATCAGCTGGATATTGGGTTGTCTTCAGCTGGAGGTTGGGATTGTCTCTGGGGTCCTATATTTTGTCCAAGCCCTTATACTCAGGTGGGCCATTCCAACAATATATATGTTCAAAGTAGTAAGACAAAGACTCTGATGGAAAGTGATTGGCTTCATCAGCTGGATATTGGGTTGTCTTCAGCTGGAGGTTGGGATTTTCTCTGAGGTCCTATATTTTGTCCAAGCCCTTATACTCAGGTGGGCCATTCCTACAATATATATGTTCAAAGTAGTAAGACAAAGACTCTGATGGAAAGTGATTGGCTTCATCAGCTGGATATCGGTTTGTCTTCAACTGGAGGTTGGGATTGTCTCTGGGGTCCTATATTTTGTCAGAGCCCTTAGACTCAGGTGGGCCATTCCAACAATATATATGTTCAAAGTAGTAAGACAAAGACTTTGATGGAAAGTTATTGGCTTCATCAGCTGGATATTGGGTTGTCTTCAGTTGGAGGTTGGGATTGTCTTCGAGGTCCTATATTTTGTCCAAGCCCTTATACTCAGGTGGGCCATTCCAACAATATATATGTTCAAAGTAGTAAGACAAAGACTCTGATGGAAAGTGATTGGCTTCATCAGCTGGATATTGGGTTGTCTTCAGTTGGAGGTTGGGATTGTCTCCGAGGTCCTATATTTTGTCCAAGCCCTTATACTCAAGTGGGCCATTCCAACAATATGTATGTATGTTAAAAGTAGTAAGGGTCTATGATCACATGATAAAATTTAAAACAAAAGTTCTTTGAAAAGTACTCAAAGTTAACGTCATAGAGTAAAAATAGGTCATTCAAAGTAAACAATCTCTCCGACCTTGCTGCGCGATTCCGGAGTAGTCATCACCAACCTATGATTCTTCAGTAGTTGCCTAAGGCTATCAGGGCATGGTAAAAGTTGCCACAGTATGAGAGAGACGGACATTGGGTACAAAGATGGTAAATTAAAGCCCATTGGGACAATATAAGCAATGTACGGTATTTTTTTTTCTGACCTCAATTCAAAAAACTCCCTGGATTAAAATATATATATATATATATTAATCATTTCTTTTTAATTAGTAACCTAATTGTTTAGCAAAATGTTGAAATTATTAGTTTTAGTTTCAACAATTGCCCAATCTTTATACGAGGAGCAATGTAAATTATACAGTATAAAAAGGTACTAATGCAGTTCTAAACAGTTAAAAGCTGATGTAGCATAGCCAATAAATAACAAAAATGATGAGTACAAATCTAATAATCAATAGTTTATTCCCAAAAAGAATGCTATACAATGGGATTACTCATTATTATTCTACTTGTAGGTTGGGATTATCTTCTAGGTCCCATATTTTGTCAGAGACTGTGCCTTGTACTCAGGTGGGTCATTCTAACAATATATATGTTCAATGTAGTAAGGGTTTTTGGTCACATGACAAAAATATAAAAAATAAAGTTTGTTGAAAATTACCCAGCGTTAACGTTGTAGAGTAAACATTTCTAAGAATAAAAGTAGGTTCATGAAAATATTCGACCAAAGAACTTGGCAACACAAGTCTGTTGAGCCTAGACAGTTGAGCTAACACGCCAAAAGTGGATGAAATAAGCAGAGCACAACTTCACAATCCAGTATTTTTGAAAAACAAAACTATAATCTGGTTACGTTTTGGCTCATGAAAGGGTTTCTCCAATGTCAGAATTTTCTGTTTTGTCATGAGGACTTATTGAAGATAACCAGAGGAGGTCCAGGAGCCCCAACCAATGTGCAGAACAGGAAAGAGCAACAGAACCAGGGATGTACAGTACTGTTGTAAGGTGACCATATACTTTAGAAAAATGCAGGCTGAGCCCACTGATTGTGGTAGGAGTGGGTGATTGTGGTAGGAGTGGGTGGCCATCTGTATATGGGGGAGATGCCGCTTTCTACTGACGCCAGATGATGGGGAAAAAAGAAAGATCTGGAATGTTAGATTTCAGCATGCCTGATCCTTTTGTTCTTAGGGAAAATAAACGTACTCTCCACCTATTAAGAACACTTGTTCGATCAGCTGGACATGCATATGTGTGTTTGTTTATTTGGGGAGTCGAGAGGACTAACTATCAGCCAAATAAGTGCTCCTATGGTCACATTTAGGATGAAGCCACCATGGCAATCAACTGATGGACCAATTTCTCTACCTTTTATCCATCAGCTGCTATTGTCAAGTGAAGCAAATAATATTATCATTGAGTCTTTCAGCAATCTCTGTTCTTGCTCTTGACCTTCTGTCACCAGCACCTATTCGCGAAGCAAAGGTCCATAGTTCTTTTATGAGAGACTGGACAAGACTCAGGATAGAACTCCATAGTAATAAGCGACAGTCTAAAATATCACGTCCTAGAATTCAAGTGATGGACAGTCTATTGATATGTCTATATGACCTCTTCGTTTGAGACTTTGGGTTGATTTCCCTTTGTGTTCTTTGACATAACTTTGTATATTTAACCAATACCTTACATTTCTTACTTTGGTTTCAGAGATCCTACAATTAGCGATTACCAAAATAACTATAAAATTCAGATCACAAGTTATGGAAACATTTTCTTGCCTCGAGTTTTGATGATGGATTTCAGATTTGCACTGTCGGAGCCTGTAAACACAAAAACTTTGAGGCCTTACCAGTCTTACCCACTAGAAAGATCATCTGTAAATATCATGATTAATATAGACAGCAGAATACAGATTATGCCAAACCTAAAATCAATGTAAGCAAAGAAATATTCGCTTGACATGCAGAACAGCAACACTCAACTTTCACAACATGAGGATTGGACCTACCGTCTAACGAGAGCTTCAAGTAAGAGAGATCATCGGTGGTAGAGGATGTCATAGAATACCCTCCATCCTGACACATTTTCTGTATTTTCCAGGTTATATCAACCTGGTTGGCATTTCATAATTGGTTTTCACATATATTTCTCATTAATTATTATCATTAATTCCGTAGTTGAGGTTACTACAACCAGAAAATACTAAAATCTAGATATGTCATGCGCAATATATGGGTTATTGTAGATTTTTTTTTTTTTAACTTTTTTGTTATTTTAATTTTTACATTCATTACTTTGTATTATTTTGCAACATTACACGTTATTTATGAAAAGCAAAATATGTTCAGAAGCTAAAAAAAAATTTCAGGATGAATCTTCTTGATATTGATCGCCCAAATGTTCATACTTTTATGCAATGTACCCTGGATAGGGGAGCAAGAGCAATAATAATCAATATTCTTCTAAACTCAGACCTCGGGATTCACAATTGGTATCCCGCAACATACAATGACCCAGACCTGCCATAATTGGACCATTGATTAATGATATGAAGGAAAGAGGGAAATGGAAAAGTCAGCTCATCACGTTATGCTGCTGCTTGATATCCGAGATATCCTCAGTAGTATTCGCCTGGACACATCCTAGTCTGGAACGTTGGCAATAATATTCAAAAAGGAAAGGTCCTCCAGCAAAAAAGAGGATCATAAAAAATCTAATTTATGCATTACCCAGATGAAGGCATTCTGCTGAAACGTGTTAGTCTGTGTTTCATGGATTTCTAGTGATGTCTACATGTTTTTTAATCGTCTCCTGATAGATTAATAAAGATTGGATTTTTTTATACTATTTTTCGCTGGAGGACCTTTCTTTTTTGAATATTGATTAATGATAATCTCGATCTATGGATGGATGATGTAATCCAGAAGACAATGATTAACGATTAGTACATTTCCATGATGTTACCTGCAGTAGTGCAGTCATCTACGGGAATCTATCATACAAAAATTATATACATTTCTTAAATCAGGGTTCAAATATAAACATATTTTTTATATAACATCCATTTTTAAACACAGTTTTTCATTGGTCATTTGTCCCTTTACTCCTCAAGTTAGGACAGAATGAGCAGAGTCCTCTCCTTATCAGGACCTGTCACTTGATCAAAAACAGTGGCCAGTTTTTGCGCTTATTTTGTTCCCGTTGCTCCCCTGACTATTTCGTATTTTGGGTATTTTTTTTAATCCGTCATACAGTTCCAGAGATATGGGCCTTTTATTTAGTGCTCCTTTTTATGGTCTTTACCTAGGGGGTGTGGCTCACTGGATCCTCTGGGGCGTGTCTTTAGGCAGCTCTGCATTATTACCTTATGAGCCACTCCCCCTTTGATAAAGACCATAAAAATTTGCACTAAATAAAAAGGATCATATCTCTGGAACCGTATAGCAGAATTTTAAAAAAATCTAAATCTCAAATATTCAAGGGAGCAGTGGAAAAAAGAAATAAAAGTAAAAACTGAACATTTGACCAATGACAGTTGTATTGTACTGCTGGTGGCCAAGATAAAGCAAGGTAGTAATGGCGTACACACAGTTAAGGCCTACGCATCCCCCTTGAAACCTTCTGGTCTCTAGTGGATACTGACCCCTTTATGAAGACTGTACAAATCTACTGACACTTTACTGTTAATTAAAGGGGTTTTCCATCACTTACAAATCTTCTCCGCTGATCATGCAAGTGCTCCGGAAATGTCATCTGCTCCATTTGGAAGTTATCAACACCGTTGCAACAGTCAGGTGACTAGAAGAGTGCATCATCACAGAAACATCCAATGATGTGCTGCTCTGGTCATCTGACCACTGCAGCTAATCACAGGCTGAAACAGTACTGGTAACTTCTCATCAGAGTAGACATCGCTTTCGGACCCGGGTGCTAAAATGTGCCGTAAGGGTGCTGAAAGGTGAGCATTATATTAATTATTAATTAATTATATTAATTACTAATTACTATATAAGATTAAAATTAGTGATGAGCGAGCATGCTCGTTACTTGAGATTTACGAGCATGCTCGGGTGTTTTCTGAGTATCTTCAGCATGCTCGGGTGTTATGTTTTAGTCACTCCGTGATCATGATTTGCGACTGTTTGACAGCTTTAATACATGTGAGGAATGTCTATTTCTTACACATTCCTCACATGTAATAAAGCTGTCAAACAGTCGCAAATCATGCACACGGGAGTGATTCAAACATATCACCGAGCAGCTATAAATACTTGGAGCTTGGCCCGAGCATACTCGGACTGAACATACTCGCTCAACACTAATAGCGAACATAAAGAGGTGATGAAAAATGATCAAGACAAGGGATTAAGAGAAGAATCCACGACAATATACATCGATCTGTTGGAGTACGGGATCTTGCAGATGGAACGTGTGCATGGTTGGATTTTCCCTTTAAAATTAAAAGATGAAAACTCCTAATAATTTCCAAATTTGCTAAATTTTTCCATCCAGGTTTTTTCAACTCACTATTGCTACATTGCACCTTATCTTTTCCTTTCTCTTGGTGACCGTTCCAAGTGTTGGAGACTTTCAAGAGTCTGACGAGTGTCAAAAAATAAAAGTAATAAAAGCTCACGAAATAGAAATGGGAAAAATCTGAAAATCTTTTAGAAAAATTTTAAACAAATGTATAAGAATTGTGGTCATTATAGGAACATCGGACGTGCCTTGTATTTTCAATATAGCAATTGATTCAGTTAATGTAAAAAAGCAATAAATGGTTGTGCCTACATATTTTGTAGTTCATACATGAGCTTGTTGAGTATATTTTCATTATAAACTGTAGTAATTTAGGTGTAGCAAATAACTTCGCAACGGCAAACAAATTGATGTCTCGCTGTTTTCGTTTTGCCTGTTTTTTTTTTAATTATATAATTCAACATCTCAATTAAAAAAAAAATAACCTTACGATTAAGAACAAGCAACTTTTTATGGTTATTACAGCAGTTTTTTTTTTTATTATTTTTTTTTTTATTTACAGTATGTTTACCGTGCCTAAACGTGTATAAATTAAAGTAATCCGGCTTTAAGTTAATTAGTGCCGCTGTATACTGCTTCATAGGATGCGCTTTATTTATATTGGAAAAATATTCTGAAATTGAAATATTTTTTTTAAAGTAAAAATAGAATCTGAAAAATGACTGGTGAAAGTCAGACAACCAATAGATTTGTTAAAGTAGAATTTGCGCCCAGATTATAGGACACAAGGTCGATAAAAAAAAAAAATTCAGCTTGTTTTAAGGTGGGTTACGATTTTACTTTAGTTCTTACTTCTTCAATCGTGATGTATTTTACGTGATAACGCATACACATTACATTCCGTTTTCTTTTTCTGTATTTGTTATTGTTTGGGTGTATTTCCTAAAATTAAACTAGAAAATAAAAACAAACAAAATGTTTAATTTTGTATTTTTTTTTATTAGATTTGGTTATGTAGGGAATAGTACATACTACCAGTATCAGTAAATTATTTTATTCCCCATGAAACCTGATTTTGCATTGTGCCATTTCTTTATTGTTCCTCCTGTATATCTGTAACTAAACTTACAACTGGATGTTTATATTCTCTTTGTCAAAGGGGTGTGTCCCTATACACCCTGTCAGCGCTGATCATACAGAGTGTAAGTACACACCCTATTGCAAAGGGGAACGGTAAGGCAAGAGAATCAGGTCGATTGTGCAAATCACACTCTGATCAGAGTGTGATCATAGTGTGCTCCAATTCTCTTGGATGAGAAGAAGATGGAGAAAAAATGTCTCCATCTTCAGCATTGTGTCAGGCTGTGGAAATAGGACTGAACTCAGATGTCATCCAAGTGCAGTCTGATGATTTCCACGCTCTCACTTCCATGGTCAAGTGCGATCCAAATATTGGATCCAACTTGGGTATCCTACGATTTTTTTCCTCGGCCTAGCTCGGTCCGAGGAAAAAATCAAATGTGTGCACTGCCCCATAGAATAACATTGGTCCGAGGGAGATCCAGTGTTTTGTCGGATCATACCTGGACTGGAAATACAACCATGTGCACGAGCCCTAAGGTCACATCATTATTATTATTATTTATTGTAGGGCCATGAATTCCATGGCGCTTTATATGTCAAAAGTGTATACATAGCAAACAAGTACAATAATTTGAACAAAAACGATTCAGCGACTGGTACAGGAGGAGAAAGGACCCTGCCCGGGAGGGCTCACATTCTACAGGGGATGGGTGAGGATACAGTAGGTGAGGGTAGAGCTGGTCGTGCAGCGGTATAGTGGAGCGAGGGTTACTGAAGGTTGTAGGCTTGTCGGAAGAGGTGGGTCTTCAGGCTCCTTTTGAAGGTTTCCACGGTAGGCGAGAGTCTGATGTGTTGGAGTAGAGCGTTTCATAATAGGGGGGAAGCACGGGAGAAATCTTGTATGCGATTGTGGGAAGAGGAGATAAAAGGAGAGTAGAGCAGGAGATCTTGTGAGGATCGGAGGTTGCGTGCAGGTATGTACCGGGAGACTAGGGCACAGATGTATGGAGGAGACAGGTTGTGGATGGCTTTGTATGCCGTGGTTAGGGTTTTGAACTGGAGTATCTGGGCAATGGGGAGCCAGTGAAGGATTCACACGTTGAGTATTGGGTCAGTATTTTACATCAGTATTTGTAAGTCAAAATCAGGAGTGGAATAATCAGAGGAAAAGTATAATAGAAACACGTCACCATTTCTGCATTTTCCACCCACTCCTGGTTTTTGTTTCCAAATATTGATGGGAAATACTGAATGTGAAGGTGTCCTGACTCATAGTTTTTAATTTATTTAGGGGGAATAACAGAGTACTAGCATAATTTAAAGTTCTAAAAAAAAAACGTTAGATGAAAGGAGGGACAATTTTAAAAAATTATGAAAAAATTGTGAAAAATTATAATCAACTTCCAGCTGAAAAGAAGCAAGTCTGTCACTAGATTTCACAATGCAAACTGAACCGATATAGATGAAGAGAGTGTACTTACTTTGAAAAATCCATGTCATAATGGCTGTGTAATCTGTCACCACATTTGACCTATCTAAACTATTAATATGGGCATACAGGTTATAGATGTTATGATCTGCAACATAAACTAGGGAAAGGTGGGGAGAGCTGTCCCTACAGTAAGACTTAGCTGAGTCCCTACATTATAGCGGGCAACCTGTTCCTTGTGAACAGACCCGCCTTCGTCCTCGGCTAGTCTGAACGGAGACCTATAGAGAAAGGGAGGGGTCCATAAAAGAACTAAGGACTGGGACAAAAATGGGACACCTCCTAACAGAAGTTGTTGCAGAGCAAAAGATAAACTGACAAAAGTACTAGAGGTCCCAGAGGACCAAGCAAACTAGAGATAGATAGGCACAAAAGCACCTGGCTAGAGAGACAGTCAAAACAACACTGAAGTCCAGCAAAGCCAGAAGGGCGGAGCTGGAATATATAGGAAGATGGTCACATGACCGCAAAAGAAAGAAACAAAAACAGGAGGGTTCTAACAGTACCCCCTCTTTTTTGAGGATCCTCCGGATCCTCCAGGCCCAGGCCTATCCGGAAATCTCCTGTGGAAAGCTCTGACAAGTCTAGGGGGAGAGACATCATCCGCCTTTATCCAGGAGTTATCCTCGGGACCGAAACCTTTCCAAGCGACGAGATACTGCAATCTCCCTCTATGCTCTCTGGAATTCAGGATACGAGAAATTTCATATTCGCCGTCTTTCACCACCGGAGGAACTGTGACAGTGGCGTCCCTATCCGATACATCAGCCTTTTTCAACAAGGAAACATGAAACACAGGATTAATCTTCCAGGAGGTGGGACCCTCCAACCTAACAGCAGATGGGTTAACCACCTGAAGCACTTTAAATGGCCCCACAAACTTCGGACCCAATTTTTTAGAGGGAATCCTCAACCGCAGATTCTTTGAGGACAACCAAACAATGTCACCCACAGTAAACAAAACCTCTTTACGTTTCCTGTTAAAATACTTCTTGGACTTTTTGTTAGCGTCTTGAAGGTTACAACATACCTCTTGAAGCTCATCTAGAGAATGCCAAGAGTGTGCAAAGCAGTCATCAAAGCAAAAGGTGGCTACTTTGAAGAACCTAGAATATAAGACATATTTTCAGTTGTTTCACACTTTTTTGTTAAGTATATAATTCCACATGTGTTAATTCATAGTTTTGATGCCTTGAGTGTGAATGTACAATTTTCATAGTCATGAAAATACAGAAAAATCTTTAAATGAGAAGGTGTGTCCAAACTTTTAGTCTGTACTGTACATTAGTCCAAACTCTCTCCAAATCACCGGAAAAATTCTCCTCCTCCGGCACCGCCGACCCCAATTTGGAGAACGAACCAAAAGACGGATGTCTCCCAGTACAACAAAAAAAAGGAGAACACGCAGCAGAGGAGGATGTATGGTTGGTAAGAGCAAATTCTGCGAGTGGCAGAAACTCAGACCACACCTCTTGATTGTCTGCCACAAAACAACGCAAAAACTGTTCAACATCCTGGTTCTTTCTTTCAGTCTGTCCATTAGACTCAGGATGATAACCAGACGAAAATGACAAATGGATTCCCAACCTGTCACAAAAAGCACGCCAAAAGCGAGCCACAAACTGAGGTCCCCTATCAGAAACAATGTCGGTGGGAACGCCATGGAGCCTGACAATTTCCTTAACAAACGCCTTAGCGAATGTCTTAACGCAGGGTAGCTTAATGAATGCAACCAAATGACACATCTTGCTAAAACGGTCCACGACCACCCAGATGACAGTGAAACCCTCGGACACAGTAAGGTCAGTAATAAAATCCATTGCCAGATGCGTCCAAGGCGCACTAGGAACCTCCAGAGGGCAAAGCAACCCCACAGCAGGGGTATGCGAAGCCTTTGACCTAGCACACACCGTACATTGACGCACCCACTTGATGACTTCCTTCTGCCACCCAGGCCACCAAAAACTGCGACTGATAAGTCTCTTAGTCTCAGAAATTCCTGGATGACCTGCCAACCGAGACACATGATACTCCACAAACAAATCTCTCCTAAAGGTTCTAGGCACAAACAACCTCCCATGATGAGTGTTAGATGGGGCATCCTCTTGGGCTTTCAGAATCCCATCTTCCAAAATGGAGTCCAATGCTGCTACCACAACTCCTTCCTGTAAAATGCTCTCCTCCTCCTCGGTACCAACCATGGGAGAAAAGCTGCGAGATAAAGCATCGGCTTTAACATTCTTAGTACCAGGCATATAGGTAACAGAAAAATTAAACCGAGAAAAAAAAAGTGCCCACCTAGCTTGACGGGCATTCAAGTGCTTGGCAGCATCCAGATAGATCAAATTCTTATGATCTGTGAAAACCTGAATAGGAAATTTAGCACCTTCCAAGAAATGACACCAATGTTCAAATGCGAGTTTAATAGCCAGCAATTCCCGATTACCAACATCGTAATTAAGTTCGGTTTCTGAAAAAATTTTTGAAAAAAAAGCACAGGGATGTACTCCATCCTTGTTCTCCTGAGACAAAACTGCACCGACCCCCACCGAAGAAGCATCAACCTCGACCAAAAAAGGCTTGGTCTCATCAGGCAGCATAAGGATAGGGGCAGAACTGAACCTCTCCTTGAGATACACAAAAGCTTCAATGGCCTCAGTAGTCCACTGGACCGTATTCGCACCTTTCCTGGTGAGATCGGTCAGCGGCTTAACAATTATAGAAAAATTCGTAATGAATTTCCTGTAATAATTGGCGAAACTCAAAAATCTCTGTATCGATTTCAAACCAATAGGCCTAGGCCATTCCTGAACCGCCTGAACCTTCACCGGGTCCATCTCAAAGCCCTCGCTGGAGATAATGTAGCCCAAAAAACTAATTCTCTGCACAGCGAACTCACATTTCTCCAGCTTAGCAAAAAGTGTATTATCACTCAATAACTGCAACACCTCACGTACGCTCTGCCAATGGGACTCCAGATCTGGTAAATAAATCAGAATGTCATCCAAACACACAACCACATTCTTACCAATCAAAGGTCTCAGGATGTCATTAATAAGGTTCTGAAAAAACGCGGGTGCATTGGTAAGACCAAAAGCCATAACCAGATTCTCAAAATGACCTACCGGAGTGTTAAAAGCAGTTTTCCATTCATCACCATCCTTCATTCGTAACAAATTGTATGCCCCCCGGAGATCAATTTTAGAGAACCACTTGGCCCCCACTAACTGGTTAAACAAGTCAGGAATTAACGGCAATGGGTAGGAATTGCGTACGGTAATCTTATTAATTTCACGAAAGTCCAGACATGGACGTAAACCGCCATCCTTTTTTTTAACAAAGAAAAATCCAACGGCCACAGGCGACTTAGAAGGTCTAATGTGACCAGCAGCCAAGCTCGTCTGTATGTATTCCTCCAAGGCCTTTCTTTCAGGGATAGTCAGATTAAATAAGCGACTCTTGGGAAGAGTAGCTCCAGGAACAAACTCAATGGTGCAATCATAATCCCTATGAGGAGGTAAAACTTGCGACTCCTCCTCTGCAAAAAACTTCCAAAAATCCTGAATAGGTACAGGTAATTCCCCTTTTTCCACAATCGCAATGCGACCATTACAACATTTATCATAGCACTTAGGACTCCAAGACTTAATCTCATTAGTAGAGCAGTCCAGTAAAGGATTGTGCTGTTTTAACCAAGGCAAACCTAAAACGACTGGAGAGGGTAAATTATTTAATACCACCAAATCCAAATTTTCTTGGTGAATGCCATTGATAGTGAGGGGAAATGCAGCAACCTTGTGAGTAATACATTTCAAAGGAGTGTTATCAATTGCAATCACAGAAATAGGTGATGACAAAGGTTTGGATTCCAATTTAAGTTTTTCCAAAAACCCCTTATCAATCACATTAAGTGTTGAACCACAATCCACAAATACCTGAAATTCAATCAAATCTTCCTGCAATGAGGTACTCCCTGAAAGAAATACTCCCTTAGAGCTCAAACAAGCAATACGGGCGTAACTGACCTTTTTTTTTTCTTTACTTAAACGAAGCTTACAGTTCTTAATCAAATGGTCAGTTTTACCACAATAAAAACTCAATCCCTTGGAAAACCCGCGGTCTCTTTCCTGAGAGCGGAGTGACATCGCCCCAACCTCCATCGGTTCTCCGCCGTCCGAGCAGACCCTCTGGGGACTAGGAGCTGCCATTGCAGGAATTTTTTCATCATTAACCCTGGCACGCAGTCTCCTGTCCACACCTATAGCTAATTGCATGGCTTCCTGCAAGGTCTCAGGTGCAGGAAATCAGCAGATCCTTAACCCTTTCACTTAGACCAGCAAGAAAAAACATTTTAACGCCAAATCATTCCATTTCACTTCTGAGGACCACCTTCTGAAGTGTGTACAATAATTTTCAACATCACCTGACCCCTGATTTAAACGCCTCAGTTCTGTCTCAGCAGATGAGACTCGATCAGGATCATCATACAATAGCCCCATAGCAGAAAAAAAATCCTCCACTGACCTAAAACACGGATCATTAGGTTGGAGAGAAAAGGCCCACCCCTGTGGTTCCTTGCGCAAAAGTGACATGATAAACCCAATGCCCTGTGATTCATTACCAGAGGACCTTGGTCTCAAACGAAAATATAATAAACAAGCATTTTTAAAGGAAAAAAAATCTTGTTGTTTACCATAAAAAATATCAGGGAGTCCTACCTTGGGTTCGACAAAATGCGCTCCAGAATAGCTACTCACGTGTTGCCGGAGCTCGGACACCTCCAGAGACAATCCCTGCAGGCGTTGAGCCAAATCTTGAACAGAAACCATACTGATCCCCGGATTTCTTTCCTTAAGGTTTTTGTTTAGGCTGGACTTACTGTTATGATCTGCAGCATAAACTAGGGAAAGATGGGGAGAGCTGTCCCTACAGTAAGACTAAGCTGAGTCCCTACGTTGTAGCGGGCAACCTGTTCCTTGTGAACAGACTCGCCTTCGTCCTCGGCTAGTCTGAACGAAGACCTATAGAGAAAGGGAGGGGTCCCTAAAAGAACTAAGGACTGGGACAAAAATGGGACACCTCCTAACAGAAGTTGTTGCAGAGCAAAAGATAAACTGACAAAAGTACTAGAGGTCCCAGAGGACCAAGCAAACTATAGATAGATAGGCACAAAAGCACCTGGCTAGAAAGACAGTCTAAACAACACTGAAGTCCAGCAAAGCCAGAAGGGCGGAGCTGGAATATATAGGCAGCTGGTCACGTGACCGCAAAACAAAAGAAAGAAACAAAAACAAACAGGAGGGTTCTAACAATAGACTGATGAGGAGAGTGATCCGTGTATGCCTTATATCAGATGCCTTGTTGAGAAATCATCTTTTATCATTTTATATAAATGTCCTCTTCCAGTCTCTGGAGAGGATGTTTCCCAGGAGATAACTCTGCCTCCAGACATTTGATATGAGACTTAAAGGTAGAACTTTTTTTCACCTGTCTATAACCTGTATGCCCATATTAATAGATTAGATAGGTCAAATGTGGTGATAGATTCCCTTTAATGTTAAAATGAGCATTTTTTGAGTCCAGCTGTAAAGTGTGAGCACTCATGAGTCAATGTATTCAGCTTCCCCCCACTCAGCCTGACTGAGAGCTGCAGCTTGTATTGAGCAGTGTGAGAGCTCAGCAGGGAGGAGGAACACTGAGGGGCTGTCATTCAGTCTAGGTAGGTGGAGATTCAGATGCAGAAGGGAGAAGAGATACTGACAAGCTGTCAATCAGGCTGGTTAGTTGGAGATTGAGTTTAAGCTATTTAGATGGATTATACTGCCATTCTGACATACATTTTACACGTGCCTTATTTATGATTTGCATTATAGAGTTACCTAATGTAACTATAATTTGATATGAAACTTTATAAAACCTTGTTTCAATATATCCAACTTTATTTCCCTCTGACTTCCCACTGCCATGCCAGTGGCAGAAATTCCACATCAAATGGGGAATACCATAGTTTACTATGGGATTGTTCACAATCAGCCGATGTCAGGTCAGAAAACTCTACAATGTTGGGTTTTTTGATCCTGCTCATCAGCTTTGAGATAGAAACTGGCGCTAAAGCCTGATTACATCTAATGCCACTTTGACATCAGTTGTCATTAGTTGAGGTACCAGAAAACGAATCCCGATGGCACGGATAGATGGAAACCAGGCTAAAATAAATTAGAGGGTTACATTAATTTCCTAGATACAGCGCTTTCCCTAAGGTTTCTTCAGACTTGTATACCTGTCCTTCAGAAGCAAATCACTAAGTAATACACCTATTGATAATCTACATTTACTTATCCATATTTACTGTAGCAGATGTCAATATTTTCCCGGCAGTTAAAGTATATGAGCCGAATTATGAGCCTGTTTGCTTAGAGAACACATTTGTTGGTTTGGGATTTTACACCTTTGTTTACTAAAAGAAACTAAAGTCAATCAAGTCCCTTATTTATTTAGATGCTAGTTCATATATTAATAATTTATATACTGCAAATGTAGTGCCAAATAGAGAAGTTAAAGAAGAAGTGTCCCAAAGGCGTCATCCCAAAAAGCCAACTTGACCAAAAGTCAATCGCTGCGGATGTGGCTTTTCTAAAACTCTTCCAGTGGACTGGTAACGTCGAGAGAAGTTGAATTTTATCATCATTTCCTGTAGAATTGCTACTTTATTGTACCTGTAAATGATTTAGAGGAACCTCCTTTATCATGTCCTTATGCTCAAACGGGGCATGTGGACAGGAGTTCTTGTTATCAGACTGCCTCTTTAAATATCACCTGTGTCAAAATAATTGCTAGACCAAGACATGGGCCCCAAAGTGTATAAGGGGTTGCAGAAATAGTAGCTGCGCCCAAGTCTTGGTGACTATGGGGGTCTAATGGTCAAAAAAGACGACACCAACAGTTGGGGGAAAAAAAGACCGCTTTGGTTCTCTCAACCCACTTCATTCAGAAAATGTTTACTGACAACTTTGTCTCAATCTGTCTTCACTTTTGTAAATATTAAAAAATTCAATAGAAGCACGGGTGTAAATACAGATAATACCATAGTAGGCGGGAGAAGTTGAACCCTAAATTTGCCCAACAGAAAGCAAAAACAAATATTCCCCCCCCCACACCCAAAATAGCAAATATGAAGAATATTTAAAATGAGGAAAATTGCACCTATTATATTGGTCATGACCGGAAACCAAGCACTAGCAAACAATAACAATCCTGTTGGGTTTCTGACATCCAGAGGTATAACTAGAGTACTATGGGTGCAAAATTTGGAAATGGATCCCCACCTGCCTGTTGGTCAGATGTATGGGCCCCTGTAGGGTTCTATATCCTATAAAGACATATGCTCGTCCCCCATTAGGAAAAAAAAGAATACACATGAAATATACAAGTTGCACAGAAAACACTGTAATAAGATCAGTTTCTAAGTAATACTTCTAAATAGAAGTGATATAGTTACGCAATAAAAAATATCACCATATTGTTACTGAACAAGTCCTCTATACCAAAACTAATAATAAACCACATAAAAGAGATATATACCGCACACACTGACTATTTATTATCACTACATAGGGTCAGAGTTTAACCACCATTCTATAACTGAACAAAATCCACTATGACTACAATATAATGTCACTCATCATCCTGTAATAATGTTCCTCATCCTGGTCCCCATCCTGTAATAATGTCCCCCATCCTGGCCTCCATCCTGTAGCAATGTCCTCCATCCTGGCCGCCAACCTGTAATAATGTCCCCCCATCCTGGTCCCCATCCTGTAGCAATGTCTTCCGCCCTTGCCCCCATCCTTTAATAATGTCCCCCATTCTGGCCCCTATCTTGAAGCAATGTCCTCAAACCTGGCCACCATCCTGTAAGAATGTCCACGATCCTGGTCCCCATACTGTAGCAATGTCCTCCGCCCTGGCTCCCATCCTTTAAGAATGTCCCCGATCCTGGTCCCCATAGTGTAGCAATGTCCTCCGCCCTGTCTCCCATCCTTTAATAATGTCCCCGATCCTGGTCCCCATACTGTAGCAATATCCTGCGGCCTGGCTTCCATCCTTTAATAATGTCCCACATCCTGGTCCCCATCCTGTAGCAATGTCTTCAAACCTGGCCCCCATCCTTTATTAATGTCCCCTATTCTGGCCCCAATCTTGCAGCAATGTCCTCAAACCTGGCCCCCATCCTTTAAGAATGTCCCCGATCCTGGTCCCCATAGTGTAGTAATGTCCTCCACCCTGGCTCCCATCCTTTAACAATGTCCCCAATCCTGGTCCCCATGCTGTAGCAATATCCTGCGGCCTGGCTCCCATCCTTTAAGAATGTCCCCGATCCTGGTCCCCATAGTGTAGCAATGTCCTTTGCCCTGGCTCCCATCCTTTAATAATGTCCCCGATCCTGGTCCCCATACTGTAGCAATATCCTGCGGCCTGGCCCCCATCCTTTAAGAATGTCCCCGATCCTGGTCCCCATACTGTAGCAATGTCTTCCGCCCTTGCCCCCATCCTTTAATAATGTCCCCCATTCTGGCCCCTATCCTGAAGCAATGTCCTCAAACCTGGCCACCATCCTGTAAGAATGTCCCCGATCCTGGTCCCCATACTGTAGCAATGTCCTCCGCCCTGGCTCCCATCCTTTTAGAATGTCCACGATCCTGGTTCCCATAGTGTAGCAATGTCCTCCGCCCTGGCTCCCATCCTTTAATAATGTCCCCGATCTTGGTCCCCATCCTGTAGCAATGTCTTCCGCCCTTGCCCCCATCCTTTAATAATGTCCCCCATTCTGGCCCCTATCCTGAAGCAATGTCCTCAAACCTGGCCACCATCCTGTAAGAATGTCCACGATCCTGGTCCCCATACTGTAGCAATGTCCTCCGCCCTGGCTCCCATCCTTTAAGAATGTCCTGGCCACCATCCTGTAAGAATGTCCACGATCCTGGTCCCCATAGTGTAGCAATGTCCTCCGCCCTGTCTCCCATCCTTTAATAATGTCCCACATCCTGGTCCCCATCCTGTAGCAATGTCTTCAAACCTGGCCCCCATCCATTATTAATGTCCCCTATTCTGGCCCCAATCTTGCAGCAATGTCCTCAAACCTGGCCCCCATCCTTTAAGAATGTCCCCGATCCTGGTCCCCATAGTGTAGTAATGTCCTCCACCCTAGCTCCCATCCTTTAACAATGTCCCCAATCCTGGTCCCCATGCTGTAGCAATATCCTGCGGCCTGGCTCCCATCCTTTAAGAATGTCCCCGATCCTGGTCCCCATAGTGTAGCAATGTCCTCCGCCCTGGCTCCCATCCTTTAATAATGTCCCCGATCCTGGTCCCCATACTGTAGCAATATCCTGCGGCCTGGCCCCCATCCTTTAAGAATGTCCCCGATCCTGGTCCCCATAGTGTAGCAATGTCCTCCTCCCTGGCCCCCATCCTTTAATAATGTCCCAGATCCTGGTCCCCATACTGTAGCAATGTCCTCCGCCCCGGCTCCCATCCTTTAATAATGTCCCCGATCCTGGTCCCCATCCTGTAGCAATGTCCTCAAACCTGGCCCCCATCCTTTAATAATGTCCCCCATTCTGACCCCTATCTTGTAGCAATGTCCTCAAACCTGGCTCCCATCCTTTTAGAATGTCCCCGATCCTGGTCCCCATAGTGTAGCAATTTCCTCCGCCCTGGCTCCCATCCTTTAATAATGTCCCCCATTCTGGCCCCTATCTTGTAGCAATGTCCTCAAACCTGGCTCCCATCCTTTTAGAATGTCCACGATCCTGGTCCCCATAGTGTAGCAATGTCCTCTGCCCTGGCTCCCATCCTTTAATAATGTCCCCGATCTTGGTCCCCATCCTGTAGCAATGTCCTCAAACCTGGCTCCCATCCTTTAATAATGTCCCCGATCCTGGTCCCCATCCTGTAGCAATGTCCTCAAACCTGGCCCCCATCCTTTAATAATGTCCCCCATTCTGGCCCCTATCTTGTAGCAATGTCCTCAAACCTGGCTCCCATCCTTTTAGAATGTCCCCGATCCTGGTCCCCATAGTGTAGCAATGTCCTCCGCCCTGGCTCCCATCCTTTAATAATGTCCCCGATCTTGGTCCCCATCCTGTAGCAATGTCCTCAAACCTGGCTCCCATCCTTTAATAATGTCCCCGATCCAGGTCCCCATCCTGTAGCAATGTCCTCAAACCTGGCTCCCATCCTTTAATAATGTCCCCAATCCTGGTCCCCATCCTGTAGCAATGTCTTCAAACCTGGCTCCCATGCTTTAATAATGTCCCCGATCCGGGTCCCCATCCTGTAGCAATGTCCTCAAACCTGGCTCCCATCCTTTAATAATGTCCCCGATCCTGGTCCCCATAGTGTAGCAATGTCCTCCGCCCTGGCTCCCATCCTTTAATAATGTCCCCGATCCTGGTCCCCATACTGTAGCAATATCCTGCGGCCTGGCCCCCATCCTTTAAGAATGTCCCCGATCCTGGTCCCCATAGTGTAGCAACATCCTCCTCCCTGGCCCCCATCCTTTAATAATGTCCCCGATCCTGGTCCCCATACTGTAGCAATGTCCTCCGTCCTGGCTCCCATCCTTTAATAATGTCCCTGATCCTGGTCCCCATCCTGTAGCAATGTCCTCAAACCTGGCCCCCATCCTTTAATAATGTCCCCGATCCGGGTCCCCATCCTGTAGCAATGTCCTCAAACCTGGCTCCCATCCTTTAATAATGTCCCACATCCTGGTCCCCATCCTGTAGTAATGTCCTCAAACCTGGCCCCCATCCTTTACTAATGTCCCCTTTTCTGGCCCCTATCTTGTAGCAATGTCCTCAAACCTGGCCCCCATCCTTTAAGAATATCCCCGAACCTGGTCCCCATAGTGTAGCAAAGTCCTCCGCCCTGGCTCCCATCCTTTAATAATGTCCCTGATCCTGGTCCCCATCCTGTAGCAATGTCCACAAACCTGGCACTCTTTCCATAAACTTTTAAAATAAAAACATAAATAAAGGAAAAGAAAAAAAAGATTCCTCTCACTTGTCTTCAGTCCCACAATGAGCAGTGAGCGTCCATTTCCTCCTCAATAATTGGCACAAGGGAACAGGGTGGCACATGGCAGAGACATCATCAACCTAGGATTGGCACACTGGTATCAGCTGGCAATGGTGGCTTGTATGGCTACTGCGAGGTGGTGAGCCAGTCGCTCTCTGCACCGCAAAACATTTCAACTGAATTTGCATCTGAGGACGCACATCTAGCTGAAAGGGACGCCGACGTCGGCAGGTCCCTTTCCTCTACTGGATTAGTACCAGTTGCGTAATGACGATTGTTACGCCCCTGCTGATATCATGTAGATGTTTAAACTGCAAAAATGTATTTTGTTACTTACAAGGAGCCAAATTCTTCCACAGGAACACATGATCTACTAATAAAATAAACCTCCAGCCCTATGCATATTACTACTGTTTTTTTTTATTTCTACTGATCTGCATTCTGCCCTTTAGTTTAAACATCTGGCACAGGAACCTAAGTCTGGACTGGTTGTCCTCTTCCAATCCATGTCTGGTTTCATGGATATGTCCTTCCTGCCCCGTTCTTTTCTATTTAGTCTGTTCGAACTGTAAAGAACCATTTCCTCTTTAGCTTCGGGAATCGCCTTTTCACCAATGAGTGCCCCTTGGTCCTTAGTATGGTCTTTGGAAGAAATAAGTCATGTTCCCACCCGTTGTATTGACCACACGTATATTTATACATATAAACTAGATCTCCTGTGAGACGTCTTTTTTCTAAGCTAAGGAAGCCCAACTTTTCCAACCTCTCATCACAGGAGAGCCCTTCCATCCCTTCATCCCTTGTAATAATCTAGTTGCCCACCTTTGAACTGACTCTAACTTTCCAATATTCTTGATAAATGTAGGAGCCAAGACAGATTCCCATATTCTAGATGGGCCTCACAAGTGAGTTATAGAGGGGTAACAATAGATTAGTGTCACAGGAATTTATCTCTCACTTTATTCGGCCTAATCTCTTGTTTGTGTCACGATTCTACCACACTGTGAGTGACAGCTCATTCACTCTATTGGATAGGGCGTGCTGAACTGTCAGTATTGTGAGTGACAGCCCAATCGCCCAATCTGAGACAGGGGTGTGCTGGGCTGTCGGTATTGTGATCAACATCCCAGCTACCCAATCTGGTAGGCCTGCAGGGTCTTCCAGGTGTCACTAGTTCTGGGTGATTGTCAAGCTATTTACTGGTTCTATGCCTAAGATTACTGCCAGTTGTACCTTTGCTCAAGTGGTGTGTGTTTGCTCTGTGTTGTAAGTTCCTGTATTATGATCTTTGTTGCTCGACCTTGTACTTTGCCTCTGTCCATTCGTTTGCCTAGCTCCTTTGTCTTGATCCGCTACTTTCTTGGAATTTTGACCCCAGACTGTGGCCTGACACTACGATTTTGCCTCACCCCTCGGTTTATGACAAGGTCTCTTGTATCTGACCCCGGACCTCTTGACTACCCTGCCTAATGGCTTGTCCGTGAGTAGTGACTAGTAGTAGTCTCACAGTTTGCTTTTGCAGCTGCTGCTGCCTGATATTGCGCACTGATGCTCAGCTTACTTGGAACCAGAATACCCATTCTCAACACTTATCAATCCCATCACAAGGATTATTGGGAATAGTTGACATTTTAAAATATGTACATATTAACCCCTTAATGATCAAGCCAAATTTTTCAAATCTGACGTGTCACTTTATGTGGCAATAACTCTGGAATGATTTAACATTTCCCAGTGATATTGAGACTGTTTTTCATGACACATTATACTTTATGTTAATGGTATATTTAAGTCAATATGTTTTGGGTTTATTTATAAAAATATTAGAAATTTGACAAAAATTATAAAAAAATTAAAATTTTCAAAATTTGAATGATTTTCCCTTTAATCTAGATAATCATACCACACAGAAAATGTATAAATATCATTTTCCTTATGTCAACCTTACATAAACACCATTTCTCAAATGTTCTTTAATTTCCTTAGGATGTTAGAAGGTTTAAAAATGTAATAGCAATTTTTCCGTTTTTTTTAAGGCAATGCCCAAAACTTACGGGGGTCTTTTCAGTTTTAAAGTGACTTTGGGGGACCAATATATTGGAAAACTCGAAAAAGTGAGACCATTTTAAAAGCTGAACATCTTAGCACATTCAAAACTGCTGTCAGGTAGTTTATTAGCCCTTGAGATGTTTTTCAGGAATTAATGCAAAGTGGCATGACAGGAAA
The DNA here is from genome assembly GCF_046119375.1 of Phyllobates terribilis. Taxonomy (NCBI): domain Eukaryota; kingdom Metazoa; phylum Chordata; class Amphibia; order Anura; family Dendrobatidae; genus Phyllobates; species Phyllobates terribilis. The sequence continues at coordinate 71,487,356 of NW_027362762.1, forward strand.
GAAAAATGTTATTTTTACCACCTAAATGTTGTTGACCTCTGAACAGGTCACTATAGCCACTAGACTCTCAGGCCATTATTTGGCCATGAAGTGACATGACAAGCATCAGGTCCACACGATCATGATCTCACTATGATAGTGAACAAACTATAACCCTAACAGTCTAATTAAGGTCTGAAACCTTGGTCAAAGTTATCTGAGCACACAAATCTCCAAGGGTGCCCAAACTTTTGCATTGGACAATTTTCCTTTTTTTAATTTTTAAAATGTAGCAAAGGACAATATGTTTTTTTGCCTAAAATACAAAGGAAATTTGTCATCTTTAACTTTAGGCCTTTTAGAGATCATTTCATCTTCATCTTGGTTAACTGTTCACAATAACAGTAATTTTGACCAGGAGTGCCCAAACTTTTACATGCCACTGTATGGATGTAAAAGCTGGATGATAAAGAAAGAAGACAGAAGAAGAATCAACACCTTCAAAATCTGGTGCTGGAGAAGGGTGTTATCAATACCATGGATGGCAAGAAGAACAAACAAATCAATTTTAGAACGAATCAAACCAGATATGTCACTCGAAGCAAGGATCACCAAGCTACGACTTGCCTACTTTGCTCTCTTTGTATGATGTGTTCAATCACTGGAGAAGGACATCATGGTCGTAAAAATTGAAGGAAAAGGCGAAGAGGAAGACCAGCCACCCGATGGCTTGATACTATCAAGATAACGGTGGAGAAGACCCTGATGGACCTATCTAGACTTGCAGAAGATCGATCTTCCTACAGAGCCATCAACCCGCAATGGTTCGAGATCGAGGAGAAAGCCGTGGAAAAAAATATAATACATGTGAAGTTTATGATTACTCTCTGTTGCCTTGAACTTTTGTAGATCTCCATTGAGAACACATGTACACTCAGCCGAGCCCAGTGAGCTTGTGTGTGGTGGGTCGCAGGTAAAGCTTTGCCAGACAGCTATTAGAGGTACATGGGCACAATTCTACTGTTTCCTTCCCTTAAAGCACCACTCCAGCATTTTTTTCTTATTGCAGCACTGAAGTGGCACTTCACATCTAAGTTCCCTGCCCCTAATCTTATTCTCACCATCCGCCATTTTCATGGCGGATCTGTTATTGGTGCCTCTCTGGCCGGTCTCTAGGAGTTGGTGACCTGACGATTTGCTCCAGTGTTTGCTGGAGCAGTCTGGAAGTCATAACTCAATATAAGTCTATAAGATCCCAAATGAGACCAGAACGAGGCTCTCATAGACTTATACTGAGAGCTTTTGACCGTTAGCTCTGACTTCCGGTCAGTCAGAAGCTGAGGTTGCAAGATGGTGGCATGGGACCGGAGCGGAACTGCTGAAGACGGCGGCTGGTAAGTATAAGACTAGGGTCAGGGAACTTACATTAGTAGCACCAATCCAGCGATGCAATAAAAAAAGCCCCCTGGTGTGATACTTTAATAGAGAGTAAGGCAATAGGATCGGACTCATGGCCAACTGTGACCAATCACTGATTTCAGGTTCCAAGCATCCAACACTTTTCTCTTTTTCCTCCAGTACAGCATTATCGTGATAGGAGCTTCGACATGTTCGATAAGGAATGTACGGTGTATGTTGCTAATAATAAACTCCTATTCACATTATATGAGTGGTATATACTTAGAAAGATTATGTTTTTCACATATGCAAAGTAAGTGTTGTGACGGAAGTGAGAATCCCTGAAGCTTTGCTGGCTGCATATTGCACAGCATGGCAGGGGAATTGTAGGGTTGGATAGCAATCGCTGAAGTCGACTGCAAGCAGAAGGGTCACAGCTGCTGCCTGTTTTTAAACATAAAATCTCCTCCTCGGTCTTTCAAAAATCTTCAGATGTCACCACAAGGATATGTTTAGAATGTGACTCGATTCCCCGAGGCAACCACAAGCGGTTACAGAAAGATTCGGGCTTTCTGCTACATATGTCGAGAGCTGGGTCTCTGAAGCTTTTCTTAGACTGCGTTGTTCTTAAGTAATTAATATCAGTTCAGTTTCAGCCTCACAGAAGTTATAAATCTCAGTCCACAAAGGCTTCTGCTACTTACAATGTCAGTTCACCTTTGTTGAACCTTTTGAAATATATTAGGAGATTTTTTTTTAAAGATATCAGTTAGCAGCTGGAGTGATCCAATCACCCAGAAACAAGTCTGCCGGAAATTTGGAAGTTAGCCATATATTAAAGCGTAAATCTAGTACAGTAAGTTTGTTCATATAATGTAGTCATATATTTGTTTCTTGTATTTTTCATTAAATTGTCATGGTGGTCCGTAAGAGGGACATTTGTGCATGTGGGGTCAACGACCCTTAACTGGGTACCACATTCAAAGATAATACAGTTACTCACCCTGACTCTCCAAGGTTCAAGGTTGCATGAAACAACCAGAGTTGCAGTTATAGTCTCTCAATGAGGGCAAAATCTTGGCAGTTATATACTGTAAAATATTGTGATACAAAGCTTGGTGGTTACAAATAAAGAAGAAAGGCTCAGAGCTTGGTGGTTACAAATAAAGAAGAAAGGCTCAGAGCTTGGTGGTTACAAATAAAGAAGAAAGGCTCAGAGCTTGGTGGTTACAAATAAAGAAGAAAGGCTCAGAGCTTGGTGGTTACAAATAAAGAAGAAAGGCTCAGAGCTTGGTGGTTACAAATAAAGAAGAAGGGCTCAAAGCTTGATGGTAACACATCAGAGTTGAGACACATAGTTAGTGGTTATAGAACAAAATAAAGGCACAGAGCATAGGAGGTTAAATATTAGAGTTGAGACACAAGACTTGGCGGTTACACATCTGAGTTAAGGCAGAGAGTTTCACACCTCGTGAACTCTTCCACATTTCTTTCATGTTACACCCACAATCGTAACTGTATTTTATTGGCATTTTATGTGGTATACCAACACAAAGTAGCAAGTATTTGTGAAGTGTAAAGGAAATGACACATATTTTTCCAAATATTTTTAAAATATAAATCTGAAAATTGTGACTTGCATTAGAATTCAGCCCCGAGTCAATACTTTGTAAAACCACCTTTTGCTGCAATTACCGATGGGGTCTGTCTCCACTAGTTTTACACATATAGAGGAGACATTTTTGCACATTGTTCTTTGCACATTTGCTCTCGCTCAGTGAGATTGGATGGAGGAGTCTGTGAGCAGGAATTTTAAAGTCTTGCTACAGATTTAGGTCTGGACAGTGACTGAGCCATACAAACACATGAATATTCTTTGATCTAAACTAACCATTGTAGCTCTGTCAGGATGTTTAGGGTCGCTGTCCTGCTGGAAGGTGAACAAACGCCCAAGTCTCAAGCCTTTTGCAGCCTCTAACAGGTTTTTTTCCCAAGATTGCCCTGTATTTACAGTGCTGGCCAAAAGTATTGGCACCCCTGCAATTCTGTCAGATAATACTCAGTTTCTTCCTAAAAATGATTTCAATCACAAATTCTTTGGTATTATTCTCTTCATTTAATTTGTCTTCAATGAAAAAAACACAAAAAGAATTGTCCTAAAGCCAAATTGGATATAATTCCACACCAAACCTAAAAAAGGGGGTGGACAAAAGTATTGGCACTGTTTGAAAAATCATGTGATGCTTCTCTAATTCGTGTAATTAACAGCACCTGTAACTTACCTGTGGCACCTAACAGGTGTTGGCAATAACTAAATCACACTTGCAGCCAGTTAACATGGATTAAAGTTGACTCAACCTCTGTCCTGTGTCCTTGTGTGTACAACATTGAGTATGGAGAAAAGAAAGAAGACCAAAGAACTGTCTGAGGACTTGAGAAACCAAATTGTGAGGAAGCATGAGCAATCTCAAGGCTACAAGTCCATCTCCAAAGACCTGAATGTTCCTGTGTCTTCCGTGCGCAGTGTCATCAAGAAGTTTAAAGCCCATGGCACTGTGGCTAACCTCCCTAGATGTGGACGGAAAAGAAAAATTGATGAGAGATTTCAACGCAAGATTGTGCGGATGGTGGATAAAGAACCTCGACTAACATTCAAACAAGTTCAAGCTGCCCTGCAGTCCGAGGGTACAACAGTGTCAACCCGTACTATCCGTCGGCGTCTGAATGAAAAGGGACTGTATGGTAGGATACCCAGGAAGACCCCACTTCTTACCCCGAGACATAAAAAAGCCAAGCTGGAGTTTGCCAAAACTTACCTGAGAAAGCCTAAAACGTTTTGGAAGAATGTTCTCTGGTCAGATGAGACAAAAGTAGAGCTTTTTGGGAAAAAGCATCAACATAGAGTGTACAGGAAAAAAAAGAGGCATTCAAAGAAAAGAACACGGTCCCTACAGTCAAACATGGCGGAGGTTCCCTGATGTTTTGGGGTTGCTTTGCTGCCTCTGGCACTGGACTGCTTGACCGTGTGCATGGCATTATTAAGTCTGAAGACTACCAACAAATTTTGCAGCATAATGTAGGGCCCAGTGTGAGAAAGCTGGGTCTCCCTCAGAGGTCATGGGTCTTCCAGCAGGACAATGACCCAAAACACACTTCCAAAAGCACTATAAACTGGTTTTAGAGAAAGCACTGGAGACTTCTAAGGTGGCCAGCAATGAGTCCAAACCTGAATCCCATAGAACACCTGTGGAGAGATCTCAAAATGGCAGTTTGGAGAAGGCACCCTTCAAATATCAGGGACCTGGAGCAGTTTGCCAAAGAAGAATGGTCTACAATTCCAGCAGAGCATTGTAAGAAACTCATTGATGGTTATCGGAAGCGGTTGTTCGCAGTTATTTTGGCTAAAGGTTGTGCAACCAAGTATTAGGCTGAGGGTGCCAATACTTTTGTCCGGCCCTTTTTTGGAGTTTTGTGTGAAATGATCAATGATTTGATTTTTGCTTCATTCTCTTTTGTGTTTTTTCCTTGCAAGCAAATTAAATGAAGAGAATAATACCAAAGAATTTGTGATTGCAATCATTTTCAGGAAGAAACTGAGTATTATCTGACAGAATTGCAGGGGTGCCAATACTTTTGGCCGGCACTGTAGCTTTATTCACCTGCCCATTAACGCTGACTAGATTCCATGTCCCCGCTGAAGAAAAGCCTACTCACAGCATGATGCTGCCACCACCATGTGTGACGGTGGGGATGGTGTTTTCAGGCTGATGTGTAGTGTTAGTTTTCTGCCACACATAACGTTTTGCATTTTGGTCAAAAAGTTCTACTTTGTTCTCATCTGACCAGAGCACTTTCTTCCACTTGCTATGTAGGGGACACAGTTATTCACAAAGGACACGCTTAAGCAGGCCAAAAGTAAGAGGACTCCGGGGAGGTCCATGGTGTAGGAAGTGCTCAAAAATCACTCTTCTGGGCCCAACTTCAAATAGAGATACAATATACCTCACTGAAAATAATCTATGACATGTGCAGCTTTTCTGAGTGACACTCAGCCCACCACACTCACTAGTTCACTGTATCACTCTGTGGCCACCTGACTGGTTGTTATAAAGCAATTTATGGCAACTTAACAGGTAAATTCCAGGCAGGCTGCAGCCTTGGATTTTACTCTGTCCTTGGAGGTTGTCTGCAATGACTTAGCATACTCAGACACACTTCCTTTGCGTTAATGAATGCTTGGAAATCTCAAAACTTCTCCACCAGTTACTTTATCCCCATACAGAATGTTTCTCTTGTCCGTAGTCAGGAGTCAAGCTGAGTCAAATCAGTAAGGCTAAATTCACACTTTTCTTTGACATTTCATTTGCTTGATCTGTTTCTAGAAACAGAGAAATGGAATAAAGTAAAAAAAAACACAAATTAAATCATTGATTATTATGGCATCCAACTGGGTTCTGTTATGTGTCAGTTGTTAGAACGGAAGAAAAAGTTCTACAGGATGAGTTTTTTCTTCCATTTATCAAAAAACAAAGACATTGAAAAATTCAGTCAGACTCAATAATATTTAATGGGGACCACCTGCCTCCATTTGAAATATGCAACAGATCAATTTTTTACTTTATTCCATTTGTCTGTTCCTAATAACGAAAGTGTGAATGTAGGCTAACAAAATTGAAAAAAACCATAGAAACCAAACAAAACTATTGCAGTGACACATGGATAACTTCCAGGTAGCCTTAGGAGCTCTGTTTAAAGGGAACCTATCACCATGTCCCCCCCAAAGTATGGCCACCGCCAATAAGGCCTCTTTTACAACATTCTAGAATGATGTAAAATAAAGTTACCAATCCGCTCTACAGATCCCAAAAAATAATCTATTATTATACTCATAGACGGCATGATCCGGTCCAACAGGCATCTCTGGTCTTGATGCGGCACTTCCTCTCTTCTTATGATTATTACCGTTCTCATTCCCTACACCGTGAGAATTTTTTCACAGTGAACTGTGGTGACCTCACTGAGCTCAGCGCAAGCACCGTGAGAATTTTTCTCACGGTTCTAGCAGTGATATCATTGAGGTCACTGCCGTTCCTTCGCCCTCACCAAGCAGCTCATTGTCTCCCGCTTTTCAGCCTGAATGGTCGCATCGTGCCACCGTTCATTTGAAAAACAGATGTATTATGGTGTGGGACAGTATGGATTATCTTCACATTGGACAGGTGAGGGATATGGTTGTTTATTATTTTTATTCTTTTTACAGGGGAAATTGGCTTCAGTGGATTAGGCGTTAAGGTGAGTATAACTATGTTTTTTTATTTTTTAATAAATGTCTAAAACAGGGTGTTGAGTTTTGTTTCAAATAAAGGATTTTATTCTTACTGTGTGTTTATTTCAAAATTTACTATGGGGTTAGTAATGGGGGCGTCTTATAGACACATCTCCATTACTAACCTCTGGGCTTGATGTCAGCTGCCAATACAAAGCTGACATCAGCCCCAACCCTATTACTCCACTTTCCACCACACCAAGGGGGAAGAGCTTATCTTATTGATGTGCCATTTCTGGAGGCACTGAGGGCTGATCTTATTAGCCTCAGAGGGGGCCAATATCCATAGCCCCTTCCCTGGCTATTAATATCAGCCCACAGCTGCCTGTTTAGCTTCTGCTGCTTAGGATTTATAGGGGGACCCTATGTTCATTTTTTTCTGGGGTCCCCCTGTAATCTAGCCAGTAAACGCTAATCAAACAGCTGTGAGCTGTTATTAATAACCAGAGAACATTTTTGGCTAATAGTCCCTTTCCCTGGCTAGTAATGTCAGCACCCAGCGGGTGGCTTCCCCTCGATTAGTTATGAATAATCGGCAGTAGCTGATCTCAGCGCGACCAGGTGACAATGATGGGAGTTGCCTTTAGCAGCCAGCACCTGGGAACAGCGTGAACTGTACTGCTTTTTCCCAGGCGCCGGTACGTGTCACGCTGATGACACATGGATGTTATCTGTGTGTCATTACTGTGCACGTGTGCGGCACACATTTTGTCAGTGCTGCGCAAAAAAAACCTGACATGTCTGCGGGTTTTTCTCAACCGGGTCCATGTGAAAAACCTGACATGTTGCACACACCCAATGAACACAATGGGTGCATATGTCCGTATTTGCGGTCCATAAAAAACGGACGTGTGAAGGGGTCCTTAGGCAGACAATACCTTAAATTTACCATTGCCTTTACTTTTTATAGGTAATTTTTGTAAAGAGGGGGCAGACAGACCAGTCACTGCATTATTCCAGATATGCCCACTATTCATGCTTAAGACACAGTTTCAGTGAATCGCCTCTCTATACATACTCTATGCAACTGGCTGTGTGCACACGTTACATTTTTCCTGCTTTTTTTTCTGTGCAGATTTGTCACAAAACCTGAAGAGTGTCCTAGTGTTTTTTTGCTGCATTTTGTTTTTGCAAATTAAAAGCTGTGTCTGACCAATTCATCTTCCCCTGCTGTTTTTACATTTGCAATTGCGTATTTCTTTCATTAACTCAGACAAAAGTTTTTGCTCAGAACAGTTACTATTTTTTCAGAATTTTTTTTCCCACTAAATAATTTAATCAAATTGCCCTTTTTTCCAAAAAAGTTTTATGGTTTTCCAAACGTCTTGCATTGGTGTCCTAATGTCTTGCACTGTTCATTCTTTTATGGTGGAAGCAAATCTGAACTGCGGGATCTTAAAAAACGCAGCAAAAAACACAGTGAAAAACGCAGCATGAAAAGCAGCAAAGAAGCCAGCAAAACCTGCTTTTTGTCTGGAGCATTTTTACTGCCAAGAGATCAGGTTTTGGCTGCAGAAAAAAAGCAGCAAAAAATTAATGTATGAACATAGCCTTTCAGCATTTTTTCTGCAGATTTCACCCATACTAATGAGTGGGGAAAAATCTGCACCAAAAAACTCAAGTAAAAAATGCAGCAAAAACGTGCGTTTTTGGCGTTGCATTTTTCCTGCCAAGAGGTGCAGACATTTCTGCACCAAATACTTAATGTGTGCACATACCCAAGTCTCCAGAAGAGAACCCAGCCCATAAAAACCCTCATTATGTTATTCACTGCCCAGCCTTTCTTGGTCTCCTGGATAACAGACATACTTTGAAGGGATTGTCTTGTTAACACAAGTTATCACCTATCCGCAGGTTAGGTGATAGCTCTTAGATCTGTGAGGGTTCGACTTCTCGGACCCACACCATTCGGTAGAACAGTGAACTTTTATCCCCTTAAAAATGGAGCAGGAGTGTGACTAGCCCAGGGGATGGGGATGACTCGGTTACCCGAGCCTTTCGCCTTAAGGAGGTAGCGGTGGTCGGCTCCCGGGCCCGTACTCTGGGGTCTCTCTTTAAAAAGGAGTTGATAGATGTTAAGTTTATAAAAGTTTGTGACGCCACCTATGGTTTATGATGATATTCACCAGCGCTGCGCAGTCCACTGAGGCCGGTGATAAGGCAGCTTGATGGTATGGCTCCCCACAGGTGGAGCTGGGCCTCAGGGCAGTATAAGAACGGGGATGCAGGACAAGGAGACTCAGCCGAGTCAAAGCAAGAACAGGGACGGACACAAAAGTCACTTCAGTACCTTTTACTGATGGAAATTCAGGCACTCCCCGGAGCACTGTAGGGTGAAGGGTGTATGTCCGGATCCTCCCCAATGAGCAGGTTTTGTGCCTCCTGTTTCTTGCCTCTGCGTAGTAAGTTTCTGACCTGCCTGGAGCTAGGCCTAACTTTGTCTCTGTCCTGCGCTGGCTGACCTTGTGGTAGGGCCTTCTCTTAGAGTGCACGCTCCCGACTTACGGTGCCTATGTGTCTCCTGGCTCTGGTACGTATCAGCACTTTAGCGATCCTGGGACCTGTAGTTCTCCAGGGATTCCGGTTTATCTTACTGGGTCATGGAGATCCCGGTAAGCTTCGGACCCGGTGTCCGGTAACGGCTTCTTCTTCGGGGTGAGCTAATTAAGCTCCTCTGCCCCCTATGAACTAACTCTCTCTACTCTTCGCCTTCGGCCTACTCGGACCCTCAATAGGCTACTCACACTAATGGCAGCGTGCCGCTCTTCACCGATCTTATGGCGCCGGCACACCCAAAGCTCACCTCTCTGAGCTACACGGAGTCTTGATCTGGAAGCTCCACTGCAGGATAGCAATTGCAGGAGCTGGAACAGACTTTTGTCCTCTGAGGTAACTCTTCTCAGACTGCACTGGACTCACTGCTAAACCAGACTGAACTCTGACTCCAACTGACTCGACAGACTAACTGCTGCCTGGCTCCACCTTCCCTTTTATATCTCCCAAAGGGGCTCCCTCTGGTGGTCTGAGGTGGAAGGTGGAGATGTGTGAATGATTATGGGGGCCTCTTGTGGAGGAATCCTTCAATACACCCTTCAGGATCTGTGATACCAAGCACAGCTGGGCTTCACAAGTGCGCATATGCAATCTGTGCTCTATTCATTTCCTATGGGACCGGCTGCCCAATAATGAATGAATGATCGCAGGTCGATCATTCCATCTGCTGCACCCATCTATTGTGCATTGAGGTGTTCTCAGTCATTGTACAGGAGGAGGAGGTGAGCTGTGACATCACCTATTGTGATTGGTGGATCCTGTGTTATATAATGTGTATAGAGGTGTTATCAGTCGTTGTACAGGAGGAGGAGGTGAGCTGTGACATCACCTATTGTGAATGGTGGATCCTGTGTTATCTACTGTATACAGAGGTGTTATCAGTCATTGTAGAGGAGTAGGAGGTGAGCTGTGACATCTATTGTGAATGGTGGATCCTGAGTTATCTACTGTTTATAGTGGTAGCATGCTCGACACTGCTCGGTACTCGCCCGAGCATCTCACTACTCGGGATGTTCGGCGAGCACCAAGCATTTCCGGGTTACTCGGGCGGGGGCTCGGGTCTCCGCCCTGCATGTTTGGCGCTCTTTATAGAGTCAATGAACATACAGAGATTGCCAGCCAGTCACTGTAATGCCGCAGCCATGTTGTTTGTGGGCATTACAGTGATTGGCTGGCCGCACAGCGTCACCTCGAGTATTTAAAACCGGGCGCCGCCATCTTGGACACAGTCGCTCCGGATCAGACAGTGTAGGGTCAGTGCTGTTGAGCTAGTGAGAGATTTATACTGCGAAATAGTTAGTGTAGGGTCTCTAAAGCCTGCCAAATCAAACAAACAGTCCTTCTCAGGACTAATATCCATCCCAGATATCAGGCAGGCAGGTAGGCAGGCTGTATAGGAGACGCAGTGGTTATACCAACAAACACTGCATTACAGTCCTGTGTGCTGCTGCTGGTCAAATTGCTAGACTTAGCCCCAGGTCTCAGGGGCCAGGAAAAATCCTTTTTTTCATCTAAATTCTGTTTTGTTTTGTTTTTCCTCAGTCAGACTGTACAAATACCCGTCTTATTAACCTTTTGGTATCCCCCCCCCCCCAAAAAAAAAAAAAAAATTTGAGTGTGTCTGTGAGTGTTCAGACACAAATATATCTGTTTAAAAGAGTCTGGTGTAGGCCAGAGAACTAGAAATGTGTTTTTCCTCTTCCACGGTTCAAATCTGGGTGTTATCAACCTGCTTGCCTTTTTTCCATAAAAAAAAACAGTTTGAGTGTCTCGCTGACTGTTTAGACACCAATATATCTGTTTAAAAGAGTCTGGTGTAGGCCAGAGAACTAGAACTGTGTTTTTCCTCTTCCATGGTTCAAATCTGGGTGTTATCAACTAGAGATGAGCGTTGTTCTACTCGAACTGTTCGCCAATCTCAAATTCGAGCTGTTTTGGGCGGTGTTCGAGCCGTTCGGCGAACACGAACAATTTGAGAAAAATTCGGCTGTTCGAGGTTATGTTCGATAACTGTTCGTGCACCAAAATCATAACTGGATTTTTTCTCAGTAATGATGAAAATTAATGTTAATACGCAGTTTGAGTGTACAGCGGGGTGGGGGGAGGGGCAGGGGATGGATCTCTGCAGGAACAATGAAGATCTCCATTTTTTTTTTCTCTTTCCCGCATTTACAGTGGGGAGGTGCAATCTGTCAGCCTATCAGCAGCGCACACACGGAGCGAAGTGCTTTTTTTCACACAAGCAAGGGCATGTGTCATTGGCAGTGTATGTCACATGTCCTTGCCCTATAAGACCAAGCCATTTTCCCCGTCGCCACCATTTTCTCACTGCTGCAGCTGCGTGTTAGACGGCACCGCTGTTGCTGTGTGCGCTATACCTTGTTAATTTCAAGCCAATTTTCACACAAATCTACAGATAGCTTGGGAGTAGGGAATAGTTGTGATTGCAGTCCTTTTAAGGACTAGGTTACAGCATTTCCTACGACTTTTATCAGGCAGGTCTGTGCTCTTAAATAGATAGATTGTGGGAGTAAAGACTAATTGTAATTGGAGTCCTTTTCAGGACTAGGTTACATCAGTTCCTATCAGTTTTTGCCAGGCAGGTCTGTGCCAGTGCTGTGCAAGTTTTTTTCACAGCATTTGGCTGAATCTAGCAAAGCTAATCCTTTTTGGCCTATTGCAGAGTGTGTTAGTCAGTGGAGTAGCCTATCTGTGTTGCAAGATATACCACCTGTGTATAGAATACCAATTTTTTTACTGCACCTAGTGAAGTAAAATCTTTTGGGCATAGCATCATTCTATTAGTCCATCTATACTGACCTCCATCAGGTTGCAAATTGAATATAATTTTTTTCTGCATCTAGCTCTGAAAAAATATTGGGCTTCTAGCTGTGCGTGGGACTTGTTGTATTAGTCCATCTATACTGACCTCCATCAGGTTGCAAACTGCATATATTTTTTTCTTCATCTACCTCTGAAAAAATATTGGGCTTCTAGCTGTGTGTGGGACTTGTTCTATTAATCCATCTATACAGACCTCCATCAGGTTGCAAACTGAATATATTTTTTTCTGCATCTACCTCTGAAAAAATATTGGGCTTCTAGCTGTGTGTGGGACTTGTTCTATTAATCCATCTATACAGACCTCCATCAGGTTGCAAACTGAATATATTTTTTTCTGCATCTACCTCTGAAAAAATATTGGGCTTCTAGCTGTGTGTGGGACTTGTTCTATTAATCCATCTATACAGACCTCCATCAGGTAGCAAACTGAATATATTTTTTTCTGCATCTACCTCTGAAAAAATATTGGGCTTCTAGCTGTGTGTGGGACTTGTTCTATTAATCCATCTATACAGACCTCCATCAGGTTGCAAACTGAATATATTTTTTTCTGCATCTACCTCTGAAAAAATATTGGGCTTCTAGCTGTGTGTGGGACTTGTTCTATTAATCCATCTATACAGACCTCCATCAGGTTGCAAACTGAATATATTTTTTTCTGCATCTACCTCTGAAAAAATATGTGGCCTTCTAGCAGTGTGTGGGACTTTCTCTATTAGTCCATCTATACTGACCTCCATCAGGTTGCAAACTGAATATAATTTTTTTCTGCATCTAGCTCTGAAAAAATATTTGGCCTTCTAGCAGTGTGTGGGACTTTCTCTATTAGTCCATCTATACTGACCTCCATCAGGTTGCAAATTAAAAATAATTTTTATCTGCATCTACAGTACCTCTGAAAAAATATTTGGGCTTCTAGCTGTGTGTGGGACTTGTTCTATTAGTCCATCTATACTGACCTCCATCAGGTTGCAAATTGAATGTAATTTTTATCTGCATCTAGCTCTGAAAAAATATTTGGCCTTCTAGCAGTGTGTGGGACTTTCTCTATTAGTCCATCTATACTGACCTCCATCAGGTTGCAAATTGAATATAATTTTTATCTGCATCTAGCTCTGAAAAAATATTTGGCCTTCTAGCAGTGTGTGGGACTTTCTCTATTAGTCCATCTATACTGACCTCCATCAGGTTGCAAATTAAAAATAATTTTTATCTGCATCTACCTCTGAAAAAATATTGGGCTTCTAGCTGTGTGTGGGACTTGTTGTATTAGTCCATCTATACTGACCTCCATCAGGTTGCAAATTAAAAATAATTTTTATCTGCATCTACAGTACCTCTGAAAAAATATTTGGGCTTCTAGGTGTGTGTGGGACTTGTTCTATTAGTCCATCTATACTGACCTCCATCAGGTTGCAAATTGAATATAATTTTTATCTGCATCTAGCTCTGAAAAAATATTTGGCCTTCTAGCAGTGTGTGGGACTTTCTCTATTAGTCCATCTATACTGACCTCCATCAGGTTGCAAATTAAAAATAATTTTTATCTGCATCTAGCTCTGAAAAAATATTTGGCCTTCTAGCAGTGTGTGGGACTTTCTCTATTAGTCCATCTATACTGACCTCCATCAGGTTGCAAATTAAAAATAATTTTTATCTGCATCTACCTCTGAAAAAATATTTGGGCTTCTAGCTGTGTGTGGGACTTGTTCTATTAATCCATCTATACAGACCTCCATCAGGTTGCAAACTGAATATAATTTTTTTCTGCATCTAGCTCTGAAAAAATATTTGGCCTTCTAGCAGTGTGTGGGACTTGTTCTATTAGTCCACCTATACTGACCTCCATCAGGTTGCAAATTCAAAATAATTTTTTGTCTGCATCTAGCTCTGAAAAAATATTTGGCCTTCTAGCAGTGTGTGGGACTTTCTCTATTAGTCCATCTATACTGACCTCCATCAGGTTGCAAATTGAATATATTTTTTTTCTGCATCTACCTCTGAAAAAATATTGGGCTTGTAGCTGTGTGTGGGACTTGTTCTATTAATCCATCTATACAGACCTCCATCAGGTTGCAAACTGAATAAAAATTTTTTCTGCATCTACCTCTGAAAAAATATTTGGGCTTCTAGCTGTGTGTGGGACTTGTTCTATTAGTCCATCTATACTGACCTCCATCAGGTTGCAAATTGAATATAATTTTTTTCTGCATCTAACCCAGCCAATAGTTTTGGCCTAATACCACAGTTTGGCCACTCAGCTCTGCTCGGTTCCCATCCATTGTTTTTTTGTGCAAACAACTCCAGAGTTGTGAATTAGTTAACCACCAAAATGAGTGGAAAAAGGCCTGCTGCTGGTGGAAAGGGGAATAGGCGTGTTGGGAAGGGGAAAAAAGGTTGTGTCCGTGGGGTAGGTGTTAAAGCAACAGTAACATCTGCAGAAGAAAGACCATCTTCCAGCCAAACTAAAATGTCTACTTCTTTTAGCGGACAATGTGATAAGATCCCTTTCTTACGGCCACGCCAATCGCTACAAATTCCAGATGAGGCAAAAAAACAGCAGGTGCTTCAACGGATATCAAGTGCTCCTTTAAGTGGGCTCTCCTCCACATCAACTTCAACATCACAAATACTCCAGTCCTCAAAGGTGTCACCCCAATCGCACTTGCTTCCTCACAGCTCCCAAATCTTCAGCTGCCCGTCTGAGTATGAGGTAGAACAGATGGTTGAGTCTGCAGAGCTGTTTACTCATACTATAGCCTGGGAATCAGAGGTCGACTCCAGCGCTTCTGTGAATCCAGACGAGGAAATGATCTGCACTGATGCCCAGAATCTTTATGAGTCGGATCCAGGACCAGACGCAGAAGGTTCTGACCATAATGTAGACCCTCATTCCCAAACTGTAACTCCTGTTGGTGGAGACAATGAGGAAGATGATGATAAGACTCAAATACCTGATTGGAGCGACAACTTTAGTTTTTTGTCAGGGCAGGAACAGGTTGGCTCTGAGGACAACGGGTGTGATAACGCACAGGGTGATGATGATGAGGTTGGAGATCCCACTTACTGTCAACCCACAGTCAGCCAAGAGATGAGGTCAGCAGAGGAGGTGGAGGAAGATGCTAGTGACGACGAGGTCAGGTTGCGCCTTCCTGGACAGAGACGTAGTACTGGAAGCACGTCAACAACTGCATCCTCAAACACAACTCTGCCTCTCACCACAAGTCGTGGTGGCTCTTCAGGTCGCATGGGTGCTAAGCCTTGCATAGCCTGGGCATTTTTTCAGATCGATAAAGATGACCCAACTCGTGTTATCTGTAACATTTGTCAGCAAAAGCTAAGTAGAGGCCAAAAAATACATAGTTTGAGTACTTCATGCATGAACCGGCACATGGACATGAAGCATAAGTTGTAGTGGGAAGCTCAGTGTGCTACAATGCGGCCTAGCCGGCCGGGCCAACCACCGTCTGCCATATCTTGTGCATCCGCGGCCTCTTCATCCTCTGTGACTGGGGGGACAGCAGTCACACCTGTTTTGGGGCGCAGACCTGCCACCTCTTTACCCGCAACAGCCAGCGTGATTGGCAGGTCATCATTTTCTTTGGAGGTGGTAACACCAGCTGGTGTTGAGCGCTGTCCGACATCGATAGCACCACCTTTGGATCAAGGCAACCTAACATGTCCGCCTGCATCTTCCTCACAGACCGGCAGTTTGCCGGGGACACCCTAATCAACCCCGTCTAAGCACAATAGCCAGCCCTCGGTCCCTCAGATGTGGACAAGTAAAAGACCATTTCCTCCTAGCCATGAGAAAGCTAAGAGGTTGAATTTCACCATCTGCAAGCTCTTGGCTACAGAAATGCTGCCTTTCCGCCTGGTGGACACAGAGGATTTTCGAGACCTTATGTTCGTCGCAGTGCCCCAGTACCAGATGCCCAGTCGGCACTACTTCTCAAAGAAAGGTGTGCCTGCGCTCCACCAGCATGTCGCACACAACATCACCGCTTCTTTGAGAAACTCTGTGTGTGACAGGGTGCATTTCACCACAGACACTTGGACGAGTAGGCATGGACAGGGGCGTTACATGTCGCTGACTGGGCACTGGGTAACTATGGTGACAGCAGGACAAGGGGTTGCTGTCCAAGTCTTGCCGTCCCCACGAGTTGTGCGTCAATCCTCTTTATGTCAAAGTTCCTCCACTGCTTCTGCCTCCTCAACCTCCTCTCGGTCTTCCACCTGCACCCAAAGCCTGTCTGGTCATGCCACAAGCTTTCTAACTGCGCAGAAGGGATCCTGCACACCTCCTTACTATGCTGGCAGTAGGGCTCAACGTCATCAGGCGGTTTTTACATTGAAATGTCTGGGAAATGTGAGTCACACAGCTGAGGAGTTGTGGTCAGCTCTGGAGAACCAATTTCATGAATGGTTGTCTCCACTGGACCTGAAACCAGGGAAGGCCGTGTGCGACAATGCTGCAAACCTGGGTGCGGCCCTTCGCCGGGGCAATGTCACACACGTGCCTTGTATGGCTCACGTGTTGAACCTGGTTGTCCAGCAATTTTTAGCCCACTATCCCAGACTAGATGGCCTTCTGCAGAGGGCACGGTCGCTGTGTGCTCACTTCCGCCGTTCGCATCCCGCAGCTCAGCGACTTACATCTCTACAGAAGTCGTTGGACCTGCCACTTCACCGGCTAAAATGCGATATGCCTACCCGGTGGAATTCAACTCTGCACATGTTGCAGCGACTGTGGCAGCACCAACAAGCCCTGGTGCAATACGTTCTGACGTATAGCCTGGGCCAACGAGATCCAGAGGTGGGGCAAATCACGCTGGAGGAGTGGTCTCAGATCAGGGACCTATGCACCCTTCTGCACAGTTTTGAAATGGCGACGAAGATGTTTAGTGCTGACGATGCCATTATCAGCATGACTATTCCGGTGATTTACATGCTGGAGCACATGTTAAACAGAATTCGGAGTCAGGTGGTGGCACAAGAGGAGGTGGAGGAAGTAGAGGAGGAGGAGTTGTATGCGGAAGGGCTAACATCTGCAAGGTCCAGACGGTCGGCAGCACCAAGGCGGCAGGCAAGTGAGGGTGGGGGAGATGGTTTTACCAGGGCGCATGGTAGTGTGACACCCCAGGGGTCTGGTTGCCACAGTGATAGAGATATTACGTCTGAGAGCAGGTGGGAGGTCTCTTGGTCAGGGATCCTATGCATGCCACACCTCCTGCCCAGTCCTGGGAGGGGAAGAACTTCCCCTATATAAACCTAGGGCTGAGGCAGGGTTAGTGAGTAGAGAAGAAGTAGAGACAGAGAAAAGAAGCAAATATAGGAACAGAACATCAGGAGCTCTGTGGGAGCAGTGTTACAAGGAGTCAGGGGCTGGCAGCTGCAGAGCTCGCCCTGACTGAGAAGATTTCTTACCGGACCCGGAGTCCGAGGCTGTGGGGACTAACTCCTACCCAGCAGCAGAATCCGTCAGGCAGGGGATTCCAGGTCCTCTGGCCAAGAAACCCGAGTCACCGGCCATACGGGTGAGCACCACACGGTACACTCAGGGACGTGGGCTACTTATACCCGCCTCTAGCAAGGTAGCCAGAAGAGTACAGTTAGTTTGGGAGGCCTACAACTCCGCCTGGCCAGGGGAGATCCCATCTGCTCAAGGACTGACCAGGCCCCAATCGCTAGCCAGTACTCTGGGAGGGTCTATCTTTGTCACCAGTAAAGACCCTGGACTACACCGTACCGTCTCCGAGTGGTTCCTGCTACCCCCATCATCCACGTCGGCTGCCCTGAGGCCATACCCCTCCCGTTGGGGGTTATACTATCACGCTGCACAATCCTACCACCGGCCTCAGCGGTCTGCCCTGCAGCAGCAGCTCCTTAGCTGTACTCAACGGGTGGCGTAGTCGTCCAACATCTACCGCTGATACATCGCCGCTCAGTTTGACTCCCTGGGCACGGACCGGGTTACCGCCACGAGACTACAACCCTCAACAGATCCGGCTCCGGGTAAGCTCCCGCGTGCGCAACGCAGCGCGACACAGGCCCAGGGGCGCGTCAACTTTTGGCGTAGTCGGCAGGATCTCGTGCCCGCAACCACCGGGTACTGCGTGCCTGAAAAAGACTGTTCAAACTTACCTGTGGTGAAGATTCCCGCCATCCGGCGCCATCTTCAGCCTTCTTCCCGCCATCGGTGAAGATTCCCGCCATCCGGCGCCATTTCCAGCCTTCTTCCCGCCTTCCGTGGAGTTTTCCCGCCGTTGGACGCCATCTTGAAGACGTCGCGCGGGAAGAAGAGGGGCTTGGACTCCGAAAGCGCGCGAGAACTGAAGCCCCGCCTCACGTCCGGACGTCGCGTAAGGTCCTGGAAGGAGCCCAGCAGACGCCGACGTCACAGGAGCGCGACGGAAGGTCCTCAACCCTGACGATCTACTGCGGAGCCGCGGCCTACGGAAGAGGATCATCGCAAGGTAGGCCACGGTCCACTAGGGGGGAGGAGGATGTCGGATATGGAGGAGAGCTTCACTGCCTCAACCCCCGCCAGCGCCACCGCTGCTGCAGTCATGCCTTTCACCATGCCCTATATCCCGGGAGCGGCCTGGCTACCCCAGTACTCAGGGGAGTCACATACCCTGCATGACTTTAGAGAAAAGCTGGATAGCCTCTTCCAGGTGTACCCCCTCACAGAAGAGCAAAAAGTGAGCATCCTGGTGGCCCAATTAACTGGGGCAGCCCGAAGGGAGGTAAAGTCCTGGCCACCTGGGGGGAGGACTGTCGCAGGGATACTAACCCGGCTGAGGGACACCTTTGATACCCGCACCTCAGCCGAGATCAAGCTTAGATTCTACGGTTGCAAACAGCGGGCACATGAGAGTATAAGGGACTATGCCCTGAACCTACAAGAGGCCCTGAGAGCCATTAAGCAGACCGACCCTGACGGCGTGGGAGACGAGGACAGGCTGTTGACTGAACAATTTATAGAGGGTTTATATTGCAATGCCCACCGAACCCAGTTGCGGGCAATGGCCTTACAGGACCCTCATCTGGGATTTGCACAGTTCAAGGACAGAGCCATCCGGGTGCTTCGAGAACCGGCACCAAGTGGCGTTGTGACCCCCAGACGCCCCACTACCACTTACCACCAGGAGGCGGCGCCCTTGTCGGCAGGGCCTGTGGGAGCTGATGCGCAGGCTTTGAACAATGACCCGGCTCCAGACCTGCACCATCAGGTCCAAGAGCTAGCTAAAAGCGTTGCTGCGCTAACCCGAACTGTGCAGTCTTTACAGGTTTCTACTCCAGGGAAGATCCAGCTGGCATCCGGACCGGAGGATATCCCGTGGCGTCGACCAAGGAGGACCCCACCGGCCAGAGGAAGACCCAGCGACCGATACAACGAGGACGGACGACCCATCTGCCGCCGCTGTAATCAACCCGGACATATGGCAAGGTACTGTCCTTTAAACTGGCACAACCTAGGGTAGAGGGCCAACCCCTAGGAAAAAGATCATCAGGCCCATCGAACTGGCGCGACAAATATGTGGGAGGACGTCCAGTCTTGCCTGTGGTACTGGATGGCATTCCTATGAGTGCCCTACTGGACACCGGGTCACAGGTCACCACCATCCCGTACGTGCTCTTCAAGCAGTACTGGAATGACTCGGATATTACCCCCTACCCTGACGACGACTTGAGTATCATCGCCAGCAATGGTCAGCCCGTGCCACAGATCGGATTTAAAGAGGTGACCATTAAAATTTGTAGAGTTGAACTGGCAGCACAGCGACTGATCATTGTAGACGTTGACAAACACGAGAGTCACCCAAAGATAACTCTAGGAACTAATGTAATTGAAAATTGTCTTGCAGAGGTGATTTTCCTTTTACAGCAGGTTGCCAAGAACGCCAGCTCCGGCGAGCAGCGAGTGCTCCAAAAAGAGATCCGGGCACTGATGCGACGGCAACAGGTGGAACTCTCCGGCGGTGAGATTGGTAGCGTGAGAATGTGTGACCCTTTCCCTATTGCCATGCCCCCAAAAAGTGAAATGATGATTTGGTGCCGGGCAGCTATTGGTCTGAGAGGTAGAGATTACCAGGCAATGGTAGAACCAGTTTACTCAGACAGTAGGCCCACCATCTTGACAGCACGGGGGGTGGTTAATGTACGCCATGGGAGGGTGCCCGTTCGCATAATCAATATCGGGAAGAGGGAAGTGTACCTGCCCCGGTATGCCACGCTAGCCAAATTATATACCATTAACCAAAATGCTATACAATCTGTGGAACCCTTGCCTCCATCTCACCCGGAGGAAGGTAACGGCTCTAAGAAAACAATGGAGGACTGGTGTCAGCAACTACATTTGGGTACTGACTCCACTCCCTCACACCAGAAACAGGGAGTCTATCGGGTGGTTCAAGAGTACGAGAGAGTGTTTAGTAAACACCCGTTAGACTTCGGGCGAGTCAAGGGGGTAGAACACCACATCCCCACGGGAGACCATCCTCCCATAAAAGAGAGGTATCGACCCGTACCCCCTGCACACTACCAACACGCCAAGGGGATGCTTAGAGACATGAAGGAGGCTGGGGTGATCAGGGATAGCTGTAGCCCCTGGGCAGCTCCACTAGTCTTAGTCAAAAAGAAAGACAACACCATGAGGATGTGTGTAGATTACCGGAAAATCAACCGTATCACACACAAGGATGCGTACCCCTTACCAAGGATAGAGGAGTCTTTGGCTGCTTTAAGATCTGCTAACTTCTTCTCTACCTTGGATCTCACTAGTGGGTACTGGCAGGTTCCTGTAGCAGAGGCGGACCGGGAGAAGACCGCATTCACCACCCCGATGGGACTTAGCGAGTTTACCTGTATGCCGTTCGGACTCTGCAACGCACCAGGAACCTTCCAACGATTAATGGAGTGCTGTCTGGGCCACAGAAACTTCGAGACGGTCCTGTTGTACCTGGACGATGTCATCGTATATTCTAAGACTTATGAGGACCACCTGAAACACCTGGCGGAAGTGTTCGAAGCTCTGGCAAGCTACGGCCTAAAGGTGAAACCCTCCAAGTGTCACCTCCTGAAACCAAAGGTGCAGTACCTGGGACACGTGGTGAGCGCTGACGGAGTGGCTCCCGACCCTGATAAGATCACCGCAATTAAGGAATGGCCAAGTCCCTCCAGTGTAAAGGAAGTGCGGCAGTTCCTCGGGTTGGTAGGCTACTACCGCAGGTTCATCCCCGGTTTCACCAAAAAGGCAGCTCCTATGCAGGACCTCCTGATAGGCCAGTCCCGGAAGGCCAAGAACCAGAAGCCGCCCTTCAGATGGGAGAAGTTGGAAGAAGAGTCCTTCCGCCAGCTGAAGATGGCCCTCACGGGGGATGAAATCCTGGCGTACCCGGATTACAGCCAGCCCTTTATCCTCTACACCGACGCAAGTAACATCGGGCTAGGAGCCGTGCTGTCCCAGATCCAGCAGGGGAAAGAGCGAGTAATCGCTTACGCCAGCCGAAAACTGCGACCCACCGAAAGAAACCCTGAGAATTACAGCTCATTTAAGCTAGAGTTCCTGGCAGTGGTGTGGGCAGTCACCGAACGCTTTAAGCACTACCTCGCTTCTTCCCGGTTCGTCGTGTACACGGATAACAACCCGTTGACACACCTGGACACGGCAAGACTCGGTGCCCTAGAGCAGAGATGGATGGCCCGCCTGTCCAACTACGAGTTCACCATCAAATACCGGGCAGGACGCTCCAATACCAACGCGGACGCCCTGTCCAGGATGCCAAACCTACCGGACGTAGGAGAAGATCCAGAGGGACTGGAAGAAGTCGAACTCCCCGCGTTTCACCGTCATGGGACTATCCAGTATTCCCATCGGGTAAGGAGTAAGCAAGGCGCTACGCTTAACCCCTTACCTCACTACAACTGGGCGGAAACGCAAGACAGTGACCCTGCCGTCCGGCTGGTGAAGGAGATGCTAACTCGGCCAGAGGCTCGCCTTGACCCAGACGCTCCAGAGGAAGCCAAGCAACTGTGGGCAGAAAAGAGTAGACTGTTCCTTTACAAGGGGAAGTTATGCCGCAGGATGGTTAACTCCCAGACGCATGAACTAATCTGGCAAGTAGTGGTGCCACGACGAGACGCAGCCATGGTGATGGAGGCATACCACGATGGAGCTGGGCATTTCGGATGGAAGAAGCTGGAGTTCCTGCTGCGCGGGCGGTTCCATTGGGTAGGCATGAGGGGAACCATCGAGAGGTGGTGCAGAGACTGTGGCCCGTGCAACCTGAGGAGGAAGGACCGTGCCAGCCAGAAGACTCCCCTGCAGTCCATCGTCACCCGGCAGCCGTTGGAACTGGTAGCCTTGGATCATGTAAAACTGACCCCAAGCAGAAGTGGCTACGTCTACACGTTAACCATCGTGGATCATTACTCCCGGTTCTTGGTTGTCGTCCCCGTCAAGGACTTAACGGCTCAAACAGCAGCTAGAGCCTTCCAGCAGCACTTCTGCCATCCACACGGGTACCCGGACCAAGTGCTGACGGACCAGGGACCTGCCTTTGAAGCGGAGGTCTTCCAGGAATTCTGCAATCTGTATGGCTGCCGGAAGATAAGGACGACACCCTATCATCCGCAAACTAATGGACTTTGTGAGAAAATGAACCAGGTGGTAATGGATCTTCTGAAAACGTTGCCCCTGGAAGAACGCAGTCTGTGGCCTGAGAAGCTGCCCGATCTGGTGGACCTATACAACCACATCCCGGTAGGTTCCACCAACTGTACCCCGGCTTACCTAATGAGGGCGAGACCTGGTAAGTTACCTGTTGACCTGGAAATGGGAGTCCTGACACCCGAGGACACTTCACCAGAAGCAGACTGGGACACAGAGAGGCAGCAGCAGTACCGGAAAGTACAGGAGAGCGTGGAGCGAAGTCTCTGTCAGGCTAGGGAGAGACAAGAGAAAACTTACAACCAGTATGCTCCCGCTGTTCCCCTGGTGCCCGGAGAGCAGGTCTTGAAGAGGAAAAGACGGCTCCACAAGTTGGACGACCAGTGGGAGAAGGACCCGTACACCGTACTGCCCTCAAGCCACGAGAACCCGAAGGTCTGTACCATCAGTAAAGACGGAGGGGAGACCACAGCCATTGTATCCCGGGATCACCTGAAGAAGTGTCCTGAACAGCTACGGAACCCTGAAGAGGAACAAGAAGACCATCGACCCGTAGAGGAAAGGGAAGATATGGTTAGTACTGTGCTCGGAGACTTCCCTCGGTCTTGGACTCAAGTCAATGGTGCAGTTGTGGTACCCGTACTCACCTTCCTCCAACCAGCATCCCAAGCACCTACGGAGCAACAGGTAGAGCTGGAAGAACAGCCGGTCCAGGAGGCAGAAGATCCCACACCAGCAGATCAGGAGGATCAACCCTCTGCTTGCAGTGAGCCTGCCATATCCCTAGTGAGCCAAAGGGCCCGTAGACAGCTGCCCAATTTACCCTTGACAGCTCCTACACCCTGTAGTTCAGGGCCAGACAGTCAGCTCCGTAGGTCCACTAGGGCCACTAGAGGCCAGTTACCCGCACGTTGGAGGATTTGAAGTGTATAAATTGTTTTATTTGTGGTTACCTGTTTTTCTTGTTGCTTGTGTATAATTATGTGTTTCTAGTTGTTTATAGGAGTCTTTGGTGGATTTACCGGGAATCCTGTGTACATAGTTGGAGCGTAACCCAGGACGGACTAAAAGACTGTTAAGGACTCGGGGCAGGACAGACCCCTACCTGGTTACGTCTCCCTGTTTTGGTGAAATGGACACCTTGCTTTTCTTCAAAACTGCACCCGGTTGCGGACACGCCGTAACCATCTTTATGTGTTTTTCTTATTGTATTATTATTGTTTATACCTTGTTATGTTTTTCTAAAAATATGTTTAGTCCCGGAGTACTAAATTTCACTAGGGGGGAATGTGACACCCCAGGGGTCTGGTTGCCACAGTGATAGAGATATTACGTCTGAGACCAGGTGGGAGGTCTCTTGGTCAGGGATCCTATGCATGCCACACCTCCTGCCCAGTCCTGGGAGGGGAAGAACTTCCCCTATATAAACCTAGGGCTGAGGCAGGGTTAGTGAGTAGAGAAGAAGTAGAGACAGAGAAAAGAAGCAAATATAGGAACAGAACATCAGGAGCTCTGTGGGAGCAGTGTTACAAGGAGTCAGGGGCTGGCAGCTGCAGAGCTCGCCCTGACTGAGAAGATTTCTTACCGGACCCGGAGTCCGAGGCTGTGGGGACTAACTCCTACCCAGCAGCAGAATCTGTCAGGCAGGGGATTCCAGGTCCTCTGGCCAAGAAACCCGAGTCACCGGCCATACGGGTGAGCACCACACGGTACACTCAGGGACGTGGGCTACTTATACCCGCCTCTAGCAAGGTAGCCAGAAGAGTACAGTTAGTTTGGGAGGCCTACAACTCCGCCTGGCCAGGGGAGATCCCATCTGCTCAAGGACTGACCAGGCCCCAATCGCTAGCCAGTACTCCGGGAGGGTCTATCTTTGTCACCAGTAAAGATCCTGAACTACACCGTACCGTCTCCGAGTGGTTCCTGCTACCCCCATCATCCACGTCGGCTGCCCTGAGGCCATACCCCTCCCGTTGGGGGTTATACTATCACGCTGCACAATCCTACCACCGGCCTCAGCGGTCTGCCCTGCAGCAGCAGCTCCTTAGCTGTACTCAACGGGTGGCGTAGTCGTCCAACATCTACCGCTGATACATCGCCGCTCAATTTGACTCCCTGGGCACGGACCGGGTCACCGCCACGAGACTACAACCCTCAACAGATCCGGCTCCGGGTAAGCTCCCGCGTGCGCAACGCAGCGCGACACAGGCCCAGGGGCGCGTCAGTAGCAGCCAAACTAGTGAGGAAGGTGCAGGAGCCCAGGAAGAAGTGGAGGACGAACTGATGGAAGACTCATCAGATGAGGGAGACCTTGATCACATTTCTGTTGTGCGAGGTTGGGGGGAGAGGACAGAGGAAGGAAGCATGATTGTTACCTCGCCACCAACACAACAGGGACTTGGTGCTCCTGGATGCGCAACACACATGAGTGCCTTCTTGCTGCACTACCTGCAACATGACCCTCGAATTGTGAGAATTAGAAATAATCCTGACTACTGGGTTGCCACACTGTTAGATCCCCGGTACAAAAGTAAATTTGCAGAAATTATTCCTGCCATAGAAAGGGATGCACGCATGCAGGAGTATCAGCAGAGACTGTTGCAGAATCTTACATGTGCTTTTCCACAAAATACCAGTGGTGCACGTAGTGAATCTCACAGTTCCAACTTGCCAACCGTGGGACCGTCAAGTGTTCAGCACTCAAACCGTAACAGAACCACAGTATCTGCTGGTAACATCAATTTTGCGGAATCATTTCACCACTTTTTTAGCCCATCCTTTGCAAGGCCACAGGAGACAAGAAGTCTGACACATAGTCAACGCCTAGAGACGATGGTACAGGAGTATCTCCAAGTAAACATTGAAGCCATGACTGTGTCACTGGACCCTTGCTCTTTTTGGGCTTCCAATCTGGATAAATGGCTGGAGCTAGCCACTTACGCCTTGGAGATCTTGTCATGCCCCGCAGCCAGCGTTCTGTCTGAACGTGTGCTGACAGATAAATTATTTTTAATTTGTCAGCTGGTGGTGTGCTGACAGATAAGCGCACGCGGCTCTCCACTGATAATGTAGACAGACTCACGTTCATAAAGATGAACAAATCATGGATCCGAAACGACTTTTCTACCCCTGTGTCATCCTGGGGAGAGTAAAAGCTTGATGATTGGTTAAAATCACCCTACCAACCGTTTTAAGCTTTCAAATTACTAATCATGTTTATCTGTATCTTGGCTGGAAAATAATTTGGGCTTTGTAGCAGTGTGCAGCACTGATTCTATTAGGCCATCTATAATAAGCTCCACCAGATTTAAAATTACTAATCATGTTTATCTGTATCTTGACTGGAAAATAATTTGGGCTTTGTAGCAGTGTGCAGCACTGACCCTATTAGACCATCTATACTAAAGCTTCACCAGATTTAAAATTAATAATAATTTTTAGCTGCATCTAGCCCGGAAAATAATTTTGGGGCTCCGAGATGCGCAAGACACATAAGTGCCTTCTTGCTGCACTACCTGCAGCATGACCCTCATATTGTCAGAATTCGAAGTAATCATGACTACTGGGTTGCCACACTCTTAGATCCCCCAAACTTTTCGATCAACCTTTTCATTTTAATAAAGACCAAAAAAATGGTCATTTTTGAAATTATAAGCATTAGCAGGTTGTTAGAAACTGAAATCAAACAGTTTTCAACTCAAAACTTTATTCTAGGTGATGTTACATTTTCACATAGGACCCCTTGTTCGAAAGGAGCTTCTGAACTCTCTCGTCCATTGAATTTGTCAGGTTTTGGATGGTTTCTGCTTCAGTTGTTTTGCATGAGGACAGAATACCCTCCCAGAGCTGTTGCTTAGATGTGAACTGCCTCCCGCCATCATAGACACTCCTTTTAATGATGCTCCAAAGGTTCTGAATGGGGTAGAGGTCAGGGGAGCATGGGGGTCACACCATAAGTTTGTCCCCTTTTATGCCCATATCAGCCAGAGATGCAGATGTTTTATGTGCAGCATGAGACGGTGCATTATCATGCAAAAAAATGATCTTGCTGTGAAATACACGGTTCTTCTTCTTGAACCATGGCAGGAAGTGCTGTTTGAGAAAATCCACATACATTATGGAATTCATCTTTAGCGCCTTCAGGGATCCTAAAGGGGCCGACAATCTCTCTCCCCATGATTCCAGCCCAAAACATTACTCCACCTCCTCCTTGTTGGCGCTGTAGCCATGTTTGCGTGGGGTGTCCATCAACCAGCCATCCTCCACTCCATCCATCTGGACCATGGAGCGCTGCACGGCACTCATCCGTGAACAAAACAGTTTTGAAATCAGTCTTCATGTAATGTTTGGCCCACTGGAGCCGTTTCTGCTTGTGTGAAGTGGATAGAGGAGGTCGACAGGATGGCGTATGCACAGCTGCAAACCTCTGAAGGACCCTGCATCTTGTTGTTCGGGGGACGTTGGAGGCACCAGCAGCTTCAAAAACTTGTCTGCTGCTATGACAAGGCTTTTTTGCCGCTGCTCTTTCAACCTGACGTAATTGCCTGTAGGAAAGAGTCCTCAATTTGCCCTTATCAGCACACACACGTGTGTACTGTGAATCAGCTACATACTTCTTGATTGCCAAGACACTTCATCCTGATCATCGCACAATGTTGATTGTAGTCATGCCTTGACCTAAACACTCCACAATTTGTTGCTTCTCAGCAGCCGACACATCCTTTTTCTTTCCCATTTTGGCAGAAAATGTAGGCTGCTTAATAATGTGAGACAGCCTTCTTAAGTAGTCTTG
Source organism: Phyllobates terribilis (assembly GCF_046119375.1). NCBI lineage: Eukaryota > Metazoa > Chordata > Amphibia > Anura > Dendrobatidae > Phyllobates > Phyllobates terribilis. The sequence continues at coordinate 71,514,923 of NW_027362762.1, forward strand.
CCTTTCATTGGACACACCTGCCAAACTAATTAGCACAGGTGTCTGCAATTGCTTACAGTGATATAAAGAGCCCTGACACACATCACCATCAATGAGTTTAACTGACAAACAAACAAATTCTTCCCTTATCACTCCTAAACACTTTTTGCATAATAATTTGGAACACAGTGTACATGTGCTTTTCCACAAAACACCAGTGGTTCACGTAGTGAATCTTACAGTTCTAACTTGCCAACCGTGGTCTGTATGGAGTTGTTCAATAAAGGGCCCAAAATTAAGATAACATAGATGGGAGAGGTCTCTATGAATAGGAATTCCTAAGTATTTGATACCCTGTGAGGGCCAGGCAAAGGGAAAGTTGGACTGGATGGAATCCTATATGGATTTGGGGAGGGAGACATTGAGGGCCTCAGACTTCGCTGCATTGATTTTAAAATTTGACCATGTAACAAAGTGATCTATTTCAGCCATAACAGCATGGATGGATATATGTGATTGAGTGATATATACTAGGACATCATCAGCAAATAGAGAGCACTTGTACTCGGTGCCTCCCACCTCAATCCACCTAATATTGGGGTTATGGCGAATTGATGAGAGCAGGTGCTCCGTCACTAGGATGTATAAGAGAGGGGACAGAGAACATCCCTGCCTTGTCCCATTGGTGATTGTGAAAGGTGATGAAAATGTTCTGACGCGCCCCCTGGGCCTTGGGACACCCGGAGCCGGACCCTTTTTGGTGGATGCTGGTGGTTGTAGTCTCCGTGGCGGCGACCCGGTTCCGTGGCTCAGGGCGGTCAAACCAGTGGCGGAACTATTTATGTGGTTTTGATGTTTAAATGTCCGACTACGCCACCCGTGGATTGCGGTCAGAGTGAACCGCCGCTCCAGGGCAGACCGCTGAGGCTGGTGTTGTGGGTGCAGCAGAGCGTAGCATAACTCCCCACGGGAGGAGTATAGCCTCAGGGCAGTGTATGCGGAGGATGGGGGTGATGGTGCAGGGCAGCAGCAGTAACGACATGGAGTCAGTGATGCAGTCCAGGGCCTTTACTCACAGTTCTTATTATCCAGACCACGTCTGCAGGTAACGGCTGCCCACGTCGTACTGTGCTCACCAGGTGAGGGGCTCAGACAACTCCCAGATAACTTTGGAGCGCTTCACAGGACCCCCTTTGTGTGTCCTTTGTCTGGCCTTTCTTACCAACCCTTCTGTCCGGCTGCCTCGGGCCTCCTCTTGGTAAACTTGGCGCCAGTTTCCCTGACCCTATGTGGTGCCTTCCTAGCGGGTGTAGCGAGGGGCTGCGCCACATAAAATGTCACAGCCTCCTGTTTCTAGCTGAGGGTCGTTTCCTGCCTCCACTAGTTTCGGGGACCGGTCTCCCCCTTTGGCCTGACCCCTCCACGCAGGTGGATTCGGGCGTGCGGTGGCGACTCGCCCGTCCGCACCCCTGGGATCCCTTCGTTCCTCGTTCCTGGAGCCTTCTCCGCTCCTCTTCCTTCCTTCTCCCTATTCCAGGCCTGGGCCTCTGTTACTAGGCCCGCCTCCGGAGCAGAGCTCATGCAGAGCCCCTGCTTCCTGCCACTTCTGCTCAGACTTCTCTGCACTGAGCTAAGATGGTGCCCACCTTTTATACTCCCTTCTCAATGCACCCAGGAACTGCTTCCTCCCTGCTCCTGCACTACAGGGTTCCCCTTCCTCAGTGTTCCCTCCCCCCACTCCAGCCAGGGACAGGGACTGTCGTGCCCATCTCAGGGGCATATTGGTCGCCCTGCCCCACGGCAATGTGGTGTAATGCATGCAGGTGTCGGGTCCTGATCCACACTACATCCTTACCTGAGAGTGAGATATCACACCTCTGGGTGAGGTGCAATACCTCTGTAGCAACCGAGCCCTCAGGGTGCTACAGTTCCATTTATCTTCAGCCTAGGTGACGTATTGCGATACAGGGCCGTGATTTTGGCTATAAAAGGGTCCCCTAGACCCCTACCCCAAGCTTTTTAAGAGAATCATATATGGCGTGCCAGGAGACTCTATGGAATGCTTTCTCAGCATCCAACGAGAGTATCTAATTACAAATTTTTAACTGCATCTAGCCCAGGAAATACTTTGTGCCTAGTAGCAGTGTCTGCTAGTCGGCGGATTATCCCGGCTGTTAAGCAAGCTACACCACCTGTAGTTTGGACACTTAATTTTTTCAAAGGAAATGCTTCGGGACCACGGGATACTCAGTGAAGAGCATCAGGAGGCACCCCAAGGCATAGTGGCTGGGACTGGCAGTAGGATGCCTTGCGGTGGACAGCCGAGCTCGATCCTTATAAAAGCTTTTTAACTGCAGCAGCTTTAGTGGACGCTACTGGAGCTGGAATTATGCGGCTGCTGGCATGAGACTTGCCCTCCAATAGATCCTTGTAAATGGATTTAAAGTGTATTCATTCAAATTAGAGAGACAATTTAAATTAAAAAGCTTAGAGCTGCCTCCACCACAGGGGGGCTCGCTCGACCCACCAGCGGACAGGCACCAGTATTGGGAGAGGGGGGCTGGCCGTCAGGGTTCACCGCGGCTCTAGCACAAACCCGGCGACGCGGAGGTGGCACAGGCAGGAGCGGACTGAACGTGTCGGCTTCTCACTTTTTGGATTTTAGAAGGGCATGACATGCCTATATCTGTGTCTCCCCCTCCTTTTACTCCTCCACCTCTTTTCTTTTCGCATGACTATATGTACTTGTCACTTTTCCATGTGTTAGTTGTGTCTTCTGAGCAGTTTGTCAGCTTTTGGACACCTTTGAAGGTGTTTTCTATGTGTTTCTATGTGTTTTTGTTTGCCTGCCATTGGTTTTAACGGTGTTCGAAGGTGTTCGATGAACAGTTCGACGAACAGTTCGGCGAACACACGGGTGTTCGACGAACCGAACCGAACTCGAACACTACGGGGGTGGCTCAACACTATTATCAACCTGCTTGCCTTTTTTCCATAAAAAAAAAACAGTTTGAGTGTCTCGCTGACTGTTCAGACACAAATACATCTATTTTAACAAGTCTGGTATACATCAGGAAATTATAACTGTGGTTTTGCAGTTCCACGGTTCAAATCTCTGTATTACCCACTTTTTGGTCTTTTTTCCATAAAAAAAACATTTTCAGTGTCTCGCTGACTGTTCAGACACCAATATATCTGTTTAAAAGATTCTGGTGTAGGCCAGAGAAATAGAACTGTGGTTTTCCTCTTCCATGGTTGAAATCTCCTTTTTATTACCCTTTGGCCATTGATAGTGCGAGTGTAAGCTATTTTACTTCATTTACAATGGGCAAGGTGCGTGGCAAGGGACGTGGAACTGGACGTTCTGGTGATGGTGCGTGCAGAGGACGGGGCCGTGGCCAAGGTGAAAATGTGCCACAACCAATAGCCACATCTTCTCGCTCCCAGTTCTTGACCGAATTACTAGGGAAGCACACAACAGCACCACTATTGCGAACTGATCAGTGTGAACAGGTTATTAATTGGATAGCAGATAATACTTCCAGTCACCCGGGCACCACCACCTCCGGTTAGTCTTCCACACGGTCAAGTGTTAGTAGCCGTGAGTCGCGACTGCATACTCCTCCTCACCCTGATGCTCCTTCCTCCCACCATGCCGAGTGTCGTCAGACAGCAACTGATCCCACAGTTGGACACTCTAAAGAGCTGTTCACTGGTCCATTTGCATATTTGTGCCCCTCGCCTGCTCCGCTTGAAGTGGTGGAAGAGGAGATCCCATGTAGTGATGGCTAAATATTTGAACAGCCACGGCCACAGGAAGGCGACCCAGGCAATTTGCCCCAAGAGGTGGATGATGACGAGACACAATTGCCACGAAGTGAGGAGGAGGACCGTGGTGCGGAAGTGGAAGAGGAGGAGGTGGTGGATGATCTAGTAACTGAGCCAACATGGCAGGAGGACACGCAGAGCGAGGCCAGCAGCACACAGGGTGAGGCAGACACAGTACCCCAACAGGCAGGAAGAAGCAGTGTGGTGGCCGCAGACAGAAGGCGGGCAACCGTTCCCCGTAACACCAACACGAGGGACATTGCCAGTACAACCGGTAGGTCTTCCAGAGTCTGGAATTTTTTTAAAGACTCTGCTGATAACCCCAAATAGGGCATTTGTACCACCTGCCAGGCCAGCATCAGCAGGGGTGACAAAACTACCAGCCTGACCACCACCAGCATGATCAGGCACATGTCAGCAAAGCACCCGACTTTGTGGGGCGAACCCCAGGGTCCACGACCAGTGTCAGCGGGTATCATCACTGCTTCTTCCCCTGTTGTGCGTGCAAGGCAATCCCCTGTCCATATTGCATGCAAAGATGCCCCCTCCTCTCAGTCTTCACTTGTTATGGCAGTTTCTCAAGAAACAGCATCAACGTCCTTGTCCACGTCCCACCGCAGCGTTCAATTGTCCATATCCCAGACCTTTGAACGAAAGCGCAAATTCGCAGCCAACGCCCCACAGGCCACAGTCGCACATTTCACGACTGCTTGCGTTGGAAATGCTGCCTTTTAGGCTGGTGGAGGCAGAATCCTTCTGCAACCTTATGGCGGTGGCCGTCCGTCGGTACTCGGTCCCCAGTCGACACTATTTTGCCCGGTGTGCCATCCCCGCACTACTCAAGCACGTGTCCCAAAACATCTGCCGTGCCCTCAACAACGCAGTTACTGGGAGAGTCCACCTGACAACGGACACGTGGACAAGTGCTTGTGGCCAGGGACGGTACATCTCCCTGACGGCACACTGGGTAAACAAAGTGGAAGCCGGGACCCAGTCGGGCCTTGGGACGGAACACATCCTCCCCACACCGAGGATTGCGGGCCCTATGTCAGTCAGAGTTGCCCTCACAGTGTACAGCTCCTGTGCATAATCCTCCTCCTCATGTTCAGCCTCCATCTCAGATATCACAACATCAGTTACAAGCTGGAAGCACTGCAGTACTGCCTCAGCCAAGCGGCAACAGGCTGTGCTGAAACTCATAAGCTTAGGTGATAAACCTCACACTGCTTGTGAGTTGTGGACAGCTGTGAAAGAGCAGGCAGATCTGTGGCTGAGACCGCTGAACCTACATCCAGGCATGGTCGTGTGTGACAATAGCCGTAACCTGGTGGCGGCTCTGAAGCGAGGCGAGATCACACACGTACCATGCCTGGCTCATGTGCTTAACCTCGTGGTTCAGCGGTTTCTTAAATCGTACCCCGAGTTGCCAGATCTGCTCGTCAAAGTACGCCGCCTGTCAGCTCATTTTCGGAAGTCGGCTACAGCTTCCGCCGCCCTTGCTGTGTTGCAGCAGCGTTTGCAGCTTCCGGCACACCGACTGGTGTGTGATGTCCCCACACGTTGGAACTCTACCCTCCACATGTTGCCAAGGATTTATGAGCAGAAGAGAGCAGTTGTGGAGTACCAGCTGCAACAAGTTTGTCGATATTCAGGTCAGACTCCACACATAAGACCTCAGGAGTGGACCTGGATGTCTGACATATGTACCATCCTGACAAACTTTGAGGAGTCCACCAAGATGGTGAGTGGCAATGACGCCATCATTAGCGTCAGCATCCCACTTGTCTGTCTTTTGCAACGCTGTCTGCAGAGAATTAAAGAGGAGGCATTGCAGCCAGAGTATGATGAGATGGATCAAGAAGCCGTAGCGGGCGCTTACACACAGCCCAGCCTCATCTCATCCCAATGTGCATTGGGGGAGAATGAGGGAGAGGAGAAGGAGGAGGAAGAACAGGAGCTGGTATCATGCGCTGTAGACGGTAGTACCTGTACAATTGTCATACAGTCGGTTCAGCGTGGGTGGCCTGAGGACAGGGTGGAGGAGGAGGAGAGCATGGTCGGTCGTCATCTTGGTGAGGACACGGAAGTCTTGCCCGTTACCAGTCTGGCACGCATGGCTAACTTGATGTTATGCTGCCTTAACCGTGACCCTCGCATTGTAAAAATGTTGGGTGACAGTCATTACTGGTTGGTGACACTTTTAGACCCCCGCTACAAGGAGAACTTTCACTCTCTTATTCCTGAGGTGGAGAGGTCTACAAAAATGGGGCAGTACCAGAAGGCCTTTGCTGCAGAACTGTTAAAAAAATTCCCATCTGAACACGCTAGCGGCAGAGGTCACAGTTCGTTGACCAACCAAGGCATACAGGCGAGAGAGATGCAACTCCAATCCAGCAGAGGCAGGGGAACACTGTCAACGTTCTGGGACAGTTTTCTGAGACCCGCCCAGTACCCTGAGGCGCGGGGTACGCTCTCAAGGAATGGAAAGTTTCAAAAGATGGTGAGGGAGTACCTTGCCGACCATACCAGCGTCCTCCGTGATTCCTCTGTGCCTTTTAATTATTGGGTATCCAAGCTGGACACTTGGAATGAACTCGCTCTGTGCGCCTTGGAGGTCCTTCTGGCCTGTCCTGCTGCTAGCGTGTTATCGGAGCGTGTTTTTAGTGCCGCTGGGGGAATTATAACTGATAAGCACACTCGCCTGTCAACTGACAATGCTGACAAGCTGACCCTTATCAAAATGAACAAGGGCTGGATTGGGCCAGACTTCTCATCACCACCAAATGACAGCAGAGTAACATAAAGTCAAATCCACTGTGTTGTTTCGGGAGGTGTATTCCCATGCACCGCTTCACACCCACACATGGATATATGCTTCCTCATTTCGGCTGTTTTTTGCTCTTCTCCTTATCCTCAGCCTCCACCACCAATATACCACCAGGGTGACCGTGATCCGTGTTGCCAGCATTGCATGTTCCTCCGTCCTTATTTTTGGCAGCTTTTGATTGGAAGGCATAGGCAAAGACTATGAAAGACCCACTCCCCCGTAATGGGAATAATGTTTTTAATATGCTGTACTGCATGGCTCTTGTATGGGGCATTGCAAGTTCCTCCATCCTAATTTTTGGCAGCTTTTGCTTGGAAGGTATAGGCAAAGACTATAGGAGACCCACTCCCCAATAATGGAAATAATGTTTTTAATATGCTGTACTGCATGGCTCTTGTAAGGGGCATTAAAACCGTCTTGTTAAGCTACTGTGACCTCCACGTCTCTTCCAAGGGGCATTAAAACCATCTTGTTAAACCACTCTGACCTCCACCACTCTTCCAAGGGGCATTAAAACCGTCTTGTTAAGCTACTGTGACCTCCACGTCTCTTCCAAGGGGCATTAAAACCATCTTGTAAAACCACTCTGACCTCCACGTCTCTTCCAAGGGGCATTAAAACCATCTTGTTAAACCACTCTGACCTCCACGTCTCATCCAAGGGGCATTAAAACCCTCTTATTAAGCTACTGTGACCTCCACGTCTCTTCCAAGGGGCATTAAAACCATCTTGTTAAACCACTCTGACCTCCACCACTCTTCCAAGGGGCATTAAAACCGTCTTGTTAAGCTACTGTGACCTCCACGTCTCTTCCAAGGGGCATTAAAACCATCTTGTTAAACCACTCTGACCTCCACGTCTCTTCCAAGTGGCATTAAAACCATCTTGATAAGCTACTGTGACCTCCACGTCTCTTCCAAGGGGCATTAAAACCATCTTGTTAAACCACTGTGACCTTCACGTCTCTTCCAATGGGCATTAACACCATCTTGTTAAGCTACTGTGACCTCCACGTCTCATCCAAGGGGCTTTAAAACCATCTTGTTAAACCACCCTGACCTCCACGTCTCTTCCAAGGGGCATTAAAACCATCTTGATAAACCACTCTGACCTCCACGTCTCTTCCAAGGGGCATTAAAACCATCTTGTTAAACCACTCTGACCTCCACGTCTCTTCCAAGGGGCATTAAAACCATCTTGTTAAACCACTCTAACCTCCACCACTCTTCCAAGGGACATTAAAACAGTCTTGTTAAGCTACTATGACCTCCACGTCTCTTCCACGGGGCATTGATATTGTCTTTTTATTCCACTGCGACCTCCACCACTCTTCCATGGGGCATTGATATTGTCTTTTTATTCCACTGCGACCTCCACCACTCTTCCAAGGGGCATTGATATTGTCTTTTTATTCCACTGCGACCTCCACCACTCTTCCAAGGGGCATTGATATTGTCTTTTTATTCCACTGCGACCTCCACCACTCTTCCAAGGGGCATTGATATTGTCTTTTTATTCCACTGCGACCTCCACCACTCTTCCAAGGGGCATTGATATTGTCTTTTTATTCCACTGCGACCTCCACCACTCTTCCAAGGGGCATTAAAACCATCTTGTTAAGCTACTGTGACCTTCACATCTCTTCCAAGGGGCATTAAAACCATCTTGTTAAACCACTCTGACCTCCACGTCTCTTCCAAGGGGCATTAAAACCATCTTGTTAAACCACTCTGACCTCCACGTCTCTTCCAAGGGGCATTAAAACCGTCTTGTTAAGCTACTGTGACCTCCACGTCTCTTCCACTGGGCATTGATATTGTCTTTTTATTCCACTGCGACCTCCACCACTCTTCCAAAGGGCATTGATATTGTCTTTTTATTCCACTGCGACCTCCACCACTCTTCCAAGGGGCATTAAAACGGTCTTGTTAAGCTACTGTGACCTCTACGTCTCTTCCAAGGGGCATTAAAACCAGCTTGTTAAACCACTCTGAACTCCACAGCTCTTCCAAGGGGCATTGAAATGTTGTTTTTAATTACCTCTAACCTCCACGACTCTTCCAACGGGCATTGCATTTCCTCCTAATTTTTGTCAGCTTTTTCTTTTCAATGCATAGGCGAACACTAAGGGAGACCAACTCCCCAATAATGGGTAGAAGGTTTTTAGCACACTGTAATCCACATCTGTTTCAAGGGGCATTGCAGTTCCTCAAAATTTTTGGAAAGCCTTCCATTCACTGCTTAGGCCAACAGTGTACAGGAGACACAGTTGCTATAAATGGAAAAACGGTTTACTTAAGGCCCTCTGACCTCCATGTCACTTCCAAGGGGCATTGGAGTGCTTCGAAATTTTTGGTAGGCATTGCACTCACTGTATGCCCTATAACTGTGTAGCCGAACCGCTCTTTTTGGTACAGAAACATATCCTACAAGACATGTGTGGTTGACTGGCCTGATATTGATGTGAATGGTCCCTGTTCCTCCTGCTCTTTCTCCTTTGCCACCACCACATCCATCATTCATCACCTGAAGCTTTGTTTTAACGGGAGTCATAGAACTGGGATAGTAGCAGGAAAACATCCAGCAATCCTCGGAGGAGGTAGGATAGGCGCTAAAACGCTGACCACCTCAGGCCTAGCCGCTACTACATACATGCGCTTGCATTCCAAGGAACAGAAAGCTAAGGAGATGGATGGTCTCATGATCATGAATAATTTACTCGTTGTGTAGGAGGCCGACCACTGCTGCTGTCTACCTTCTGAACTTTGTGTTGAAGCCTGATTGAGCCAGGACCTGCAATCCTCTATGTCTGGTGGACGTGTTGCATCCCAGTGTCCAACTGTGTCCCGGCTTCCACAATATTAACCCAGTGTGAAGGCGTCAGTGAGATGGACCATCCCTGGCAACATTTACTTGTCCACGTGTTTGTGGTTAGGCTGTCCTTCCCACTAAATGCACTGGGGAGGGCACAGGTAATGTTTTGGTATGCACGCTTGTGTATAAGGCGCACTGGGACAAATAGGGGCGGCTGGGGACTGTTTATGGACACCCAGCCGCCCCCTGGCGGCTGGGGACCGAGTGGGGACACCTGGCCGCCAGGCGGTTGGGGACTGAGTATGGATACCAGGCCACCGATGCAGCCATGACATGGTGGCCGGCGTCTGGTTGTCTGGTGGGCTCGGCCAATGCTGCCCTAAAGCAGGCCAGGCTAAGAAAAGTGTGGGGAAGGTTACCGGGACAAATAGGGGTGGCTGGGGACCGAGTATGGACACCCGGCCGCCCCCTGGCGGCTGGGGACCGAGTGTGGACACCCGGCCGCCGTGCGGCTAGGGACTGAGTATGGATACCAGGCCGCCGACGCAGCCATGCCATGGTGACCGGCGTCTGCCTCCACAAGCCTAAAAGGCCTCATTTCAAGTGCAAGCAAGCTAGCAGTATGGTATTGCAGCCTGGGGGTGGGTGGGTGGCAGGCTGCACACTTACGCTTGCATTCCAAGAAAACAAAGCAGATGCTAACTTCTATCATCATCATCATGCTCCTCACCTTGCCACTCTCAATTCCCCTGATGGAGAAGCCAGGGCCCACCGGAGGAGTCTGGTTGTCTGGTGGGCTCGGCCAATGCTGCCCTAAAGCAGGCCAGGCTAAGAAAAGTGTGGGGAAGGTTACCGGGACAAATAGGGGTGGCTGGGGACCAAGTATGGACACCCGGCCGCCCCCTGGCGGCTGGGGTCCGAGTGTGGACACCCGGCCGTCGGGCGTCTGGGGACTGAGTATGGATACCAGGCCGCCGACGCAGCCATGACATGGTGGCCGGCATCTGCCTCCACAAGCCTAAAAGGCCTCATTTCAAGTGCAAGCAAGCTAGCAGTATGGTATTGCAGCCTGAGGGTGGGTGGGTGGCAGGCTGCATACTTGCGCTTGCATTGCAAGGAATGGGGGAGGTACAATTGAACACTGCCCTGGGACAAGGACTTGCACGGGGATAGTTGCAAGTCTGCATCTTCTGATGCGGCAAGGATCACTTCTGATGGGCACACTTTTAGGCAGTGACCTGGGTGTCAGAGATGCTTCCAGGGGTCTTCCCCATGCTGTTCCCATTTCTTTTCAGCACTGTATGCATGTGTCACACAGCACATCGCCAGATAAGGTTGTAAAATGTTAAAATGACATTTCCCGGTGAATGCATTTGTCACGGTTGAAAGAAATACAAAAGTGCAAAAACGCATAAAAAATGCTACTTGTGAACATAGCCCAAGGTGTGGAGGAGTATTTTTGTTTTTGGTTATTTATTTTACCTTATACACAAGTCTTTACCCTGGAAAGGAAGTTCCTTAACATATTTCATAGGAAAACCATTTCAGTTTCGTATTTGAACGTTTTCTTGTGAGCCCGTAAAAGTGGCTTAATACCTCTCACCACGTTGTTGACACCAGTGACCTGGGGGTCAGAAATGCTTCCTGGGGCGATCCCCATGCTGTCCCCATGTCATTTGAGCACTGTCACTATCGTTTTGGGCACTTTTTAGGCTTTCTACAGACTCCCCCGGCAGTCTGTAGAAAGCCTAAAAAGTGCCCAAAACGATGCTTGGGTCTCCCATAGACTAACATTGGGCTCGTTGCTCGGGTCGAGCACCCGAGTATCACGGTGAGCTCGGCCCGAGCTTCGAGCACCGGAGCATTTTAGTGCTCGCTCAACCCTAGTTATCAGTCATTGTACAGGAGGAGGAGATGAGCTGTGACATCACCTATTGTGAATGGTGACTCCTGTGTTATCTACTGTTTATAGAGGTGTTATCAGTCATTGTACAGGAGGAGCAAGTGGTGACGGCTCAGCCGGATCTACTTTCAACACTCACACAATGGGCCTAGTTGCTGTTTGAACAATGGTTAGAGGCTCCTGAGATACTGATGAGATTACTGGAATTCTAGACTCTTTACAAGTGAAATTGGTGCACATACTGATGAGCAAGCAGAACATTAATAAAACACAGCCAGAAAATCTTTAATAAAACATAATAATAAGATCAACGAAAATCGGTGCTCCTTGCTGGAAAAGTCTTTAGTAAATGGGCAGCTCCTCACATCAGTCATTGTACAGGAGGAGGAGGTGAGCTGTGATATCATCTATAGTGAATGGTGGGTGTATCCTGTGTTATCTACTGTATATAGAGATGCTATCATTCATTGTACAGGAGGAGCAGTAGGTGAGCGGTGACATCACATATTGTGAATGGTGGATCCTGTGTTATCAACTGTATATAGAGGTGTTATAGGTAATTTTATCATGAGGAGGAAGAGGTCAGCTGGGACATCAGCTATTGTGAATGGTAAATCCTGTGTTATCTACAGTATACAGAGGTGTTATCAGTCATTGTATAGGAGGGGGAGGAAGTTAGCTGTGACATCAGCTATTGTGTATGGTGGATCCTGTGTTATCTACTGTATATAGAGGTTTTATCAGTCACTATACAGGAGGAGGAGGTGAGCTGTGACATCAGCTATTGTGAATGGTGGATCCTGTGTTATCTACTGTATATAGAGGTGTTATCAGTGATTCTACAGGAGGAGGAGGTGAGCTGTGACATCAGGTATTGTGAATGGTGGATCCTGTGTTATCTACTGTTTATAGAGGTGTTATCAGTTGTGAAGATCTCAGATTGTGGGTTTTAATAATCACCTAAGCAGGTTAACTATGCAACAATATTTTATTCCTTACATCCATGGTAATACAGCAATTCCAGGTAAATGTCCAAAATACAATGGTCTCAGTCCACAAGATCCCCTCCCCGGAGCGGTACTTCCATTGCCTCAAGCGATACTCACTGTCCCTCAACTTTTGGTTGGCCCACAGATTTCGTATCTCCAGCCAATATAGTCTGTAGTCACAGTCCATGATCCTCCATATGACAGATAAAACTATAGAAGAACAGGTATCCAGTAGCAACAGTCCTTTAAGAAAGTTTATCAAATCCAGACAACAGATCCCACAACTGTAGCACGTTTATTCAGCCCAGTCGGCAGCCGATCTCTACTCCATAAGCCATCAATCTATCCATGGTCAAGGACCTTAGACTAGATCCTATCCCTTCAACTCATTTCAACTCTCTCTGTGGCTTCTTTTCTCCATCACTGGGATCAGCTCCCTGAAAGGGCAGAACTGCTCTCACCCTCCTAAAGCTAAGTGTGCATTAGTGGAGGTATTTTTCTCAGGTCTAACCCATCACCTGGGTTTGCATGTGAGACTCCCTGTGGTGACGGCTCAGCCGGATCTACTTTCAACACTCATACAATGGGCCTAGTTGCTGTTTGAACAGTGGTTAGAGGCTCCTGAGATACTGATGAGATTACTAGAATTCTAGACTCTTTACAAGTGAAATTGGTGCACATACTGATGAGCAAGCAGAACATTAATAAAACACAGCCAGAAAATCTCTAATAAAACATAATAATAAGATCAACAAAAATCAGTGCTCCTTGCTGGAAAAGTCTTTAGTAAATGGGCAGCTCCTCACATCAGTCATTGTACAGGAGGACGAGGTGAGCTGTGATATCATCTATAGTGAATGGTGGGTGTATCGTGTGTTATCTACTGTATATAGAGATGCTATCATTCATTGTACAGGAGGAGCAGGAGGTGAGCGGTGACATCACATATTGTGAATGGTGGATCCTGTGTTATCAACTGTATATAGAGGTGCTATATGTAATTTTTTCATGAGGAGGAAGAGGTCAGCTGGGACATCAGCTATTATGAATGGTAGATCCTGTGTTATCTACAGTATACAGAGGTGTTATCAGTCATTGTATAGGAGGGGGAGTGTTATGTTCTGCTACCAGAGCTAAGGAAAGAGAGGAGATCTGTCCCTACGATAGAACTCAGCTGAATCCCTACGATGTAACAGGGAACCTGATCCTGCGATCAGACCTGCTAAAGTCCTAAGCTAGTCTGTACGGAGACCTATAGATGTGGGGAAGGAATCCCTACAAGTACTAAGGACTGGGAGGAAAATGGGACACCTCCTAACAGAAACAGTAGCAGACAGACAAACAAACAAAATATAAAGAACAAAGAGGTCCGTAGACCAAGCAAACTAACAGAGTTAGATACAGAGCACAGGCTAGCTAGAAAGTAGTTATACAATGAAGTCCAGCAAAGCCAGAAGGGCGGAGCAGGATTAAATAGGCCAACGAGGTCATGTGACCAGCAAAGGAAAAAACCTAAGAGCAAGGTTCTAACAGTACCCCCCCTTCTAAGAGGATCCTCCGGATCCCCTAGGACCAGGCTTATCAGGAAATCTCCTGTGAAACGCTCTGATAAGTCTGGACGCGGAAACATCATCTGACCTCACCCAAGAGTTATCCTCGGGTCCGAAACCTTTCCAGGCCACCAGATACTGCAAACTACCTCTATACCGTCTAGAGTTAAGGATGCGAGAAATTTCATATTCCCCGTCCTCCACCACCGGAGGAACAGAGGCAGAGGCGTCACCATCCGACACAACAGCTTTTTTTAACAGAGAGACATGAAATACCGGATTAATTCTCCAGGAGGTAGGAACCTCCAACCTAACAGCAGATTGGTTGACAACCTGAAGCACCTTAAAGGGCCCTACAAACTTGGGACCCAATTTCTTAGAAGGAATCCTCAACCGCAGATTCCTAGAGGACAACCAAACCATGTCACCAACAGCGAACAAAACCTCCTGTCGTTTCCTATCAAAGTAGTCTTTAGATTTTCTGTTGGCCTCCTGAAGATTACCACGCACATCCGTCCAAACTCTCTCCAAATCACCGGAAAAATTCTCCTCCTCAGGCACGGCAGATCCCAACTTGGAGAACGACCCAAACGACGGATGTCTCCCAGAACAACAAAAAAAAGGCGAACAACCAGCAGAAGAAGATGTATGATTGTTCAGAGCAAATTCAGCAAGTGGCAGAAACTCAGACCACCCCTCTTGATTGTCTGCCACAAAACAACGCAAGAACTGCTCAACATCCTGGTTTTTCCTTTCTGTCTGGCCATTAGATTCAGGATGATATCCGGACGAGAACGACAGATGAACTCCCAACCTGTCACAAAAGGCACGCCAAAAACGAGCCACGAACTGAGGACCCCTATCAGAAACAATGTCAGTAGGAACGCCATGAAGTCTGACAATTTCCTTGACAAAGGCCTTAGCGAGAGTTTTAGCGCAGGGCAGTTTGACAAAGGGAACCAAGTGACACATCTTGCTAAAACGGTCCACGACCACCCAGATGACAGTAAAACCCTCAGAGGGGGGAAGGTCAGTTATAAAGTCCATAGCCAAATGTGTCCAAGGAGCACTAGGAACCTCCAGAGGGCAAAGCAACCCCGCAGCAGGAGTATGTGAGGACTTAGATCTAGCACATATAGTACATTGACGCACCCACTTAATGACTTCCTTCTGCCATCCAGGCCACCAAAAACTGCGACCCACCAGTCTCTTGGTCTCAGAGATTCCGGGATGACCTGCCAACCGAGATTCGTGACACTCAATAAACAAATCTCTCCTAAAGGTCCCAGGCACAAACAACCTCCCATGAGGAGTGTTAGATGGGGCATTCTCCTGTGCTTTAAGAATCTCATCTTCCAAAACGGAGTCCAAAGCAGCTATCACAACACCTTCTTGTAAAATGTTCTCCTCTTTCTCAGCACCGACTATGGGAGAAAAACTGCGAGACAAGGCATCCGCCTTAACATTCTTAGTACCAGGGATGTAAGTAACGGAGAAATTAAACCGCGAGAAAAACAGTGCCCACCTAGCCTGACGGGCATTCAGACGCTTGGCAGCATCAAGATATATCAGATTTTTATGATCCGTAAGAACCTGAACGGGAAATTCCGCACCTTCCAAGAAGTGGCGCCAGTGTTCAAATGCCAGTTTAATAGCCAATAATTCCCGATTACCAATATCGTAATTCAGTTCAGTCTCCGAAAATTTTTTTGAAAAAAAAGGCACAGGGATGTAATCCATCCCCGTTATCCTGAGACAATACTGCGCCAACCCCCACCGAAGAAGCATCAACCTCAACCAAAAACGGCTTAGTCACATCAGGCTGCATAAGGATGGGAGCAGAGGTGAACCTCTCCTTGAGATACACAAAAGCTTCAATGGCCTCAGAAGACCACTGAACCGCATCAGCACCTTTCCTGGTGAGATCGGTCAGAGGTTTGACAATACTAGAAAATTTTTTTATGAATTTTCTGTAATAATTGGCGAAACCTAAAAACCTCTGTATCGATTTCAAACCAATAGGCCTAGGCCATTCCTGTACAGCTTGAACTTACATTTCTCCAGCTTAGCAAAAAGCGAATTGTCCATTAACAATTGTAATACCTCACGTACGCTCCGCCAATGAGACTCCAGATCCGGCGAATAAATCAAAATGTCATCCAAATACACAACCACATTTTTGCCGATCAAAGGTCTAAGGATGTCATTAATAAGATTCTGAAAAAATGCAGGAGCATTAGTAAGACCAAAAGGCATAACCAGATTCTCAAAATGACCCACAGGAGTGTTAAAAGCAGTCTTCCATTCGTCACCCTCCTTCATGCGCAACAGATTGTATGCCCCCTTAAGGTCAATTTTAGAGAACCACTTGGCCCCCATTAACTGGTTAAACAGATCAGGAATCAATGGCAGTGGGTAAGGATTGCGTACAGTAATTTTGTTAATCTCACGAAAATCCAGACAAGGACGTAAACCGCCGTCCTTTTTTTTTACAAAAAAAAATCCAACCGCCACAGGAGACTTAGAGGGCCTAATGTGACCGGCGGCCAAACTTGTCTGTATGTATTCATCCAAAGCCTTCCTCTCAGGAATAGTAAGGTTAAATAAACGACTTTTAGGAAGAGTCGCTCCAGGGACAAATTCAATAGAACAATCATAGTCTCTATGGGGAGGCAAAACCTGCGATTCCTTCTCAGAAAAAACTCTCCAAAAATCCTGAATAGGAACAGGCAATTCTCCCCTATCCAAAGCTGCAATACTCCCGTTACAACACTTGTCATAACATTTATGGCTCCAGGATTTAATTTCATTGGTAGACCAATCCAGTACAGGATTGTGAAATTTTAACCAGGGCAATCCCAATATTACTGGAGAAGGCAAGTTATTCAAAACTACCAAATCCAATTTCTCATGGTGAACACCATTAATAGTGAGAGGAAATTCACAGACCTTGAGAGTAATATTCTTCAAAGGGGAACCATCCACAGAAACCACAGCAATGGGGGATGATAAAGGTTCGGGTTTTAAATTGAGTCTTTCCAAGAATCCCCCATCAATTACATTCAGAGTAGATCCACAATCAACAAACACCCGAAATTCCATTAATTTTTCCTGAGCAATCGTGGAAGCAGCTAAAAATACACCCTTGGAATTTAAACAGGCAATACGGGCATGACTGACCATTTTTTTTTCTTTCTTCATACGAAGCTCACAGCCTTTAATCAAATGACCAGATTTTCCGCAATAGAAACACAAGCCTTCAGAAAATCGACGGTCTTTTTCTTGAGAGCGAGGTGCCACCGATCCAATCTCCATCGATTCACCACTGTTAGTACACACATTCTCATAACCAGAAACTGACATAGCAGAGGATTTGCTCTCATTAACCCTTGCACGCAGTCTCCTATCCACCCGTATAGCTAATTGCATAGCCTGTTGCAAATCTTCAGGTGTAGGATAAGCAATTAGCAGGTCTTTAACCCTTTCATTGAGCCCAGCAAGAAATAGACTTTTCAGAGCAGAATCGTTCCACCCTGTTTGAGTAGACCAACGACGGAAATGAGTACAATATTTTTCCACATTACCTGATCCCTGTCTCAAACGTCTTAACTCAGTCTCAGCTGATGCGACACGGTCAGGATCATCATATAATAGTCCCAAAGCAGAAAAAAAACTATCCACTGATCTGAAGCATGTATCACTAGGTTGCAAAGAAAAGGCCCACTCCTGAGGCTCTTTGCGCAAAAGTGACATTATGAACCCTATGCGCTGGGATTCATCCCCGGAGGACTTGGGTCTCAAACGAAAATACAATAAGCAAGCATTTTTAAATGAAAAAAATTCTCGGTGTTCACCAAAAAATAAATCCGGCAAACATACCTTAGGCTCCAAGAAATGTGCTCCAGGATAGTTACTCACGTGCTGACGGAGCTCGGCCACCTCCAGAGAGAGTCCCTGCAGGCGATGAGCCAAATCCTGAACCGACACCATGATGGAACAGAAAAATCTTTCCTTAGAGAATTTGCAGGCTGGACTTACTGTTATGTTCTGCTACCAGAGCTAAGGAAAGAGAGGAGATCTGTCCCTACGATAGAACTCAGCTGAATCCCTATGATGTAACAGGGAACTTGATCCTGCGATCAGACCTGCTAAAGTCCTAAGCTAGTCTGTACGGAGACCTATAGATGTGGGGAAGGAATCCCTACAAGTACTAAGGACTGGGAGGAAAATGGGACACCTCCTAACAGAAACAGTAGCAGACAGACAAACAAACAAAATATAAAGAACAAAGAGGTCCGTAGACCAAGCAAACTAACAGAGTTAGATACAGAGCACAGGCTAGCTAGAAAGTAGTTATACAATGAAGTCCAGCAAAGCCAGAAGGGCGGAGCAGGATTAAATAGGCCAACGAGGTCATGTGACCAGCAAAGGAAAAAACCTAAGAGCAAGGTTCTAACAGGGAGGAGGTGAGCTGTGACATCACCTATTGTGAATGATAGATCCTGTGTTATCTACAATATATAGAGGTGTTATCAGTCATTGTATAGGAGGGGGAGGAGGTGAGCTGTGAAATTGCCTACTGTGAATGGTGGATCCTGTGTTATCTACTGTATATGGAGGTGTTATCAGTCATTGTACAGAAGGGGGAGGAGGTAAGCTTTGATATCGCCTAATGTGAATGGTGGATCCTGTGTTATCTACTGTATATAGAGGTGTTATCAGTCATTGTACAGGAGGAGGAGGAGGTGAGCTGTGACATCACCTATTGTAAATGATAACACCTCTATATACAGTAGATAATACAGGATCTATCATTCACAATGCGTGATGTCACAGCTCACCTACTTTTCCTATACAATGACTGATAACACCTCTATATACAATAGATAATACAGAATCTATCAGTCATTGTATAGGAGGGGGAGGTGAGCTGTGATAACTCCTATTGTGAGTGGTGGATCCTGTGTTATCTACCGTATATACAGCTATTATCAGTCATTGTACAGGAGGAGGTGAGCTGTGACATCGGCTATTGTGAATGGTGAATTCTGTGTTATCTACTTTATATAGAGGTATTATCAGTCATTTTTTCATGAGGAGGAAGAGGTGATCTGTGACATCAGCTATTGTGAATGATAGATCCTGTGTTATCTATTGTATATAGAGGTGTTATTAGTCATTGTACAGGAGGAGGAGGTGAGCTGTGATATTGCATAATGTGAATGATAGATCCTGTGTTATCTACTATATATAGAGGTGTTATCAGTCATTGTACAGGAGGGGGAGGTGAGCTGTGATATTGCCTATTGTGAATGATAGATCCTGTCTTATCAACTGTATGTAAAGGTAGTATCGATCATTGTACAGGAGGGGGAGGAGGTGAGCTGTGACATCACCTATTGTGGCTGGTGGGTCCTGTGTTATCTAATGTATATAGAGGTGATATCAGTCATTGTACAGGAGGAGGTGAGCTGTGACATCAGCTATTGTGGATGGTGAATCCGGTGTTATCTAAGTGTAGGTTTTATCTTTCATTGTAATGCTTCCTGCAATGAGATGACTGGAGAGAAGTAATCTCTACTGCAGGGGCGGACATATCATTGGTGCAGCCTGTGCAGCCGGACAGGGGCCCAGGAGGTGAGGGGGCCCATTTCTACCCCCAAAGCAGGTGCAATTTAGCATTTTTAGGAGCTCTTGGGCTGCAAAGGGCCCATATATTGTTCTTGCACAGGGGCCCTTTTTTGCCTGTGTCCACCAGTGCTCTACAGAACAGCAAATTCTTAAAAAATGGTTATCATAAAAACTTGATTTAAAGTAAAGGTCATTTTGTGATGACATGTTCCCTTAAAATAGAATTGATCCGTCGTCAAAACCTTTACAGACCCAGACATTTCAATCTGCTAAAACCATAAAGATTTATACTCACTGGTTCAAACCAAAAATCCCTATGTATGTCATTTTTAGATTTAATTCTATTCCGCACTGAGCACCGGTTCCTGATTTATTTGATGGGTTCAATGCGCATAATAATATTATTCACAACCACCTTTTAGCTCGGGGCGATAAATCAAGCTTCTTGTTACATTGTTTATTGTAAATATTACAAGTGCGGATTTAATAATTAATGTAACAGCGGAGTTTGCAGCATATGGTAATATTTCATGTAAACAAGAAGTGTTACATTCCACTTTAGTATTGTTACATTGCAGGGGAAAACCTTAAGAAAACGACCGTTCTTAATAATACTTGGTATGCATGAGTGCGGACGATGTCAAATGTAGAGGATTATTCTCTATAAAGTATGTCCCAGCATTTTCCACTTTAATAAGGCAGAGAAGATTCTCCTCCCGTGACTCAAGTGCATCATGGCTTTACCTGCCAACTTTCCAATGGCTTGTATTAATTATAGATAAACCACATTCCCAAGTTAAGAAAGTACTATTGTCCTTGAAAAATTCTGTATGACTTAATTCCCTGCTCTCAAGTCTTATCACACACATTGAATGCAATATCCAGGGGTAGACAGACCATTCCATCACTGGGAACTGCCCAACGGAGTATGTCTAATGTATCACAACTGCCTGCTTTTTAATGCAAAGTGCTCCCGTAAAGGCAACCTGTCACTCTGTTTATACTGCCCAAACCACGGGCAGCATGAAACAAAGCCTGGCTGCATGATTGCAGACAGTTATATTTTTCTCTGAAACACTCCGGAATTTCAGAGAAAACATCTGAAAGTCTCAAAAGCCGGTTGGGGACCATAGGCAGAGGTGTGACTACTCCAGCGAAGTGTGCACTTACCAAGAGACCTGTCAATCACCTGGAAAGGCACTGGAAGAAGCCGGCCAGGGGTCACAATAGACTAGTCTCGTCAATCAACTGAAATGGCACTGGAAGAAGCCGGCCAGGGGTCACAACAGACTAGTCTCGTCAATCAACTGAAATGGCACTGGAAGAAGCTGGCCAGGGGTGGCAACAGACTAGTCTTGTCAATCAACTGAAATAGCACTTGAAGAAGTCGTCCAGGGGTGGCAATAGGCTA
Source organism: Phyllobates terribilis (assembly GCF_046119375.1). Taxonomy (NCBI): domain Eukaryota; kingdom Metazoa; phylum Chordata; class Amphibia; order Anura; family Dendrobatidae; genus Phyllobates; species Phyllobates terribilis. The sequence goes on from NW_027362762.1 coordinate 71,535,855, forward strand.
GTCTTGTCAATCAACTGAAATGGCACTGGAAGAAGCTGGCCAGGGATGGCAACGGACTAGTCTTGTCAATCAACTGAAATGGCACTGGAAGAAGCTGGCCAGGGGTGGCAACAGACTAGTCTTGTCAATCAACTGAAATGGCACTGGAAGAAGCCGGCCAGGGGTGGCAACAGACTAGTCTTGTCAATCAACTGAAATGGCACTGGAAGAAGCCGGCCAGGGGTGGCAACAGGCTAGTCTTGTCAATCAACTGAAATGGCACTGGAAGAAGCCGGCTAGGGGTGGCAACAGACTAGTCTTGTCAATCAACTGAAATAGCATTTGAAGAAGTCGTCCAGGGGTGGCAACAGACTAGTCTTGTCAATCAACTGAAATGGCAGTGGAAGAAGCCGGCCAGGGGTGGCAACAGACTAGTCTTGTCATTCAACTGAAATAGCACTTGAAGAAGTCGTCCAGGGGTGGCAGCAGACTAGTCTTGTCAATCAACTGAAATGGCACTGGAAGAAGCCGGCCAGGGGTGGCAACAGACTAGTCTTGTCATTCAACTGAAATAGCACTTGAAGAAGTCGTCCAGGGGTGGCAGCAGACTAGTCTTGTCAATCAACTGAAATGGCACTGGAAGAAGCTGGCCAGGGGTGGCAACAGACTAGTCTTGTCAATCAACTGAAATGGCACTAGAAGAAGCCGGCCAGAGGCGTCTCTAGACTAGTCAGAGATTATTGCCACTTATATAGTAAGAGACTAATTGGAAAATTGGATCCAACACATCAGTCAATAGTCCTTAAAGATATGCAGCATGATGCCCTATAACAGTACACTACATGTCCTCAGCTAACCTTTTAGTTTAGCAGTTTGCAGAATTCTGATTTCAGCTCTGAATTGCTCTCAATATAAGGTAAAGAGCGATTTGGAAAGTTACTGAAAAATTTTGTATATGTATGTATCAGACCCTGGCTGTATGATTTCAGACATGTACAGTATGTTTGACTCTGAAATACTGCGGCATTCCTGAGAAAAACAAAGTCTCCGGGGACCGAGGTGCTTGAGAAACTAGTTGGATAGGTGGGTGCCCACTGTCAGTGATTGACAGGTCTCTCCCTGCATGTGTGTGTATATGGAGAGATCTGTCTGTCACTGGCAGCAGGCGGGGAGAGGCCTCTAGGGACCCACCTGTCCAACTAACTTTTAAGGTAAGTTTTTCTCTGAGATGCCACAGCATGTCAGAGTCATACATGGCTGAAATCATAGAGTTCAGCGCCCTACCTCAAAGGTCAGGGAGTGACTGGGGAGCTGCATATGAGCCTTATCGCCGTGTATAGTTTTACCGTCCTAGTTCTTAAACAGTACAATAGAGCTTTTGAAAACTTCCTTCCGCTTAACAATAATGAGATGCCTCTGCTCATCATGCTGCAGTCTGTACAGTACAGCTTGCGACCTTGAGGAGTCAGCTTATTGTGACCACAATAGCGACTAGTATGACAATTGAAATATTTCAAGGTTTTCTTATTTCTTATGAGGATAGTAAATGGAAATACAAAAGCACCAACATATTTTTTTAAGAAATATGTTAATAGTACACCTATATAAATAATAGTTTGTCATTTTCAAATTATACATTCAGAATTTCTTTGTTCGCTGATCTTGACCCTCACGCTCCATACTACAATTCATAATAGTTTCCAACTAGTATTCAGCATTTATTGCACTTTTTGCGCATCACAAGCAAGGAAATGAAGTAACTCTAAAATCGTGAATGTGCGCCACTTCTTTTCGATTTATGGGGAATGCATATCAATTATGCCAAAATGATCACTTTAGTAATAGCTGCAGCAACAAATCTGGGTAGGAAACCAAATTGATTATTGTAAACTGATCAATAAGTTCTCACTTCTCTACTTGGCATATTTTATATATCAAAGCCAATAAAGGAAGGAGATGTGGCCTTCAAGAGAATGCCAAGAGTGTGCAAAGCAGTCATCAAAGCAAAAGGTGGCTACTTTGAAGAACCTAGAATATAAGACATATTTTCAGTTGTTTCACACTTTTTGGTTAAGTATATAATTCCACATGTGTTATTTCATAGTTTTGATGCCTTTAGTGTGAATGTACAATTTTCATAGTCATGAAAACACAGAAAAATCTTTAAATGAGAAGGTGTGTCCAAACTTTTGGTCTGTACTGTAGATTCATTGGAAACAGAATGCCCATTAAAGCTATACATTGTCAGGGAGACAATATTGGTACTTGCATCATATTCACATAGACATAGACAACAACAAAAAAAATAGTGAATTTACAGGGAGAAACTGGGAGGCAGTACTATCTGTGCCTACCATATATGCAGGGAGAGGCTGGAATTTTTTTGTATCTCCATTATCTCTGGAATAAATTAATACTACTTAATCCCACAAAATCTAAACGTAGATACAGTAAATAGTGTGATCTGTGTCTACATCATAAAAATGGAGAGACCTGTACCTTTATCATATTGTAGTCTCTATCACTCAGAAACATATGCCATACTTACTAACTTGCCCAGAATGCCCTAGAGAAGCTCTCGTAAATAGGAAAGATCTCCAGAAAGAGCAGGCAAATTTCCACTGCAAAGCATCCTCTTTGAAATATACTCACCTGTTCATTCTGGATACAGTGCCAGGCACTGTATCTTTGTAATGGCGCACTGTAGGTGGAAGCCTGGCAATTCTTATCAGGGCTTTCACGGGCTTTGCACAAGTCTCTCCATTTAGCAGCTCACAGGGAAACCCTTGTGTTTTCTCTTCAACCTCTGTATCAGGATCTGGACTTATACAAGACCCCCCTGGGTCCTGCTGAACGGTGGAGTGAGCTGGCAGAGAAAAGGGTAGTTAAACCCAAAGTTACCAGAAGGTCAAAGTCAGGGACAGTGGGATAAACAGAAAAATTAGGCCAAACTCAGAAAATAAACTCCAGGATATTAAGGATAGGGACAGACAAAGCAACAGGCCAGAGTAGCAACAAACTATAACTGGCAGCTAGAATTCAGCTGCTGGGAGTTTAAATAGGGAGTGGCACTGCCCAAGGTTCTCAACAGTGAACGAAGTACATCTGACAGCTATAATCAACACACTGCAGTATGACATAGAATCCTTGTCTGAGTGGGACCACAAGTCTCAGCCAGAGTAATGTTAAACAGGACTGAGTCTGCCTATTTAAATGTCGTTGGCAGTAAAAATGCACTGCCGCCTAAATGCAGAGACAGAGGTCGTAGGTTCAGACATGATCACAACAGTTCTCCTCCTTTATTGGCTAGCAGCTCCCTCTGTTCCGCAACTGATGTTCTCCTATGATGTTATTTGCTCAGACCTTGTATGATTTCATAGATGGTAGGGAGCCTCCAGAGTATTAGTTGGCATCATCACTGCTAACATGGACTGCCACCTAGTTTTTGGACTATTTATAATTCATTTTGAAATTTAAGTTCATCAGCTTTAACAATTTTTTTTTACATTTGATTTGTGGCTAATCGAATTGCAAGTTGCCCTTAAAAGACGTGTGTAACACTCTTGAAATCTCCTAGGGCTGTATCCAACCCCTTTCAGGCTTTGTAAGCCAAACGCAGCCCTAGTCATGTCATAATGGTAGCTGTTTTTCACAGCTGTGCTGTCACACATTATCTTGTTTTATGGCTTTCTTGACCAATCTATTTAGCTAAGCTGTGATATTTTCTCAGTATACAAATTCACTACTAATTGGCTGCTGCATTCCCTGCCTCTGCTTTTATACAGACTATGATAGTCCCTCCTTATTGGCTGTGCTATTCCATGTGATATATTAGCTGCAAGGAATTATGGGGAAACCTGCCCAGCCTTGTCCGAGGTCATTTAAGCCTTTGAAATGTGTAAAATGATAGTGGTCATTTCTGGTGATTTGCACTAAACGAGTCACAAATAGTTTAAATTTTCCAGGTTCATCGAATTCATAAAAATTCGACACAAATGCAATACCTATTAAATTGATTCACTCAGCTCTAGTAGGGATAAGCAAACCTAAACTTAAAAGTTCAGGGTTAGTACAGGAAAGTTAATGTCTGGTGCTGAACTCCAAAGACGGACTTCTCCCGGAAGTCCGTTGCAATGTTCGGAGTTCCGGGGGAAGTCGGGGAGAGATAGAGACAGAGAGAATATTTTCCAGATTAAAAGTTCGGGTGCCCATTCTTTTCAATGGGGTTTGTGTTCTGGTTCTTGTTCGGGTACAGTTCTGGTACCGGAACCGAACTTTAGAATAAAATTTGGGTCGGGTAGGATTCAAACTTCCACTGGTCCGCTCATCCCTAATCTTTGCTGATATCAATACAATAAATCTAAAAGTGTGAAAAAAAACTTTTTTTTACTGTGCATGCTGAATTAATTTTCTTTCCCTTCCTGTGGATTTTTCATTGAAGAAACTGAATTTTCCGAGTGTTTACTGAACGGAGAGTAACCTCTGCGTGACATTGTTGACCAAACTGTTTTAGAAAGTCTACTCGAGGCAGGCAATTTTCTCTGATTTTGAAATGGTGCATAACATTAATCAAAGGGGAGCAAATTACTAAATTAATATGGAACACTCTGAGAACGGAAACTGAAGCTGAGAGTCTCATTTGATGCTATTTCCTCCATGACCTTCTGAAGGGCAATGCATTTATCAATCACCGAGCATCTTGTTGAGGTCGGAGATTTCTTTCCTTGCTTGACAGGCTGCACCCAGGCACAGCTGGGATTTTGCAGAATTCTAATATAATAAATTCCTAACTGCATTTTAATAATTTAAATGAACCGTAGAAATTCATCTTTAAATATAAATACTTATTATAAGTTTTTAGTTAGGAAGTTTTTAACTTGAAATGATGTGTGGACAAAAATATAAGATAGAATCAATGAAAAGCCCTTCGGGCAATAAGGGTCATGGCTCTCTTACCAGTGATGATGCAACAAATGGATTTATACATGTGTCTACCCATACTTTTCTGCCAATGTAGTTAAAGGGAATTTGCCACCAAATTTGAGAGCAGCATAATATCGAGATAGAGGCCCTGATAACAGTGATTTTTCACTTACTGGGCTACTTACTGTAGTTTTTTTTAAAAAAATAGCTGCTTTATCAGCAGGAGATTATCACTAGAGGACTAGTAAACCTGGTGCCATGTAATCCTCCTGCTCTGTATAACCACACCCCCAACATTGATTGACAGCTTCCTGCCTATGCGCAGTGTACACAGAAAGCAGCCAAGCAGTAGTGTGGGTGGGGTTATATAGAGCTCAGCATTCAGAGAGCTGCTACATCTGCAGTGTAGAGAACAGGGATTTTGTCAAAACTGCAGCAAGCAGCTCAGTAAATGATGCATCGCTGGAATCAGGGTTTTTGCTCAACATTATGTTGCTCTCAGATGGAATAGCAAAACCCTGGTGACAGATTCCTTTTAAGGCTCCAATTTCTCACCAAACAATACATTGCCAAAACATGCTAGCAAAACTCTTGACAGGCTGCAAACCCCATCACAACCACTGGGTGGCCAACGTATAGACACATATAGGATAAACCTCCCCTGACATAGTATCATAAAATCAAGGAGAAATAAGGACTTTGACTCCCTGGAAGTTTTTTTGATCGGTACGCAGTGGTCTCCCCTTAGTGATAGCTGCAAGCATATAGAATTTTATCATAGATGTTATCTGCGTGACAGCGTGGCAAATCGGGGATGTTCGTGGGCAGAGCCGATTTTTTGGCATGAACAAGCCGGAACCCCGAACACGAACCCGAATTTGAAATGCCGAACAAATTCGCTCAACACTAATCTCTATGATGGGAAATGGAGGATCTAGTTGTCTATATAACAGTACTCCAACCCCCTTAAGCAAATATATGGGGGGCTGTGGTGAGCTGTGGTATGTCTGATTGCCCAAATGATAAGTTGTATCCATCCATAGTAATCTAATTTAACAAATAAGGATTTTCATTATTGCCAGGGGCCAAACCACAGATAAACCACACAATCTGTATTTGTTGGTCTTGTGTTGCTGTGCCAGGTTTATGCCCTGAGATTAGGTACCTTGCAGAATCCACGTACAAACTTGGTCGTAATTTTACTGAGCTGGCCGACTATCATACGCTGTCAGAGTAAGTTTCCTGGCTGCCAACTTGCAGTACATCTTCCATCCTAAGTGTTCATTTTAGGCTATGGTCACACCACGTATTTTCTCTTGCCTAAGGATTGGCCCATCCTTTGGCCAATTATGCTAATCACAATCTGATCAGAGTTTGATCAGAGTGTGATCATAGTGTGATCCAATTTTCTCGGAAATAGAGAAGATGGACATACTCGGTCTGAGGATAAAATCTGTCATGTGCCCATAGAATAATATTATTCCGAGTGTGATCCGATGTTTTGTTGGTTCTCACTCGTTCCAAAAATAAGACAGCTGTCAGTTGGTGGAGAGGTTTCACAATGTAGGCATGGTGGGGATAGTTGCAACACAACATTGGAAGGTGGAGTTTGAAGCTCGTCTATAAGAGAGGAAGTGTCTGATGTCTTATTTTTGGAACGAGTGGGAACCAACAAAACATCGGATCGCATTCGGAATAATATTATCCTATGGGCACATGTCAGATTTTATCCTCAGACCGAGTCTGTCCATCTTCTCTATTTCCGAGAAAATTGGATCACACTATGATCACACTCTGATCAAACTCTGATCAGATTATGATTAGCATAATTGGCCCAAGGATGGGCCAATCCTTAGGCAAGAGAAAATACGGTGGTGTGACCATAGCCTAAAATGAACACTTAGGATGGAAGATGTAGACTGCTAAAGACCCAAAGAAGAAGAAGGTTCAAGCAAGTGCTAGTAGGCATCTGATCCTGCGGAAGACATGTGGTGTCTCCCACATTCCTACACACCCTGGTGAGGCACCAAGTTCTGCTACTGTCATTTGTGTCAAGTACAAATTATCACTCACGTGTGTAACAACTAAGTACTGTAGACATATAGACAGGCAGACAGACATATAGACAGACAGACATATAGACAGACAAACATATAGACATACAGACACATAGACAGACATACAGTATAATTGTAACCCATCCCGAAATATAATAAATTTGCACCATGTGGGGCTTATTGAACAGCCTTTTATGATTAAATAAATGAAAAAAAAAAAACTTTTTTGTAACCTCATTGTTTGTAACCAGCAAAGGTAAAGTAGACAGCTGAGAGCTGATATTATCAGGCTGGGAAGGTCCATGATCCCTTCCCATGAGATACTCCAATTCTGGCGCTTCGCCTTTCTCTTCCCGGTTGCCCTGGTGCGGTGGCAATCGGGGTAATGGTAGTTGGGGTTGACGTCAGCTGTTAATTGTCCAAAAATACAGTTGACATCAAGCCCTGGTGTTAGTAATGGAGAGATGTCTAGCAAACACCCTCATTACTAACCCAGTAAAAAAAAACACGCACACGCAAAAAAAATACTTTATTAAATAAACACTCCCCACACTTTCTCTGGGTCACCATTTTATAAATATATATATAAAAAAAAGTCCAACGCTGGTCTGACATAGTCCAGAGAATCCAAAATAGTCCACAAATTGAAACATGAAAAACATAAACAAAGAGAAAAAAAACAAGATACTGTCACTCGTTCACCACATTATTAGTAAAAAAGTTCCCACACAGGTCCAATGTAGTGCAGCAATTCCCACAAAGTTTCCCGAATCCATCGTCCAATGCCTATGAAGCCTTGTTCTGAGGCTCCATAAGCTTTAGTAACAGCCACTCTAGGCTCCCACTGTGCTGCCCGAGACCCGGCACCTCTGCAGAGCGGTGACATCAGTAATGTCAGTAACGTCACCGCTCTTCAGACGTTCCTGGTCACTCTGCGCTCTGGGATACGTCAGATTTGGTGCAAGTCATAAATAAGCAACGTGTGCATGACACTCCAGGATTCTCATTTACTTTTCAGCCATCAGAAATCTCTTCAGGTTTTGTGACAAATCAGCAAAAACACGGCGAAAATGCAACGTGTGCACACAGCGTTAGTCTCCTTACACCAGCTTGGTACTCTCCACAAGGAGAAACGTTTTAGATCCCTTATTCCTCCATTCATAGATTATAAAAGGTCTGTATTGCACTGACAATGAAGAAAGGGCACCTTCAGGGATTGAAGACGCTCTCCTCACCTCCAGCTGTAGAAGGAAAGATTTTGAGAATGGGCACATGTTAATAGCACAGACTGTAGATATTTAGCAACATTAGGGGAGGAACTTCTAGGCTCCACTTCCGCACGGAACACCCATGACCAGTGTTGGACTGGGTTGGCAAAGAACCACCAATAACACTGACTCTGGGTGCCCACTGTTCAGCTGCATGCAAAAGAAGACCTGACCCTAGTTCCCAAATTTTACTTTTACTTCTATGAAACATTAAATTGACAAGCTTGTTTACTGAATGATTAGATGACTCTTTTTCTGCAAATAGTAAATCAAGTGCAATAACACTGCTCTTCAGCACTTTTTCACAGGGGCGGCCTACCGGAGGATTCGCCTGGTCTCCTGTGGGCGAGTCCGACCCTTCCCATGACCCAAAGGAGAGCACCCAACAGGAAAACCCTAAATTTTTAAGGATTATGTCTAAGAAATTGGAATATTCCCAGTAAATTTGGCACTGTTGTGTACATACATATGTCATTGGTGTATAGTGCAGATCTCTAATACAAAGTTTATGGAAAATCCTGAAAGTAATTTGTAATGAATGGTGAAGATTTAAAAATTAACACAAACCCATTCAACCACCCGATGCAACGAGCCCATGTCCTTATCGTGCCTCCTTCACACCATAAGTCACTTGCCTATTGCAGACCAATATTACTGTTGTATATTGTTTTTCACATATGGCTCGCAGCAATCATGATCAATTTTCAGACAGACATGGACTTAAAAAAAGCAATTGTGTTATCACCGAGAAGAAGATAGATAAGCACAGAGCTCTGCCGGAGAGAATCATGGTTTAGATTAATCTGGATTGTGATATAGCGAGCGCCATGGCTCCGTCGGATAAGCTCAGCATGTCCAATACCACCACATCTGACGGCTGCCTCATGCAATCACTCTGACTGTTATGTAAGTGCAGTATGACATTTCTATACTAATTGGACATGAGATGTAGAAGAGATCACGGCAGAAGAAAGGACAAGGCCAAGGCTTTGGAAAGTTGTGCACAATACATAGAAATACATTTTATATAAAATATCTTTATGTATAATGTATGGGAGTGTTAAAGAGGTTGTTAAATTGCTTTCTTTATTTTAAAGTGGGAAATTGGTGGTCTTAAAAATAAAAAAAAAATACATGCTCACCTACCAGTCTTGAGTCTTTTCTTGGCACTGTTGCTGGTGTCTCGCATCGGTCTCCACTCTTCCTATTCCCGTGAGCGACCTGATGTCACTGATTGAGCTGGAAGAGACAGCTAGGAGGCTTTTTTTTAAAATTGAAAAAAAAACAAAAAACTAGTAGATAACTCTTTAAGGACAAAGCCCCAGAGATAGGAGCAAACAGAATAACTCTCCACCAGAAAAAAAAGGAAAATGACTCTATAGTGCCACATATAGGTAGCTATCCCGATGTTATGGATTTGGCCAATTATTTGAGTCACTTTTTCAGGATGTTTCAAGGAAATATTATGGCCCCTCATGTATGTAATTAAAGAAACACTCCTCCCATCAAAGTTTTTATCCTCTTAATATATTGAAGTCATAATATTATACAGCACTGTGTACTTACAATTGCTTATTTTGCCTTTCTACCCAGATAATTCTTCTCTTTTCTCTGCTCTATGTAGAAACAGGAAGTCTCTTTTCCCTGTATTTATCATTCCCCTCTTCAGCTCCTGACCAAGCTCTTCCCTCCTTCCCCTGCCATTGACTTTTGCAGTGAATTATGATGCATACAGGGAAAATTGACCTCCTGGTTCTACATAGAGCTTAGAAGGATTCAGCTAGTCAGCTTTTAAACACATGATGTCATAGACCTAATGGAAAAGAGTAGAATTATCTGGGTAGAAAGGCAAAATGAGCAATTGTAAGTACACAGTGCTATATAACATGATGACTGCAAAATTTTCATTATAATGGACATATTCGTGAGTATAATATAACTAGCTATTGAGCCCATTCCTCGCCCGGGTGGCGAGCATTTTTATTGGTATATGGTCTCCCATGCTGGTATGTGCTGCCCCCATCCTGGTATTTGTGCTCCCCAATCCTGTTCCTCCATCCTGTTATGTGCCGCCCTCATCCCTATCCTGGTATGCATGGCACGCCTCATCCCTATCCTGGTATGCATGGCACCCCTCACCACTAATCCTGGTATGCATGGCACCCCTCACCCCCAATCCTGGTATGCATGGCACCCCTGATTCCCAATCCTGGTATGCATGGCACCCCTCACCCCCAATCCTGGTATGCATGGCACCCCTCACCCCCAATCCTGGTATGCATGGCACCCCTCACCCACAATCCTGGTATGCATGCCACCCCTCACCCCCAATCCTGGTATGCATGCCACCCCTCATCCCCAATCCTGGTATGCATGCCACCCCTCATCCCCTATCCTGGTATGCATTGCACCCCTCATCCCCAATCCTGGTATGCATGGCACCCCTCACCCCCAATCCTGTATGCATGGCACCCCTCACCCCCAATCCTGGAATGCATGGCACCCCTCATCCCCAATCCTAGTATGCATGGCACCCCTCATCCCCAATCCTGGCATACATGGTGCCCCTCATCCTGGTATGCATGGCTCCCTCATACCCAATCCTGGTATGCATGGTACCCCATCCCTCATCCCTATCCTGGTATGTATGGTACCCCTCATCTTGGTATGCATGGCTCACTCATCCCTATCCTGGTATGCATGGCACCCCATCCCTCATCCTGATATACATGGTACCTCTCATCCCTATCCTGGTATACATGGCCCCTCATCCGAATCCTGGTATGCATGGCCCCCCTAGATCCCTATCCTGGTATGCATGGTATCCATCATCCCTATCGTGGTATGCATGGCACCCCTCATCCTAAATCCTGGTATGCATGGCACCCCTCATCCCCAATCCTGGTATGCATGGCACTCCTCATCCCCAATTCTGGTATGCATGGCACCCCTCATCCCCAATCCTAGTATGCATGGCACCCCTTATCCCCAATCCTGGTATGCATGGCCCCCTCATCCCAATCCTGGTATGTATGGCACCCCTCATCCCCCAATCCTGGTATGTATGGTACCCAATCCCTCATGCTGGTATGCATGGCTTCCTCATCCTCAATCATGGTATGTATGGCACTCCTCATCCCTATCCTGGTACGTATGGTACCACTCATCCTGGTATGCATGGTACCCCGCATCCCTATCCTGGTATGTATTGTACCCCTCATCCTGGTATGCATGGCACCCCATCCCTCATCCTGGTATGTATGGTACCACTCATCCTAGTATGCATGGTACCCCATCCCTCATCCTGGTATGCATGGTACCCCTCATCCCTATTCTGGTATGTATGGTACCACTCATCCTGGTATGCATGGCACCCCATCCTTCATCCTGGTATGCATGGCACCCCATCCCTCATCCTGGTATGCATGGTACCCCTCATCCCCAATCCTGGTATGCATGGTCCCCTTACCCCCAAATCCTGGTAAGCATGGTCCCCTTACCCCCCATCCTGGAATGCATGGTCCCCTCACCCCTCAATCCTGGTATGCATGGTCCCCTCATCCCCCAATCCTGGTATGTATGGTACCCCTCATCCCCCAATCCTGGTATGTATGGTACCCCTCATCCCCCAATCCTGGTATGTATGGTACCCCTAAACTCCCAATCCTGGAATGTATGGTACCCCTCATCCCCCAATCCTGGTATGTGTGGCCCCCTTATCCCCCAATCCTGGTATGTGTGGCCCCCTCATCCCCCAATCCTGGTATGTGTGGCCCCCTCTTCCCCCAATCCTGGTATGTCTGGCCCCCTCATCCCCCAATCCTGGTATGTGTGGCCCCCTCATCCCCCAATCCTGGTATTCATGGTATGTGAGACCTGCCATCCCTTTCACGCTGCACACATCCAAAAAAAAATAAACACTTATACTCACCTTTCTTCCCTGTGCTCCAGTGCTGCGGTGTCCTGTTCTGCCGGAGGCCGGGGGAGGAGTGTGGCACCGGAGTGCGCACGTTCCCATACCGCGCTGTCCGATGCCATTTTGCTGAAGACACACTGCAAATGTGTCTTCACTAAAATGGCGCTGGATCGCGCTGTGCGCATGCGCCGGCTCCAACGCCTTCACTCCTGCCTCGGTCTCCGGCGACAAGAGAGGCGCCGCGGCAACGCTCCTCCCGATCAGATAAGTATGTAAGTATGGCGCCGGAGATCGCGGTTTGCATTCAGTGCCTACGCATACCGTGATCTCCGGCGCCATACACTCCTCTTACCTGTAACGGCTCCATGCATTCTTCTGACTGGAGCCAGGCTGCGCGTCGCGCATGTGACGCGCCCCCTGGGCCATGGGGTACTTGGTAGCCAGGCCGGTCGGTGCTGGGGGGTGTCACGGTGGTGGCAGTGACCCCGGTCCGTGACCCAGGGCGGTCAATAAAAGGGGATTATAGTTTTTATAGTTTAATGTTCGTGACGCCACCTGTGGTATGCGGCTATATGGAGTCGCCGCTGCAGTGCAGGTCCTCTGGAGCTGATGGTGACGGAGCAGAGTTGGGACAGCTCTCCACAGGTAGAGCTATGCTCCAGGGCAAGTAATAGTGATGTTATGAGGTAGATGTTGCTAGTGCTGTGTAGTGCAGGGCTGGTGATGGCGCAGCAATTATTCAAGGACACAGTGGGGTGCAGTCTTCAGATTTTACTCACTGTTACCACGCTGCTCCTGGTTACAACTGCCAGCTTATAACCACCTACGTCATCCTGCGCTCACCAAGGAAGGGGTTCAGCAATCCCTCAGGTATTTCAGGAGTACTTAAACGGGACCCCGTTCTATGTTCCTTTCACGGTCGTCTTCCCTGCGCTGGCTCTCACCCTCCTGCCCTGGGCCTCACAATCAGTGTCCCAAGCCGGTAGCCTCAGATCTTGTCTGCACACCCATTCAGGTGTGGGGGCAGGTGTCTCCTGTAGGGGGCCTAGGAGCAGGTCGGCGTCATGAGCGCTCGGGGACGGAGGTTCCTGCAAGGGGCCTAGGAGCAGGTCGGCTTCGTGCGTGCCCGGGGAAGGAGGTTCTTGCAGGGGGACCGGGAACGGATCGGCGCCAGCGGCGTCCGGGACAGGGATAACGCTCCCGCGATCGCTTCAGCTCGGCCCGACACCTCCTGGTCCAGGAGCAGCTCCGCCGGGGCTGGGGCGCTGCCGGTCACATGCAGCACAGACTGCTGCCGGGTTAGCATCTTCTCCAGGAGCTCAGCTCTCCAGACGGCGACAGCAGCTGGCTGGGCCTCCTCCATTCTCCTGCCCAGTTCTTGCACCTCGTCTCGGAGGAACCCAGTATCCTCTAGGGACAGCTTCATTAATATCCCTTCCAGGGTGAGGGTTGACGCACTTGGCTGCAGGCTACGGCCCGGAGTCTGAGGCTGATCTCCGTCCATCTTGCCTGCCGGGTGCGGTCTGGCTGATCTGCTAGAGACCCCGCCTGTCTCCAAGGTTTCTTCTCTCCTCGGCCACACCTGGGGGAGGCTTCCCCAGACTGATTGACAGATCCAGATACATGGCCACAGGCGCATGGGGTGAGTTGCGCTTTTGGCGCCATTCTGGGACCCGGCCCACAATGGGAGGTTTCTTGTCATCCTTGATAACGCACATAATTGCGCCCGTTCTTCTGGGGCGGGCGCCACATTCAGTATACAACACAGTCTCTAGGCGCACAATACCGGGCTATAACGGGTTGGTTCATATCCTGTTCGTGACGCCAAGTATGACTCGCCCCCTGGGCCGTGGGGTACTCGGTAGCCGGGCCGGTCGGTGCTGAGGGGTGTCACGGTGGCGGTGACCCCGGTCCGTGACCCAGGGTGGCCAGTAAAAGGGGATTATAGTTTTTATAGTTTAATGTTCGTGACCCCACCTGTGGTATGCGGCTATATGGAGCCGCCACTGCGGTGCAGATCCTCTGGAGCTGATGGTGATGCAGCAGAGTTGGGACAGCTCTCCACAGGTAGAGCTATGCTCCAAGGCAAGTAATAGTGATGTTATGAGGTAGATGTTGCTAGTGCTGTGTAGTGCAGGGCTGGTGATGGCGCAGCAATTATTCAAGGACACAGTAGGGTGCAGTCTTCAGATTTTACTCACAGTTATCACGCTGCTCCTGGTTACAACTGCCAGCTTATAACCACCCACGTCGTCCTGCGTTCACCAAGGAAGGGGTTCAGCAATCCCTCAGGTATTTCAGGAGTACTTAAACGGGACCCCGTTCTATGTTCCTCCTCGGTCATCTTCCTGCGCTGGCTCTCACCCTCCTGCCCTGCGCCTCACAATCAGTGTCCCAAGCCGGTAGCCTCAGATCTTGTTGGGTGACCTGCAGTCCCCTGGACCCTCTGTGGTCACCTTTTTGGCGATGTAATTGTGGTGGTTGGCAGCTGCACCTTCCAAGTACAGTAGCCTCCGGTTTCTAGCTGAGCCATGTAGTTCTCCACTAGTTAGGGGCCGGTCCCCTCTGCGGCCTGATCCCTCCACATCCTGGTAGATTCGGGCGCACGGATGGCATCCGCACTTGCCGTGCCCCTGGGATCCCCTCTGTTCCTCTTGGAACCTTCCCTCTGCTTCGTCCTCTTCCAGCCTTTCCTCCTGGGCCTCTCAACTCAGGCCCGCTCCTCTGAGCAGAGCTCCTGCAGAGCTCCTGCTCCCACTCCTTCTCCTCAGACTGACCACCTTCTAGATAGTTCCATTCTTTCTTATACTCCTACTGAAGTGCTCCCCTAAACTCCTTCCTCCACCCAGACCCACTACATGGTTCCACCCTCCAGCTAGGGACCAGGGACTGTGCTCTCCCTTAGGAGCAATCTCGCCCTTCCCTACTGAAGTGGAGTGTAATGGATGCAAGTGTGTGGGTCCCGGGTAGTACTCCATCCTTACCTGAGAGTGGGATACCACACCTCTGGGTGAGATGCAGTACCTCTGTGGCGACTGAACCCGCAGGGGCGCCACATATGCGCAGTCTATAGAGACTTCAGACAGAGTGACGCTTGCAGCATTATATTATAGATGGCATAATTTGGCAGCATAAAACATGTTGCAATAGAATAATAGATGGAAAAGGCCATGAGTTACTTCACCGGCATTCATAGGTCAAGGATACATTATAGGAAGGGGCTGGTTAAGCGCTCAGAAAGTTCAGGTTGGATCTCCGCCTTATAATCTGATTGGTGAGGTTGTGAACAATTGTTCTGTGGCACCCTGCTGTTCACAGGTACCACAGGACCCAAAAGGGTGCATGGAAGGAGTTCTCCACAAGAGGCCCTCATTAGAAACAAACACCTCCACCCTTCCGCCACATACCACCAGAGGGAGCCCTGTTAGGGATATATATATGGAGGGTGGAGCCAGGCAGTGCAGTCAGAGTGAGTTGTTCAGAGAGTGTGCTGCCACTGAGAGCAGTGAAGACGCAGCACGTCTGCTGCTGATTTGAGGGCCTCGAGTGTGGCCAGAGGCAAAGAGGAGAGGAGAGAGGAGTTGAGGGGGCAGAGGAGCATCATAGGCTCACCCCAAGACACAAACCGGACACCGGGTCCACGCCTACAGGGTCCTTTATACCCAGTAGGGATCACCAGCATACCAGGAGGACTACAAGTCCCTGGTCGACCTGAAGCTAAACCCTTGACAGGACTAGGAACCAAGAAGGCCCCAGCGTCCAGGGATAGTGGTTGCCAGAAAAAGGTCCTACTACCAAGCGACAGGTGAAGGAACAGCACAACACAGAAGCTAGGCCCAGTTGAAGGCTGGCCAGGAGCTTAGAGAGAGGGAGACACGGACCAGGAGGCCTTATACCCGCTCACTGGGGAGAAGTCCTGAAGTGCACCCTTCCTACCGAGTACCCTGGACCGTACCTGACATCCGCACCAGTAAAGGTACTGAAGTGAACCCCCTGTCTCTGTCAGTTACTCCTGCTGCGCCATGTCTCCTGCACTGCAAGCCCCAGCATCACCACCATTTGCACCTACACTGCCCCGGGGGCCCGCTCCGCCTGTGTGGAGCAGAAACATCCCAGCTGCCATCCCATCACCCCCCGGAGGTCTGTAGCAGCGCCGGTAACCATTACCGGAAACCACAGGTGGCGTCACGAGACAAACTGTATACTAAAACCCCTTTTTAAAGAGAGACCCAGAGTACGGGCCCGGGAGCCGACTGCTGTGACATCCTAAACAAGGTAAAAGGCCCAGGTACCAAATCCCCTATATTCCCCCTGGGTGACACAGTTCCATAATTCATAATCTGATGAGGACTTGCAAATCGAGGACGAGAACTCTTTTGCCGCCTATTGAAAATAGTGATCCTAAAAGTCAATATCGACCCTTTAACGAGCCTTGTCACATGACTTAGGATAAAATCCAAACCAGATACTCTATTTTCAGAAACGTGTTTCAAGGTGTTAGCCCCTCCTCAGTGCAAAGCAAGAGATCTGATTTGCTAATGATAGGCATCGTTATTGTGATCCGAGGTAAGACCTTCAAGACCTCAATCCGTACAAACCCCATTCAGCTCAATTAATACAAAGTTTTCTTAATAGCAGCTGAAGCTTAAAACAGGTAAAATTAGTCAAAAATTTTGACTAAACTTGGATCACTCCTTTAAAGTCTTTGTAAATGTGGAAATAACATATACAAAATATAATTATTCACCCAGTAAAATTACACTATCCACTATGCACTATCTACGCAAAAAACTGTATGCTAATGTAACACAAGTATGAAACCAAAATTCCAGCAAAAATAAGAAGAGATGAAAGAAAATGTATGTCTTTCATATAATCCCGTTTATACTGCACGACTCACATGTAATGTAAACGTAGTAATAGTCAAGTCAGAAGACCCCCACTGTGTGGACTGACACTACTACATGCACCCAATTAAATTAATGAGCTGCAATGTAGCAGGATGCTGACATGAATCTGCCAGGACGACCTCATCAACTCCATCGGTCCAGATGAACCATACACATCACATCGATTCCTGTGCTATAAAAAGCCACATATCATAATTGTGATCACATGAAATGAATAAAAGGAAACTGTTGCAAAAACAAAGAAATTTAAGGTGTAACTGCAATATCCATGGATCTGTAATGTACATCCCTTGGTAACACACGTTTTCTCCCAAGTCCCTTATTACTTCCACAGTTAAAGGAAATGATCCATATTGGATGCCATCAAGTCAAGACTTTTGGAAACCATTTAAGGAATTCTTCTAGCAACATAATCACCCTTGCTGTTCACCACCATCATATGCGACCATTTTATTCCTGGAGGCTACAACGGCAAATGTCGGGATGGTAATTCATTACAAGCCACTTAGTAAACTTGACTGACAGATGTGATGGCCAGTGGATGCTCATGATGCAGTATTTGAATATCTATAGTGTCCTCTGCCATTGTTACAATATTGGTGTAGTACTGCTGGAAACCAGTGGCCGAATGAGCGCGAGTAGGAACAGCAAGCGGTAGTAGTAGTTCTTGGAGTTAGCAAAGGAGTTGTAGGAAACAATCCGTAGATAATTGAGAACAGTCTGGGTAAAAATGTTCAGGACCTGGAGACTGGAACTAGGTTACCATATAGACACAATATTCAAGTTATGAGTGAGAGATCCATGTGGCTTTAAAGGGGTTGTCTGGTACTTAAAAAAATGCCAGTG
The DNA here is from genome assembly GCF_046119375.1 of Phyllobates terribilis. Lineage (NCBI taxonomy): Eukaryota > Metazoa > Chordata > Amphibia > Anura > Dendrobatidae > Phyllobates > Phyllobates terribilis. The sequence continues at coordinate 71,553,754 of NW_027362762.1, forward strand.
TGTTTTAATGATAAATACAACCTAATTAACTTGCACTGCTGATACTGCCTGTGAGCGGTGCTATCGGTGGCCGCTCACAGACAGCACGTGACCCCCGGTTGCAGCCGGCTCTGACATCCGCTGAGGTCGCGACAAGTTGTGGCTGCAGCCGGGGATCACTCTTCCGTGTTCCACCGGTGGCTGCCGGGTTGTGGGCGGCGTTATTCCCCTGCATCACACCCGGCATCCACCGCGCGCTCTCCCTGTCCTCATTCACTGGCAAAGCGCGCAGTGGATGCTGGGTGTGATGCAGGGGAATAACCCCGCCCACAACCCATTAGCCACCGTGGGGACCCCACCGTGGGGACCGTCAGCGTGGGATCACGTCCTGCCTATGAGCGGCCACCGATAGCGCCGCTCACAGGCAGTATCAGCAGTGCAAGGTAATTAGAAAGAAGATTGTATTTATCATTAAAATACACTGCCACTTTTTAAAAGTACCGGACAACCCCTTTAAGTAGGCCCAAACAGGAAACAAGATGGATTCCACAAGTTCAGAAGCTGCCATTTTAGTAACACAGCAGCAGCCTCCAGTGGTAAGCAGTGGGATTGCAACACAATTATTAAGGTCAACAATAGAAGCCACTAGTGGTCAAACTGTAGAAGGACAACAGGAATTCTGACAGCCATTGCCAGTTATTGTACTTCCCTAGTGTGGTATTGTAGAATTGATTTACTATGCTCTTACTCTGGATGTGTTTCTGACCCCTGGATGCCATTTTGGATTGACCATTGGACAGACTGAGCTTTTTCTCAGTTTGTTATAATTGTCTGTCCTCTTGGATTTTAAATTACATCCTTTGACTATGGTTTTTTTGGGTCTAATTTTGTCATTATCCCCATCTTTCTTTAATGTTTTTCCTTCAACTCACTCCACCAGCCAGCAGCTACTCCTTGGACGCAATCTAGAGGCTCCTACAGTGAAGACCAGATCCCTGTAGAGTGGTGAGAGGGTGAAGCCAGGGTTCTTCCCGGGGCCTGCTAAATGCAGCAGCTAGTGCAAAGTCTGTTCGTAGAAGTGCTTTTCAATGGGTATATAGCTCCTGTGAATATGTTCATCTATCTTGCTTCTTGGACACACCTGTTCATGCATCTTGCTGCTTGGACACACCTGTTCATGCATCTTGCTGCTTGGACACACCTGTTCATGCATCTTGCTGCTTGGACACACCTGTTCATGCATCTTGCTTCTTGGACACACCTGTTCATGCATCTTGCTTCTTGGACACACCTGTTCATGCATCTTGCTTCTTGGACACACCTGTTCATGCTCTGGTTTTATTTGCTCTTATTGAAATGTGCATATAGTAGATTCATACTAAAAGCAGCATTGTGGCTCAGTGGTTACCATTGTATCCATGCAGCGCTGGGGTCCTGGTTTCAAATATCTCACCAAGGACGACATCTGCAAGGAGTTTGTATGTTCTCCCTGTGTTTACGTGGGTTTCCTCTGGGGTTCTCCGGTTTCTTCCCACAATCCAAAGACATATTGATATTTAGATTGTGAGCCCCAGTGATGATAATATCTGTAAAACGCTGTGGAAATTTATGGCGCTATAGAAGCAAATATAATAAATAAATAAAGGCAGCAAAACCGCAAAGGAACACATATGGAAACAAAGAGTAAAGAAACATGGCAAACAATGCAGAATATGCGCTGAACCTTTCATTCCTTAACCCCTTAATGACAGGAGCATTTTCCGTTTTTGCGTTTTTATTTTTTGCTCCCTTTCTTCCCATAGCCGTAGCCTTTTTATTTTTAGGTCAATATGGCCATGTGAGGGCTTATTTTTTGCGGTAAAAGTTGTACTTTTAAGCGACATCACTGGTTTTACCATATTGTATACTGGAAAACGGGAAAAAATTCCAAGTGCGGTGAAATTGCAAAAAAAAAATGCAATTCCACGGTTGTTTTTTTTGTTGTTTTTTTACCACGTTCACTGAATGCTAAAACTGACCTACCATTATTATTCTCCAGGTCATTATGAGTTCGTAGACACCAAACATGTATAGGTTCTTTTTTATTTAAGTGGTGAAAAAAGAATCCAAAGTTTACTATAAATAAAAAAAATTAATGGCGCCATTTTCCAAGACCTGTAGCGTCTCCATTTTTCGGGATCTGGGGCTGGGTGAGGGCTTATTTTTTGCGCGTCAAGCTGACGTTTTTATTGATACTATTTTGGGGCAGATGTGATGTTTTGATCGCCCGTTATTCCATTTTATTTCAATGTTGTGACGACCAAAAAAACTTAATTCTGGCGTTTAGAATTTTTTTATCGTTACACCGTTTACCAATCGGATTAATTCTTTTTTTATATTGATAAATTTGGCGATTCTGGCGATTATTTTATTTTGAATGGGGCGAAAGGGGGGTGATTTCAACTTTTATTTATTTTATTTTTTTTTCATATTTTTTAAAATATTTCTTCTCCACTTTCTGCATGCTTCAATAGTGTCCATAGGAGACTAGAAGCAGCAGTTGTCTGATTGCTTCTACTGCATACAGGCGATGAGCAGATCGCCTTTGTGTAGCAGAAATGCTCCTGTGCTATGAGCGTCGACCACTAGGTGGAGCTCATAGCAAGCGAGACATGACAACCACAGGGGTCTGCTGCAGACCCCGGGTTGTCATGCCAACCCATCGGTGACCCGCAATCATGTGATGGGGTTACCGATGGGCGGGGCTAATGCCACACTTCCGGCGCGGTGATGTTAAATGCTGCTGTCAGAGATTGACAGCGGCATTTAACTGGTTAACAGCCGCGGGTGGATCGCGATTCCACCCGTGGCTGTTGCGGGCACATGTCAGCTGTAATAATCAGCTGACATGTGCCCGGTTCATTGCGGGCTCAGCGCTGGAGCCCTCACTGAACCGGGGGTGATGGCTTGGGGCGTACTAATATGCTCCTGGCCAGTAAGGGGTTAAATTGCTCTCCTTTTACTCTAATAACAGCTGTACACCCTCTTAGCATTCTCTAAAGCAGCTTCATCAGGTTATAAACCTAGAACGGCTTCCAACAGTCTTGAAAGAGTTCCCACAGATGCTGAGCACTTGTTGCTGTTTTGCCTTTATGCTGCATCCAACTCATCCCAAACCATCTCAAGTGGGTTGAGGTCGGGTGATTGTGGAGTCCAAGTCCTCTGGCCGCAGCCTCAATCCCTCTCCTTCTTAGTCACATAGCTGTTACATAAAAATAAAAAATAGGGCCCGAGCACCTTTCATTTTAAGTTAATGTAGGTGCACAAATACTCTATGTGGCCAATCTACACTGCTCAAAAAAATAAAGGGAACACTCAAATAACACATCCTAGATCTGAATGAATGAAATATTCTCATTGAATACTTTGTTCTGTACAAAACTGAATGTGCAGACAACAAAATCACACAAAAATCATCAATGGAAATCAAATTTATTAACCAATGGAGGCCTGGATTTGGAGTCACCCCCAAAATTAAAGTGGAAAAACACACTACAGGCTGATCCAACTTTGATGTAATGTCCTTAAAACAAGTCAAAATGAGGCTCAGTATTGTGTGTGGCCTCCACGTGCCTGTATGACCTCCCTACAATGCCTGGGCATGCTCCTGATGAGGTTGCGGATGGTCTCCTGTGGGATCTCCTCCCAGACCTGGACTAAAGCATGAATGCCGTCATCTTGCAGGAACTGCTGACACACTCCAGCCACATGAGGTCCGGCATTGTCCTCCATTAGGAGGAACCCAGGGCCAACCGCACCAGCATATGGTCTCACAAGGGCTCTGAGGATCTCACCTCGGTACCTAATGGCAGTCAGGCTACCTCTGGTGAGCACATGGAGTGCTGTGCAGCCCTCCAAAGAAATGCCACCCCACACCATTACTGACCCACTGCCAAACCAGCCATGCTGAAGGATGTTGCAGGCAGCAGATCGCTCTCCACCGCATCTCCAGACTCTGTCACGTCTGTCACATGTGCTCAGTGTGAACCTGCTTTCATCTGTGAAGAGCACAGGGCGCCAGTGGAGACTTTGCCAATCCTGGTGTTCTGTGGCAAATGCCAAGCGTCCTGCACCGTGTTGGGCTGTGAGCACAACCCCCATCTGTGGACGTCGAGCCCTCATACCACCCTCATGGAGTCGGTTTCTAACCATTTGTGCAGACACATGCACATTTGTGGCCTGCTCGAGGTCATTTTGCAAGGCTCTGGCAGTGCTCCTCCTGTTCCTCCTTGCACAAAGGCGGAGGTAGCGGTCCTGCTGCTGGGTTGTTGCCCTCCTACGGCCCCCTCCACTTCTCCTGCTGTACTGGCCTGTCTCCTGGTAGCTCCTCCAGCCTTTGGACACTACGCTGACAGACACAGCAAACCTTCTTGCCACAGCTCGCATTGATGTGCCATCCTGGATGAGCTGCACTACCTGAGCAACTTCTGTGGGTTGTAGAGTCCGTCTCATGCTACCACGAGTGTGAAAGCACAGCCAACATTCAAAAGTGACCAAAACATCAGCCAGAAAGCATTGGTACTGAGATGTGGTCTGTGGTCTCCACCTGCAGAACCACTCCTTTATTGAGTGTGTCTTGATAATTGCCAATAATTTCCACCTATTGTCTATTCCATTTGCACAACAGCATGTGAAATTGATTGTCAATCAGTGTTGCTTCCTAAGTGGACAGTTTGATTTCACAAAAGTTTGATGTACTTGGAGTTATATTCTGTTGTTTAAGTGTTCCCTTTATTTTTTTGAGCAGTGTACATACACATACATATACGATGCGTCAGCACACTGCTATTAATGAATTTATGAATTTTGCTATACTCGTTAAAAACGTAAGGTACATAGTTAACTTTTGTTTAGCAAAAACTGCAAAAGCCATGCAACCACATCAAGGTGGTCCTAAATATGGATTGACCCCATCACATCTTTCCCAGACAAAGTTTTAATTGCGAGCTGTGTGCCTGGTTTTCTATCGATTCCCCAGGTCAGATGGCTTGGCTTGGAACATGGAAAAAAAGGACATTAATGATAGGGAACAACCATATTTAGGTAGGCCCTTGTGTTGCTTGACCTAAACAAGTCTCTTCATCTTGTTTGCTGTTCTCAGTAGTTCTTTGCAGCAATTCAACCATTAAAACTAGTTCTCACAGTCTCCTCTGGACAGCTGATGTTGAGATATGTCTGCTACTTTATGACTATGCATCATGAGGGTTGTTATCCGAGGAGCTGTCAATTTGCATTTTCTGAGGCTGGTAACTTTGATAAACTCATGTTCTGCAGCAGGTGTAATTCTTAATCTTCCTTTTCTGAGGTGGTCATCTTGAGAGCCAGTTTCATCACAGAGATTGGTAATTTTCATGACTTCACTTGAAGATACCTTCTAGGTTCTAGCAATTTTCCTGATTGATTGACCTTCATGTCTTAAAGTAATATTATAGTATTATAGTTTCTCTTTACTTACCAGTACTCCAGTGCTATCATATTCCAGAACTGCAACCTCCTTGGAGGCCAGAAGTACAATGTGAGACACGGCCAAGGTGAGGAGGCTGAGCCTGACCACCACTGAGCAAGTCAGAGAAGTACAAGGTGTTCAGTGCTCAGAGACACGGCCGAGGTTAGGAGGCTGGACCCAACCACCACTGAGCAAGACACAGAAGTACAAGGTGTTCAATGCTCAGAGACACGGCCGAGGTTAGGAGGCTGGACCCGACCACCACTGAGCAAGACACAGAAGTACTAGGTGTTCATTGCTCAGATACATGGCCAAAGTGAGGAGGCTGAGCCCGACCACCTCTGAGCAAGACACAGAAGTACTAGGTGTTCAGTGCTCAGACACATGGCCAAAGTGAGGAGGCTGAGCCCGACCCCACTGAGCAAGACACAGAAGTAAAAGGTGTTCAGTGCTCAGACACACGGCCAAAGTGAGGAGGCTGAAACCCGACCACCAATGAGCAAGACAAAGAAGTGGAAACATCAAGTCTACGCCAAGAAATATCTGAAGACAGATTTTTCAAACGTTGTATCGACTAATGAGATGAGAACTTTTCTTGACGGACCAGATGGATGGATCAGTAACGGACACAGACCTCCACTTTGACTCAGACACCAGCAAGGTTGAGGCGGGATATTGCTATGGGCTGGTATTATTAAAAATCAGCTATTTGGTCCTTTTCTGGTTGAGGATGGACTCAAAGTCAAGTCCCAAACCTACTGCTAGACACTTTCTTTGAGCAGTGGAGCATGAAAAAGTCTGCATCTTTCAAGAAAACTATGATTTTTATGCAGGACAATGCTCCATCACAGCAACAAAATCTCCAGTGCTTGGCTTCCAGTAAAAGCCCTAAAGATGAAGAATAATGACGCGGAACTATCATCTCATGACCGAAATCCTACTGAGAACTTGTGGGTCTTTCATAAAGGGGAGATTTATGGTGAAGGAGAACAGTCACCTCCCTGATCAGTGTCTGGGGGATGTGGTTGGTGCCGCCCAAAAAAGTTGATATTCAGCTGTGACGCTTCTACTCGTAAAGCCCGTGTTTTACCCTGGGTGTTGGGGGACTCGGTGTCAGGCCCCGCGATGGAGAGGTGGGATGCAGCCGTGGCCCGGGCCCGACCCGTGCTCAGGGCCGTCACATTAGAAAGAGATGGTATGGGCTTGTCCGGGTTGAGTGGCTGATTAACGACTACGCCACCTGTGGTGCCTGGTGAAGGGTCACCAGCGCCGCTGCAGTCCGCTGAGGCATGGTGTTATGGCGGCCAAAGTTCTTACTACTCCCCACAGGCGGAGCAGGACCTCAGGGCAGAGCGACAGGATGGAGGGGGTAGTAGTTGAGGAGTACGGGCTCCGCGTCGCACAGTGTGGCGCAGAAATAACAGTCCGGAGGCCATAGGGGTGAACTTCCAAGGCTTTACTCACTTAGATGGCAAAGGAAGGCGACTCCCTGCTCCCTGCGGAGTCCTGCGGTCACCATGGACGGGGGTCCGACAACCTCCGAGTAAGTCCAGCATTCAGTCGGGACCCTACACCAGAGTGTTCCTGAACTACAGACCGATTCCTTTCCTCTCCGTGTGTGTGCAAATAGGCCGGGTCTCCCTCTGAGCTCCTCTCAGAACTAGGGCACGGGTGGCAGTTCCTCTCCATCCGATACCCGGTGGGATCCTTTGGGCCTAACCGGGCTTTCCTGACCAGGACGTAGAGTAGTAAGATCAGGTGTCGGGGGCCGGTACTCCTCTTTGCAGTGGGATTCCCTCTGACTAGATCAGCATAGAGAGGACAGGTGGCGTACACCGCTCCGTCTGCATCCTCCCTGGGATCCATTTGCTATGGAGCCACTGTAATGCACACGCCCGGACTGACTGGCGTGTGCGTGTTTATGTAGTGATTCCACTGTGCCATGAACTGGAGAGTGCCTGGAGGGGCGTAACTAAGTATCTGCCCAATCCGACCAAGGTCGCACGACGGCATACGACGCCAGTGCACCAGGGAGGAACCGAGCAGAGGAACCAGGGTCTACTCCAGGTCAGACTCCGGACACGGCTGTTGACCCACACCGGGGAATACTGGAACAGGCAGACTAGAGCGCAGGCTGGGTAGGGTCCAGTACAGACTGGGAGACAAATTCGAAACCGCAGACGCGGCGGAGAGGGCCGAGCAAAGCGAAAACCGCAGACGCGGCGGACAGAGCCGAGCAAAGCGAAAACCGCAGACGCGGCGGACAGAGCCGAGCAAAGCGAAAACCGCAGACGCGGCAGACAGAGCTGAGCAAAGCGAAAACCGCAGACGCGGCGGACAGAGCTGAGCAAAGCGAAAACCGCAGACGCGGCGGACAGAGCTGAGCAAAGCGAAAACCGCAGACGCGGCGGACAGAGCTGAGCAAAGCGAAAACCGCAGACGCGGCGGACAGAGCTGAGCAAAGCGAAAACCGCAGACGCGGCGGACAGAGCTGAGGAAAGCGAGAACCGCAGACGCGGCGGACAGAGCTGAGGAAAGCGAAAACCGCAGACGCGGCGGACAGAGCTGAGCAAAGCGAAAACCGCAGACGCGGCGGACAGAGCTGAGCAAAGCGAAAACCGCAGACGCGGCGGACAGAGCTGAGCAAAGCGAAAACCGCAGACGCGGCGGACAGAGCTGAGCAAAGCGAAAACCGCAGACGCGGCGGACAGAGCTGAGCAAAGCGAAAACCGCAGACGCGGCGGACAGAGCTGAGCAAAGCGAAAACCGCAGACGCGGCGGACAGAGCTGAGCAAAGCGAAAACCGCAGACGCGGTGGGAACAGGGCTCTGTTCACACGGAACAGACTAGAAGGGAAAGGCAGAACCAGATACCCACAGGGTACTTGCAGAGAAGTAGCGAGTGGACCACAAACTCGCAAACGGAAGTACAGTGACAACGAGCAGGAGTTAGGTACGAGTTCAGACTCTGCAGAAAAAGGAATGGAACGGACATAGAGAAAAAACAGGTAAAAGATAGGAGAGAGTTCAGACTGGAACTGAGTGTACGGAGGAGACCGACACTGCAGCGGGATACAGGAGCGGGTCTGGGAATACGGCCCCCAGAGAGGCAGGATGAACAGGCAAGGAGCGTGTTCAGACTGGCCTGGAAATACAGCCTCCAGGAAGGCGGAACGAACAGGCAAGGAACGAGTACAGACTGCAGGTTAAGGTACACAGATAGGACACAGTACAGACATGGGAACAGATACTGCAAGACAGGTAACATAGACAGGGCCTGGCATGTCAGAGACAAAAGCCAACTGACAGGGCAAGATGCTCAGGCATGGGTTAATTGGGGCAGCTGGTTTAAATACCAGGTGACAGACAGCAATAGGCTGAGGACGCACAAGGGGTGTGCCTGCAGCAGGTACAAAAAGCAGGAAGTGATTGGGCGCCGCCCTTAAGCAGCAGACACAGAAGCAAACAGACAGCACGGAGGGAAGCCAGAGAGACACCCTGGACTGGAGATCAAGTGCGCGCTCTTGCACAGTGGGAGATGGACCACTATGCAAGGACGCCGCCAGGTATGTTACAGTACCCCCCCCTTACGCCCCCTCTTCTTCAGGCCTGCCAGAATGTTCTGCAGGGAATTCGAGGGCCAATCCTTTACTTCAAGGAGATCACTTCCACTGTCCACTGGAGAAACTGGTCTCATCTGGGTAGCTAGGATGCTACCTCCTATCCAGCCATCCTCAGCAACAGACGAAACAGGTGGAGTACCAGGAACAGCACACAGGGAAGTCTCTCTCCACTTATTATCAGGTAGCACCCCAGAGGGTTCAGGAGACAACAGGAAGTCCTCCGCCGGGTTGGAGGAGTGCAGAGACTCGGGGGTAACCTCTGCTTCGGGGTACATCTTGTCAAACTCACAGGATGAAATGGGCGAGGTATCAGGTACAAGGTGTAGAAAAGTCCCTGTTACCTTGTTATCTGGTGGTACCCAGGAGGATTCAGAAAACAACTGGGGGTCCTCCGCTGGGTCGGAATAGTGCAGAGACTCGGGGGTAACCTCTGCTTCGGAGTACACTAGGTCGGACTCGCTGGATGAAGCGGGCGAGTATCAGGTACCGAATATAGAAGAGTACCTGTCCATTCGTTATCAGGTAGCACCCCGAAGGGTTCAGGAGACAACTGGAGGTCCTCCGCCTGGTCGGAGGGGTGTAGAGACTCGGGGATAACCTCTGCTTCGAGGTACATCTTGTCAAATTCACAGGAAGAAATAGACGGGTTATCAGGTACAGGGTGAGAAAAAGTCACTGTCTCTTTGTTATCTGGTGGTACCCCGGAGGAGTCAGGAAACAACTGGAGGTCCTCTGCCGGATCAGAAGAGTGCAGAGGCTCGGGGAAAACATCTGCTTCAGAGTACACTAGGTCGGACTCACTGGACGAAGCAGGCGAGGTATCGGGTACCGAGTATTGGAAAGTCTCTGTCCATTCACCACCAGGTGGCACCCCGAAGGGTTCTGGAGACAACTGGAGGTCCTCCGCCTGATCAGAGGGGTGTAGAGACTCATGGGTAACCTCTGCTTCAGAGTACACTAGGTCGGACTCACTGGACGAAGCAAGCGAGGTATCAGATCCAGGATATAGGAAAGTCTCTGTCCATTCACCACCAGGTGGCACCCCGAAGGGTTCTAGAAACAACTGGAGGTCCTCCGCCTGGTCGGAGGGGTGTAGAGACTCGGGAGTAACCTCTGCTTCGGAGTACACTAGGTGGGACTCACTGGACAAAGCGAGCAAGGTATCAGGTACAGAGTATAGGAGAGTCTCTGTCCTTTCGCTACCAGGTAGCACCCCGAAGGGCTCAGGAGACAACTGGAGGTCCTCCGCCAGGTCGGAGGGGTGAAGAGACTCATGGGTAACCTCTGCTTCAGAGTACACTAGGTTGGACTCACTGGATGAAGCAGCCGAGATATCAGGTACCGAGTATAGGAAAGTCTCTGTCCATTCGCTACCAGGTAGCACCCCGAAGGGTTCAGGAGACAACTGGAGATCCTCCGCCTGATCGGAGGGGTGTAGAGACTCAGGGGTAACCTCTGCTTCGGAGAACACTAGGTCGGACTCACTGGACGAAGCGGGCGAGGTATCAGGTGCAGGGTATAGGGAAGTCTCTCTCCAATTGTCCTCAAGTGGTATCCCGGGGGATTCAGGAGGCAACAGGGGGTCCTCCGGTGTGAATTCTGGGTGGGCAGGAGAACTGCTGCACTACCCACGCACATTACCCGTTGGGGCTTCTCCGGGATACAGGGAGATGAAGCTTCAGTAGGGACTTCAAGGTTGGGGTCAGGAGGTCTCAGGGAGGACAGACCCTGGCGTGACGGCTTGCCTCTACGTCTAGCACATCTGGACTGCCTCTTGAGGTTGGGAGAAGTATTCCGGAGAGTGTAGTCACCCTGTGAGGATTCTGGGTGGGCAGTAGTCTCATTGGGCTGGAGGACTATTGCGCTACCCACACACATTACCCATCGGGGCTGCTCCGGGATACTGGGAAGTGAAGCTTCAGCAGGAGCCTCCGGGTTAGGATCATCGAAGACCATTAGAAAGGCCACCAGGTAGGCCATTATGTCCAGGACAATAGGATCCTGTGTTTCCCATAGGGGGTTGATCCATTCCAAGGCATCACCCGCTAGGTTAGACAAAATGAATCCCACCTTAACCCGATCGGTGGGAAAACAAAGAGGGTAGAACTTGAAGTATAGCATGCATTGCTCCACAAATGCACGACTCTGTCTTGGATCCCCATAGTAACGTGGCGGATCCGCAGGAACGAGAGCTGATAGATCCATCTGGACGGGTGCGTAATTCGCCTGGAACTCAGCTAGAGAAAAAAAAAAAGTTTTTTATTTATTTTTAATGCACGTAGTCACTGGAAAAAGTCTCACAGAGCGAAGGCCGTGGGGCTCAATGGGAACCATGGCCTGAGCATGCTGTAATGCACACGCCCAGACTGACTGGCGTGTGCGTGTTTATGTAGTAATTCCACTGTGCCATGAACCGGAGAGTGCCTGGAGGGGCGTAACTAAGTATCTGCCCGATCCGACCAAGGTCGCACGACGGCATACGACGCCAGTGCACCAGGGAGGAACCGAGCAGAGGAACCAGGGTCTACTCCAGGTCAGACTCCGGACACGGCTGTTGACCCACACCGGGGAATACTGGAACAGGCAGATTAGAGCGCAGGCTGGGTAGGGTCCAGTACAGACTGGGAGACAAATTCGAAACCGCAGACGCGGCGGACAGGGCCGAGCAAAGCGAAAACCGCAGACGCGGTGGACAGGGCCGAGCAAAGCGAAAACCGCAGACGCGGCGGACAGGGCCGAGCAAAGCGAAAACCGCAGACGCGGCGGACAGGGCCGAGCAAAGCGAAAACCGCAGACGCGGCGGACAGGGCCGAGCAAAGCGAAAACCGCAGACGCGGCGGACAGGGCCGAGCAAAGCGAAAACCGCAGACGCGGCGGACAGGGCCGAGCAAAGCGAAAACCGCAGACGCGGCGGACAGGGCCGAGCAAAGCGAAAACCGCAGACGCGGCGGACAGGGCCGAGCAAAGCGAAAACCGCAGACGCGGCGGACAGGGCCGAGCAAAGCGAAAACCGCAGACGCGGCGGACAGGGCCGAGCAAAGCGAAAACCGCAGACGCGGCGGACAGGGCCGAGCAAAGCGAAAACCGCAGACGCGGCGGACAGGGCCGAGCAAAGCGAAAACCGCAGACGCGGCGGACAGAGCCGAGCAAAGCGAAAACCGCAGACGAGGCGGACAGAGCCGAGCAAAGCGAAAACCGCAGACGCGGCGGACAGAGCCGAGCAAAGCGAAAACCGCAGACGCGGCGGACAGAGCCGAGCAAAGCGAAAACCGCAGACGCGGCGGACAGAGCCGAGCAAAGCGAAAACCGCAGACGCGGCGGACAGAGCCGAGCAAAGCGAAAACCGCAGACGCGGCGGACAGAGCCGAGCAAAGCGAAAACCGCAGACGCGGCGGACAGAGCCGAGCAAAGCGAAAACCGCAGACGCGGCGGACAGAGCCGAGCAAAGCGAAAACCGCAGACGCGGCGGACAGAGCCGAGCAAAGCGAAAACCGCAGACGCGGCGGACAGAGCCGAGCAAAGCGAAAACCGCAGACGCGGCGGACAGAGCCGAGCAAAGCGAAAACCGCAGACGCGGCGGACAGAGCCGAGCAAAGCGAAAACCGCAGACGCGGCGGACAGAGCCGAGCAAAGCGAAAACCGCAGACGCGGCAGACAGAGCTGAGCAAAGCGAAAACCGCAGACGCGGTGGGAACAGGGCTCTGTTCACACGGAACAGACTAGAAGGGAAAGGCAGAACCAGATACCCACAGGGTACTTGCAGAGAAGTAGCGAGTGGACCACAAACTCGCAAACGGAAGTACAGTGACAACGAGCAGGAGTTAGGTACGAGTTCAGACTCTGCAGAAAAAGGAATGGAACGGACATAGAGAAAAAACAGGTAAAAGATAGGAGAGAGTTCAGACTGGAACTGAGTGTACGGAGGAGACCGACACTGCAGCGGGATACAGGAGAGGGTCTGGGAATACGGCCCCCAGAGAGGCAGGATGAACAGGCAAGGAGCGTGTTCAGACTGGCCTGGAAATACAGCCTCCAGGAAGGCGGAACGAACAGGCAAGGAACGAGTACAGACTGCAGGTTAAGGTACACAGATAGGACACAGTACAGACATGGGAACAGATACTGCAAGACAGGTAACATAGACAGGACCTAGCATGTCAGAGACAAAAAGCCAACTGACAGGGCAAGATGCTCACGCATGGGTTAATTGGGGCAGCTGATTTAAATACCAGGTGACAGACAGCAATAGGCTGAGGACGCACAAGGGGTGTGCCTGCAGCAGGTACAAAAAGCAGGAAGTGATCGGGCGCCGCCCTTAAGCAGCAGACACAGAAACAAACAGACAGAATGGAGGGAAGCCAGAGAGACACCCTGGACTGGAGTTCAAGTGCGCGCTCTTGCACAGTGGGAGATGGACCACTATGCAAGGACGCCGCCAGGTATGTTACAGCCACACTCTTAGGCTCCCGGGCCTTCTTGCTCATGGTCCTCGACCGGGCTGAGATAGTCCTTATCTCCCGCCTGCCCATCATCCCAAGGCCTAGGGACTAGGGCCATGTCTCCATCTCCTGCAGGCGCACACAGGATCCACTTTCAGGGTAGGAGATACGTTCTGACACCAGTCAGGGTACAGCCGAGTACTGTCAGGCATCAGTCAAGAACAGTCAGAGACAAGAGCCAAGATGGCCTACATTAAATATTAGATTAGAAGCGTAACTAATTTGTAAGTCCTCCACCCTCACCCACTAACTGGTTCCTACCACTTTGTGTTCCCCAGTCTCCCTGTAACCAGGGGAGCAGCACCTAGTGCATATTAGCTCCCTCTGGTGGAAATGTGGTGTTTGATGCAAAAGGTTAGGTCACAACTATCACACTGTCCTTACCTCAGAGGAGGAACACTACACTCCATTAAAGAAGTGCAGCATCCCTGTGGCGGTCGAACCCTCAGGGGTGCCACACAGCAAAATAAGAAACTGTCAGACTCCATGGATGGAGCTTATGACTGGCATCGAAAAGAAAGGCGGCCATATTACTATATTATAATATTGGTTACTGATGTTTTTTTGAATGTCAGAAACGTATTTTTGTACATTTTGAGGTGTTTGGTTATTATTCTTACTGTAACAGGTGAAAATAAGCAATTGAGATGGAAAATTTACCCTTCATTTAGTTGCCCAATAATTCTGCACTCAGAGATATTCTCCTTAAGCTGCGTGCACACGATGCGTTTTTCATGCGTTTATGCTGTGGAATTTCCGCAGCGGAAACGCATCAAAAACGCATGTATATCCGCACCCCATGGTCCCCAATGGCATTCCGCAATGTCAATGCACATGCTGCGGATTTTTCCGCAGCGTTTCTGCAGCGCTCATAAATCCGCAGCCTGCTCATTAATTTTGCGGAAGCGCCGCCATTGACTTGCATTGAGACGCATAGAATCCGTGTCTGTACATTTGTACAAGCGGATATCATGCGTCTCAATGTGCGGATGGTACCCAGGTCTGGAGGAGAGAAGACTCTCATCCAGACCTGGGTACCATTGTACCTGTAAAAAAAAGAATAAAATAATAAATAAAGTTTATATTCACCTGTCCGGCGGCCCCTGCAGCGCTTCTCCTTCCAGGACCTGAGATTACGTCGCGTTCATGTGACCACAGGCTGTCTCGCGATGTGCCGGCAACCCGGAAGAAGCCAGGACGAGCGCTGCAGCCACGCTGGGGCATCGGGGGTGAGTATAGCTTTATTTTTTGTATTTTTACGGTCACACTGTATAAATCCATGCCATTTGCATGGATTTATACAGTGTGACCTAGTTGTCAAGCACTTTCCAAGTGATGTTATCGCCTGGAAAGTGCTTGTCAGTCCGCATGCGGAAACACATGCGTTAACGCATGTGGATACGCATGTGAATCCGCATGTATTCCGCATGTATTCTGCAGGAAAAACGCATGCACAATCTGCATGCGTTTTTTCTGCCAGGGAGATGCAGAAATGCTGCAGAAATTTTCTGCTTCATTTCTGCATCGTGGGCACATAGCCTAAGAAATGAAGCAGAAAATTTCTGCAACGTTTCTGCATGTCCCTTGCCAGAAAATCGCGTGCGTTTTTTGGTCGCGTTTTTGTATGCGGATTTTACATGCGTTTTTGTAAGCTTATTTCATGCGTTTTTGAGCACAAATAAAGTTATTGAAAAAAAAAAAAAAAAAAAGAGGGAAATCCTGATGTCATTTCCTAGTTCAACCCCTCTTCACCATTTTGTTTTTTGCAAAAGACAGTATGCCACAGGAATTGCAGCCCCTGCGGGTCAGCAGACCATGCCTAAACCTTCTGCTAATGACTTGCTTAAATCTCCTGCACTACAACGTTGAGCAGGTAATATAAACTAAGTTTTTTTGGGGTACATTATTTTTATGTAGTGTGTGTACTAACCTATTATTGTTCTATAGGAGCGTTTAAGGAGGAGAAGACGACCAAAAAAAATTTGGGTGCACCCTATCTTGCAGGAGCGGACGGACAAGGGCCACTTTAATGTTCTCTACCAGGATTTAAGGAGGTAAGATATATGTGAAGAAAGTATAATGTCACCCGTCTATGCTGTTTTTTTAAGGTTTTGTTTGTATACTATGTTACAAAATTATCTTTTAATATTTTTTTTTTCTCTGTTTACTATAGTTTTCCTGAAAAATTTAAACAGTTCTGCCGTCTGAACATTATTGCATTTGATCGGCTGCTGAGCCTTATGTCTCCTGACCTGGACTTCCAAGACACTGTAATGCGAAGGGCCATCTCTGCTGAGGAAAGGCTGCTCATCACCTTGCGGTAAGTTGAATGTTGATTTATATGTACCTGGTTTTGTTCGCCACCCTGCGGTGATGGCTGGTGTACCTGGTTTTGTTACCATGTGGTGATGGCTCCACTGTGTCTGTCTTTGTGTACATATTTTTGGCTTGACCATGAGATCACCATGCACAGAGATCAGATTGAAAAGGTCACTGATGTGTAAACTCTAGAGCAAACATCGTAGGCAAACACAGACACAAAGTCAAAACACATTATAAATTGATATGTGTGAACTCAAGAGAAAACAAAAGATGACCAAAAAAGATTGAAAATGTGGAGCCCCCCCCCCCCCAAAAAAAAAAAACGCGCCCATTGTTGGAATAGTTTTTTGTAATAAAGACCTTAATTTTTTAAAAGATGAATCAATAATGGATAATTACTGTTGGCTTGTATTTCTTTTTATGGCTTTTCTAATTATCTATTTTTCCTTTTCAGGTTTTTGGCCACAGGAGAGAGCTATACATCACTGCACCTCCAATTTAGGGTTGGTAAATCCACCATTTCCAGAATTGTGAGGTGCACATGTACCGTCATCTGGCAGAAGTTGCAGCCCATCGTGATGCCTTCTCCAACCGAGAAGACTTGGCTGCAGGTCGCAGCAGGCTTTCAAACTGTGGCCAATTTCCCAAACTGCATTGGTGCTGTCGATGGCAAACATGTGAGAGTTCAGCAGCCACCACGATCAGGATCACGCTTCTTTAATTATAAGAAATATTTTTGTGTGGTCCTGATGGCGGTGGCTGATGCACATTTCAAATTTGTTGCCATTGACGTTGGTGCTTATGGCAGTACTGGGGACTCTCGGGTGTTTAGATCATCACAGATTGGGCTGCAAATTCTTCAAGATGGCGTAACGCTCCCAGCCCCAAGACCTTTGCCGGGTTCCACACATCCAGTTCCTTTTGTGATGGTATCGGATGAGGCATTTCCCTTACAGACCAACCTGCTGCGCCCATACCCACGAAGGGCACTGAATGCCCGGCGGAGGATTTTCAATTATCGGCTGAGTCGTGCACGCAGATATGTGGAATGCACCTTCGGAATCATGTGTAGTCAGTGGAGGATCTTTCACACTGCCATCCAGTTGGATACGGAGACCGTTGACACTGTAATTAAGGCATGCTGTGTACTCCACAACTATGCTCGTGAGTACAGCACCGAGCAAGATGAGGAGTCACAGCTATCTGAATTAATTCCAGTTGTCAACTCCGGTCAGGGAAGGCCATCCAACTCTGGTGCCAGGGTGCGAGAAACCTTCGCTGACTACTTCATGAGTCCTGAAGGTGCCGTGCACTGGCAATACTCCTGTGCTGGTGTTGAGCAGCCTGACCAGCAGAGAAGATCTGATGAACAATAAAAGAAGAACTTCCTCCTTTTTTTTTAAATAAAAGTGTAAAAAAAAAAATGTTTCTAAAAAAAATAAATTTTGGTTAAACTTAAATTTGTCTAAAATATTTCTTGAATTGCAACCTTCTACATTTTGTTTTCCGACAATACGTCAACGCAAAAGTGAACAACCCACAAAGACCAGAGCCTGTAAATTGGCATTACTACCTAGAGCGCTCTTCACAAGTACTGTCTGCTAAAGTCAACCCTCACCATTGTTATTTGCTTGCGCTAAGAACAGAACTAGCAAATAACAGTGTTGAGAGTAGTATTCATCCAAAAAATAGTTGTGGTCCAAAATATTAAAGTATATTTCTAATTTAAAAACGACTGTATACAGCCGACCACATACGTAGATTAGTTTGAACAAATTTCAAAAATGTAGAGTTCCTCTGACCTGCGCTATGGTGAGCGCAGATCAGGGGAACACTTTTTCATTACAACCCAATCCAACCACATATACACTTGAAAAGAAAAATTAACAGATAGTTTAAATAATTTTTTTAATACGTAATATAGAATAACTGTAAAAAACTTTGTAAAAACAAAAAACAACAAACTTCTAGAAAATTTAATCGGACAAACATTGCCCATAACTTGGGAATAAATTACACATTGTGTATGGCACACCTGTCCTGTAATCAGTTTTGGGCCCTAAAATACGGGCAGCACCTGTAGGTTGTTTAATTATATAAAAAGAAACACCTTTTCTTACAGTCCCCTACGCCTGAAGCCAGGTATAGGTGACCATAAGAAAAGGTCTTTGTTAATTGTCTGATTCTCTAAAACATTGTGTATCTATCGACCTACAGGTGCTGTCTGTATTTGCTAGGGTCCAAAAATGCTGACAGGGAGGGGTAAAATTATTTAACTACATGTTTTGAAGGTCTTCTTCAAAGCTGTACCCAGGAAACATTTCTTGAGAAAAAGTAGAGTTGGGGGATGGTCCTCTGACAAATGATGATGCACCATGAGCCATTTGGCGACCATAACTTGGTTGCATATCTTCTGGACGGTATGCTGCAGCAACCTGCCCAAAACGCTGGGTTGCAGCTGCTGGTCGTGGTGGAGGCACACTGGGTTTGAAACAATTAAATATTCCGCATACTACAGCTGGGGGCGAGGGCATAACTGCTGCCTCTTCAATTGCCATGACCATAGCGCCTGCTGCAGTCATGTACATGTTCTGCCTATCTCGTGGCAGAGATCTGATGCGGGCAGCTTGGGCTGAGCAAAATTTATCGATGGCATCTTCCTGGGATGCCCTTTCCACAAGGCTGAGGGTTCGATTTGTGAGTGCTTCAAGCACAATAGTCCCACCCCCGTGGCTTTTGGCCTTTTTTTTGCCCGCCCTTCTCGATGCCACGAGATGAGCAGAACCAGACCCCCTCCCAGTGGGCCTCAACACATCACCAGCAGAGCTTCCAGCGTTACTTGGAGCAGGAGCAGGAGAATCAGTCACCAAACCCGTCCCGATGTCCGCTGGATTGGACAAAGAATGTGAGGGACAACCAGATGCTGAAGATGCCGAAGCAGATGGATCCGGTGAGGAAAGCTGGAAAAAGTCCTCGGATTCCTCCTCTGCTTGCTCTGTGTTTGTGTCCTCTTCTGCTGTTGGGGCCATGATGTTTCCTTCAGTTCTGTATATAATAAAAGGTAAATCCCAATGTAAATACAACATTTTTGGAAACATTTCAATTAATATGTTTTGGGAATTTACCTCCGCAAACTCCTACTGGTTAGTATGAAGGCCAGCTCGTCCGCAAAAGGAAATTTTCTTTTTTTTGGTGATGAGCCACTTTGCACCGACTGGTGATACTTCACCAGCCGGTCGGTGACCGATCTCCACCGATTTTTAATATCATACACTGCAATGACAAAACCAAAACAATTTATGAACTGCTTTAACACCAAAAAGTGCAATTATAAATAGATATAAAAATAAATGTAAAAATCAAAACTTACTAATTTCCTCTTGGGCATCACGTTCCGCATTCACCCACTGGGGATACATTTGGCTCAACACAGAGGCCCAGGCGTCTTTTTTCTTCTGCTTGTCTTTGTAGTCAGGACTAGCTCGGTCCCATATTTCGGGATATTTTTCAATCTACAGTGAATAATAACGTGTGTGAATATTATTTTAAAAACAAAATGGTGGAATAAAAGATTAACCCTCAAAAAATAATTAAATAAACATATGGAGATATGTGCGCACACACACCAACACTAACCCCTCACCTATATTGTACGGTTCTTTCACACGTCAATCTCCGGGACGAGTGTTGATGCCATTTTCCACACACAGCGGAGACCCACACACAGACCCATTGCAAAGCATGCTCGGTCACACTTATCTGTACTAACGTGGATATGTGGACGTGAGAAATCAACCTTACAGCGTATGCAGGAGCTTTCAGTGAATGAACCTACATACACTGTACAATAATCTTTCACTTTAATAAAATCTTTTAACCAAAAAAAATAAGTGGGCTCACGCATAGTTTTAATAACTAGCAAAGGGAAAGCAGACGGTTGTTGGCTGATGTTATAGTCTGTGAAGTAGCCAATAACCATGGACCCTTCCTTTGCTATTAATACCAGGCCGCAGCAGTTAGCTTAGCCTTTACTGGCTACTATATAGGAAGCCCCCCCCCAAAAAAAAGTGACATGGGGTCCCCCTATAAATTGTAGCCAGCAAAGGCTAGCCACTTTGCCTTTTCTGGCTACTATATATGAAGACCCCCCCCCAAAAAAGTGACATGGGGTCCCCCTATAAATTGTAGCCAGCAAAGGCTAGCCACTTTGCCTTTTCTGGCTACTATATATGAAGACCCCCCCCAAAAAAGTGACATGGGGTCCCCCTATAAATTGTAGCCAGCAAAGGCTAGCCACTTTGCCTTTTCTGGCTACTATATAGGAAGACCCCCCCCCAAAAAAGTGACATGGGGTCCCCCTATAAATTGTAGCCAGCAAAGGCTAGCCACTTTGCCTTTTCTGGCTACTATATAGGAAGACCCCCCCCCCAAAAAGTGACATGGGGTCCCCCTATAAATTGTAGCCAGCAAAGGCTAGCCACTTTGCCTTTTCTGGCTACTATATATGAAGACCCCCCCAAAAAAAAGTGACATGGGGTCCCCCTATAAATTGTAGCCAGCAAAGGCTAGCCACTTTGCCTTTTCTGGCTACTATATAGGAAGACCCCCCCCCCAAAAAAGTGACATGGGGTCCCCCTATAAATTGTAGCCAGCAAAGGCTAGCCACTTTGCCTTTTCTGGCTACTATATATGAAGACCCCCCCCAAAAAAAGTGACATGGGGTCCCCCTATAAATTGTAGCCAGCAAAGGCTAGCCACTTTGCCTTTTCTGGCTACTATATATGAAGACCCCCCCCCAAAAAAGTGACATGGGGTCCCCCTATAAATTGTAGCCAGCAAAGGCTAGCCACTTTGCCTTTTCTGGCTACTATATATGAAGACCCCCCCCCCAAAAAGTGACATGGGGTCCCCCTATAAATTGTAGCCAGCAAAGGCTAGCCGCTTTGCCTTTTCTGGCTACTATATAAGAAGACCCCCCCCAAAAAAATGACATGGGGTCCCCCTATAAATTGTAGCCAGCAAAGGCTAGCCACTTTGCCTTTTCTGGCTACTATATAGGAAGACCCCCCCCCAAAAAAGTGACATGGGGTCCCCCTATAAATTGTAGCCAGCAAAGGCTAGCCGCTTTGCCTTTTCTGGCTACTATATAAGAAGACCCCCCCAAAAAAAATGACATGGGGTCCCCCTATAAATTGTAGCCAGCAAAGGCTAGGCGGACAGCTGCGACCTGATATTAATAGCCTAGAAAGGGGCCATGGTTATAGGCCCCCTCCCAGGCTATAATATCAGCCCTCAGCTGCCCCAGATTTGGCGCATCATATTTGTGCGCCAAATCTGGCACTTAGCCTCGCTCTTCCACGCTGCCCTGGTGTGGTGGCAGGGGGTAATAGTGGTGGGGTTCATGTCAGCGCCAGCTGACATGAAGCCCAGGTTAGTAATGATGGGCGTCTATAAGACACCCCCATTACTAACCTACAAAGTGTTAAAAATAAAAAAGACAAACACCCAGAAAAAAATAATTTATTTGAAATAAAACACAATTTTATTTAATTCTAATTTTACTAAAAAAAAAAAATAGTTACCTGTCCACGTTCCTGCGCTGATCTGCCATGCACAGCTGTCACATCTGGAGATGGTGACAGCTGTGCATGGCTGCTGTAAGCTCACACTGCCGGGAACATGTCCGCTCCCAGCAGCATGAGCCCCTGACTGAGGTCACCGGAGTGCATTCAGGCAGCGCTGCTCCGGTGACCTCCTTTACAGCCCTGTTGTACCGTGGGAATTTCTCACGATACAGCGGGGCCGTAAAGCAGCTAACCGGAGCAGCGCTGCCTGAACTCCGGCGAACCCGTTCATTCTAGCGGCGACAGCGGTTCAGAGCGGTCACATTCTATGTGGCGGCTCTAAACTGGAGATCTTCGTGGGACACTCGTGGACTACTACGGAGGGGTAAGGATAAGGTTGTGGTTTATTATTTTATATTTTATTACAGGAGATCGATGGCTTCGGGGAATTAGGTGTCTAGGTGAGTATAGGTGTAGTTTTTTATTTTTTACTTTATTTTAGGTGGCGATCGGCGGGGACAGGTAATGTATAAACTTTTTTTTAGGTAACCACTGGCCACCAATGAAAAAAAAGGGGGCAGTAGATTACATATTATTGGGGCCAATAAACAAAAAACTTTAATAATGATAGCACCCCCCCCAAAAAAAAAAAAAAAAAAGGGGGGTGGGGGATAGGGTCAATAATATATGGAGGCACATATGGGGGCTATTAAATTTCATTTTGGGGCACATTTTACAGCAGGATCAGTCTGATGGGAACTACTGCTCCCATCGAGCTGATCCTGCTGGCATGAGTGGACGGGGGACAGACATAGGCCGATGGGAGTAGTAGTGTCACATCGGCCTATGTCTGCCTGCTGACACCCGCGCACACAGACCCCCACACAGACCCCACATACACACCACACAGACACATACAGACCACATACACACCACACAGACACATACAGACACTTACCACACTAATCATGAATCCCACGTTGACATTCATCCGCTTGTACCATCCCACGTTAGCAGCCATGATCCTGAGAGACGGGAATATTATGGGATTCTCGTCTTCCTGGATTATGGGATGCTCATGGGATGGATGGATGGAACGCCCAATTGTGACGTCACTTCCTATTTGCTGCGGTTTTGAGGTACAAGACCGCAGCAAATGCGCTTCACTTCCGCAATTATTTTTACATATTTGCGGATTTGAAGCGGCCCAATGCAAGTCAATGGCGGCGATTACGCCGCGCTTCCGTAAAATTAAATGACATGCTGCGGATTTTTCCGCGGAGCATAAACGCAGCGGAAAAAAACGCAGCGTGGGCATTGACAGTGCGGCATCTCATTGAGGACCATGGGGGGCGGATTACCAAGCGCTTTTGGAGCGTTTATGCTGCGGAAATTCCGCAGCATAAACGCTTGTAAAACGCTACGTGGGCACACAGCCTAAGAAAGACAAAACCGCCCTTTTATTTCCTTAAATATTCAGGTTTCAGGTTTATTAACCTTTTGGATTCACCGACATACTCTGTAGTTGTTCAATAATAAAATTAATTATCAAAAATACAAATTGCCTAATAAATCTGCACACAGTGCACAATGTGCATGCTCCAATAAGAAAAAAAAAAAAAACATTGCAAGAACAGGTGTGTCCAAACTTTTGACAGGTACTGTAAACATCATGGCTGTCATCTGCTCAGGACTCCAATATGAGCCATACTTGTTCCCACTCTGGAGTTCTCAGTGAACTGTAGATTTCATGGTCGCTAATTAATTTGAATAGGGCACCATTAAATACCATTTTTTTTCTTTTAAAGGCTGCTGTAGTAAAAAAAAAATCGTACTCACCTGAAGCTTCTCTTGTGATCAATTGGAATTTTCACCTTCAGAATGGCCAGACGTCTTTATAGTCCTGTTATCTCTATCTTTACACAGCAACAAATCTCCTTAATCTGGACAATGGTCATCTTTTCTTTAGCAAAGCCACTCAGGTTATACATCTCAAGCTGTGAAATACGACTGATATTTTCTCATCATGCTGCTTTTCTAGGATGCTGGTCAAAAAGATTATTTTAAAACCTATATAAAAATATTATCTGCTCTCCATGTCAGTGGTACATACTTTCCAATATTGGTTATTTTTTAGCATAAGCATAAGCATCCTCCGTGAAAGTAACAAAATTAGCTTTGCTGCCCCTCTGCCACTCTAGCGCTGCCTCCCTGCTGCGGCCCCTTGTCTTTGCTGGCATTGCAGAAACTGCGATGTCACAAACCGCATTCGGCAATCACTGAGCTCCATGTTCATGGAGAAGTACACAGCACAGGAACACTGAGACTAGTGATTGGCTGCAGTGGTCACGTATTATAGTCGTGACATCACCTCTGCTTCCATGTCATCAAAGGAGTAAGTAAGGCTGATTTTGTATTCAACCTGGAAGACAAGGTTTATGCTGTCCCAGACAAGAGCAGAATAATGATGAAGCAGAAAGCCTAACTCCCTGGGCGTCTTGCTGTAGGTTTGATAAAACACTGATTTATCTAAAGCAACTTTACTAGTCCTCTCAATGATGACCTCCTGCCATGTAGTCTTTGATACACAGGAGTTCTGCTATCGCCATCTCTAATTGGCAGATTTCTGCCTATGCACAGTGTAGGCAGAGAGATGTTAATGAATAGTGCAGGTGTGGTTGACAGATGTCATCACTGAGAAAACTAACAGATCTACAGCAGATAAAACAGTTGTATTATCAAAAATGTAGCAAACAGCCCAGCAAGTGACAATACAGGAATCAGGGTCTCTGTCCTTACTTTATGCTACCTTCAGATTGGGAAGCATAAACCTGGTGACAGATTCCATTTAAAGGGAATCAGTTACTAGAGTTTTACCACCTAATCTGAGAGATGCATAATGTAAGGACAGAGAACCTGATTCCAGTAATGTGTCACTTACTGGGCTGCTTGCTATAATTTCAGTAGAATAACTGTTTTATCAAAAGGAGATTATCACTAGGAGACTAGTAAACCTGCTGCCATGTGGTCTTGTAGGAGGTCAGCCCCTGCCAAGAACTGAATTACACTGTGACTTTGAGAGACAATGCTCCACTCTGATTTGTGTGTAATTGGACTAGTCCTTTCACCCTGAAGCTTGCAGTGCATTGGTTTGAGTAAGAAGCAGGAAGTGTCTGTTCAGGAAGTAGGAGTTAGAGAGACTCATGGCTGTGTTAGGAAGACAGGACACTAAGATTGTCCTAACTCTGAGAGACTGTAAAATTTATTAGCGGCTTTAAGGGAGAAGATAGTACCCAGTTACCGCAGGATTGACTAGCAGGACTGGTTCAGAAGGAAAAAGTCGCATAGCACAGCCAAGGCAGTTTTCCCCGAGTAACTGTAACCTGGAGAGATAAAACAATGCTGTGTTATCAGTGCTCCCTCAGCATTGAAAGCAGGGATGAGGCTTGCCCATACCCGGAAGAAGACGGATCTGTTAACCTGAAGGAAGAGCTCAACACAACAAACTTGGTTCTACTACATCGGTACCGAGCAGAAGCTAACATACTTTCTCCTCAGTGCTGCAGAATTGTGAGTGTGACACCAGTGTTTAACTGTGTTAGGGTGTAGAGCAGGTTTTTCTAGCTAGAGCACTGTAGCAGTGCGGTCCGATTATCAGAAAACCGGTAGGAAATTAGAAGTTTGTAGAAATTGTTTATACTGTTTGTATTGAACTTTGTATTGTCATAGCTGGAGCGCAGCTTAGGTGAAACGCTCCAGCCATCTCTCCTTGTATCTATTATTGCTATTATCATTACAAGAACCGTTAGTATTATTTTCCTGCATATAATCCTCTGTCTTTAATAAAGCCGGTGTTTTGTTTCTGCCTCCAAAATATGCCTCTGTCCGACCAGATTCCAGTGAGCTACTAAGATTTATAATGTCAGCCAAGATCTTCAAGTGGAGATCGCTCTGGCCAGCCTGGAGGGTGAGGCCCGCAGAAACATCTTCCTGCAACCAGAAGCCACGCGTAACACCTTAAAAGAGAGGAGCTATATGGTGAATCAGCTAGTGCAGGGCATCTCCGGGGTAAGTTCTTCTACTGGCTGCAGTAGGAAGGGGTAGGGGGTCTCCCAATATGGCACAGAGCTACAGGAAGTACTTGCAGATTGTTACAATACTGGCATAGTACTGCTGGAAACCAGTGGCCGAAGGAGCACAAGCAAGAACAGCAAGTGGTAGTAGAAGTTCTTGGAGATAGCAAGGAGTTGTAGGAAACAATCCGTAGATAAATTAGAACAGCCTGGGTAAGAATGTTCAGGAGCTGGAGACTCAAGCTAAGCTAACAGCTAGACACAATACTTAAGCAATGAGTGAGAGATTAATGCGGCTTCACGTAGACCCAAACAGGAAACAAGATGGATTCCATAGATTCAGAATCCGCCATCTTGGAAAAGGGCAATTATAGAACACAACAGCAGCCTCCAGTGGTACGGAGTGAAACTGCAGCACAATTATTAAAGTGAACAATATCGGCCACTAGTGGTCAAACTGTAGAAGGCAACAGAATTCCTGACACAGAAATGCAAAAGAAAGAGGCAATGGAGTAAGTGGCATGGGGTATTTTAACTGGAAACTATAAGAACAATTTATCCTGGGACTCCACAGTACTCCTCTGAGGCAGATCCTGCGTGAGTGAGTTAGAGTAGATCCTGCTTTAAGCTTTCAGCAAATATTGTCAGAGATGGTGGTTGAAAGCAAAGAAGAAAGCTATGCTTCTGGAGTGGTATAGACCCAGACCGTCACAACCCTTGGGGGCGTAAAGAATGAAAAGGTTCTGATAAGAGTAGTACAAGATCTGCAGAGTTCCCTGAATATTATGCAAGAGAAGTTGACTCAAGGGGACTGCCTCTGCCTCTGATGCCGCCTACCCAGCCCTACAATATCCCTATCGCGCCTTCCCCCAGGCTCCAGAACCTGAGCCTCCCTACGCAAGTCTACTGAACCTCTATGGTCCTCCACCTACTATGCCTATATGTGGACCGTTCCACCCAGTTCCTCAATATCCTCCACCAACAGGCCCTCAGCCTGAGCCGATCTATCCGGGATCCAAGCGTCCTCCACCGAGGCCAGCTATTCAGGCTCTAAGGGCACTTTCCACACGCAGACGAAGAGAGGATCGTCTGGATGCAGTGTTGGCAGTGTGGAAGTAGAGGACACTTCGCTAGAAGGTGTCGGAGTGATTTGTAAGGATACCCAGAATCGCTGTTTAACTTGCGGTCCACCGCAGTAGTGTGATATACAGCGGGGGAGGTAGAGAGACAAGCCGCCCAGCACAACTCCGAACATCTGGTTGCAGGGTTCCTGAGTTTGAAGGCATCCCAGTGGACTGCTTATTGGATATCGGGTCACAGGTAACGACCATGCCAGAGTGGTACTTCAACCGTTACTTTCAAGAAATAGTCAAGCCTAAGTGGGAGACGCTGATCTGGGTAACAGCGGTTAATCAGCAACCGATCCCCGTCGCGTGGGTCATGTGGATTAATTTACAGCTATGTAGACAAGATGTGCAAAGAAAAGTCATCCTGCTGGTTCCTGAGCCATTCAAAGAAGATGTACCGGTGATAATGGGCATGAATATCCAGATCATGATCACTAAATAGGGGCCTGCCTACTGGAAACAGGCCACTCCGCACAAACCCACCCAGAAAGTATTCCAATGGCTGATCCGCGTCTGTGGGACACAGAATAGTGTCCTGGTACACCAGTCTGTGGGAGTTATCCGAGTCTCGGGAAGACATTCTCTCACCCTCCCTCCTTGTTGGGAGACCATCCTGGCACTGCCTGTGGGAACCTTCGCAACCTTGAAGGTATGGAGGTGGTCATCGAACTTGGCCTAGGAGAGGTAGGCCAGAATGCCCTGTTAGCCCGTACATTAGCAGTAGTCAATAATAAACAAGCACCCATCAGAGTTGTGAATGTGGGACAGAGAGAAGTCTGTTTAACACCTGGAGAGGAGTTGGCTTGTGTTTACCTACAGCAAAGCGAAGTGCTGAGTAGGAAAAAAGTTACCCTAGCCCCTGTAGATGATGCTGTCCCTGGCAGTCACGGCCGAAATGGAAGAGGCCCCCGACCCCGGAATGAAATGGGCGAGCCATATTGGCCAAATGGGGGTGCATGTGAAGACTCTCGATCTGGATCATATACAAGCAGTCTGAGCAATGCTGTGGCAGAATCAGGCCGCGTTTGCCCGCCACACTGATGACTTAGGCTGCACAGACCCCATCACCCATGAGATTTCGATGGGGGACACTTCGCCGATCCAAGAAAGATATCGACAGATACCTCCCAAGCTGTACCAGGAGATGAAGACTTTGTTGAAACAAATGTGGGATTCGGGAGTGGTGCAGAGTAGCCAGAGTCCATTGGCAGCCATAGTGGTGCTTGTCAAGAAGAAGGACAAAACGATTTGTTTTTGCATGGACTATTGATGGTTGAATGCGTGCACTGTGCGAGACTCATACCACCTGACTTGCATAGAGAAGTCCTTAACGGCCCTAGGGAAGGCTAAATACTTCTCCTCTCTGGATCTGACTCGCCCCCTGGGCCATGGGGCACTCGGGACCAGACTTCAGGGCAATGCTGGGAGTAGTAGTGGCGACCCGGTCCCGTGACTCAGGGTGGTCAGACCAGTGGTCGTCTATGATGTGCTGTAGGTAATGTCCGACTATGCCACCCGTGGATTGCGGTCAGGGCTAATCGCCGCTGCAGTGCAGACCGCTGGGGCTGATATAAATGTGCAGCACTGAATAGTTCAACTCCCCACGGGAGGAGTATGGCCCCAGGGCAGTGTATATAATGGATGATGGAGGGGATGATTCCGACCGCGTTAGCCAGGAAACGGAGGCCTCTTAAACAGTTCAGGGTCTTTATTAGAACAGGTAATATGACCCAGAAACAGGCCCGGCTAGGAGGGGGCCTGGATGTCTGAGAACAAGTGGGAAGCTGGCCCTGGTCAGGGTGTGGGTGTAGGCCTACCGTGCTCTCTGTGCTCCTTCTGGCTATTTCCCTTCTGGTAATGTAACAGCCCACATTCCTGAGCTCACCGTGTCCTCTCGCCCGTATGGCTTGCAACTTGGGTCCCTTTCTTCTCCCGGCCTGGTACGGCTTTGCTGGTCCCTTCTGCTGTGGCGGAGTCTCCGGGCTTCTTAGGCCAAGGAACATACAGTCCCCTGCGGACTGGTTATCTGTTGTAGGACCTGGAATCCTCCCAGCCTCAGACACCAAAGTCTGGTAGATTAGTTGCTTTATCTGCCAGGACAGGCTCACTTCGCCTTTGTCCCTGGCTCGTGGCTCTCCTACTGCCACATGTTCTCTTAGGCTGCAACACAACTGTCTGTCCCTGCTATGGCACACCTCTCAATCCAGAGACAGGTTATCCAGTTCTCCCTAACCCTGCCCCCAGCTCCAGCTTTTATAGGGGCAGCCTGCTCCCCCTACTGGTCTGGGACAGGAGGTGCTGCATGCTAATGGTCCTTGACTAGAGGACCTCCCCCTTGCTCTCAGACACAGCTTTATTATATTTGTGGCATCCAGGCCAGGGTGACACATTCCCCCCTAGTGAAATTTAGTACTCCGGAACTAAGCAAGAAACAAGAATAACATGCATGACCATAAAACATTAGTAGACAAACGACGCACAGGTTGAGTTCTTAAGGTCACAGTGTGGTCTGTGACCGGGTGTCCATATCACCAACACAACGGGGAGCCTTAACCAGTTGGGGGTCTGTCCTAGCCCCAAGTCCTTTACAGTCTTAGTTCATTCCTTGGTCAGGCTCCGAACGCAGTCCATACAAAGTCCCGGTTATTAGAAGTCCATAACCTTTGAGTCCATACGGTAACTGTAAGAAACTGAAACACACAATTACCAATCATGCATGTAACTTTGCAAACATTTCAACACTTGGCAACAGGGTTATTTACAGTTTTAGTGCACCCTATATTCTCCAGCGAGCGGGTGTCTGCCCCTTTGTGCTCCTGGTTGACCTCCTTAATCCACTGTCTGGTGGTGGACCGACCTGGCTTTCCCCACTAGCGTTAGGGGTAGAGCTACCAGCTTGGTGTACAGGTAGGGCAGGCAGCTGTCTGCGGGTCCTTTGGCTTACCGCAGGCATGGCAGGCTCACTGTCAGCAGAGGGTTGATTCTCCTGGGCTGCTGGTACAGGCTCTTCTGCCTCTGGAACTGCTTGCTCTTCTTCACCTTCCGGCTCTGGTGTATGTTGTTGCTGAGCCGGTTGCAGGAAATGCAGGACGGGTACCACTATTGCATCGTTTATTCGAGTCCAGGACTGAGGGAACTCTCCAAGAACGGTGTTGATCATTTCTTCCTTGTCCTCTGCGGGTTCAAGGTCATTTTGATCCTCTTCTGCACTACGGAGTTGCTCGGGGCACCTTTTTAGGTGGTCTCTGGAGACGGTACTAGTGGTTTTCCCCTCCATCCTTGGTGATCACGCACACCTTCGAATTGTCGTGGTCAGAAATGCAGTACGGTGTGGGGTTCCCTTTCCCACTGGTCGTCCAACTTATGTAGCCTTCTCTTGCGCTTCAGGACCTGCTCACCAGGTTCTAGGGGACCAGCAGGGGCGTGTTGGTTGAAGAATCTTTCTTGCCTTTCTCTCACCTGGGCCAGGCTCTTCTCCACACTCTCCTGTACCTTCTTGTACTGCAGTCGCCTTTCCGTATCCCAGTCCGCATCCGGGGAGGTGTCCTCAGGTGTTAGGACTCCCATCTCCAAGTCCATGGGCAGCTTACCTGGTCTGGCTCGCATCAGGTAAGCCGGGGTGCAGTTTGTAGCATTCACCGGGATATGGTTGTACAAGTCTATTAGGTCCGGCAGTTTTTCTGGCCACAGGTTGCGTTCCTCCAGGGGCAGCGTCTTCAGGAGATCGATGACTATATTGTTCATTTTCTCACACATCCCGTTGGTTTGTGGGTGGTAAGGAGTTGTCCGAATCTTCTTACAGCCATAGAGGTTGCAGAATTCTTGGAAGATTTCAGCTTCGAACGCTGGACCCTGGTCCGTCAGGACCTGTTCCGGATACCCGTGTGGACGGCAGAAGTATTGCTGGAAGGCTCTGGCCGCCGTTTGGGCTGTCAAGTCTTTTACCGGGACCACCACTAGAAAACGGGAATAGTGATCCACGATTGTCAGGGCGTAGATGTATCCTGACCGGCTTGGAGCCAATTTGACGTGGTCCAGAGCTACCAGCTCAAGAGGCTGCTGGGTGACGATGGGCTTCAAGGGTGTCTTCTGGCTGGTGCGGTCTTTTCTCCTTAAGTTACAAGGGCCACAGTCCCTGCACCACTTCTCTACAGCCCCTCTCATGCCGACCCAAAAGAACCGTCCTCTTAGCAGAAACTCCAGTTTCTTCCAACCGAAGTGCCCCGCTCTGTCATGGTAAGCCCCCAGGACCATAGCTGCATCCCGCCTTGGAACCACGACTTGCCAGGTCAGCTCGTGTGTCCGGTGGTTGACAAGTTTTCTGCACAGCTTGCCTTCATAGAGGAACAGCTTGCTCTTCTCTTTCCATAGCTGCTTGGCTTCCTCTGGAGCATCCGGATCTAAGCTGGCGTCTTCCTGGGTCAGCAGATCTTTCACCAGGTGGATTGCAGGGTCACTATCTTGGGTCTCGGCCCAGCTGTGGTGAGGTAGGGGATTGATCATAACAGTTGATAAATCTTCCTCTTTCACGCGGTGGGAGTATTGAGCGGCCCCATATCGGTGAAACGCGGGGAGTTCTACCTCCTCCAGCTCTTCTGGGTCTTCGTCACCTTCAGGTAAGTGAGGCATTCTCGACAGGACGTCAGCATTGGCATTGGTTTCACCTGCCCGGTACTTGGTCACGAAGTCATAATTGGAGAGACGGGCCATCCACCGCTGTTCCAGGGCACCAAGTCTTGCACTGTCTAGGTGTGTTAACGGGTTGTTGTCCGTGTACACAGTGAACTTTGCAGAGGCCAAGTAATGCTTGAAGCGTTCCGTTACGGCCCACACCACCGCCAAGAATTCTAGCTTGAAGGAGCTGTAATTCTCCAGGTTCCTCTCGGTGGGCCTCAGCTTCCGGCTGGCGTACGCAATCACCCTTTCTCTGCCCTGTTGGTTTTGTGACAGTACGGCTCCCAGTCCCACATTACTGGCGTCTGTGTGGAGAATAAAAGGCTGGTCATAATCAGGGTAGGCCAGGATCTCATCCCCTGTGAGGGCCATCTTCAACTGGCGGAAGGACTCCTCTTACGTTTTATCCCACTTGAAGGGTGGCTTTTGGCTTCTGGACTTAGACTGTCCTATCAGGAGGTCCTGCATAGGAGCTGCCATCTTAGTGAACCCGGGGATGAACCTTCGGTAGTAGCCTACCAACCCGAGGAACTGCCTCACTTCTTTGATGTTCGAGGGGCTTGGCCAACTCTTGATTGCCGTGACCTTGTCAGGGTCGGGGGCTACTCCTTCCGCACTTACCACGTGCCCTAGGTACTGGACCTTCGGTTTCAACAGGTGACACTTCGATGGTTTCACCTTCAGGCCATAGCCTGCCAGGGCTTCGAACACCTCAGCCAGGTGCTTTAGATGGTCCTCGTAAGTCTTCGAATAGACGATCACGTCGTCCAGGTAAAGGAGGACCGTCTCGAAGTTTCGGTGCCCTAGACAGCATTCCATCAGCCTCTGGAAGGTCCCTGGTGCGTTGCAGAGCCCGAAGGGCATACAGTTGAACTCGCTCAGTCCCATCGGGGTGGTGAAGGCGGTCTTCTCCTTGTCAGCCTCTGCCACAGGAACCTGCCAGTACCCGCTAGTAAGGTCCAAAGTAGAAAAGAAGTTAGCTGATTTTAGTGCGGCTAAAGACTCCTCTATTCTAGGCAGCGGATATGCGTCTTTGTGGGTGATACGGTTGATTTGTCTATAGTCCACGCACATTCTCATGGTGCCGTCTTTCTTTTTTACTAGAACCAGGGGGGCTGCCCAGGGGCTACAGCTATCTCTAGTGACCCCAGCCTCTTTCACTTCTCTTAGCATGCCCTTGGCGTTCTGATAATGTGCAGGGGGTACAGGCCTGTGTCTCTCTTTTATTGGTGGGTGGCTCCTCGTGGGGATATGGTGTTCTATCCCTTTTACTCTGCCGAAGTCTAGCGGGTGCTTACTAAAAATTCTCGTTTTTGGTGCAGGGAAGTGGAGTCAGCACCCACATGGAGTTTCTGGCACCAGTCCTCCTTTTGCTTCTGGGAGCCATTACCCTCCGCCTGTGGAGATGGAGGCAAAGGCTCCACGGCCCTGATAGCTTTGTGTTTGACGGCAAACAGTTTGGCAAGTGTAGCGTACCTGGGTAGGTGTACCTCCCTCTCCCCAATGTTGAGAATGCGAACGGGCACCCTCCCATGATGGACATCAACCACCCCCCGGGCTGTCAAAATGGTGGGCCTGCTGTCTGAGTACACGGGTTCTACCATGGCTTGGTAGTCTCTACCTCTCAACCCGATTGCAGTCCTACACCAGATCATCATTTCACTTTTGGGAGGCATGGAAATGGGGAATGGGTCACTCATTCTTACGCTACCGATCTCACCACCAGACAGTTCTACCTGCTGCCGTCTCATCAGGGCTTTTATCTCTTTGTTGAGGACTCTCTGTTGGCTGGAACTAGCATTCACCGCTACCTGTTGTAGAATTACAATTACCTCTGAAAGACAATTTTCAATCATGTTAGTACCCACAGTTATTTTAGGGTGACTTTCACGACGGTCAATGTCCACAATAATCACTCCCTGTGCCGGCAGTTCAACTTTACCAATCTTAATGGTCATCTCTTTGAACCCCATCTGTGGCACGGGCAAGCCATTACTGGTGATGATGCTCAAGTCACTGTCTGGATACCGTGTTATATCAGCATCAGTCCAATACTGCTTAAAAAGTACATAAGGGATAGTGGTTACTTGCGACCCGGTATCCAGCAAGGCGCTCATGGGGATACCGTCCAGCACCACGGGTAAAACCGGGCGCCCCCCAACGTACTTATTACGCCAATTGTAAGGGCCTGGTGATCTTATGCCTGGGGGTTGGCCCTCTGCCCCAGGTTGGACCCGTTTAAATTACAGTACCTGGAAATGTGTCCGGGCTGGTTGCATCGACGGCAAATGGGCTGTCCATCCTCTGCGTAGCGGTCTGTAGGCCTCCCTCCGAACGACGGGGTCCTCCTCTGTCGACGCCACGGGACATCCTCCGGACTTGAAGCCAACTCGATGGGTCTTGACGGGTCCACTTGTAACGCCTGGACGGTCCTGGTCAATGCCGCGACGCTCCTGATCAGCTCCTGGACTTGGTGGTGCCGATCTTTCGACGGGGCTTGGTTCAGGGCCTGTGCATCGGCCCCCACAGAGTCCATAGAGGAGGGCGCCGCCTCCTGGTGGTAGGTGAGAGAAGGGCGCCGGGGGTTTATAGCGCCACTTGTTGCGGGCTCACGGAGCACCCTTATGGCCCTGTCCTTGAATTGGGCAAAGGTCAGGTCAGGGTTCTGAAAGAACATAAGGCACAGCTGTGTCCTGTGGGCGCTAGACAGCAGACCTTCTATGAACAGTTCTGTTAGTAGCTTTTCTGTATCCTGCACGCTGCCAGGGTCAGCTTGTTTGATGGCCCTCAAGGCTTCCTGCAAATTTAGGGCACAGTCTCTAATGCTGTCCTGTGCCCGCTGCTTACATCCATAGAACTGCATTTTAATTTCAGCGGAGGTACAGGTATCAAAGGTACCTCGCAGCCAGGCCAGAATGTCCTTTACAGTCCTTTTCTCCTCGGCGGGCCATGACTTTACCTCCCGCTGGGCTGCGCCAGTTAGCTGCCCTGTCAGTATGTTAATCTTCTGTTCCTCTGTCAGGGGGTAAACTTGGAACAAACTGTACAGCCTTTCCTTAAAGTCAGTTAGGGCATGGGGCTCCCCTGAATACTTGGGCAGCCAGGCCGCTCCAGGGATATAAGGCAGGGAAAATGGCATCACCGCTGCTGCAGCGGCGCTGGTGGTAGAAGGTCCCTCCGCGTCCGTCATCTTCCTCCGCCTAGTTAAGCGTGGCCTAACTTCCGACGATCCTCTTCTGTAGGCCGCGGCTCCACTGGTGCTGCTCCGGACGAGGACCTTCCGTTGCATCCTGGTGACGTCAGCGTCGCTCTCTCTCCCTTCCAGGACCTTGCGCAGCGTCGGTGCGTGGGGCGGAGCTTCGGGACTCGTGCGGTTTGGACATCCACGCCCCTCTTTTTCCCGCGCGGCGTCCTGAAGATGGCGTCCGATGGCGGGAAAACGGCTGAAGATGGCGGGAACCGACGGAAGATGGCGGGAGACGCCTGGAAATGGCGGAAAACCTCTTTTCAGGTGCGTGTATAGTCTTTTTCAGGCACGCAATACCCGTTTGTGGCGGGTTGGTTACTATTCTGCTGACTACGCCAAAGCTGACTCGCCCCCTGGGCCGTGGGGCACTCGGGACCGGACTTCAGGGCAATGCTGGGAGTAGTAGTGGCGACCCAGTCCCGTGGCTCAGGGTGGTCAGACCAGTGGTCGTCTATGATGTGCTGTAGGTAATGTCCGACTATGCCACCCGTGGATTGCGGTCAGGGCTAACCGCCGCTGCAGTGCAGACCGCTGGGGCTGATATAAATGTGCAGCACTGAATAGTTCAACTCCCCACGGGAGGAGTATGGCCCCAGGGCAGTGTATATAATGGATGATGGAGGGGATGATTCCGACCGCGTTAGCCAGGAAACGGAGGCCTCTTAAACAGTTCAGGGTCTTTATTAGAACAGGTAATATGACCCAGAAACAGGCCCGGCTAGGAGGGGGCCTGGATGTCTGAGAACAAGTGGGAAGCTGGCCCTGGTCAGGGTGAGGGTGTAGGTCTACCGTGCTCTCTGTGCTCCTTCTGGCTATTTCCCTTCTGGTAATGTAACAGCCCACGTTCCTGAGCTCACCGTGTCCTCTCGTCCGTATGGCTTGCAACTTGGGTCCCTTTCTACTCCCGGCCTGGTACGGCTTTGCTGGTCCCTTCTGCTGTGGCGGAGTCTCCGGGCTTCTTAGGCCAAGGAACATACAGTCCCCTGCGGACTGGTTATCTGCTGTAGGACCTGGAATCCTCCCAGCCTCAGACACCAAAGTCTGGTAGATTAGTTGCTTTATCTGCCAGGACAGGCTCACTTCGCCTTTGTCCCTGGCTCGTGGCTCTCCTACTGCCACACGTCCTCTTAGGCTGCAACAAAACTGTCTGTCCCTGCTCTGGGACACCTCTCAATCCAGAGACAGGTTATCCAGTTCTCCCTAACCCTGCCCCCAGCTCCAGCTTTTATAGGGGCAGCCTGCTCCCCCTACTGGTCTGGGACAGGAGGTGCTGCATGCTAATGGTCCTTGACTAGAGGACCTCCCCCTTGCTCTCAGACACAGCTTTATTATATTTGTGGCATCCAGGCCAGGGTGACACAGATCTACCTAGCGGGTATTGGCAGGTATCGGTGGCAGAAAAATACAAGGCAAAGACAGTGTTCATACTCCTGATGGGACTTTTGATTTTAACAGAATGCCATTCGGACTATCTAATGCACTGGGTATGTTCCAGCGGCTGATTGAGAAGTGCTTTGTGAACTTTGAAGCCAATCTGATATACCTGGATGATATCATTGTGTACTCTGCTACCTTTCAAGAACACCTGAACAGACTTGGGCAGGTACTCAGGCGATTTCAGGCCCATTGCCTGAAGCCAAAGAAGTGTCATCTTTTCAAGAAGGAGATTGAGTACCTGGGCCATAAGGTGTCCCAGCATGGAGTCTGGCCTTTTCAAGACAAAGTAGCTGCGATACAGCAATGGCCAACACCTAGAACCCTATAGGAGTTGAAAGCCTTCCTTGGATTGGTCGAGTTCATCAAGGACTATGCGAAAATAGCGGGCTCTCCAAACGAGCTGCTAAGGGGGACATCTTGGGTACCCAAGAATCAAAGCATACCCTGGGAACAGAAACAGGAGGAGGCCTTTCAGACCCTGAAATAAGCCCTGACATCAGCCCTCATCCTGGCTAATGCAGACTTAGATATGCCGTACCTCTTATACACTGATGGCAGTCTCTATGGACTTGGGGAAGTCCTTTTGCAGATACAAGACAGAGACAAAAGGGTTATTGCCTATGCCAGTAGGTCCCTACATGATGTGGAGTGAAACCCTTACAACTACAGCTCCTTCCGGCTGGAACTCCTTGCCCTGATGTGGGACATGATGGAGAAGTTAGTGGAATACCTGACAGGGGCCAAGATTCTTGTGCGGACTGATAACAATCTGCTGATCCATCTTGACTGCCAAGCTGGGAGCCCTGGAGCAGTATTGGGTAGCTCACCTTGCAAAATATGACTTTTCAATGCGCTACCAACGCTGATGGCCTATAAAGGGTAAACTTTGAAAGTCCAGAAAGAGACCTCGATGAACACCTGGAAGAAGAGGAAATTTCAGACTTCCACAAATTCACACCCCAGCAGTAGTGGTACAGTCAACTGGGGAGGCCCGCTCTCTACCAAAGACACTAAGGAGAACTAGCGAAGAATACAAGAGGAAGACGCAGGGTTGTGTGGCACCCTGCTGTTCACAGGTACCACAGGACCCAGGGTGCATGGATGGACTTCTCCACAAGAGGCACTCATTACATACAAACACCTCCACCCTTCCACCTCATACCACCAGAGGGAGCCCGTTAGGGATATATATATGGAAGGTGGAGCCAGGCAGTCAGTTGAGAGTCAGACAGAGTCAGAGAGTCTGAGAGCGTGCTGACGCTGAGAGCAGCGAAGACGCAGCACGTCTGCTGCTGTGTTCTGAGGGCCCCGAGTGAGGAGAGGAGAGAGGAGTTGAGGGGGCCGAGGAGCATCATAGGCTAACCCCGAATATACAAACCGGACACCGGGTCCGCGCCTACAGGGTCCTTTATACCCAGTAGGGATCACCAGCATACCAGGAGGACTACAAGTCCCTGGCCGACCTGAAGCTAAACCCTTAACAGGATCAGGAACCACGAAGGCCCCAGCGTTACCAGGGATAGTGGTTGCCAGCAGAAGGTCCTACTACCAAGCGACAGGTGAAGGAACAGCACGACACATAGGCCCAGTTGCAGGCTGGCCAGGAGCATACAGAGAGGCAGACACGGACCAGGAGGCCTTATACTGGGGAGAAGTCCTGAAGTGCACCCATCCTACTGAGTACCCTGGACCGTACCTGACATCCGCACCAGTAAAGGTATTGAAGCGAATCCCCTGTCTCTGTCAGTTACTCCTTCTGCGCCATTCCGCCTGCACTACAGGTCCCAGCATCACCACCCACCATCAAACTCCACACTGCCCCGGGGGCCTGCTCCGCCTGTGGGGAGCAGAAACATCCCAGCTGCCATCCCATCACCCCCCGGAGGTCTGCAGCAGCGCTGGTAATCCTTACCAGGTACCACAGGTGGCGTCACAAACTATTTACTTTATTTTTATTTTCATCCAAGTTCCAATCCCCTTTTTGGTTGACCGCCCTGGGCCACGGACCGGGCCAGCCACTGTGACATATCCACCCAGCATCCATAGGCCCGGCTGCCGAGTACCCCATTGCCCCGGGGGTGCGTCAGTTGCAGCAAATCAAAGGCTGGGTGACCCAGCGAAAGATACCCAACAAGGAAGAAAGTGCTGAAGATGAAGTCCAAGATGAAGTCCGTGCTGCGCCACTGGGACAGGTTGGGAGTTCAAGGACTGGATCTATACCGCAAGTGGCAACAGACTGCTGATTTAGAGGCAAGGTGGCAAGTAGTAATCCCCGGAAGTGTGGCATGAGAAATTGTCAAAGAAGCTCATGAGTTTGGAGCCTCCTCAGACCAGGAAAGACCTACCGGTGGCTGCAGTGTTAAGTATATTGCTGGCGGCTGGAGGCCATGGTTGAGCAAGTTTGCCGACAGGACCGAGTGTGTGACCTCACCAAAAGTACTAAACAGAGGACACCCGAACAGACCGTACAGACCAAGGAACTGCTTGAAGTGTTAATGATAGACTACCTGCTCGTGGGACAATCAACTAGAGGTCCATAGTACTTCCTGGTTATGACTGACCACTTCTCCAAATTTTCAGTGGTCACCTCAATTCGGGACCAAACAGCTGAGTCCAGTGCATGAGACATCTGTCAAGATTTCATCTGGATCTACGGCTGTCCGAAGCGGATCCACTCAGACCAGGGAGCGTGTATTCAGGGTAAAGTGATGGAGGAACTGAACTGACTGTACAGCATGAAAACATCCAGGACAACTCCTTAGCATCCCCAAGGAAATGGGGCCTCTGTTTCAAATGCTGAGATCATTAGAGGAAGAAAATAAAGCAAATTGACCTGACTACATACCCGAATTGGTCTGGACTTATAACAATCAGGCCCACACCACCACAGGTTATACCCCGCACATGTTAATGTTTGGTAGAGACGGCCAAGAAATCGTCAAACTAAATCTGGAACAGCCAGAGGATCTATTTGAACGATGTACCACCTCATGGGTGAAAGAACACCGTTGGTGGCTCCAGACCTTCCGCCGGCTAGCAGGCCAGCAGTTACAAGAGAAGACCTATAACAGCCAACCTCCAATTCAGGAAGTTAAGCTCCAGATTGGGGATGGAGTGCTCCAGACTGGGGATGGAGTGCTGGTGCAGGAAAGTCATCCTAAAGGCAAGCTGAGTGAACGTTGTGAGGTGCATCCATGCAAAGTGATCAAGAGAGTGTACCCCAGTGGTATGGTGTATGAAGTTCAGGTAGAAAATGGGGAAACTGATCCAAGAACTTTACACAAGAATGTTACGGCCATGCCGGTCTGAAGATCCCACATCTGCTTTGCCTGTTCCTTCATCAGGGCCAACTTCCCCTGACAGTGACTCTAGTGAAGACTGGTGGACCATTCCTGAGACTGCAGAAGGTTCCCAGTCCGTGGATGCCGAAGTTCCAGACACAGAACCATTGCCAGCTCGCAGAGGAGAGGAACCCCAAGCTTTGCCCGAACTTTCTGCTGTAGAGGACAGTCCTACAGTATCTGCTACCATTGAAAATAGTCAATACTAATGCAGATCCTCATGCAGGGGTTTCAGAAAATAGGTACGAAGCTGATCAGTTTATTTTGTCCACCTGTATGTATTGTGGGCAACAGGCCACTGCTGTATATACAGTTGTATAGAGTCTTTTATCCTTCTCCCTGGGCTATACAGCAAGGCAGACGACGGCTGCCTTAGGGATCTAGGGGTCTGCCCCTATCAAGGATTGAATTATACTGTGACTTTGAGAGACAATGCTCCCCTCTGATTTGTGTGTACTTGGACTAGTCCTTTCCCCCTGCAGCTTGCTGTGGGTTGGTTTGAGTAAGAAGCAGGAAATGTCAGTTCAGGAAGTAGGAGAGAGAGACTCATGCCTATGTCAGTAAGACAAGACAATGAGATTGTCCTAACACTGAAAGTCTGTAAAATGAATTAGCAGCTTTAATGTGCTCTGTTACCACAGGATCGACTAGCAGGATTGGTTCAAAATGAATGAGTCACATAGCACAGCCAAGGTGGTTTTCCCCGAGCACCTGTACCTGGAGAGAGAAAACAATGCTGTGTTACCGATGATCCCTTAAAAGCGGGGATGAGGCTTGCCCATACCCAGAAGAAAACGGATCCGTTAATCTGAAGGAAGAGCGCAACACAAAAAACGTGGCTCCACTACATCGGGACCAAGCAGAAGCTAGCAGACTTTCTCTTCAGCACTGCAAAACTGTCAGTGTGACAGTGGTGTTCAACTGTGTTAGGCTGAGTTCACACGATGCGTATTTAATGCGTTTCCGCGGCGTTTTTGCAGTTGCGTAAACGCCGGGGAAACGCATTAAAAACGCATGGTAGAAGGGCAGCAATGTTCCCCAATTGAAATCCGCATGTGCTGTGCCCATGATGCGGATTTTTCCGCAGCGTAAACGCTGCGCTCAAAAATCCGCAGCATGTCAATTAATTTTGCGGAAACGTGGCGTTTTCGCCGCCATTGACTTGCATTAGAACGCGCCAATTCCGCAAGACAGCATCTGTACTTGCGTAATTGGTGCGTTCTAATGTGCGGATGGTACCCGGGTGTGGAGGAGAGGAGAGTCTCATCCACACCCAGGTACCATTAAAAAAGCTGTAAAAAAAGAATAAAATAAAAAATAAAAGTATTCTTACCTTCTGTTGGCCCGCGCACCGCTCCTTCTTGGTTCCCGGCACTTGCAGTGAGTTGTAGGACCTGCGCTAACGTCATAGTCATGTGACGGGTCACGTGACGCTGACGTCGGCAGGTCTTTCAATTCAAAGTTGCTGGCGAGGGAGAATGGATTGAGCAGGACAGCGCGGGCCATCAGAGGTAAGTATATACACTCTCTCGGGTCACACTATATAAATCCATGTCGGCTGCATGGATTTATATAGTGTAACCTAGTTGTCAAGCACTTTCCAGGTGATGCTAAAATCGCCTGGAATGCGCTTGTCAATCCACATGCGGAAACGCATGTGAATCTGCATGTGGATCCGCATGTATTCTGCAGGAAAAACGCATGCACAATCTGCATGCGTTTTTTCTGCCAGGGAGATGCAGAAATGATGCCGAAATTTTCTGCTTCATTTCTGCATCGTGTGCACATAGCCTTAGGGTGTAGAGTAGGTTTCTCTAGATAGGCCACTGTAGCAGCGCAGCCCGATTATTGGAAGCCAGGTAGGAATTTAGAAGAGTAGTTTGTAGAAATTGTTTATACTGTTTATATTGAAGTTTGTATTGCCATAGCTGGAGCGCAACTTATGAGGCACGTTCCAGCTATCTCTCTTTGTATCTAATATTGCTATTATCATTAGAAGAACTGTTAGTCTTATTTTTCTCTGTCTTTGATAAAGCCAGTGTTTTGTTTCTGCCTCCTCGTCTACTGTACCGTATTTGAGTCCTTCCCAGCGGAGTCGCGCAGGCACCGCTACAGTCTAATCTTACCCCCATCATTGATCGGCTGCTTTCTGCATGAGCACAATTTACACAATGAGGCCTTAAAAAGAAAGAAAATGATTTCTATACAGAGATGAGCCAATCTTTTTATTGGCTAGACATGACAGTGCGCCCATAGCGAACTGGGCCAGTTCTCACCAACGATACAATTGGTTGCCCAAGAAGTCAATGGGACTGGAGTTGGAGAAATGGACATAGTGCATACACGACTGTTCCTCATTGTTCAAGTGGTGCAAATTTGTATGCTGATGTGCATCAGCTTTTGCACCGGCACATAAATCTTCTGTTAAATCATGAGCACATGCTATTCTTTTGCAAAAGACAGTACAATACAGGTGGTCATCCAGCATCGATTGTGGTGAACTTGGACATGTGGGAGTACAATTTCCATATAATTTGACAATTGAACGCAATATAATTCAATAACAGTGTGCCTGTAATATCTGTGTGTCATGTATAATTGTATATGTCTCCAATTTGCTAATTTAAACAGGTGTGGACCATGTAAAAACAAATGGCAGAGGTTAGGAACACTACCTAAAAAGACCACAGTATAGTTGTTTGGTGTACCATTGCCAAACTGGAATATTAAAATAGGTACTGTATTTAAAAAGTAAAATGTGTGTAAATGTGCATAGTTTTTTTTTTTCATTTTATTTTTGGACGGGATAGATATTTAAATTCTCGCACCCAAACAATTGCTTTACCCTAAAAATCTAGGTTGCAAAGTAAGTACATTCATGGAAAGTAATTTGCAACAACAGCCAGCAGTATTGTTGTGGCACCTATAATTGTTAAATGTGACTGGTAAAATAGTTGCAAAACCTTAATCCTTTTATAGTGATTCCTCCTTTCTGTGTGGTGAGTGGCAGCTCAGGCATCCAATCTGGGGCAGGTGCATGTTGAACTGTCAGCATCGTGATTGACAGCTCAGCTGTCCAAACTGAGGCTTGGGTGTACAGAGCTGTTGGTGTTAGAAGTGACAGTCTAGCTGCCCAATCAAGGCTGGGATGTGCAGAGCTTCCTACAGGTGTCTTCTGTTCGGAATGATTTCCAGGCTATTTAGCTGGCGATCTGCCTCTTATCTTTGTCAGTTGTACCTCTGCTCAGTTTGGTGTGTGTTTGCTCTGTGCTTTGAGTTCAGTGTTTTGATCTTTGTTGACTGACCTGGGATTTGCCTTTGACCATCCATTTACCTAGCCCCTTTGTCTTTATCCGCTACCTTCAAATGAACGGTCATCAAAGGTACTAATAATTCTCATCAAGAGATTCTCAGGTTCGTTCTTTACAGGTCTCAACAGCTCCGATCTATTGTTCATTGAATTGGAGAATTGGATTGCCCCTGGCTGGTGGGAGGATACCCAGTCTTAAGGAAAAGTGAATAATCTTGGTGGGGTCGCCAGATATTATTCTGGGGATGTTACATAGATGACATTCTCATTTTATGGGTAGGTAAGATCTTTCAGAAACCCACTTGGATGAACAATTTACTAAAATGGGACAGCCATCACCCTCTCAGTCTCAAGAAAGGGATTCCGAGGGGACAATACCTGCTGGTAAAGGGGAATTGTTTTCTCCTCTTAATGTTTCATACTCAGGCCTGAGAATTGAGGGATAAGTTTCTAGAGAGAGGATACCACAGGAGATTTCCCAATGACACTTTCAAGGTTGCCCACACATTTAATAGATCGGAGAATGAACCTGAGAATCCCTTGATAAGAATCATTGGTACTTTTGATGACCATTCATTTGAGATTAGAGAAATTATTAAAAGGCATTGGAAGGAAGCGTACATCATAGGTTTCATTAGATCCAGCAGAGCTCAGACCCGCGCATGTGCACTAGACGTTGGAACGCACTGATGGTACGCATGCTGACCCTCCAACATCTGGCAGAGCCTTACTTTAGGTGAATGCACACTACAACAGGTGCACACTTCATTTGAGACACTGTCTCCTAAGTGGCCAAGGATGCCTTATCACAATGAGGATACCAGTCTTTACCATTATATTTACCAACATTTGTCTGCTGTATTTGACCAGGATATATTCTATACTTATCAGTAACAACATGTTACTTCTGCCATCTAAAAACTAGCTACAGACTATATGAACTATTATTTTGTGAGTAAATTTATCCAAGTTTGTTTAAAGGTGGTTAGGGCTTGTTAGGGGACACCAGGGTCAGTAATCGCTGAGCGGGTACTCCATATACGTAAATTAGAGTGCCAAACTCCACGGTAAGGCAGGGTCCGTTAGGGATGCGATAGGGTATTCCCTTTACTATATCTTATTTACATGGTCTCATCATCTAATCAGTCTATATAGGTCCCCTTTCATC
This sequence comes from Phyllobates terribilis, assembly GCF_046119375.1. Lineage (NCBI taxonomy): Eukaryota > Metazoa > Chordata > Amphibia > Anura > Dendrobatidae > Phyllobates > Phyllobates terribilis. Next base: position 71,597,602 of record NW_027362762.1, read on the forward strand.
TGCTCTGGATGTACAACGGTAGGGATTTTTTATGGATCTTTTATATAATATTGTCCTATACTGACTTTTAAATATTTAATATAAAAGGTTATATTTTATTTGGTACATTTTTTCGGAGAGTTTAGATTTATGATATGTACTTTGTATCTTTTTTGTTCTGTGATTCTACAGGTGTGATTATAACTGTACTCACTGTGTAGTGATCTAAGACTGTATATGTTCTCTGCACCGCCTCCATGACTGGAAGTGAGCAGCTGCAGGGAGAATAAAACTTAATTTTCTACCTTTAGCCGCTGCTCCAGTATGCCGTCTATACAGGGTTTTAACCCTATTTACCTACAGATCACCCTACGTCTACTGCTTAATAGTATTTCTGGAGGTGACAGGTTCCCTTTAAAAATTGCAAGCTACCTGCTACAAAGTGAGACACTACGTGCCAGACATACGGTGTTTATGAAATTGAAAAGCGTCCAGTTAATCCATTTATATTTTTAGCTCTTTTTTGCTCTCACTATTAATATATCAATGTCACACACTGGCTTCAGTTGATCTTTAACAAGTCACAGCTTGTTCTTTTTCCTAAAATATGATCTGATGAAACTTAGCATATGCCTTAAATCAAGAGAGTGAGGGAACTTGTTTTCATGTTTAAAATTCTCCAATCTTAATCACACCACAGTAGAGTTCCTTAGGTCAAAAAAAATATTGAGTGGATCTGTTATATCATGGCATGATGATGGCATGTTTACTAACATTTGTTTTGGGAAAATATGAACGTTTAAAGTATTAGTCACAAAAATTACAAGTTATCTCCCATTTGAAGGATTAAGGAAGGATAACATGCTGAATGTTGGGGTGTCTGACTGCTAAGACCATCAGAAATTATGGGATTAGGGTTCTGGAACCCAACTACGGGGCTATTCAGACCAGTCTTGAATGGAGCGGATGTGTGAATCCATCACCTCTGCTCCATTCATTGTCAATGGGACTGCTGGAAAAGCTAAGTACAACAGTCCCATAGACAATTAATTGGGTAAAGGTCGAAAAATCCCTCCTCCATTTAAGACAAGTTTGCAGAGCCCAGTTCTCAGAGTTTTAGAGCCCAAACTTGCAATTCCTGATGGTCCTAGTGATCATATCCCCATCAATGAGAAAGTCATCTCCTATCCATAGAATAGGATAGGGGATAAGTTGTGATTTGGGGAATAACCCTTTAAATCCCACCTAGTAATGTCTGGCGGCTTTTTAAAATTATATTTCCATGGCAGTGGAATGCACATACAGATGTATCCATCTTTACCATAGTATTTTACAGCCATTGACGTCATTGGCACCACTCACTGTCCCCATTGGGACTCACAATCTAAATTCCCTATCAGTATGGGAAGGAAACCAGAAATCCTGGAGGAAACCCACATAAACATGGGAAGAACATACAAACTATATACAGCTGTTGACCTTAGTAGTATTTCAACCCAGAACCACAGTATTACAAGACTACTCTAAGCCACCATCTGGCTCTCCTGGTAAACATTCAAAAATTATTGTGACAAGCCAGAAAAAAACATTGAAAAGCTGTTAAGTCATATCACAACTACTGGTTAGCCACACATAAAGAAATCTATAGCATAAGCATCTCCTGACAAAGTATCACAGAATCATATGATATCATTTAACCACTTCGCGCCAGAGCCTGTTTTTGCCTTCGTGACCAGGCCAATTTTTTCAATTCTGACCACTGTCACTTTATGAAGTAATTACTCTGGAACGCTTCAACGTATTCCCCTGATTCTGAGAATGTTTTTTCGTGACATATTGTACTTCATGATAGTGATAAAATTTCTTCGATATCACTAGTGTTTATTTGTGAAAAAATCGGAAATTTGGCGAAAATTTTGAAAATTTTGCAATTTTCAAATTTTGAATTTTCATGCCCTTAAATCAGAGAGATTTGTCACACAAAATAGTTAATAAATAACATTTCCCACATGTCTACTTTACATCAGCACAATTTTGGAACCAAAATTTTGTTTTGTTAGGAAGCTATAAGGGTTAAAAGTTGACCAGCGATTTCTCATTTTTCCAACAAAATTTACAAAAACATTTTTTTAGGGACCACATCTTATTTGAAGTGACTTTGAGGGGCCTTTATGACAGAAAATACCCAAAAGCGACACCATTCTAAAAACTGCACCCCTCAAGGTGCTCAAAACCACATTCAAGAAGTTTATTAACCCTTCAGGTGTTTCACGGGAATTTTTGGAATTTTTTTATTTTCACAAGGGTAACAGGAAAAAATGGAATACACAATTTGTAGTGCAATTTCTCATGAGCGCGCTGATACCCCATATGTGAGGGAAAACTACTGTTTGGGCGCACTGCAGGGTCCGGAAGGGAAGGAGCGCCATTAGACTTTTTGAATGTAAAATTTGTTTTGAATAATTAGCGGACACCATGTTGCATTTGGGGAGCCCCTGATGTGCCTAAACAGTGGAAACCCCCCACAAGTGACACCATTTTGGAAACTAGACCCCTTAGGGAACTTATCTAGATGTGTGGTGAGCACCTTGAACCCCAATGTGCTTCACAGAAGTTTATAATATTGAGCTGTAAAAATAAAATTTTCACATTTTTCCCACAAAAACGTTTTTCATCCCTTAATTTTGCATTATCATAAGGGTAATAGGATAAATTGCACCATGAAATTTGTTGTGCAATTTCTCCTGAACATGCCGATACCCCATATGTGGAGGCAAACCACTGTTTGGGCGCACGGCAGGGTTTAAAAAGGAAGGATCGCCATTTGACTTTTTGAATGTAAAATTTGCTTGAATAATTAGCAGACACCATGTTGCATTTGGGGAGCCCCTGATGTGCCTAAACAGTGGAAACCCCCCACAAGTGACACCATTTTGGAAACTAGACCCCTTAGGGAACTTATCTAGATGTGTGGTGAGCACCTTGCACCCCCAGGTGCTTCACAGAAGTTTATAATATTGAGCCGTAAAAATAAAATTTTCACATTTTTCCCACAAAAAATGTTTTTCATTCCCTAATTTTGCATTATCATAAGGGTAACAGGAGTAATTGCACCATGAAATTTGTTGTGCAATTTCTCCTGAACATGCCGATACCCCAGATGTAGGGTAAAACCACTGCTTTGGTGTACGGCAGGGTTCGGAAGAGAAATGAGCGCTATGTTGGCTGGGATAGGTTGCAGACACCATGTCACATTTGAAGAGTCGTTGACTTGCCAAAACAGCAGAAACCCCCAAAAGTGACCCCATTTTGTAAACTACGCCTCTCAAGGAATTCATCTAGGGAAGTAGTGAGTATTTTTTAATATTTAAATTTATACCATTGGGCAGTGAAAAAAGCATAATTATATTTTTACCACAAAAAAATGTTTTACCCTCAGATTTTACATTTTCACACAGGGCAATGGGTAAAAATGGTGCCGAAATGTGTCACACAATTTCTTCTAAAAGTGTCAATACCCCATATGTGGCTGTATCGTACCGCTCAGCCATACGGCGAGATCTGGGGGGACGGAGCGCTATTTGACAATTGGAGAACAAATTATTGTAGAATAGGCATTTGGATTTGGGAGCACAAAATTTTCTGAATTTCTTTTGGGGGGCAAGGGCTGTTTCGCTTTTCCAGAGCCTTTTTGCTACCAGTAACTTGGACCTGAGTGGGGACTAGCTTTTTTTGAGGACTGAGTTGAAGCTTTTATTGGGAACATTTTACGTAACATTTATCCGGCACTCTAGGGCTGAGCACTTACATCGGGGTTTCCATCTAAATTTCCAAGTGATGTAATTCAGATGAAACCCCTGCAGGATCCATTCACTGTAATGAGGCAGCAGAGTTACTCTGGACTCCGTCTGGCCTCTGTTTAGCGGTGTCCTTTTTTTCAGAAGTGCACAAAACTGTGGCCAACCGCACTTTTATGCACGCCTAAAAAAACTGACACTGTGGGATCACAGGTCAGATGGCATCCACAGTGGCCTATATCTGCCTCATTACAGGGAATTTTCCGTCATGGGTTCCGTCTGAATCACGTATTTCAGAGATTTACACGGAAACTCTGGTGTAAGTGCTCAGCGCAGAGCGCAGGATAAATGTGAGCAGAGCCTTACTGCGATCTTTGGGAGACACAATAAACAAATCAGTAGCAGGTGAAGAATTGGTTTTATTTATTTTTTACGCCTGTCCCCGTGCGGCATAAGTGATGAGATTACTTTATTCTTCGGGTCGGTACGATTACAGAGATACCAGATTTATATCGGGTTTTTATGATTGACAGCTGTCACACACTAAGAGACGCTTTTTTTTGCAAAATCTAGTTTTTGCATCGCCATATTTTGAGAGCTATAATTTTTCCATATTTCGGCCGACAGAGTCTTGTTTTTTGCGGGACGAGTTGACATTTTTATTGTTACCATTTTTGGGTACGTGACATTTTTTGATTGCTTTCTATTCCGTTTTTTGGGAGGTAAAATTGACAAAAAACAACAATTCAGGAAATGTTTTTTGAGGTTTTTTTTATGCCGTTCTGCGTGTGGTAAAAAGTGATAAGGCAGCATTATTCTTCGGGTCAGTACGTTTACAGCGATACTACACTTACTGTATATTTTTTTAATGTTTTGGCGCTTTTCCACAATAAAACAATTTTATAGAAAAAATATTTTTTTTGCATCGCTTTATTCTGAGCGCTATAACTTTTTTATTTTTTGGCTGATGGAGCTGTATGGCGGCTTTTTTTTTGCGGAACAAGATGACGTTTTCAGCGGTACCATTTTTATTTCCATTTTGCTTTTTGATCGCATTTTTTTCCACTTTTTGTTTGGCGATATGATGAAAAAGCATACTTTTTTGCTCCATTTTTTATTTATTTTTATTACGGTGTGCACAGAAGGAGTTAATTAGTGTGACAGTTTTATAGATTGGGTTGTTTCGGACCAAAATATGTGTACTTTTTTTGTTTTTGCATAAATATACGGATTTATTGGTTTAATATTTTATTTATTTATTTTTATTTATTTTGTGATTTTTTTTTAACAGTTTGAAAACTTTTTTTTTTTTTTTACATTTTTACTTAGTCCCTGTATGGGGCATTAATTTTTATTTTTCTAATCACTGATGTCATGCAATGTAATAGACATGTATTACATTACATGACATCTTTGCTGACTGTTTTACAGTCAGTGTGTCCTGCCAGGCTTCAGCTGCAGGCTGAGCCTAGCAGGACACCATATATGGCAGATCTGGAGGCGGACATGTGACCTCCAGCTGCCACAACAACGGAAGGTCCTGGAAGCTATCAGGGGGCCGTCGGAGAGGTAAGTTGACGACCCCCTCTCCTTTCACTATCTTCTATATGCCGCGATCACTATAGATCGCGGCATATAGAAGATAGCAAAGGGTTAACATCAATGGGACCTGAACCAATCAGGTCCCGATGATGTCCCGTCAGAGCTATCGCTCTGCACCGGAACCGCAGCGCTTGCAGGACCATGGGGGTCCTGAGCGCTGCGGGACCACCCACCGTTTTTAAACATCGGCGCTGCATAGAGCCCAGGCAGCGCCGACGTTTATGTACAGTGGACGGTCCTGAACCGGTTAAAAAAAAAACAATTAAAAAAATAAAGCTAAGGAAAGGAAGTACACTTCTGAGAATGGTAAAGCCTGATCTACTGGCACAAAATACACTAACATTGGACTCCAATGTCATGGATCTGTGACGCCCCTGAGGGTTCAGTCGCCACCGAATCTCACCCAGAGGTGTGCTATCTCACTCTCAGGTAAGGAAGGAGTATGGCTCAGGACCCTAACACTACATCCACTACACCACATTTCCGGGGGACAGGGCGAGATTGCTCCTACGGGAGAGCACAGTCCCTGATCCCTGGCTGGAGTGGGGAGGAACCACTTAGAGAGGGGGAACTAGGTAGTGGATGGGTGGAGGACGTAGATTCTGGGAGCTCAGTAGTAAAAGATATAAAAGTAAGGAACCATTTTGGTTCAGAGAGGAGTAGTCAGTGGGAGAGTTCCAGTCAGTCAGACTGAGGTGCAGGCAAGGGGAGCAGGAAGGCTCCAGGACGAGGAGAGAAGGGACCCCAGGGGTACAGGCCGTGCAGCAAGCCACCCGTACGCCCGCCGTTACTAGAACAGTAAGGGGGTCAGGCCAGAGAATGGGAACCGGGTCCCCCAACCAGCAGAGACTACAGGGCTCAACTGGGAACCGGAGGCTGCAGCACTTCAAGTACAGCAGGCCGTCCACACCAGTCACCAGGAAAGTAGCCACATAGGGCCAGGGGATGGAACACACGTCACCCGCCAAGGCCCGAGGACACTGGACAGAGGTGCCGCTAGGTGTGAGGTACAAGGAGAGAGACCAGAGACGACACACAGAAGGGGGTCCTGTTAAATGCTCCAGAGCTGCCTGGGAGTCGACTGAGCCCCTCACTCGGTAAACACAGGACGACGCGGGAAGTTATAAACCTGCAGTAATAACTTGGAGTGAAAGAACTGTGAGTAAAGACCCTGAGACTGCATTGCAACGACTCCGCGTTGTCACTACTGATTCCCTGCACCATCACCCCCATCATCCACTCACGCTGCCCTGAAGCTACACTCCACCTGTGGGGAGTTACATCACCCTGCTGCGCACACCACCAGCTTCAGCGGACTGCCCCGCAGCGGCGGTTACCAATAACCGCAATCCACAGGTGGCATAGTCAGACTATTTAAAACAGCTACACATAGACTACGCTGGTTTGACCGCCCTGGGTCACGGACCGGGTCGCTGCCACGGTGACTACAACCCCCAGCATCTACAGGGCCCGGCTCCGGGTATCCCCACGGCCCAGGGGGCGCGTCAGATCTACTGTATGTTCTCTACACCCATTCTGCAAATTATCTGGCCAACAAAAATGAGTTTTACAGAAACCAGGAGGATGTTCTCAACCAAAATATCAATGAATTGTAACATGGGGAAGAAAAGTTGAGGATGTCTTTCATAATTCTACTCTTCACCTGCAATCTTTGACCCCTCTGGCTGTATCTCACATGTTCATAGTATGAAGATAAGTTCCCCACTAAAAATACAGCTCTGAGACCAGAACCTTTGGGGTAAGTATGTTGGAAATATGGTATTTTAGCAGCTTGCTTGCCTAGTTACATACAATGGTAGCAGGCGCCAACTTGCTGGCTACAGTGGTCTACTGCGATAACATAATTTATTGCTTATGCAGACCTGGTGAACCATACAGCATTATGGTTCCCCAGGTCAGTACAATTATGGCAATACCAAATATGTATATATATTTTTTTTATTTAGGTAGTGAAAAATGTGTGGGGAGATTTATATAAATATTTGCTTTTGCTGCTGACTCGCCCAGGGTGGGATATGGGGGGAAACTCGGTACCCGGGCCTTGACGTTCTATGGGATGTCACGGCAGTCGACTCCCGGGCCCGTGCCTTGGGGTCACTCTTTACAAAGGGGATTGTTAACAGTTTTGTCTCGTGATGCCACATGTGGTTCCCGGTAATGAGTACCGGCGCTGCTGCAGACCTCCGGGGGTGATGGGATGGCAGCTGGGATGTTTCTGCTCCCCACAGGCAGAGCGGGCCCCCGGGGCAGAGTTGATGGAAGGGATGCAGGTGAGAGGTGGCCCAGCCGGGCCAGGGGAGAATAACAGACACGCACACAGGGGGTTCGCTTCAGTACCTTTACTGGTGTAGATGGCAGGTACGGTCCAGGGTACTTGATAGGAAGGGTGCACTTCTGGACTCTCCCCAGTGAGCGAGTATAAGGCCTCCTGATCTATTTCTTCCTCTCGCTCTGAAGCTTCTGACCAGCCTGAAACTCGGCCTAGCTTCTGTACTCTTTCCCTCTCCTCACCTGCATGCTTGGTGGTAAGAACTTTCTTCTGGCTACCACTATCCCTGGGCGCTGGGGCCTTCGTGGTTCCTAGTTCTTTAAATGATTGTAGCTTCAGGTTGACCAGGGGTTTAGAATCCTCCTGGTATATAGGTTATTTCTACGGGGCGTACAGGACCCTGTAGGCGCGGATCCGGTGTCCGGCTTGTGTTCTGGGGTGAGCCTAAGATGCTCCTCTGCCCCCATAACTCCTCTCACTCTTCTCCTTGCCTCCAGCCCCGCTCTAGTCCCCCAGGGCTTCAGCACGTGCTTTAGGCCCTGGCTGGCCCTCAGCACAGCAGCTCACTTGCTGCTTCTTCACTGATCTCTGTGCCAGCACACACTGACTGCCTAACTCCACCCTCCAGTATATATATCCCTAACAGGCTCCCTCTGGTGGTATGGGGTGGAAGGGTGGAGGTGTCTGTTATGTAATGAGGGCCTCTTGTGGAGAAGTCCGTCCATGCACCCTTTTGGGTTCTGTGGTACCTGTAATAGCAGGGTGCCACATTCCCCCCTAGTACAACTCAGTACTCCCGGACTGAAGCATTTCTGTAAAACAGGTAACAACAACAATTACAATTACAATAACACATAGGAAATTTTCAAAGTTACAGTGAGTCCCATAACCAGGTGTCCATCTCACTGGTGAAGGTGCAACATGAGCAACATGAGAGACCCGTCTGAAAACCCTCAACGTAGGCCCTGGGCGTGGCTACAGGGCATAAGTGATCCAGGTGTTGGACCACGTCTTCGGCCACACCAAACGGGTTTTTGTTCAGTGGTCTTTTGACATAAAACCAATAGGGGGCACTTTAATAAGTGCAACTATTTACAAGGGACAGTTCTTTGGTTATTCACCGTCCATAACCAACAAGTCTTTATACCCTCACGGGTAACTAAATGCACACATATAAATTTTCCAGTTCACACACAAAAACAAATTTTACATTTTCTCCTGTACCCTTACGGGTAACTATTTACATCGGACAGTCCTGGGCCACTCACAGTTGTTGACCTCCAAGTCTCTGGTTTGTGGAATAAATGCAGGCACTAAATAAATGCATGTTATAAATAAAACACATGTAACTTTTTAAACTTGTAATGTTTTTATACCCTTACCGGGTAACTATGTACCGTACTTTTCAGCAGTTCAATAATGGTGCTCCCTCTGGGGAAGCACCTGTCCACAATAGGCTGGCCCAGCCTGATCATCAGCTCTAGGTGGTGAGGGTTTGCTCTCCTCCACCATCCCGTGGACATACGGCAGGGCCATGGGTATCACTGGAGCCACGATCCCTGCTGGCGGGGCGGCTGCTCCGGCCTGAGCAGCACCGGGTGCGAGTTGAGCATCAAGAGCGTTAACCGGTGCTCCGGCGTTTTGCTGGTCTTCGGCCATGGTTGCGCCCCCCTAGTAAACCGTAGCCTACCTTCTTTACTTTTATGGGGTAGGCCGCAGGTCCGCAGACGGCGGTCTCCTTCCAGTACCTGACGCTTCCTGATGCTGCGTCAGAGCGCGAGGTGGGGCTTGAGCTTCGCGCGCTACTAATGGTCACGCCTCTCTGGTTCCCGCGGTTACGCCCCTCTTCTTCCTGCGCGGCGACGCGGTAATGGCGGCGATGTTCACCACAGTTCAAACACAGTTCAATTACGGCACACAGTACCCGGTGGCAACGGGCACGAAATCCTGTTCGTGACGCCAGGAAGATATGACTCGCCCAGGGGGAGATATGGGGGGAAACTCGGTACCCGGGCCTTGACGTTCTATGGGATGTCACGGCAGTCGGCTCCCGGGGTCACTCTTTAAAAAGGGGATTGTTAACAGTTTTGTCTCGTGATGCCACCTGTGGTTCCCGGTAATGAGTACCGCCACTGCTGTAGACCTCCGAGGGTGATGGGATGGCAGCTGGGATATTTCTGCTCCCCCAGGGCAGAGTTGATGGAAGGGATGCAGGTGAGAGGTGGCCCAGCCGGGCCAGGGGAGAATAACAGACACGCACACAGGGGGTTCGCTTCAGTACCTTTACTGGTGTAGACGGCAGGTACTGTCCAGGGTACTTGATAGGAAGGGTGCACTTCTGGACTCTCCCCAGTGAGCTGGTATAAGGCCTCCTTATCTGTTTCTTCCTCTCGCTCTGAAGCTTCTGACCAGCCTGAAACTAGGCCTAGCTTCTGTACTCTTTCCCTCTCCTCACCTGCATGCTTGGTGGTAAGAACTTTCTTCTGGCTACCACTATCCCTGGACGCTGGGGCCTTCGTGGTTCCTAGTTCTTTAAATGATTGTAGCTTCAGGTTGACCAGGGGTTTAGAATCCTCCTGGTATACCTGTTATTCCTACTGGGCGCAGAGGACCCTGTAGGCGCGGACCCGGTGTCCGGCTTGTGTTCTGGGGTGAGCCTAAGATGCTCCTCTGCCCCCATAACTCCTCTCACTCTTCTCCTTGCCTCCGGCCCCGCTGTAGGCCCCCAGGGCTACAGCACGTGCTTTAGGCCCTGGCTGGCCCTCAGCACAGCAGCTCACATGCTGCTTCTTCACTGATCTCTGTGCCAGCACACACTGACTGCCTAACTCCACCCTCCAGTATATATATCCCTAACAGGCTCCCTCTGGTGGTATGAGGTGGAAGGGTGGAGGTGTCTGTTCTGTAATGAGGGCCTCTTGTGGAGAAGTCCGTCCATGCACCCTTTTGGGTTCTGTGGTACCTGTAATAGCAGGGTGCCACACTGCCACTTTCTGATACCTGTAATGTTTTCATCTTGTTTTTTGGTGCCCTAAGCTGATGTTTTATTTATACCATTTTGGGGGAGATATTTTTACTGTATATTTTTACAATGTCACGGTGACCAAAAATTGAAAATCTTCAGTTTTATTTTTTTCCTCATTATAGCGTTTACTGATAACACATGTGTATATATTATTTGTTTATTTGTAATAAGGAAAAGAAGAGTGACACCATTTTTTTAATTTTTCAAATTTTTCATCATATTTTTGAAAACATTATGTTTTAATTTCCTTGTAGTTTCTTCTCTCTTATGCGGCTTGGAACCTGCCATCAGCCGATCACTTATACTGTGCACAGCAATGCCAAAGTATTGCTGTGTATAGCAAAAATCATGGTCTCCTATGAATGCCAGTCACAGGCTGCCTTTCATAAGAGTATTGTGATGACAGGCATGGGGGTCTTCAGCAGACCCCTGGCTTTCATGGCAACCCACCAATGCCACATGATCGCGTCACCAGGGGGTCAATTGGTGGGTAGAACAGCAAGCCTCCGGCCATGTGCTGTAGATGCTACTAAGAAAGATCGACAGTGGAATCTGACAGTTGACCCGCTCCACTCCACTCGTAGTTGATAGCGGCAGATAATAGCTGAACAGCACAGCCATCATCTGCCAGGAAAGATGTGGGCTCAGCTCCTGAGCCTACATTAAAGAAAGGGTCCTGACATATGACGTATCAATATGTCATGTTAAAATATTAATGAGTGATCATTTTAAAAAAGTTGATTAACTCCTTCGCTACCTTTGATGTACATTTATGACGCGCCCCTGGGCCTGTGTCGCGCTGCGTTGCGCACGCGGGAGCCTACCCGGAGCCGGATCAGTGGAGGGTTGTAGTCTCGTGGCGGTGACCCGGTCCGTGCCCAGGGAGTCAAACTAGACGGCAGTCTATTAGTAGTAAATAGTTGATGACTACGCCACCCGTTGAGTGCAGCCAGGAAGCTGCTGCTGCAGGGCAGGCCGCTGAGGCCGGTGGTAGGATTGTGCGGCGTGATAGTATAACCCCCAACGGGAGGGGTATGGCCTCAGGGCAGCCGACGTGGATGATGGGGGTAGCAGGAACCACTCAGAGACGGTACGGTGTAGTTCAGGGTCTTTACTGGTAACAACGACAGACCCTCCCGGAGTACTTGCTAGCAAACGGGGCCTGGTCAGTCTTTGAGCAGATGGGATCTCCCCTGGCCAGGCGTAGTTGTAGGCCTCCCAAACTGACTGTACTCTTCTGGCTACCTTGCTAGAAGCTGATGTAAGTAGCCCACGTCCCTGAGTGTACCGTGTGGTGCTCACCCGTATGGCCGGTGACTCGGGGCCTTCTAATGGCTTCCGCTCCACGATGGCGGTGCCGGTCCCACGCGTGTGACCGTGCCTTCGGGCTTCTGGGCCAGAGGACCTGAAATCCCCTGCCCGACGGATTCTGCTGCTGTGTAGGAGTTAGTCCCCACAGCCTCGGACTCCGGGTCCGGTAAAGAATCTTCTTAGTCAGGGCAAGCTCTGCAGCTGCCAGCCCCTGACTCCTTGTAACTCTGCTGTTTCCTATGCTGCTTCTTGTCTCCACTCTCCTTGTCTGACTCACCCTGCCTCAGCCCCGGGTTTATACAGGGGAAGTTCTTCCCCTCCCAAGACTGGGCAGGAGGTGTGGCATGCACAGGATCCCTGACCAAAGGACCTCCCACCTGCTCTCAGACATAACATTACATTACTGTGGAAAACCAGACCCCTGGGGTGCCACATTCCCCCCTAGTGAAATTTAGTACTCCGGGACTAAACACATTTAGAAAAACATAACAAAGTATAACAATAACAATACTATAAGAGAAACACATAAGATGGTTACGGCGTGTCCGCAACCGGATGCAGTCTTTGAAGAAAAGCAAAGGTGTCCATTTCACCAACACAGGGAGACGTAACCAGGTAGGGGTCTGTCCTACCCCGAGTCCTTAACAGTCTCTAGTCCATCCTGGGTTACGCTCCAACTATATACAAGGATTCCCGGTAAATCCACCAAGGTTTCCTAAAAACAACTGGAAACACAAAATTATACACAAGCAACAATACACAGATAAACATTATAAAATAGCTTAAACATTTAGATCCTCCAACGTGCGGGTAACTGGCCTCTAGTGGCCCTAGTGGACCTACGGAGCTGACTGTCTGGCCTTGAACTACAGGGTGTAGGAGCTGTCAAGGGTAAACTGGGCAGCTGTCTACCGGCTCTTTGTCTCACTAGGGGTACGGCAGGCTCACTATAAGCAGAGGGTTGATTCTCCTGTTCTACTTGTGTGGAGTCTTCTGCCTCCTGGACCGGCTGTTCTTCCAGCTCTACCCGTTGCTCCGTAGGTTCTTGGGATGATGGTTGGAGGAAGGTGAGTACGGGTACCACAACTGCACCATTGACTTGAGTCCAAGACCGAGGGAAGTCCCCGAGCACGGTACTAACCATATCTTCCCTTTCTCCCACGGGTCGATGGTCTTCTTGTTCCTCTTCAGGGTTCCTCAGTTGTTCGGGACACTTCTTCAGGTGGTCCCGGGATACAATGGCTGTGGTTTCCCCTCCGTCTTTACTGATGGTACAGACCTTCGGGTTCTCGTGGCTTGAGGGCAGTACGGTGTACGGGTCCTTCTCCCACTGGTCATCCAACTTGTGGAGCCGTCTTTTCCTCTTCAAGACCTGCTCTCCGGGTACCAGGGGAACAGCGGGAGCATACTGGTTGTAAGTCTTCTCTTGTCTTTCCCTAGCCTGACAGAGACTTCGCTCCACGCTCTCCTGTACTCTCCGGTACTGCTGCTGCCTCTCTGTGTCCCAGTCTGTTTCTGGTGAAGTGTCCTCAGGTGTCAGGACTCCCATTTCCAGGTCAACAGGTAACTTACCAGGTCTCGCCCTCATTAGGTAAGCCGGGGTACAGTTGGTGGAACCTACCGGGATGTGGTTGTATAGGTCCACCAGATCGGGCAACTTCTCAGGCCACAGACTGCGTTCTTCCAGGGGCAATGTTTCTAGAAGATCCATTACCACCTGGTTCATTTTTTCACAAAGTCCATTAGTTTGTGGATGGTAGGGTGTCGTCCTTATCTTCCGGCAGCCATACAGATTGCAGAATTCCTGGAAGACCTCCGCTTCAAAGGCAGGTCCCTGGTCCGTCAGCACTTGGTCCGGGTACCCGTGTGGACGGCAGAAGTGCTGCTGGAAGGCCCTAGCTGCTGTTTGAGCCGTTAAGTCCTTGACGGGGACGACAACCAAGAACCGGGAGTAATGATCCACGATGGTTAACGCGTAGACGTAGCCACTTCTGCTTGGGGTCAGTTTTACATGATCCAAGGCTACCAGTTCCAACGGTTGCCGGGTGACGATGGACTGCAGGGGAGTCTTCTGGCTGGCCCGGTCCTTCCTTCTCAGATTGCACGGGCCACAGTCTCTGCACCACTTCTCGATGGTTCCCCTCATGCCTACCCAGTGGAACCGCTCGCGCAGCAGGAACTCCAGCTTTTTCCACCCGAAGTGTCCAGCTCCGTCGTGGTATGCCTCCATCACCATGGCTGCGTCTCTTCGGGGCACCACTACTTGCCAGAGTAGTTCATGCGTCCGGGAGTTGACCATTCTGCGGCACAACTTCCCCTTGTAAAGGAATAGTCGACTCTTCTCCGCCCATAGTTGTTTGGCTTCCTCCGGAGCGTCTGGTTCAAGGCGAGCCTCCGGCCGAGTCAGCATCTCCTTCACCAGTCGGACGGCAGGGTCGCTGTCTTGCGTTTCCGCCCAGTTGTAGTGGGGTAAGGGGTCCAACGTAGCAGCCTGCTTACCCCTTACCCGGTGGGAATACTGGATAGTCCCATGACGGTGGAACGCAGGGAGTTCAACTTCTTCCAGTCCCTCCGGATCTTCTCCTTCGTCCGGCAGGTTGGGCATCCTGGACAGGGCGTCCGCGTTAGTATTGGAGCGTCCTGCCCGGTATTTGATTGTGAACTCGTAGTTGGACAGACGGGCCATCCACCTCTGCTCCAGGGCACCAAGTCTTGCCGTGTCCAGGTGTGTCAACGGGTTGTTATCCGTGTATACGGTGAACCGGGAAGAAGCGAGGTAATGCCTAAAGCGCTCGGTGACTGCCCATACCACGGCCAGGAACTCTAGCTTAAATGAGCTGTAATTTTCGGGGTTCCTTTCGGTGGGTCGCAGTTTTCGGCTGGCATAGGAGATTACTCGTTCTCTCCCCTGCTGAATCTGGGACAGTACGGCTCCTAGCCCGATGTTACTGGCGTCGGTGTAGAGGATGAAGGGCTGGCTATAGTCCGGGTACGCCAAGATTTCATCCCCCGTGAGGGCCATCTTCAGCTGGCGGAAGGACTCTTCTTCTAGCTTTTCCCATTTGAAGGGCGGCTTCTGGTTCTTGGCCTTCCGGGACTGGCCTATCAGGAGGTCCTGCATAGGTGCTGCCTTTTTGGTGAAACCGGGAATAAACCTTCGGTAGTAGCCTACCAACCCTAGGAACTGCCGCACTTCTTTTACGCTGGAGGGGCTTGGCCATCCCTTAATTGCGGTGATCTTATCGGGGTCGGGAGCCACTCCGTCAGCGCTCACCACGTGTCCCAGGTATTGCACCTTTGGTTTCAGGAGGTGACACTTGGAGGGTTTCACCTTTAGGCCGTAACTCGCCAGAGCTTCGAACACCTCCGCCAGGTGTTTCAGGTGGTCCTCATAAGTTTTGGAGTATACGATGACATCGTCCAGGTACAACAGGACCGTCTCGAAGTTTCTGTGGCCCAGACAGCACTCCATTAATCGTTGGAAGGTTCCTGGGGCGTTGCAGAGTCCGAACGGCATGCAGGTGAACTCGCTAAGTCCCATCGGGGTGGTGAATGCGGTCTTCTCCCGGTCCGCCTCTGCTACAGGAACCTGCCAGTACCCGCTAGTGAGATCCAAGGTAGAGAAGAAGTTAGCAGATCTTAAAGCAGCCAATGACTCCTCTATCCTTGGTAAGGGGTACGCATCCTTGTGTGTGATACGGTTGATTTTCCGGTAATCTACACACATCCTCATGGTGTTGTCTTTCTTTTTGACTAAAACTAGTGGGGCTGCCCAGGGGCTACAGCTATCCCGGATTACCCCAGCCTCCTTCATGTCTCTAAGCATCCCCTTGGCGTGTTGGTAATGTGCAGGGGGTACGGGTCGATACCTCTCTTTTATGGGAGGATGATCTCCCGTGGGGATGCGGTGTTCTACCCCCTTGACTCGCCCGAAGTCTAACGGGTGTTTACTAAACACTCTCTCATACTCTTGAACCACCCGATAGACTCCTTGTTTCTGATGTGAGGGAGTGGAGTCAGTACCCAGATGTAGTTGCTGACACCAGTCCTCCATGTCTTTCTTAGAGCCGTTACCTTCCTCCGGGTGAGATGGAGGCAAGGGTTCCACAGATTGTATAGAATTTTGATTAGTGGTATATAATTTGGCTAGCGTGGCATACCGGGGCAGGTACACTTCCCTCTCCCCGATATTTATTATGCGAACGGGCACCCTCCCATGGTGTACATTGACCACCCCCCGTGCTGTCAAAATGGTGGGCCTACTGTCTGAGTAAACTGGTTCTACCATTGCCTGGTAATCTCTACCTCTCAGACCAATAGCTGCCCGGCACCAAATCATCATTTCACTTTTTGGGGGCATGGCAATAGGAAAAGGGTCACACATTCTTACGCTACCAATCTCACCGCCGGAGAGTTCCACTTGATGCCGTTGCATCAGTGCCCGGATCTCTTTCTGGAGCACCCGCTGCTCGCCGGAGCTGGCGTTCTTGGCAACCTGCTGTAAAAGGAAAATCACCTCTGCAAGACAATTTTCAATTACGTTAGTTCCTAGAGTTATTTTTGGGTGACTCTCATGTTTATCAATATCTACAATGATCAGTCCCTGTGCGGCCAGTTCGACTCTACCGATTTTGAGGGTCACCTCTTTAAATCCGATCTGTGGCACGGGCTGGCCATTGCTGGCGATGATACTCAAGTCGTCGTCAGGGTAGCGGGTAATATCCGAGTCATTCCAGTACTGCTTGAAGAGCACGTACGGGATGGTGGTGACCTGTGACCCGGTATCCAGTAGGGCACTCATGGGAATGCCATCCAGTACCACAGGCAAGACTGGACGTCCTCCCACATATCTGTCGCGCCAGTTCGATGGGCCTGGTGATCTTTTTCCTGGGGGTTGGCCCTCTACCCCAGGTTGTGCCCGTTTAAAGAACAGTACCTTTCCATATGTCCGGGTTGATTGCAGCGGCGGCAGATGGGTCGTCTGTCCTCGCTGTATCGGTCACTGGGTCTTCCTCTGGCCGGTGGGGTCCTCCTTGGTCGACGCCACGGGATGTCCTCCGGTCCGGATGCCAGCTGGATCTTCCCTGGGGTGGAAACCTGTAAAGACTGCACAGTTCGGGTTAGCGCAGCAACGCTCTTAACTAGCTCTTGGACCTGATGATGTAGGTCTGGAGCCGGGTCATTGTCCAAAGCCTGCGCATGAGCTCCCACAGGCCCTGTCGACAAGGGCGCCGCCTCCTGGTGGTAAGTGATAGCTGGGCGCCTGTGGGTCACAACGCCACCCGGTGCTGGTTCTCGGAGCACCCGGATAGCTCTATCCTTGAACTGTGCAAAGTCCATATGGGGATCCTGTAAGGCCATTGCCCGCAACTGGGTTCGGTGGGCATTGCAATATAAACCCTCTATAAATTGTTCAGTCAACAGCCTGTCCTCGTTTCCCACCCCATCAGGGTCGGTCTGCTTTATGGCCCTCAGGGCCTCTTGTAGGTTTAGTGCATAGTCCCTTATACTCTCATGCGCTCGCTGCTTGCACCCGTAGAATCTAAGCTTGATCTCGGCTGAGGTGCGGGTATCGAAGGTGTCCCTCAGCCGGGTTAGTATCTCTGCGACAGTCTTCCTCCCAGGTGGCCAGGATTTTACTTCCCTTTTGGCTGCCCCGGTTAGTTGGGCCACCAGGATGCTCACTTTTTGCTCTTCTGTGAGGGGGTACACCTGGAAGAGGCTATCCAGCTTTTCTCTAAAGTCATGCAGGGTATGTGACTCCCCTGAGTACTGGGGTAGCCAAGCTGCTCCCGGGATATAGGGCATGGTGAAGGGCATAACTGCAGCAGCGGTAGCGCTGGCGGGGGTTGAGGCAGTGAAGCTCTCCTCCGTATCCGACATCTTCCTCCCCCCTAGTGGACCGTGGCCTACCTTGCGATGATCCTCTTCCGTAGGCCGCGGCTCCGCAGTGGATCGTCAGGGTTGAGGACCTTCCGTCGCGCTCCTGTGACGTCGGCGTCTGCTGGGCTCCTTCCAGGACCTTACGCAACGTCCGGACGTGAGGCGGGGCTTCAGTTCTCGCGCGCTTTCGGAGTCCACGCCCCTCTTCTTCCCGCGCGGCGTCCTCAAGATGGCGTCCAATGGCGGGAAAACTCCACGGATGGCGGGAAGAAGGTCGAAGATGGCGCCGGATGGCGGGAAACCTTCACCACTGGTAAGTTTGAACAGTCTTTGCTTTTCAGGCACGCAGTACCCGGTGGTTGCAGGCACGAAATCCTGCCGACTACGCCAAAGTTGACGCGCCCCTGGGCCTGTGTCGCGCTGCGTTGCGCACGCGGGAGCCTACCCGGAGCCGGATCAGTGGAGGGTTGTAGTCTCGTGGCGGTGACCCGGTCCGTGCCCAGGGAGTCAAACTAGACGGCAGTCTATTAGTAGTAAATAGTTGATGACTACGCCACCCGTTGAGTGCAGCCAGGAAGCTGCTGCTGCAGGGCAGGCCGCTGAGGCCGGTGGTAGGATTGTGCGGCGTGATAGTATAACCCCCAACGGGAGGGGTATGGCCTCAGGGCAGCCGACGTGGATGATGGGGGTAGCAGGAACCACTCAGAGACGGTACGGTGTAGTTCAGGGTCTTTACTGGTAACAACGACAGACCCTCCCGGAGTACTTGCTAGCAAATGGGGCCTGGTCAGTCTTTGAGCAGATGGGATCTCCCCTGGCCAGGCGTAGTTGTAGGCCTCCCAAACTGACTGTACTCTTCTGGCTACCTTGCTAGAAGCTGATGTAAGTAGCCCACGTCCCTGAGTGTACCGTGTGGTGCTCACCCGTATGGCCGGTGACTCGGGGCCTTCTAATGGCTTCCGCTCCACGATGGCGGTGCCGGTCCCACGCGTGTGACCGTGCCTTCGGGCTTCTGGGCCAGAGGACCTGAAATCCCCTGCCCGACGGATTCTGCTGCTGGGTAGGAGTTAGTCCCCACAGCCTCGGACTCCGGGTCCGGTAAAGAATCTTCTTAGTCAGGGCAAGCTCTGCAGCTGCCAGCCCCTGACTCCTTGTAACTCTGCTGTTTCCTATGCTGCTTCTTGTCTCCACTCTCCTTGTCTGACTCACCCTGCCTCAGCCCCGGGTTTATACAGGGGAAGTTCTTCCCCTCCCAAGACTGGGCAGGAGGTGTGGCATGCACAGGATCCCTGACCAAAGGACCTCCCACCTGCTCTCAGACATAACATTACATTACTGTGGAAAACCAGACCCCTGGGGTGCCACATTTACATCAAAGGTCGCGTCCCTGACTTTGATGCGAGCTCGAACACTGAGCCCACATCTTTCCCTGGACATGATGACTGATTTAATCAGCCATAAAGTGCCTTTATGTGCCTTTAACAGCCACGGGGGGAGCTATTAACCAGTTAAATCCCACTGTCAATCACTAACAGCGGGATTTTACAAGCGCCGGTTGGAAGTGCGTCATTGATCCCAAATTTTCATTACAGCCGGCGTTCTGCAGAAGACCGTGCCTGTCATTATGAACCTACTGTAAATACCGGCTCGTGGCTAGTGTTCATAGGAAATTTATTTCCACTTTCCAGTGCATTAGATGATAAAAGGAATGGTGTCATTGAAAAGTACAACTTGTCCTGCAAAAAACAATTCCTCATACAGCTATGGGGATGGAAAAATTAAAAAATTATGGCTCTTGGAATAAGTGCAAAAAATGGAAAATTGCAAGGTTACGAAGGGGTTAAAGAAGACAACCCCCTGTTTGTATGCCTCATACAGTATGTACGTTATAGGCAGATGTTACCAGTCAGCTCCCTGGGTCCAGCACCGAGTCTCAGCCACTGCGTCTGTTATTATCTAGAGCACCGAAGTGTTTCCCCAGCACATCTTTTTTTTCATAACTATTTTACTCTATTAGACTTTATTAGTTGTGCATAAGATTGAATTGCATTTCCTAATGTAGCAGTAATTATTTTTACCCAGAATTAATGCATGTTGTAGAAGATAATTAATAGCCAACAACAATTCATAAGATACACACAATTTCCTGGGGGGAAAAGTGGGCATATAATATGACAGCAATGGCTCTACATTACCAATGGGAGGTTATGCAAATGTTAACAACATGAAACCATGAACAAAGACATCAAAAGATTGTATTAAAAATTCCAATGCTGAGCAATAAGGATGCAGCAGCGGCGTTGGCATCGATAATTAACTTATCCTGGGTCTGGACAAACATTAGAACTATGAAAACTGAACCAATGAAGTGCTGGAGAAAAGTTTATTATGCAACATGTTTGTTATTTCTATTTTACAAACTTGTCCACTTTTACCTTTGCACACATTATGTTAAGGACTTTACTAAATAAGTCCAATAAATTATCACGACAGGCTAGCAAAACCCTGGACAGAAAGAGTATTTTTTCACATCTTTTTCCTTTGTTAGTCTTATCTTCATTAGTAGGGACGAGCGGGCCCATGGAATCTCTCTCTCTCTTACGGACTTCACCTGAAACTCCAAACATTGCAACAGACTTCCGGGAAAAGTCTGTGTTCGACTGTCTGGTACAAAGGCCAAACTTTTAAGTTCTGGTTCGCTCATCTTTAGAGATGGGCGAACCTGAATAGTAAAGTTCGGGGTCTGTACTGAACACCTACTGTTTGGGCACGGACCCCGAACACGGACTTCACCAGGAAGTCCTTGTTACTGTTCGGGTTCGGGACCCCAAACATTGGGTGCTCCTCGCGCTGTCATGTGAATGACAGCGCAAGAAACCCCAGTGGTTTTGATCGGTGGCAACATTAATACCACTGGTCAGAGCACTACGGTTCCCACGCCTTCAGATGACAGTGTGGGAATAGAGGTCCAATCATTGGGTGTATGCCATCCTGTCATGTGCATGACTGTGTGGCAAACACTGCCTCTGCTCGGTGGTATAATTAATACCACCGGTCAGAGGGCTGTGGTTCCCACGCTGTCAGATGACAACGTGACCCGCAGATGTGACTGGAGGTAAAAAATTTACCTCCGGACACAGGTATGGCTGATGGGACTACTACAGCCATCAGCCTACGCCTGCTGTCGAAGATAACAGCGACAGCAGGTGCGGCTGATGGGAGCATTCATCTCCCTGCGCTATAAATAAATAAATTTAAAAAAATGACGTGGGTTCCCCTGTATTTTTGATAACCAGCCAAGCAAAACTGACAGCTGTGGGCTGCAGCCCTCAGCTGTCAGCTTTAGCAGGGCTGGTTATCAAGAATAGAGGGTTCCCCACATCGTTTTTTTAATTATTTAAATAAATAATTAAAAAAAAACGGCATGGGGTTCCCCCCATTTTTGACAACCAGCCAAGCTAAAGCAGACAGCTGGGGGCTGATATTCTCAGGCTGTTAAGGGGCCATGGATATTGGCCCTCCCCAACCTAAGAATAGCAGCCCGAAGCCGCTCCAGAAAAGGGGTATCTACTAGATGCAACAATTCTGGCGCTTTGCCCGGCTCTCCCCACTGCCGGGCAAGTGGGGTCATTTTTGTGGGGTTGATATCACCTTTGTTTTGTCCAGTGACATCAACCCCACTGGTTAATAATGGAGAGGCATCTTTAATAAACTCAAATAGTTAGGGGTTC
The DNA here is from genome assembly GCF_046119375.1 of Phyllobates terribilis. Lineage (NCBI taxonomy): Eukaryota > Metazoa > Chordata > Amphibia > Anura > Dendrobatidae > Phyllobates > Phyllobates terribilis. The sequence continues at coordinate 71,619,220 of NW_027362762.1, forward strand.
GCCGATCACTACTCATCTCTATTCACTAGTAAATCACACCCAATGGTAGAAAAATATTATGGAACTGGTGAGATGTGCTAGCAAATCCCAAACAATCCGATAACCTATTATGATCAGGAGTTTTGGGATTAATATTGATGACTATGGGTTAATAGCATTGCCACTTTACAATTTTAACTGGACAATCTGATCCTATTGTCGGTTGACTATTCGGTACATCGGGTACTCCTACTAAACTATGGGATTTGCCTGTAGGAGTGCAGCAGCACAAGGTCGATGATCCTCTCTGAAACTTGTGCCTCTTTCTCTCCCTCTACTGCTTTTGGCTTGCAACTGCCAGGATGCTGAAGCCATTTACTAAAGCAGAAGTATTCTGTTAGGCTACAGTAAGATGAATCTAGTAGCCTATCCGTTATCCCCAACCGGCTCCGCTCTTCTCTTTGTGGAGGCTCACATCCTAGCAGGACAAAACACACAAAACCACAGCTTTGTAATTCCAGTAACAATTTGGTTACTGTCACTTGACCATTTTCTCTCCATCCAAGAAAATCGGTCAGATTATGTTGATCAGAGACTGATCAGAGTGGGTCCGCTCTTCTTGGAGGTGGAGAGAAAAAAAAGGTTTCATCCGAGTGCAGTCCAATTTTTTTCCACGGACCCATAGACCTGAATGGGCAAGTGCCATTCAATTCTCGGAGGCGAATTGTGCGTTTTATAACTTTTTTCCTTGGATCACTCAGTCCAAGGAAAAATTGGGACAAGTGCACAGCCCCATCGAATAAAATAGTTACGAGTGGTATCCGTCAAAACCATGGATTGCACTCGTCTGATTTATATGCAAGATCCCTTTCAGTAAGTGACACATTACATACATATAACTTTTTGAGAGTTTTGAGAAGCAATCCAAAGAGACAGGTGTGTGTCCAAATAGACCTTAAAATACCTAAGGAGATGATGTCACATGCAAAGCCCGACATTGAGCACCACAGAGGACAGTGGACCAAGGGAGCAAAGCCCGGACCTGGGACAGGTGTGTTACAGCTGTCTTATTTCTACAAATGTGCATCTCTCTTACATTCTTCTTAGCTTGTCATATCCAAGATGAATGGTGCGGGGTGAACATATCTGATATGAACATGATTTCATATTACTTTGACGGGAGATGTTTATGCCATATGTGCCTTCTGTATATGTGGCTAACCAGTTATCGTGATACAAATTGCAGCCGGTCAAGTTTTTTGCTAGCATCTTGCGATGTATTGTACTTGTGTTGGAAGAAATTAGAGCTTTTATTGAATATCAGAAAAAACATTGCTATACATAATGGTATCATTGATGCTGATCTACCTATCCTTTTTTTGTTATCATTCAGCTTTTGCTTTTGACATATTGGATGCAACTACTGTAAGCTTAGAATGGTTAATGGTGTTTTGGATGAATCATGGATACAGTACCAATGTCCCAGACAGTCCCACTCAGTAGCTACAAAGGTTTGGAGGAAAATTTCAATAATTATACAACAAAAGGTATATATGCATAAGACCAGGGGCGTACAAAAGGAGAAGGCCCTATGGGAAAGAATAAAATGGGACCCACTTGTTACCATCACCCCCTGGGCAAAAGGACATCATCAGTAGAGGCATCCAATGAACTTATATAATTGTTTGATGTTTAACTCCATCCATACTTCCCAGGCTTGAGAGACTCCCAAAACAAGTAGAAATATCTTGCACTCCAGAAAGACTTAGATAATCTCCCAGGACCCACCGAAGTTGCCTAAAACCCAGAAATCAGCTAAGTTTCTTCATTTCGGCGGTGAACAGGACATGGAGATGTAGAAAATAAGGATGGAGGGGCATGACTCCAGATAAGGGGAGTATCTAGGGCTTTGGGGGTTGTAAATGGATACTTCTACTAAATAAGAAAAGATCGTGCTTGCCAACACTTATGTAGTGTCGGCCGGGGAGGCTCCTGGAACACGGAGAGATGTCGTGGACATCCAGAAGAGTTAGATACTCTCTGAAGCCCCACCAAACCTGCCTGAAACCTTCCTGGAAGAAGCTGCAAGCTACGTTTTTTCATTCATGGAGGCAATGAACAAGGGATGGAGATGTGGGGAATATGTGTGAAGAGGAATAGCTGCAGGAAGAGGAATAGGAAAGGGGTATATCTAGGCATTTGGGAGCTTTAAATGCATAATGGAAAACAAAAGTCCAACTAACTCACCACCAGGTGCACGAATCACACGGCATGTGTATAACTGGAGGAAAAAGAAGAAAAATCCAGATCCCCGATCCAAATTCATGCCATGAAGAAGGATCATAATTGATCTGAAATGCGTTGCATATCTACCCTCTTTGTTTTGTTCATCTTTTTTGTGGATTATTCAATAAAGCCATCCTTTATTTTATTTGGATCATGGAAGCTGGATTTTTCATCGTTTTCCTTTAAATGGATACTCCGTCCTACGAGATTCTTGTCAACAAAAGTTTGCAAGCATAGAAAAAATGCATCTGCAGCCAATGCAAGCTAGGCCTCCTTCTTTCAGCGATGTTAGCTTCCTATACAATAATCACCCTTTTTTCTATGTTTCTATATATTTTATTTTTTACTACAGCATTATTTTTATTCTCAATGTTTAGTTATATGTATTTATATATTTATTTATATACTTTTGACCATGTCTTGCTTTTTCTGAAGTCTTTCCAGTCATTGTTCCATGTATCTTTGCTCTTCTGACCTTTCTAAAAAAAAAATATTGTTTAATAAATACCATGCGAGGCGTTTCCTCACTCGAATGCTGAATCTGAAATGCTTAGACCCACGACGAACACTACTGTTATTTGTTTTAATTCCCTTTTTTCGTTCGTATTTTTTTTTACCATTTTTGCGCGTCTCTGCCCTTTAACAAGACATTTATTCCCAGCAAACCTAACATTTTTTTAATGTACTTTTCATGTGGTTCAGTGTACATTTCAAGTGCACCAATTACTGGGTGTCATGCTGTTTTAAATAAGGGCCTGCATGAAAAAGCAAATGGGAATTCCTGCGGCTGTCCCTGTGCCATTGCTTCTCAAACTACATTTAGAAATATTAACCTTCTACATTCGGGGTGGCATCCTCACGCAGCGCACTTTCCCAGGATTATACCGTCTTCCTTTCTTGGCCTTGAGGACTGTAACTTTGATATGTTCATCTTTTTAAATACGACGGCTTAGGAAGTTCTGACGCTCACTCACAGCTTGTGTCCTCTACGCGGTGTAAGAAGGCGCTTGTGCTGCTAAAATAGGGCAAACTGAAGGTGGAGAGAAACAATTTTATAGTTGAAGGCTTGAGCTTATTATGCATGGAATAAAATACACCAGCTCTAGACCAGAGATCCATAGTTTGGACCATTTGACTTTGACATACCATAAGTATTATATGATAATAGAGATTTTAAGAACTTGATAAGTTGAGGACACAGTGTGGACACCTGCTCATCATCACATCTACATGAGCTGCTTGGACATGATATTTCAAAAGCAAGAGCTGGTTATCGGATCTCTGTTTGCAGATATAAGGGCACAGTCAGACGGTCATATAAATTAGGAGGGGGGTTTAGGGGCGCTGGTGGGTACAGTCAGATTTACCTGCAGCAAGTAGTAAGGGGCACCATATACCACATAAGAATAAAACAAATTGTAAGAGGGTCTACTGCGCTGGTATACTGAATTTAAAATGACACGAGAGGGTTGGCGATAAAAAGAGGTTTTATTAATTCAAAAGATTTTAAAAATATATTGTTAAAATGCAAGGTTAAAATCCATAGAAATAGTAGAGGGGTTCCTTTAGTATTGAGGAATGTGCTCGGGAGTCCAAGTTCTCCTTATTGGCTATTCTTGATTAATCCAGGGCGTGTGAGTACCTGTAAAAGGTATATATATTGGTATAATAAGCTCTAAAAACCAACTAACCGATTACCTTTTTAATATGAGGAGGTCCTAGTTACCTGGAACGCAGTTAGGTGGTAGAAGAATACTATTCACAGGAGTATGAGCGTCTCTGGCCTACCCTGCTGAACAGGTCTTCTGTAAAGAAGGGGCCAATTATTAGGAGACAAGTGTTGCCACGTGTTGACAATAGTTTGGATAGTTACCTGTTTTAGTGAAGATGTGAATTTGGTAATAAAACCTGTTTGTTCTGGGGAGTCACTGTCCTGGGTATGCCTGGAGGACTATATGGTAGTGTTAAGTAGGAACTCGGAAAATAAAACGATTATAGATTATAGTACACAATATTTCACAATTTTAAGTACCTTACCCGTAGGGAGGTGGTTGTATGGCCTCTAGGTGAATCTCGTTATCCAATGGTACCGGATCGTGGTCACAGTTTAGCCATCAAAGTAATTTATTCAGACCTAGGAAAGCTAGGTGTCAACAATTAAAATTAGCACAAAAGGTCAGTGAACACAGGGTTAATAAAAAGAGGGTAAAACCTTCTATTATATTAGGAATTACAAGGTTCTGGAATAGGGTAAGAGATCTTACCACTGCTGACTCTGTATGGTGGATCAGATTCTGCCCGAGAAGGGGGCTGATAGTATTTGTTTTGCAAATGTCCTTATCTGCTGCAGGAGTTTTAGGTGCAAGAGCCTGTTTGTGCTCTGTGGTAGGTCCTTTAGATGGTAATTTTAATAGTGATTTGTTCCTATAGGGAACTCAGCTTCTTTGAGGAGATGGAGAAAGAAATAATATCAAATCATACAGTCCAGGGAGCTGCGCGCTGTTGAGGCTTTACCTTAGTCGATGTCCGATGACGGGAGGCTGTCTGCGCGAAGTCGGGGCTGGTAGGTGTCGGGGCTGATGGATGTCGGAGTCCCGGCCGGAGACTCCAGCACCAGCGTGCAGCGCCCGGAAGTAGAGTAGCGGTGTACACACTAGGACCTGCGTAGCGTAAGGTCCTGGTTAGTCACGTGACTTGGAGACGGAGAGCAGGAGAGGCCAAATTTCCTAAGCGTTCCGGATACGGCGGTATCCTTGGTCAGGGATGGTCTTGATTCTCACTGCTCTCATTATATACATATCAGAGCTGGTGGGAGGTGCTTACCATTAGTCATCATTAAAAGCAAAAAGCTCTATGCCGCTGTTTAGGCCTCTTGGCCTTAATGAGTCCATCTTAAATATCCATTTCGTTTCTGTCTTTGACATCTGCTTAATGTAGTTGCCATTTCTCCAGTTTCTTTGGACAATCTGTATCCCTGTAATTTCTATACGTTTTATGGATCCTTTGTGTTTGTCTTTGAAATGTTTGGATAGGGGGTGTCCCTCATATTTATTTTTAATGTTTCTGATATGTTCATGACTCGCCCCCTGGGCCGTGGGGCACTCGGAACCGGGCAATAGGGAGACGATGGGGGTAGTAGTGGCGACCCGGTCCCATGGCTCAGGGTGGTCAGACCAGTGGCAGTCTTTTAGATGTTTTAGATAATGTCCGACTACGCCACCCGTGGATTGCGGTTATTAGGAACCGCCGCTGCAGGGCAGACCGCTCGGGCCGATGATGTATGCAGCTGGGATGGTGTGACTCCCCACGGGAAGAGTGCGGCCCCAGGGCAGTGTAGTGGATGGTGGGAGTGATGGTGGTGAGAGTCCCCGTGCCGTTAGTGCTGGAGGAGCGAAAGAGCACACAGACAACGTACTGCAGTCCAATGTCTTTTACTCACAGTTCAGGTGCTCCGGGTCACTTCTGCGCAAGCAGTGACCACCCAAGCCGTGCAGTGTCCACCAGGTGAGGGGCTCGGTCAACCCCCAGGCAGTTCAGGAGCATGGCACAGGACCCCCTTCAATCCTTTCTCTGGCCTGCCTCACCAGTGACCCACTTTTGTCCAGCTGCCGCAGATCTGCACGGGTAAACGTGGGCCCCGTTCCCCGCTGTCCTATATGGTGCCTTCCTAGCAGGTTTGATGAGGTGTCGCACCAATAAATGATCACGACCTCCGGTCTTTGGCTGAGGGTAGTTTCTCCTCCACCAACTTGGGATCCGGTACCCTTAATCTGCCTGACCCTTCACCCTGTATTCTTGTGGGTTCTTAGGGTCCCTTCTACCTTCTTGTTCCTGAGCCCTTCTGTGTCTTCCTCGCTTTCTTTGCTGTTCCTTTCTGTTTCTGTTCCTTTCTGTTCTTGTTCCTTTTGTAATGACCGGTGGTCCGAGAGAGATCCAGTGAGTCACAAACTGAGACAGAGACAGAAATAAACAACACTTTCTTTACTAAAACAGAGATTAGACTAAAATTCAGTATTGGATGAATCAGTCTCAGGTTCTGCCTGGGACACTACCTCTACTAGATACACACTATCAGCAAGAGCTGAAATCAATGTGCCAATCTCAAGATTTGCAGCTCACGTAAATTATTCTAAAGATCTGGAACAATTTTACCTGAAAACAGTGTCAGACTAGTGTGGGCGGTATATGGGGACCCCCTGAGATGGCACACTGCATACAATCCTACCACTATAAACAATAATAATGCATGAAACTATATCAATTGCTCTTATTATTAGGATATCCGGATATCTTAAAGTTATGGTACCGTTAACCTCGGATGCAGTCTATCACAGGCCTGTGAATCGCGGTGGCTGCAGCTAGTCCCGGAAAACTTTGGCGCCAAATAAAAACAGAGTTCACAAAACAGCAAAAATTCCTGGTCTTGTCGGCCGATGCCGAGCCCACACGCCGGGGACTTAAGTCCTGTAGCTTCAGATTAAGGTCTGGGAAGATCTCTTCACAAAGTCTTGTCAATATCCTCTCAGTGGAAATAGCACCAGAAATCGTCTTTCCTCCCGAAGTCTCTCATTGTTATCCAGTACACCATACACGTGTTCAGTCACAGAGATGGATTGCTCAGCCTCTTCATCAACCGACAGTGACTCCCCAAGCACAAAGTCTATAATCCACTCAGCATGGACTTTCACAAAACTCCACAGAGCCACACAGCTTCCCCAGCTCAGCACTTGTCCTTAAACAGGGATAGGGGTCAACAAACTCCACACAGAAGAGAGTAAAGACAGCGTCTTCTTGTAGCTCCTTCTCTCAGACTTCCTGTCTAGACTCACACATCAGACGCTCTCAAAATACACACAGTTTCTAGCCCTGCCCCTCCTCTGAGCCCAGCCATGCAAAAGTCACAGGGTCCTAGAGCTCTCCAGCTGTTATCACATTTCACACTCTCACATGCCACCCCACTAGAGGTTGGCATCCTCGACACACCTCCCCACTCAAAGTCGTCTTGTGCATAGCGTCGTGGTGGTATACCCGCCGTAGCTCGAGTAGTTCTCCTGAGACCCACCCCAACAGGCTCGGCTCCCGAGGAAGCAGATGTCTCTTCAACGGGAGCCAATGAGGCTGCTCCCTCCTGAGGTGTGGCGCCCTGTGCCACACCAGATGGATCAGGTAACTGACCTGAGTCCCCGTTCTCTGTAGGACATACCACATTCTCAATACTCTCTCCACACGGGGACAGATCGGTTGCAGGGGGCGAGTAAGCAGGGGTGGAAACAGACTCATCATCAAATTCGAGAGTATTAGGGATGCCCACCCCTCGGGACACAGCCGGTGGTTCCGGGGAAACGGGGACAGCATCTTTAAACCAGCACCGTTGTAGCATGTTACGATGAAGATTACAGGACGGTCCCCCTGTCCCCACTGGTTCAACCTCGTAGACTGGAGTCTCAGGGCTCAGTCGTTTTTTTACCAGGTACGGAGTCGCCTCCCACCGTTCACTCAGCTTTCCGAACCGTCGTTTGATTCTCACCAACACTCTATCCCCCGGGGAGAAAGGCTCGGTTTGCACAGGGCGCGTGTCCTTATGGGTCACCTGACTGAGTCGATCACCCACCACCTGATACACCACCCTCAATCGGCGCCGGTGTTCCCGAACCCATTCTGACGCGGTCCGAGGGGGATTGGAGGAGGGATCTGGCATGCTCAAATCCTCAATGTCCTGCCCTAGCCTCCCGAACATCAACATGTGTGGTGAGTAGCCAGTAGTGCTGTGCACTCTATTATTGTAGGCCCACATCAATTCGGGAAGATACTCAGGCCAGCGTACCTGTTGTTTACCCTCCAACGTCCTCAACATCTGCAACAGAGTCCGATTAAAGCGCTCACAAGCTCCGTTACCTTGGGGGTGGTAAGGTGTCGTTCTCGACTGTGCGACACCATACAGCTGGTACAGCTACTTCATCAATGCCCCCTGAAAACATGCCCCTTGATCTGAGTGTATTCTTTGCGGACACCCAAACACCTGAATGAAATATCGACACACGGCTTCAGCCGCCGACTCCGCCGTCTGATCTCTTGTCGGCACTGCTACAGCATACTTGGTGAAGTGGTCTGTCATTACCAAGCAATAGGAATACCCAGACGTTGAGTATCCTATCAGGACATAGTCAATCATGAGCAGCTCTAAAGGAGCGGAAGTCTTAATAGATTGCGTGGGCGCCCGCTGCTCAGGGCTCTTACTGAGACCACAGACCCGACACTGCCGACACGCCTCTGTCACCATCTCCCCCAATTCAGGACAATAGAGGACTCGCTGCAGCCACTGGAGTGTCTTTTCACTCCCAAAGTGGGGACCCATCACCATAGGAATTACTAGCTGGTACCGGTGTTGCAGCTCAGATGGCAGGTACACCTTACGGTACAAGAGGCCCTGTTCCACGCACAACTTATCCCACTGTCGCAGTAGTTTCACTCCTTCCACGGACAGCTGGGCTTTTTCCTCTGCACGCGGCCAGACCCCTTTTTGTACCCAACTGCGCACTAGTGCAATGTCAGAGCAATCGTTCTGGTCCTTTGCCCAATCCGAGGGTGTTTTCCCCAGAACACACGGCATCCCTGACGCCACCCCACTTGAATGTACCACACTTCGGAAGATAGGTACCTGCCCCAAGTCAGGGGTTTCAGTGTCCTCCAGCTGGTCATCGACATTTTCCCCCGAGGACCCAAGGGGCACCCTTGAGAGTGCATCCGCATTTCCGTTTTCCCTCCCAGATCGAAACTTAATTCGATAGTTAAACTTAGCAAGGCGAGCAACCCACCACTGCTCCAACGCTCCCAGCTTTGCGTTTTCTAGGTGAGCCAGAGGGTTATTATCAGTCATGACCAGCACCTCAGCTCCCGTTAAATACTCGGCAAAGCGTTCCGTCATCGCCCACACCAGGGCCAGTAGCTCTAGGCGAAACGAACTGTAGTTAGCTGGGTTGCGTTCAGTGTCTCTCAAAGACCTGCTGCCATAGGCGATTACTCGCTCCTGACCATCCTGCACTTGTGCTAGTACCGCCCCCAGCCCATGCAGACTGCCATCAGTATATAGCAGGAAAGGGGAATCGAACCGGGCATACGCTAACAACGGAGCACTTGTTAGGGCGGCCTTCACCTCCTCAAATGCCTTTCGCTGCTGGGGTCCCCATGGGATGGGGCGATTTTGGGGGCCTTGTGCAGTCCCTCTTAAGAGCTCATTCAGGGGACTCACTACTTGTGAAAACTTAGGTACAAATCGCCGATAGTACCCCGCTAAACCTAAGAAGGCCCGAACCTCTCGCAGGGTACGGGGGGTGGCCACTCCTGCACAACCATGACCTTACTGGTCGCGGGCAGAACCCCGTCCGGAGTCACCACGTGACCTAGATACTCAATCTGACTCTGTAACAGTTGGCACTTCTTTGGTTTTATTTTTAGGCCATAACAACTGAGCCGTCGGAGAACTTGACGTAACTTCTCAAGATGGTCTTCAAATGAGGCCCCGAACACCACAATGTCATCTAGGTATATCAGGACTGATTCAAAATTCAGGTCACCTAAGCAATGTTCCATCAGGCGCTGAAAAGTTCCCGGGGCGTTAGTGAGCCCGAAGGGCATCCGGTTGAATTCAAAGAGCCCCATTGGTAGGACAAACGCCATCTTGGCTCGGTCTTTTTCGGCCATTGGTACCTGCCAATAGCCACTTGCTAAATCCAACGTCGAGAAATATTTGGCCCGACCCAATGCCGACAGAGACTCTTCTATGCGAGGTAATGGATATGCGTCCCTCACCGTGTGAGCATTCAATTTGCGATAGTCCACACAAAACTGAAGGGTCCCATCCTTCTTCCGCACCAAGACCACAGGGGCCGCCCAGGGGCTCTGGCTTTCTCGGATCACTTGGTTGTCAAGCATACTGGCCACCATGCGCTTCACCTCTTGATAGAGTGTTGGGGGGATTTGACGATAACTTTCCCTAATAGGAGGAGTATCCCCTGTGGGAATCTCATGCTCAATCGTCCGGGAACAACCGAAATCCTCCGCATGTCGCGAAAAGGTCTCTTGATGTTCCCACAAGACCCTCTTCAGCTGCTCCAATTGCACGGGGGTCAGTTTCTCCCGATCCACTCCCATCTGGTCCATGATCACATGACCATTCCATTCTTCAGTAGGAGATTCGGTCTGGCCTACTTCAACCGCAAATGTCCAGGAAGACTGTTCATCTGAGCGAAGTTCAAACACTGTCTTATCAGGCACCTTCCCTGCTGGCACGAACAATTCAGCCAGAATGGTCCCAGCAGGAATTGTAACAGCCTCATCTAAAACGTTGATGCATCTGACTGGCACCCGTCCATTCTTCACAATCGCCAGAGACCGGGCCACATGCGCCTTCGTGAACGAGGACTTCTCTGGGGCTGGCTCGATGAGTACTTCAAGCCCATTTAGTCTCTGCGCAGCCCCCACCGGTAACATTAAGAGTTCTTCATGCCGGGGCGCTAGCGAGATCGTGGTCCACGATGGCACTCGGACCAGGCCCACCCGACCCCCAGGGACCGCACTCTTCAGGAGATCGCAACTCACCACTAGACGGTGTAACATTCTCTGGGTTGGTCGATGGTGGGTAGCACTTGCCTAGTATCTGGGTCCCTCTCTGGCATACATCTGATGATTTAAATCTCTCAGAACGTTCATTCCGAGCGTCACCTCCATCCCTCTTCTGGGAGGGTGGTCCACCAGCACTATCCCTTTCTGACCCAGCTCTTGACCAAACATTTTCAGTTGCATCCACACGATCCCCTTCACCGACAGTTGGCCATTGTTAGCGGCTGTAAGCCTTATCACTCGGCCGTCCTCGGGAACCACGAGTTGACTGAAATGCCTTTCGTACACCTCTAAGGGCATTATGGTACATTTGGATCCTGTGTCGACCAAGCATCTCATCTTCCGCCCTTCAAACTCTGCTTCCAGCACTGGACTGCATGCGAACAAATCTTGTTCTTCCCGTCGAGGGCTTTGTGTGGGGTGGGCCGCTGCTGCTCGCCCTCTCATGGCAGCGGCTGGGAGTTTAACGCCGGTGAAGGAGGCTCCGAGGCTGCAGACATCCGGCAGTACCGGGAGATGTGTCCCCGACGCCCACACCTCCAGCAGATGACTGCTCCTCGTGGACGCGAACTTGGATCATTCGAGGGGGGCGACCTAGCAGACTGTGGAACCACTATTCCAGAGGACGGGGCGGGTGGCCCTTCTGTAGGAGTAGGGACCGGCCCAGCTCTGAGTTTAGACACCTCCAGCTTTAACTCCTTCAGTTCGGCACGCAGAGCCTGTACAACATTTACCAGTCCACCCCCTCCTGAAACTGGCGCCAAACCTCCCTCCAGCTGTGCACTGTCCACTGCCCCCACGGCCACCAGAGTAGACTCCTCCCTTTCCACTGCGGCCCGATAAATCTGCCAGAAGGATAATTCCGGGGTAGCTCGGGACATCTCCATCAGTTTGTCTCGAAGGAGTCTATTGGCTAACCCCATTATGAATTGATCCCGGAGTAAGCGGTCTACCTCTCGGAATGCCCCCATGGCCCCTGGGTCTAGTCGCTGCACCTCATTCAACGTTTCCTGTAAAGTGTTCGAGTACTGCATCAAAGTCTCACATTCCCTTTGGGGACGATTGAAAAACAAGGAACGAAGCTGGGCCACACGAGCCCGGCCTCCTGAACTCCCCTCTAACAGCTCCAAGATTTTCTCTAACGTGCTCCTCTCTGACTCTGGATGTACCATCACCATCCGCCTAGCGTCGCCCTCTAGTGCATTTAATGCCAACTCTGCCCGTAATGCGGGGGCCAGATTACACTTCCGCAGCACATTCCGAACCCTCTCAGCCCAATCCTGCAACGGCATGTTACGCCCGTCGTATTTTGGCATGTGCTGGAGTAAAGCTCCTACCGGCACATATCCTCCCACAGTCGTCGCGGCTGCCAGGGGTTCCGCTACCAGCGGGGGGGCTGCTGGTGCGGGAGAGTCATTTCTTCCCTCGTCTCCGTCCATGACAAGCACTGGATCCTGCCGACTACGCCAAAAATGTAATGACCGGTGGTCCGAGAGAGATCCAGTGAGTCACAAACTGAGACAGAGACAGAAATAAACAACACTTTCTTTACTAAAACAGAGATTAGACTAAAATTCAGTATTGGATGAATCAGTCTCAGGTTCTGCCTGGGACACTACCTCTACTAGATACACACAATCAGCAAGAGCTGAAATCAATGTGCCAATCTCAAGGTTTCCAGCTTATGTAAATTATTCTAAAGATCTGGAACAATTTTACCTGAAAACAGTGTCAGACTAGTGAGGGCGGTATATGGGGAACCCCTTAGATGGCACACTGCATACAATCCTACCATTATAAACAATAATAATGCATGAAACTATATCAATTGCTCTTATTATTAGGATATCCGGATATCTTAAAGTTATGGTACCGTTAACCTCAGATGCAGTCTATCACAGGCCTGTGAATCGCGGTGGCTGCAGCTAGTCCCGGAAAACTTTGGCGCCAAATAAAAACAGAGTTCACAAAACAGCAAAAATTCCTGGTCTTGTCGGCCGATGCCGAGCCCACACGCTGTGGACTTAAGTCCTGTAGCTTCAGATTAAGGTCTGGGAAGATCTCTTCACAAAGTCTTGTCAATATCCTCTCAGTGGAAATAGCACCAGAAATCGTCTTTCCTCCCGAAGTCTCTCACTGTTATCCAGTACACCATACACGTGTTCAGTCACAGAGATGGATTGCTCAGCCTTTTCATCACCCGACAGTGACTCCCCAAGCACAAAGTCTATAATCCACTCAGCATGGACTTTCACAAAACTCCACAGAGCCACACAGCTTCCGCAGCTCAGCACTTGTCCTTAAACAGGGATAGGGGTCAACAAACTCCACACAGAAGAGAGTAAAGACAGCGTCTTCTTGCAGCTCCTTCTCTCAGACTTCCTGTCTAGACTCACACATCAGACGCTCTCAAAATACACACAGTTTCTAGCCCTGCCCCTCCTCTGAGCCCAGCCATGCAAAAGTCACAGGGTCCTAGAGCTCTCCAGCTGTTATCACATTTCACACTCTCACACTTTCTGTTCCTGGCCCTTTCCCCAGGCCTGCCTCATGGAGCTGGGCCCAGACTGAGCCACAGCTCCCTGTCAGCCCTCTCTGGCCGAACTCCTTCTCTCTCTTCTCCTCCTGCTTGAACTGACCCAGAACTAAGATGGTGCCCACCTTTTATACCTCCCTCTAGAAACATGAGCCCAGGTGACCAGCAACCAATGGGCTCCTTCCTACGCTCAGGAACCAACCCCTATCTGCCACTACAGCACTGAGTATTCCACCCCCCTCCCCACTCCAGCCAGAGACATAGTCGGTCGTGCCTGCACTTCTGTCTAGTGGGAGCACTGTTGAGCTGTCCCTCGGAAATGGGGTGTGTGTGCTGTATGCAGCTAACTGAGCCCTGGTCCATGCTCCATCCTTACCTGGGAGTGGAATATCACACCTCTGGCAGAGGTGCAATACCCCTGTAGCGGCCGAACCCTCGGGGCGCTACATTTACTTATTCTTTTATTAAAAACTCGTATAGTACGACCAAAATATAGTTTTTTGCATGGGCATTTTAACCCATATACCACTCCTTTAGTGGTGCACGTAATATGGTCTTTTATGGGGAATTCGGTATGGCCATGGGAAATATGGCTTTGTTTTTTTGTGTGTAAGGTTTGGCAGATTTTACAATCTCTGCACGGAAAGAAGCCTACGATGTTTGAGGAGTGGGGGGCCTGTGGGTTTTTTATTGTAGGTGCTACCTCCATGCCAATATTTTTTGCTTTTCTAAAGATGAATTTGGGGTGTGGAGGTATTAAATCCCCGATTGTCTTGTCATCCTTTAGAATGTCCCAGTGTTTCTGGATGATAGTTTTGAGTATATTGGAATTAGAATTATAGGTCGTGATGATAGGAACTTCAAATGTGGGCTTAGTAAGTGTGGGGCAATTCGTATCACTAGAGTTATTGTTTGTTAGTAATTGAGATCGTGGCATTGCCTTAATTTGATTTTTGGTAGTCTGGAGGAAATCTTGTTGGTAACCCTTATCAATAAATTTATCTGTGAGAAGATTTGCTTCCTTGTTGAAATCCGCCGTTTTGGAACAGTTCCTGCGTAGTCTTAAGTATTGGCTCTTTGGTACATTTAGAAGCCATCTGGGTAGATGGCAACTGTCCAAGTGGATATAACCATTTGTGTCCGTTGGTTTAAAGAAAGTGCTGGTGCATAGTTGGTCCTTGTCAATAAAGATATTTAGATCCAGAAAATTAACTCTTTCTTGGCTGATGGAGGCGGTGAATTTCAGGAAGAAATCATTTTGGTTAATTTCATTTAAGAATTCGTCCAGGGCTGATTGGCTGCCCGACCAGATGAAGAAAATATCGTCTATAAAGCGACGCCATAAGACTAAGTTGGTACGTAGATATCCTTCTGGGTATATGATAGAGTGTTCCCACAGGCCCACGTACAAATTTGCATAGCTGGGCGCAAATCTCGTACCCACAGCGGTGCCCCACCTCTGAGTGTAGTGATTATTTCCATATTTAAAAGAATTATGGTTCAGGATGAAGTGCATACATTCCTTTATAAAGTGGATCTGTGTATCTGGTGTGTTGCTCAGTTTTTTTTAGAAAGAACGTAGTGGCTTCACAGCCTTTGTGGTGCTGAATCACCGTATAAAGGGATGTAATATCTAGTGTGCCTAGGATATAATGTTTTTGCCATTGGATTTGGCTTAGCAGTTGAAGAGCATGTTTAGTGTCCTTTAAATGAGCAGGTAGTTGTGGTACTAGGTGTTGTATATGGCGGTTCACATATCTGGAAAGATTAGAGGTGAGGCTTTGGATCCCTGATATAATAGGTCTGCCCGGGGGGGTTCACTAGAGATTTATGAATTTTTGGGAGGTGGTAAAAGATTGCTGTTTTGGGGTGAAGGGTCTGTATATACTCATACTCGTTTTTATTTAGGAAGCCCTCATTGAGGCCTTTATCAAGGAGTAATTTCCTTTCCCTTAGATGATCTCTGGTAGGATCATCTTTTAGTAGTTCATAGGTACGGGTGTCATTCAGTAGGCGCATTGATTCCGCATGGTATTGGGAATAGTCCAAAATTACAATACCCCCTCCTTTGTCCGCTGAACTTATAACGATATTTTCATTATTAGCCAAATCTTGAATGGCTTGACGTTCCTTGTTGTTGAGGTTATTTTTAAACCTTGTGCATTTTTTCTCACTAATTTTCCTGATATCATTCACGACATTTTTTTGAAAGGTTTCCATTGATTCAGAATATTCATGAATCGGATGGAAATTAGATTTTTTCTTCAAGTCCGTGTGTGTGAAGGTAGAGTTCATGGGTATAGAAGGTGTGGAGGTCGAACATGTTCCTTTCTTGAGAAAATGTTTTTTGAGAACTAGGTTGCACATGAATTGTTTTACTCCTATAAAAGCATTAAATTTATTGAACTTGGTAGATGGGGCATATTTTAACCCCTTGTTTAGTAGTTGTATTTCATCTGGTTGTAGGGTATATTGACTTAAATTGAAGATCGATGTGGGTTTTATTGTATTTAGTTCCTGAGGTTGTATCTTTTTCTTTTTGGTGAATTCCCCCCCCCTACAGCCCCTCTGACGTTTTTTACGTTGACCTACTAGCACTGATTTTTTTCGCGTGGCCAACGTAAAAAACGTCAGAGGGGCTGTAGGGGGGGGGGGGGAAATTCACCAAAAAGAAAAAAAACGTCAAGTCGGTCTTCAAAAAACAGTTACCATAAAGATAGAGATGAGTGAATATTTTTGAAAATTAGTTTAAAGTTAATTAGTCCAAATTGGATGAAACATTTGATTCGGACTGAATCACAGATTGAAAGTGACCAGAAAAACTTTTAATATGCTCTCCAGACCCGAAGCATAAATGATAATGGATAGGGAAGGGGTTTAATAAATAATAAAACATTCTCCTCACCTGTCCTAGGCTATCTTAATGTATATTGACAGCACAGGTCCCTGCCCGTTTTTTTGGTCAATAACGACCATTGCACCTTAGGTGACCATGTGGGTATGAGTTATCACTGGAAGACAGGAAGACTGAGGACTGCAAGCAAAGACTGGAGGACCGGGCAAGGAGTTGTGGCAGGACTGATAATGGCTCGACCTAGCATAGCTGAATTCAATCTTTTATTATTTTTTAACCTCTTCTCAACCATTAAAAGAATCAAGCAAAATGTCGGCTGATTGTGTGAATCAAAAGACTAATAATTCTGATTCTGGTGAATGCAAATTTTTCTGGAAATCGTGTGCCAAATTCGATTTATAAAGAAGTGATTCACTGATCTCTAAGAAGAATACATGATTGTCGATGTCTTTATTTTCTATAACATTACCATTACCCAAAACCTGAAAACCAACCCCATACCATTATCCTTTCTCCATGAAATTTTACAGAAGGTGCCAAGCATTTCAGTTCTCCTGGCATCGGTAGAGTATCATCTATTTTTTTTTTTTTTAAGTATAAGTATTTCTTTTTTTTTACAGTTATATGAAAAAGTTTGGGCACCCCTATTAATCTTAAGCTTAATGTTTTATAAAAACTGGTGTTTTTGCAACAGCTATTTCAGTTTGATATATGTAATAACTGTTGGACACAGTAATGTTTCTGCCTTGAAATGAGGTTTATTGTACTAAGAGAAAATGTGCAATCTGCATTCAAACAAAATTTGACAGGTGCATAAGTATGGGCACCTCACCAGAAAAGTGACATTAATATTTAGTAGATCCTCCTTTTGCAAAAATAACAGCTTCTAGTAGCTTCCTGTAGCTTTTAATGATTTCCTGGATCCTGGATGAAGGTATTTTTGACTATTCCTCTTTACAAAACAATTCCAGTTCAGTTAAGTTTGATGGTCGCCGAGCATGGACAGCCCTCTTCAAATGATCCCACAGATGTTCAATGATATTCAGGTCTGGGGACTGGGATGGCCATTCCAGAACATTGTAATTGTTCCTCTGCATGAATGCCTGAGTAGATTTGGAGTGGTGTTTTGGATCATTGTCTTGCTGAAAGATCCATCCCCTGCGTAACTTCAACTTTGTCACTTATTCTTGAACATTATTGTCAAGAATCTGCTGATACTGAGTGGAATCCATGCGTCCCTCAACTTTAACAAGATTCCCGGTGCCGGCATTGGCCACACAGCCCCAAAGCATGATGGAACCTCCACCAAATTTTACTGTGGGTAGCAAGTGTTTTTCTTGGAATGCTGTGTTTTTTTGCCGCCATGCATAACGCCTTTTTGTATGACCAAACAACTCAATCTTGGTTTCATCAGTCCACAGGACCTTCTTCCAAAAAGAAATTGGCTTCTCCAAATGTGCTTTTGCATACCTCAGCCGACTCTGTTTGTGGCGTGCTTGCAGAAATGGCTTCTTTCGCATCACTCTCCCATACAGCTTCTCCTTGTGCAAAGTGCGTTGTATAGTTGACCGATGCACAGTGACACCATCTGCAGCAAGTTGATGCTGCAGCTCTCTGGAGGTGGTCTGAGGATTGTCCTTGACTGATCTCACCATTCTTCTTCTCTGCCTTTCTGATGTTTCTCTTGGCCTGCCACTTCTGGCCTTAACAATAACTGTCCCTGTGTTCTTCCATTTCCTTACTATGTTCCTCACAGTGGAAACTGACAGGTTAAATCGCTGAGACAGCTTTTTGTATCCTTCCCCTGAACAACTATGTTGAATAATCTTTGTTTTCAGATCATTTGACAGTTGTTTTGAGGAGCCCATGATGCCACTCTTCAGAGGAGATTCAAACAGGAGAACAACTTGCAAGTGGCCACTTTAAGTAGCTTTCCTCATGATTGCATACACCTGGCTATGAAGTTCAAAGCTCAATGAGGTTACAAAACCAAAAAAAGTGCTTTAGTAAGTCAGTAAAAAGTAGGTAGGAGTATTTAAAACAAGAAAATGATAAGGGTGCCCATATTTATGCACCTGTCAAATTTTGTTTGAATGCAGATTGCACATTTTCTGTTAGTACAATAAACCTCATTTCAAGGCAGAAACATTACTGTGTCCAACAGTTATTACATATATCAAACTGAAATAGCTGTTGCAAAAACACCAATTTTTATAAAACATTAAGCTTAAGATTAATAGGGGTGCCCAAACTTTTTCATATAACTGTATTTACAGTTTTCAATGGTTGGACAACCTCTTTAAAGTAACACTCCAGGTTTTTTTATATCACTACCAGGAGTACATGTTCTATGTGTGTAGTAAAATACTCACCATCTTCTGCTATTCCCACCAATGCTCCGGTCGTCTTCTGCACCACATAACTGCAGTTGTGACTACCTGGATCACTCCAGTGTTTGCTGGGTGGACCGGAAATCGCTTATCTATGTAATTCTATGAAATTCATAGCAGTCAATGTAAGTCTATGAGACGTTACCCGTCACTTCCGGTCAATCAGAGCTGCGGTCGCAACATGGTGTTTTGGGACCGGCATCAGAAAAAGTAGAAGACAGCAACCGGTAAGTATTTCACTACACATACACTACTGATACCACCAGTAAAAAAAAATTGCAGCAATAAATGATGGTCCAACTAAACGCAAACCGGATGGAATAGCATGCTGCTGCAAGATACTGTGGTAGCCATGTTGGTTCAGTATGCCTTCACTTTTGAATAAATCCCCAACAGTGTCACCAGCAAAGCACCCCGACACCATCACACCTCCTCCTCCATGCTTCACGGTGGGAACCAGGCATGTAGAGTCCATCCATTCACCTTTTCTTTGTTGCACAAAGACACGGTGGTTGGAACCAAAGATCTCAAATTTGGACTCATCATACCAAAGCACAGATTTCCACTGGTCTAATGTCCATTCCTTGTGTTCTTTAGCCCAAACAAGTCTCTTCTGCTTGTTGCCTGTTCTTAGCAGTGGTTTCCTAGCAGCTATTTTACCACGAAGGCCTGCTGCACAAAGTCTCCTCTTAACAGTTGTTGTAGAGATGTGTCTGCTGCTAGAACTCTGTGTGGCATTGACCTGGTCTCTAATCTGAGCTGCTGTTAACCTGCGATTTCTGAGGCTGGTGACTCGGATAATCTTATCCTCAGAAGCAGAGGTGACTCTTGGTCTTCCTTTCCTGGGGCGGTCCTCATGTGAGCCAGTTTCTTTGTAGCACTTGAAGGTTTTTGCAACTGCACTTGGGGACACTTTCAAAGTTTGCCCAATTTTTCAGACTGACTGACCTTCATTTCTTAAAGTAATGATGGCCACTCGTTTTTCTTTACTTAGCTGCTTTTTTCTTGCCATAATACAAATTCTAACAGTCTATTCAGTAGGACTATCAGCTGTGTATCCACTAGACTTCTGCACAGCACAACTGATGGTCCCAACCCCATTTATATGGCAAGAAATCCCACTTATTAAACCTGACAGGGCATACCTGTGAAGTGAAAACCAGTTCCGGTGACTACCTCTTGAAGCTCATCAAGAGAATGCCAAGAGTGTGCAAAGCAGTCATCAAAGCAAAAGGTGGCTACTTTGAAGAACCTAGAATATAAGACATATTTTCAGTTGTTTCACACTTTTTTGTTAAGTATATAATTCCACATGGGTTAATTCATAGTTTTGATGCCTTCAGTGTGAATGTACAATTTTCAAAGTCATGAAAGTACAGAAAAATCTTTAAATGAGAGGGTGTGTCCAAACTTTTGGTCTGTACTGTATATATCCCAGGTTTTTAATCATTCACACCTCCTGACAAAGCTGTGTTATCAGCGAAACATGCTTTGAGGAGCTGTATGATTGAAGTATTTTTCAGATTTTTTTCCAGCTGTTTCTTATCATTTTTGATGCAGCTTTTGCGGTTAGATAACCATCTATTAATATTTGTATTTTTATTTTACTGCATTATTAGTGATATTATTCTATTTAGCACACCATTTCGCCCCTCCACACTTTTTTCTTTCTTCTGCATTTTTGGACTAGCAATTTCCAACAACTTGTCTAGCCAGTGTAGCCTATTCTACCCTTCTGGCTGTGCTGGACTTCAGTGTTTTACTGTCTCTCTAGCCTGGTGCTTCTTTGCCTTTCTCTATCATGTTCACTTGGTCCTCTGGGACCTCTAGTACTTTTTGTCAGTTTGTCTTTTTGTGTTCTGCAACAACTTCTGTTTAGGAGGTGTCCCATTTTTGTTCCAGTCCTTAGTTCTTTTAGGGACCCCTCCCTTAATTCTATAGGTCTTCATTCAGATGAGCCGAGGACTAAGGCGAGTCTGTTCACTAGGAACAGGCAGCCCGCTACATCGTAGGGATTCAGCTTAGTCTTACTGTAGGGACAACTTTCCCCTATCTTTCCTTAGTACATGTTGCAGATCATAACAGTAAGTCCAGCCCAAAAAACTAAAAGGAAAGAAATTCGGGGATCAGTATGGTTTCCGTCCAGGATTTGGCTCAACGCCTGCAGGGATTGTCTCTGGAGGTGGCCGAGCTTCAGCAACACGTGAGTAGCTGTCCTGGAGCGCATTTTGTCGAACCCAAGGTAGGACTGCCTGATGTTTTTTATGGTAAACAGCAAGATTTTTTTTCCTTTAAAAATGCTTGTTTGTTATATTTTCGTTTGAGACCAAGGTCCTCTGGGAATGAATCACAGCGCATTGGTTTTATTATGTCACTTTTGCACAATGAACCACAGGGGTGGGCCTTTTCTCTCCAGCCTAATGATCCGTGTTTAAGGTCTGTTGAAGAATTTTTTTCTGCTATGGGGCTATTATATGACGATCCTGATCGAATCTCATCTGCTGAATCAGAACTTAGATGTTGGAATCAGGGGTCAGATGATGTTGAAAATTATTGCACACACTTCAGGAGATGGGCTTCAGAAGTTAAGTGGAATGATCCGGCGCTGAGATGTTTATTTCTTGCTGGTCTGAGTGAAAGGGTTAAGGATTTGCTAATTGCATTCCCTGCACCTGAGACTCTGCAGGAAGCTATGCAGTTAGCTGTTCGTATAGACAGGAGACTGAGGTGCAGGCTCAATGAGGTAAAGACTCCTGTAATGTCAGGTCCTAGTCCCCAGAAAATCTGCTGTGACGGCGGGGAACCGATGGAGGTTGGGGCGATCTTACTCCGCTCTCAGGAAAGAGACCGGAGATTCGCCGAGGGATTGTGTCTTTATTGTGCTAAAGCTGACCATTTGATTAAGCATTGTGAGTGTCGTTTAAGTAAAGAAAAGAAAAAGGTCAGTTACACCCGTATAGCTTGTTTACGCTCTGCAGGAGTGTTTCTTTCTGGGAGTACTACTCTGCAGGGAGATTTGATTGAATTTCAGGTATTTGTGGATTGTGGTTCAACACTTAACCCTAGAATGCATACCTGGGGCCTCGCAGGTCCGCCCTGTTAATTGTTTTCTATTTTCTGCAAGATTACTTTAGTTAGAATTTTGAAACTCTAGGTATTCCTCAGGTATATAGTTGTTTGTCATTTTTGTTTGAGTTATTCCATGTTATTTGCACACGGGCCTAAAAGGCCCCAGGTATGTGAAAATGTAGATTTTTATGGTCATGCGTTCTAGGGTTAATGTGATTGATAAAGGGTTTTTGGAAAACCATAAATTGAAATCCAAACCTTTGTCATCACCTATTTCTGTGGTTGCAATTGATAACACTCCTTTGAAATGTATTTCTCACAAGACTACTGCATTTCCCCTCACTATCAATGGAGTTCACCAAGAAATTTTGGACTTGGTTGTTTTGGATAATTTGCCCTCTCCAGTTGTTCTAGGATTGCCTTGGTTAAGACTGCACAATCCTTTATTGGACTGGTCTACTAATATGATTAAGTCTTGGAGTCCGAAGTGCTATGATAAATGTTGTAATGGTCGCATTGCGGCTGTGGAAAAAGGGGAATTACCGGTACCTATTCAAGATTTTTGGAGGGTTTTTTCGGAGGAGGAGTCGCAAGTTTTACCTCCTCACAGGAATTATGATTGCGCCATTGAGTTTGTTCCGGGTGCTACTCTTCCCAAAAGTCGCTTGTTTAATCTGACTATCACTGAAAGAAAGGTCTTGGAGGAGTACATAGAGACTAGCCTGGCTGCTGGTCACATTAGACCTTCTAAATCGCCTGTGGCAGTTGGATTTTTCTTTGTTAAAAAAAAAGGACGGCGGTTTACGTCCATGTCTGGATTTTCGTGAAATTAATAAGATTACTGTAGGCAATTCCTACCCATTGCCGTTAATTCCTGACTTGTTTAACCAGTTGGTGGGGGCCAAGTGGTTCTCTAAAATTAATCTCCGGGGGGCATACAATTTATTACGAGTGAAGGAGGGTGATGAATGGAAAACTGCTTTTAACACTCCGGTAGGTCATTTTGAGAATCTGGTGATGCCTTTTGGTCTTACCAATGCACCTGTATTTTTTCAGAACCTTATTAATGACATCCTGAGACCTTTGATTGGTAAGAATGTGGTTGTGTATTTGGATGACATTTTGATTTATTCACCAGATTTAGAGTCCCATTGGCAGAGTGTACGTGAAGTTTTGCAGTTATTGAGTGATAATTCACTCTTTGCTAAGCTGGAGAAATGTGAGTTCGCTGTACAGAAAATTAGTTTTTTGGGCTACATTGTCTCCAGCGAGGGCTTTGAGATGGACCCTGTGAAGGTTCAGGCTGTGCAGGAATGGCCTAGGCCTATTGGTTTGAAATCTATACAGAGATTTTGGGGTTTTGCCAATTATTACAGGAAATTCATTAAGAATTTTTCTGTAATTGTTAAACCTCTAACTGATCTCACCAGGAAAGGTGCGAATACGGCCCAGTGGACTACTGAGGCCATTGAAGCGTTTGAGTATCTCAAAAAGAGGTTCAGTTCTGCCCCTATCCTTATGCAGCCTAATGAGACCAAGCCTTTTTTGGTCGAGGTCGATGCTTCATCGGTGGGGGTCGGAGCAGTTTTGTCTCAGGAGAACAAGGGTGGAGTACATCCTTGTGCCTTCTTTTCGAAAAAAATTTCTTTAACAGAACTGAATTATGATGTTGGAAATCGGGAGTTGCTGGCTATTAAACTTGCGTTTGAACATTGGCGTCATTTTTTGGAAGGCGCTAGATTTCCTATTCAGGTTTTCACAGATCATAAGAATTTGATCTATCTGGATGCTGCCAAACGCTTGAATGCCCGTCAAGCTAGGTGGGCACTTTTTTTTTTTTTCGGTTTCATTTTTCTGTTACCTATATCCCTGGTACTAAGAATGTTAAAGCTGATGTGACGCGCCCCCTGGGCCATGTTGTTAGGGATACCCGGAGCCGGATCAGATGGGGGTTGTAGTCTCCGAGTGGCTGTGACCCGGTCAGTGCCCAGGGTGTCAAACTCAGTGTGTGGCAGTCCTACAGATGTTATTAGAGTTCTTTTATGTCGACTACGCCACCCGTTGATTTGCGGTCAAAAGGCCGCCGCTGCAGCAGGGTCCGCTGAGGCTGTTGGTATGTGTGCAGCTTTGGTAGTATAACCCCCAACGGGAGGGGTATAGCCTCAGGGGGTCAGATGTAGAGGATGGTGGTTGTGAAGGTGCAGGATGAATCAGCAAGAAGACTCAGAGTCGGGCTGTGCAGTTCAGGGGTTTTTACTTACGGGTGTTCTTATGGTCACTCTGGCCTGAAGCGACCACCCGAGCCGTGCTGCGTCCACCAGGTCCTAGACTCGGCTAACCCCCAGGCAGTTCTGGAGCGTGGTCCTGAGCTCCTGTCTGACTTTCCCTCTCTTCTGGCCGTTCTCACCAGGGATCCACCTATGTCCGGCTCCCTCGGGTCTCTTGGTGGGTACACCTCCTCTGGGTTCCCTGACCCTATACTTGGTCTGCCTTCCTGGTGGATTTGGTGAGGGTCGTGGCAGATCCTGCCCACGACCTCCGGTCTCTGGCTAAGGTGTGCTTTTCTCTCTGCCAGCTTGGGATCCGGTACCCTAGGTGCCAACTCTTCACCCTCTGATCTAATTTTGGGTTCTTGGAGTTCTCTCTTCTCCCCCTCTGGGTCTTTCTTTCTCCTCTCTCTCTCTGGGCCTTGGAGCTGCTCTTCTCCTCTGCTCTCTTCCTCTGACTGACTGACCAAACCTCTACAAAGACCCTGTCCTAAGATGGTGCCCACCTTATATACTCCCTCTATGTGTGAGCTCAGGTGACCAGCACCCAATGAGCTCCTAGCTTTACCCAGGCTGCTCCACCTATCTGCCCCTACACTACTGGGATGTTCCACCCCCCTCCCACTCCAGCCAGGAACAGACACTGTCGTACCTGCACATTTCTCTAGTGGGAGTACCATTGGTCTGTCCCTCGGAAATGGGATGTGTGTAGTGCATGCAGCCTACTGAGCTCAGTTCCACACTCCATCCTTACCCGGGAGTGGAATACCACACCTCTGGGTTGAGGTGCAATACCCCTGTAGCAGCCGAATCCTCAGGGTGCTACATTCCCCCCTGGTAAACCACAGCACGTCCTCGGGCTGTAAGATATAAAAATATCCAAAACATACATTTTTTTTTTTTTTCATAAACATAAACATATAAAACATATAAAACATCATATACATCATCAGCAGCAATAAACTCTTCATATAAAAACTTTTCATAAATAACATTCTTGTTCCTCCGGCCACGGTGCAACTTGTGACCGGGTAAAGTGCGACAGTCTCTTGAAGAAAACAGTTTCCTATAAAACCGGTAGGGGGCGCTTTAGGAAGCGCAACTATATACAAGGGAATTATGGCCGCTCTCAGTCCTCGGCCAGGTATTAGGAACTAGGGACACACGGGCATCAGTTCACACTTTGTCCCAACGGGGAACATATTTTAAATAAGTAACAGTTCTTGGTACCCCGACGGGCAACTTTATACAGTCTCTCTCTACCGTACTTCAACGACGGCGTCCTCCTGCTCTTTCTTGTTGGTTGGTTTCAGTTTCAGACCCGTCCGGGTCCTCTTGCTCCTCCTCACACCGCAGCTCCTCCTCCGTCAGGCGATGCACATGGAGGGCGTAGGGTCCTTTGGCACACTTGTGCCGGGTGAAGGTGACCTCGTCCCCTACATACAGGTCACGACCTCTGTGTCCCTCCGGCAGATGGCTTTCTACGTCTCTGCGGGTCACAAAGACGTCGCCGGGGGTATGATGGTCTCTAATGAAGCCCCACCCATGCTGCATGTTGAATTTTATCACAGTCCCGGTGGAAGGGGGACCATGAGCTGCACGGGGATTCTTCCTGGTCTGGCTCTTCTGCTCCGCGCTTCTTATCTGCATCTGCTGTCCCCGGACCCGCCTCTCTCTCCGCTCCCTCTCGAAGACCTCGAGCTGCTGCCGGCAGCACTCTGCACGCTCCGCTGCGGCCGCCCGAGTCTCCTGAGTGAACCCCATGAGGTCTTCTCCAGTGGGGTCCCACTCAAACTGTGCCTCCTCCAGCGGGGGCGAGGTCCTCTTTACAGGCTTCGGAGCCGGAATCAGGGGCTCGCACATGGGCCTTGCTCTCTGGAGTTCCAGCTGAATGTACTCCTGGGGCCATATGAAGGGCTGCCCATCCGGGCACGTATGCTGGGCAAATAGATTTTCACCCAGGTGCGGCACTCTAGATGTTGAGGGCGCGTTGATGGTAGCGGCGCCCGGGTTGACCAGGCCTTGCGACCAGGCTTGGGGCACCCTAAAGGTAAAGGGCACCGTAAGGACGGCGGCGCCCGGGGGTACTCGGCCCTGCGACCAGGCCGGTGGCTCCGCGGAGGTAGGGGGCGCTGTTGGAATTGCGGCGCCCGGAGGTACTAGACCTTGCGACCAGGCCGATGGTATTTCCTGTTTCGTCGCGCTCAGGGTCGAGGCGTGTGACGTCACAGGGGTCGCGGCCGCGGTTTCCGGTTGAGGCCTAGTCTGCGGCGGTGACGATGCAGCGACGGGCACGGCAGGGGGAATTTCGGGCTCTGCGACGGGGAGCTGGGGCAGGCACGCGGTTTCCCGGCTCGGGGTAGAGACGTCCCCTTTACCTGCCTCCGTCCGTTCAGCTCCCTTCTCGGCGCCGTCTCCTGCCTTCATTCCTCCTGCGCCATCCTCAGAGGCGGTCTGTCTCCTCGTCTCGGGTGGCGTGCTCCGCTGACGGGTGCCGGTCTGCTGGGCCATCTCTCGGCTCCACTCCGCCAACGTCTCCCGCTGCACCCGGGCCATCCTCCGTGCGAGGCCCTCCAGCGCGGTCTGTGCACACTCCCGGTCTCGGGGGAGCTGTGCTAGGATCTCCAGCAGGCCTTCTGGAGTGGCGACCTGCAACAGGCTCCTGACCACTGGGTCGGTGCTGCCTGACTCTCCCTCCATCTCCGGGTAGGCTCTCTCTGGACTCTCTTCCAGACGTCTTGTCTCCGGGTGCGCTCTCTCCAGACTCCTCCAGGCTGCACCCATCTTCGTTCTCTTGTTCTGTCTACGCCCATCCCGAGGGCGGTCCTGGGGCAACTTCAGTTCCAGGGGCAGTTCTCTTACGCTGATGGACACTTCCAGCATCACAGTCTCTGTTGGTGGGGGCGGTTTCCGCTTTTGGCGCCATTCCTTGACCTGGCCCACGATGGGAGGTGACCTCTTGCCACCCTCTGGCACGCCCATAATGGCGTCCGCTCCCCCAAGGCGGGAAATCTTTGGAAATGGCGGGAATCGTCTCCCAGTGGCGGGAAACTCCATGGATGGCGGGAAAAAGCTGCAAATGGCGGACAACCGGCGGGAAACGACCTGTGATGGGGTCCGTTGGCGGGGACCCTCCGGAACCGGTGGGAGACTTCTTTTTGAGGTAACGGTGAACTTTTCTTCAGGCACGCAGTACCCGGTTGCTGCGGGCACGTTATCCTGCCGACTACGCCAAAGTTGACGCGCCCCCTGGGCCATGTTGTTAGGGATACCCGGAGCCGGATCAGATGGGGGTTGTAGTCTCCGAGTGGCTGTGACCCGGTCCGTGCCCAGGGTGTCAAACTCAGTGTGTGGCAGTCCTACAGATGTTATTAGAGTTCTTTTATGTCGAC
The DNA here is from genome assembly GCF_046119375.1 of Phyllobates terribilis. NCBI lineage: Eukaryota > Metazoa > Chordata > Amphibia > Anura > Dendrobatidae > Phyllobates > Phyllobates terribilis. Next base: position 71,646,612 of record NW_027362762.1, read on the forward strand.
TACGCCACCCGTTGATTTGTGGTCAAAAGGCCGCCGCTGCAGCAGGGTCCGCTGAGGCTGTTGGTATGTGTGCAGCTTTGGTAGTATAACCCCCAACGGGAGGGGTATAGCCTCAGGGGGTCAGATGTAGAGGATGGTGGTTGTGAAGGTGCAGGATGAATCAGCAAGAAGACTCAGAGTCGGGCTGTGCAGTTCAGGGGTTTTTACTTACGGGTGTTCTTATGGTCACTCTGGCCTGAAGCGACCACCCGAGCCGTGCTGCGTCCACCAGGTCCTGGACTCGGCTAACCCCCAGGCAGTTCTGGAGCGTGGTCCTGAGCTCCTGTCTGACTTTCCCTCTCTTCTGGCCGTTCTCACCAGGGATCCACCTATGTCCGGCTCCCTCGGGTCTCTTGGTGGGTACACCTCCTCTGGGTTCCCTGACCCTATACTTGGTCTGCCTTCCTGGTGGATTTGGTGAGGGTCGTGGCAGATCCTGCCCACGACCTCCGGTCTCTGGCTAAGGTGTGCTTTTCTCTCTGCCAGCTTGGGATCCGGTACCCTAGGTGCCAACTCTTCACCCTCTGATCTAATTTTGGGTTCTTGGAGTTCTCTCTTCTCCCCCTCTGGGTCTTTCTTTCTCCTCTCTCTCTCTGGGCCTTGGAGCTGCTCTTCTCCTCTGCTCTCTTCCTCTGACTGACTGACCAAACCTCTACAAAGACCCTGTCCTAAGATGGTGCCCACCTTATATACTCCCTCTATGTGTGAGCTCAGGTGACCAGCACCCAATGAGCTCCTAGCTTTACCCAGGCTGCTCCCCCTATCTGCCCCTACACTACTGGGATGTTCCACCCCCCTCCCACTCCAGCCAGGAACAGACACTGTCGTACCTGCACATTTCTCTAGTGGGAGTACCATTGGTCTGTCCCTCGGAAATGGGATGTGTGTAGTGCATGCAGCCTACTGAGCTCAGTTCCACACTCCATCCTTACCCGGGAGTGGAATACCACACCTCTGGGTTGAGGTGCAATACCCTTGTAGCAGCCGAATCCTCAGGGTGCTACAGATGCTTTATCTCGCAGCTTCTCTCCTACGGTCGGTGCCGAGGAGGAGGAGAGCATTTTACAGAAAGGAGTTGTGGTGGCGGCTTTGGACTCCGTTTTGGAGAATGGGATTCTGAAAGCTCAAGATGATGCTCCATCTAACACTCCCCATGGGAGGTTGTTCGTGCCTAGAGCCTTTAGGAGAGATTTGTTTGTGGAGTGTCATGAGTCTCGGTTGGCAGGTCATCCAGGAGTTTTGGAGACTAAGAGACTTATCAGTCGCAGTTTTGGTAGCCTGGATGGCAGAAGGAAGTCATCAAGTGGGTGCGTCAGTGTACTGTGTGTGCTAGGTCAAAGGCTTCACATAATCCTGCTGCGGGGTTGCTTTGCCCTCTGGAGGTTCCTAGTGCGCCTTGGACGCATCTCACTATGGATTTTATTACTGATCTTCCTGTGTCCGAGGGTTTTACTGTCATCTGGGTGGTCGTGGACCGTTTTAGTAAGATGTGTCATTTGGTTCCATTCATTAAGCTGCCCTGCGCCAAGACACTTGCTAAGGCGTTTGTTAAGGAGATTGTCAAGCTCCATGGCGTTCCCACGGATATTGTTTCTGATAGAGGTCATCAGATTGTGGCTCGCTTTTGGCGTGCTTTTGTGATAGGTTGGGAGTCCATTTGTCATTTTCGTCTGGTTATCATCCTGAGTTGAATGGACAGACTGAAAGAAAGAACCAGGATGTTGAACAGTTTTTGCGTTGTTTTGTGGCGGACAATCAAGAGGTGTGGTCTGAGTTTCTGCCTCTCGCAGAATTTGCTCTTAACAATCATACATCCTCCTCTGCTGGGTGTTCTCATTTTTTTTGTTGTACTGGGAGACATCCGTCTTTTGGTTCGTTCTCCAAATTGGGGTCGGCGGTGCCGGAGGAGGAGAATTTTTCCGGTGATTTGGAGAGAGTTTGGACTAATGTACGTTGCAACCTTCAAGAGGCTAACAAGAAGTCCAAGAAGTATTTTGACAGGAAACGTAAGGAGGTTTTGTTTACTGTGGGTGACATGGTTTGGTTGTCCTCGAAGAACCTGCGGTTGAGGATTCCCTCTAAAAAACTGGGTCCTAAGTTTGTGGGTCCATTTAAAGTGCTTCAGGTTGTTAACCCGTCTGCTGTTAGGTTGGATGTCCCTACTTCCTGGAAGATTAATCCTGTGTTTCATGTTTCCTTGTTGAAAAAGGCTGACGTATCTAATAGGGACGCCACTGTCACAGTTCCTCCTGTGGTGGAAGACGGCGAATATGAAATTTCTCGTATCTTGAATTCTAGATGGCATAGAGGGAGATTACAGTATCTTGTCTCCTGGAAGGCTTTCGGTCTCGAAGGCAACTCCTGGGTAAGGATGGATGATGTCTCTGCTCCTAGGCTTGTTAAAGCTTTCCACAGGAGGTTTCCAGATAGGCCTGGGCCTGGAGGATCCGGAGGATCCTCATAAAAGAGGGGGTACTGTTAGAACCCTCCTGTTTATTTTTTCTATCTTGTGGTTTGCGGTCACGTGACCATCTGCCTTTATATTCCAGCTCCGCCCTTCTGGCTGTGCTGGACTTCAGTGTTTTACTGTCTCTCTAGCCTGGTGCTTCTTTGCCTTTCTCTGTCAAGTTCGCTTGGTCCTCTGGGACCTCTAGTACTTTTTGTCAGTTTGTCTTTTTGTGTTCTGCAACAACTTCTGTTTAGGAGGTGTCCCATGTTTGTTCCAGTCCTTAGTTCTTTTAGGGACCCCTCCCTTAATTCTATAGGTCTACATTCAGACGAGCCGAGGACTAAGGCGGGTCTGTTCTCTAGGAACAGGCAGCCCGCTACATCATAGGGATTCAGCTTAGTCTTACTGTAGGGACAGCTTTCCCCTATCTTTCCTTAGTACATGTTGCAGATCATAACAGTTATGTCCTGAGGAAGAAGTTTGAAAACTCTGAAATGCTTCGACTACTAAAATTCACAATACTATCTTTGTGTATCCTGGATATACATTTACCTATCAGCAGCTCGGAAAATCCACAATTATTTCCTTTTTAAAAAAAAATTCCGGTTAGAAGACCCATGGACCTGCAACAGCTGTAATTCTATGCCTTGACACTGTTGGGTGAACACAACTTTGCCAGGTTAGCATAACCTTATTTAACCTTTTAAATTATTACTCGGATAAGACCCTATTTACCCTTTTTTTTTCTCCTAGCTCCCATTGATGTAGCATGTAGCAGAGCTCATAAAGCTAAACTCGCCCACATCACAGCTCTCTGTGTACATTGTATATAGACAGTGAGCTGCTTATCACAGGAGGAGGCGTGGTCAGACCAAGGCTCACAGGAGCTCTAGCCTAGGCAATGATAATCTCCTGCTATAAAAAGCAGCAGCACACAGCCTGATAAGGGACACATCACTAAAATCTGTGTCTCAGCTACTACAGTACATTATACTGTCATCAGATTACATAGCAAAAACTTGCTGACAGATTCCCTTTAAGGATATCATGAGATACCTCATTGTTGACTGTGCTCCTGCTGAACTATTGGATTTGCATTCACCATCCACGATTACTTAAATTGCAATATGATTAATTTATTAATGTGATTAAGTAATTAGTATAGACAGCAAGATAATACTAAAATGACTATATAATAAAATTATAAAAGTAATAATTTTAATAAATATATAAAATAACAAACATTTAAAAAAATTGATAAACCTTTTAGTCTGTGAGTTAAGACCCACTTAGGTTACACTGCAGAAGTCCTTCCTGCAGAACATCATTACTTACTGCAAAGAATCTTCCATGTTCATCCAAATCCATAAGACACATGCGGCTTTCTCATTTACTAATGAGTTTTTCATTAATCTTGATGTCATGTAACTCAAAATCTGATACAGAATGGAAAAGTGAACCTTTCAGATTAAATTGTCAGGTTTATAATTAACCAATAGTTATTTAATTACCAAAAAAAAAATACTATAATGACAGGGAAGCCTTAGTAACCTAGAAGAAGCTTAAGGATTTAAGTTTTTCAGACTTTGCTAATGTATAATATCAGAAAATTCGTTAAATCAGATATTAATTTATTTATTTAACGCCATTCAGCTCGATCTCAAGCCATGGCGACTTGGTGGATTAACGAATCTGTAGAAAGATCGATCTTGTGCAAGCCTAGATAGGTGCACCAGGGTCTTCTCCACCGTTATCTTGATAGTATCAAGCCATTGGGTTGCTGGTCTTCCTCTTTGCCTTGATCCTTCTATTCTTCAGAACCATAATGTCTTTCTTCAGTGATTGCTCTCTTTGTATGAAGTGTCCAAAGTAGGCAAGTCGTACCTTTGTGATCCTTACTTCCAGTGACATTTCTGGCTTGATTTGTTCCAAAATTGATTTATTTGTTCTTCTAATCAGATATTTATTACAAAATATTTTTTTTATATATTGTTTTGGTGGTTTTATTTTTTTTATGTGGAGCACACGCTAGAGCTCACTTTCAGCTTTGATAAGTAGATTGGGGTAGGGTCAGCAGAGTCATCTCATAATTATGGACATCCTCTGGGGTTCTCCAAATTCCTTCCACATTTCATAAACGTATGGATTTGTTAATGCCTCATTCTACTACATTGTCCGGGTGTGTCTGATATATGAAAATTAAATTGTGAGCCCCATTGTGGACAGAAAGTGACGAGCGTAATGAGAATTCCCTTACAGCGTTGTTATCAGATGTATACTAATTTACATTCAGGACTACACTTCATATTATTCATTCATATTCTTAGAACCAAAGGACTTCATGACGCTGGAAACAAAGTGGAGTAATAAAGAAGTGGAGGAACATCTGAGAGGAGGATGTGTGTAGAATCAGTCTTCGTTCTTTATCTTGACATAAGTGAGTTTCCGTCTTATCTTCAGTGACTTATCTGCTGGGGATAAACCAACTAATCAGAATGGATCACAGCTAATCTCTGGGAGGTGAGGATTTGAAAGTCATCATAAAATGTGAAATGTGAATCAGATCATAGTGAATAAATACAATGTAAGAAACCATCTGCAGCGGCATCTAACCAAGATATTCAAAGAAACGTGGCCTAAAATTACTTCAGTCCTTGTTAGAATCGGTTGTTCTAAAAAGATTTAAGAGAGGCACTTATTTTTTATGTGTAAAATTTGTGTTAGATGAATTTTTGGATTTTGTAAGAGGGTGGGTAAGTCTAGCCAAGCCAACCTCTTACCAGTCATATTTCGGTTATGTAGGGGCCAGACTGTCAGAATGATATATACTGTGTATGTTTGGTCTGAACTCACCGCCATGTTTGGATGGTATGTAGGTGATATACAGGTGTGTGTTGTGATTGATTTGTATGTAGGACTGGGAGGTGTTATTTATTTAGAGTTTCATGTCAAAATAGGGTCAGTGAACATAATGGTGCTGCGTGACAGCCTCTAATAGAAGAGTGGAACCGCTGTTGCCACCAGTCCAAGAGTTGTTCTGTAGCTATCCAGGGGATAGCATTGGATTGACTGTAAAGTTAGACCAGGCAGGGGTGGACATACCGCTCGTGTAGCCGGTGCAGCTGCTCCAGGGCCCGGAGGTGGAGGGGGCCCTTGCAGGGCAGCTAATACTGAGGGCAATCTGGGCTGAAGCTTCAGGGGGGCCATGGCCAGATTGCCCTCATCATGTGCGGTAGGCAGAGAGTGATACCAGCAGCTCCACTGCCTACAGGAAAAAATGGCAGCGGAGCTAAGGGGATCCGTCCTCTGCTTCCTGCCCGGCGCTTTCTCCCTGACACAGGTACGCGCAGCTTGATGCTGTCACCATGCAGCGCACGCCTGTGTCAGAGAGAAAGTTGCCGGCAATGACGATGCTGCATGGGAACGAGCAGAGAGGTGAGTGTTGTTTTTTTTAAATTTTATTATTAATACACTGGGGAGAGGTCCAGGACAGTGAGGGGTGGTGGTGGGGACAATGGTCGTGAAGATGACAATGATGGGGATGAGGGAGAACAATGATGGAGGTGGGGGAGAGCAATGATGGAAATGGGGAGAACAATGATGGAGGTGAGGGAGAGCAATGATGGAGGTGGGGAGAACAATAATGGAGGTGGGGGAGATGACAATGATGGAGGTGGGGGAGATGACAATGATGGAGTTGGTGCAGAGTAATAATGGAGATGGGGGAGAGCAATCATGGGGATGAAGAGAACAATGATGGGGTTGGGGGAGATGACAATGATGGAAGTGGGAGAGAAAAATAATGGAGGTGGGGGAGATGACAATGATGGAGGTGGGGGAGAACAATGATGGAGGTGAGGGAGATGACAATGATAGAGGTGGGGGAGATGACAATGATGGAGGTGGGGAGAGTAATAATGGAGGAAGGGAGAGCAATTATGGGGATGGGGAGAACAATGATGGGGTTGGGGGAGATGACAATGATGGAAGTGGGAGAGAAAAATGATGGAGGTGGGGGAGATGACAATGATGGAGGTGGGGGAGAGCAATGATGGATGTGGGAGAAAGGACAATGATGGAGGTGGTGGAGATGACAATGATGGAGGTGAGGGAGATGACAATGATGGAGATGGGGAGATGACAATGATGGAGGTGGGGAGAACAATGATGGGGATTGGGGAGAACAATGATGGGGATGGGGAGAGGACAATGATGGAGGTGGGGGAGATAACAATTATGGAGGTGGGGGAGAATAATGATGGAGGTGGAGGAAAGGACAATAATGGAGGTGGGGAGAGGACAATGATGGATACATTTTGATTGGTGCGTGGCTAATAGTATATTAATGGTGGGGTGCATATCTGTATTAAGGGGCGCAGAGCGAGGGACACACATGTATGTATACAATATATGTGATCTTGCTATTTTTAGGGCTGCGGTGATCATCTTGACAAGACGAGTTGTGGCTGGGAGATGTCGATATGAGGGACTGACCAGATGGAGAAGAAGCAGCAGAAACCGACTCTAATCAGAGGAGATGTCAGCCGTAAGTTCCTGGATAAAGAAATTACTCTGTGTCTGCAGTGTATGACTTGGAGTGATAATGTTATCTGTAAAATCCTTTAGGCCACATTCTCACATTCATGTGATATGTCTATGTGATGCCAGATTTTTTTATTGGACGGCACACGGACTCGTAGAGTTTTCTGGGTCCATTCACACATCCGTGAAAATCATGGATCTGAGAATGAGATCCATGAGGGTCAGAGAATGTCCTGTTCTGATCCGATTTTGAGGATCAGAATAGGACATGCTCAATGCGTCTGTAAAAGCAGGCAGCACACCGACACTACACACGGATACAGGAATGTAGCCGTATTATGTATAGCACAGTCCCTTAGTATATAGTGTACTCACTTATTATGCCTAGTTACATAGTTTCCTCTTTTAATATGTATAATACCCTTTCTTATTACCTACCATCCTCTCCAGCTATATATGATGCAGTCTCTTATTATATAGCTTCCTCTGCTGTTATGTACGGTGCTGTCCCTTACATAGTGTATTCTTGTTATTTTGGCAGTCACAGCGCCCTCTTTTATTACATAGAGTTTTCTCTTGTTAGATATATAATGACTGCTGATGGGCAGCATCTGACCTGAAGACCAGTCCATCAGCTCCTCCATCTGAAAAGAAGCTTTCCCATGCTCCATCAGCAGTCATTGCATTATATATCTAACAAGAGAGGACGCTATGTAATAAAAAACAGGGCGCTATATTATCCAATATGTAAGGGACACTGCTGTACATAACAAAAGAGGGCACTGTGTAATAATGGACGGCAATATACATAATAAAGGAGGCTATGTATGATATATACAGTATATATATTTATATGTGTGTGGCTATATATATATACACACACTGTATATACAGTGGTGGCCAAAAGTATTGGCACCCCTGCAATTCTGTCAGATAATACTCAGTTTCTTCCTGAAAATAATTGCAATCACAAATTCTTTGGTATTATTATCTTCATTTAATTTGTGTTCAATGAAAAAACACAAAAAGAATTGTCCTAAAGCCAAATTGGATATAATTCCACACCAAACCTAAAAAAGGGGGTGGACAAAAGTATTGGCACTGTTTGAAAAATCATGTGATGCTTCTCTAATTCGTGTAATTAACAGCACCGGTAACTTACCAGTGGCACCTAACAGGTGTTGGCAATAACTAAATCACACTTGCAGCCAGTTAACATGGATTAAAGTTGACTCAACCTGTGTCCTGTGTCCTTGTGTGTACCACATTGAGCATGGAGAAAAGAAAGAAGACCCAAGAACTGTCTGAGGACTTGAGAAACCAAATTGTGAGGAAGCATGAGCAATCTTAAGGCTACAAGTCCATCTCCAAAGACCTGAATGTTCCTGTGTCTTCCGTGCGCAGTGTCATCAAGAAGTTTAAAGCCCATGGCACTGTGGCTAACCTCCCTAGATGTGGACGGAAAAGAAAAATTGACGAGAGATTTCAACGCAAGATTGTGCGGATGGTGGATAAAGAACCTCGACTAACATCCAAACAAGTTCAAGCGACCCTGCAGTCCGAGGGTACAACAGTGTCAACCCGTACTATCCGTCGGCGTCTGAATGAAAAGGGACTGTATGATAGGATACCCAGGAAGACCCCACTTCTTACTCCGAAACATAAAAAAGCCAGGCTGGAGTTTGCCAAAACTTACCTGAGAAAGCCTAAAACGTTTTGGAAGAATGTTCTCTGGTCAGATGAGACAAAAGTAGAGCTTTTAGGGAAAAAGCATCAACATAGAGTGTACAGGGAAAAAAAAGAGGCATTCAAAGGAAAGAACACTGTCCCTACAGTCAAACATGGCTTAGGTTCCCTGATGCTTTGGGGTTGCTTTGCTGCCTCTGGCACTGAACTGCTTGACCGTGTGCATGGCATTATGAAGTCTGAAGACTACCAACAAATTTTGCAGCATAATGTAGGGCCCAGTGTGAGAAAGCTGGGTCTCCCTCAGAGGTCATGGGTCTTCCAGCAGGACAATGACCCAAAACACACTTCCAAAAGCACTATAAATGGTTTGAGAGAAAGCACTGGAGACTTCTAAGGTGGCCAGCAATGAGTCCAGACCTGAATCCCATAGAACACCTGTGGAGAGATCTCAAAATGGCAGTTTGGAGAAGGCACCCTTCAAATATCAGGGACCTGGAGCAGTTTGCCAAAGAAGAATGGTCTACAATTCCAGCAGAGCATTGTAAGAAACTCATTGATGGTTACCGGAAGCGGTTGTTCGCAGTTATTTTGGCTAAAGGTTGTGCAACCAAGTATTAGGCTGAGGGTGCCAATACTTTTGTCTGGCCCATTTTTGGAGTTTTGTGTGAAATGATCAATGATTTGATTTTTGCTTCATTCTCTTTTGTGTTTTTTCCTTGCAAGCAAATTAAATGAAGATAATAAGACCAAATAATTTGTGATTGCAATCATTTTCAAGAAGAAACTAAGTATTATCTGACAGAATTGCAGGGTGCCAATACTTTTGGCCACCACTGTATACAGTATATTTATATACACATATATATACACTGCTCAAAACAATAAAGGGAACACTCAAATAACACATCCTAAATCTGAATGAATGAAATATTCTCATTGAATACTTTGTTCTGTACAAAGTTGAATGCGCTGACAACAAAATCACACAAAAATCATCAATGGAAATCAAATTTATTAACCAATGGAGGCCTGGATTTGGAGTCACCCCCAAAATTAAAGTGGAAAAACACACTACAGGCTGATCCAACTTTGATGTAATGTCCTTAAAACAAGTCAAAATGAGGCTCAGTATTGTGTGTGGCCTCCACGTGCCTGTGTGACCTCCCTACAACGCCTGGGCATGCTCCTGATGAGGTTGTGGATGGTCTCCTGTGGGATCTCCTCCCAGACCTGGACTAAAGCATCTGCCAACTCCTGGACAGTCTGTGGTGCAACGTGACGTTGGTGGATGGAGCGAGACATGATGTCCCAGATGTGCTCAATCAGATTCAGGTCTGGGGAACGGGCAGGCCAGTCCATAGCTTCAATGCCTTCATCTTGCAGGAACTGCTGACACACTCCAGCCACATGAGGTATGGCATTGTCCTGCATTAGGAGGAACCCAGGGCCAACTGCACCAGCATATGGTCTCACAAGGGGTCTGCGTATCTCCCCTCGGTACCTAATGGCAGTCAGGCTACCTCTGGCGAGCACATGAAGGTCTGTGCGGCCCTCCAAAGAAATGCCACCCCACACCATTACTGACCCACTGCCAAACCGGTCATGCTGAAGGATGTTGCAGGCAGCAGATCGCTCTCCACGGCGTCTCTAGACTCTGTCACGTCTGTCACATGTGCTCAGTGTGAACCTGCTTTCATCTGTGAAGAGCACAGGGCGCCAGTGGCGACTTTGCCAATCATGGTGTTCTGTGGCAAATGCCAAGCGTCCTGCATGGTGTTGGGCTGTGAGCACAACCCCCATCTGTGGACGTCGGGCCCTCATAACACCCTCATAAAGTCGGTTTCTAACCGTTTTTGCAGACACATGCACATTTGTGGCCTGCTGGAGGTCATTTTACAGGGCTCTGGCAGTGCTCCTCCTGATCCTCCTTGCACAAAGGCGGAGGTAGTGGTCCTGCTGCTGGGTTGTTGCCCTCTTACGGCCCCCTCCACGTCTCCTGGTGTACTGGCCTGTCTCCTGGTAGCGCCTCCAGCCTCTGGACACTACGCTGACAGACACAGCAAACCTTCTTGCCACAGCTCGCATTGATGTGCCATCCTGGATGAGCTGCACTATGTGAGCAACTTCTGTGGGTTGTAGAGTCCGTCTCATGCTACCACGAGTGTGAAAGCACAACCGACATTCAAAAGTGACCAAAACATCAGCCAGAAAGCATTGGTACTGAGATGTGGTCTGTGGTCCCCACCTGCAGAACCACGCCTTTATTGAGGGTGTCTTGATAATTGCCAATAATTTCCATCTATTGTCTATTCCATTTGCACAACAGCATGTGAAATTGATTGTCAATCAGTGTTGCTTCCTAAGTGGACAGTTTGATTTCACAGAAGTTTTATTTACTTGGAGTTATATTCTGTTGTTTAAGTGTTCCCTTTATTTTTTTGAGCAGTGTATTTATATACAGTATATTAATATGTATGTGACGCGCCCCCTGGGCCAGTGCTGTTTGGGGATTACCCGGAGCCGGATCAGATGGGGGTTGTAGTCTCCGAGTGGCGGCGACCCGGTCCGTGCCCAGGGTGTCAAGCTCAGTGTGTGGCAGTCCTACAGATGTTGCTGGATGTTCTTTCGTGTCGACTACGCCACCCGTTGATTTGCGGTCAATACGGCCGCCGCTGCAGCAGGGTCCGCTGAGGCTGGTGGTGTGTGTGCAGCTTCTGGTGGTATAACCCCCAACGGGAGGGGTATAGCCTCAGGGGGTCAGTTGTAGAGGGTGGTGGTTGTGGTGGTGCAGTGAGGATGGTATTAAGACTCAGAGTCGGGCTGTGCAGTTCAGGGTGTTTACTTACTGCTGTTGTTCTGGTCACTCCGGCCTTGAGTGACCGCCCGAGCCGTGCTGCGTCCACCAGGTCCTGGACTCGGCCAACCCCCAGGTAATTCTGGAGCGTGATCCTGAGCTCCCTTTCTGACGTTCCTTTTCTCTGGCCTTCCCCACCAGGGATCCACCTATGTCCGGCTCCCTCGGGTCTCTTGGTGGGTACACCTCCTCTGGGTTCCCTGACCCTATACTTGGTCTGCCTTCCTGGTGGATTTGGTGGGGGGTCGTGGCAGATCCTGCCCACAACCTCCGGTCTCTGGCTGAGGATTAGTGCCCTCCACCAGCTTGGAATCCGGTACCCTTGTGCCAACCCTTCACCCTGTTGCTTGTATTTGGGCTCTTGGGGTTCCCTCTTCTTCCCCTCTGGGTCCTTCTGACTCCTCTCTCTCTTCTTTCAGGACTGCTTGACCCTCTACAACAGACTGACTAGTAGCTGTCTGCCTGTCTGACCCTGATCTAAGATGGTTCCCACCTTATATACTCCCTCTATGTGTGAGCTCAGGTGACCAGCACCCAATGAGCTCCTAGCCTTACCCAGACTGCTCCCCCTATCTGCCCCTACACTACTGGGATGTTCCACCCCCCTCCCACTCCAGCCAGGGACAGACACTATCGTACCTGCACATATATTGGTGGGAGTACCGTCGATCTGTCCCCCGGAAATGGGATGTATGTAGTGTATGCAGCCTACTGAGCTCAGTTCCACACTCCATCATTACCCGGGAGTGGAATACCACACCTCTGGCTTGAGGTGTAATACCCCTGTAGCAGCCGAATCCTCAGGGTGCTACATTCCCCCCTGGTAAATCACAGCACGTCCTCGGGCTGTAAGAGAATAAACATCACAAACATACAATTTTTTTTTCATAAAACATAAACATATAAAACATAATAAACATTCTTGTTCCTCCGGCCACGGTGCAACTTGTGACCGGGTAAAGTGCGACAGTCTCTTGTAGTAAAAACAACAGTTTCCTATAAAACCGGTAGGGGGCGCCTTAGAAAGCGCAACTATATACAAGGGAAGGTATGGCCGCTCTCAGTCCTCGGCCAGGTATAAGGAAGGAATGACCGCTCTCAGTCCTCGGTCAGTGGGATTAAGGGGAATACGGGTAACAGTTTACACTTGTCCCAACGGGGACATATTTAAAGCAGCAACAGTTCACTGTACCCCGACGGGTAACTATTTACAGTCTCTTTACCGTACTTTAACGACGGCGTCCTCCTGCTCCTCCTTCTTTATCTTCAGACCCGTCCGGGTCCTCTTGCTCCTCTTCACACCGTAGCTCCTCCTCCGTCAGCCGGTGTACATGGAGGGCGTAGGGTCCTTTGGCACACTTGTGCCGGGTGAACGTGACCTCGTCCCCTACGTACAGGTCACGACCTCTGTGTCCCTCCGGCAGATGGCTCTCTACGTCTCTGCGGGTTACAAAGACGTCGCCGGGGGTATGATGGTCTCTTATGAAGCCCCACCCATGCTGCAGGTTGAATTTAATCACAGTCCCGGTGGTACGGGGACCATGAGCTGCACGGGGGTTCCTCCTGGTCCGGCTCTTCTGCCCTGCGCTCTGTTCTTGCAGCCGCTGCTCTCGGACCCGCCTCTCTCTCCGTTCTCGCTCGAAGTCTGCCAACTGCTGGCGGCAGCACTCCACTCGCTCTGCTGCGGCTGCCCGCGTTTCTTGAGTGAACCCCATGAGATCTCCTCCGGTGGGGTCCCACTCGAATTGTGCTTCTTCTAGCGGGAGCGGGGTTCTCCTGACGGGTTTCGGAGCCGGAATCAGGGGCTCGCACAGGGGTCTTGCTCTTTGGAGTTCCAGTTGGTAGTACTCCTGGGGCCATACAAAGGGCTGCCCATCCGGGCACGTGTGCTGGGCAAATAGATCTTCGCCCAGGTGCGGCACTCGAGATGTTGAGGGCGCGTTGATGGTAGCGGCGCCCGGGTTGACCAGGCCTTGCGACCAGGCTTGGGGCACCCTAAAGGTAAAGGGCACCGTAAGGACGGCGGCGCCCGGGGGTACTCGGCCCTGCGACCAGGCCGGTGGCTCCGCGGAGGTAGGGGGCGCTGTTGGAATTGCGGCGCCCGGAGGTACTAGACCTTGCGACCAGGCCGATGGTATTTCCTGCTTCGCCGCGCTCAGGGTCGAGGCGTATGACGTCACAGGGGTCGCGGCCGCGGCTTCTACTTGAGGCCTAGTCCGGCACGGTGACGATGCAGCGACGGGCACGGCAGGGGGAATTTCGGGCTCTGCGACGGGGAGCTGGGGCAGGCACGCGGTTTCTCGGCTCGGGGTTGTGACGTCCCCTTTACCTGCCTCCGTCCGTTCAGCTCCCTTCTCGGCGCCGTCTCCGGCCTTCACTCCTCCTGCACCATCCTCAGAGGCGGTCTGTCTCCTCGTCTCGGGTGGCGTGCTCCGCTGACGGGTTCCGGTCTGCTGGGCCATCTCACGGCTCCACTCCGTCAGCGTGTCTTGCTGCACCTGGGCCATCCTCCGTGCGAGGCCCTCCAGCGCGGTCTGTGCACACTCCCGGTCTCGGGGGAGCTGTGCTAGGATCTCCACTAAGCCTAGTGGGGTTGTTGCTTGCAGCAGGCTCCTGACCACTGGGTCGGTGCTGCCTGTCTCTCCCTCCATCTCCGGGTACGCTTTCTCCAGAGTCCTCTCCAGACCTCTTGTCTCCGGGTGCGCTCTCTCCAGACTCCTCCAGGCTGCACCCATCTTCTCTCTTTTGTTCTGTCTCCGCCCACATTGAAGGTGGTCCCGGGGCAACTTTGTGATTGTCAGTTCCAGGGGCAGTTCTCTCACGCTGATGGACACTTCCAGCATCACAGTCTCTGTTGGTGGGCGCGGTTTCCGCTTTTGGCGCCATTCTTCGACCTGGCCCACGATGGGAGGTGGCCTCTTGCCACCCTCTGGCACGCCCATAATGGCGTCCGCTCTTCCAAGGCGGGAAATCTTTGGAAATGGCGGGAATCGTCTCCCAGTGGCGGGAAACTCCATGGATGGCGGGAAAAAGCTGCAAATGGCGGACAACCGGCGGGAAACGACCTGTGATGGGGTCCGTTGGCGGGGACCCTCCGGAACCGGCGGGAGACTTCTTTTTGAGGTAACGGTGAACTTTTCTTCAGGCACGCAGTACCCGGTTGTTGCGGGCACGTAATCCTGCCGACTACGCCAAAGTTGACACGCCCCCTGGGCCAGTGCTGTTTGGGGATTACCCGGAGCCGGATCAGATGGGGGTTGTAGTCTCCGAGTGGCGGCGACCCGGTCCGTGCCCAGGGTGTCAAGCTCAGTGTGTGGCAGTCCTACAGATGTTGCTGGATGTTCTTTCGTGTCGACTACGCCACCCGTTGATTTGCGGTCAATACGGCCGCCGCTGCAGCAGGGTCCGCTGAGGCTGGTGGTATGTGTGCAGCTTCTGGTGGTATAACCCCCAACGGGAGGGGTATAGCCTCAGGGGGTCAGTTGTAGAGGGTGGTGGTTGTGGTGGTGCAGTGAGGATGGTATTAAGACTCAGAGTCGGGCTGTGCAGTTCAGGGTGTTTACTTACTGCTGTTGTTCTGGTCACTCCGGCCTTGAGTGACCGCCCGAGCCGTGCTGCGTCCACCAGGTCCTGGACTCGACCAACCCCCAGGTAATTCTGGAGCGTGATCCTGAGCTCCCTTTCTGACGTTCCTTTTCTCTGGCCTTCCCCACCAGGGATCCACCTATGTCCGGCTCCCT